>NC_053036.3:332041187-333291187 GCF_002575655.3 Aegilops tauschii subsp. strangulata
AAAATTCCTTCTAATTTACTGCAGATGGAATTAACTCGCACACAAGTACACAAATATGATTTTTCAAACCGTTATGGTTAGCCGTTGCATGTAGATGTAGTTCAAATTTGAATTACGGTCATTAAATGGCTAGAAAATCACTTAAATGTCTTTAAAAGTTCAAATGACCCCTAGAATTTTCCAAAATTTCACATTACAGTTGTAGTAGTGCACATTAAACGTAGAAAAAAAATTGAAGGCCGTAGGAGGAAGCTATCTCCCGTTCGTCATCAAACATGCATTGTTCCCTCTCGGAACCATGAGCCTTCTAGTGAGTTGCTCCGGTTTGTGAGGGGTGTGTGTCCAAACTTTCGTCAAACATGCCAAATTTTTTACCACATCATCTTGGTGGCATGATGAAAGGATCGATATAGTTGACTAGAGGGGGCGGTGAATAGGCAACTACAAATTTTTAGCTTTTCTTTACCAATTTAAACTTTGCATCAAAGTAGATTGTCTAGATATGCAACTAGGTGAGCAACCTATATGATGCAACAACAACGAGCACACAAGCAAGCAAGAGATGCAACACAATATAAGCTTGCACAAGTAAAGGTAAGAGATAACCAAGAGTGGAGTCGGTGAAGACGAGGATGTGCTATCGAAGTTCCTTCCTTTTGAGGGGAAGTACGTCTCCGTTGGAGCGGTGTGGAGGCACAATGCTCCCCAAGAAGCCACTAGGGCCACCGTATTCTCCTCATGCCCTCACACAATGCGAGATGCCGTGATTCCACTATTGGTGCCCTTGGAGGCGGCGACCGGACCTTTACAAACAAGGTTGGGGCTCTCTCCACAACTGAATTGGAGGCTCCCAGGGAAACCACGGAGATTCACCACAATGGAATGTGGCTCCGAGGTGACGTCAACCGTCTAGGGTGCGCAAACACCCAAGAGTAACAAAATCC
The DNA here is from genome assembly GCF_002575655.3 of Aegilops tauschii subsp. strangulata. Lineage (NCBI taxonomy): Eukaryota > Viridiplantae > Streptophyta > Magnoliopsida > Poales > Poaceae > Aegilops > Aegilops tauschii. Next base: position 332,042,132 of record NC_053036.3, read on the forward strand.
ACACAAGAAAGTACGGGGGAAGCAAATATCCTTTGGTGGAAGTGTAGATCTAGGTCTCCTCCTTCAATCCCTAGCAAATCAACAAGTTTGAGTGGCTAGAGAGAGAGATCGGGCAAGAGAGCTTGAGTGGCATTAATGGTGGAGTGAGAGAGGCAAGAGGTGGATGTGGTAGGTGGAAGAACCACCCTTATATAACAAACCCTAAAATCCAACCGTTACTGCGAAACAGCACTGCAGCAGTACAACCGCTCCTCGTCCCGGTACAACCGGGACTCACGGGTTACCTGCAGAAACCCTATCAAGCGGTACAACCAGGCAGACAGGTGGTAGTACCGGTTGTGGAGCACAACCGGAACAACCGCCCAGCCACCGCTCAACCACCACTTTGAAACAGTAGGGTGTCACCCCTGTGTGCGGTGATCGAGTGGTATAGCATCGGTGCAACCGCCTGGCCCTGGACACTTGGGTGGCTAAGTCCCAAGCGGTAGAACCGCTTAGGGCACCGGTAGTACCGGTGTGCGGGGCACAATCGGACCAACCGGGCCACCACCGCCCAGGTACCGCATCAAAGCAGAAACCAGACCGGTTGTTGAGCGGTACTTGGCCACCAGAGACACACCACAGTCAATTTTAAGCATGGTGGCGGTACAACTGCCCGGGAGGAGCGGTACAACTGCTTGGTCATGACTGGGTTGTTCAACCCCAGGGTATCACCCCTGGGCTGGTGGTTGGGTAAGTGCCAAGAGCCAGCGGTACAACCACTCGCACGAGTGGTACAACCGCTAGGAGAACACAGCAAGCAGTTGAAAATGAAAGGGAGCTCTGTCTCACACAAAACAAAGAAGGCAAAGGAGGGTGTGGCAGAAGTGTATGTGCAATGATTCCCCCAACTCCTTCCAATGTGGATTCCCTCTTAATAATACGGGTTCCCTACGACCAAAGAGATAAACACGTAGAAAAACACCGTCTTCGATCTTTTCCTTCCGGAGAGAATAGCAAACCGATGTAAGCCTAATCACCGAGAACTTGAAGCACTTAGCACAAGATTAGAACAACAAAGGGTTGTCATCATCATCCAGAACACAAAGTAAGGAAATGCCCTTACAATCTCCCCCTTTTTGGTGGATGATGACAACAACACGGTTTGCAAGAGAGAGGTCTAGAAAATATAGACGGGACTCCCCCTAGATGTGTGCCCTAATTTCATATTGCTGTTGGAATGCAAGTGCACACATTACGGGCAAGACTCCCCCTAGATTTTATAGACCCACCACTCCTGCTAGACATGCGAAGATAAGCGATAAGCACATAATAAGAGTAAAGACTATAATGGATAAATAAACGACATTAACGACAATAATGATAAATAGAGGAGCCCATGTCCCACACCATGCAAGTCGAGATAAGCAACAAGGACCACAAACTAAAGTTCAACACGACGCATGAAAGAACAAAACACAAACCCAAGCAAAGCAAATCCCATGCAAATCTCGAGATCTAATAGAACTCTCTTCCCCTTTGGCATCAAGACACCAAAAAGGAATAGAGCGAAGCTAGCGCCCCAGAGCTCAGTCGTCCTCCTCTGACTCCTTGGTTGCATCTGGATCCTCATCATCATCAGACTCCTCATCATCGTCCCGATCCGCGTCCTCCGTGATATCATCATCAGCAGCAAAGGAGGTGGAGGGCTGGCGAGGAGCCTCATCATCAGACCAAGTGATGTGCGCAGAGATCCATCGCTCCTCCGGTGTGATGCTCTTCTCAGAGCCACTCTGAACAGTCATGTTGAGGTGCTTCATCATAGCAATCTGACGACGCCTGGCATGCTTCTCATTGACATGGGCCTCATACATCTTCTTCTGAATGTCACTCTGGAGGCAGAAAGTCTTCTTCACCTTGGCAGTGAGCTTGGTCACCCAAGAGGGCTTGGCCCCTGGCTCCATCTCAAAGTCCTCATCCTCTTAAGTGGCATAGACATCCTCGGGATCATTAGCGGGAAAGTGAGGCTCGGCATGCTTCTTCTTCTTGAGTACTTGACCTCATGCACGGTGAGATTATCTGGAGAAGTGAGAAGCTCTCCAGGACGGCGAACAGCCCAAACTGAGTTCAAAAAGCACATGACAAACGGAGCATAAATAGGGACCTTTCTGTAGATGACCATGTTGTACATCTCGTGCCACAGCCAGTTGGACACATCAAACGTTGCACCAGAGCCCACCTTGGTCTCCATAGCATCCATAAAGTCAACAAGATAGCCATGAATTTCATCTTGATTGCCCACCTTGGGCAAAAGCACATTGCGAAACACTCGATGCATGATATCAAAGACCTTCTCAAGATCCTTGGATTCTCCAATAATACCACGGCCCCGAATGTACAGAGGAGCAAGCTTTTATTTAGGCATGGATTCAGGATGGTCGTGAGGACGTATGCCACCATTCCCTTCAAGACCGGTATCGTCATACCCAAGAGCATTGCAGAAAGCCCTCCGGGGAACTTGAAAGAGCTCATCACGACACATGAACGTGAGTGTGCCAGCGTCATCTTCTCCAAAATGAATAGTGGCATAAAACTGATGGATAAGTTGAACATCAAAGTCACAGTTGACTGACATGAGCTTGACTAGATCAAACTCCTCAAAGAGAGCCAAAGCCTCACCAAAATACTCCAAGTTGCTCCTCCAATGGTCAAGATCAATGTTCCACTGCTTGGCATACCTATTCTTGTTGTGCTCAAAGAGTTCATGAACAATCCGCACTTGCATCTCATCCCAGAACTTAACGGTTGTCCAACGAGGCGCGATGGGAACCTCGTAAGGATTTTTTGAACAGAAGGCTTCCCAATCCTTGGCTTTCCACCGCTGCAAGGGCATAACCACACGTTGCTTGGCAGCGGCAGACTTCTCACGGCGAGTGGGCTTGGTGGGAATCACAACCTCTTCTTCTTCATCAGACTCAACCGGGCGCTTGCATCTCCTAACCCTCTTCTTGGACTTGCGAGGAGCAGAGCAAGAACCAGAGCCACCTGTACAAACACACATGAGAAGAACATAAGAAACCCAGCAAAGATGAGAGGATTGCACACATGAGCAGAGGAATAGATAGATTGCAAAATAGAGAAGACAGAACAGTGCTACGTGGTTCAGATACCGCGGTGTACCGGTTCTACGACCGGTAGTACCGCTCCGGCGGTTGTACCGCCCGCTCGAGGCGGTAGAACCGCTGAAAAGCAGCACTACCAGTTGGAGAAGGACTAACCACGAGATTTGAATCACACTAACCATATTCTAACTTCTAAGAAATACAAACTAAGCAGGAGGCATATATAGATCTCTTCCACCCAATAGTTTGAACAATAAACGCGGAATGTCAAGTAATGCCCTAGAAGAAGGAAAAGAACCCTAAACGACAAACGAATGAAATGGGGCATTACCGGTATCCATGGGAAGAGATCGGGAAGGAGGGGGCCTCCACGCAGTGGATCCACGGAGAGCCCACGGATCCGGAGCACGACGAGTACCCCAGGGCAGTGGTAATGGTGACTGGCGGCTAGGGCAGGAGATAGAGGAGGGAAGGGGAGGGGAAAAGATAAACACTTTGAACCCGACCCTATATATAAGCCCACACACGCGAAGCGGTTGTACCACATCAAGGGGCAGTTGTACTGCTTCCTGGTACTTGCCAGTGGTTGCGGGCGGTACTTTCGTTGCCTGGAAGGCAGCGGTAGTACCACCTGGAACCAACCGGTAGTACCGGCCAGAAGCCCAGCCTGGGGTCGAGCGGTGGAACCGCTTACACCCCTGGGAGTCCTCCTGGGACGGTACACACCGAGTGCACTAGCAGTTGAACCGCTAGTGTCCCCGGTTTTACCGCCCGGTCAGCATTACCAACACCAAGAACAATATGTGTGCAATTGGATTGGATGATTTAGGAGATGGAGAAAGGCTTGGGATAGAGCACGACACTGGAATATGGTGTGATGGTCTCCAAGAGAACAAAAAGCAACCAACGAGAGAAAACCCAACTTGGAGACCACAACACCTAGGGCCTAAAACAAGACTAAGGCAAAAACAAAAAGGACCCAAGAAAACCAAAGCCAACTCCCTTCAAAAAGGGAGGGCGGTGGCCGAGGCCACCTATGTTTGAGTTGATAGGTAACACGGCAGAAAACAAAAAAATTCCGACCTACGCACCAGCCCAGGACCACTATGGAGACTGCATACATGGTTTGATCTTTTTCGTTACCGACTCGTAGCACAGCGGGAAGTAGAGTCGATGACGATCGGCGATGCAGATCCCCGCAGCTAGGATTTACAACCTCCCAACCGCGAGGATGTACACCCTCATCTGCTCCTCAGACAGCCCTCCGGGAGGCGGTCGAACAGTCCCCCGGACGGTGTCGCGGACAGCCCTTCAGGAGGACCTTCGAAACTCGAACGGTCACTCGGACAGCCCTTCGGGAGGACCTTCGAAACTCGGACGGTCACACGGACAGCCCTTCGGGAGGCACACACGAACTAAGACCGAAACTACGATCTCTCTACAGAGTTGCACACATACGGTGTCATCTATCCGGCAGGGCTTCGCCGTCCAGAACTAGTTCCCACCGGAACCCAGACAGCCTTTCGGCTCTACGAAACTATTTCGCTGGGAGGGAGAGAGAAGCCAGATCATGCATGGCACTTGTATGTGAGAAGGGATGATCCTTTAGGCAGCCCCCTCCACCCTTATTTATAGGCCAAGCCCAAGGGTGGCTTCTCCAAGAAGCCAAGGGGGAAATACCAAAAAGGCCCTCAAGGTGGCTTCTCCAAGAAGCCAAGCAAAAAGCACTTTCACTATTCATGACGACATTTTTCAGCGTCCGTTCGAACTGAAAATATTTATGTGGGCTCAGAACATTTCCAGTACCCACTAAAATAATTTTCAACGCGTTCTGAAACAATTTCGGTTTAGTGGTTTTCATCTGCGAAAAGCAAACAAGAATGCGTTTTCACTATTCATGAAGACAATTTTTCGCGTCCACTAAATCCGAAAATATTTTTGTGGGTCTTAAAATAATTCTAGTACCCACTAAAATGATTTTGGATTCGTTCTGAAACAATTTCAGATTAGTGAATTTCATCTGCGAAAAGCAACTAAAGTGGTACCGGCAGCTCCGAAACATTTTCGGTTTTTATTTCTGAAAATTCCAAAAAGTTTCCAGAATGATTCTGGCACCCTCCAAGAATTATCAGGCATGTGCCGAAACCATTTTGACTTAATGGCATACCCCGAAACAAATTTTTCGGTTTCACCGAAACTCATCCGGTGACCTCTCTCTGTGGAACTTTTCCGCTGTCCGAAACTTTTCCGGTGTCCGAAACTTTTTCGGTGATTTTCTCTCAGACTCACCGTCTAGTATTCAGCAGATAGATGACCCTTAAGCGTGTGACCCTATAGGTTCGGTGAAGTATAGACATGACCTGGAACCCCTTCCGATCAATGATCAACATCGGAGCCGTGGACACCCATATTGACCCCTATACCCACACGAATGAATATTCGAGTGAACCTCCAGTTGAGGTGAGATATTCCTGTTGCTTCACGATATATCACAAACACCTGAGGTGAGATTTATTGCATCCCCGTGGGCCAACACTTTGTCCACTATGCAAGTTACCTCGTTACCGGTTTTGTTCTCTTTTCTCGTTTCGTGTTCCGGCATCCCCGTGATCAAATCACAAAGTGTCTGGCCAGACGATGATGGACACCGTAACACCGAGAGGGCCCGACTATATCTCTCCATCGTCGGAGGAGCAAATCCCAATCTCGAGCTATCAAGTTACTTAACATACTTTCCCATGAACCCGTAAGCCGCCGTAATAGCCATCCAGTTACGGATGACGTTTAACAAACCCCAAAGTTCATGAAGCAAGCATGAAGAAACTCGATACTCTCATGGTCTAAGGAATTATGCAAACATTAACTATCTCTGTGTTATAAACCATTAACTTGTGACGAATGTATCTCATAGCATAACATCAATTCGGGTCGATTCAACACAAATGTCCTTCCTGACATTGTGCCCTCAAAGTTGCTTGGCATAGACATGCCCATGATTGGGAAAACATAATCATCATGCAACACTTGAGCTAGTCTTAGAGGCACGACTAGGAATACATTTTACCATTTATTATTCCACACGTGCATATGGGTTCTCCCCAGAGCCTTTATGGATATACGGGCTCGGGAACCACAGCAGTTATAGCATGGAACATAAACATAATTATGAATAGGGAGATAATCAATAACATTTATTATTGCCTCTAGGGCATATCTCCTACATGAGTGTAATGGTATGGCACCGCGAAGATTTTAACCTTGGGCCCATGACCAAAACTCATCTTTGAAGCACAAGTACCATAAAAAATGGCTAATGTGAAAGACTTGATCAATTTATGCATAATGGGGGGGAGGAAGAGTTCACTGAGAGAACAATACTCCCCCCTATGTCCATGCCTACACCTAGAACAAGACATCATGATGAGTATGGTGGGGTGTGCAAAGGTTCAAGCCACATTGCTCGAATCAATGATATTTAGCTCATGCCTTAACTCGCGAAATCTTGCTTCATCCAAAGGCTTCGTGAATATATCTGCAAGGTTATCATGAGTGTTGACATAGTTGAGCTCGATCTCCCTCGCCTAATATGATCCCGGATTAAGTGATACCGAATCTCAATATGCTTCGTCTTGAAGTGTTGCACCGGGTTGAGAGAAATCTTGATGGCACTTTCATTGTCACACCAAAGAGGCACTTTTTCACAGATGACACCGTAATCCTTTAAAGTTTGCCTCATCCATAGAAGTTGTGCACAACAACTGCCGGCGGCCACATATTCCGCCTCGGTGGACGAAAGAGACACACAACTTTGCTTCTTAGAAGACCAACTTACCAAAGAGCAACCAAGAAATTGGCACCCTCCGGACGTTGACTTCCTATCCACTTTGTCTCCTACCCATTCTGAGTCCGAAAAGCCCACAAGGTTGAAGTTTGCTCCTCTTGGGTACCATAAGCCAAAGTTTAGGGTATGAGCCAAATATCAAAAGATTTGCTTGACCGCCACAAAGTGGCTTTCCTTAGGTGCGGCTTAAAACCGTGCACAAATTCCCACCCTCAACATGATATCCGGTCTAGATGCACAAAGGTAAAGCAAGGAGCCATTCATGGAGCGATATACCTTTGGTCCACCGCTTTACCATTGGGATCTATGTCAAGTTGGCATTTAACGGGCATTGGAGTGGAAGCCGGCTTGACGTCAATTAGCTTGAATCTCTTGAGCATGTCTTGAGTGTATTTGGCTTGGTTGATGAAGGTTCCTTCTCTTCTTTGCTTGACTTCAAACCCGAGAAAGAACGTCAACTCTCCCACCGAGGACATCTTGAAATTTGAGGTCATGAGAGCGGCAAATTCCTCATTGAAAGCTTTGTTAGGAGAACCAAAGATAATATCATCACCATATAGTTGGCACACAAACAACTCCCCTTTGACCTTCTTAGTAAAAAGAGTGGGGTCGACTTTCCCAATTTCAAACCCGCGATCTTGCAGCAACTCGGTAAGGTGGTCATACCACGCACGTGGGGCTTGTTTAAGGCCATAGAGTGCCTTATCGAGTTGGTACACATGATCGGGGAAATAGGGATCCTCGAACCCGGAGGGTTGTTTGACATACACCAACTCATTAATAGGACCATTAAGAAAAGCACTCTTCACATCCATTTGTTTCAACTTAAAGTTATGATGATAAGCATAAGCAATCAACAAACGAATGGATTCAAGGCGAGCAACGAGAGCAAAGGTTTTACCGTAGTCGATACCCTCGACTTGGGAGTAGCCTTGTGTTACCAACCGAGCCTTGTTGCGAACGATAATCCCATGAGCATCTTGCTTGTTCTTGAATATCCACTTGTTGTGCTCGAAGTTGTTGAGTTCTTCATGCATGGCATTAAGCCAATCCGGATCCTCGAGGGCCTCATAGACCTTTTGGGGTTCTACACAAGAGACAAACGCGTGATGTTCACTGTGACGCCCCCGATTCAATCGTACACTAATCATACACGCAAACGTGTACGATCAAGATCAGGGACTCACGGGAAGATATCACAACACAACTCTAAAAATAAAATAAGTCATACAAGCATCATAATACAAGCCAGGGGCCTCGAGGGCTCGAATACAAGTGCTCTATCATAGACGAGTCAGCGGAAGCAACAATATCTGAGTACAGACATAAGTTAAACAAGTTGCCATAAGATGGCTAGCACAAATGCGATACAGATCGAAAGAGGCGCAGGCCTCCTGCCTGGGATCCTCCTAAACTACTCCTGGTCATCGGCGGCCTTCACGTAGTAGTAGGCACCTCCGGGGTAGTAGGAGTCGTCGTCGACGGTGGCGTCTGGCTCCTGGGCTCCAGCATCTGGTTGCGACAACCAGGTAGAAGGGAAAGGGGGAAAAGAGGGAGAAAAGCAACCGTGAGTACTCATCCAAAGTACTCGCAAGCAAGGAGCTACACTACATATGCATGGGTATATGTGTAAAGGGCCATATCGGTGGACTGAACTGCAGAATGCTAGAATAAGAGGGGGATAGCTAATCTTGTCGAAGACTACGCTTCAGGCCACCTCCATCTTGCAGCATGTAGAAGAGAATAGATGGTAAGTTCACCAAGTAGCATCGCATAGCATAATCCTACCCGGCGATCCCCTCCTTGTCGCCCTGTTAGAGAGCGATCACCGGGTTATATCTGGCACCTGGAAGGGTGTGTTTTATTAAGTATCCGGTTCTAGTTGTCATAAGGTCAAGGTACAACTCCGGGTCGTCCTTTTACCGAGGGACACGGCTATTCGAATAGATAAACTTCCCTGCAGGGGTGCACCACATAACCCAACACGCTCGATCCCATTTGGCCAGACACACTTTCCTGGGTCATGCCCGGCCTCGGAAGATCAACACGTCGCTGCCCTACCTAGGCACAACAGAGAGGTCAGCACGCCGGTCTAAATCCTATGGCGCAGGGGTCTGGGCCCATCGCCCATTGCACACCTGCATGTTGTGTGGGCGGCCGGAAGCAGAACTAGCCCCCTTAATACAAGAGCAGGCTTACGTTCCAATCCGACGCGCGCCGCTCAGTCGCTGACGTCACGAAGGCTTCGGCTGATACCACGACGTCGAGTGCCCATAACTTTCCCACGTAGTTGGTTAGTGCGTATAGACCAAATGTCCAGACTCAGATCAAATACCAAGAACTCGTTAAGCGTGTTATTTTTAAGTATCCGCGGACGCCAACCAGGGCTAGGCCCACCTGTCTCCTAGGTGGTCTCAACCTGCCCTGTCGCTCCGCCACAAAGTAACAGTCGGGGGCCGTCGGGAACCCAGGCCCACCTCTACCGGGATGGAGCCACCTACCCCTTCAGCCCCCATCTCCGAATAGTATCATAAGTAATGTAACACTATAAAGTATATAGCATATGCCCGTGATCACCTCCCGAAGTGATCACGGCCCAGTAGTATAGCATGCCAGACGGACAAGAGTGTAGGTTCACTGATGGAACACTAGCATCCTATACTAAGCAGTAGGATAGCAGGTAAGGGTAACAACTATAGCAACAATGACAGGCTGTGCAGCAGAATAGGATTAACCGAAAGCAGTAACATGCTACACTACTCTAATGCAAGCAGTATAGAGAAGAATAGGCGATATCTGGTGATCAAGGGGGGTTTGCCTGGAAGCTCAGCCGAGAAGGAGGGGTCGTCAACACCGTAGTCGTACTGGGTAGCAGCGGCGTCGGTCTCGGTGTCTAACGAGAGAAGACGGGGAAGAAACAATAAATATAATGCAAACATAAGCACGACTATGCATGACAAGACAATGCGCGGTGCTAGGTGTGCCCTAACGCGGTAGGAAGTGATACCGACGATGGGGGGAAACATCCGGGAAAGTATCCCCGGTGTTTCGCGTTTTTGGACAGACGAACCGGAGGTGAAATGTTGCATGTTCACTATGCTAGGGACGTGCGGTGGGCGAACGGGCTGCGTATCCGGAATCTTCTCGTCGTTCTGAGCAACTTTCATGTAGAAAGTATTTCCAACCGAGCTACGGTTTATTTTATATTAATTTTTAAAGATTAAAACATTTTTAGAATTCATTTAATTAATTTAATCCAACATTATCCTGAATAGTGCATGCTGACGTCGTCAGCAGTCAACAGGACGTTGACTGGGTCAAACTGACGTGTGGGTCCCACATGTCATAGGTTGAAGACTAACTATTTCTTAACATTTAATTAGTAGGTTAATTAGAGTTAATTAGTTAACTAAACAATGTTAATTAAGTTAATTAATTAATATTTTAATTATTATTTACTTATTTAGTTATTTTAATTAATTTTTTAATTAGTTTTTTAACAAACGTTCTAGGCACGGGGCCTACTTGTCATAGGCCCATGGCCTTAACGGGCGCATGGGTTCGGGGCGGAACCGGGCGAAGGGCGCCTGGACCCGGGCGCACGACGGGGCGAGGCTAACAGGGCGGCAGCGGGGCGCCGATGGCCACCGCGACAAGCGGCCGCAGCTGCAGGGGAGAGGGAGTAGTGGCAGGGCGAGGCCACATGCTTGGGCCGGCAGCAGGGGACGGGCTTCGGAGCCGTGGCGAGGCAGCGGCGGCACGGCGATGTGGTGGCAAAACGGCGCGGACGCACGGCGAGCGGCGCCTGCAGCAGAGCAGCAGCAGCAGGGCTGCACGGCGGAGGGAGAGCGACCGCAGGGGGCGGCCAAGGCGCGGCCATGGCAGGAGCACACTGGGCGCGAGTGAGGGGGGGCTCGTCGGCGGTGGACGCGGTCGACTGTGGCAAGGGCGCGGTGCAGGTGGCCGCGGCGAGGGCATGAGCGGGCGCGGGCGTGCGCGCATGGGGCACGGCGAGCATGGCTACAGGAAGGACGATGGGCGCGATGACCTGCGGGGGAAAGAGGAGGAGGGGAGGACGGGGCTCACCGAGCCCTGTAGTTGAGCAAAGTGGGCTCGAGGAGGAGTCGGGGAGGTCCGGCGAGGCGGCACCAGCGACGGAGAGGATGGCGGCGGACGACGCGGGCGGGGCGTGGCGACGCCGGCGAAGTCGGTGGGGAGGAGGACGAGGAGGTGATCCGGCGAATAACGACTGTGGGGACCGAGTTCGGGGTCGGGTCGACGACGAAGGGGACGACGACTATGGCGTCGATGAAGGGCAACGGGCGACAACGAGGTGCGGCGGGGTGGCGCGTCGCATCGGCGTCGGTGAGGTCGGGGCGCGGTTGCCCCGATCCCGATCCAGACGGGGGAGGAAGGAGAGGAGTGGGGGCGAGTGGGGATGGGCGTTAGGGTTTTGGGGGGTTAATGGGTGCGTGGGGGTTGGGCCAGTCTGGGACGGTGGGCTGGCTAGCTGGGCCGTTTGGCCCAGTTGGCCAGGGGGTCTCCCTCATTTGTTTTTTTTCTGTTTTTTTCTTTCTCTTTTTATTTATATTTCTTTTCTGTTTTTGCTCATTTTAAATATATAGGCCTTATATAAAAACATGGTTTCTACATGACAAATAGCTAGGGAATATTTTCAACACATTGAACATTTTAGTTTTGACTTTTGAAAACTTTAATTGTTTTAAATTTAATTCAAATTTTGAATTTGAATCCGTTTCGAACTAACGCGAGATTATCAGCAGTAACCGAGGTGACGTGGCATCATTAACGCAGGATTACTGTAGCCTAACTATCCGGGCGTCACAAATCTCCTCCACTACAAGAAATCTCGTCCCGAGATTTAAGAGGGAAGTAAGGGGGAAGAATAGGTTACGTCATTCTAATGGATCTTCTCATTCATGTTTGCTCTCCCTGAAGTAGTTGATCCTCTTCGTTGATGTCTTTATTTCTCTGCTTCAGGTCATCATGATGAAGTCGGTATCCTTTCTTCTGGAAGTCCATCGTACTTACGAAAGAATAAAGGGTGGTTATTCCGGAAGAACGGACCTCTGCAAGGTTGACTACCTGGTAGCTAACATCGGGGGAAGGTGGCGGAAAGTAACTCTCGAACTGAAACTTAAGAAAATTTCGAGAGCAAAGTAAGAAGGTACCATGAGAAGTTTAAGCGGGTAGGCAAGCGTTCGATGCCTAAACAACGTGTGAAAGGGGTCCAAAGCAACGAGAATAAGTATTGCGTCTGATATCAAAGCAGATTACTAGGAAGATGACCCATGAATTACATACGAAATCAAGCACGAGGAATAACTTTGGCAACAAGGGTGTACAGGAGAGTCAGGTTTCGATCCTGTGGAACTATGGGTTATGGGCCCACCATGTGGGTTAAACGTAGAAAGGGCGTTGACATCTGCATGGTCAAGATAGCAAGGTATGTCAGAGGATAGCCTGCCAGTTTTGTTGGCAACAATGTTGGTACCTAGGGCGAGGGACGAAGAGAACCATTTTCCTGCTCGTTGAACGAGGCGGACCAATAGGCAAAGTTCTCGTCCATCGGTGGTTACCGGAATGTCATCAGCAATAGTAACATGGCCTTACTGACAGAGTTGTACAACTGAGTTGTTTACATAAGCAGTGAAATATTACTTCTTAGATCATATAGATCACTAGAAAGGTCAAACAAACCAATGGAAAGGTAAAATGTGTTTAAACACAGATATCAGGGGTATATCCTTCCCAAAGTCAAGCAGAGGATGATATCCAAGACAGGATATAAAGTAGAAAACCCTTTAGATAAGGGGAGAGAAACTTCATGACATTACCCATACAATGGTGTTTGGATAATTGAGCAGGAAACATTTAGCATTGGGCTTCAAATGTTCCTGTTGAAAATCGGAGTACCATAGACATGCTTCAAGATAGCATTGACACGGTATTCAAGCAAAGGTCGGACTTTGGGATACACAAAGGATACATCAGGAACAACTTATAGAATAAGTCTTACAATTTCCTCATGGAAGAATGGCTAACCTTGCTAAAAAGGAAATTATAACAATAGGTCCCCCGGACAGGTGTGTTAAGCATGGCATCACCTTACCGGGTCTTATAAAGACCAATGTTATAACTCTTGGAAATATGTTCCAACCATCATATCCGACCGAAATTCAGATCTGGTCAGTGTTAGGATACCTCAGACTCAGGGTGCCTGAGGAGAAAAGGTGTAACACACATTGACGAGATGATAATGTAAGATTCTTGGAAATGAACTACGGAAGCGAGTTCCAAAACAAGAGTTCATCATTTAACCAAGGATAGGACGAGGAGGTGGCGGATGGACTCAGCGACAATTCCTCAAGATTTCCAAAAGGATGGATTTCCACAACTATGTGAATAAGGAGATAAAATTTGTTAGATCAGATGACATAATGAGGTATGCTCGAGGAAAACATACACAATTAAACATTGGTTGAAAGGTGCACCCGAAATATGGGGTTAGGTAGCATGATCAATGTTAGAATGGTGGTTCAGCAACCGATAGGCTAAGAATAAATTGTCGATCATTAACTTCAAAGCAATAGGGTTGCTAGAAGTGCAGAATCCAAACAACACCATTCACTTGTGGGTACCCCGGTTGGAATCAACACGAGGACCAAGAAAGAATGGTGATGGTGAGAAGTATCATTATAGCAAGAATTCTTAAGAGGTGGAGCAATCCTCACAACATTCTTGACATCAAAGATGGTAATAATCCGCGGTAGAACATAACATAAGTTGGATAGCAAGGAACTCAAGGTACAACACAAAACAGGAACAAGTTTTGTGTTGGAGGGAATGCAATAATGTTGTCGATGATAACCCAAATCATCAAGGGCAAAGGATGCTATTTCTCATCAAGAATTCGATAGATATCTTGGAAGACCTCAGAATGTTGATGATGATCATGACACATTTATCGAGAGGTTTCGAGAAGATGTAACTGATCGGCGATGACATCAAGTCAACGGAATGATGAAGCAAAAAGTTATTGGAACCATAGGTACGACACAAACTCGAAATCAAGCTTGTTGTTCAAGGACAAACGATATGACGAGGAAGATCGATTGTAAGATTAGCTCACCGTCGAAATTTGTGCTCCGGGAAGAAGGACCCGGTAGCACAGTTAAAATTTAGCACGATAATGATATAGCCAATCAGGCTAGGAATGACGTGATCGAGTACAAACTCGCAAGTAAAGAAGATTACTAAGAGTTGTTTAATCGCGACGCGGACTCGATTCAGTTATCGATGTCCTTGAGTGTTTAATAACTCGAAGCCCATGAAAAACTATAATCAGTGAGAATGTAGTACTTGATGAAGAACTCATAAGAAGTTATGCAGTTCCAAGATAATCTCGAGATACCAGGGGGGTAATACTCGACGACGAATCAAGGTAGAGGTTGGACTAGGGTATTGCTCTGCAAAAGACAAGTGCTTAAACTTGCATGAGAAATGGTATTTAAAGGAGAACATGGTTGGAACCACGATTGCAAAAGGCCAGATCCCAGATATAAGATGAACTTATACCAAAGGAATAATTAATTTAAGAGAAGCTTTAATGATAAGATCGACATCGTGTCCATTGGCATGAACACAAAGTTCAAGGTCGACTCCCACTTCTCCAATGCATAACCTTCCATTCACTTCTCAGTTTCGAAAAAGTTGTAGTGTTGAAATTTTATCTCGCAAAATACCAGAAGATTATGACTCATGAAAACTTTCGAGTTCACACATATTATGGAAGGCATAGGTTCAACCCATCGGGGCATCATGGAAACATATACCACAAGCTTCAATAGTAAATATCACCGGCTCGAAAGCAGAGCATGGTTGGCCAAATCAAGGAATAGGATTTACCAAAGGCATTATGTATCAGGGAAAGAACTTCCAAAGTGATTGAATATGAAGGACGTTGTCGGATAAAATCCAACAAGGTTCTGATGGTCCATAAAGGATCTGATGTGAGTATCGGCTCACAACCAGAGGCAGAATCAATGCAAAGACATTGGATTATAGAAACAACTGAGTAACTTAGAGCTCAATTGCAAAGGAATTTTGATTTACAAAGCGAAGGATCAGAAGCAGACGCTCTGATCAAGGATGGATAAGTTCAATAGATTTAGGGGCACAATCGACGACAATTTGATTGGCGAGAACCAGCTCACGTTTAAAATGACGTCTGAGCCGGAAGGATGAATTCTAGGATCTGATTGAGGATTGCGAGCATTCGCAACAAATTGAATCAACGGACTCAAAATGATAATGACAAGAGATGCCAATAAGATTATAGACTTATGGGATTAACCATAATGCAAGCAAGTAAGAATTTCAAGAGCAATAGGCTACTCAGGTTTTTCGAAAGTTCAAATAGTATTTTGAAGACTTTTGTGAAATACATGAATCAACTGGGGATGAGCAAATATCAGGTGAGTGCTAGAAATTATCCATAGTGGTATTCGTGTGGCAAAGAACAGCAAGGCATAAGCTCAAAGGATTCTCGGAGCAACAGAGAGAATTTCGGGGTATCTTGTAATAACAAGATCAACTGGGAAGCATTGTATGAATGGCGAGTATACGTGGTTATCCACAGGGGTTTATCGATGGAAGGGAATTGCAAAAGCGACGCCATAAAGTCTCAAGAGAACATCGGAGAGTATCTTCAGATTCTTCTGGTGCAGCAGACGATCATCTGTAAAAAGGGTCTCTCCGGGAGAAAGTATTATCGAGAACCTAGAGTTAGTTTTGTTTTCAGCAAAATCATTTAACCCGAATAGAAGAGAGATCAGAGTCCCAGAGTATAGACGAGGAATAAAAGATCCTAATACCACCCAATGGCGACGTGAGCCCGTAAGACACACAGCCATGTTAGTAAAAGTTTTGTAATGACTAGACTCGACTTCGGCCAAGGAGTGTGGAAGGGCGATTCCTACAGGCAGTCGGCTCTGATACCAACTTGTGACGCCCCCGATTCAATCGTACACTAGTCATACACGCAAACATGTACGATCAAGATCAGGGACTCACGGGAAGATATCACAACACAACTCTAAAAATAAAATAAGCCATACAAGCATCATATTACAAGCCAGGGGCCTCGAGGGCTCGAATACAAGTGCTTGATCATAGACGAGTCAGCGGAAGCAACAATATCTGAGTACAGACATAAGTTAAACATGTTGCCATAAGATGGCTAGCACAAACTGGGATACAGATCGAAAGAGGCGCAGGCCTCCTGCCTGGGATCCTCCTAAACTACTCCTAGTCGTCGGCGGCCTGCACGTAGTAGTAGGCACCTCCGGGGTAGTAGGAGTCGTCGTCGACGGTGGCGTCTGGCTCCTGGGCTCCAGCATCTGGTTGCGACAACCAGGTATAAGGGAAAGGGGGAAAACAGGGAGAAAAGCAACCGTGAGTACTCATCCAAAGTACTCGCAAGCAAGGAGCTACACTACATATGCATGGGTATATGTGTAAAGGGCCATATCGGTGGACTGAACTGCAGAATGCCAGAATAAGAGGGGGATAGCTAATCCTATCGAAGACTACGCTTCAGGCCACCTCCATCTTGCAGCATGTAGAAGAGAATAGATGGTAAGTTCACCAAGTAGCATCGCATAGCATAATCCTACCTGGCGATCCCCTCCTCGTCGCCCTGTTAGAGAGCGATCATCGGGTTATATCTGGCACTTGGAAGGGTGTGTTTTATTAAGTATCCGGTTCTAGTTGTCATAAGGTCAAGGTACAACTCCGGGTCGTCCTTTTACCGAGGGACACGGCTATTCGAATAGATAAACTTCCCTGCAGGGGTGCACCACATAACCCAACACGCTCGATCCCATTTGGCCGGACACACTTTCCTGGGTCATGCCCGGCCTCGGAAGATCAACACGTCGCAGCCCTACCTAGGCACAACAGAGAGGTCAGCACGCCGGTCTAAATCCTATGGCGCAGGGGTCTAGGCCCATCGCCCATTGCACACCTGCACGTTGCGTGGGCGGCCGGAAGCAGAACTAGCCCCCTTAATACAAGAGCAGGCTTACATTCCAATCCGACGCGCACCGCTCAGTCGCTGACGTCATGAAGGCTTCGGCTGATACCACGATGTCGAGTGCCCATAACTTTCCCACATAGTTGGTTAGTGCGTATAGACCAAATGGCCAGACTCAGATCAAATACCAAGAACTCCTTAAGCGTGTTATTTTTAAGTATCCACGGACGCCGACCAGGGCCTGGCCCACCTCTCTCCTAGGTGGTCTCAACCTGCCCTGTCGCTCCGCCACAAAGTAACAGCCGGGGGCCGTCGGGAACCCGGGCCCACCTCTACCGGGATGGAGCCACCTACCCCTTCAGCCCCCATCTCCGAACAGTATCATAAGTAATGTAACAATATAAAGTATATAGCATATGCCCGTGATCACCTCCCGAAGTGATCACGGCCCAGTAGTATAGCATGGCAGACGGACAAGAGTGTAGGGGCACTGATGGAACACTAGCATCCTATACTAAGCAGTAGGATAGCAGGTAAGGGTAACAACTGTAGCAACAATGACAGGTTGTGCATCAGAATAGGATTAACCGAAAGCAGTAACATGCTACACTACTCTAATGCAAGCAGTATAGAGAAGAATAGGCGATATCTGGTGATCAAGGGGGGGCTTGCCTGGAAGCTCAGCCGAGAAGGATGGTCGTCAACACGGTAGTCGTACTGGGTAGCAGCGGCATCGTTCTCGGTGTCTAACGAGAGAAGAGGGGGAAGAAACAATAAATATAATGCAAACATAAGCACGACTGTGCATGACAAGACAATGTGCGGTGCTAGGTGTGCCCTAACGCGGTAGGAAGTGATACCGACGAAGGGGGGAAACATCCGGGAAAGTATCCCCGGTGTTTCGCGTTTTCGGACAGATGAACCAGAGGTGAAATGTTGAATGTTCACTATGCTAGGGACGTGCGGCGGGCGAACGGGCTGCGTATCCGGAATCGTCTCGCCGTTTTGAGCGACTTTCATGTAGAAAGTATTTCCAACCGAGCTACGGTTTATTTTATATTAATTTGTAAAGATTAAAACATTTTTAGAATTCATTTAATTAATTTAATCCAACATTATCCAGAATAGTGCATGCTGATGTCATCATGATGTCAGCATGACGTCAGCAGTCAACAGGACATTGACTGGGTCAAACTGACGTGTGGGTCCCAGATGTCATAGGCTGAAGACTAACTATTTGTTAACATTTAATTAGTAGGTTAATTAGAGTTAATTAGTTAACTAAACAGTGTTAATTAAGTTAATTAATTAATTAATATTTTAATTATTATTTACTTATTTAGTTCTTTTAATTAATTTTTAATTAGTTTTTTTAACAAACGTTCTGGGGCACGGGGCCTACTTGTCATAGGCCCATGGCCTTAACGGGCGCGTGGGTTCGGGCGGAACTAGGCGAAGGGCGCCTGGACCCGGGCGCACAACGGGGCGAGGCTAACAGGGCGGCAGCGGGGCGCCAACGGCCACCGCGACGAGCGGCCGCAGCTGCAGGGGAGAGGGAGTAGTGGCAGGGCGAGGCCACATGCTTGGGCCGGCAGCAGGGGATGAGCTTCGGAGCCGTGGCGACGCAGCGGCGGCACGGCGATGTGGTGGCCGAACGGCGCGGACGCGCGGCGAGCGGCGCCCGTAGCGGAGCAGCAGCAGCAGGGCTGCACGGCGAAGGGAGAGCGACCGCAGGGGGCGGCCAAGGCGCGGCCATGGCAGGAGCACACGGGGCGCGAGCGAGGGGGGCTCATCGGCGGTGGACACGGTCGGCTGTGGCAAGGGCGCGGTGCACGTGGCCACGGCGAGGGCATGCGCGGGCGCGGGCGTGCGCGCACGGGGCACGACGAGCATGGCTATAGGAAGGACGATGGGCGCGGTGACCTGCAGGGGAAAGAGGAGGAGGGGAGGACGGGGCTCACCGAGCCCTGTAGTTGAGCAAAGTGGGCTCGAGGAGGAGTCGGGGAGGTCCGGCGAGGTGGCACCAGCGACGGAGAGGATGGTGGTGGACGACGCGGGGCGGGGCGTGGCGACGCCGGCGAAGTCGGTGGGGAGGAGGACGAGGAGGCGATCCGGCGAACAGCGACGGTGGGGACCGAGGTCGGGGTCGGGTCGACGACGAAGGGGACGACGACGATGGCGTCGATGAAGGGCGACGTGCGACAACGAGGTGCGGCGGGGTGGCGCGTCGCATCGGCGTCGGTGAGGTCGGGGCGCGGTTGCCCCGATCCCGATCCAGACGGGGGAGGAAGGAGAGGAGTGGGGGCGAGTGGGGATGGGCGTTAGGGTTTCGGGGGTTTAATGGGTGCGTGGGGGTTGGGCTAGTCTGGGACGGTGGGCTGGCTGGCTGGGCCGTTTGGCCCAGTTGGCCAGGGGGTCTCCCTCATTTGTTTTTTTTCTGTTTTGTTTTTCTTTCTCTTTTTATTTATATTTCTTTTCTGTTTTTGCTCATTTTAAATATATAGGCCTTATATAAAAACATGGTTTCTACATGACAAATAGCTAGGGGGTATTTTCAACACATTGAACATTTTAGTTTTGACTTTTGAAAACTTTAATTGTTTTAAATTTAATTCAAATTTTGAATTTGAATCCGTTTCGAACTAACGCGAGATTATCAGCAGTAACCGAGGTGACGTGGCATCATTAACGCGGGATTACTGTAGCCTAATTATCCGGGCGTCACATTCACAATAGTTTGCTAATTGTCTAGGAGTGCTTACCCCCTTTCGGATGCTTCCAAGCACATTCGTCATGTGATGACCCTTGGTAGTGAGCTTTGATGCAATCTTGGCGGCACGACGCTCCAATTCCTCCTCAGGAGTGAGTTGAGGAGCGGTAACTTGATCATCTTGAGCATCGTCATGAGCTTGTTCTTGATCTTGAGGTTGCTCTTGATCTTGAACTTGCTCGGAGGAGAGAACTTGACCTTGGGCATCACTTGGTGATTCAACACCATCTTGAGGTTGATCTTGCCCTTGATCTTGTTCATGAGGTTGAGGGTCGTCACTTCGTTATTCGGAAGCGTGTGGGTCTTGGGTTGGTGATGGTTCCACTTGAGTGGAACATTGTCCTTCTCCTTCGGCCACAACGGGTTCCTCAATGGGTAGGATAAAGCCAACACCCATTCTTCTTATGGCTTGGGGAGGAATTTCATCACCTACATCACAAGTACCACTTTGCTCCACTTGGGAGCCGTTATTCTCATCAAACTCCACGTTACACGTCTCCTCAATAAGTCCCGTGGACTTATTGAGGACACGGTAAGCATGAGAGTTTGTAGCATAACCAACAAATATGCCCTCTTGAGCTCTAGCCTCAAATTTAGACAAACGAACACCTTTCTTGAGAATGAAACACTTATACCTGAACACCCGAAAGTACTTGAGGTTGGGCTTGTTACCGGTGAGTGTCTCATATGGAGTTTTGTTTAAGCCTTTGTGGAGATAGAGCCGATTGGATGCATGACACGCGGTGTTGATGGCTTCGGCCCAAAAGTTGTATGGAGACTTGAACTCCGCCATCATGGTCCTTGCCGCATCCATCAACGCCCGGTTCTTCCTCTCCGCTACACCATTTTGTTGAGGGGTGTAAGGTGCGGAATATTGATGCTTGATCCCCTCATCACTAAGAAAATCATCCAAGGTGTAGTTTTTGAACTCGGTGCCTATGTCACTTCTTATTGTCAAGATCTTTGCATTGTGTTGGCGTTGATATTCATTTGCAAAGTCAATGACGGTTTGTTGGGTCTCATTCTTCCTCTTGAATAAGTACACCCAAGTGTATCTTGAATAACCATCCACAATCACCAAGCAATACTTTCTACCCCCCAAGACTATCAAAGGATGGAGGCCCAAAGAGATCCAAGTGAAGGAGCTCCAAAGGCCTCTTTGAGTAAATGATAGTCGTGGGAGGGTGAGCCTTCTCATGTAACTTTCCTTCAATACAAGCACTGCAAGCACGATCTTTGGCAAAACTAATACTTGTTAGTCCACGGACATGGTCCCCCTTGAGAAGACTTTGCCAAGATCTCATATTGACATGGGCTAACTGGCGATGCCAAAGCCATCCCACGTCAACTTTAGCCATTAGGCATGTCGCGGTCTTAGTGGGTTGCTCCGAAAAGTTAATCACATAAAGACCTTTCTCGACATGCCCAACAAAGGCTACTTTAAGAGTCTTGCTCCACAAGAGGGCCACGGTATCAATATCGAAGAAAGTGGCAAAGCCCATGAGTGCAAGTTGACGAACGGAAAGTAAGTTGTATGCAAGGGACTCAACAAGCATGACCTTCTCGATCGTGAGATCATGAGAAATGACAACCTTGCCAAGTCCCAGTACCTTAGAAGATGAGGCATCACCCCACTCAACAATGGTGGGCATAGATGGGATCTTGTGCACGTCCACCACCAAGTCCTTGCTTCCGGTCATATGATTTGTCGCTCCACTATCGAGCAACCATGATCCCCCATCGGAAGCGAACACCTACAATAGATCAATGCTTGGTTTTAGGTACCCATTTTGTAATGGGTCCTTTGATGTTAGTAACAAGGGTCTTAGGAACCCAAATAGACCATTCAATGTACTCATAAGGAGAACCAACAAATTTAGCATAAACATGTCCATCACTAGCACGGCATAACACATAAGAAGGGTTAAAGTCGTCGGCTTTGTTGGAAGGGGTGGCATTGCCCTTCTTGACACCGCTACCCTTCACATTGTTCTTCTTCTCCTTAGAAGCACCCTCTCCCTCCTTCACAAAAGTTTGCTTGAGAGGAGGAGGTCGTTTGGCCTTGTCATTCTTCTTCTTGTTCTTGGACTTGGGTGCGAACCCAATTCCCTCCTTGGCCACAACTTCCTTTTGATTGCTCAAAAGGTCGTTGAGGTTCTTCTCACCTTGTATGCAAGACACAAGGCCTTTCTCAAGTTGCTCCTTCAACTTGGCATTCTCCTCCACAAGATGCACATGCTCACAACATGGGTTAGTAGCATTTGCATTATCAATTAGAACCATATGAGGAAAAGTGGCTTTCTCCTTGGTTAGCTTCACTTGGAGTTGATCATGAGACTCTTTAAGGCTAGCATGAGCACCCTTCAAGGCCTTGTGAGCCTTGTCAAGTATATCAAACTCCTCCTTGAGTCTAGCAAGATCAACCCCAAGTTTGGCCTTCTCGTAATTTAGCACACGAGATACAACAAGGGCATGATCAAGATCTTTCTTCAATTTAGCATGGTCATCGTTGGTGACTCCTCAAGAGCCAAACGATGACCGTGCTCTTCTTCAAGAGCGTTAGAGAGATCCGATATCTCATCGGCGTAGTCACGACTATGCCCCTCCATCTTAGAGATGGTGTCTTCGTGAGCCTCGATCATGTCATTGGCTTCACCAAGTTGTTCCAAGAGAGAAACAAAGTGCTTCTTGGATTTACCCTTGAGCTTACTCATGAAAGACTCAAATTCATTTTCCTCCTCATTGGATCCCTCACTTTCATCAATGCAATCCGTCAAAGAAGGATTAGTAGTGATGGTGATTTTGATGTTGGGGGTTACCTTGTTGTTGGCTTTAGCCATGAGGCACTTGGCGGTGATGTTCTCATTGGGTGCGTTGAAGAGGGACACCCGTGGAGTTGTCGCAATGGCAACGGAGGCCATGGCAACCGACTCACCGTCTTCATCATCATCATCATCCTCATTGTACTCTTCCTGTGCCACCAACACCTTGGTAGGAGTCTTCTTGGTGAAGTTGCTCTTGTTGGGGAAGGACTTGGCCTTGTCTTTTCGGATGAGCTTGCCACCATTGTCTTCCCTCTTCTCATATGGGCATTCCGCGACAAAGTGGCTCACATTGCCACAATTATAGTAAGTTCTCACACGTTGCTTGCCCTTCACGCCACTTGAGTTACTCTTGTTGAAGTTGGGCCTTGTGTTCTTCTTGCTCCAAAATTGCCTTGAAGCGAGAGCCATGTGCTCATGATAAGCATACTTTGTATCTTCGGGGTTTCTCTCCTCTTCGTCCTCTTCTTCCACACTTGCCTTGGCCTTCAAAGCAAGGTTGGGTTTCTTTGCTCTTTGAGAACGCAACACCGCATTGTCGGCGGTCTTATCCAAGATCCTCATCGCCACAAAGTCATCCAACACTTCACTTGAGGACAAGGTGTGGAAGTCCGGCCTTTGACGGATGACGGAGGACATGGCCTTTTGGTAAGGCATCATAGCCTTGAGGAACTTGCGCTTGATCCAATTGTCATCCGTATCTTTACTCCCATGATCTCGGAGTGAGACCACGAGAGTGGTTAATCTCTGGTAAAGCACACGAGGTTATTCATCTTCATTCATTGCAAACTCATCCACTTCATCTTGAACCACTTCATAGTTGGAGCGTTGAATGCTTGCGCTTCCCTTGTAAATGGAAACCACATGGTGCCATGCTTCCTTGGCCACGGTGAAAGGACGGAGATGCGCAATGTCTTCGGATGGAATTGCATCTTGGATGATGAAGAGAGCATTCTCATTGAATTGGTTATCCGCGGCTTCTCCAGGGGTGAAGTTGCTTCGGTCATGCGGGTAGAAACCTTCTTCAATGATTCTCCAAAGATTAGTATTAACATGGTTTAAATGATGCTTAAAACGATAGACCCAAGCGTCAAAATCCTCATTTTTCACAATCTTAGGAGGAGAACTAGCATGATTTAAATGAGTGGAGGGAATCGGTCCTCCATAAGTAAGTGGAGGTTCCACATGGGCAAAGATGCAACTCCCATTTCTACCACTAGATAAAGGAACTTTGTCACAAGTAGCTTCCCCCTTGTCGGAGTTAGCATCCGTCACCTTGTTAGTGGGATCGACCACTTCCAACGGTGCAGTGGATAATTTAAGACCATCAAGAAAGTTCTTAAGCATGACTTTGACCTCGGCCGTCATGGAGGTTTTCAATGTGTCCAACGCCACATTGAACTCCTCACGTGAGACTGAGGTTCCCCCATCGGCCGTAGACGAGGACGGAATCACACCGGGGTGCTCCTCCTCACCGCCTACGCTGTCAACCATACTCTTCGGACGGCAAAGTCCTTAATAAAGAGATGAGGCTCTAATACCAATTGAAAGGATCGATATAGTTGACTAGAGGGGGGTGAATAGGCAACTACCAATTTTTAGCTTTTCTTTACCAATTTAAACTTTGCATCAAAGTAGGTTGTCTAGATATGAAACTAGGTGAGCAACCTATATGATGCAACAACAACGAGCACACAAGCAAGCAAGAGATGCAACACAATATAAGCTTGCACAAGTAAAGGTACGAGATAACCAAGAGTGGAGCCGGTGAAGACAAGGATGTGTTACCAAAGTTCCTTCCTTTTGAGGGGAAGTACGTCTCCGTTGGAGCGGTTTGGAGGCACAATGCTCCCCAAGAAGCCACTAGGGCCACCGTATTCTCCTCACGCCCTCACACAATGTGAGATGCCGTGATTCCACTATTGGTGCCCTTGGAGGCGGCGACCAGACCTTTACAAACAAGGTTGGGGCTCTCTCCACAACTGAATTGGAGGCTCCCAACGAAACCACGGAGCTTCACCACAATGGAATGTGGCTCCGAGGTGACCTCAACCGTCTAGGGTGCGCAAACACCCAAGAGTAACAAAATCCACACAAGAAAGTATGGGGGAAGCAAATATCCTTTGGTGGAAGTGTAGATCTAGGTCTCCTCCTTCAATCCCTAGCAAATCAACAAGTTTGAGTGGCTAGAGAGAGAGATCGGGCAAGAGAGCTTGAGTGGTATTAATGGTGGAGTGAGAGAGGCAAGAGGTGGATGTGGTAGGTGGAAGAACCACCCTTATATAGCAAACCCTAAAATCCAACCATTACAGTGAAAACAGCACTGCAGCGGTACAACCGCTCCTCGTCCCGATACAACCGGGACTCACGGGTTACCTGCAGAAACCCTATCAAGCAGTATAACCAGGCAGACAGGCGGTAGTACCGGTTGTGGAACACAACCGCCCAGCCATCGCTCAACCACCGCTTTGAAACAGTAGGGTGTCACCCCTGTGTGCGGTGATCGAGCGGTATAGCACCGGTGCAACCGCCTGGCCCTGGACACTTGGGTGGCTAAGTCCCAAGCGGTAGAACCGCTTAGGGCACCGGTAGTACCGGTGTGCGGGGCACAATCGGACCAACCGGGCCACCACCGCCCAAGTACCGCATCAAAACAGAAACCGGACCAGTTGTTGAGCGGTACTTGGCCGGTACAACCACCAGAGACACACCACAGTCAATTTTAAGCATGGTGGCGGTAAAACCGCTTGGTGATGACTGGGCTATTCAACACCAGGGTATCACCCCTGGGGTGGTGGTTGGGTAAGTGCCAAGATCCAGCGGTACAACCGCTCGCACGAGCGGTACAACCGCTGGGAGAACACAGCAAGCAGTTGAAAATGAAAGGGAGCTCTCTCTCACACAAAACAAGGAAGGCAAAGGAGGGTGTGGCGAAAGTGTACGTGCAATGATGCCCCCAACTCCTTCCAATGTGGATTCCCTCTTAATAGTATGGGTTCCCTACTACCAAAGAGATAAACACGTAGAAAAACACCGTCTTCAATCTTTTCCTTCCAGAGAGAATAGTAAACCGATGTAAGCCTAATCACCGAGAACCTGAAGCACTTAGCACAAGATTAGACCAACAAAGGGTTGTTGTCATCATCCAAAACACAAAGTAGGGAAATGCCCTTACACATGACATTACATCAACCAAGGTTTCATGTGTTTCTGATTTTTTTAAATTTTTGGGAATTAAAATGCCATGTTACTCCATGCTTAATTGTGTCATAGCCGTTAGACCAATATGTTTGAAAATTCCTTCCAATTTACTGCACATGGAATTAAGTCGCACACAAGTACACAAAATATGAGTTTTCAAACCGTTATGGTTAGCTGTTGCATGTACATGTAGTTCAAATTTCAATTACGGTCATTAAATGGCTAGAAAATCACTTAAATGTCTTAAAAGGTCAAATGACCCCTGAAATTTTCCAAAATTTGACATGACAGTTGTATTAGTACTACAAGATTTCTCGTACATTTAAAACACCATTCGTTGCCACTTTACTCCAAATTCGTCTGTCACAGCTAATAAAAAATATCAACAACATCACACACAGTTGTTTTCTAGGAACCGTTTGCGATGAAAATATCTGGGTCTATTTAAGTCTCCCTCCTTAAGCTTCGCCGGCTCGTCTGCTCTAGTGCCGGCAACCCCTGAATCCACGAATCTTGATCCCTACTCCCGCACCCCTTCTTGCAAAGATGATGTCGTGGAAACGCTTCGTGAAGGCCCGTACGATGGCCGCGTCCCCCCCCCCCGAGTGCCACCGCCTGCGCCGAGAGCGCAGCCGCCTTCGCCGAGAGTGCCGCCGCATCCGCATTGAGCGCGGCCGCTTCCGCCGAGAGGGCGTCTGCGGCAGCCGACAGGGCAGCTGCAGCAGCGGAGACGGCTGCGGCTGCTGCTGCGACTACGGCTGCAAACGCCGAGAGTGATCGAGCTGCCGTCCATGCCGCCGATGTCGCCCTAGAGGCCATCCACGCCAAGATCAAGGATGCACACGCGAAGATATTCCATGCCACCTCGGACTCCAGCATGCAACCCACGTCCGAAAAGGCGGCAGTGGCCATGGAGCACCTGCTTCCTCATGAGGTCGCCGAGCGGGAGCTGGAGATGCAGGAGGCGGCGGAGATCGAGGAGCACCTGGAGGAGGAGTTGCGCGTGGCTAAGGACGAGGTAGAGAAGAGTCTGTCCGTCGAGGAATCGGCGGTGGAGCACCAACACGAGCTCTGGTGCAGCCAGTACTACGAGTACTACAACCTTGAGGGCGGTGCCGAGGATGAGGACGAGGACGAGGACGCGGTCGACTTCAGCAGGGGGGATGCAGAGTCCACCAACGGCGGCATGTCTACAGGAGAAGTCATCGACGTCTCATCTCACACCGGCGATGCATATGCCGGTGCGGCGGTGGATTTGTTAAAATTATGCGTACTTAGGCTTTGTTTTTAATGCTGGTCTTTTGTTAGAGCAATGTTTAGGTCAACTGGCTCTGTTTAATTACTAAAATTGCTCGATTCAGTAAGTGTGGTCTGTCTGCTGTACGCTCTTTTGTGTGCCCAAATTAGCAAGCGATGTTAAATTATGCAATGACGTACCCGGGGAGATTTCCACCAAAATTTGAATTATCAAACTCATCCCATGCGCGTAAAGCAGAAGAATTGTTTGCGATGCACACAATCGTTCAAAGTGAATGGTCCGGCGGCACCGCGCGCAAAGTTTCCCTCCACATTTCCAAACTTTTGGCCTACCGCCAAAATATCTACCCACTGCCCCCTTCCCACCCCCTTTTCTCCCCGACCACAAGTCACATTTCCCCTGTTTCCTCCTTCTTCCTTCCTTCCTTCCTTCCTAAGCTATATCCGCTTCCTCGCTCTCACCGTCTCGCATCCTACCACTAGGGTCGCCATGGTCTTCTTCAATGACCTCTCCAGCGGTTCCTCCGACGACGACGACTCCTTCACTACCCGGGTATGCCTCTGTTCTCTCTCTCGGGCTATGACTTGGAATGAAGGATTTTAACCTGGCGGTCGATTTGAGTCATTTCTTCATCTTGTAGCTCCCTAGGACCATCAGTTGCAACGAATGGAGTGGGGTGGCTAAAGATCTGTCTGCTCATTGTCACCATCAATCTCCATGCGTGAAGCTAGTTGCGTTTGAATCTGTGGACAGTGGCAGGAAGTTTCTGGCATGTGCAGAGAAGGTTAGACCCTCTTTCGTTGTTACAAATCATTTGTTATATGTGATTCAGACACTGTCACGGTCCCAACCCATTCATACCACACCTTCAACCAAACGCATCCTAAGACAGTGTCACAGTTTGTACCTAGTATCTTAAATTGTTGCCATCTCATCAGCGGTGCCATTAGAAAATTATTTGGCACTGCTTCAGCAGTTTGTGCAGCCAACTTTGGTCCACACATCCGAGCAGCCAAGCAGTAAAATACTAAATCTTTATGGCACGAAGGAACTGGGCATCGGAGCAACTACGTGCTCCGGAGTTCGGGTCACTGATTTTTTCCGCTGCATCGGCTCACCAGTGCAGGGCACCGGTGCGAGATGTAGCAACAGTTGTCTTTACCCCACTTTTGGCATACATAGTGGATGGCGTTAGTGCTATTAGTTCTATGTTACTAAATTTGTGCATGTACACACCTGTTAGTATCAATTTGCTGTCATCCAAACACTGTCGCTATGCTGTTGCAGTTATATTTACCTTCCTCATAAAATGTTCAATTTGTTATTTATTGTACATGAGTAAGAACTTGTAGCATTGTTGTAGTTAATTATAGCTTCTGATGTTCCAGAATTTGGTTGTTGTCTCAGTAGCAATGAATTCATTTGCACATTGATCTTTTTGAGAAGATATGTCATAATTAACATGTTTCTTCAGTTTTTCAAAATAAGCATTGGTGATTTTCTATGTTGCTATAAACCCATTTCCCCTACAATTGTTACTGATCTAGTTTTAAATATTATAGGATGAACGGAAGTGTTCTTACTTGGAGTGGGTTGATCAAGAGTGGCCACAGCCTTTGAAGATGTGCCTAGCGAAGCTCCGGAGCATGTATTAGGAAGAGAACAGACGTAGGCTTAGAGAAAATGTTGTCAACGCTGAAGAACATTTGAAGATGTGGGATAAAAAGAGGAAGGTGGAGAATGAGCTCAGATTTTTTAAATCAGACTTTGCTAAGATGGTCTTGGCAAAGGAGGAGGCACTTTCCCAGTTGGACAGTGCAAAACAGGTTCTTACTGAACTAAAAGTAGAGGTGGATAAGACGTGCCTGGACGATCTCGATTAGGGAAATGTATATATTGTTCTAATATTGTTCTTATGAAGTTGAACTAGCTATATGATGTACTCTGCTCTTTTCAGGTAGCTATCATATTGTGATGTTAAAATATATTTATGTGCCTGATATGAAATTGGCAAACAGTTGTTTGATATGAAATATGAATTTGCGTAATACTGGAATTATTAATTGTAAACTAATAAACCTGCTAAATGTGTCATGGAACTTTGAAAACGGTTCTAGCAGTAAAAGCGATTGTGATGGATAGCCCAATGCCACACAGTTTTCTTCATCAAATTGTGTGTGATGTAGTTGATAAAAGCAAACGGTTAACCAAGGCAGAGCGTGTGTGATAGTTACACCTTTCACACACGAGCCTACACATAAAACTGTGTGGGATGTACATACGAACGGATACATTTTCCCTGGATTGACTGTGTGGGATGTACATAAGAATGGAAACATATTCCTTGGATTGATTGTGTGTGATATACATACGAACGGAAACGTTTTCCCGTGATTGATTGTGTGGGATGTACATAAGAACGGAAACGTATTCCTTGGATTGACTGTGTGTGATATACATACCTATGGAAATGTTTTTCTGGGATTCACCGCGTGGGATGTACATACCTACAAAAATGTTTTTCTGGGATTCACCGTGTGGGATATACATACCTACGGAAATGATTGGGTTTAGATGCCTCGCCCGATCGCACACGGCCCCAGCCTGTGTCCCAGGAGGGCCTATCCCCGATGATTTCTGGGTCGTGTGGGAAGGACCCCCTATCGCCCACACTCACTTGGTGACGGTTCCAAATGCCGTCGCGGAAAGGGGTTACAAACCATTTGTATAGCACCGACGCGTACTAGTGACTCACCGCATACACAAGAGCAAAACGTTTCAACCGGACACATAGAAAGATAGGGACTTATAATTTTGCCTCCCAACGTATTCACCTCAAGGGTGATGTCAACAATAATAACTCATGCCACCCATATTCAACTAGACATATGTGCCTAGATCTTTCCTCACCACATGATGCTTGCCAAAGGAGAAAATAAAGGGATAGAGAGAAAAACTTTGACTCTTGGATAAAAGTAAATACATAAAAGTCAAAGATAGGCCCTTCGCAGAGGGAAGCAGAGGTTTCCATGCGATTATTTGTTTGTATGCTCAACCCCTTAGTGCAAAAGAACGTCACGTTGTATTGCCCCTTGTGATAGCGACCTTTATTATGCAGTTTGTCTCTTTTATTCTTCACCATCACAAGTTCGTACAACGCTCAATTTTCTCTTACACTAAATGATCTCATACTTTTAGAAGCAATTTTTATTGCCTTATTGCACCGATGACAACTTACTTGAGGGATCTTGCTCAATCCCTAGGTAGGTATGGTGGACTCTTGAAAATAAGATTTGGGTTTAAGGATTTTTGGATGCACAAGTAGTATCTCTACTTAGTGCGGAATTTTTGGCTAGCAAAGATAGGGGGCAAGCACCACATGTTAAAGGATCTATGACAATATAACTTCTATGTGAATATGAACAAACATAAATCATTATGTTGTCTTCCTTGTCCAACGTCAACAATTTTGGCATATAATATTTTGATGGGGGCTCACAATCACAAAAGATTTCTAGGATAGTGTATTTATATGTGAATCTTCTCTTCCCTTATTAATTCTTTCATGAGTTGCATCATTGACCAATGCTATGTTTGCCAATCTGTAATAAAATTTTCTACTTATACTTTTCCTTATGTGGTGTCATCACCTACCATAAGATTAGCATATGATCTTTTTAATTTATTTCCTTTCTTTTTATTGAAACATGAAAGTAAAGAAAGCAAAACTCAAACTAAACTTTATTATATATCTCGCACACAATTACAAGGATAGATCACTAAGCAAACTCTCGAAAAGAAAGGATCAAACTAAACTTTTATTCATCTAAAGCAAAAGATCGAACTAAAATAAGTAAAGGCGAAAGATAGTGGGGATGATACGATACGGGGGCACCTCCCCAACATTGGCAGAAGCCAAGGGGAGTGCCCATGCCCGAAACTCAATTTTCTTTTGGTGATGATGAAGAAGGTGGTGGTGAAGTAGAGATCCTATCCTTCAAGATCAAGAGATTCTCCAATCTATGTATGATGCTCCGGAGGAAGATGATGTGCTCTTGATGCAGAATATTTTCACGAGTGAGGTATTTATTTTGCACACGAACCATTTCAACGATCCGAAAGGTTGCAATCTCAGTAGGGGTAAGATGAGCATAGTAAGGTTTAATGATATCTTCTTCTTCCTCCTCGCCTAGCAGTGCTTGTTCGACCACCGGAGGTAGATCTACGGTAGCCTCCTTGCTCTTGTCTTCCTTGACGGCTTCTGCGGGCTCCTCTCTCTTCAGCTCAATCTTCATCAACCAAGCATCTTCTTCCATGTTGTTGGGGGAGGAGGAAGACATGATGCCTGGCTTAATAGATCTGACCGAAAACAGCAAGAAAAGAAAACAGAAGATTTCTTCGTGATACGGTGGTCAATAGGTTCGGGGGTTATATAAAGATTTTTTATCTTGGCAAACAAGAAAAAGGGAGAAAAACGGAGTCCGGAAGGTGCCCCAGGCAGGCACAACCCACCAGGGTACACTTCCTGGTTGTTTCTTATTTTCCTAATTTTTGTTATATTCCAAAACTGACAAAAAATATTTTTGCAGATTTTTCGGAGTCCGTTTACTTACCATATCACGTACCTCCTTATTTTCATGATTCTGGAGTGTTCCGGAAGGACTCTTTTATGTGTTCTTCTGGTAACATTGTTTGGATAATATCACTTTCAACATTAATGGGCGTACCTCAGATATAATGTTTTATTCGTTGCCCACTGACAACCTTCGGGTTAGTACCTTCGGCATTATTTATTTTGGTAGCTCCAGACCGATAAACCTCCTCGATAACATAGGGTCCTTCCCATTTGGATAGAAGTTTTCCTGCAAAGAATCTGAAACAAGAGTTGTACAAAAGAACACATTCTCCAACTTTAAACTCACGCTTTTGGATTCTTTTGTCATGCCATCTTTTAACTTTTTCTTTAAACAGCCTGGCATTTTCATAAGCTTGGGTTCTCCATTCATCTAATGAGCTAATATCAAATAACCTCTTTTCACCGGCAAGTTTGAAATCATAGTTGAGTTCTTTGATTGCCCAATATGCTTTATGTTGTAACTCAAGAGGCAAATGACAAGCTTTTCCGTAAACCATTTTATAAGGAGACATACACATAGGATTTTTATATGTTGTTCTATAAGCCCAAAGTGCATCATCTAATTTCTAGGGACTCCAAACCTTGGGAAAATAACTTCCTTAAGCATTTTAATAGAGGTTTTGTGATCAACACTACTGGTTGGAATAGCTTCTACCCATTTAGTAACATAATCAACAACAACCAAAATATGTGTATACCCATTAGAGGAAGGAAAAGGTCCCATGTAATCAAATCCCCAAACATCGAATGGTTCAGCAGCAAGTGAATAATTCATAGGCATTTCTTGATGCTTACCGATATTAGCTATTATTTGACATTCATCACAAGATAAGACAAACTTACGAGCATCCTTGAAGAGAGTAGGCCAATAAAATCCGGATTGCAATACCTTGTGAGCAGTTCTGTCTCCAGCATGATGCCCTCCATAAGCTTCGGAGTGACATTTCCGTAGGATTTGTCCCTGTTCATGCTCAGGTACACAACGTCTAATAATACCATCTACTCCTTCTTTATAAAGATGTGGGTCATCCCATAAGTAATGTCTTAAGTCATGGAAGAATTTTTTGTTTTGTTGGTAAGTAAAGCTAGGTGGTAAGTATTTAGCAACAATGTAATTAGCATAATCAGCATACCAAGGAGTATTATTACAAACATTTATTGCTGCTAACTGTTCATCAGGAAAACTATCATCAATAGGTAGTGGGTCATCAAGCACATTTTCAAGCCTAGAAAAGTTATCAGCTGTTGGGTTCTCTGTTCCTTTCCTGTTAGTGATATGTAAATCAAATTCTTGTCGCAAGAGAACCCATCGAATAAGTCTAGGTTTAGCATCTTTCTTTTCCATAAGATATTTAATAGCAGCATGATCGGTGTGAACAATTACTTTTGAATCAACAATGTAAGATCTAAATTTATGACAAGCAAACACCACTGCTAGAAATTCTTTTTCAGTAGTTGCATAATTTTGTTGTGCACTGTCTAGAGTTTTACTAGCATAATGAATAACATTCAGTTTCTTATCAACTCTTTGTACTAGAACGACACCAACGGCATAATCACTAGCATCACACATAATTCCAAAAGGCAAGTTCCAATCAGGTGGTTGAACAATAGGTGCAGAAATTAAGGCTTTCTTGAGTGTCTTGAAGGCTTCTAAACAATCATCATCAAAAACAAAAGGAACATCCTTTTGCAAAAGATTTGTAAGAGGCCTAGAAATTTTAGAAAAGTCTTTCATAAATCTCCTATAGAAACCAGCATGACCTAGGAAACTACGAATACCTTTGATATTTTTAGGACATGGCATTTTATCAATTGCATCAACCTTAGCTTTGTCCACTTCAATACCTCTTTCAGAAATTTTATGGCCCAAAATAATACCTTCATTAACCATAAAGTGGCACTTCTCCCAATTCAAGACAAGATTTGTTTGCTCACATCTCTGCAAAACTCGATCAAGATTGCTTAGACAATCATCAAAAGACTTCCCATAAACAGAGAAGTCATGCATGAAAACCTCGACAATCTTTTCACAAAAATCAGAGAATATAGCAGTCATACATCTTTGAAAGGTAGCAGGTGCATTGCATAAACCGAAAGGCATACGTCTATAAGCATAAGTTCCAAAGGGACAAGTGAAAGTGGTCTTTTCTTGATCAGGTTGAGAAACAGGTATTTGTGAAAAACCAAAATATCCATCAAGGAAGCAAAAGTGTGTGTGCTTAGATAATCTTTCTAGCATTTGATCAATGAAAGGCATAGGGTAATGATCTTTTCTAGTTGCTTTGTTTAATTTTCGAAAATAAATTACCATTCTATAGCCTGTAACAATTCTTTGTGGAATAAGTTCATTCTTATCATTAGGAACAACAGTAATACCTCCTTTCTTAGGAACACAATGAACAGGACTTACCCATATACTATCAGCCATAGGATAGATTATACCTGCTTCCAGAAGTTTTAATATCTCCGTTCTTACCACTTCTTTCATCTTCGGATTTAACCAAAGTTGGTGATCAACAACGGGTTTAGCATCAGGTTCCATATTAATCTTGTCCTGACATAGAGTGGGACTAATGCCCTTTAAATCATCAAGAGTATATCCAATAGCAGCTCGATGCTTCCTTAGAACTTTCAATAATATGTCTTCTTCATGTTCTGAAAGGTTAGTACTAATAATAACAGGATATATCTTCTTTTCATCAAGATAAGCATATTTCAAAGTGTCTGGCAATTGTTTTAATTCAAACAAAGGATCACCTTTAGGTGGAGGAGGACCTCCTAGAGTTTCAATAGGCAAATTGTGTTTAAGCAGAGGACGTTGTTCAAAGAAAATCTTATCTATTTCATTTCTTTCATGCATATGTAAATCATTTTCATGGTCTAACAAATATTGTTCTAAAGGATCAGTAGGAGGCACAGCAATAGAAGCAAGACCAATTATTTCATCCTTACTAGGCAATTCTTTTTCATGAAGCTTTCTACTAAACTTGGAAAAATTGAACTCATGAGACTCATCACCAAAACTGACACCGACAGGTTTGTTTCTTACAATCTATTTGAGCATTAACGGTGTTCAGGAAAGGTCTGCCAAAGATAATGGGACAGAAGTCATCTTGTGGGGAACCAAGAACAATAAAATCAGTAGGGTATTTTATTTTCCCACACAGGACTTCAACATCTCTAACAATCTCAATTGGTGAAATAGTACCTCTATTAGCAAGTTTAATAGTAACATCTATGTCTTCTATCTCTGCGGGTGCTATGGAATTCATAATTTCTTGATATAAGGCGAAAGGAATAGCACTTACGCTAGCACCTATGTTGCATAAACCAGGATAACAGTGATCTCCTATTTTAACTGAGACAGCGGGCATGCCAACAACGGGTCTGTGATTATCTGTTTTATCAGGTTTGACAATTCTAGTAGCTTCATTACGGAAATAAATAACATGCCCATCTATATCTTCTTCCAAGAGATCCATAACCATAGA
Organism: Aegilops tauschii subsp. strangulata; assembly: GCF_002575655.3. Classification (NCBI taxonomy): domain Eukaryota; kingdom Viridiplantae; phylum Streptophyta; class Magnoliopsida; order Poales; family Poaceae; genus Aegilops; species Aegilops tauschii. The sequence continues at coordinate 332,077,312 of NC_053036.3, forward strand.
AACACTAGGTTCTACTTTGATTTGTTCATCAGGTTTAGGTGTTCTAATATAACTTTTATTAACCACAGTTGAAACTTTAGCATGTTCCTTCATCCTAACAGGAAAGCTGGTTTTTCAATATAAGCAGTAGGAACAACTGGATCAACTATGACGCCCAGATAATTAGGCTACAGTGAACCTCTCCTAATGATGCCACGTCACCTCGATTTCTGTTGCTAATCTCGCGTTAGTTCGAAACCGGTTCGAATTTAAATTAAAAGTCAAGCAAACAATAAAAGTTTTCAAATATTAAAACTAAAATGTTTGGAGTGAGCCAAATAATTCATAAGAAATAATGGTGGAGAAACCACTCCTTTATAAAATGTTAAATGCTCGGAAATAATAAAAAACAATTAATTAAATGCCTTTTTACAATTAATAAGATATTAAACCACTTTATTTAGTTGCCAAAAATTAATGGGGCGGTAGATTATTTATTAATACTAATTAGGTGATAGTTGTAGTTTTTCTAAAACAAAATAAATGAAAAGATAAACTAAAACAATAAAAGAAAAGAAACACAAACAAAAAAAAGTGAAAAGGAAGCCCCCCCCGGCCAACTGGGCCAAGCGGCCCAGCCGGCTAGCACCAGCCCCCTGGCCGAAACGGCCCACTCCGACCCCCTGCATAACCCCCCTCCCACTCTCCCGAACCCTAATCCCCACCCACGACTCCCACTCCCCCCCCCATCTGGATCGGGCAACTGCCCCGATCCACATCGCCGAACACTGCTCCTTGGCGCCCCGACCTCGTCGCCCCTCTGTCGAGAACGGCGCACCGGTCCCGTTCCCGACCACCGCCACTCGCTGGACCGCCCCACCATCGTCGTCGCCTCCCCGACTCCTCATCGAGCCCGCTGCCGAACCCCTACACCATGCCGTGAGCTTCCTCCCTTCCCTCCTCTGTCGCCGGGGCCTTTCCCCCGCCGCGCCCAGCGCGTGCGTGGCCGCGCTCCCGCGCGCCCACGGTCCGCGCCCGCTCCCTGGGGCGCCCCCGTAGACCCGCCACGCCGTGCGCGCCCGCCGTCCTGCGCCACCCCTGCTCCCACCTGCGCCTACGCGAGCTCCGCCGCCCCACCACGGAAGTCCGCGGCCGCCTCCAACCGCGCTCGTCGGCTCCCCGCACCGCCGCCTCGTTTCTGTCTCGCGGTGGCCCTGCTACTGCGGCGCGCCGGCGCCCAGCCCTAGCCACCAGAGTCCCGCCCGCCTCACGTGCGTCCCACACCTCGCCGTGCCTCCGCTGCTTAGTACCGTCGCCGCCTCCTGTTGCTGCCGCCCGCCTCCAGTCGCCCGCTTCAACCATCGCGTGCCGTTGCGCCGCGCACTGCCCGCTACCGCGGCCCTCCCTCCGCCGCCTCCCCTGGCCCTGGCCGCCGACGCCGACGTGCGCCTTGAGCGCCCAGTGCCCCTCGGGCACGCGCCCGGTCGGGCGACGCCCGCACCCAACGCCCGTAACCCTCATCGGCCCCCTGGACGAATGACACATGGGGCCCAGCCCCCAGAACGTTAAAATAAAAAGAAAAGGAATTAAAAATATAATAATTAAAATATTAAGTAATTAATTCATTAAGAATTAATTCATTAAGAATTAATTAACTTAATTAATTCAGATTAGATTAACCTAATCATTTAGTTAAAGCTAATTAACCCTGTTTAATTACTATGAGACTATGGCAAGCGGGACCCACTGGTCAGTTTGACCAGTCAATAGTCAATGCTAACTGGACTGTTGACTTTGACCGGCCCCATCAGTCAGCCTGTGCTGACTGGGTAGTTGACCAAGTCAACTGGGCCTACTGGTCAGCCACCCAAGCCCATCTGTGGGTGTACCCATAGCAATTTAACATTTAAATTTTCGAATTAAAAATACTTTAGAAAATGATTTAAAACTTTAGAAATTAATATAAAATAATCCGTAACTCGGATGAAAAAACTTTCTACATGAAAGTTGCTCAGAACGACGAGACGAATCCGGATACGCAGCCCGTTCGTCCGACACACACCCCTAGCATATCGAACACACAACTTTCCCCCTTCGGTTCATTTGTCCGAAAACGTGAAACACCGGGGATACTTTCCCGGTTGTTTTCCCCCTTCGTCGGTATCACCTATCCCTGCGTTAGCTCACCCCTGGCACCGTGTATTGCCTTGTTATATTTTGTGATGCTATTGTTTGCTCTGTTATTTATTTGTTTCCCCTTCGTTGCTTCTTTTCGGTAGACTCCGATACTGCGATAAACCCCGAGACCTTTGATGCTTCGGTGTTCGACTACGGCTACGCTTCCGAAGATTCTTTTTGTCTGCAGAGCTTCCAGGCAAGCCCCCCTTGATCACCAGATATCGCCTATTCCTCCTCTATACTGCTTGCATTAGAGTAGTGTAGCATGTTACTGCTTTCGGTTAATCCTATTCTGCTGCATAGCCTGTCCTTGCTACTACTATTGTTACCTTTACCTGCAATCCTAAATACTTAGTATAGGATGCTAGTTTTCCATCAGTGGCCCTACATTCTTGTCCGTCTGCCATGCTATACTATCGGGCCATGATCACTAGGGAGGTGATCACGGGTATTGTTGAGGATATAGACCTTGGAGTCACCCGCCAGGAGGGCCGGGTTACTCTAAGGGTCATTGCCAGAAGCCCGGAGCTAAGTTTCAAGATAATGGGCCAGAGATGGGCTGAGACCCGGATATGGCTTAAAGCCCGTAGTTACAATCATTGTTATAGTAGGCTTGTAGTGTAAGGCAAGTATTATTCAGAGTCCAAGCCGGACGCTATTATGAGCCGGCCGGGACTCTAAGGGCTGCTGGGCGTCAGCCTCCCTATATAAAGGGAGGACCCGGCAGCGGTTTAAGGGCGACAACAATCTGATCGAGAGCCGGGCATAGTTGTTTAGCTCCCTGGCGATCGTAACCCTAATCAATAAACACCTCAAACTGGACGTAGGCTTTTACCTTCACCGTAAGGGGCCGAACCAGTATAAATCCTCGTGTTCCTTGTCCCGCATAACCCCTTCAAGCTTCCTAGTTGCGATGGCTCCATGACTAAGTCCTAGCTTGAGGACATCTGCCGTGACAATCCCACGACAGTTGGCGCCCACCGTGGGGCTGGCGCACGGTGGATTTGAGTTCTTGAAGGGCAGCTTCGAAGGGCTCAAGGGATACGCTGTGGGCCGGATGACCAAGAGTCGTCGCGGCAAGCTCTACATCGACGATGCGGACTGGGGCCCCGACGCCGGCTCAATTGAGTACGGGTACCGGGTCCCCTTCGGTGGAATTCATGTCTTCATCGGCAAGATTGGTGAGCCGGGCCCCGAGCCGGATCTCCGCGCCGATCTCGTCGAAACGGCTCAGCGCGCACGACCCGCCCGGGCCCGGCCTGCCTTAAGGCGCGCTTTTGTGGGATGCGTCCGTGGAGGGCCCTCTGATCCATCCGGGTTCGGTGATGAGGCGGCCGCCGGCTCTGACGGCGAGTCGGCCACTGATGAGTCAAACTCGTTGTACCAACTTCAAGATGGCGGGCTCATGGGTTGTTCCGACGATGACAGTATTCCGGACCTTTTTGAGCCACCAAGTCAGGTTGGAGTTTTTATGGCTGGTGCGCAGCCTGTTCAGAACCCTGCTGCTGGAGCGGGAAACCCGGTGCCTTCTCCGGCTCAGGTGCTAATGGATCTCACGGACAAGATGACGGCCCTGTTAACCGCCACGGTCGACCCGGCGGATCAAGCTCAGCACGATGCGGCGGTGGCACAGCTAAAATTGGATCTGATAAAAGCTAAAGAGGATCTTGCAGCGGAAGGAATCAGGCTGGCTGCAGAGCGGGCAGCTCTCGACGCCCGGACTCAGCTGATTCAGGCGCAGTCCCTCCAACTCATGATCGATCAGAACGCGGCCAATGAGGTCATGAGAAGGAGGCATCAGAAGGCCCAGTCTCGACTCCCGCCGGTTTACGATCCACGCAATCTCTTTAACACGCCGGGTGCAGGGTCTAGTAACCCGCCAGGGGTCATTGCGCCCGGGTCTGGACCCCTTATTCAGCCACGAGTGATGGGGCCTCCCCAGGTGCCCCCTGCCCCGCCTCAGTATGTGCCAATACCCCGGGGTCATTATGATAACCCGCTAGAGAACATGGTAGCTGCGGCAGCACGGCTGGCGGCTCTCCCCGTTGACGGCGATTCTCCGGCGGCCATCGAAACCCGCCGGGTCAGGGAACTCCTACAGACGGCACTAGCACAGCAAGAGGCGTACTCCTATAGCCGTGACAGGATCCACTCGACCCCTCGTCCAGGCCAGAGCCCGAGTTACAGCCGGCACATGGTCTCAGCAACCGGTTCAAGTAATGTGCGACGCCACGACCCGCCCCCTGGCCATGGCCCGGCTCATAATGGAGCCTTCTACGCAACAGACCAAGCGCGCCAAGAGGCGGAGCAGGCGCCTCAATTGACGGCTTATCAGACCCCCCCCGGCTTATCCGACGACGTCCGTTGATGTGGGAATTTCTACCAGGGCCGGGGGAGTCCCTTGTTTGGTACCGGCCATCCGTAATGAACGTCTACCTAAGGACTTCAAGGGCCCTAGGAAGGTGCCTAACTATACAGCGGACTTACAGCCTGCAGCCTGGATTAAGAGTTATGAGATGGCTATGGAATTGCTGGAGGTCAGTGAGGCGGCCATGGCCAAATATTTCACCATGATGTTAGATGGAACTGCCTGCACGTGGTTGAAAGGGTTACCGCCGAACTCCGTTGGGTCTTGGGCTGAGCTGAAAGCCCGGTTCATTCAAAACTTCAAAGATACCTGCAGGCAGTCTATTTCAATTGTGGATTTGACTAACTGTAAGCAGCAGGAGGGTGAGTCCACGACCCATTGGGTTCGCCGGGTCAAGGAGATCATACATTCATCAGATAAGATGGATGCCGGCTCTGCAGTCTTAATGTTGGAACAGAACTGTCGCTTTGTGCCCCTTAAGATGAAGCTTGGGCGGCTCAAGCGCGACTGCACCGATATGGGTACCCTAATGGCGGCTCTTGTCAAGTACGCCGATTCCGATGGTACCAAGGATCCCCCTTCAGACGATGAAAGGGCAGGGAAGGGAAAGAAGAATGGCAACGGCAAGGGTCCTCAGTTTAACCTGGGGAACCAAGGAGGAGGCAAGCGTAAGGCCGATGGCAGCCTAGAGTTTGTAGCCAACACCAACTCTCAAGGTAATAACCAGCGACGCAAGGGGAGGCCCCCTCCCCGAGGCGGCGGGTCAGGACCTTCCCTAGAGCAGTTGTTGAATGAACCTTGTCCGAGACACGGCTCTAGAGAGAAGCCAGCAACTCATCTGTGGAAGGATTGTGCTATCATGAAGGCCTTTAAAAACTACAATGGTCCGGGTGGCGGCTCAGGCGTCGGCGGTTTTCATGGCCCGGGCGGCGGCTCAAATTCCGGTCCTCAGAACAGTCAAGGAGGCTTTAATCAACAGTCTGGTCAGGGACATCAACAGCAGCAGGGGGGTTATCAGACCAACCTGAAGCAGCTTAGCGGTGGACAGTATCACGTGTTCACCACTAGTTTGTGCAAACGAGACGAGAAGCTTCACAAGAGGGCTGTTAATGCTGTTGAGCCGGCGGTTCCACGCTACTTGCGGTGGTCTGAGCAGCCTATAGTGTGGAGTAGGGAGGATCACCCTCCCCGGGTGGATAACCTGGGCCACTTGGCCTTAGTGGTGGCTCCTCAGGTGGGAGGCTATAAGTTCACAAAGGTACTCATAGATGGAGGCAGCAGCATCAATATCCTCTATTATGAGACTTTCCGTCGTATGGGGCTAGTCGATAAGAACCTCAGCCAGTCAAACACTATCTTCCATGGTGTGGTACCCGGTAAGTCGGCTTATCCAGTCGGCAAGATCAAACTAGAAGTGGCTTTTGGCGATGAGAACAACTACAGGGTGGAGAAGTTGACCTTTGAGGTGGTTAAGATAAGAAGTCCATACCACGCTATATTTGGACGGCCGGCTTACGCCAAGTTCATGGCACGGCCGTGTTATGTGTACTTACAGCTCAAGATGCCGGGTCACAATGGGACCATTACGGTTCACGGCAGCCGGAAAGTGGCTCTGGAGTGTGAGGAAGGTGATGCAGCTTATGCAGAGTCTGTTTGCGCCACAGAGGAGTTGAAAATTTATAAAGACAATGTTGACCCAACAGATATGACCTCTCTGAAAAAGCCAACCACGGAGAATGAACCAGCAATGAAATTTAAATCAGCTGATGAGACTAAACTTGTTGATTTTGTTCCAGGTGACTCATCTCAGCAGTTTAGCATCAGTGCAAATCTGGACCCGAAATAGGAAAGCGCGCTCATCGAGTTCATCCGTGAGAATAGGGACATCTTCGCGTGGAAACCTTCTGACATGCCAGGTGTACCTAGAGAACTCGCTGAGCACACTCTCAATGTTGATCCAAAATTTAAGCCGGTCAGACAGTTCCTTCGACGGTTTAACGAGGAGAGGCGGAAAGCTATTGGTGAAGAAGTGGCCCGGCTCTTGGTGGCCGGGTTCATTGTTGAGGTTTTTCACCCGGAGTGGTTGGCTAACCCGGTGCTCGTACTCAAGAAGAACGGCACCTGGCGGATGTGTGTGGACTACACGGACTTGAACAAGGCGTGTCCGGCTGATCCTTTTGCTCTCCCCCGTATTGATCAAATCATTGATGCTACGGCAGGTTGTGCACGCTTAAGTTTCTTGGATGCCTATTCCGGGTATCATCAGATTAAGATGGCAGTTAAGGACCAGGAGAAGACGGCGTTCATCACTCCCTTTGGAGCCTTCTGCTATGTGTCTATGCCTTTTGGACTCAAGTGTGCACAGGCGACTTACCAGCGTTGTGTACAGAATTGTCTTCATAAACAGATCGGGCGCAATGTTCACGCTTACGTGGATGATATTGTGGTTAAATCCATCAAGGAGGAAACCCTGATAGATGACTTAAGGGAAACCTTCGATAATCTCCGGGTCTACAAGATGATGCTTAACCCGGCCAAGTGTGTTTTTGGTGTTCCTGCAGGCAAACTATTGGGCTTCTTGGTTTCTGACAGAGGCATTGAGGCTAACCCGGAGAAGATCAAGGCTATCACCTCCCTAGCTAAGCCGGCATGTATAAATGACGTTCAGCGTTTGGCGGGTCGCATCGCTGCTTTAAGCCGGTTTATAAGCCGTTTGGGTGAGAAAGCTATGCGCCTATATCAGTTGATGAAGAAAACTGATAACTTTATCTGGAATGATGCAGCTAATACCGCTTTTGAGGATTTGAAAAAGCAACTGGCAGAGCCCCCCGTCCTTGCTGCTCCAGTTGATAAGGAGCCCTTGCTACTATATGTAGCGGCAAATGCACGAGCTGTCAGCGTGGCTATTGTAGTGGAGCGCAAGGAGGCGGGTAAGGAGCATCCGGTTCAGCGGCCGGTTTATTATGTCAGCGAGGTGCTCATTGAGTCCAAGCAGCGGTACCCGCATTGGCAGAAGCTCGTATACGGTGTGTTCATGGCGAGCCGGAAGCTCAAACATTATTTTCAGGGTCATCCCATCACTGTGGTCAGTTCTGCCCCCCTTGGTGATATTATCCAGAACAGAGAGGCTACAGGGAGAATTGCTAAGTGGGCTATAGAACTTGGACCTCATGGCCTCAAATATGTGCCACGCACTGCTGTTAAATCTCAGGCTTTGGTGGATTTCATCAATGATTGGACGGAGTCTCAAGTGCCTGAGCAAAAGCCGGATAACACTTATTGGACTATCCACTTCGATGGGTCCAGACAGTTGGAGGGCTCGGGGGCTGGTGTTGTATTGGCTTCCCCTAAAGGTGACAAGTTCCATTATGTTCTACGGTTGATGTTTCCTTGCACTAACAATGCGGCTGAATACGAAGCTTTGCTCCACGGTCTTCGGGTGGCTAAGGAGATGAGCTTAAGCCGGGTAAGGTGCTTTGGGGACTCAGATTTGGTGGCTCAACAAGTATCAGGCACCTGGGATTCTAAGGATCCTCTCATGGCGGCTTATCGTCGCGAGGTTGATGCCATTGCTGGGCACTTTCAGGGCTACCAAGTGGAGCACATTGATCGCAGGAAGAACGAGGCGGCTGATGCTTTAAGCCGGCTAGGCTCTCAGCGAAAGCCGGTGCCGCCTAACACTTTCCTGGATGTCTTGTATAACCCCTCGGTTAAGTTGCCTACAGAAGAGGACTTGGCTATCCCTGACCCGGAGGCACGACTGGTGGCGGCTCTTCATGTCATACCAGACTGGACAATGCCATATCTGGCTTATATAACCCGGGGAGAGTTGCCTGAGGATGAAACTCTGGCCAGGCAAATAACCCGGCGGGCTAAGTCAATGGTTGTCATTGATGGCGAGTTGCATCATCACAGTGTTTCAGGGGCGTTTCAGCGTTGTATCTCCCCTGAGGAAGGTCAAGAGATCTTGCGTGAGATCCATGAAGGGGATTGTGGCCATCATGCCGGTTCAAAATCTCTTGTGGCCAAGGCTTTCCGTCATGGTTTTTATTGGCTGACGGCTCACGCTGATGCAGAGGACTTGGTTAGTAAATGTGATGGTTGCCAAAGGTTCTCACGACGGGCTCATATGCCGGCTCAGGAGTTGAGGATGATCCCAATCACTTGGCCCTTTGCAGTCTGGGGGCTTGATATGGTTGGGCCTTTTAAGCGGTCCAAGGATAAGAAGACCCACCTCTTGGTGGCCGTTGACAAATTCACGAAGTGGGTGGAGGCTGAGCTAGTTAGCAAGTGCGATGCAGCCACGGCGGTTCAATTTATGAAAAAGGTGATTTTCCGCTTCGGCTTTCCGCACAGCATCATAACTGACAATGGCACCAATTTATCCAAGGGCGCTATGGAAGAATTTTGTCAACGGGAGCATATCCGACTTGATGTTTCCTCAGTGGCTCATCCCCAATCCAATGGTCAAGCTGAGAGAGCTAACCAGGAGATTCTGAAGGGCATTAAACCCCGGCTTTTGGTCCCTTTGCAACGGACGCCGGGTTGTTGGGTGGAGGAGCTGCCCTCCGTCTTATGGAGCATCAACACTACTCCTAATAGGTCTACTGGCTTCACGCCTTTCTTCATGGTTTATGGAGCAGAAGCAGTCCTCCCCAGCGACATCCGTCATGATTCGCCTCGTGTGGCGGCTTATGTTGAGACGGATAATGAACAGGCACGCCAAGATGCTCTGGACTTGTTGGACGAACAGCGTGATGTGGCGGCAGCCCGTTCAGCGATTTACCAACAAGACCTACGCCGTTATCATAGCCGCCGGGTCAAATCCCGGGTCTTCCAGGAAGGCGACCTTGTGCTCCGGCTTATCCAGGATCAAACAGATGCACACAAGTTATCCCCACCTTGGGAAGGGCCCTTTGTGGTCAGTAAGAACTTGCACAACGGGTCATATTACCTCATTGATATTCGGGAACATAAAGATTCGCGTAAATCGGAGGAGGAGACCCGTCGGCCATGGAATATAGCTCAGCTTTGGCCTTACTACACTTAAGCTGCTGACTCTCGTGTGTACATATTTATCTCAGACATGTATATATTATGATAGGCAATAAACAGGGCCTTTGTCCTTTTTTCTCCCCAATTATGCGTGTGTTATTTTTTACATGCTGATTTAAAGGAGGATCCGGCTTATGATCATATTTGAGTCTAGCCGTAAGCAGTAAGGTCACTTGGGGGCTTCCTGTTCAAACATGGGTCGTATTCGAACCAAAGCGAACATAGCTGTCGATACCCACTTGATTGGCCAAGTGTCGAGCTCGTTGGGAAGTTAACTTTGATCATATTTGAATCACCGTTTAACCCCTCTGAGAACCGACGTGGATCGCATTCGAATCAGCGTCGTTAAACAATTTTAAGAATCACTTGGGGGCTTCCTGTTCAAACATGGGTCGTATTCGAACCCAAGAGAACATAGCTGTCGGTACCCTCTTGATTGGCATCGCCACACCTACTGGGGGCTATATGATCGTATCCGAATCCTGGCTTAACCCCTTTGGGCCGGGTCTCTGGTCGTATTCGAACCGGAAACCCCTAAAGTTCCTCTGCTTTATCACAAGTTTACTCTGGTTATGTCAAGGTGTGTACGGCCGGGTCTCACGTTACCGGCTTAACTTTGGTTTACAGTATTCGTTGAACGCCATGGGTGTCATTACGATAGATAAATCGGAGTTAAGATACCAACCTTGTTACCCGGGTTATCTAAACCGGAAGTATGTTTACAGGCTGAGAAGTGTATTATTACGGCTGTGTTAAGGATATAATTGAGGACCAGTCTTTTTTGATTCATATTCCGGGTTATCTATCCAAAACACCTGACTCTCAGGGCGGTAAGCCGCCTCGAGACTTGTGATTTGCCTTTCTATGCAGATACTTAAAGGCACCTGTTAAGGTTGAGAAGGACAAAGGGATAATTATGACCCGGAGGAACACCAAAAAGATAACTTCAAGGGATTTCAGCATTCATTACATGCAGGATGGCACGGCAGAGATAAATTGTTGCACCTATTCTATTACAAAATTCATCAAGTCTCAAGGACGGAGTGTTGTTCGGTGAACCGCCAGCCGCTTTATGATGCCTGCTGAGTTAAAGTCCCCGGCTCGTTCCTGTCTTCTGCTCCGGCTGATCCCAAGACCTCGAAGGTTGGCGACTTCCAGTTGATGCCGCTGAGAGCTTCGAACTGGGCTTCTTCGTCGACTAACCCGGCCGGGTCAATCTCCGGGGCGAAGGTGTGCTGGCGGGCTGGAGGAATCAGATTGAGAGCTTCATAGCGAGGGGTTGGAATCCTCTGATTCTCCGCGTTGTACCCCGGCTGATACTTGGTTAAGTCGGTGTCGTTCCCGATGATGGTGGCCACCGGGCGTACAGCCTTCACACATGCCGCGAAGTCCTTCTGGTCGAAGGCTGAGCCGTCTTCCTTCAGACTTGGGTAACCCAGGGCGATGTCTGCCGGGTCTAGCTCCGGCAGGAAGGCTTTGGCCCGGCTCAGCGCGGCAATTGCTCCGGCTCTTGCGGAGGCTCGGCGTAGCTCCTGGATCCGTTGTGGCAGAACAGCGAGCCGGCGCAGGACTTCGGCCAGATGGGTTGGCACCTCGTTGGATAGGGCCACCACAGCTAAGGCGCGCTGTGACCCGGTGTATAGTTGTTCCACCAGGGTGTACACGGCCTTTAACTTGGTGACCACGCTCTGGTTGAGGTTGGCACTCCTGGGACCTGTTTAATAAAGGTCAGATAAGCCGGTGACAGGGATGAATCATAACATATACAGACTTGATGAAAGCCGGCGAGGCGACTTACCGAAGATAGCAGCCACCATTTGGGAAACCTGGCGCTTTAGGCCGGAGAGCTCAGCGGTCTTCTCAATGAGGGCCTTCTCCGCTTGTTCTGCCCGGGTCACCAGTGCGGCCTTCTCCTCAGCCCAGGCCTTCCGCTCAGCATCGAATTCGGTCTTCAGCTTCTCTTGAGCTGCGATGCTGGAGACAAACTTGGCGTTGGCCTTTCGGGTCTCCATCTCTTGTGTCTTTAGCCGGCTCTTGAGATCCGCAAGGTCCGACTCAAATTTCTTGCCAACAGCCTGCATATATTTCCGGGTTATTAACAGTCATTCTATAAGTCCCAAGCACTTTCCAAGCAAAGACACTTGGCACTTGGGGGCTAATGCATATTGAACGTATCTATCTACGTATTGCCGGCTTAGTTTAATAAACCGGACCTAAGTCTACAACATATTCAAGTATAAGTTGTCGACTTGGGGGCTAGCATGACAAGGGTCACTATGCAGAAAGTAAGAAGACAGCAGAAGGATACCTCAGATTTTTGTTGGATCTGGTTGACCATGGCGATCTCGGCGTCCCGGCTCTTGTGAACTTGGCTGATGTAGCCTGAGACGAGCTCTCCAATGCTTAAGTCGGTGTAGCTGGAGAGATCCAGATTCACCCGGTGGGGTTGCAGCAACTCCCCCTTCGCGGAGCATTTGGCCAGCACAGTCGGCCTTCCCGGCTCAACATACTCCGTCCGGGTTATTACCACGTCCGGGTCGTTAGCTGGTGGGGCTGAGCCGGAGGCCTCCGGGTTAACCGACGCTTCGGTCGTTGTCTTGGTGGTCGGGGCAGGGGCTTCAGGCGCCGTGTCCATGGGAATGGTGGCTTCGGGGGCGGAGGCAGCTGGCGGCTCTTGAGCCGTCGCCTCCGGCTCAGGCAAGTCCGGCACTCCGGCTGACCTGGTCTTCTTTGCTCTTTTGGTGAGCTTTGCCTGGGCACTGAGAAGGCAGAAATGTTAGGCATACAAAGAGTAAATACAGACAGATAATGTAAGGAGATTGTTGTTACCCGGGTGCAGTCTTGAAGGCCGGCAGACTTGACTGCATGGAGTCACCCGAAGAGGGGGAGGTCTCCTGATAATTGGAGTCAGAAGAGTTGAGTGGCTAACGGATGACACCCACCAACGGGTGAAAAGGGTACAGGTGAGAAAAAACCTCAGTGCGACGCTTCCTTGTTGCGTCGGGTAACCCGGCGGAGAGGTCGGTGTCCTTGCGGGCCCGGGTGTGACGCCGGCTTTCGTGAACCTGCTGCTTCAAAAGAAATTGAGGGTCTTGATGAGCTAATGGATGAGAAAAGCTTACTTTCCGGGTTACTTTTCGGACTTTCAGCTGTGGCAAGGGCTCCGAGTCGGAGGAAAGTGATGTTACCTCTTCAATCACCGGGTTACTGGCGCCGGTGTCATCCTGTCAATAAGCAAAATGTTGATAAGGCGGACAGCAGCAAACAACAAATATGGTAAGAGTTTAAAGGTTTAAGGGTTACCTCTGACTCGGAGCTGTCGCTTAATTGCAGCAGCTCCGAAGCAGTGGGTCTGCTTCCCTTTTTGCGAGGGGCGGCTTTCTTGGCGGCTTTCTTCGCCTTCCTGGCCTTCTTGGCCGCCTCATGGTCATACTAGACCCGCCAGAATTTATCATCAGCCTGAGAAATACAGTAATGAATTCTTAAAATGGTTCAGAGCAAAGTGACATGTAAAAGAAGTTGAAAGGTTAAAGTCAGCGGCTTACCGCAGGGGCTGGATTGGTCTTGCAGAACGGGGCTAGCCCGGTCCTTCCACAGTCTGCCAGGCTCTCGTTTAACAGAGCCTTGGTCTCTTCTTCAGCAACGTCTTCTGGAAGATCATTGCGACTGTGCCTCTGCGGGTCATCCTTTCGCCCGGTGTACTCACACATTAAGCCGGGGCGGCGGCTCAATGGGATCACCCGCCATGAGATCCAGACCCGGACCAGGTCTATTCCGTTCAGACCGTTGCCTAGCAGAGCCTTGATCTTATTGATCGTTGGAAGCAGAGGCTGGCGTTCCGCGGCAGTCAGCTTGTCGGATAGCGGATGAGTCGGCTCTAGGCGTGTTGGGCGAAAGCCGGGCAGCGGGCTCTCGTCAGCCGGGGACGTGTCTTGGCAGTAAAACCAAGTCATATTCCAGTCTTTGGGGTGACTTGGCGGCTCTGCGTAAGGGAATAGACAGTCCCTGCGCCGTTGGATGGAGATGCCGCCTAATTCCAGACTTGGCCCGTTCGCGCACTCGTTTTGGCGGTTTAAGTAGAACAGTTCTCTGAAAAGTAGTAAACTGGGCTCCTCTCCAAGGTATACTTCGCAAAAGACTTGGAAGTTGCAGATGTTGGATACGGAGTTGGGTCCTATATCCTGAGGCCGAAGGTCAAAGAAGTTGAGCACATCCCGGAAGAATTTTGAGCCGGGCGGTGCGAAGCCCCGGCTCATGTGGTCCGCAAAGATCACTACCTCCCCGTCCCTCTGCTGTGGTCTTTCTTCTGACGGATCAGGGGCACGGTAGGACATCACTTCCTTCTTGGGCAGATATCCGGACTTAACAAAGTTGGCCAGGGTCTCGTCAGTGACGTTGGATTTCATCCAGTTGCAAGTGATGGGAGCCTTGGGAGGCATGGTGAAGGTTGGTGGTCTATGATAAAGAAAAAAAAGTGTCCGGGTTAATTGTAAGCCGGAGATTATCATTCAAACTACAATGGCGGCTTATGAAGGGGACTAATGATATATATTCAGATACGGTGGGTTATCTAAGCCGTAGGGGCATTCAGGATAAGTTGGTCATCTACGGCTTACTGCAGTTAAGCCGGAGGATTCTACAGAGCATGGTTCTCTTTAACCCGGAAAGTTCTACGGCGCGTGTTTTCTTTAAGTCGGAAATATAAGCCGCCAAGATTCAAGGGCTGCAGTTTTTACTAAGTGTGGTAAAACAGATTTCACATATTGCAGTAACTTTTTCGGATCAAACTGGTCGGGTGAAATGAAAATTTTCTAGACCTAAAAAACAGCGATGCGAAGAAGAAGTTCTTGAGGATTGAACATGGTTCTTATGCAGTAAAAAGAGGGTTTTTGCAGGTGAAATGGATCCCAAACATCTACCGCACTAACTTTATGCAAGGTAAACGATCAACCGAGTGTGGTGACTACAAGAGCTACTGAGGTTTGCGGCAATGGTGATGAACGCGAAGAACACAAGATGAACCCTACCGTAGATCTATCTGACAGGGCAAAGGAGACTCACCGGAGTTGGAAAGGGCGGAGGTCGCTGCTGTGAATCTGGTCCGAATCAGGGTGATGCAGCGGCCGGGTTGATGAAGACCAGGGGCGCGACGGCGGCGGCAGTGGCGGAGCTCAGGCAGAGGAGCGACGGCGCGAGGAGGAAGAAGGAGAGCGTGAGAAGAGAAGTGTTGGGCCGGCCTATTTATAAGGCAGGGTCATAAGTGGGCGCGAGATTCAAGGAGACCATGGCGTGGTTATCTCCCCCTTACGACGCCTCGATTTTCGGGAGGACAGTAAAAGCAAAGATCCGTTGCGGATCTGGCGGAGTAAAAAACGGACTTAATGGAGGATGACGTCACGGCGGATTATCCGGAGTCCAGAGGATGACGTCACTCCGGGTTATGGTCTTCACATGAATGGTGAGCCGGAGATTTTCTGTGTCGGCAGAATTGAAGATTGACCTGAGCCGGCTCAAGTCAATCTGGGGCCTAATGTTGAGGATATAGACCTTGGAGTCACCCGCCAGGAGGGCCGGGTTACTCTAAGGGTCATTGCCAGAAGCCCGGAGCTAAGTTTCAAGATAATGGGCCAGAGATGGGCTGAGACCCGGATATGGCTTAAAGCCCGTAGTTACAATCATTGTTATAGTAGGCTTGTAGTGTAAGGCAAGTATTATTCAGAGTCCAAGCCGGACGCTATTATGAGCCGGCCGGGACTCTAAGGGCTGCTGGGCGTCAGCCTCCCTATATAAAGGGAGGACCTGGCAGCGGTTTAAGGGCGACAACAATCTGATCGAGAGCCGGGCATAGCTGTTTAGCTCCCTGGCGATCGTAACCCTAATCAATAAACACCTCAAACTGGACGTAGGCTTTTACCTTCACCGTAAGGGACCGAACCAGTATAAATCCTCGTGTTCCTTGTCCCGCATAACCCCTTCAAGCTTCCTAGTTGCGATGGCTCCACGACTAAGTCCTAGCTTGAGGACATCTGCCGTGACAATCCCACGACAGGTATATATACTATACTTTATATACATGACACATGTGGTGACTAAAGTCGGGTCAGCTCGTTGAGTACCCGCAAGTGATTCTGATGAGGGGGCTGAAAGGACAGGTGGCTCCATCCCGGTAGAGGTGGGCCTGGGTTCCTGACGGCCCCCGACTGCTACTTTGTGGCGGAGCGACAGGGCAGGTTGAGACCACCTAGGAGAAAGGTGGGCCTGGCCCTGGTCGGCATCCGCAGATACTTAAAAATAACACGCTTAACGAGTTCTTGGTATTTGATCTGAGTCTGGCCATTTGGTCTATACGCACTAACCAACTACGTGGGAAAGTTATGGGCACTCGACGTCGTGGTATCAGCCGAAGCCTTCGTGACGTCAGCGACTGAGCGGCGCACGCCGTTGGAACGTAAGCCTGCTCTTGTATTAAGGGGGCTAGTTCTGCTTCCGGCCGCCCACGCAACGTGCAGGTGTGCAATGGGCGATGGGCCCAGACCCCTGCGCCATAGGATTTAGACCGGCGTGCTGACCTCTCTGTTGTGCCTAGGTAGGGCTGCGACGTGTTGATCTTCCGAGGCCGGGCATGACCCAGGAAAGTGTGTCCGGCCAAATGGGATCGAGCGTGTTGGGTTATGTGGTGCACCCCTGCAGGGAAGTTTATCTATTCGAATAGCCGTGTCCCTCGGTAAAAAGACGACCCGGAGTTGTACCTTGACCTTATGACAACTAGAACCGGATACTTAATAAAACACACCCTTCCAAGTGCCAGATACAACCCTGTGATCGCTCTCTCACAGGTCGACGAGGAGAGGATCGTCGGGTAGGATTATGCTATGCGATGATACTTGGTGAACTTACCATCTACTCTCTTCTACATGCTGCAAGATGGAGTCTGCCAGAAGCGTAGTCTTCGACAGGATTAGCTATCCCCCTCTTATTCTGGCATTCTGCAGTTTAGTCCACCGATATGGCCCTTTACACATATACCCATGCATATGTAGTGTAGCTCCTTGCTTGCGAGTACTTTGGATGAGTACTCACGGTTACTTTTCTCCCTCTTTTCCCCCTTTCCCTTCTACCTGGTTGTCGCAACCAGATGTCGGAGCCCAGGAGCCAGACGCCACCGTCGACGACGACTCCTACTACACCGGAGGTGCCTACTACTACGTGCAGGCCGCTGACGACGACCAGGAGTAGTTTAGGAGGATCCCAGGCGGGAGGCCTGCACCTCTTTCGATCTGTATCCCAGTTTGTGCTAGCCTTCTTAAGGCAAACTTGTTTAACTTATGTCTGTACTCAGATATTGTTGTTTCCGCTGACTCGTCTATGATCGAGCACTTGTATTCGAGCCCTCGAGGCCCCTGGCTTGTATTATGATGCTTGTATGACTTATTTATTTTTAGTTGTGTTGTGATATCTTTCCATGAGTCCCTGATCTTGATCGTACACGTTTGCGTGTATGATTAGTGTACGATTGAATCGGGGCGTCACATCAACATTATAAATAATAGTTTCTTCTTTAGCTGACACCGGTTCTTTAATTTCTTCTTTAATAGGTGGGTGATATTTAAACCACTTCTCTTTAGGGAGATCAACATGAGTAGCAAATGATTCACAAAAGGAGGCTACTATCTCATAGTCAAGTCCATATTTAGTGCTAAACTTTTGAAAAGCATCGGTATTCATAAAAGATTTAACACAATCATACTTAAGCTTAATACCTGACTCTTTACCTTCGCCGAGTTCCCAATCTTCAGAGTTGCGTTTAGTTCTTTCCAAAAGATCCCACCGGAATTCAATAGTATTCGTCATAAAAGAACCAACACAAGAAGTATCAAGCATGGATCGATCATTATGAGAAAGTCGAGCATAAAAATTCTGGATAATAATTTCTTTGACAGCTCATGATTGGGGCATGAATATAACATTGACTTAAGCCTCCCCCAAGCTAGAGCGATACTTTCTCCTTCACGAGGCCAAAAATTATATATATATATAATTCCGATCACGATGAACTAGATGCATAGGATAATTTTTTGGTGGAACTCCAATTTCAATCGATTCCAATTCCAAGATCCAATATCATCGAATAGCCTATACCATGCCGATGCTTTTCCCTTCAAAGAAAAGGGAAAACCTTTTTCATAACTTCATCTCCGGGTAAACCTGCAAGCTTAAACAATCCACAAATGTATTCCACATATATCAAGTGCATATCAGGATGTTCGGTTCCATCTCCTGCATAAGGATTAGGTAGCAGTTGTTCTATCATACCCGAAGGAATTTCACATTCAATATTTTCAGTAGGTGCAGTATGTTGACGGGTAGCTAATTGTGGTTCCGGTCGAGGTGAAGATACCCCGAACAAACCCCTCAAAGGATTATTTTCCATAGTAACAAGTGACAATGAACTTTAGCACACTATATAAATGTTTCCTTACCAAATTCCACTTACCAAAGGTGCTTCACTTCCCGGCAACGGCGCCAGAAAATAGCCTTGATGACCCACAAGTATAGGGGATAAATTGTAGCTCTTTTTGATAAGTAAGAGTGTCGAACCCAACGAGGAGCAGAAGGAAATGACAAGTGGTTTTCAACAAGGTAATGTCTACAAGTGCTAAAATTGTAAGTAACAGAGTAGTTGATAGCAAGATAATTTGTAACGAGCAAGTAACGATAATAGTAGCAAAAGTGCAGCAAGGTAGCCCAATCATTTTGAGGCAAAGGACAGGCCAAAGCGGTCTCTTATAGTAAGCAAAGCGTTCTTGAGGGTACACGGGAATTTCATCTAGTCACTTTCTCCATGTTGATTCGATTTGTGTTCGCTACTTTGATAATTTGATATGTGGGTGGACCGGTGCTTAGGTGTTGTTCTTACTTGAACAAACCTCCTACTTATGATTAACCCCCTCGCAAGCATCCGCAACTACGAGAAAAATATTAAGAATAAATTCTAACCATAGCATTAAACTTTTGGATCCAATCGGTCCCTTACGGAATAGCGTATAAACTAGGGTTTAAGCTTCTATCACTCTCGCAACCCATCATCTAATAACTACTCCACAATGCATTCCCTTATGCCCAAATATGGTGAAGTGTCATGTAGTCGACGTTCACATGACGCCACTAAGGGAATCACAACATACATACTATCAAAATATCGAACACATATCAAGTTCACATGATTACTTGCAACATGATTTCTCTCATGACATCAAGAACAAAAGTAACTACTCACAAATGATAATCATGCTCAAGATCAGAGGGGTATTAAATAGCATATTGGATATGAACATATAATCTTCCACCAAATAAACCATATAGTAATCAACTACAAGATGTAATCAACACTACTAGTCACCCACAAGCACCAATCTATAGTTCCAGTACAAAGATTGAACACAAGAGATGAACTAGGGTTTGAGATGAGATGATGCTGTTGAAGATGTTGATGGAGATTGCCCTCCCCAAGATGGGAGACTTGTTGGTGATGATGACGATGATTTCCCCCTCTGGGAGGGAAGTTCCCCCGGCAGATTCGCTCCGCCGGAGGGCAAAAGTGCTCCTGCCCAAGTTCCGCCTTGAGACAGCGGCGCTCCATCCCGAAAGTCCTCTTATTATTTTTTTTCTAGGTCAAAATGACTTATATACCAGAAGACGGGCATCGGAGGTGGGCCCGGGTGAGCACAACCCACCAGGGCGCGCCTGGGCTCCCTGGCGCGCCCAGGTGGGTTGTGCCCACCTGGTGGGCCCCTCTGGTACTTATTTGCTCCAATATTCTTCAACTATTCCATAAAAAATCTCCATGAAGTTTCAGCTTGTTTGGAGTTGTGCAGAATAGGTGGCCTGACGTAGCTTTTCCAGGTCCAGATTTCGAGCTGCCGGAATTCTCCCTCTTTGTGTGTACCTTGCATATTATGAGAGAAAAGGCATTAGAATTACTCCAAAAAGCATTATTATGCATAAAAACATCATAAATAACAGTAGGAAAACATGATGCAAAATGGACATATCATAACACCACCCCCACTTCCATGTGGCATTGTTGTCTTGGCCACATCATGAAGAAATGCATGTAACGACTTCATAAAGATGGAGTTTTATTGTATTTTGATTTTGAATCATTTGACACATGTGAAGCTTGTCTGGTGGAGGAAAAATGACCAGGACGCCGTTCACAGGTCATCCTGAACGGGTGGGTGAATTGTTGGAAATATTACATAGTGATGTATGCAGTCCAGCGAGCATTGCCCGCATGTGGTGGATATTCCTACTTCGTGACTTTTACTGATGATTTAAGTAGGTATTGTTACATCTGCTTGACGAAGCATAAGTCGAAAACTTTTGAAAAGTTCAAGGAGTTTCAGAATGAGGTAGAAAATCATCGTGACTGAAAGATTAAGTTTCTACGATCAGATCATGGAGGTGAATATCTTAGTCATGAGTTTAGCCAACATCTGAGTAACCATCGAATAGTTTCACAACTTACGCCTCCTGGAAATCCACAGAGAAATGGATGTCCGAGCGACGTAACCGAACCTTGTTGGACATGGTAAGGTCGATGATGTCTCCCACAAAACTGCCAACATGTTTTTTGGGTCATGCACTTACTCTACCGCTTATACAATGAATAGAGCATCGTCTAAGTCTGTTAAAAAGACACCATATGAGATATGACATGGGAAGAAACCCAGTTTGTCGCATCTTAAAATTTGGGGTTGTGAGGTATATGTAAAACATTTACAACCTACCAAACTCTTCAGACAAATGTAACTTTGTTGGTTATCCCAAGGAAACAATTGGGTATTCTTTCTACCAACCATCCGAGTGCAAAGTGTTTGTCGCTAAAAACGGAGTCTTTCTCGAGAAAGAGTTTCTCGCTAAAGAAGTAAGTGGGAGGACAGTACAACTTGATGAGATCAGTGAATCTTTGGCAATCGTTGATAGGGCTGAGGAACCGGAAGTAATTCCGCAAATTATCCCTACGACTGAGTCGGAAGTTGAGGCACCCCGTGCGGAAACTTCAGACAAGTTTGTGACTGAACCACACAGATCAGGTAGGGCTATCCAACCACCTGAATGGTTTCATAACGAAATCTTTGTTCTTGAAGATGATAAACCTATGCTTTACAAGAAGCAATGGAGGAGCCCGGCTCAAGGGAATGGCACAAGGCCATGAAATCCGAAACAGAATCCATGTATGAAAAAAAAAGTTTGGGACTTGGTAGAACTTCCAAAAGGCGTAAATCCCATTGGTTGTAAATGGATTTTCAAAAGAAATACATATGTGGATGGTAACATTACTGTCCATAGAGCTAGACTTGTCGTGAAAGGGTTCTTGCAATTTGAAGGAGTTGACTATGACGAGGCTTTCTCGCCTGTAGCTATGCTTCAGTCTGTATGGATACTACTAGCAATTGCTGCTTACTTCAATTACGAAATATGGTAGATGGATGTCAAAACGGCTTTCCTAAATAGAAACCTCAAAGAGGTTGTATACATGATGCAGCCTGAAGGTTTTGTCGATCCTAGGGATGCTAAAAAGGTATGCAAGCTTCATAAGGCCATTTATAGTCTGAAGCGGGCATCAAGGGGCTGAAATATTCGTTTTGATGAAGTGGTCAAAGAGTTTGGCTTCATCAGGATGACAAAGAATCTTGTGTTTATAAGAAATTTAGTGGGAGCACAAATGCATTTCTAATCTTATATGTGGGTGACATATTATTAACTGGCAATGACGTGAATTTTCTTAGCAAAATAAAAGAGTCATTGAATAAGAGTTTTTCAATGAAAGACTTGGGCGAAGCGGCATGTATATTGGGCATCAAGATCTGTAGAGATAGATCAAGACGCATGATCGCGCTTAGCGAGAGCACATACATGACAAACTATTAAAGAGGTATAATATAGGAATGCCAAGAAAGGCCTGCTTCCAATGTCATCTGGCACAAAGCTCGGCCAGAATCAGTGTCCTCAGACACTTGATCAGCGAGTTCAAATAAATGATGTTCCATATGCTTCAGTAATTGGTTCCATCATATATGCCATGATATGTACACATGTTTCCTATGCGCTAGGGCTTGCACCACAGACTTGATAAAGAACTTCCTTTGCTGCACGTGATAAATATCTCTTTGACCAATGTGAGCATCTCTTTAGGAACTTATCTTTAATAGGCTGAAACTTTTCATTTTTCATGCATCCCTGTCCTAGACATTTCTCCTTGAAACCAGCGGACTAGACGTTCAAAACTTGTATCACACCAGATGGACACCATGATGCAGATAACAGAGTACGAGATGACTCAATATATTTTGATGTTCCATTCAAGTTTTTCAAATACATCTATTGACTGTATTCATTTTATTCTACCATATCATAAGTGTTGGTTGTTTTCACATCAAGTTCCTGGCTCCGGCGAGGGAGGGGTGATGACAGCGGCGTGCCTTCGGCTCGCTTCAGTGCTTGTAGTTGTCGCTAAGTGATGTACGGATCTGCATGTAAATTTTTATTATTTCTAGTGTTTGTTGTACTACCATGATTGAAGATGAATATATTCAAAGTTTTCCCGCAAAAAAAAGTTACTGTATCATGTAAGAGCAGTGCTGCAGGGACGACGCATTTCCAGTCAAAATCTGGACGATGGATCAAATCATCTGATTTAATATGTACATCGTCCAGATTTCGTCCATGCGGTGTCTTGTGCGGAGTGCTTTTGATCATGTAATGTTTTTTTAATCATTTTCTAATTTTAACACGGAACGCAAATTATCATGTTTAAAATTCAAAATTTTCACGCACATACTTGTACCATTTTCTACATGCATGAATTTTGTTTATAATTTTTTGAAACATAAGTGAGGCGATTTTTGCCTAAAGTCCAAGTGAAGATTGTATGTACTCCCTCCATAAAGAAATATAAGAGCGTTTAGAACTTTAGATCACTACCTAGGTTCCAAACGTCGATCGGGAGGGAGAGGGATAAACGGCAGAAAGGCTAGGCTGAGTGCATCAGAGCATGTCTAGTAGAGCCCTTAAACCCTCAAATAAACAGAAATAACCGTTTTTTTACGGGTTGAAACGAAAAAACAGCAAATAATAGAACCCCTAAACCCTTAAATTTTTTTACGGATTGGATCTGGGGTTGCCCTCCCAATCTGTAAAAGTGAGGATTGGAGAGGGAAACCCACCTCCAACCCGCACTCCACCGGTCATTGCGCGGGAGGGAAATTTCCCCTCGTGCGCTCCCTCCCGTCGGACGCCTCGTCGATCCCGTCGCCCCCGCGGCGAGCCATGGAGGCGCCGCCGGACTCCTCCGTCGCCCCGGCCGCCCCGCCCGCGTCCTCCCTCCCTCCGCCCGTCGCCCCGCCCCCGGCCTCGGCCTCGGCGACGCCTGCGCCGGCCCCGTCCTCGCTCCCTCCGCCCGCGCCGGAGGTGCCGTCGGTTGTGGCCGTCGGCGCGAAGAGGCGGCATGCTGGCCAGCATGTCGTCCTCCCCCAGCCCGCCCCGGCCGTCGCCTCCGTCGCCCCGGCCGCAGCGGCGCAGAAGGTGAGGAAGAAGCCCTCCCTTGGGTCGAAGGGGGCAGCGGCGCCGAAGGTGAAGAAGGCCACCTTCAGGAAGAAGCCGATGCCCGCCCCGGCCGCCCTGGCCCCCGCACCTCCGCCCGTCGTGCACGAGGTGCTCGACGGAATGCCTGCCCCGCCAATGTCGTTCATGGGGCTTCTCGAAGAAGCGGAGGTGGACATCGGGGCTCCTTCTCTCGAACCCTTTGGGTTTGGTGATGACTTGCAGGAAGAGGGTGATGAGGACAAGGAAGGGGAAGATGAGGAGGAGGTGACCGAGATAGAGGAGGAGGCGTTCGCCGCCGTTGCAAAACCCACCGTGCGCTCGACAAACTATAGCGAGGACGAAGATATTCTCTTGGTTCGTGCTTGGGCACATGTGGGGTTGGATGCAAGCACCGGTACCGATCAAACCGGTAAACGCTATTGGCAACGCATAGAGGACGTCTATTGCAAGATCAATCCGAAGACCGGTGGGTACATCCCTCGTAGTTACCGGTCGCTTCAAGGCCGGTGGGAGTTGATGAAGCCCCATTGTGCTCGTTGGAGTGCGGCAATGGACCAAGTGAAGGATACACCGCCTAGTGGAACCGTGGAGAGTGACTATGTGTGAGTACATATACGTTTTTCACATTTATTTTGATTTTTTATGCTATTGTTATGTGAGTACATATATGTTTACTATGCTATTGGTGGGTTTGTAGGAGGCAATTGCCGACTTGAGGTACAAGGAGATGGCTGCTTCCAAGGGCAAAGCATTCCCATTTAAACATGTTTGGAAAATTCTTCAAACTTATGACAAGTGGAAGTTGAGGGATCAAGAGACCGCACCCAAGAAGTCGGCAATGCTTAGGATGGATGATAGTGAAGAGGAGGGAAGGAACGAGCACAACAGGAAGGATAAGCTAAGGAAGAAGATGGAAGGAGAGGTGTCAAGCATAAGGGAGAAGATAGAACATATGATGAA
Source organism: Aegilops tauschii subsp. strangulata (assembly GCF_002575655.3). Lineage (NCBI taxonomy): Eukaryota > Viridiplantae > Streptophyta > Magnoliopsida > Poales > Poaceae > Aegilops > Aegilops tauschii. The sequence continues at coordinate 332,101,460 of NC_053036.3, forward strand.
GTCAAGGGAGGCATTGACAATGAAGACATTGGAGACAAAGCTTCTTATCAACAAGAAGAAGAAAAAGGTGAAGCTTGCACAAGTTGAAGCAAGGCGTGAAGATGCCAAGCGCAAGGCCGACTTGGAGGAGAGGATGATCAAGGTCAAAGAAGCAAAGGCATGGAAAGAACTCATGGTGGAAGAGAAGGAGCACATGATGATGTCCAAGAAGGACATGGATGAAGACCAATTGATGTGGTGGAAGGAGTACAAGCAGGACATCACGGAGAGGAAGAGGATATTCCGTGGTGCGTCCTCTACTCTTCGAGGTGACACTCCGATGAGTGGTGGTGGCGACGGCGGTGTGGAGGACTCCACCATCGGCGACAATGGAGGTGCTTGATGGACGTGGAAGTGGTCTAGGAGATGGCGCCAGGTGTAACTTTTTGGTGATGGTGCCGATGAGAGGGGGAAGATGATGATTGTGTGATGTAAACTATTAAACCATGCATCAATGATCTTCATTTCCGTGTTTGTTTGAAGGTTGATTGTGTTTTTCTAGTGAAAATTGTGATATGTCAAATGACAGTTTTAAGGGTTGGGGCAAAGACTAGAATCCTCAAACCCAACCCTTATAGCGGAATATTCTGTTATAAGAGTTGGGTTTGAGGGTTAGTCTTTGCCCCTGTTTTTCAACCCTTAAAATGTCAAAAATGGTCAATTCTTAATCCTTAAAACTAAAACCAGATTTAAGGGTTTGAGGGTTCTACTAGACATGCTCTTAGTAGGCGAGCTGAATAATTTACCTCCGGTTCACAGCGATGCATGCCATGCTACATCAAGTACTGCATGTTATTAAAACCACTAGTAGTTGGGGCGCGCCCGTAGCGCACCGCTTGAGGGGCATCTGGGCGGTGCCAGGTAGATGAACGCCCTTTTTACTTTCTTTTTTGGATCAGGATAGCAGCACATGTACATGCAATTCTTGATGAAAGTTATTATATTGAAACATCATCTGAGGAAGAAACTGAAATGCCACGCCCACAACGATATAGCATCGACAGGAGCATGTTGCTATTTGGCAACATAAGATGCATTAATAGAAATTGCACGCAGTATAGCTGACGAAGCTGCGGCAGTATGGATATTTTTCACACAACGCCTAAACCATTTTTCTTCCTCTGGTACCAACAGTAATATTTTGAAGGTGAACATCTGAAAGCCTTAAACTGAAGAGCTGATTCCTATGAAGAAATCTGTGTGCATCATCACATGAAGTGCACTGGTGGCACAAATGCAAGCCTTAAAAGTCTTGTTAACACAAAATAACACTGGCGGATTCAAGATGCTGCAATACATTTTTAGGGCAGCCAATTGGATTCCAGGAACGCAAAGCAATTCCAGGTCATGTTGTAACCATCAATTTGCTGCCCCTTGACTACTCCCAAGTTTGGTCCTAGTCTCACCATGTACATCAATATGGGTGTATGCTATAACATTAGGATCTATTATTAGAATATGCACTAGAATTTATCCAAAAGCAAAGACAAGCTAACATCAAGTGCTTCAGTTGGCTGAAGAAAGGGACCCCATGCCATGAGGCCATGACTTGCTCTGTCATAAGCCCGCTGTATGAACCGCAAGATATGACCAGTAGTAGTGTGATCCAGATACTCAAGTCTGGAATGATTTTGTAGCATTGCCACTGGACCTCAGACGCTTATATTCACATAAATCAGAATGAAGCTGCATTAACAAATAAATTTCAGAAATGAGAAGCAATAACAACAGTTTAAGAAAAGAATACATGTTACATATAGTAATATTTCCCTGCAGCCCAATGGTACGAACAAATCAAAGTCGTTGTATTTGGCAGTGAAGCTAAAAGATATAAAATGCAAATTAACTATGATGTCACTGCCAAAGAAGCATAAATAGCAATCAATGTCTAATGAAAAATCAGAACAGAAGGAATTATTTTCAGAAAGTATAAATCACCTACATACATTTTTTTTGCTACATCAGTTGGCGAAGGCCCTCTTGCATATGTCAAAAATAGTACTACTATGTTTAGAAAAGCCGCTCACAACACAAAAAATGACATGACAATCAGAAGATCATAGCAGGAAATATAACCCTGATGAAGGGTTAGACCTCTATTCCGATTGCTCTTAAAAGCTTTGCATGGTAATATGATATTTACAAAGGTTGCCTAGATTTTAACAAGAAAATGTTACTGCTGATATGCCAAATTAAAAATGGGACAATCTGCTAGTGCTAAGTCATAAATAACCAGTATTTCCTATTTTTATCAAGTAAACTGCAAATCTAGCATGAAGAGAATTGACTGTTTAAAGGTGTACAACTAATAGTCATAAGATTAAGTACACCATTTTTCATGGATGAATATGGTACTCAAAGAAGAATACTCGTTGAGATAAAATGCGTTCCATGCCAAAAAAAAGAACATCCGAATCATTACTGGGGCAAGATGGGAACTATAAAAGAACATGCATCACATATGAACAAGTGAAAACTCATGGAAGTGACATGCCTTCGAACTTGAGATCCATTCTCCAGCCTCATTTTTGTACTATTTATGGAACTCCAGTTATGCTTTCATTGTAGACCGTGCAACTTCTTAGTAGGATGTAAACAAATAAAGCGATTGAATATCAAAAGCATGAATGGACCACAAATCATGAAAAATTAAAATCGGAGGACCGACATGTTCACAAGCTATGGAAAAATGTTCTTCACCAAAATTTTACCGCATCTTATTTCTTTTTCTGTTTCTTTCATAAAACTGCACAATTGTGACCCCGCTTCTGCTTCTGCCTGCTTGTCCTCGAGTCACTCACAGGCGCCAAGAACTAAATACTAAAACAATCAATGGTCGTCCCAAGGACCAATAAGATGTTAAATTGTTGCATGATCGACACGCGCACATGCAGATGACCCAGAGCCAATACACGAGGACGGGGAGAAGGAGAAACAAGAAGCACCTAGAGCTGAGCTTAATTTAATTAGCTGTTTGGTTCGTGTTTTCTGTCTCCATATGCATCATTGATGTGTCTATTGTAGCCTGCAAGAAAAGTCCACGAGAGCCTGCTTTCCCACACGCACACCTAATGAACAAAGCCAGCCACACACGCACCATTTGGCATGGCCTCCTCCCATCTGAACAAGTGACAACAAAACATTTCCAGCATCGTGAAATCCAATACATTAGCAACAAGTACATAAGCAACAACGTCGGTCGGGTATATGCATATTGTCGTATGCAGTAAAGGTGCCATGATTATTAGTTTATTACCACCACACCATTTTGTACGGTCTAGAACATGTATATGGACTGATTGTGAGGCTACAAAAAAAGGAGTACAATGGGTCCTTGTACGCCAAAGTATCTATCTACATACATCTAATTAAATTCAGATATCCGGTGAAATGTGTAAGGCTGAACCAAAATGTAGAACAAAGGAGCTGCTCGATCGAGTATTTACCAAGCCCAATTCATACCAACAATGTTTCAATGGTTTGCAGTTCTGAAATTGGTCACGACTATCTTCGGTAAGGACGAGCACATCTCAAAATTAATTGAAGAAAACTTGCACAACCATTGGTACTATGAGTAACTCTACTGATTGTTTGCAGCCTCTGAGATTATCCTAATAAAATCTCACCCAAGCAATCCGTTGAACTCGCATAGAGAAGAACCGCCTTTTCAGTAATGCTGCTGGCAGGGAAACTAATACAGAATTCAGTTGGCATGCATTTACTAAAAGTGAACTGTCTAACACATGAATTTTCTCAGTGGCGCAGCTCATAGAGAAGCTAATGCAGAATTCATTGTCCAGACTAATTTTTCACAGTCAGTATTTTGGTTAATAGTCCCCAAATTAATTTGGCTGAAGCCAGCAACATGGATATGTTTAGATTGTACTAACATTTAATTACTGCCGAAATATCAATTCAGTTAGAGGACATGATTATAAATAACACTAAATAAGCAATCTGCTCTTTATATGCGTTCCTGCATGATGGCCTATTTAACAATCGCCTCCCACCCAAATTAATCAGACTGTGCACATGCAAAAGGAAATTATGAGATATATAATTGACAAGCATCCTCACAAACAGATCTGTGCATCACCGATTCACACAATCATAAATATACCCATAAGCCCAATTTAGCAATCACATAAGCATGGATGTCTCTAATCCAACAACCACATGTACTTATGCCAATAATCTAACAAGAAAACAGCTTTTGCCTGCTCTAGGTGGACATGGCAGGGGGGAGAGACATGAGCAGCGCAACATATACCTGTTTCCTACGTGAGTAGCTCGGCGTCGTAAGCCATGGCGATGGATCCACACCATCTGCCACCCATAGGTGGACATGGCGTTGATGTCGCCCATTAGGCACTCAACTCGCCGCCGTCGTGCTCATCGACGAGAGCCGCCTCCATCAAAAGGATGAGCCGAGAGGGGAGGAAGCGAAGGAGGGCGGGTGGAGGCGGCTCGCACGGTGAGGAGGCGACGAGTCAAGCGGGCGAGGCGGCAGCTGGTGGGAGGAGGCGACAGGGAGAGAAGGGAATAGGAGAAGGGCGGCGAAACCCTAGCCGCCACTCGAGGAGGAGAAGACGCGAGAGATGAGGAGACGAGCGAGTTTTACCTGGGGAGGTGTTATCTGGACCCGTTTCCCTCTCTCTCTCTCTTTCTCGTTACGTGTAGCGATCCGGTAAAATGGACACGTGTACCATGCCAATGAGCGCTCTTACTGCGTACGTTAATGTTGTTAGGATTTAATTAGTTCTCTTAATTAAAGGGATAATCCTCCCTATGTAATATCTCGTGCGGTTGTTTCTGCAACCGTCGCGACCCACTCTCGCGCCCCTGCGAACGGACGCATCTCTTCGCTTGCGTCTGTTCCCTTGTATATATACTGTGATCGTCAATGGAATAAGAAACAGTTCGATTCATTGTTGTCTCTCGATTAGTTCCAACACGTTATCAGCACGCTCAAAACCGCTGGGCGAGAACGACGACGAGAAGAAAGCAACGGACCAAAGTCTTGATCTACTCTAATTGCTACATGAATAAGGTGCCACTTTCCGATTTCAATTTGGCAAGCATCAAACGATTTCATCAAGAAATATAGTACCTTTTTGGCATTCTCCGGGTCTGCGCACGCGGCGACTATCTCCAGGCACACAGCAGCATCCTCACGGCAGTTGCAGAGCCCTCCGTCGCTTGGCGGATGTGCGCATGGTCTTCACGACCGGCGCCGCGTGACGCGGAGGCTATGCGATGCCGCGGCATGACAGCGCCCGCTCAGAGCCTCGTTGCGCTTCTCGCGCGACGGCCATCGGCCCCGGTGAGGTCCCCCGTGGTGGCCTCCATCTGGGCCCGTCGGCTCCAGGCAAACGCTGCCTCGCCTGTCGCAGCCCTTGGCTCCACAGCGCTCCAGAGGTTGCCGTCGGTGGCGCACGTCCCAAGCGACGCCATCGTGCCGCCGCGCCTGCCATCTCCGACCCCCGCGGTCGTTGAGGTCGCCACCAGCCACGCACTGGCCTTCGTCTCGGCGACGACCGGCGCATCCTCCTTCGTCTTTGGTTTGGGCGCGGGCGGCTCCTCCAACCACGTGGTTGTCGACGCCGACGCCGACGCCGCGCCTGCCGTCCCCGACGCTGGCCACCCCTCAGTTTTCGCCGCGCTCTGGGGTTCGTCACCGCCTCTTGGCCCTCGGCGTCTCGCTGGCGAGTCCACCGTCGAGCGGCCGCTCCGGCACGCGGAGCCCCGCGGCACTCGGGCTCGCGAACGGCGCCTCCAACGGCGTCGCGCCGGGCACTCTGCTCCCTGGAGGATCCTCGGACGAGGAAGAGCGCGGCGGGAGTTTTTCTCGCCGCCGGTGAAGTAGCCGACCGGCCGTAGTCGTCTCCGCCTGTCTTGGTCGCGTGGAGTGGGGATGGAAGGCGCTGGGGATTTTTGATCCGTGGTACCTCTGCCTTATCTCTTCGCATGGCCAAGCTGGCTTCATCTAACATGGATTGCGTGGCCATGTGCATGCGGTGGAAATTTAGGCAACCGGCAGGCGTTGCTTTATTTGCTACTCCATGAGTACTTGCTCCTCTGATTGAACACAGTAGCAGATTATTAGTGTTCCAACACACTCCTAACAGTGATTTCATTCTTGTTAAAATTAGTACATATATTTTACTACTGTTTTCTGTTGAGTACCGAGGTATTCTATGTCTTAAGTTGATGTAATATATTTCCACGTTTATCACGTGTTGAGATTAATTATGTTCATTTGCAATTGAGATTTTTCAATCTCTTGTAAAGATAAATTTATTACCTCTAGAGTACTGATTTGCGATTGAGAATTTTCTTCTCTCGCAAAACAATCTCATTGCGATTGAGATTAATTTTCTCTCGCAAAATATTAATTCACTTTGCTGAATTATCTTGCAACTTGATACAACATCATCTCATTTAATTTGAGGTCTATACAATTCAAGTTCTCACTTGAACATCAAGTTTACAACATCATTACTATTCATTACAATAGTAGTGTATTTCCGTGAGTACGATGTATTCCGGAATGTATGTATCTCCATGTTCGCTACATGTCGAAATTAATACGTCTATTTGCAATTGAGATTTTCAATTTCTTGCAAATACATATGCAAAATTCAAGGTGATGAGTTGGATCTACTGCCCATGTGTAGACTATCTCTATTACTGTGAGATCTGTATGATCTTCAATGTGTTTATGTTCCCACAATTGAGGTTGAACATTTTCAAGTTATACACTTGAGTCAAATTTTTGCATTCTTCAAAACCATGATGGTTTTTAGTTTACTTCTTGTAAATTAATTATCTCTGGCTTGGCCTTATAAGTAATCGATGGCTAACAATTTGAGGTACTTGCCCTCAATGGCCACAACTTACTTAAGCGGGTCATGGACATCAAGATCAGTCTTGCATCCCATGGGATAGCACGTGCAATCCAAGCCACGCCGCCGGGATGCAGAGGACCTCAAGGGTAATGGTTTGAAACTCACTTCAAACCCTCAACCTGACACCATCAAGCTGTCACGAGACCCTGTGAGCATGGAGAGCATGATGGTTGAATATGCATCAACCAACATGTTTGGAGACTATACATTTAGTCCCTTAGTCTCCTTAGTGATCTACTTATTCATGTCCATTTATGATGTTCTAATAAGAACATGATTATTGTTGTTATCATATATTGTATGTCACAATATATTGTATCAGCACTTTGATACAAATTCATTTGTATGTATTCTATATATCCGACAGTGATTTTCTTGAGAATCTTCATGTCTATATATAGATTTCTACGGGAGTCAATCCGATGAAAAATGATATGTGCCTTGTGGGCATATGCACCACAAACTCTATACTCAGGGAAGTCCAATGTTTCCACTCTCATTGAGAGAAAGGAGATATTTTAAAATCGCTAGATGCGATGAGGTATTTGTTGGCTCAACTCGAGTCATATTTACTATCCCTATAACTCGTACCCTACTAAGCTATAAAGATATTTGTCAAAATGGTTTCCATAGCGAAATTTATGCTGACAAGAAAGTGAAATACATTCTCTTTACCATATGCAACGGATATGGCAAACACATTTTCTATGTATCATCTGGATTGTACTACACATACTACAAAACCCATAGCACATGTTGCGCCCAAGATAGTTTTCCAAAATGTCTTGTACATGAAAAACTTGGCATACTCACCTTGGTCATCGAGACATTGGGTTGAAACCGAAACTATCAGCAATTCCAATAGTTTATGATTATTATGATGCTAAATTCTAACAATATTTGGATTTTGTGTGCATTACAAGTGACACAGGAAAGCTAATTTTAAGGCTCGCACACCTTAAAATCTACGCTGAACCACTCAGACTCCTTGAATGCATCAAGTCGAGGTAAGTGGCTCTTCCCAGCCATTGAGTAGACTATTCAGGTATGCCATGGTTCTAAAAGACATATCTACATGATGGTCTTAAGTGTGTGCTTTATTCACACGGAATCATTGGCTCATTATCCTGACACCGATTTCAAGAAAATCGAATGGATAACATTGCAGAATTCTCCTTGAGGGCCTTCCCTATGGCCTTTGGATTGAAGTTTAGCAATTTGTCCTAATGTCTAGACTCAAAATGGTTTGGTAGAATCCTATCCAAAGAGTTAAGCTCATTGCATTATCTTTACTTTGGAATTGCAACTTACCAACTTTACGTTGGAGTCATGCAATTTTAGACGCTCATGACAGAACTGCATAATATTATTCCCCTCTATCTTTGATATGTGGATATCTACCAAGTATTTCCTGTCTGCAGTAATTCGGTTGCATACCGATATCACCACCCGGCATACATCATTGGCCCCTCAACATATAGTTGGGATCTATGTGAGGAATAACTGTATTTTCGTCAATACCTCAAGCCCCTCACATGGGGAGTTATTCAAGGCCAGTATGCTGATTCAATGAGGAACATTTCCAGGCATTAGGGGGAGATTTCAAGTACCATAAAAATGCCAGGAAATTAGTGGAATGTTCAACACATTTCTGCCTCAAATCCACGTACTCAAAGATTTGAACCATGCGTTCAGAAGATTTGCAACACATTGCAAATAATCTGCCGGATTCATTTACTGACTATAAAGGTGTCACACAATCCTACAATCCTGCAAAAGTACGCCTGAAAGAGTGGAGGTACCAGCAAAATCCACTCCACTCCTCGTTCAAAGCAACAGGGGGAGATGTATGGCAGAAGTACATCAGGATTCAGCTTCTCACAAGTAAGGATATCAAGGCCTGTGAATCAGTAAATGCAAGTCAACTTCACGTTGGCAGACACCTAATGGGTAGTATGCACCCAGTGGACGGGAAACCTCACCAACCCAGGTCATAGTGCACACAATGACCGGGACATCGGAATACCCGACTCAGCCGCATTGGGAAATCGCGAGAAGTCACTACGGGTAACGATATTTTCATCAACTATATATTGATATATAGATTCTGGAGAATCATATAACCGGAAGTCTACAATTGTCGACATACATTTCTCAACTAGATTGCAAAACCTTACAAATGATTCAGATCCAAAGACCATGGCCATGGCAAAGTGTGAACAACACTCGGACTGAACTCAAGCAAAGGGTATAATCTAGGTAGAAATAATCTTGCTCAATAATGAGAAGGTACTCATAAGTAATACTTACACCAGTTTTCTTCTGGAAACAGAATTGAGAACAACGAGGTGGTGAAACAAAGAGCAAGTATTGTAGCACAAGGGTTCACGCAGATACCCAACTATTCTCCAGAGGTGGAATCTCTTTCCGATAACTTATATCATTGGCAGTACAAAATCATCTATCTCTGCAGTTGATAGATGTAGTGATCACATATCCATGTGGATCACTAGATTCAGACATATATGGTTGATTCCCGATGGAATCTCACTTCTGAATCGAAATGCAATACGCAACATACATTGTGTAAAATCAATAAGTCACCATATGGTGCTTATTGTTGTCGGTATATATGGTACAACCGACTTAGTGAGTTCCTTATATACAAGGATTACTCCTACAATGATGATTACCCATGTTTGTGTGTCTGCAATGATGACACATGTAATCATCTAAATGACGGAGTTTAAAATGAAGGATTTGGGTAAACCAAAATACCGCTCGTTACTACAACTTGAGCACCTTCATTCATACATTATGGTATACTATGTTGTCTATATCCAAAATATATTGGAGAAATTCATTGTGGACTAATCTTACCCATCCATAACTCTCATGGTAGTTCATTCTCTATACGTAGAGAAAGATTTATTTAGACCAAGAGATGATGGAAATGAGATATTGGGATTCAACGTTCCATAATGCCATTGGATCCACCAAACACAATTGGTTGGTACTCAAGAATATCTTTTGATATCTCCAAGGCATCAAACATCTTGTCCTGGTTTTCAGTTTCACAGAAATGTGAACACTGATATCATTGGATACATCGATCAGATCCCCACTATGTCAGATCATAGACAAGCTTACTGTTCCTACTAGGTGTGGTAGCCCTCTCATGAAGAGTCTTCAAATAGACCTCATGGCTACATCCACCAACCATTATCTCAAAGATAATGTTGCTTGTGTTGCCCGGATGCAAACATGTTACTAATAAGCAATATCTTTATATTGCATATCTTGCAAGTCAAGTCATGCAACTGATTTGTTCACCAAGTCTCTACCAACTTTTACATTCCAGAAACATGTTCATGGAATTGGTATATGACGGCTTCGAAATTTGCAAGAATCAGGGAGAGTATCTTCCTGAATTGTTCCTGTTTAATGCATCATATTATACTCTTTTTTCCTTCATGAGTTTACTATACTTGTTCTCATAAAGGTTTTTAATGAGGTAATATCAACACCAGATCATATGTCATACTTTTTGTTTTCCCCACCGGGGTTTTTGGAAAGTATATACGACATATTTATTGTTCGTTTAATTCTATGGGTTTTCCTCATATTGAGTTGAAAGAGACAATAACCACTATATGTTGCGGCATTTTCTCCTTATTTTTCCCACTGGGTTTGAAGGAGTTTTGGCAACATATCAAACACTATACTCCTCATATTTTTCCCACAGGGTTTTTAGAGGAGATTATTCCAAGGTCGATCGCAAGCACAAGGAAGGATTAGGGGGAGTGTTAGGATTTAATTAGTTCTCTTAATTAAAGGGATAATCCTCCCTATGTAATATCTCGTGCGGTTGTTTCTGCAACCGTCGCGACCCACTCTCACGCCCCTGCGAACGGACACATCTCTTCGCTTGCGTCTGTTTCCTTGTATATATACTGTGATCGTCAATGGAATAAGAAACAGTTCGATTCATTGTTGTCTCTCGATTAGTTCCAACAAATGTGTTTGATTAAGCTATGTGTGAAGGACTGTCAACCAGCTATGCCACGTGGCGCAAGCTGGTTGGCCTCGGTGAGAAATCTTTTGCAATTTTTTTAAATGAAGGTGTGGATTATTTTTAAATGTATTTTTTAGATGGAGATAAGGACCTCTAGTATTTTTTAAATGAAAGGTTATGCAAATACTATTTTTAGATGAAGGTGAGGATTTTTTTAAGATATTTTTTTAGACGGAGGCAAGGACTCAAGGACTCTATGTATTTTTTAAAATAGAAATATGCGCATAATTTTCTCTCAAGCGGCGCCACAGGGTGATGCCCCAATCACTAGTGCTACATGAAGAGGAACACCATTCATTCCCCCGAAGGAGAAATACCACCCACGTCATCAGTATTTGAGGTACGCATGGTCGCATCAAGCGTGTGTTCTTGCAGATCCTAGAGGGATCTGAGTTGTTTTGCACGCACACAAGGTTGTCATGTTGATGTAGACGCAAGCACTCATATACACACGCATACAGTTATCCCTATGAACGCACCCATGTATACCCTACCTCTATAAGCACCTCAGAAAGACTAAGCAACATATCATCTTGAAATTTACGAAGTCACTGTAGGCACCTCGTCGTCGACAGGAACGTCTCCTCCCACTGAATGCGCATCGCCGGAAATCCTGAAATAAATCCAGGAATATATGCGAGCACATGACTTGAACCTGGTGGGCTGGGGATACCACAGTCCCTCTAACCATCCAACCATAGGTTGGTTCGCTCTTGTCGATGTAATTGAAAATATAAAATGCATCCTTTTCAGAAACATGGAAAACATTATGAAGTACCTTAAAACAGGAAATACATTTGGAATCCATGCAAATTTTTATTTACATCTGATTTTTATTCGCTCTTTGTACTGCGGATGTGCAAATGTTACAATGCCTTCCAAATATAAAAGGTCGTCATGACGGTCTTGCAAGGGTACTGTCAAACATATGTGCCGTGGAATGAAGATGGGACAACCCTGCAAAATTGGGAAGCAAATAAGACCAATACTTCTGGAGGTCACAACAGTTTAGAAGATCGAGCAAAGTGACGCTAACTGTAAGGAAGGAAACTGAAATTTTCAATCCCAACACCCAAAGTGTATTATCAAGAGATGGGAAACAAAGGGGGCAGCCCGGAGCAAGAGATAGGAAACAAATTGAAAAAAAAGCCTAAATTACCACAGAGCGACTAAAGGGAAACAAAACAATAGGTCCACACTGCGAACCCAATCTAATTCATTTAAAGAATACATTAAAAGAAACCTCTCACAAGAAATTCAAGCACCAGTGAGAAAAGCATTCATATGATCTGCCTATCTTGAAAAAGAAACCAAATTTTCCAGTTTGAAATAAAAAATGCTATTATCATGTACACTATATTGTTCTAATTCAGATACAATAGATAGGTAAGTTTATGCACAATGAATGCTGAAACTTTCACAATATCTATACAAGAAGAAACACACACAGGGTACAACTAACAAAACAATGAAGAATTTCACCTGCAGAAAGACGTTTGACTCATTTGGTCCTCTTGTAGAGTTTATAGGTGTATCATAATAAAAAATGAACACAATATCATAATAAAATTATTACCAAACATAGGGGTTTTACGGAAGGAGCCTCAAGAATTCTACCTATCATGACATTTGCGGGTCTCCTAGCAGGTTGCTTGTAAAAAGTTACTGATGTAGGCTTGTGCAAGACTTTCTCCAAGCTTTACTTGTGCTTCAGTGGTAAGATGCAAATTATCTTCGTTCAAGGGCAGGCCAATTGCATCCACAGTTACAACATTCAGCAAGTTAATGCTAAGCTGAGCCTCCCTCACTTTTTCAATGTTCCTTTTATTCCCAGATGCGAGAGCAACCTGTTTAGTGCATACATAATCTTGAGAGAAATGGTAATCTTCATAGCAAATAATATCAGAGAAATGAAAATATGACCACTTGGCAAAGCAACCAGCATTTTTGTAAGAAAGAGGGAAATCAATTAGTGCAAGATTTAAGGTGTTAGATAAGAATATATATATTTAAGTAGTTTTAGAATCAACCATTTTTTTACTTGAGGATATAAAATTGGTGAAATAAAATACACACGTTTTCATGTCTTATCACATCTTGTGGTTTATTTTCGTGAACCAATAACATCAATTTAATCTGATCAGTAGGGAAATGAAAATAGAAGTTAGCTTGGATATACGTATGATGTTAAAATACCTGATTCTAAATCCAAAAAAATTACAACTATGCATATTAATGGCTTGAGAAAGTAAGCAATTACTACACAGCTGCCTGCCTGTACGTTTTTCAAACTGAAACAAGACAAACAATTGTATGCTTCCTTGTCATCCATCAACAGCCAATGTGCATTCACAACTCCATCTTTTATTTTTTAAATTCTGATTCTTTTTGCTCATATAGTGGTCTATTTTTCATATTATGCCAATAACCAGACTGTGCCACGGTGTCAGGTCCGAGTGAGTCAAACTGTGCCATGTCATTACTGAATCCACATAACCCAGGATAAGGAACTAAAACTATACAGTTTTAGAGTTGAAGGAATAGGTTTTCCTGGAATTATAGTTGAGGGACCAAAATTATACTTTTCACTGGCTGCAACAACCTCCATAAGAGATTAGGCTAGACGTGTATTGTTCATCTCGATTGGCTTCGCAGCTGGTGTTTGGCCAAGGTGTCCCGCTTCTTGCATTATGCTTGCTTCTCCTCTTAATATAAACATGTGCAAATATTGTTTACGCATGTCTCAAACTTGTTCCAAGAACGGGTATCTTAATCGTATCAATGGAGCCACTTACTTGGCCTAATGCTGCATACAGAACACCATGTATGAATTTTAATCATACATAACTAAATAGTTGATGCTCACTAACCTATTTATCTCAACATGCACACATGCCACCATGCATGAAAAAGACCCACCTCAATAATTAACACACTAAATCATATATTCATATTCCATAGAACAAAATCCATCAAAATATATTGCAATAGTTTCCCGTAGCAAACGTGTGGGGTATCATCTAGTTAATTAAGTCTGTGTCTGTTGTGCCTGCCCATCAGAAAAAAAAAGGAATCATGCTGCATTACTCATGCAGGACTGTAATTAAGTATTCCTAAAAATTTCGCATATGATTGCTCTCTCTGTTCAGAAACATAGGACACATTTCAACTCTTCAACTACAGCTTTGAACAAAAGTTAGTTCATTAATAAAGTTTGTATTCAAAAGTATTTTCTTATGGTTACTATTTTGTAGTACTAGTTAACAAAAACATTGAGCAAAAATTATGGTGAAAGTTTGAGCATAGACAATCAAATTTTCTGAATGGAAACAATAATACTTCATCTTCACGTGCATTGAACAATAGTTATCTGCCCGAGTCCCCCGCATCGCCCCCCGCTCGGGCGACTCAGGCGGAGACCCTAAACCTAGCCGCCGGGCGAAGCCCCGGGCGGCTGACGGCGGTGGCGGAGGTCCTCTTCCTTCCCGCGCCGTGATCGAGTGAGGCGGGTCACCCAATGGCGCCGGGGCGCTTCTCCCGGATCTGGGTCGCGACGGCGCGGCGGCTCACCTCCGACGACAGCGTGGTGGTGGGCAGAGGCGGCAGAGCTGCAGGGCGACGTGGAAGAGCGGGTGGTGCTGGCTGCTCGGCGCGTCCGCGTGGTCACGACGGCCATGGCTGCGGTCGCCGGCGGCGGCGGAACGTGACCAATGGCGGCGGCGACGTTCGGCCTGGATCCCGGGGCGGCGGCCCTCAAAGGTCGCAGCAGGTGAAGCTAGGGCTTCCCGCGGCGGCATGGCATGGTGCTGTCCCTGTCCAAGGCGGATCTGCGCCGGTGATCTAGTGGCTTTGGCTCCGGATTGGTTCAGATCAGAGACGGTGACGAGCATGCGGGATCCCTCTCAGCGGCTCTCGCGGTTTGGCGAGGTGGGGTGGCGGCCCTCCTCCCAGGCGACAGTGGTGGCACACACAGGCAGTGGCCGGTGTGCCAGGGCTCCCACGGTTGCAGTGCTGCTGTGGATGGTCGCCGGATCTGGACGGCTAGATCTGGGGCTTTGAAGGCGGTCTGGACGGTGCACAAGTTGTCGGTTGGTTTTTCTTGGGACAGACCCTTAGCGCCGTTTCCTTCATGAAGGCATCATCGAGGTGAAGCTCCCAACTCCTCCCACTACCTCCGGGGAAAACCCTCGATCAGTTGACCTTGTGTTGCTCCCTCCTTGGGGGCATCATTCTTGGAGGTGTACGTTGGCTCAAGGGACCAATGGATGGTTTTAGCGGTGGAGCGGCGTTTCATGTCATGCATCGACGATGTGGAGTCTCGGCGGCGTGGCGCGGCAGGGTCTCAGCGACGGATGTGTGATGATGGACGCGCGTAGGGAGGTGGCGTTGTCTGGCACCGTGGTGGCATTGACGGCAGGCCTGACAAGGTCGATGTGTCAGTACCTGCTCTGAAGATGGACAGGTGGAAGACGGCGGCGGCGCGTCTGAGAGTGCACTGGACGGGTGTGTGCCCTAGACCCGACAATGTGGCTTGGTTGGGGCCTCCGGCTTTAGATGTTAGGCTTTGGTGCGAGGTCTGTTTGGTATTCGACTCGGACAATCGGCACCCCTTCATCAAGTGGATAGGAGCAGCGACAGATGTTGCCAAGATGGTTGCTTCAGACTTACTGATGTATTACTTTGTAAGGTCTTTGCGAATAATTAATAAAATGATTGAATGCATCTCGCAGAGGCCGGGGTCATCCTCCTTTTCAAAAAAAAATCTTCACGTGCATTATTATTTTTCATAAAATTACTATTCATTTGTCCAAAATTGCTAGCCTGTGTGAATGCCCAGATTGATGATCAGTTCAGTTTCTATAAACTTCAGTTCTCAACAGCCATGCCAAAAATGAAGACAAATTACACTATTTACCGAGTGCGGCCATTACCTGAATGAATGGTAGATGCGGCATCCCAAGATCTGCCCTGATATTTGCTATCAACCTCTCCACGTTCCCCTGATACGCCGCCGTTTCGGCATCGGACTCTGCATCGCTCTCCCCCTGGTACCACAGCACGGCCTCGATCTCGCCGCACTCGGTCGCGGCGCGCGCGCGCCGCACCATCTGCTCGTACAGGTGCTCCCCGCGGGCCCACTCCCGTATGGCCGTGCCGCCGACGGCGCATGGTACGAGCCCGACCCCGGCGGTGCCTGGGGGCTCCAGCCGCGGGAGAATGGCGCGGGCGAAGGCCATCCCGGGGCCGACGCCGCAGGTCTTGGTCGTGTCGATGTCGGCGTGCAGCGGCTCGCGGGCCTCTTCCCATGCGAGCGCGGCGGAGAGGCGGAGGATGGAGGGGTCCGGCGCGCACTCCGGCGGCACGACCCCGTCCCACCGTCGGTGGTGCACGCCGCCGCGGCCGGCCATGTTGCTCTGCCCTGAGAGAAGGAAGATGCGCATGACTGCGGGAGCAGCGGTGCGGCAGCGGCGAGGAAAGGGTGAAGAAGAGAAGACTGCGTCCGAAATAACCAACCGTTAACATTTCAGCACTCGGTTCCAATCTAGGAACCATACATTTCAGCACACAACTCATACAACAATCTAGAATCTCAGAAAAGAACTGGATGGTTAATTCTGTGGGCAGGTGATTCTATCGGCAGTTTTCCAGAATCAGATTCTCTAGAATCATGGCGAAAAGAATTGGCCGTTAGGGCATCTTGAACGGCAACTCGTAAAAAATTCCCTGCATCCGTCCATGAATAGGAGACCAGTCCGCGGACGAGAGTCATCCAACGCTATTACCATATATTTCAAACCACATTTTAACTAACCGGACGAAATTCATTCAAATCGGTCGACATTCATCTAAGTTCGGATAGTAAATAGTACAAATCATTCACACATAGCATACAAATTAAGTCTAGTACAACAAGGTCTCAAATTCGACTAGATCCCGGATGCCCAACAAGTTTTTCAGGAACGGATCAAGTCCTCCCACACATACTTTCCCTTCAGCTTCATCCAGCAGTGTGTGCACGTAAATGGCTGTCCCGTTGACCTGTGGTACAGCACGACCGCATGTGCGGGCTACATATCCTCCATGCCCGCGTGCAATGGTGACCTTGCCTCGAGCTGCCTGATCAAGTTGTAGTACTTGATGACGCTGACCTAGATAGCGTGACAGCGATACGACAACGACCTCATGTTGCGTGGTCGCATGATGTACATGTCATAGGGCGCAATGTGCTTTACTGCGTGAAACTTTTCATGCACTTGCTCCCAGAAGGGTGGCCATATGGTCCTGCCTATGAATCCGCAGATACGGCCAGCCACGCATCGCACAACTCATCCTCCATGGACGAGTAGCTCACCATCCTTCGTACTCTAAAAACGACAGCATTTGAAAATAAGCTCAATGACATTTGATCCAACACCTGCCGGATGTGGTGTCCGCCATGGAGGTCGTTGTAACGCCCGGATAATCAAGCTACAGTAATCCCACGCTAATGGTGACACGTCACCACAATTACTGTTGATAATCTACTGTTAGGTCAAACAGTTTCAAAATTCAAATTCAAATTAATATCAACAATAAAAGTTTTTCAAAATTGAAACAAAAATGTTCGATGGGTGCCGAATATTACAAGGGTAATTATAATTTTTATAAAATGCCTAAATAATTTAAATTGAAATAAAACAGAAAAGAAAATAAATAAAAGAAAGAAAATACAAAAAAGAAAACAAACAGAAAAATAAGGAGAAGGAGGAAACCCCTGGGCCGTGGCCCAACCGGGCCAACCCCAGGCCCAGCCGGCCGGCCCACCCCCACTCTCCCCTTATCCACTCCCCCAGTACCCCCACCGACACTTCCCCCCACGAAATATCTCCCCCCTCTCCCCCGATTTGGATCGGGATCGAGGAGGAGACCACCGCGCCAGTACGCCGTCGCCGCCCGGAGCTCGTCCTCGCCGGACCTCCCCGCCGGCCTGCCTCCTCGTCGCACCGTCGTCTCCGTCCTCCTCCTCGTCCCACCACTGCCCCGTTCCCTACACACCACGGTGAGGCCAACCCCCGGCCTCTCTTTCCCTCCCCGCCTTGCTCGCCGCCTCTGCTGCTAGCGCAGCCGCCGCCACTCAGGCTCCCGCTCGCGGCCCCGGCCGAGCCCGCTCGACCACGCACGCGCCCGCGGCGACCGCGCCCCACCTGCGCCCGACCTCGCGACGCTGCCACCCGCCCGCTCACCGCTGGCCCCTCGCGCTCACGCACTGCTCCGCCCGCGCACGCCGCTCGGCCGCGCCCCCGCGCCCCTGGTGCTGCTCCTCCCCGCCTCCCTGCCGCCCTATCGCCGCAGCGCCGTCGGCCACCGCGGCCGCCCTGGCCACCGGCCTCGCCTCGCCGGACCCTCTGCGGGCGAGCGCCCACCCGACGCCCCCGCCGGCGCCGTTCGCCTCCATCGCGCCGCGGCCAGCTCCGCCCTACCCTCCTGCTCCCCGTGGCCACGCACTGCGTGCCGAGGCCGCCGCCGCACTTGCCGTCCCGCTCCGCCGCGGCACTCGCCCTGCGCCGCTCCTGGCCCCGCCCCTCACCTCGCTGCCCCCCACTCGGGCCGGCTGCGGCCGCCCTACCATGGCCGCCGGCCAGCCAGCACGCGGCCGGGGCCAGCGCCCCGCCACGGCCGGAGCCCCGTTCGGGCGCCCCGCCCGCTTCGCCCTTTTCCGCTCGGGTTCGCCCGCCCCGTTGCACGCTCGGCCCGTTAGGGGCCCTGGCCCAATGACAGCCGGGGTCCACCCCCCAGAACATTTTAATAAAAAAAGAAATTAATAAAAATAAATAAATAAAATAAAAATAATTAATTAATTAGTTAATTAACCCTGTTCAGATTAATCTAATTTAATTAATTAGTTTAATTAATAGTTAATTAATTAGTTAACCCTAATTATCCTAATCAGTCTATGACATGTGGGACCCACGTGTCAGATGACTGCTGACGTCAGCATGATGTCATGCTGATGTCATCGCAACACTGTTTCGGATAATGTATATATTAAATAATTAAATAAATTCCAGAAATTAATAAATTCTTTTAAAATCAATATAAAATAAACCGTTGCTCAGATGAAAATACTTTGTACATGAAAGTTGCTCAGAACGACGAGACGAATCCGGATACGCAGCTCATTCGTCCACCACACATCCCTAACCTATCGAACTCGCAACTTTCCCCCTCCGGTCCGTCTGTCCGAAAACGCGAAACATCGGGAATACTTTCCCGGATGTTCCCCCCTTCGCCGGTACCACCTACTGTCGCGTTAGGACACACCTCGCACTGCTCATTGTCATGTCACGCATCGTCATACTTATGTTTGCATTATATTTAATGTTTCTTCCCCCCTCTTCTCTCCGGTAGACTACGAGACAGACACTGCTGCTGCCCAGTTCGACTACGGAGTTGACGACCCCTCCTACTTGCCAGAGCAACCAGGCAAGCCCCCCCTTGATCACCAGATATCGCCTATTCTTCTCTATACTGCTTGCATTAGAGTAGTGTAGCATGTTACTGCTTTCCGATATCCTATCCTGATGCATAGCCTATCCTTGCTACTTCTGTTGTTACCTTTACCTGCAATCCTACATGCTTAGTATAGGATGCTAGTTTTCCATCAGTGGCCCTACTTTCTTGTCTGTTTGCTGTGCTATACTATCAGGCCGTGATCACCTGGGCGGTGATCACGGGTATATACTTATATACTATATTCATGACACATGTGATGACTAAAGTCGGGTCGGCTCGTAGGAGTACCCGCAAGTGGATCTTTGTGGCGGAGCGACAGGGCAGGTTGAGACCACCTAGGCGAGAGGTGGGCCTGGCCCTGGACGGCGTCCGCGGTTACTTCGACATAACATGCTTAACGAGTTCTTGGTATTTGATCTGAGTCTGGCCATTTGGTATATACGCACTAAGCAGCTACGCGGGAACAGTTATGGGCACTCGACGTCGTGGTATCAGCCGAAGCTCTTTTTGACGTCAGCGACGGAGCGGCGCGCGCCGGATTGGACTGGAACGCCACTAGGCTAGGTCTGCTTCCGGCCGCCCTCGCAACGTGCAGGTGTGCAATGGGCGATGGGCCCAGACCCCTGCGCGCATAGGATTTAGACCGGCGTGCTGACCTCTCGGTTGAGCCTAGGTGGGGCTGCGACGTGTTGATTTTCCGAGGCCGGGCATGACCCAGGAAAGTGTGTCCGGCCAAATGGGATCGAGCGTGTTGGGTTATATGGTGCACCCCTGCAGGGAAGTTTATCTATTCGAATAGCCGTGTCCCTCGATAAAAGGACGACCCGGAGTTGTACCTTGACCTTATGACAACTAGAACCGGATACTGAATAAAATACACCCTTCCAAGTGCCAGATACAACCCGGTGATCGCTCTCTAACAGGGCGACGAGGAGGGGATCGCCGGGAAGGATTATGCTATGCGATGCTACTTGGAGGACTTCAATCTACTCTTTTCTACATGTTGCAAGATGGAGATGGCCAGAAGCGTAGTCTTCGACAAGACTAGCTATCCCCCTCTTATTCTGGCATTCTGCAGTTCAGTCCACTGATATGCCCCTTTACACATATACCCATGCATATGTAGTGTAGCTCCTTGCTTACGAGTACTTTGGATGAGTACTCACGGTTGCTTCTCTCCCTCTTTTCCCCCTTTCCTTCTACCTGGTTGTCGCTACCAGATGCTGGAGCCCAGGAGCCAGACGCCACCGTCAACGACGCCTCCTACGACACTGGAGGTGCCTACTACTACGTGCAGGCCGCTGACGACGACCAGGAGTAGATAGGAGGATCCCAGGCAGGAGGCCTGCGCCTCGTTCGATCTGTATCCCAGTTTGTGCTAGCCTTCTTAAGGCAAACTTGTTTAACTTATGTCTGTACTCAGATATTGTTGCTTCCGCTGACTCGTCTGTGATCGAGCACTTGTATTCGAGCCCTCGAGGCCCCTGGCTTGTATTATGATGCTTGTATGACTTATTTATGTTTTAGAGTTGTGTTGTGATATCTTCCCGTGAGTCCCTGATCTTGATCGTACACATTTGCGTACATGATTAGTGTACGATCAATACGGGGGCGTCACAAGTTGGTATCAGAGCCGACTGCCTGTAGGAATCCCCCTTTCCACACTCCTTGGCCGAAGTCGAGTCTAGACATTACAAAACTTTTACTAACATGGCTGTGTGGCTTACGGGCCCACGTCGCCATTGGGTGGTACTAGGATCTTTTACTCCTCGACCTTTACTCTGGGACTCTGAACTCTCTCCTACTCGGGTTAAACGAGTTTACTAACTCTAACACTAGGATCCCGTGACCGCATTCACCCCAAAGTTGGATAAGCCATAGTTGTTTCTTAGAATAGTATTTTGAACAATTCACACACTGTCATTTGACTCCTTTGAAACGTCTTTGCTTTCAGATGGAACCCACGAGGCAGGTCGTGCGCCACACGACGGCCATTGGTGCCTCGGGATCACCGGCTGTGCTAGCTGAGATGATGAACTATCTGGGTTATCGCTGGCACCCTGAGTACACCGTCTACGAGGAGTACCAGGACTTTAACCAGGAGCAGTACCGTGCCATCGTCCACCTCTACTCGCGGGAGTATGACTCCACTACTGTGCTGCACACCGCTCATGGTGTTGGAGTGACCATCGATATGGCTGTCCACGATGCTGCCTATGCTGCTCTGACACGTCTTCGTGGAGAGTATCGGGAGTTGGACACCCCCCCTTTCAGGCACATTGCTATCGCATCTGATGTTGGTGCAGAGGGATACTATACTGCTGCCTACTCCACTGTCACCCGAGAGCCCTTCTACCATCAGAACCTGGTTCTGCATGCTGATGGGCTGGATCGAGCTAATCGAGCTCTTCGCCACGAGATGTACACCACCTGTCAGCACCTTTACCGTGCTCTGACGCTGCTGCACCCCTTTGTCCGATCTGGACAGCTACCGCGTACTGCGATCTACCCAGCCAGGCCGTGATACCCCACGGTGTCGGTTGGCCAGAGGTGGGAGGCTACTCTCCCGCACTTGGTCCTCTTCTGCCACCTGAGCGTCGGGCTCTACACCTGAGTATCCGCGGCCCCCAGTCTGCTGACGTGGAGGGCTATCCGTTGCCTCACTACCAGTTGTCGGGCTACGATTACCTCCACAGTACCTCTTGGGACTGATGTAGTCTTGCTTATTAGTATTGGCTGCATTTGCCGCGAGCCTGTGTGCCGCCTATGTTGTTTTAGTCTATGTACTGAACTCTGTGTACTGAACTCTATGCATGACCCCTTTTGTAAGTTATGCCGACTGCTAAGTAGTAGCTATCGTGCTCCTTTCATTATGCATGTTTCATCATGAATGATTCTTGTCTTTGCAAATTTCTCAATGCTGAACTACCCCTGTTATATATTAGCAGGATGGTTAGACCAGGTGGTCGTGGTCGTGGTGGCAATGCCCCACGACCACCTGAGTACATGGCTGGTATGATCCAACAGTTTGAACTGAACCGCCAATTCATGGAAAATATGATGGCTCAGTTTCCTTGCCCCAATATGGACCAGCAACCAACCCGCGCCTGAACCCAACTGTGTACCGCAGCTCAACTCAGCCTCTGGATGCTGATGACTGGCTCCGTGACATCACCTATGAGATGGAGTTTGCCGATGTAGCCCCTGCCAGCTATGCCAACTTTGCTTCCTTCTTTCTGAAGGGACCCACAGCTCAATGGTGGGACAGCCACAGGCGTACTCTGCCAGCTGGAACAATCATTACCTGGCCAGACTTCCAAGTAGCTTTCCGTGTCCGCTTCATTCCTCAGGGAGTCATGGACTGGAAGAAGCGTGAGTTCCGCAACCTCACCCAAGGCAACAAAACTGTTGAAGCTTATCAGTGGGAGTTTTTGGACTTGTCTCACTATGCTGAAGAGGACATTGCAACTGATGCACGCAGACAGGAGAAGTTCCGTGATGGCCTTCAAGCTGACATCAAGCTCGCACTTCTAGTGCATGACTTTGCTGATTTCGCCACCTTGGTGAACAAGGCCATCAATGTCGAAACTGGTCTGCAGGAATACCAGAGCTCTCACAGGCGCAACCGTGACACGGGCTCATCTTCGGGCCCGCCCTCACAGAAGCGTAAGATATGGATCCCGAACAGCATGTACCGTCCAAATGCATCTGCCCCAAGGCAGACCTATGCTGCACCTCGTCTGCCTCCACCACCATCTAGGCAGTCAAGACTTCCAGCTCCACCGTCACAAGCTCCTGTTCCCACTCCCAATAATGGCTTGTGCTTCAGGTGTGGTCAACCAGGACACCGTGCTAGAGAATGCAACCAGAACCAGAATCAACTGGCCCTTCCAGCAACTGGCCGTGGTAACAACCAGCCCCGCAACAACAATGCTAAGTCTTATGGTCGTGCTCATGCCAACCACGTTGATCTCAACGAAGCTCAAGACCAGCCTGCTACTGTGATGGGTACACTCCTCGTAAATTCAGTACCAGCATCCGTTTTATTTGATACAGGTGCATCACATTCATTCATGTCAGAAGATTTTGCATTCATGCATGGCATTAGAAGCGAAGACATGAATGCTTCACTATTAGTACACACCCCTGCGGGCCAATGTCGAACCTCCATGATTTGCAACGACGTCCCCGTTGAAATCGAAGGACTGGAATTTCTTGTCTCTCCCATCGTACTGAAGTCCTGTAGCATTGATCTCATTCTGGGAATGAATTGGTTAAAAGCGCATACTGCTTCAATCGTTTGCACCACTAAGACCGTCCATCTGCTACACCCTTCAGATGAAATAGTTACTTACCAAGCCCATCTGGTGCAAAATGCCGATGCAAGGCTCTATGCATTGAATGCATTGAACGCTGCACCACTCGAGGGCATTGAAAACATTCCCGTCGTGCGTGAATTCCTCGACGTCTTTCCTGAAGAACTTCCAGGGATTCCCCCTGCTAGAGCTGTCGAATTCATCATCGACTTGAAACCAGGCACCACTCCTATAGCCAAGCGACCCTACAAGATGCCGCCGCATGAACTCCTTGAGCTTAAGGAGGAAATCGACAATTCTCTTCGCAAAGGATTCATTCGCCCAAGTTGCTCTCCTTGGGGAGCACCTTCTCTCTTTGTCAAGAAGAAGGATGGGACAAACCGGTTAGTTCAAGACTACCGTCCTATAAACCAAGCTACCATTCAGAATAAATACCCTCTTCCTCGGATCAATGATCTGTATGATCAACTGGCGGGTTCGTCAGTGTTCTCTAAGCTCGACTTGAGGTTGGGTTACCACCAGATCCGTGTTCGTGAAGAGGATATCCCAAAGACCGCCTTCGTGACTCGATATGGTTCATACGAGTACACCGTCATGTCTTTTGGTTTAACCAATGCTCCAACCACCTTCTCTCGTCTGATGAACTATATATTCATGGATTACCTCGACAAGTTCGTTGTGGTTTATCTGGATGATATCCTGATATTTTCCAAGAACGAAGAAGAACATGCTGAACATCTTCGACTTGTGCTGGAAAAGCTACAAGAGCATCAACTATATGCCAAGTTCTCCAAATGTGAATTCTGGCTACCGGAAGTAACCTATCTTGGGCATGTCATCTCTAAGGATGGTATTGCCGTCAACCCTGAACGAGTCCAGGCTATCCTTGATTGGACTCCTCCCAAGAACGTTAAGCAAGTCAGAAGTTTTCTCGGTCTCGCCAGCTATTGCCGTCGATCCGTCGAGAACTTCTCCAAGATCGCCAGGCCTCTGACTAACCTGTTGCATAAGGGCGTCAAGTTCCAATGGACAGACAAATGTCAGGAAAGTTTCCAGGCACTCAAAGACAAGTTGACTTCTGCCCCAGTTCTATCTCCACCTGATACTAAGAAGGACTTCGTCATTTACTGCGACGCTTCCCGTCAAGGATTAGGCTGTGTCCTAATGCAAGACCGCAAAGTGATTGCTTATGCCTCTCGGCAATTGCGCCCTCACGAAGAGAACTACCCAGTTCACGACCTCGAACTTGCTGCTGTCATTCATGCGCTGAAGCAGTGGCGACATTACCTTCTCGGTAATCGTTGCGAGATCTTCACTGACCACCAAAGTCTGAAGTATCTGTTTACTCAGCCAGACCTGAACCTCCGTCAGCAGAGATGGATGGAGCTTGTTGCAGACTTTGACTTGGGTATTTCCTATACGCCAGGCAAGGCTAATGTAATGGCTGATGCCTTGAGCCGCAAGTCTTACTGCAACCACCTCCAGGTTCACAAAGTTCAGCCCTCGCTTGTTGAAGAATTCAGGAAGCTGAACCTCCATATTGTTCCTCCTGGTGCACTCGCTCCCCCTCCTAAGGAGTTTGGCAAGGTGAACCTCCACGTTGTTACCCAGGGTTCCCTCAATACCCTAGTTGCTAAACCAGATCTCGTAGACAGCATCAAAAGGCTACAGAAGTATGACTCTGAAGCCCACAAGATTAAGCGCTACCTCGCAGAAGGAAAGCCCTCATTCTTCACTATTGCCGAAGATGGCACCTTATACTTCAAGGGCCGCCTAGTGGTGCCATGTGCAGAGAAAAACCTGGATATGACACAGGAAGTTATGAAAGAAGCTCATGATACGCCTCTATGTATCCACCCTGGTAGTACAAAGATGTACCAAGACATCCGTCAGAGATTCTGGTGGTCTAATATGAAGCAAGACATTGCTCGTTATGTTGCTGAGTGTGACGTTTGCCGTCGTATCAAAGCAGAACATCAAAGGCCTGCTGGAACTCTGCAACCTATCTCTATTCCTGAATGGAAATGGGACCATGTTGAGATGGACTTCGTCACTGGATTTCCCAAATCACAGAAAGGTAATGATGCTATTCTTGTCGTCATTGACCGGCTTTCCAAAGTTGCACATTTTCTGGCGGTCAAAGAAACGATCACTGCTAGCCAGCTGGCAACGCTCTATATGTCCAGGATTGTTTCACTCCACGGTATTCCATTGGTTATCAGCTCAGACCGTGGCAGCTTATTCACTTCAAGATTCTGGGCAAGTTTCCAAGAAGCTATGGGAACTCATCTGTCATTCAGTACTGCATTTCATCCTCAGTCGCAAGGGCAGGTTGAACGCGTCAACCAAGTTCTCGAAGACATGCTTCGAGCTTGTGTTATTTCCTTCGGCAAGAAATGGGAGGAATCTCTCCCGTATGCTGAGTTCTCTTATAATAATAGCTATCAAGCTAGTCTGAAGATGGCCCCCTTCGAAGTGTTATATGGACGAAAGTGCCGAACCCCTCTGAACTGGTCAGAAACTGGGGAACGTCCACCCTTCGGTCCGGATATTATCCAACATGCCGAAGAACAAGTCCGCATTATTCGTGAGAATCTCAAGACTGCTCAGTCACGTCAGAAGAGTCAGTATGACCGTCATCATAAAGACATGGTCTATCAACCTGGCGAAAAGGCTTATCTTCGAGTCACACCAATGAAGGGTGCTCACCGCTTTGGAATCAAGGGCAAACTAGCTCCTCGATATATTGGCCCATTCACTATTCTGGAAAGGCGTGGAAAAGTGGCATACCAACTGGAGCTTCCGCCGAACCTTTCTCAGGTTCACGATGTGTTCCATGTGTCACAGCTCCGCCGTTGCTTCAAGGACCCAATCCGAGCAGTGGATCATGAAGTGCTCGAATTGCAGCAGGACCTCTCCTATAAGGAGCATCCGGTCCGCATTCTCGACCAAGCTGAACGCCGCACACGTTAGAAGGCGATCAAGTTCCTCAAAGTCCAGTGGTCGCACCATTCTGAAGATGAAGCCACTTGGGAACGAGAGGATCGTCTGCGCGAAGAATACCCCACATTTTTTCCTTCTACCTCCTAAATCTCGGGACGAGATTTCTTGTAGTGAAGGAGATTTGTAACGCCCGAATTATCAAGCTACAGTAATCCCACGCTAATGGTGACACGTCACCACAGTTACTGTTGATAATCTACCGTTAGGTCAAACAGTTTCAAAATTGAAATTCAAATTAATATCAACAATAAAAGTTTTTCAAAATTGAAACAAAAATGTTCGGTGGGTGCCGAATATTACAAGGGTAATTATAATAAAGAAAAAATATTTTTATAAAATGCCTAAATAATTTAAATTGAAATAAAACAGAAAAGAAAATAAATAAAAGAAAGAAAATACAAAAGAGAAAACAAACAGAAAAAAAGGAGAAGGAGAAAACCCCTGGGCCGTGGCCCAACTGGGCCAACCCCAGGCCCAGCCGGCCGGCCCACCCCCACTCTCCCCTTATCCACTCCCCCAGTACCCCCACCGACACTCCCCCCCACGAAATATCTCCCCCTCTCCCCCGATTTGGATCGGGATCGAGGAGGAGACCACCGCGCCAGTACGCCGTCGCCGCCCGGAGCTCGTCCTCGCCGGACCTCCCCGCCGGCCTGCCTCCTCGTCGCACCGTCGTCTCCGTCCTCCTCCTCGTCCCACCACTGCCCCGTTCCCTACACACCACGGCGAGGCCAACCCCCGGCCTCTCTTTCCCTCCCCGCCTTGCTCGCCGCCTCTGCTGCTAGCGCAGCCGCCGCCGCTCGGGCTCCCACTCGCGGCCACCGCGGCCCCGGCCGAGCCCGCTCGACCACGCACGCGCCCGCGGCGACCGCGCCCCACCTGCGCCCGACCTCGCGACGCTGCCACCCGCCCGCTCACCGCTGGCCCCTCGCGCTCACGCACTGCTCCGCCCGCGCACGCCGCTCGGCCGCGCCCCCGCGCCCCTGGTGCTGCTCCTCCCCGCCTCCCTGCCGCCCTATCGCCGCAGCGCCGTCGGCCACCGCGGCCGCCCTGGCCACCGGCCTCGCCTCGCCGCACCCTCTGCGGGCGAGCGCCCACCCGACGCCCCCGCCGGCGCCGTTCGCCTCCATCGCGCCGCGGCCAGCTCCGCCCTACCCCCTGCTCCCCGTGGCCACGCACTGCGTGCCGAGGCCGCAGCCGCACTTGGCGTCCCGCTCCGCCGCGGCACTCGCCCTGCGCCGCTCCTGGCCCTGCCCCTCACCTCGCTGCCCCCCACTCGGGCCGGCTGCGGCCGCCCTACCATGGCCGCCGGCCAGCCAGCACGCGGCCGGGGCCAGCGCCCCGCCACGGCCGGAGCCCCGTTCGAACGCCCGCCCGCTTCGCCCTTTTCCGCTCGGGTTCGCCCGCCCCGTTGCACGCTCGGCCCGTTAGGGGCCCTGGCCCAATGACAGCCGGGGTCCACCCCCAGAACATTTTAATAAAAAAAAAGAAATTAATAAAAATAAAGAAATAAATAAAATAAAAATAAAATAAAAATAATTAATTAATTAGTTAATTAACCCTGTTCAGATTAATCTAATTTAATTAATTAGTTTAATTAATAGTTAATTAATTAGTTAACCCTAATTATCCTAATCAGTCTATGACATGTGGGACCCACGTGTCAGATGACTGCTGACGTCAGCATGATGTCATGCTGATGTCATCGCAACACTGTTTCGGATAATGTATATATTAAATAATTAAATAAATTCTAGAAATTAATAAATTCTTTTAAAATCAATATAAAATAAACCGTTGCTCAGATGAAAATACTTTGTACATGAAAGTTGCTCAGAACGACGAGACGAATCCGGATACGCAGCTCGTTCGTCCACCACACATCCCTAACCTATCGAACTCGCAACTTCCCCCCTACGGTCCGTCTGTCCGAAAACGCGAAACATCGGGAATACTTTCCCGGATGTTCCCCCCTTCGTCGGTACCACCTACTGTCGCGTTAGGACACACCTCGCACTGCTCATTGTCATGTCACGCATCGTCATGCTTATGTTTGCATTATATTTAATGTTTCTTCCCCCCTCTTCTCTCCGGTAGACTACGAGACCGACACTGCTGCTGCCCAGTTCGACTACGGAGTTGACGACCCCTCCTACTTGCCAGAGCAACCAGGCAAGCCCCCCCCTTGATCACCAGATATCGCATATTCTTCTCTATACTGCTTGCATTAGAGTAGTGTAGCATGTTACTGCTTTCCGATATCCTATCCTGATGCATAGCCTATCCTTGCTACTTCTGTTGTTACCTTTACCTGCAATCCTACATGCTTAGTATAGGATGCTAGTTTTCCATCAGTGGCCCTACATTCTTGTCCGTCTGCTGTGCTATACTATCGGGCCGTGATCACCTGGGCGGTGATCACGGGTATATACTTATATACTATATTCATGACACATGTGATGACTAAAGTCGGGTCGGCTCGTAGGAGTACCCGCAAGTGGATCTTTGTGGCGGAGCGACAGGGCAGGTTGAGACCACCTAGGCGAGAGGTGGGCCTGGCCCTGGATGGCGTCCGCAGTTACTTTGACATAACACGCTTAACGAGTTCTTGGTATTTGATCTGAGTCTGGCCATTTGGTCTATACGCACTAACCAGCTACGCGGGAACAGTTATGGGCACTCGACGCCGTGGTATCAGCCGAAGCTCTTTTTGACGTCAGCGATGGAGCAGCGCGCGCCGGATTGGACTGGAACGCCACTAGGCTAGGTCTGCTTCCGGCCGCCCTCGCAACGTGCAGGTGTGCAATGGGCGATGGGCCCAGACCCCTGCGCGCATAGGATTTAGACCGGCGTGTTGACCTCTCGGTTGAGCCTAGGTGGGGCTGCGACGTGTTGATCTTCCGAGGCCGGGCATGACCCAGGAAAGTGTGTCCGGCCAAATGGGATCGAGCGTGTTGGGTTATGTGGTGCACCCCTGTAGGGAAGTTTATCTATTCGAATAGCCGTGTCCCTCGGTAAAAGGACGACCCGGAGTTGTACCTTGACCTTATGACAACTAGAACCGGATACTGAATAAAATACACCCTTCCAAGTGCCAGATACAACCCGGTGATCGCTCTCTAACAGGGCGACGAGGAGGGGATCGCCGGGTAGGATTATGCTATGCGATGCTACTTGGAGGACTTCAATCTACTCTCTTCTACATGATGCAAGATGGAGATGGCCAGAAGCGTAGTCTTCGACAGGACTAGCTATCCCCCTCTTATTCTGGCATTCTGCAGTTCAGTCCACTGATATGCCCCTTTACACATATACCCATGCATATGTAGTGTAGCTCCTTGCTTGCGAGTACTTTGGATGAGTACTCACGGTTGCTTTTCTCCCTCTTTTCCCCCTTTCCTTCTACCTGGTTGTCGCTACCAGATGCTGGAGCCCAGGAGCCAGACGCCACCGTCGACGACGCCTCCTACGACACTGGAGGTGCCTACTACTACGTGCAGGCCGCTGACGACGACCAGGAGTAGATAGGAGGATCCCAGGCAGGAGGCCTGCGCCTCGTTCGATCTGTATCCTAGTTTGTGCTAGCCTTCTTAAGGCATACTTGTTTAACTTATGTCTGTACTCAGATATTGTTGCTTCCGCTGACTCGTCTGTGATCGAGCACTTGTATTCGAGCCCTCGAGGCCCCTGGCTTGTATTATGATGCTTGTATGACTTATTTATGTTTTAGAGTTGTGTTGTGATATATTCCCGTGAGTCCCTGATCTTGATCGTACACATTTGCGTGCATGATTAGTGTACTGTCAATACGGGGGCGTCACAGTCGTCGACAGGGGCAGAGTGTACCTGGGTACAAACAGCTCCAGAGCTAAAAGCTCCGTCTGAATGGCGAGTGGGCGCGTCGGTGCTGGTTGCGGCCATTAGACAATGCCTCTGTGGCGGCCAGAGACGAACAACAGCGGCGGAGGAGGTGAAGGGGGCGGATGCAAAGCAAGGGGGAGAAGGGGCGGAGTGGAAGGAAATGGGACCGGGAGGGGGGATTGGGTGGGCCGGGGGTGTCGGAGTCCTGCGTTTCGGGTGTCCAGACTCCCGCAAACCTTCCACACTTTTTGTCTGTAATTTGCGGGAGAAATCGCGTCTGAACCGCCCCGCGGACCGATACAGATCGGTGTTGGATGGCTTCCGTGGTTCGGACAGCAGGGTTCAGACGATTGCGGGAGGTTTACTGGTCCGCCTTTGAGATGCCCTTAGTTTGGAGAGGAAGTTGGCGATGCAATTGTAAGGCAAACTTCAACGCATGACTCATTTGGTCCGCGCGTGTCCGTTTAAATTGAAATGAACAAAATCAAGGCCCAACGCGACGACCCAAACGGACACGCACCCGTTTTTCGTCCATCTACGACCTTCCGGCTCAAATTTGGGCACAATTTGGGTGGGCGCGGACACAAAGCGGAGGCATGCGGCGCTCTTCTTGTCCTCCCCTGGCCCGCCCGTTGATTTCCCGTAGGCTATTTCCCCCTCTCCCACAGCACACACACTCCGCCCCTCGGCATCGCCGCCCACTTTCTAGCGCTCGGACGCTGCCCAAGCTGTCGTCAGCATCCACGCCCTCCCCCCCACCTCACCACCGCATCAAGAGGCAGTTCTTGCCGGCTGTAGGATCGAAAGTAGGTCTAGAGGGGTTGATTAGACTACTTGACCAAATAAAAATCTAACATTTTCCCAATTTTAAGTGTTGGCAGATTTTAGCAACTAGGCATAAGTCAAGCAATCAACCTACACATGCAATTCTAAGAGTGTAGCAGCGGAAAGTAAAACATTGTATATGAAGGTAAAGGGAAGGGTTTGGAGAAGGCAAATGCAATGTAGACAGAGATTTTTGGCGTGGTTCCAATAGGTGGTGCTATCGTACGTCCATGTTGATGGAGCCTTCAACCCACGAAGGGTAACGGTTGCGCGAGTCCACGGAGGGCTCCACCCAGGAAGGGTCCACGAAGAAGCAACCTTGTCTATCCCACCATGGGCATGGCCCATGATGGACTTGCCTCACCCGGGTAGATCTTCACGAAGTAGCGATCTCCTTGCCCTTAAAAACTTCTTGGTTCAACTCCACAATCTTGTCAGAGGCTCCCAAGCGACACCTAACCAGTCTAGGAGACACCACTCTTCAAAAGGTAATAGATGGTGTGTTGATGATGAACTCCTTGCTCTTGTGCTTCAAATGATAGTTTCCCCAACACTCAACTCTCTCTCACAGATTTGGCTGTGGTGGAAAGATGATTTGAGTGGAAAGCAACTTGGGTAAGGCTAGAGATCAAGATTCTTGTGGTTGGATTGGAATGTCTTGGTCTCAACACATGAGTAGGTGGTTCTCTCTCAGAAAATAAGTAGTAAAAGTGTAGGCACGTTCTGATGGCTCTCTCTCAAATGAAGAAGGGGGTGGAGGGGTATATATAGCCTCCACATAAAATCCAACCGTTACACACATTTGACCCAACTCGGTCAGACAGAATAGAAGAACTCGGTGAGACCGATTTAGTTCAAAATGTGAACATTAGGAATCTCGGTGGGACCAATGAGATCAACTCGGTGGGACCGATGTGCTAGGGCTTAGGGCAAACATCAACTCGGTGGCACCGATTGCATCAACTCGTTTAGACTGAAGTGAAGCAATAAGGCAACAGAGAGGATGTCAAGCAAACTCGGTGGGACCGATCGCACATTTCGGTGAGACCGAAATAATTACAACAGGCAACAAAGCGTTTGCAAGGCCATCTCGGTGAGACCGAGATCCGTATCGGTGTGACCGAATTGTCTAGGGTTTCTGGCAGTGGCTATGTTAGCTGAACTCGGTGGCGCCAGATAGGTCAATTCGGTGGGGCCGAGTTTGACTTTGAGTTTTGGACATATTTGGAAATGAGAAAGTGGTTGAGGGTTTTTGGAGCAATATCACTAAGCACTTTGAGCAAGTAGACCATTAAGCAACACCTCATCCCCTTTTAATAGTATTGGCTTTCCTATGGACTCAATGTGATCTTGGATCACTAAAATAGAAATGAAGAGTCTTGAGCTTTTGCCAACCTTTGTCCTTAGCATTTTGAGGGGTCCACATCTCTAGCTCATGCCATGCCAATCATTGAAATTTCTGAAATATTTAACTTGAATGGATATTAGTTCAATGAGCTATATGTTGTTATGAATTACCAAGACCACCCGGGGATTAGTTGCACTTTCAATCTCCCCCTTTTTGGTAATTGATGACAACGTATAGATCAAAGCTTCGGCAAATGATAATATGAGTGAAATACATCGTCGCTTTGAGAAGTATGTGATAAGCAAGAGCTCCACCTAAATTTGTGCATTATTTAAAATTTGCTTTTGAATGCAAATGCACAATCGATTATGATCATGGGTCACTCTTCCATGTCACATACATCTTGGTGGAGCGCTCAAAATGATAAGATTTAGATAACATGCACTCATCACCAAGGGTACAAATGATTGATCATACACAAGTATCGTAGATATAAGCAAGCAAGCACACAATAAAGCATAGTATGATCAAACACATGATCACAAGAGTATCTCACGTGCATAAGAAACATAGTAGCATAGGAATCAAACAACAAAATGATCAAAGTAGCAAGAGAGGCAAATAAAAGCAAAACACACACTCTCTCTCTCTCTCGAAGCCTAATGATCTATACACTTTCCCCCCCTTTGGCAACAAGTGACCAAAAAGTTTGAAACGCATAGTGCTATGCGGCACTCTAGGCACGATCTCCGGGAGCTCATTGTAAGTGCATCTAGTGCCCCTTAGTGATTTTGGTGTATTGAAGACTTATAGGTTAAGGGACTAATGTGTTTGTGAGTGTACACATGTACTATAAGTCTATGAGGAGTTTGATATGTACGATGAAAGTCGACCCCTAAAAATGAATGTCTTCAGTTGAAGACTTTGGTTTTCTTGAAGACTTTGAAAATGAGGAAATTGGTGTGACCTTGAAGACTTTGGTATTGATGCAAGGAATATGAAGCGTGAAGACTTTTGTTTTCGTAGTTTCATTTTCTCTTTCTTGAGTCATAGGAAACACCGTACTGTTAAAGGGGGTCGAGGTAAAACTAAGGAAAAGTTTCCAATTGATGTTCATCTCAAAATCCTACACCTACCCAATCCTTTCGAGTGAAGCCATTGGAAATCTCATACAGTTCAGTCAATTTCTTCAGTGACAAAGACGAAGATCTTCTGTTCTCTGAGGAATTTGTTCTGACTCAGGAGTTAGGAATTCGCCAGTGCGGATTGCCTACAAGTGAGGAACATGATAGCCCTGAGGAATTTGAGAGCTCAAATTTCCGACCGTTGTTGTGCTACGTGCCAGCTGTCCCAAAATATCTTATCCACCTAACGGTCATATCATTGAAGGGCATTTATGTCTTATCATGTTGGGCTGCTCCCAATGCTATAAATAGCCGCCCCCTACAACCACTAGTTGGTTGGCTGCTCCGAGAGAAACTGACACTTGTCATTGAGAGCATCCCATCCTCTGAGGACTTTGAGAAAAAATCATCAGTGAGGAAAAACCCAAACCCAAACACCTACAACCCAAAGTGATTGAGCATCACTGAAGAGATTGTTCCTGTGTGGAACCGACGCTTGTTACCTTTGAGGAATGTGCATCCTCCAGACGGTTAGACATCATGGTCTAGAGCATCCAAGAGGAATTGTGGATCGCCGAGTGACCGAGTCTGTGAAGGTTTGGAAGTCATTTGAAGACTTACGACGAGTGATTGGGCAAGGTTTGTGTGACCTTACCTCAAGGAGAATACGGTGAGGACTGTGTGTCTGGGACTATAGTGCAGTTGGAACTGGTCTACCAAATCATCATCTTCACCAAGCTACTGGTTCTATTTCCTCAACCCTTTCATTTTCTCATTCATGTGTTGATGAGCTTGATCGTTACTATTTGAAGACTTTGACTGAAGACTTTCTCAATTTCCTCAATCCTAATGCTTCAGTCACTTTGTCTTCAGCCTGCTTATCCTGTTTACACGCTACCTGTGCTCTGTGCTTGTTTCATATCATCATGATGACTGTGTTACTACCATGTTATGCCTGCACTTGAGTACTTATTCCGCTGCATGTACTTTGTTACTTAGCAAATTCCTTAGTGACGAATTTGTAAAAATTGCCTATTCACCCCCCCTCTAGTCGATATAACGCACTTTCAATTGGTATCAGAGCAAGGTACTCCCTTGTTCTGTGTGATTTTGGTTTAACCACCTAGAGTTTTAGTTATTGGCCGCAAGTACGAAGAAAGTGGCATGCCCCATCTTTGACGGTCATGATTATCCCAAGTGGAAGGCCATGATGAGGAAGCGCCTCATGGCGATGAACAGCGAGCTGTGGACCGTCACTGAGATTGGCCTTACCGATCTATGCAAGATGGCGCATGTTGATGATATTCGCAAGTACATTCGGCTGGACACCATGGCGAAGGATATCATCTGCTCCTGCCTATCCAGAAACCAGTTCAGGCTCATTATGCATCTGTGTAATGCAAAGCTTATCTGGGACCGAATCTCTAACGTCTATGAAGGTCATCGAACTTGTCAGGATCCCTGGTTTGACGAGTCCAAGGAATCACTCAAAACGATGACTTTCGAACCTGAACCATCATCTTCAGCACCATGCCTCATGGCAAAAGGTGCAAAGGTACTTGATTATTCCTCATCTGAATCTAGTGATGATGAATCTGATGATGATTTCATACCTAGTTATTCCAAGCTTGCTAATATTACCAATAAACAACAAAAAACTTTGGAAAAGGTTCAAAATATGCTAGACAAAAGCGATGACCTTTAGTTGAGGAAACAGATCGAACTCAAACTCTGACTGATAATCTTCAGTGACTATAGTCTAAGTTTGATAACCTTCAAAGTCATCATAACACTCTCTTAGCCGATCATGATAAGCTCTCTTATGAATTTATTCAAAGAAAGCAAGACCTTGAGAAGCTAAGGTTGAGTCATGAAGACCTTCAGAAGGAAAATGATTCATTGCTTGCTCAACAAATCAGTTCCTCTTAGGAAGAATTCATTCCACCATGTTTGAAATGCATTGAATGTGAATCTGCTAATTCTTCACCTGAAAGTTCAAATGCTTCTATTGCTGCAAATTCTTCAATTGTTTCTGTGGTCACATATTCCTCATGTGGGGATACCACAAGTATCACTAAAAATGCAGGGTTGAAGGAATTGTATGTGACAGGCATGTATAAAAGCCTCAAAGGGCATCAGGCTCTTTGTGATGTGCTTAAGAAGCAGATCCTCAACAGAAACCCTAGAAAAGAGGGTATTGCCTTTGAGAGGAAACTCAACGTCGATGGGACTTATTGGAAACCAGAGCACTATCCCAAAACCTCATGGGTTGATGCGAAAGGACCTCCCATAGATCCATCCACTTTATCTGACTTTACATATGAATCTTCATATTCATCTGATGAGTCATTTGACTCCAACTATAAACTATTCAAAAATCAGAACGGTGAAGTATTTGCTAGATATGTTGGAACTAACTGCAGGAACGGTCCCCCTATGAAGAAAATCTAGGTTTCCAAAAGATGCCTTGAAAGTCTTCAGGTGAATGTCCTCATGAAACCACCTGTGAAGAAAAGGAACCCCAGATCAAATTCTTCATATGAACCAAAGTCTTCATATGGATCCAAGTCCTCATATGGACCAAATTCCTCACGTGGATCAAATTCCTCATATGGATCCAAATCCTCATATGATCATTATCGTGCTAATGCTTCTGTTTTGCAGGGAAATCTAAGAGCTATGAGCATTATTCTTCAATTCATTATGTGCATAAGTCCTCGAAGAATTTCTCTGCTTATTCATATGCATACTCTAACCCTTCTTCTGTGAAACGAAGTGCACTGGCTTCAATGCCACCATTCTCTTATGGAGCTCACAGAATGATGAACTCTTTGCCACCCCTCCAGATGTGGGTGGTGAAGAAAAAAACTATTCTCTTATGCAGGGTCAGGTCTCCAGACGAACTTGAACGTCTGAAGAATTTGCTGAGACCTGAATATGCTTGAAAGGATGCAAGCTAATCATGAAGAAATGATTTATTCATTTCTGACATCCTCATACTGCTTTATATATGTTGCTACATTTCATGAAATTCTGTCTAATGAATTTGATGTCATATTCTTCACTGATGAAGTATATGAGTTCGTAAGATGCACTAATTCATCTGTAGGATAATCAACCCAAAGCTACTAAGTGGGTCCTCTATAGTGGATGTACAAATCACATTCCAAAGTCTTCGAAGGCTTTAGGAGAGGAGACTTTCATATTGTTGATTTCTCTGCAGGACCACGGCCTGCCACATGTCTACTTGCAAAATCTTTAGAAGGCTGGTTATGGCATCGACGACTAGGTCATGCTGGCATGAGGAATTTACATACTCTCACGAAGAAGAAGCATGTCATTGGCATCGAGGGTGCCAAATTCCTCAAAGACCATCTTTGTGAGGCTGGAATCAAGGCTACACATAGCTTGAAGGTATTGATTTTGATGAAACTTTTGCACCTGTTGCTAGACTTGAGGCTATTTGCATATTGCTTGCTTATGCTAACCATCATAATATCATCTTATATCAAATGGATGTGAAAAGTGCATTCCTTAATGGTAAGCTTGAGGAAGAGGTATATGTTGCTCAACCACCAGGTTTTGAAGATCCTAAGCATCCTGACAAAGTCTTCAGACTCAATAAGGCCCTCTATGGTCTCAAGCAGGCCCCTCGGGCATGCTATGATACTTTGAAGGAATTCCTCATGAA
This sequence comes from Aegilops tauschii subsp. strangulata, assembly GCF_002575655.3. NCBI lineage: Eukaryota > Viridiplantae > Streptophyta > Magnoliopsida > Poales > Poaceae > Aegilops > Aegilops tauschii. The sequence continues at coordinate 332,139,143 of NC_053036.3, forward strand.
GAAAGGCTTCAAACCCGGTTCACTTGACCCAACACTTTTCACCAAAACCTATGATGATGAATTATTCGTGTGCCAAATATATGTTGATGATATTATCTTTGGCTGTACTAACCAGCGTTATAGTGACGAATTTGCATATATGATGACTGAGGAATATCAAATGTCTATGATGGGAGAATTGAAATTCTTCTTAGGTCTTCAAGTTCGTCAACAACGTGACGGCATATTCATATCTCAAGAGAAATACCTTAAGGATGTGTTGAGGAAATTTGGCATCCAAGATTGCAAAGGCGTCAAAATCCCTATGCCCACAAATGGCCATCTGTGCACCATGATTGGCTCTTTATTGTATCTATGTGCATCTAGGCCAGATATTATGCTTAGTGTTTGCATGTGTGCCTGTTTTCAAGCTACACTGAAGGAATCACACCATAAGGCTGTGAAACATGTATATTCTTCGATATCTAGCTCACACTCCAACACTTAGATTATGGTATCCCAAGGGCTCGTCTTTTGATCTCATTGGATATTCTAACTTCGACTATGCTGGTGATCGAGTGGATCGCAAGTCAACATCAAGCACATGCCATTTCCTCGGACGATCCTTAGTATGTTGGTCCTCGAAGAAGCAGAACTGTGTATCACTCTCTAATGCTGAAGCTGAGTACATTGCTTCTGGTTCTTGCTGTGCTCAATTGCTATTGATGAAGCAAACCCTCAAGGACTATGGCATAAACATGAAGAATGTGCCACTCTACTGCAACAATGAGAGTGCCATCAAGATTGCTCAAAACCCAGTTCAACACTCGAAGACTAAGCACATCTAGATTCGTCATCATTTTCTTCGTGATCATGTGTTGAAGGGTGACATCTCAATCGAACATGTGAAGACTAAAGAATAGCTAGCGGATATCTTCACAAAGCCCTTGGATGAGAAGAGATTTAGCAAGTTGCGGAATGAGCTAAATATCTTAGAATCTTTGAATGTTCTTTGAAAGGACACACATCCTAACACTTATGAAAAATTGATGACTTAGATGTGCAACACACGAAGTAACGTTTTTATTCAATCAATGAAGACTAACCCCCTAAGTGTGAAGAAATTAATGAAGAATTTGATTCTGAGAGCCCTACGACAATTGTACGCGGCGTCTGAAATCAGCATTCTTATGCGGTGGGTCACGCCACCAACAAAAGTTGAAAATCTTCAATTTGAGTTTTTCTTCATTTTTCAAATTCTTCAACTTGGCAAAGTCTTCATCTTTTCGACTGCTGTTCTTCATTGTCTATATATATACCTGAGTTTTTCATGCCCTCAACATCATTCACTTATTGCTAATTCTTCAAGTTGATTTTCTTCTAAGTGAGTGTGATCAGAACCGTTCCCCCTCTATGTTAAACTCAACCCAGTCTATTCACAAATTCTTCATGTGTGTTCTATTTGAAACCCGTTCAAAATCTTCACTGTGTCCTTGTCAGCTGAAGAATTTGCGAACAAAATGTTAAAATTTTCATATCTGAATTTTCGCCTTCTGCCGCTCAAACTATTCCGCATCCCATGATGGATTAAACTACTCACCCACGATTTACCACAATCTCCACCTCTCTGTACATGGGTGACACATGTCACTAGGATGGCAAGGGTCAGGGGCATGTTCGTCCAAATTCTTCGGACGGGCAGTTTTTCACCGTGGCTATAAATACCCCCTCCCTTCTCATACTTCATTTACTCCACTCGACCTCTCCTCGTTCGAGCTCTCAGACCTAGTGCCGCCGCTACACTCCATCGTCGCCGGTGAGGAAGAGCTTCACTGCCTCGACCTCGTCGCCGCCGTACTCGCGCTGGCCGCGGAAATCTTCACTCCACCGCCGCCATAGCTGTCTCGCGCCGCCAAGCTAGGGCGTGGGAGATCTGAACGGACGAACTTCTCCATCTCCACTCCTAGTTCATCGTGTTCTTCGTCCAGGTTAATTAAAATCTAATTTTACTGCCCTACTTTGATTCTCATGATTTCCACAAAATCTTCAAAAGGTGTTTATTCTTCAACTTCCCTATCCTTAAACACCCAGTTGCATCTATACCTTGATTTGTTTCTCTAAGCTATGTTTTTCTTCAAGATTCCTCAATTGTCTAGATTGTCAAATCTATACAACTCTAGAACCTAAGTCAAGAACGCTTAGGGAAATTCCTCAAGACACCCATGGTCAAATTCCTCAAACTTGATAGTTTTGAAAAATTTCTGAGAACGCATATGACCTCTCCAAATTCTTCGCACCTATACTCTGTTCACAGGTACAAAATGTCTGCTTCTGAATCAGTAGGTTCTCATCAACTTAACTCATTTGTAGCGTTCCTCGAAGATAAATTGCATACCTCCTCAGAAACATCAATTGTTCAGAATCCTCAAGTAAAGAAAATGGTTGATGGTAAAAGACCTTAGAAGGGAGGAAAGAGGCCAGCAACAAACACTACGTTTGAAATCCCCGAAGACATTTATGCTGAGTATTGCACACCTGATGAAGCCACACATGGCAAAGAAAACAAGAATCAGCGCAAAGTGCACATCCAGAGGATTAAGAGGAGATGGGCAAGGGAATGGAAGGAATATTGATATTTTACTCCAAAGTACATGAAGAAATTTGCTGTTCACCCTCCATGCCCAAGACCTCCATTGGCTCCAGGCCAAGAAGCTGTTCCCTCAAGTATTAGGCACGGTGAGGAATTTCCCAAAGAATGGGCCAAGCGCCAAGCCAAGTTGGCCAAATTAGCAAAGGAAGCAGTGAAGAAATTCAATGAAGATTCTGCTGCTGCTGCTAAGGCCTCTGCTAGCAAGCCTAAGAAGGCTTTGCTGAAGAAATCAGCTGTGAAGCCGAGTTCCTCAACAACAATGCCCTCACCGCCAAGTACAAAGCCCTCACGGCAAATTCCTCAGGCAACCTCTTCAAGGGCAGCTCCAATCCCCTCTGTTGCCATGAAATCCTCAACTGCCGCTGCAAAGTCCTCAACACCTATACATCTTGCCACGTGCCAATGGACTGCGGGAGTCTCTATTGCTTCAGGAGCCTCTGCAAGTTCCTCAGCTCCACCACAGTCCTCAACAGGTCCAACTCTATTGAAGAAAAAGGCCACTGCTGGACGTGGCTCGAGGCCAAGTCCTCATAAGAAGCAAGTTGCTTTTCAAGTTCCGTCTAGTGACGATGAAGCTGATGATGAAGAACTTGCTGAGATCATCAGAGACAGGCAAGAAAGACCCGCTAAAGCCAAAGGTAGTGTTGTGCCCCTCATGCTAGATCCGAAGAAGATCCTTGATTTCATTGATCTATGGCACAAAGATCCCGACACTCCTCTGCCTGACTTAAACCTCACTCCTGGTCAAAGTCACATGTTAACGGCATTCATCAATGAAGAAAAATGGAAATTTGAAAAGGGGAGGCAAGTCAAGAAAGCTCAGTACAAGAAGGAGTGATTTCTGAAGAAAAATGTTCTGAACATGTCTCCTGAAGAACTTGTGGCTCTGCAAAAGGAGATTAACGATCTCAATGATGAATTTGACACCTATTATGCAGAGTGGCTAGGTGCCAAAGTCAGATTCGTCAAACTCTCCAACTCCTTCAAGCTCCAAGTTGCAGCTCCATCGCAACAAGAAATTCCTTAGGCTAAAGTATCTGCTCAGCCTACTGAAGAAAATGCTAGCACAACTGATGAAAATCAGGCTGTCGATGACACTAAGAGTACCAGGGCCGCTAAAGAAATTCTAGCTCCTCAAGAAATTGCCAGGGCAACCTCCAATGTCACGCCTGAAGAACAACCCAGGCTAGCTGAAGCTTTTTCTACGTCTGAAGAAACTGAACAAGCCAGGGCAACTGCATCAGTTGTGCCTGAAGACCCTAAACCAACTTTATCTGCTCCTCCTGCAAAGTCATCAAAGATGAAGAATATCAACCTTCCTTCTGCATCAGAAGTGAAGAAAACCAAAGCTGCAGAGAAGGCAACTGTGAAGAAAAGGAAAGCATCAACGACTGCAGAGTCCTCAGCTCCTAAAAAAGTGAGCACTTTGACGAGCTCCCTCACCAACCCAATTGATGTTGTTCCAATTTCAATAATGCCATCAAAGGAAATTGTTCCTTTTGGTGAAGAATATGTCATTCCAGATGACATTGATGAAGAGAATCCTTCTGCTTATTCTTCAGAGAAGTTGGATGAAGAAATTGAAGTGGATGATATCCCTTCAACCCCACTGGTATCATCCCCCATGCCTCAGTTCACAGCTGAAGAGGCAGGGGAAATTGGTTCTACAACACCAGTTCTGAATGATGACTATTGGGAAAGACTTCATCCCACTTCGCCATTGACCACTCCTCTGCATCAAATTCCTCAGTCCCCTGTGCAAACTGAAGAAGTTCAAATAGGATCTGAAGGACGTCAAACATATCTTCTCTCCATTCCTGAAGAAACTCCAGCTGCAATAGCTAAAGAAATGGAGACCCAGACAGCTGCTACTGGAACTGCCGCTGAAATTCCTAAGTCTGTGGCACCAGAAGTTGTGCTCCAAGAGGTTGTGAAGCTTTCAACTGCTAATCTTCATCCCAAGCAGCAAAATCCTCACGCTAAAAGGCCAAAGTTCAAGGCTGATGATTCCGTCGCTGAGCACCATTTCTTCACGGATTTCAATCCTTATGACTCAGCAAGACTTTGACGCAAGCAGTTCTGGACTGCAAGTCAGATGAACTTCTATTCTTCACTCTAATTTGATAAGGAGAAGGTATTTGAGAATCGTCAAATTCCTCATGTGGATATGGAGTCTCTCCCGTGCCTCCAACATGTCCTAAATGTTCTTCATGACGCTGGGCTTTTGAACATCTGTGCTGACATCTGCGACTGAAAATGTGGATGATGTGAATTCATGGGTGCTTGATTTGATGACTATGAACACGCATTACAAAGCCCCGGCCTCTGAATTACTTCATGGCGTACCAGTCAGTCCTCCTGCTGAAGGCGCAAGGCTTCTGTATGAAGAACCTGAACTCTCTCACCATCTGATGCAAGTGCTCATGAAGCCTTTGAAGCCAGGCCAAGCTCCAAGAACCACATTCCACGTGAAGGAATTGCTATATGTGCCAAGGACAATCTACCACATTCTGGCCAAAACCCTCAGTCCAATCAAAGGCCACAACTCTGAAGAAGAAGATGTTGTTGGCATCATGAAGAATCTGCTGTTCAACATCATACATGGCATTCCCATCAACTACCATGATTTCTTCATGAGGACTTTGGCTAATGCCGCTCTATCACCTTTTGAGTTGAAGCCTTATGCTCCCAGGATCATGAAATTCATCAGATCAAGGTCTTCAATTCATTACAAGGCAGATTGTCAAAATCATCTCAGCTATTTGCCTCCTATTGAAGTCCTCAAAAGGACTATTTCCTCTGCTGGTGAGAAAGGAAAAGCTACTGTTATTGATGAGGGCACTCGTCCATTGGATGGTCAGTTTCACAAAGCTGCATCTTATTCCACCAATGATGACTCTGCAACTCAAGATTCTGCTGCAAAAGCTTCAAAGCCAGTTCCTCAAGCCACTGCTCCACGAGTGATGACCGATCGTGAGCTTCTCCTAAGTCTTCATCAGAAGGTCGATCGCAATCACAAGTGGGTCAAGCATCAATTTGGCTCAATTCTTCAGAACATGTCTGTCACTGCTACCTCTTGAGCATGCGTTGGTTTTCCCTTGAAGAGGAAAGGGTGATGCAGCAAAGTAGCGTAAGTATTTCCCTCAGTTTTTGAGAACCAAGGTATCAATCTAGTAGGAGACTACACGCAAATCCCATGTACCTACACAAAAAATTAAGAACCTTGCAACCAATGCAATAAAGGGGTTGTCAATCCCTTCACGGCCACTTGCAAAAGTGAGATCTGATAGAGATAATAAGGTAAATATTTTTGGTATTTTTATGGTATAGATTGAAAAGTAAAGATTGCAAAATAAAATAGATCAAAAACTTATATGATAGAAAATAGACCCGGGGGCATAGGTTTCACTAGTGGCTTCTCTCAAGATAGCAAATTCTACGGTGGGTGAACGAATTACTGTCGAGCAATTGATAGAAAAGCGCATAGTTATGAGAATATCTAGGCATGATCATGAACATAGGCATCACGTCCGCGACAAGTAGACTGAAACGATTCTACATCTACTACTATTACTCCACACATCGACCGCTATGCAGCTTACATCTAGAGTATTAAGTTCATAAGAACAGAGTAACGCATTAGGTAAGATGACATGATGTAGAGGGATTGACTGAGCTGTTCAAGAAAAAGGAAAGATGAATGCGTTTAAAATCTACGATAAACTCAAGCAATATGATATAAACCCCATCTTTTTATCCTCGATGGCAACAATACAATACGTGCCTTGCTGCCCCTGCTGTCACTGGGAAAAGACACCGCAAGATTGAACCCAAAGCTAAGCACTTCTCCCATTGCAAGAAAGATCAATCTAGTAGGCCAAACCAAACTGATAATTCGAAGAGACTTGCAAAGATATCAAATCATACATATAAGAATTCAGAGAAGAATCAAATATTTTTCAGAGATAATCTTGATCATAAACGCACAATTCATCGGATCTCGACAAACACACCACAAAAAGTATTACATCGAATAGATCTCCAAGAGAATCGAGGAGAACTTTGTATTGAGATCCAAAGAGAGAGAAGAAGCCATCTAGCTAATAACTATGGACCCGAAGGTCTGCGGTAAACTACTTACACATCATCAGAGAGGCTATGGTGTTGATGTAGAAGCCCTCCGTGATCGATTCCCCCTCCGGCGGAGCACCAGAAAAGGCCCCAAGATGGGATCTCACGGGTATAGAAGGTTGCGGCGGTGGAAAAAGTGTTTCGTGGTGCTCTTGGTTGTTTTCAGGGTATAAGAGTATATATAGGCGAAAGAAGTAGGTCGGTGCAGCCACGAGGGACCCATGAGGGTGGGGGGCACGCCTCCCTATCTCGTGGACGCCTCGTTGCTTCCTTGACGTCCACTCCAAGTCTCTTGGATTGCGTTTGTTCCAAAAACGATCCTCGCGAAGGTTTCATTCCGTTTGATATTCCTTTTCTGCGAAACACTGAAATAGGCAAAAAATAGCAATTTGCACTGGGCTTTCGGTTAATAGGTTAGTCCCAAAAATAATATAAAAATTTATATTAAAGCCCATTAAACATCCAAAACAGATAATATAATAGCATGGAACAATAAAAAATTATAGATACGTTAGAGACATATCAAGCATCCCCAAGCTTAATTCCTGCTCGTCCTCGAGTAGGTAAACGATAAAAACAGAATTTTTGATGTGGAATGCTACCTAGCATAATTCTCAATGTAATTTTCTTTATTGTGGCATGAATGGTCAGATCCGAAAGATTCAAGAAAAAAGTTTAATATTGACATAAAAATAATAATACTTCAAGCATACTAACAAAGCAATCATGTCTTCTCAAAATAACATGGCCAAAGAAAGTTATCCCTACAAAATCATATAGTCTGGCTATGCTCTATCTTCATCACACAAAATATTTAAATCATGCACAACAGCGATGACAAGCCAAGCAATTATTTCATACTTTTGATGTTCTCAAACTTTTTCAATCTTCACGCAATACATGAGCCTGAGCCATGGACATAGCACTATATGTGGAATAGAATGGTGGTTGTGGAGAGGACAAAAAGGAGAAGATAGTCTCACATCACCTAGGCGTATCAACGAGCTATGGAGATGCCCATCAATAGATATCAATGTGAATGAGTAGGGATTTCCATGCAACGGATGCACTAGAGCTATAAGTGTATGAAAGCTCAACAAAAGAAACTAAGTGGGTGTGCATCCAACTCGCTTGCTCACGAAGACCTAGGGCATTTTGAGGATGCCCATCATTGGAATATACAAGACAAGTTCTATAATGTAAAATTCCCACTAGTATATGAAAGTGACAACATAGGAGACTCTCTATCATGAAGATCATGGTTCTACTTTGAAGCACAAGTGTGTTAAAAGGATAGTAACATTGTCCCTTCTCTCTTTTTCTCTCATTTTTTTCTTTCCTATTTTTTGGGCCTTTCTCTCCTTTTTTATGGCCTCTTTTTTTAGTCCGGAGTCTCATACCGACTTGTGGGGGAATCATAGTCTCCATCATCCTTTCCTCACTTGGGACAATGCTCTAATAATGATGATCATCACACTTTTATTTACTTACAACTCAATACTTAGAACAAAATATGACTCTATGTGAATGCCTCTGGCGGTGTACCGGGATGTGCAATGAATCAAGAGTGACATGTATGAAAGAATTATAAAGGTGGCTTTGCCACAAATATGATGTCAAGTACATGATTATGCAAAGCAATATGACAATGATGAAATGTGTCATAAGAAACGGAATGGTGGTAAGTTGCATGGCAATATATCTCGGAATGGCTATGGAAATGCCATAATAGGTAGGTATAGTGGCTGTTTTGAGGAAGGTATATGGTGGCTGTATGATACCGGCGAAAGGTGCGCGGTACTAGAGAAGCTAGCAATGGTGGAAGGGTGAGAGTGCGTATAACCCATGGACTCAACATTAGTCATAAATAACTCACATACTTATTGCAAAAATCTATTAGTTATCAAAACAAAGTACTATGCGCATGCTCCTAGGGGGATAGATTGGTAGGAAAAGACCATCGCTCGTCCCCGACCGCCACTCATAAGCAAGGCAATCAATAATAAAATCATGCTCCGACTTCATCACATAACGGTTCACCATACGTGCATGCTACGGGAATCACAAACTTTAACACAAGTATTTCTCAAATTCACAACTACTCAACTAGCATGACTCTAATATCACCATTTTCATATCTCAAAACAATCATAAAGAATCAAACTTCTCATAGTATTCAATGCACTTTATATGGTAGTTTTTATTATACCCATCTTGGATGTTCATCATATTAGGACTAATTTTATAGCCAAAGCAAATTACCATGATGTTCTATAAGACTATCAAAATAATATAAGTGAAGCATGTGAGATCAATAATTTCTATAAAATAAAACCACCATCGTGCTCTAAAAAGATGTAAGCGAAGCACTAGAGCAAAATTATCTAGCTCAAAAGATATAAGGGAAGCACATAGAGTATTCTAATAAATTTCGATTCATGTGTGTCTCTCCAAAAGGTGTGTACAGCAAGGATGATTGTGGCAAACTAAAAAGAAAAGACTCAAATCATACAAGATGCTCCAAGCAAAACACATATCATGTGGTGAATAAAAATATAGCCTCAAGTAAAGTTACCGATAGATGAAGACGAAAGAGGGGACGCCTTCCAGGGCATCCCCAAGCTTAGGCTTTTGGTTGTCCTTGAATTTTACCTTGAGATGCCTTGGGCATCCCCAAGCTTAGGCTCTTGCCACTCCTTGTTCCAAAATCCATCAAATCTTTACCCAAAAACTTGAAAATTTCACAACACAAAACTCAACAGAAAATCTCATGAGCTCCGTTAGCGAAATAAAACAAGCCACCACTTTAAGGTACTGTAATGAACTCATTATTTATTTATATTGGTGTTAAACCTACTGTATTCCAACTTCTCTATGGTTCATACCCCCCCCCCCCCCGATACTGGCCATAGATTCATCAAAATAAGCAAACAACACATGAAAAACAGAATCTGTCAAAAACAGAACAGTCTGTAGTAATCTGTATCAAACGCAAACTTCTGTAACTCATAAAAATCTACCAAAATAGGAAGACCTAGATAATTTATTTATTGATCTGCAATTGGAATCAGTATTTTATCACTTTCTGGTGATCTTTAACAATTGTTTTCGTAAGCAGAAAGTTTCTGACTTTTTCAGCGAGATCAAATAATTATCACCCAAGAAGATCCTATAGGTTTTACTTGGCACAAACACTAATTAAAACATAAAACCACATATAACCAGAGGCTAGATGAAATATTTATTACTAAACAGGAACAAAAATCAAGGAACAAAAATAAAATCGGGTTGCCTCCCAACAAGCGCTATCGTCTAACGCCCCTAGCTAGGCATGAAAACAAGGATAGATCTAGGTATTGTCATCTTTGGTATGCAATCCATAAGTGGCTCTCATAATAGATTCATAAGGTAATTTAATTTTCTTCCTAGGAAAGTGTTCCATGCCTTTCCTTAACGGAAATTGGAATATAATATTTCCTTCTTTCATATCAATAACTGCACCAATCGTTCTAAGGAAAGGTCTACCAAGAATAATAGGACATGTAGGATTGCAATCTATATCAAGAACAATGAAATCTACGGGCAAATAATTCCTATTTTCAACAATAAGAACATCATTAATCCTTCCCATAGGTTTCTTAATGGTGGAATCTGCAAGAGGCAAATTTAAAGAACAGTCATCAAATTCATGGAAACCTAGCACATCACACAAAGTTTTAGGAATCGTGGAAACACTAGCACCCAAATCACACAAAGCATAGCATTAATGATCTTTAATCTTAATTTTAATAGTGGGTTCCCACTCATCATAAAGTTTTCTAGGGATAGAAACTTCTAATTCAAGTTTTTCTTCATAGGATTGCATTAAGGCATCAACGACGTGTTTGGTAAAGGATTTATTTTGATCATAAGCATGCGGAGAATTTAACATGGATTGCAACAAGGAAATACAATTTATCAAAGAGCAATTATCATAATTAAATTCCTTGAAATCCAAAAGAGTGGGTTCATTGCTATGTAAAGTTTTGACCTCTTCAATCCCACTTTTACCAATTTTTGCATCAAGATCTAAAAACTCTGAATCATTGGGACGCCTTTTAACTAAAGTTGACTCATCTCCAGTCCCATCTTTATCAAGATTCATATTGAAAAACAAAGATTTAATAGGAGACACATCAATCTTTAGATCTTCATCATTATAATCATGAAAACTAGAAGAACACACTTTCATAAAGCAATCTTTTTTAGCACGCATCCTAGCGGTTCTTTCTTTGCACTCATCAATGGAAATTATCATGGCTTTGAGAGACTCATTAATATCATGCTTAGGTGGAATAGATCTATGTTTCAAATAATCAACATAAAGAGAAATTCTATCCACGTTCCTAGCCAACTCATCAATCTTAGGCAATTTTTCTTCAAGCAAAGCATTGAAATTCTTTTGCGAAATCATAAATTCTTTAACACTAGTCTCAAAATCAGAGGGTATCTTATTAAAGTTTCCATAAGAGTTGTTGTATGAATTACCATAATTATTATAGGAATTATTAGGGAACGGCCTAGAATTAAAGTTTCCTTTATACGTGTTGTTACCAAAGTTGTTCCTACCAACAAAATTCAAATCCATAGATTCATTATTATTCTCAATCAAATTGGACAAAGGCATATCATTAGGATTGGAAGAAACACTCTTATTAGCAAACAATTTCATAAGTTCATCCATCTTTCCACTCAAAACATTAATGTCTTCAATTGCATGAACCTTTTTACTAGTAGATCTTTCGGTGTGCCATTGAGAATAATTAACCATAATATTATCTAGGAGTTTAGTAGCTTCTCCTAAAGTGATTTCCATAAAAGTGCCTCCCGCGGCCGAATCTAAAAGATTTCTAGAAGCAAAATTCAATCCGGCATAATTTTTTTGTATAATCATCTATAAATTCAAACCATGTGTAGGGCAATTACGTATCATTAATTTCATCCTCTCCCAAGCTTGTGCAACATGCTCATGATCAAGTTGCTTAAAATTCATAATATCGTTTCTAAGATTGATGATCTTAGCGGGAGGAAAATACTTAGAGATAAAAGCACCTTTGCACTTATTCCATGAATCAATACTATTTTTAGGCAAAGAAGAGAACCAAGTTTTAGCACGATCTCTAAGCGAAAACGGAAATAGCTTTAATTTAACTATATCATTATCCACATCTTTCTTCTTTTGCATATCGCACAAATCAACAAAGTTGTTTAGATGGGTAGCGACATCTTCACTAGGAAGGCCAGAAAATTGATCTTTCATGACAAGATTCAACAAAGTAGCATTAATTTCACAAGATTCAGCATCGGTAATAGGAGCAATCGGAGTGCTAATAAAATCATTGTTGTTGGTATTGGAAAAGTCGCACAATTTAGTATTGTCTTGAGCCATCGTGACAAACAATCCAACACACAAGCACACAAGAAGAAAGCGAAAAGAGACGAACGGAAAAAGGGCGAATAAAACGGCAAGGGTGAAGTGGGGGAGAGGAAAATGAGAGGCAAATGGCAAATAATGTAATGCGAGGGATAAGAGTTTGTGATGGGTACTTGGTATGTCTTGACTTGTGCGTAGATATCCCGGGCAATGGCACCAGAAATCCTTCTTGCTACCTCTTGAGCATGTGTTGGGTTTTCCCTTGAAGAGGAAAGGGTGATGCAGCAAAGTAGCTTTAGTATTTCCCTCAGTTTTTGAGAACCAAGGTATAAATCCACTAGGAGACTACACGCAAATCCCTTGTACCTACACAAACAATTAAGAACCTTGCAACCAATGCCATAAAGGGGTTGTCAATCCCTTCACGACCACTTGCAAAAGTGAGATCTGATAGAGATAATAAGGTAAATATTTTTGGTATTTTTATGGTATAGATTGAAAAGTAAAGATTGCAAAATAAAATAGATCAGAAACTTATATGATAGAAAATAGACCCTGGGGCCATAGGTTTCACTAGTGGCTTCTCTCAAGATAGCAAATTCTATGGTGGGTGAATGAATTACTATCGAGCAATTGATAGAAAAGCGCATAGTTATGAGAATATCTAGGCATGATCATGAACATAGGCATCACGTCCGCGACAAGTAGACCGAAACGATTCTACATCTACTACTATTACTCCACACATCGACCGCTATCCAGCATGCATCTAGAGTATTAAGTTCATAAGAACAGAGTAACGCATTAGGCAAGATGACATGATGTAGAGGGATAAACTCAAGCAATATGATATAAACCCCATCTTTTTATCCTCGATGGCAACAATACAATACGTGCCTTGCTGCCCCTGCTGTCACTGGAAAAGGACACCGCAAGATTGAACCCAAAGCTAAGCACTTCTCCCATTGCAAGAAAGATCAATCTAGTAGGCCAAACCAAACTGATAATTCAAAGAGACTTGCAAAGATATCAAATCATACATATAAGAATTCAGAGAAGAATCAAATATTGTTCATAGATAATCTTGATCATAAACCCACAATTCATCGGATCTCGACAAACACACCACAAAAAGTATTACATCGGATAGATCTCCAAGAGAGTCGAGGAGAACTTTGTATTGAGATCCAAAGAGAGAGAAGAAGCCATCTAGCTAATAACTATGGACCCGAAGGTCTGCGGTAAACTACTCACACATCATCGGAGAGGCTATGATGTTGATGTAGAAGCCCTCCGTGATCGATTCCCCCTCCGGTGGAGCGCCGGAAAAGGCCCCAAGATGGGATCTCATGGGTACAGAAGGTTGTGTCGTGGAAAAAGTGTTTCGTGGTGCTCCTAGTTGTTTTCAGGGTATAAGAGTATATATAGGCGAAAGAAGTAGGTCGGTGGAGCCACGAGGGGCCCACGAGGGTGGGTGGCGTGCGTACCCCCCTGGGCGCGCCTCCCTATCTCGTGGACGCCTTGTTGCTTCCTTGATGTCCACTCCAAGTCTCCTGGATTGCGTTTGTTCCAAAAACGATCCTCGTGAAGGTTTCATTCCGTTTGATATTCCTTTTCTGCAAAACACTGAAATAGGCAAAAAACAAGAATTTGCACTGGGCTTTCGGTTAATAGGTTAGTCCCAAAAATAATATTAAAAGGTATATTAAAACCCATTAAACATCCAAAACAGATAATATAATAGCATGGAATAATAAAAAATTATAGATACGTTGGAGACGTATCAGTCACTCAAAACAATGTGAAGAAAAACCATTACTACTTGCATGAAGTTTTCGATCGCACTTGGGCCATATTGTCTCACCTCTACGGTGATGAAGATCTCAAGTAGATGGGCTTCCAACAGGACTTTGACTGGTCTCAGCCTCCTTCGAAGAAATTCAAGAAGGTCAAAGTTCCTCAGCTGGTCACCAACTCATATTCTTCATCGCGTGAGATGGATGAAGTTGAAGATTTGAACGACACTGCAGCGGCCCTACCTCAACGGACGACCCCAACAACGCTGGCGCTCCTCCATTGACATCATGATGTTATTCTTCAGGGGCGTTAGTCCTCATTTTTTCGTCCCTTTTGGTCATTCGATGACAAAGGGGGAGAAATTTGAGTTAGTCTTCAAGCGGGTCTTATATATGGGCATTTTTTCGTTAAGTTTCAACTCTTGCTCTTCTGAGGTTTTTGCTCTGATGAGTTGTAAACTTAAGTCCTATGGTGGTCTCATACTTTTGAACTGCTTTCTGCATGCTTATTTCCTCAAATACCTCAATGCACGCATGCTGAATTTCGTTAGACACCATATTTCATCATGCATTTCAAATTCTTCATATCATATGTTAAATGCATGTATGAATTACAAGATATAGGGGGATTTCTCCATGATATTACTCTACAATGTGCATTTGCAATCCAATGCAAATTCCTCAATATGCACATCTTTAGGGGGAGTTCTTCTATATCTTGCAATCAAATTCCTCAATATTAGTATTTACACTTCATATGATTATCCCCGTTGAGAAGTTAACCTATTTGTCATCAATCACCAAAAGGGGGAGATTGTAAGTGCATCTAGTGCTCCTTAGTGATTTTCGTGTATTGAAGACTTTTAGGTTAAGGGACTAATGTGTTTGTGAGTGTACACAGGGACTATAAGTCTATGAGGAGTTTGATATGTACGATGAAAGTCGACCCCCAAAAATGAATTTCTTCAGTTGAAGACTTTGGTTTTCTTGAAGACTTTGAAAATGAGGAAATTGGTGTGACCTTGAAGACTTTGGTATTGATGCGAGGAATATGAAGCGTGAAGACTTTTGTTTTCGTAGTTATGTTTTCTCTTTATTGAGTCATAGGAAACACCATATTGTTAAAGGGGGTCGAGGTAAAACTAAGGAAAAGTTTCCAAGTGATGCACATCTAAAAATCCTACACCTACCCAATCCTTTCAAGTGAAGCCATTGGAAATCTCATACAGTTCAGTCAATTTCTTTAGTGACTGAGATGAAGATCTTCTGTTCTCTGAGGAATTTGTTCTGATTGAGGAGTTAGGAATTCGCGAGTGCAGATTGCCTACAAGTGAGGAACATGATAGCCTTGAGGAATTTGAGAGCTCAAATTTCCGACCATTGTTGTGCTACCCGCCAGTTGTCCCAAAATATCTTATCCACCTAACGGTCATATCATTAAAGGGCATTTATGTCTTATCATGTCGGGTTGCTCCCCAGGCTATAAATAGCTGCCCCCTACAACCACTAGTTGGTTGGATGCTCCGAGAGAAACTAACACTAGTCATTGAGAGCATCCCATCCTCTGAGGACTTTGTGTGAAAATTATTAGTGAGGAAAAACCCAAACCCAAACACCTACAACCCAAAGTGATTGAGCATCATTGAAGAGATTGTTCCTGTGTGGAACCGATGCTTGTTACCTTTGAGGACTGTGCATCCTCCAGATGGTTTGGTGTCATGGTCTAGAGCATCCAAGAGGAATTGTTGATCACCGAGTGACTGAGTATGGGAAGGTTTGGAAGCCACCTAAAGGCTTACCAGAGTGATTGGGCAAGGTCTATGTGACCTTACCTCAAGGAGAATACGGTGAGGACTGTGTGTCTGGGACTGTGTGTCCTCAGGTTTAAATACCTAGCCACTCCAACCAGACATACAACTGTCATAGCAGTTGGAACTGGTCTACCAAATCATCATCTTCACCAAGCTACCGGTTCTATTTTCTCAACCCTTTCATTTCCTCATTCATGTGTTGATGAACTTGATCATTACTGTTTGAAGACTTTGACTGAAGACTTTCTCAATTTCCTCAATCCTAATTCTTCAGTCACTTTGTCTTCAGCTTGCTTATCCTATTTACACGCTACCTGTGCTCTGTGCTTGTTTCATATCATCATGATGACTTTGTTACTGCCATGTTATGCTTGCACTTGAGTACTTATTCCACTGCATGTACTTTGTTACTTAGCAAATTCCTCGAGTTGAATATCCTTAGTGACAAATTTGTAAAAATCGCCTATTCACCCCCCTCTAGTCGATATAACGCAGTTTCACTCCTAAAGAGGTCTTCTGTCTTGTTGCTCCGGTGTGCGTAGATGGCATGGAGAGGAGGGCATCTGAAAAAGCTTCGGCAAAGGTCTATGGAGCTGGAGGGGTTGATACTGGAGGTGCAATCGTGGCAGTTGCTGCAGGTGCTGAAGTAGTATTCCTGGAGTCTCTGACAACTGGCACTGCTAAAGACCATTGTGCCCTTGGCACTCTCTAGAAAGTATTAGTGGTTGGTCTGTTATCCCTGTCCTCAGCTTCTTCTTGGAGCTTCTCCACAGTGGTCTGTATCTCTGTGACCTTCACATCTAGATCATGAAATTTAGTCTCAATGATCTTCTCAAGACTCTCTTGATTTTGAGTCAAGGTGGCCAAGCCCTTCTCAATTCTCACTGTAGCCTCAAGCAGATAACTGAGTTGATCTTGCTTGATCTTGATCATCACTGTAGAAGCATCTGGTGCACTTACTGCTTTTGCAGCCTTTGCTCTCCTCTCTCTCTCTCTCTCTCTCTCTCTCTCTCTCTCTTCTCCTGGGCTTCTTCACAAGTAGGATGGGATGCATCCATGACAACCTCGTTGTCCTCAAAATCTAGCCTCAGGGGAAGATGCTCTTTATCAAAAAGATATGTCATAGTCCCCATCTTGGAATTGATCAACATTTGAATGTGAGGGGCATATCCACAAGATCTCTTCTGATCAACAGTTGTTCTCTTCACAGTCTTAACAATCAAACTCATCACCTTGAACTTCTGAGGTACATCTAACATGTGGAGCAAGTTGATTGAGTGACCATGGATCATTCTATGATCTCCTGAGTTGGGCAAGAGAGTGTGCCTCAAGATAGTGTTGATAGTGGTCAGACCAGACATTAGATAGTATATGGATCCAATCTTATGTGTCTCCAGGGCATCATCAGGAATGGTCTTGTACATGTTGGCCATGGAGTTGTGATCCTTCCTAGGCTTGGCATATACATCAGTGTCATTCTCCTCTTCCTTTGGGGCATTGATCAACTTGGCCCATTCAGAGATTGTTGATTGATACCTTGTACCTTCATTCATCCAGACAATCTTTCCATCAGGGTAGAAGTGAGCAGTGGAATAGAATTGCATGATCATCTCATCATTCCACTTGGTCAACTTCTGACCAACAAACTTGTCAACTTCATTCATTCTGAAGCTCTCATGCACAACTAGGAAGTAGTCCTCATTGTCATCAATGTATGTCCAGTTAACCCACTTCATATCATAGAAAATGGGCTTCTTGTCTAACAAGACAGTCTCATAGAAATCTTGTTGTTCCTTCATGTGAAAATGATAGTCAACAACAGTTCTCCTCCTAGTGGCATAGGGATCAGTCTTTCTCCAGAGTCTCAGACCTGCATCCTTCCTTAGCTTCATATTTTCTGCCACAGGATGATCATCACTATTATCTGGAATCTTGGGCTTCAGTTTTCTGAGCACTTGTTGCTCTTCTTCTTCTTGAGCCTCACGCACTGGGGCCTTATTCTTCTTAGCAGCAGATATGTTCCTTGTTGATCTCTTGGGTGCATATGGTTTGGGGGCTTGAGCTTGAGAGGCTTGGGGGCAGACTTGGGCTTTGATGGAGCAGCCCCAGTCCTTATGGCACCCCCATGAGTTTCCGAGTCTTTGCAGGAGGTGCAACAGGCTCTTCCTCCTCCTCTTCTTCTTCAGAATCTCTCATCATAGAAGGTTTGCCAATGACTCTGGCAATGGTATTTCTGACTCTCTCATTCCTCTTCTTTCCTCCAGCAACCTCTTCCTCTCTTGGTTCAAGAGTGAACTCCATGGTTTCTTGAGTTGAGGCTCTGGCTTTTGACATAGGAGCTCTCTTAGCAGGAGCCTTCTTGGGCATTCCTGTAAGTGCATCTAGTGCCCCTTAGTGATTTTGGTGTATCGAAGACTTATAGGTTAAGGGACTGATGCGTTTGTGAGTGTACACAGGTCTATAAGTCTATGAGGAGTTTGATATTTACACAGAAAGTTGACCCCTAAAAATGAATGTCTTCAACTGAAGACTTTGGATTTCTGAAGACTTTCTGAAGACTTTGAAAGTGAAGAAATTGGTGTGACCGTGAAGACTTGGTATTCATGTGAGGAACATGAAGCGTGAAGACTTTTGTTTTCGTAGTTTCATTTTCTCTTTCTTGAGTCATAGGAAACACCGTACTGTCAAAGGGGGTCAAGGAAAAACTAAGGAAAAGTTTCCAAGTGATGCTCATCTCAAAATCCTAAACCTACCAATCCCTTCGAGTGAAGCCATTGGAAATCTCATGCAGTTTAGTCAATTTCTTCAGTGACAGAGACGAAGTTCTTCTGGTCTCTGAGGAATTTGTTCTGACTCAGGAGTTAGGAATTCGTCAGTGCGGATTGCCTACAAGTAAGGAACATGATAGCCCCGAGGAATTTGATAGATCAAATATCCGACCGTTGCTGTGCTACGCGCCAGCTGTCTCAAAATATCTACCCACCTAACGGTCATATCATTGAATGGCATTTATGTGTTATCATGTCGGGCTGCTCCCTAGGCTGTAAATAGTCGCCCCCTACAACCACTAGCTGGTTGGCTGCTCCGAGAGAAACTGACACTTGTCATTGAGAGCATCCCGTCCTCCAAGGACTTTGAGCAAAAATCATCAAGTGAGGAAAACCCAAACCCAAACACCTACAAACCGAAAGTGATTGAGCATCACTGAAGAGATTGTTCATGTGTGGATCTGACGCTTGTTACCTTTGAAGACTGTGCATCTTCCAGACGGTTTGGCGTCATGGTCTAGAGCATCCAAGAGGAAACTGTGGATCGCTGAGTGACCGAGTTTGTGAAGGTTTGGAAGTCACCTGAAGACTTACCACGAGTGATTGGGCGAGGTCTGTGTGACCTTAGCTCAAGGAGAATACGGTGAGGACTGTGTGTCCTCAGGTTTAAATACCTAGCCGCTCCAACCAGACATACAACTATCACAGCAGTTGGAACTGGTCTACCAAATCACTGTCTTCACCAAGCCTACTGGTTCTATTTCCTCAACCCTTCCATTTCCTCACTACTGTGTTGTGTACTTGATCGTTACTGTTTGAAGACTTTGACTGAAGACTTTCTCAATTTTCTTAGTTCAATTTCTTCAGTCAGTTTGTCTTCAGCCTGCTTATCTTGTGTTTACGTTTTTTGTACTCCGTGTTTGTTTTCATTTCATCATGATGTCTGTGCTTATGCTATGTTATGGTTGCATCTGAGTACTTATTCCGCTGCTAGTAGTTCTTCGCTCAGGAATTTCCTCACCTTGAAATTCCTCAGTGAAGAATTCACAAAAATCGCCTATTCACCCCCCCTCTAATCGACTTAACACACTTTCAATTGGTATCAGAGCAAGGTACTCCCTTGTTCTGTGTGATTTTGGTTTAACCGCCTGGAGTTTTAGTTATGTCGACCGCAGGTATGATCAAGGTCTCTACTAGGTGTCCTACCTTCGATGGGATGGACTACCCCTACCGGAAGAATAAGATGCGAATGCATCTTGAGGCAATTGATAACGATCTCTGGTATGTTATGGAGAATGGTGTCCCCTCTGTCACTGCTACCATCAACGCTACTGGCGTGAAGAGATTCAAGCAACTTGACTCACAAGCGAAGAACACCATATGTGGCCATGTGGGCAAAGGGTAGTATGGCAGAGTGAGTGCTTTGGAGACAGCTAAGCTTATCTGGGACAGGCTGTCCAAGGTCAATGAAGGAGTCTCAACACAGCGTGACTCTCGAGTTGACGTTCTTCGCAATCTCTTCAACCGCTTCAAAAGACTCGACAATGAAAATGTTCAGCAAACCTTCAATCGCCCCACTGACATCTCAAATGAGCTTCAAGCACTTGGTGCCACTGACATCACCGACCATGAGGTGGTGAAGAAATTGCTGAGATCGCTTGATTCCTCATTTGACACTCTGGCACTGATGATACAAGAACGTGGAGACCATAAGTCACTTGATCCCGCTGATATCCTCGAGAGGCTAAAACTCATGAGTTCTAGCTTGCTGAGAAGAGAGATCTCTATGGACCGAGCTATGGCAGATCACGCGCTCTGAAGGCCAAGCCAGTGTCTGAATCGGAAGGTGAAGATTCTGGTAGCAGCCTTGGTGATCCTGAAGAACTGAGCCAGGAGCTAGCAATGCTCGTGAAGAAATTCCAGAAGTTCTCAAGACGTGGTCGCTTTGGAAAATCCTCAAGAAGTGATGATTCCTCATCTCGTGACTACAAGAAGAGACAGTGCCACAAATGCAAGAAACCCGGTCACTACATTCAAGATTGCCCTCAGTGGGGAAAGGAATCAAAGAAGAAGAAATACAAGGATTTTAGTTCTGATGACTCAAAGAAGAAGAAGAAATCTTCAAAGTCTTCATTATCAAAATCCTTGAAGTCTTCATCTCACAAGAAGAGCAGCTCCAAGAAGACTCGGGCATTCATTGGCAAGGAAATGGACTCTGAAGCTGAATCTGAGGAACATGAGAAAGAGGAGGCATCTGAGGAGTCAGAATCTGGTGTGGCGAGCCTAGCCCTTACTACTGTGTTTGTCAGCAAGTCCATCTTCAACTCTGAGGAAAGTGGCTTCCACAACAAGGCTGATGACGACGATGATGACTACACTCCCACCTATTGCTTCATGGCAAAGGGTGCCAAGGTACTCAAATACCCCTCCTCTGAATCAAGTGAGGATGAATCTGATGAAAACCTCAAGCCTAACTACTCTAAACTTGCTAAGATTGCTGTGAAACAACAAAAGGCTTTTGAAAAGGTTCAAAACATGCTAGACAAGAGCGATGATATGTTGGGTGAAGAAATGGATCACACCAAAACTTTGACTGAAAATCTTCAGAGACTTCAGTCCAAGTTTGACAATCTTCAGAGTCATCATAACACTCTCTTATCTGATCATGAGAAGCTTTCTTATGAATTTCTTCAAAGAAAGCAAGATCTTGAGAAGCTAAGGGTGAGTTATGAGATCTTCAGAAGGAGCGTGATTCATTACTTGCTCAACAAATCAGCGCTGCTCAGGAAGAATTTATTCCTCCATGTTTGAAGTGTATTGAACGTGAATCTGCTAATTCTTCACTTGAAAGTTCAAATGCTTCTATTGCTGAAAATTCTTCACCTGTCTCTGCTATCACTAATTCCTCATTTGAGGATGCTGCTAGTATCACTGACAATGCAGGGCTGAAGGAATTATATATGACAGGCATGTACAAAAGCCTCAAAGGGCATCAGGCTCTGTGTGATGTGCTTAAAAAGTAGATCCTCAATAGGAACCCTAGGAAAGAGGGTATTGCCTTTGAGAGGAAACTCGATACTGATGGAACACACTGGAAGCCTGAGCAGTATCCCAAAACCTCATGGGTTGCTGCAAAGGGACCTCCAATAGATCCATCTACTCTATCTGGCTTTACATGTGAATCTCCTTATTCTTCTGATGAGTCATTTGACTCCAACTATAAGCTGTTCAAAAATCAGAATGGTGAAGTATTTGCTAGATATGTTGGCACTAACTGCAGGAACGGTCCCCAAGTGAAGAAAATCTGGGTTCCCAAAAGATGCCTTGAAAGTCTTCAGGTGAATGTCATCATGACACCACCTGTGAAGAATAGGAACCCCAGATCAAATTCTTCATATGGACCCAATTCTTCATATGGATCCAAGTCCTCATATGGACCAAATTCTTCACGTGGATCAAATTCCTCAAAAGGATCAAAGTACTCATATGAACATCATCGTGCTAACACTTCTGTTTCGCAGGGAAGATCTAAGGGCTATGAATATGTGCATTATTCTTCAAACCATTATGTTCATAAGTCCTCAAAAAATTTCTCTGCTTATTCATATGCTTATCCTAACTCCTCTTATGTGAAACGAAGTGGACTGGCTTCTATGCCACATTTCTCTTATGGAGCTCGCGAAATGATGAACTCTTTGCCACCCCTTCAGATGTGGGTGGTGAAGAAAAAGAACTAATCTCTTATGCAGGGTCAGGTCTCCAGACGAACTTAAAACGTCTGAAGAATTTGCTGGAGGCCTGAATATGCTTGAAAGGACGCAAGCTAATCTTAAAGAAATGAATTTTCGTTTCTCACGTCCTCATACAGCTATATCTGTTCTAATTCTTGATGAATTTGATGTCATATTCTTCACTGATGAAGTATATGAGTTTGTAAGCTGCACTAATTCATCTGCAGGATGATCAACCCAAAGCTACTGAGTGGGTCCTCGATAGTGGATGTACAAATCACATCACTGGTGACAAGAACCTATTGATGGATGCTCCCTTATCTCCATCACATCTGAAGCATATCACCTACGCTGACAAAGGCAAAAGCAAGGTATTGGGTCTAGGACCACAACCTGCCATATGTCTACTTGCAAAAGCTTCAGAAGGCTGGCTATGGCATTGACGACTCGGTCATGCTAGCATGAGGAACTTGCACATGCTCGCGAAGAAGAAGCACGTCATTGGCATTGAGAATGTCAAATTCCTCAAGGATCACTTATGCGGTGCCTGTGAAGCTGGAAAGATGACCAAGGCCAAGCATCTCGCGAAGACTATCATGACTACCACTCGTCCATTTGAATTGCTTCACATGGATCTCTTTGGTCCTAATCACTATTCTGCATTCACCAATGAGGCATCTCTATATGGCTTTGTTATTGTTGATGACTACTCTCGTTACACATGGGTGCATATCGTCACTTACAAACGTGAAGTGCAGGAAGTCTTCAAATGATTTTCCTCGAGGGCTTCAACCAACTTTGGTGTGAAGATCAAGTACATCAGAAGTGACAATGGAACTGAGTTCAAGAATAATGGTCTTGATGACTATCTTGATGAACTTGGTATTACTCATGAGTTACCTGCTCCTTATACTCCTCAGCAGAATGGCATCGTGGAGCGCAAGAACAGGACTCTTCTTGAGATGGCTTGCACTATGCTTGATGAATACAAGACGCCTCGCCATTTCTGGATTGAGGCAATTGACACTGCGTGCCACATCATCAACAGGGTATATCTTCACAAATTCTTCAAGAAGACTGCATATGAACTCCTCACTGACAAGAAACCCAATGTGAGTTATTTCAAAGTCTTCGGTGCTAACTGCTGGATTAGAGATCCGCATCACAATTCTAAATTTGCACCGAAAGCACATGAAGGTTTTATGCTTGGTTACGGAAAGGACTCGCACACCTACAGAGTCTTCAACAACGTTCACCGCAAGGTTGTTGAAACTGTAGATGTGTGGTTCAATGAAACTAATGGCTCGTAAAGAGAGCACCTACCTCCTGTGCTAGATGAACAGTCACCTGAGGAAACCATCAAGTTCAAGGCTACTGAGGATGTCATTCATACCGAAGAATCTGCCGAAGAAATCATTCAAGACTGTGAAGAACATCATGCTGGTGCACCTGAAGAAAATGGCTCTGAAGAAAATGCTGATCCAATTCCTCGTCGTCAACCCGCTCATCCTCGCGTTGCAAATGAAGTGCAGATTGAAAAAAATCATCAGCGACATCAACACACCAGGTCCTCTCACATGCTCAAAAGCTTCACATTTGTCTAACTTTTGTGGGCACTTTGCTTTCGTCTCTATCACAGAGCCCACTAAGGTAAATGAAGCATTTCTGGAGCCTGAGTGGATTCAAGCTATGCAAGAGAAATTACATCAGTTCGAGCTCAACAACGTCTAGGAACTTGTCAAGCGACCAGACCCTCGCAAGCACAATATCATCGGCAAAAAATGGATCTACCGCAACAAGCAAGATGACAATGGCCTTGTTCTAAGGAATAAGGCACAGCTTGTAGCTCGAGGCTACACACAGGTTGAAGGAATTGATTTCGATGAAACTTTTGCACCTGTTGCTAGACTTGAGGCTATTCGCATATTATTTGCTTATGCTAACCATCATGATATCATCTTATATCAAATGGATGTGAAAAGTGCATTCCTCAATGGTAAGCTTGAGGAAGAAGTATATGTTGCTCAACCCCCAGGTTTTGAAGATCCAAAGCATCCTAACCAAGTCTACAGACTCAATAAGGCCCTCTATGGCCTCAAGCAGGCCCCTCGGGCATGGTATGATACTTTGAAGGAATTCCTCATGAAGAAAGACTTCAAACCCGGTTCACTTGACCCAACTCTTTTCACCAAATCTTATGATGCTGGATTATTTGTGTGCCAAATATATGTCGATGATATTATCTTTGGCTGTACTGACCAACGTTACACTGACGAATTTGGTTATATCATGAGGGAGGAATATGAAATGTCTATGATGGGAGAATTGAAATTCTTCTTAGGTCTTCAAATTCGTCAACAGCGCAATGGCATCTTCATATCTCAGGAGAAATACCTCAAGGATGTATTGAGGAAATTCGGCATGCAAGATTGCAAAGGCGTCAAAAACCCTATGCCCACAAATGGCCATCTTTGCACGGATGAAAATGGTATTGACTTCGATCAAAAGGTATACCGCTCCATGATTGGCTCTTTATTGTATTTATGTGCATCTAGGCCAGATATTATGCCTAGTGTTTGCATGTGTGCCCGCTTTCAAGCTACACCGAAGGAATCACACCATAAGGCTGTGAAGCATATTCTTCAATATCTAGCTCACACACCAACACTTGGATTATGGTATCCCAAGGGCTCGGCTTTTGATCTCATTGGATATTCAGACTCTGACTATGCTGGTGATCGTGTGGACCGCAAGTCAACATCTGGCACATGCCATTTCCTCGGACGATCCTTAGTCTGCTGGTCCTCGAAGAAGTAGAACTACGTATCACTGTCTATTGCTGAAGCTGAGTACATTGCTGCTGGTTCGTGCTGTGCTCAATTGCTATGGATGAAGCAAACCCTCAAGGACTACGGCATCAACATGAAGAATGTTCCTCACAACTGTGACTATGAGAGTGCCATCAAGATTGCTCATAACCCAGTTCAGCACTCGAAGACAAAGCACATTCAGATTCGTCATCATTTTCTTCGTGATCATGTGTTGAAGGGCGACATCTCCATCGAGCACGTGAAGACTGAAGAACAACTAGCCAATATCTTCACAAAGCCCTTGGATGAGAAGAGATTTAGCAAATTGCGGTGTGAGCTAAATATCTTCGAATCTTCGAATGTCCTTTGAAAAGGACACACATCCTAACACTTATGCAAAAATTGATGACTTAGATGTGCAACACACGAAGTAACGTTTTTCTTCAATCAATGAAGACTAACACTCTAAGTGTGAAGAAATTAACGAAGAATTTGATTCTGAGAGCCCTACGACAATTGTACGCGGCGTCTGAAATCATCATTCTTATATGGTGGGTCACGCCACCAACAAAAGTTGAAAATCTTCAATTTGAGTTTTTCTTCATTTTGAAATTCCTCAGTGTTCAATTTCATCAACTTTGCATTATCTTCACTGTTTCTGTCGTTGTTCTTCATTGACTATATATATATATGTGTGTGTGTGTGTTTGTGTGTGTGTGTATATATATATGTGTGTGTATATATATATGAGTTTATGTCCTCTACAGCATTCACTTATTACTATTTCTTCAAGTTGTTTTTTTTCTGCTAAGTGAATGTGATCGGACCCTCCCCCCTCTATGCTAAACTCAACCCAGTCTGTTCACAAATTCTTCATGTGCGTTCTATTTGAAACTCATTCAAAATCTTCACTGTGTCCTTGTCAGCTGAAGAATTTGCGAACGAAACATTAAAATTTTCTTATCTCAATTTTTGGCTTTTTGCCGCTCAAACCGTTCCACATTCCACGATATGATTATCTTATTCACCCACGATCTCCACCTCTCTGTACGTGGGTGACACATGTCGCTATGATGAGAAGGGTCAGGGGCATGTTCGTCCAATTTCCTCGGGCGAGCGGTTTTTCACCTCGGCTATATATACCCCTCCCCTTCTTCAGACTGCATTTACCCAGCTCAACCTCACTCCCTCGCTCGAGCTCCCAGACCTAGCGTCTCCGCTACTTCCATCGTCACCGGTGAGGAAGAGCTTCACTGCCTCGACCTCGTCGCCGTCGTACTCACGCCGGCCACGGATTTCTTCTCTCCGCCGCCACCGTAGCTGTCTTCCTCTGCCGAGTTAGGGCATGGAAGATCTGGACTGACGAACTTCCAATCTACTATTCCCAGTTCGTCATGTTCTTTGTCAAGGGTAATTAAAAGTTACTTTTACTTCCCTTGTTGATTCTTGTGATTTCTACAAAATCTTCAAAAGGTGTTTATTCTTCAATTTCCGCATTCTAAACACCTCACACTAGCATCTGATCTTGATCTATTTCTCTAAGCAACATTTTTCTTCAAGATTCCTCAATTGTGTGGATTTTCAATCTATACAACTCTGGAACCTAAGTCAAAAACACTTAGTGAAATTCCTCAAGACAACACTGGTCAAATTCCCCAAACTTGTTCATTTTGCAAAAATTTCTCAGAACGCATATGACGTCTCCAAATTCTTCGCACCAATACTCTGTTCACAGTTACTCATGTCCGCTGCTGAATCACTAGGTTCTCATCAACTTAACTCATTTGCAGCGTTCCTCGAAGAAAAATTGCACACCTCTTCACATAACTCAATTGTTCAAAATCCTCAGCTGAAGAATATGGTAGACGGCAAGAAACCTCAGAAGGGAGGCAAGAAACTGGAAGTCAACACAGCGTTTGAGATCCCTGATGACATTTATGAAGAATATTGTACTCCTGATGAGGCCAAACATGGCAAGGAGAACGAGAATCAGCGCAAGGTGCGCATACAAAGGATAGAGAGGAGACGGGCACGGGAATGGAGGGACTATGGATATGTCACTCCAAAGTACATGACGAAATTTGCACTTCACCCTCCATGCCCAAGACCTCCATTGGCACCTGGCCAAATTGCGGATCCCACCAGCCTCAAGTGCGGTGAGGACTATCGTGATGAATGGGCTAAATGTCAAGCGAAACTAGCCAAAATGGCTAAAGAAGCAGTGAGGAAATTCAATGAAGACTCTGCTGCTGCTGCTGCTGCTGAGGCTTCTGTTGGGGAACGTAGCAATTTCAAAAATTTACCTACGCATACACAAGATCATGGTGATGCATAGCAACGAGAGGGGAGAGTGTTGTCCACGTACCCTCGTAGACCGAAAGCGGAAGCGTTAGCACAACGCGGTTGATGTAGTCATACGTCTTCACGATCCGGCCGATCAAGTACCGAACACACGGCACCTCCGAGTTCATCACACGTTCAGCTCGATGACGTCCCTCAAACTCCGATCCAACCGAGCTTTGAGGGAGAGTTCCGTCAGCACGACGGCGTGGTGACGATGATGATGTTCTACCGACGCAGTGCTTCGCCTAAGCACCGCTACGATATTATCGAGGTGGATTATGGTGGAGGGGGGCACCGCACACGGCTAAGAGATCAAGAGATCAATTGTTGTGTCTCCAAGGGGTGCCCCTCTCCCCGTATATAAAGGAGTGGAGGAGGGAGAGGGCCGGCCCTCTCTATGGCGCGCACTAGGGGAGTCCTACTCCCACCGGGAGTAGGATTCCCCCTTTCCTATTAGAACTAGGAGCCCTTCCAAGTAGTAGGAGTAGGAGAGAAGGAAAGGGAAAAGAGAAGAGAAGGAAGGAGGGGGCGCCGCCCCTCCCCCTAGTCCAATTAGGACTAGGCCTTGGGGGGCGCGCAACCTCTCCTCTCTCTTTCCCCTAAAGCCCAATAAGGCCCATCTACTCCCCAGCGAATTCCCGTAACTCTCCGGTACTCCGAAAAATACCCGAATCACTCGGAACCTTTCCGATGTCCGAATATGGTCGTCCAATATATCGATCTTTACGTCTCGACCATTTCGAGACTCCTTGTCATGTCCCTGATCTCATCCGGGACTCCAAACTACCTTCGGTACATCAAAGCACAAAAACTCATAATATAACCGTCATCGAACTTTAAGCGTGCGGACCCTACGGGTTCGAGAACTATGTAGACATGACCGAGACACGTCTCTGGTCAATAACCAATAGTGGAACCTGGATGCTCATATTGGCTCCCACATATTCTATGAAGATCTTTATCGGTCAAACCGCATAACAACATACGGTGTTCCCTTTGTCATCGGTATGTTACTTGCCCGAGATTCGATCGTCGGTATCTCAATACCTAGTTCAATCTCGTTACCGGCAAGTCTCTTTACTCGTTCCGTAATACATCATCCCGCAACTAACTCATTAGTTGCAATGCTTGCAAGGCTTAAGTGATGTGCATTATCGAGTGGGCCCAGAGATACCTCTCCGATAATCAGAGTGACAAATCATAATCTCGAAATACGCCAACCCAACAAGTACCTTTGGAGACACCTGTAGAGCACCTTTATAATCACCCAGTTACGTTGTGACGTTTGGTAGCACACAAAGTGTTCCTCAGGTAAACGGGAGTTGCATAATCTCATAGTCATAGGAACATGTATGAGTCATGAAGAAAGCAATAGAAACATACTAAACGATCAAGTGCTAAGCTAACGCAATGGGTCAAGTCAATCACATCATTCTCCTAATGATGTGATCCCGTTAATCAAATGAAAACTCATGTCTATGGCCAGGAAACATAACCATCTTTGATCAACGAGCTAGTCAAGTAGAGGCATACTAGTGACACTCTGTTTGTCTATGTATTCACACATGTATCATGTTTCCGGTTAATACAATTCTAGCATGAATAATAAACATTTATCATGATATAAGGAAATAAATAATAATTTTATTATTGCCTCTAGGGCATATTTCCTTCAGCTTCTGCTAGCAAGCCTAGGAAGTCTATGCAAAAGAAGCCAGCTCGCAAGCCCAGTTCTTTACCAATGCCCTCACGGCCAATTCCTACACACTGCTCATGTTCCTCAAGTTGCAAAGCCCTCAGCTCCTCCGGCAAAGTCCTCAGCACCTGTGCACCTCGCCTCGTGTCAAAGGACCACAGGCACATCAATTGCCTCAGGAGCCTCCGCAATTTCTTCAGCTCCTCCGCAATCCTCAACCGGCCCCACTCTTCTGAAGACCAAGGCCACTGCTGGATGAGGCTCTAGACCAAGTCCTCACAAGAAGCAGGTTGGCTTTCATGTACCGTCTAGTGATGACGAAGTTGATGATGAAGAACTCGCCAAAATCATCAGAGATAGACAACAAAGGGCAGCTAGAGCCAAAGGAAGTGAAGTTCCTCTCCTGTTGGATCCCAAGTTTATCCTTGAGTACATTGATCTCTGGCACAAGGACCCCAACACACCTGTGCCTGACTTCAAGCTCACCCCTGGCCAAAGTCACATGCTGACCGCCTTCATTGGCGAAGAAAAATGGAAGTTTGAGAAGGCCAGGCAGCTGAAGAAAGCTCAATACAAGAAGGAGCGCTTTCTGAAGAAGAACGTTGTCAATATGACAACTGATGAACTTGTTGCTATACAAACTGAGAGCAAAGGACTTAGTGATGAATTCAACATCTACCGTACAGATTGGCTTGGAGCCAAAGTCAGATTTGTGAAATTGGCGGAGAAATCCACTTCAAATGTTGTTGCGTCATTGCAACACGAATCTCCTCAGGGTGAAGCATCTGCTCAGCCCACTGAAGAACATGCCAGCACCGCTGATGAAAATCAGGCTGCTGATGAAACTGCAAGTACCAGGGCTGATGAAGCCATTCCAACCACTGATGACATATCCAGGGAAACCACTAGTGTTGCGCCTGAAGAACCTGCTAGGCCAGCTAAAGTATCAACCGCTGTGCCTGAAGAAACTGAACAAGTCAGGCCAACTGCATCAGTTGTGCCTGAGGAAAATGAACCAATTTCCTCTGCTCCTCCTGCACCAACGCCAAGTCCCATTGTTCCTTCTGCATCAGAAGCAAAGAAAACCAAGGCTGCAGAGCGAGCAACAGTGAAGAAGAGGAAAGCATCTGCTTCATCAGAATCTTCAGTACCAAAGAAGATGAAGACATTGACTAGCTCTTTTGAGAATCCCATTGATGCCATTCCTGTCTCAAGCATGCCATCAAAGGAAATCATTCCTTTTGGTGAAGATTATGAGATCACAAGCGGATCTGATAAAGATGTTCCTTCTGCTGCTTCTTCAGAGCAGTTGGATGAAGAAATTGAAGTGGATAATATCCCTTCAACCCCAGTAGTCTCATCGCCCATGCCTCAGTTCACAGCTAAGACAGGCGTTGAAGAATTGGATGAAGAAGAGGAAGATGTGGACATTGGGAGCACCACTCCAGTGATGAATGATGACTTTTGGGAAAGTCATCACCCCAACTCTCCCATGTTCACGCCACTGCAACAGATTCCTCAGTCCCCAGTTCAGACTGAAGAAGTTCAAATGGGCTTTGATGAACCTCAAGCCACACCTCTGTCCATTCCTGAAGAAATTCCAGCCACTAGTGCTGATGTTAATACTGCTGAAGAGATGAAGACCCAGGCTGCTACTGATGCAGAAACTGAAACTCCTCAGCCTGTGGTTCCTGAGATTGTGATTCCTGAGGCTGTGAAGGCGTTGATTGATACTCCTCAGCCCAAGCCGAAGAATCCCTTCTCCAAGAAGCAGAAATTCAAGGCTGATGACTTCTTTCATGAGCATGTGTTCTTCACTGATTTCAATCCATACGACTCTGCTCGTCTTCGAAGGAAGCGTTTTTGGACAGCTAGCCAGGCAAACTTCTACTCTTCATTGCTTTTTGATAAGGACAAGATCTTTGACCATGAGCATATTCCTCATGTGGACATGAAATCGCCGCCTTGCTTCACCCCAGTCCTCAGTGTTCTTCATGACGCTGGACTGCTCAACTTATGCACTGACATATGTGATTGGAATGAAGAGCTAATTCTTCAGTTCTATGCGACGCTGCACATCACTGGCAATGCTGCAGATGTGAATTCTTGGGTGTTGGACTGGATGACAGAAAACACTCACTTCAAAGCACCGGCCTCTGAATTGCTTCATGCCCTGCCTGTCAGTCCTCCCCTTGAAGGTGCGCATCTCATCTACCATGAACCTGAGCTCTCTGATCACTACATGCAAGTTCTGATGAAGCCTCTGAAGCCTGGTCAAGCCCCAAGAACCAAATTCCTCGTGAAGGAATTGTTGTATGTACCACGGACTGTCTATCGCATTCTGACCAAGACATTGAGTCCAATCAAAGGCCACGACTCTAATGAAGAAGAGGTCATTGGCATCATGAAGAATCTGCTCTTCAACATCATCCATGGAGTTCCTGTCAACTACCATCATTTCTTCATGAGGACTCTGGCCAATGTTGCATTGTCACCTTTTGAGTTGAAGCCTTACGCTCCCTGGATTATGAGATTCCTTAGATCAAGGTCTTCAATCAATTACAAGGCTGACACACTCAACCATGGCAGCTACTTGCCCCCCATTGAAGTCCTCAAACGGACATTTTCCTCAGCTGATGAAAAGGGCAAGGCAACTACGATTATTGATGAAGGCATTCGTCCATTGGATGGTCAGTTCCGCAAAGCTGCATCTTACTCCACCAATGATGACTCTGCCACTTATGACTTTGCCGCCAATGCCTCAAAGCAAAATCCTCAAGGCATAGCTCCAAGGGTGATGACTGATCATGAGTTACTCCTCAGTCTCACCAGAAGGTCGATCGCAACCATAAGTGGGTCAATCGACAGTTTGGTTCAATTCTTCAGAACATGACTGTAACTCAGAATTCAGTGAAGAAGAACCACTACTATCTGCATGAAGTATTTGATCGCACCTAGGCTATTCTGTTTCATCTCTACGGTGAAGAAGATCTTAAACAGATGGGCTTCAAGCAGGACTTTGACTGGTCTCAGCCCCCTTCGAAGAAATTCAAGAAGGTCAAAGTTCCTCACTTGGTGGCCAGCTCCTATTCTTCATCGCGCGAGACTGATGAGCATGAAGATTTGGACGACACTACGGCAGGCCCTACTTCAACAACTGACCCCAACAACGCTGGCGCTCCTCCATCGACTTCATGATGATATTCTTCAGGGGCGTTAGTCCTCACTTTGGTCATTCGATGACAAAGGGGGAGAAATTTGAGTTAGTCTTCAAGCGGGCCCTCTCTATATATGGGCATTTTGTTGCTAAGTTACAACTCTCGTTCTTCTGAAGTTTTATTGGATCGAGTTGTAAACTTAAACCCGATGGTGGTCTGATACTTTTGCTATGTTTTTCCACATGCTATTTCCTCATATATGTTAATGCACACATGCTGAATTACATCAGCCACCATATTTCATCATGCATTTCAAATTCTTCATATCATATGTTAAATGCGTGTGTGAATTACAAGATATAGGGGGAGATCTCCATGATTCTACTCTTCAATGTGCAATGCTTCAAAAGAAAATTCCTCACATATGCACATCTTTAGGGGGAGTTCTTCTATATCTTGCAATCAAATTCCTCAATATAAGTATTTACACTTCATATGTTTATCCCCGTTGAAAACTTAACCTATATTTACAGAGATTTTGGTGTATTGAAGACTTATAGGTTAAGGGACTGATGCGTTTGTGAGTGCACACAGGTCTATAAGTCTATGAGGAGTCTGATATTTACAGAGAAAGTCGACCCTTAAAAATGAATGTCTTCAACTGAAGACTTTGGATTTCTGAAGACTTTCTGAAGACTTTGAAAGTGAAGAAATTGGTGTGACCGTGAAGACTTAGTATTCATGCGAGGAACATGAAGTGTGAAAACTTTTGTTTTCGTAGTTTCATTTTCTCTTTCTTGAGTCGTAGGAAACACCGTACTGTCAAAGGGGGTCAAGGAAAAACTAAGGAAAAGTTTCCAAGTGATGCTCATCTCAAAATCCCGAACCTACCAATCCCTTCGAATGAAGCCATTGGAAATCTCATGCAGTTCAGTCAATTTCTTCAGTGATAGAGACGGAGTTCTTCTGGTCTCTGAGGAATTTTTTCTGACTCAGGAGTTAGGAATTCGCCAGTGCGGATTGCCTACAAGTGAGGAACATGATAGCCCTGAGGAATTTGATAGATCAAATATCTGACCGTTGCTGTGCTACGAGCCAGCTGTCTCAAAATATCTACCCACCTAACGGTCATATCATTGAAGGGCATTTATGTGTTATCATGTCGGGCTGCTCCCTAGGCTATAAATAGTCGCCCCCTACAACCACTAGCTGGTTGGCTGCTCCGAGAGAAACTGACACTTGTCATTGAGAGCATCCCATCCTCCGAGGACTTTGAGTGAAAATCATCAAGTGAGGAAAACCCAAACCCAAACACCTACAAACCCAAAGTGATTGAGCATCACTGAAGAGATTGTTCCTGTGTGGATCCGATGCTTGTTACCTTTGAAGACTGTGCATCTTCCAGACGGTTAGGCATCATGGTCTAGAGCATGCAAGAGAAAATTGTGGATCGCCGAGTGACTGAGTTTGTGAAGGTTTGGAAGTCACCTGAAGACTTACCACGAGTGATTGGGCGAGGTCTGTGTGACCTTAGCTCAAGGAGAATACGGTGAGGACTGTGTGTCCTAAGGTTTAAATACCTAGCTGCTCCAAACAGACGTACAACTGTCACAGCAGTTGGAACTGGTCTGCCAAATCACTGTCTTCACCAAGCCTACTGGTTCTATTTCCTCAACCCTTCCATTTCCTCATTACGGTGTTGTGTACTTGATCGTTAATGTTTGAAGACTTTGACTGAATATTTTCTCAATTTCCTCAGTTCAATTTCTTCAGTCAGTTTGTCTTCAGCGTGCTTATCCTGTGTTTACGCTTTGTGTACTGTGTGTTTGTTTTCATTCCATCATGATATCTGTGCTTATGCTATGGTATGGTTGCATCTGAGTACTTATTCCGCTGCTAGTAGTTCTTCGCTCAGGAATTTCCTCACCTTGAAATTCCTCAATGAAGAATTCATAAAAATCGCCTATTCACCCCCTCTAGTCAACTTAATGCACTTTCAATTCCAGGCTTGGTGGCAGCAGCAATAGAATACTCTTTCTTGAGTACTTTCTTCTTGGAGGTCACCTCCTCCTAAATGACAAAGTCCTCATCCTCATCCTCAGATTCAGATGTTCTCTTCTTCTTTGACCTGGTGGCTGCCTTGGGCAAGTTGCTGGGAGTACTTCTGCTCCCCTCATCAGAACTGCTTGAGGGACTAGTGCCCTCACTAAGGTTAACTTGCTCTTCAGACTTGTTCTGGCTATCACTGCCCTCTGACATAACTGAAACTGGCCCTGTGAATAGTTGAGTATAGATAGAGTGGATAAGCATCACAAAGTACAGCTTATTTTGCAAAAATATTGAGACAAAAACTTAATTCTAGTTTTCTGCAGAAAGCATTTCGGAGCTACCGATTTGACAAACTCGGTGACACTGAAGCACAAACAAAGTCTAAACACATAGTTTCGGTCAGACCGAAATGCAGTTCGGTTATTTCGAGATGCTAGGGTTTCATAGAGAAAGTGATTTCGGTCGCACCGATCAGTACACTTCGGTCAGACTGAGTTGTACTTGTGCAATGGCCAAGGCCAATCGGCGTGACGGAGATCCTCAAATCGGTCGGTCCGAGATGAGTTCGGTGGAAACCTAACCCTAAGTTTTTGCATCAAATCTATTCTAATGAATTCTTTTGGTGGATAGATTGATCTCATATGTGGGAGGAACAATGGCAATGAACTTTGTGCAAGAATTGGAATTAGAGAAAGAACAAAGGGTTCAAATCCGTACCCTAACTTGGCGACGGACTGGCTATGGCGGCAACAACGGTGAGAATCCCGTTGACGGTGGTGGAGACCAGCGACAGGGGGTCACTGGCGACGACGGCGACGATCTGAAGACCAAGGGGGCGGCAGAGCTGGGAGGCGTGGTCGAGTGTTTGGAGGAGTTTCCAAATTTTTAACCCACGGTATATATACCCAGTTGCTGTCGGTTTGACTGAGTGGAATGACTCAGTGGCACTGAGATGCAAAACTGCTAGCAGTTGCTGCAACTCGGTGTGACCGAATGTTCAAATCGGCTGCACCGAGATGAAAATCTAGATCATCTTAATGAGTTTGGTGAGACCGAGCAGGAGTGATTTGGTCTGACCAAAATGCATTAAGAGGTTTTGGAAGTTAAGCCCTTGACGGGTCAGTGACTCCGAGTGCTCCTCACTCGGAGAGTCCGAATTCGACTTGTTCAAACTTTGTGATGTAGCATGAATAGAGTTTGAGACGAGAAAAGCATAGATAGCTAGAGGGAGTTCTTAGGCATTCTTGTCCACCCGTTTGGCAAAAACAAAAATGAAACAATCAAAGCAACAAATGGATGTCCTCGGATGGAGAAAATTATGCAACCAACATGCTCACACAATAAGATGGCAAATAAAACATGCAGAAAAGCATGCACAATCACTCTGGCATCTATCAAGCAATTGGCGATGACTAGGTCATCTATATATGAGTATATTGACTAAGGAGTCAAATGAGAACATTTGATCGTAGGCCATACTCATCGTTTAAGCACAAGTGGGGTTACCACTTTTACATAAAGCATTGTTGTGTTCACACCATTAGAGTTGCTTTAGCTCAATTCTTAGAGCAAAGCTCCCCCTAGATGTGATATCCCCCCTTAGAGGGATGAACTAGCCTTGGGTTTTGTCGATGATGACATCATGTAGGTGTTGAAGATGTGGATGCTCAATATGTTGGGGAACGCAGTATTTCAAAAAAAATCCTACGATCACGCAAGATCTATCTAGGAGATGCATTGCAACGAGCGGGGAGAGTGTGTCCATGTACCCTCGTAGACCGAAAGCGGAAGCGTTTAGTAACGCGGTTGATGTAGTCGAACGTATTTACGATCCAACCGATCCAAGTACCAAACGTATGGCACCTCCGTGTTCAGCACACGTTCAGCACGATGACGTCCCTCGAGATCTTGCTCCAGCTGAGGCCGAGGGAGAGTTCCGTCAGCACGACGGCGTGGCGATGGTGATGATGATGTTACCGATGCAGGGCTTAACCTAAGCAATACGACGATATGACCGAGGTGTGTAACTGTGGAGGGGGGCACCGCACATGGCTAAGAGAAGACTTGGTGTGCCTTTGGGGTGCCCCCTCCCACATATATAAAGGAGGGGGAAGAGGTGGCCGGCCCAAGGGGGGTGCGCCAGGTGTGGGGAGTCCTACTAGGACTCCCTAGTCCAAGTAGGATTCCCCTCCACTTTCCTTTTCCGAAGTAGCAAAGGGGGAAAGAGAGGGGGGAGTAAGAGAGGGAAAGGGGGGCACCGCCCCCTGATGTCTACTACGCAACCTTCTTCTTGTAGACGTTGTTGGGCCTCCAAGTGCAGAGGTTTGTAGGACAGTAGCAAATTTCCCTCAAGTGGATGACCTAAGGTTTATCAATCCGTGGGAGGCGTAGGATGAAGATGGTCTCTCTCAAGCAACCCTGCAACCAAATAACAAAGAGTCTCTTGTGTCCCCAACACACCCAATACAATGGTAAATTGTATAGGTGCACTAGTTCGGCGAAGAGATGGTGATACAAGCGCAATATGGATGGTAGATATAGGTTTTTGTAATCTGAAAATATAAAAACAGCAAGGTAACTAATGATAAAAGTGAGCACAAACGGTATTGCAATGCGTTGAAACAAGGCCTAGGGTTCATACTTTCACTAGTGCAAGTTCTCTCAGTAATAATAACATAATTGGATCATATAACTATCCCTCAACATGCAACAAAGAGTCACTCCAAAGTAACTAATAGCGGTGAACAAACAAAGAGATTATTGTAGGGTACGAAACCACCTCAAAGTTATCCTTTCTGATCGATCTATTCAAGAGTCCGTAGTAAAATAACACGAAGCTATTCTTTCCGTTCGACCTATCATAGAGTTCGTACTAGAATAACACCTTAAGACACAAATCAACCAAAACCCTAATGTCACCTAGATACTCCAATGTCACCTCAAGTATCCGTGGGTATGATTATACGATATGCATTAGACAATCTCAGATTCATCTATTCAACCAACACAAAGAACTTCAAAGAGTGCCCCAAAGTTTCTACCGGAGAGTCAAGACGAAAACGTGTGCCAACCCCTATGCATAGGTTCATGGGCGGAACCCGCAAGTTGATCACCAAAACATACATCAAGTGGATCACGTGATATCCCATTGTCACCACAGATAAGCACGGCAAGACATACATCAAGTGTTCTCAAATCCTTAAAGACTCAATCCGATAAGATAACTTCAAAGGGAAAACTCAATCCATTACAAGAGAGTAGAGGGGGAGAAACATCATAAGATCCAACTATAATAGCAAAGCTTGCGATACATCAAGATCGTATCATCTCAAGAACACGAGAGAGAGAGAGAGAGATCAAACACATAGCTACTGGTACATACCCTCAGCCCCGAGGGTGAACTACTCCCTCCTCGTCATGGAGAGCGCCGGGATGATGAAGATGGCCACCGGTGAGGGTTCCCCCCTCCGGCAGGGTGCCAAAACAGGGTCCCGATTGGTTTTTGGTGGCTACAGAGGCTTGCGGCGGCGGAACTCCCGATCTATTCTACTCTCCGATGGTTTTAGGGTATATGGATATATATAAGCGAAAGAAGTCGGTCAGGGGAGCCACGAGGGGCCCACGAGGGTGGAGGGCGCGCCCAGGGGGGTGGGCGCGCCCCCCTGCCTCGTGCCTTCCTCGTTGCTTCCCTTACGTATACTCCAAGTCTTCTGGATTGCTTCCGTTCCAAAAATAACTCTCCCGAAGGTTTCATTCCGTTTGGACTCCGTTTGATATTCCTTTTCTGCGAAACACTGAAACAAGGGAAAAACCAGAAACTGGCACTGGGCTCTGGGTCAATAGGTTAGTCCCAAAAATAATATAAAAGTGCATAGTAAAGCCCATTAAACATCCAAGATGGATACTATAATAGCATGAACACTTCATAAATTATAGATACGTTGGAGACTTATCACCCCCCACCCCTTGTCCAATTCGGACTGGCAAGGGGGGGCACGCGCCACCTCCTGGGTAGCCCCCTCTCTTCTCCACTAAGGCCCATGATGGCCCATTAACTTCCCCGGGGGGGGGGGGGGTCCGGTAACCCCCGGTACTCTGAAACTCATCCGAAACATTTCGAACCATTCCGGTGTCCGAATGTACCTTCCAATATATGAATCTTTACCTCTCGAACATTTCGAGACTCCTCGTCATGTCCGTGATCTCATCCGGGACTCTGAACAAACTTCAGTCATCTAATCACATAACTCATAATACAAATCGTCAATGAACGTTAAGCGTGCGGACCCTACGGGTTCGAGAACTATGTAGACATGACCGAGACACCTCACCGGTCAATAACCAATAGCGGAACCGGGATGCTCATATTGGCTCCTACATATTCTATGAAGATCTTTATCGTTCAAACCGCACAACAACATACGTTGTTCCCTTTGTCATCGGTATGTTACTTGCCCGAGATTCGATCGTCGGTATCCTCATACCTAGTTCAATCTCGTTACCGGCAAGTCTCTTTACTCGTTCCGTAATGCATCATCCCGCAACTAACTCATTAGTCACATTGCTTGCAAGGCTTATAGTGATGTGCATTACCGAGAGGGCCCAGAGATACCTCTCCGATACACGGGGTGACAAATCCTAATCTCGATCTATGCCAACTTAACAAACACCATCGGAGAGACCTGTAGAGCATCTTTATAATCACCCAGTTACATTGTGACGTTTGATAGCACACAAGGTGTTCCTTCGGTGTTTGGGAGTTGCATAATCTCATAGTCAGAGGAACATGTATAAGTCATGACAAAAGCAATAGCAATAAATCTAAACGATCATTAATGCTAAGCTAACGGAAGGGTCTTGTCCATCACATCATTCTCTAATGATGTGATCCCGTTCATCAAATGACAACACATGTCTATGACTAGGAAACTTAACCATCTTCGATTAACGAGCTAGCCAAGTAGAGGCATACTAGGGACACTCTGTTTGTCTATGTATTCACACATGTACTAAGTTTCCGATTAATACAATTCTAGCATGAATAATAAACATTTATCATGATATAAGGAAATATAAATAACAACTTTATTATTGCCTCTAGGGCATATTTCCTTCAGTCTCCCAGTTGCACTAGAGTCAATAATCTAGATTACATGGTAATGATTCTAACACCCATGGAGTCTTGGTGCTGATCATGTTTTGCTCGTGAGAGAGGCTTAGTCAACGGGTCTGCAACATTCAGATCTGTATGTATTTTGCTAATCTCTATGTCTCCCTCCTTGACTTGATCGCGGATGGAATTGAAGCATCTCTTGATGTGTTTGGTTCTCTTGTGAAATCTAGATTCCTTCGCCAAGGCTATTGCTCCAGTATTGTCACAAAAGATTTTCATTGGACCCGATGCACTAGGTATTACACCTAGATCAGATATGAACTCCTTCATCCAGACTCCTTCATTTGCTGCTTCCGAAGCAGCTATGTACTCCGCTTCACACGTAGATCCCGCCATGACGCTTTGCTTGGAACTGCACCAACTAACAGCTCCACCATTCAATATAAATACGTATCCGGTTTGTGACTTAGAGTCATCCGGATCAGTGTCAAAGCTTGCATCGACGTAACCATTTACGACAAGCTCCTTGTCACCTCCATAAACAAGAAACATATACTTAGTCCTTTTCAGGTATTTCAGGATGTTCTTGACCGCTGTCTAGTGATCCACTCCTGGATTACTTTGGTACCTCCCTGCTAAACTTATAGCAAGCACACATCAGGTCTGGTACACAGCATTGCATACATGATAGAACCTATGGCTGAGGCATAGGGAATGACTTTCATTTTCTCTCTATCTTCTGCAGTGGTCGGGCATTGAGTCTAACTCAACTTCACACCTTGTAACACAGGCAAGAACCCTTTCTTTGACTGGTCCATTTTGAACTTCTTCAAAACTTATGAAGGTATGTGCTTTGTGAAAGTCCAATTAAGCGTCTTGATCTATCTCTATAGATCTTAATGCCCAATATATCAGCAGCTTCACCGAGGTCTTTCATTGAAAAATTCTTATTCAAGTATCCTTTTATGCTATCCAGAAATTCTATATCATTTCTGATCAACAATATGTCATCCACATATAATATCAGAAATGCTACGGAGCTCCAACTCACTTTCTTGTAAATACAGGCTTCTCCAAAAGTCTGTATAAAACCATATGCTTTGATCACACTATCAAAGTGTTTATTCCAACTCCGAGAGGCTTGCACCAGTCCATAAATGGATCGCTGGAGCTTGCACACTTTGTTCGCACCTTTAGGATCGACAAAACCTTCTGGTTGCATCATATACAACTCTTCTTTAAGATATCCATTAAGGAATGCAGTTTTGACATCCATTTGCCAAATTTCATAATCATAAAAGGCGGCAATTGCTAACATGATTCGGACAGACTTAAGCATCGCTACGGGTGAGAAGGTCTCATCGTAGTCAACTCCTTGAACTTGTCGATAACTGATAACCCACAAGTATAGGGGATCAATTTTAGCCTCTTTCGATAAGTAAGAGTGTGGAACCCAACTAGGAGCTAAAGGTAGAACAAATATTCCGTCAAGTTTATCGACCACCGATACAACTCTACGCACGTTTGACGTTCGCTTTACCTAGAACAAGTATGAAACTAGAAGTACTTTGTAGGTGTTGTTGGATAGGTTTGCAAGATAATAAAGAGCGCGTAAATAAAAAGTAGGGGCTGTTTAGATAAAGAAACAATAAAGTTAGTATAGCGAGTGTGGAAAAGTGGTGGTAGGAGTTGCGAAATTGTCCCTAAGCAATTGACTACTTTACTAGACCGATAGCAAGTTTTATGTGGGAGAGGCCACTGCTAGCATGTCATCCCTGACTTGGAATTCTATGCACTTATGATTGGAACTATTAGCAAGCATACGCAACTACTAACTTTCATTAAGGTAAAACCCAACCATAGCATTAAGATATATTGGTCCCCCTTCAATCCCGTATGCATCAATTTCTATGCTAGGTTGAAGCTTCTGTCACTCTTGCCCTCCAATACATAGTCCTATCAACATACAACTAACCCTATGGTGTGATCCACGTGCTCGCTCATATGATGGGCACCAAAGGACAGCAACATAACCACAAGCAAATTAAACTAATCATAGCAATTCACCAATTACCGATAGGACAACGAAAATCTACTCAGACATCATAGGATGGCAACACATCATTGGATAATAATATGAAGCATAAAGCACCATGTTCAAGTAGAGGGTACAGCGGGTTGCGGGAGAGTGGAACGCTGTAGATAGATGGGGGAAGGTGATGAAGATGTTGGTGAAGATGACGAAGGTGTTGGTGTAGATCGCCGTCGCACGATGATCGCCCCGGTGGCACTCCGGCGCCACCGGAAGCGAGGGGGAGAGAGCCCCCCTCCTTCTCCTTCTTCCTTGGCCTTCTCCCTAGGTGGGAGAAGGGTTCTCCCTCTAGTACTTGGTCTCCATGGCATGGGAGGGGCGAGAGCCCCTCCGAGATTGGATCTGTCTTTCTGTCTCTCTGTGTTTCTGCGCTCCAGATTCTGGCCTTTCACCGTTTCTTATATTCCCGGAGATCCGTAACTCCGATTGGGTTGAAATTTGGACACCATTTTTATCCGGATATTGGCTTCCTTGCGGCGAAAGAAGGGCACCAACCGCCTTACGGGGTGGCCACGAGGGTTAGGAGCGCGCCCCCTGCCTCATGGCCCCCTCGGGCATCGTCTCGCGTTGGTTCTTCTTCCCAAAAATCACATATATTCCAAAAAAAATCTCCGTAAGTTTTTATCCCGTTTGGACTCCGTTTGATATGGATTTTCTGTAACAAAAAACATGCAACAAACAGGACCTGGCAGTGGGCACTGGATCAATATGTTAGTCCCAAAAATAGTATAAAAAGTTGCCAAAAGTATATGAAAGTTGTATAATATTGGCATGCAACAATCAAAAATTATAGATACGACGGAGACGTATCAGCATCCCCAAGCTTAACTCCTGCTCGTCCTCGAGTAGATAAATGATAAAAAATATAATTTTTGATGTGGAATGCTACCTAGCATAATCTTGATCATGTAATCTAATCATGGCATGAATATTAAGACACGAGTGATTCAAAGAAATAGTCTATCATTTGACATTAAGACAATAATACTTCAAGCATACTAATAAAGCAATCAAGTCTTTTCAAAATAACATGGCCAAATAAAGTTATCCCTACAAAATCATATGGTCTGGCTATGCTCCATCTTCACCACACAAAATATTCAGATCATGCACAACCCCGATGACAAGCCAAGCAATTGTTTCATACTTTTGACGTTCTCAAACCTTTTCAACTTTCTTGCAATACATGAGCGTGAGCCATGGATATAGCACTATAGGTGGAATAGAATATGATGGTGGAGGTTGTGTGGAGAAGACAAAAAGGAAGAAAGTCCCACATCGACGTGGCTAATCAATGGGCTATGGAGATGCCCATCAATTGATGTCAATGCGAGGAGTAGGGATTGCCATGCAACAGATGCACTAGAGCTATAAGTGTATGAAATTTCAAACTGAAACTAAGTGGGTGTGCATCCAACTTGCTTGCTCATGAAGACCTAGGGCATTTGAGGAAGCCCATCGTTGGAATATACAAGCCAAGTTCTATAATGAAAATTCCCACTAGTATATGAAAGTGATAACTCAAGAGACTCTCTATATGAAGAACATGGTGCTACTCTGAAGCACAAGTGTGGTAAAAGGATAGTAACATTGTCCCTTCTCTCTTTTCTCTCATTTTTTTATTTTTTTTTCTCTTTTTTTAGGCTTCTTTGGCCTCTCTATTTTTTGGGGGCTTCTTTGGCCACTTTTATTTTGATAACCTCACATGGGACAATGTTCTAATAATGATGATCATCACACTTTTATTTACTTACAACTCAATACTACAACTCGATACTAGAACAAAGATATGACTCTATATGAATGCCTCCGGCGGTGTACCGGGATGTGCAATGATCTAGCGTAGCAATGACATAAAAAAGGACAAGCCATGAAAACATCATGCTAGCTATCTTACGATCATGCAAAGCAATATGACAATAAATGCTCAAGTCATGTATATGATGATGATGGAAGTTGCATGGCAATATATCTCAGAATGGCTATGGAAATGCCATGATAGTTAGGTATGGTGGCTGTTTTGCGGAAGATATAAGGAGGCTTATGTGTGATAGAGTGTATCGTATCATGGGGTTTGGATGCCCCGACGAAGTTTGCACCAACTCTCGAGGTGAGAAAGGGTAATGCACGGTACCGAAGAGGCTAGCAATGATGGAAGGGTGAGAGTGCGTATAATCCATGGACTCAACATTAGTCATAAAGAACTCACATACTTATTGCAAAAATCTATTAGTCATCAAAACAAAGTACTATGTGCATGCTCCTAGGGGGATAG
Source organism: Aegilops tauschii subsp. strangulata (assembly GCF_002575655.3). Lineage (NCBI taxonomy): Eukaryota > Viridiplantae > Streptophyta > Magnoliopsida > Poales > Poaceae > Aegilops > Aegilops tauschii. The sequence continues at coordinate 332,182,958 of NC_053036.3, forward strand.
ATTGGTAGGAAAAGACCATCGCTCGTCCCCGACTGCCACTCATAAGGAAGCCAATCAATAAATACCTCATGCTCCAACTTCGTTACATAACGGTTCACCATACGTGCATGCTACGGGAATCACAAACTTCAACACAAGTATTTCTACAATCCACAACTACCCACTAGCATGACTCTAATATCACCATCTTTATATCGCAAAACTATTGCGAGGAATCAAACATATCATATTCAGTGATCTACAAGTTTTATGTAGGATTTTATGACTAACCATGTGAATGACCAGTTCCTGTCAACTCTCTAAATAGATATAAGTGAAGCAAGAGAGTTTAATTCTTTCTACAAAAGATATGCCCACGCTCTAACAAATATAAGTGAAGCAAAAGAGCGTTCTACAAATGGCGGTTTTCTATGTGTAGGGAAACGGGCAATCCATACTTCAAATGATATAAGTGAAGCACATGAAGCATTCTATAAAGCCATACTCAAAAGATATAAGTGAAGTGCAATGAGCGTTCTATAAATCAACCATGGACTATCTCATACCAGCATGGTGCATCAAAGAAAAGTGAAAACTAAATGCAAAAGACGCTCCAAGATTTGCACATATCACATGAACGAAACGAAACCGAAAACATACCGATTCTTGTTGAAGAAAGATGGGATGCCTTCCGGGGCATCCCCAAGCTTAGACGCTTGAGTCTCATTGAATATTTACTTGGGGTGCCTTGGGCATCCCAAAGCTTGAGCTCTTGCCTCTCCTCCTTCTCCTCATATCGAGACCTCCTCGATCTTTGATCATTTCATCCACACAAAACTCAACAGAAAGCTCGGTAAGATCCGTTAGTATAATAAAGCAAATCACTACTCTAAGTACTGTTGCAAACCAATTCATATTTTGTTTTTGCATTGTATCTACTGTAATATAACTTTTTTCCATGGCTTAATCCACTGATAGAAATCGATAGTTTCATCAAAACAAGCAAACAATGCATCAAAAACAGAATCTGTCTTAAACAGGACAGTCTGTAGTAATCTGAGCATTCACCATACTTCTGGTACTCCAAAAATTCTGAAAAATTTAGGAAAAATAAAAAATTTGTATAGAAAGACAGTGCAAAAAGTTTCAGAACCGTTTGACGTTCCAGTAAAAAAATGTAAAATCGCGCACTACAGCCAAAGTTTCTGTTTTGCACCGCACAAACCAACAAGCAATGTAAACATCCTAAAGGAAAATCTTGGCACATTATTTTTATAATACAAAGGAATTGTACAAGGAGATAATTATTTTTGTTGAAAAGTTTCTGTAATCAAGATTTACAAAGTTTCCGTGAGCATGAACAAAGTTCAAGGAGCTCCCCCACTTCAACAATGCTTGTCTCTCTCACTTTCACTTTCCTTTTTGAAAAGTTTTGGGTTCCCCTCTATATTTTTTTTGTTTTTAAACTTTATAAAATCACTCAACAGAAATAAATGAATCTCTAAAACCTGCCGGTTGTCTCCTTGGCAGCGCTTTCTTTAAAGCCATTAAGCTAGGCATATAGTGCTCAAGTAATGGATCCACCCGGATCCCAAGGTATATCAAAGCCAATTTTAATTAACAATGATTTTAATTTAGTAGTGAGCACAAAGTAACATATATCATGTAATGACGAAGTCTAACTCTCTTCCTATGCATCGTCATGTCATAAAAGAACAATTCATGCACATAAAGTAAAGGCCAATACATAGCATAAGCAGTTTCTTGCAATTTTATCGTGTGGGAAACATAGAGAGGTGGAGATATTGTTCCTCTCTCATAATAATTGCAAGTAGGAGCAGCAAGCACATGCATATTATATCTATCACAATCATCATGTGTAGTAGTAAAACGCAACCCATCAATATAATCCTTAATAAGGGCAAACTTCTCCGATATAGTGTAGTCGGGAGAATTCAAAAAGATAATAGGACTATCATGCGTGGGTGCAATAGCAACAATTTCATGTTTAACATAAGGAACTATAGCAAGTTCAACTCCATAAGCATAATTCATATTGGCATCTTGGCCACAAGCATAGCAAGCATCATCAAAAAGGCATATTTCAAAAGAATCAACGGGATCATAACAATCATCATAGCATTCATCCTTAGGTAAATTTGAAGGGAAATTAAACAATGTATGGGATAAAGAGTTACTCTCATTAGATGGTGGGAACGGGTGATCAATCCGCTCTTTCTCCTTTTATTCTTCGCTCTCCTCCTCATCTTTTTCATCTAATGAGCTCACAGTTTCATCAATTTCTTATTCCATAGACTCCTGCAAAATATTAGTCTCTTCTCGGACAGCGGAGACTTTCTCAATAAATTCATCAATATCATAATTGTATTTATAATTCTCATAGCAATATTTAAGGATAGCTAAATTTTTAGGTCTATAAACTGAATCATCAAAATCTTCAAACTCTTTAAACAAAGATTCAATTTCACAAGCACCCTTAAAAGCAACAAATTCTTCTATTCGTTCCACATCATAGTAATCATATATACCATTAGCATAAGAAGCTAAGGTTTCATTATCATTAAATTTGCATGAAAAGGGAAGGTGTGGAGCCTTCATCATAGAGCAACAAGTATAATCATGTCTCAAGCATAGATCCCGAGCATACCAACGCAACATATAAATTTGATCCCATAATAGTTTCCCTTTTTGAGTCAAGCGATAATCCCTAAAGTATTCACGTTGATCCAACGTGTCTCCCATTATATAATTGAATGGGCTTTTCTCAGGATTATTAAAGTAGTGCATAATATTTTTCACATAATGAGCATCGAGGGTTTTAGGAGGTTCCCCATCTCCATGAGTAGCAAGTAAACCTAATATTTTTGGTATTTCGTGTTACATATCCATAAATAAAGGTAGAAAACAAGAGCACATAATAAAAAATACTTAGTGATAAAGCAAACAAGCACACACGAGAATATTCACCCCACGCTATAACTCCCCGGCAACGGCGCCAGAAAAAGGTCTTGATAACCCACAAATATAGGGGATCAATTGTAGCCTCTTTTGATAAGTAAGATTGTCGAACCCAACGAGGATCTAAAGTTAGAATAAATATTCCCTCAAGTTTTATCGACCATCGATACAACTCTACACACGTTTGACGTTCGCTTTACCTAGAACAAGTATGAAACTAGAAGTACTTTGTAGGTGTTTTTGGATAGGTTTGAAAGATAATAAAGAGCGCGTAAATAAAAAGTAGGGGCTGTTTAGATAAAGAAACAATACAGTTAGTATAGCGAGTGTGGAAAAGTGGTGGTAGGAGTTGCGAAATTGTCCCTAAGCAATTGACTACTTTACTAGACCGATAGCAAGTTTTATGTGGGAGAGGCCACTGCTAGCATGTCATCCCTGACTTGGAATTCTATGCACTTATGATTGGAACTATTAGCAAGCATCCGCAACTACTAACGTTCATTAAGGTAAAACCCAACCATAGCATTAAGATATATTGGCCCCCCTTCAATCCCGTATGCATCAATTTCTATGCTAGGTTGAAGCTTCTATCACTCTTGCCCTCCAATACATATTCCTATCAACATACAACTAACCCTATGGTGTGATCCATGCGCGCGCTCATATGATGGGCACCAAAGTACAGCAACATAACCACAAGCAAATTACACCAATCATAGCAATTCACCAATTACCGATAGGACAACGAAAATCTACTCAGACATCATAGGATGGCAACACATCATTGGATAATAATATGAAGCCTAAAGCACCATGTTCAAGTAGAGGGTACAGCGGGTTGCGGGAGAGTGGACTGCTGTAGATAGATGGGGGAAGGTGATGAAGATGTTGGTGAAGATGACAGAGGTGTTGGTGTAGATCGCCGTCGCACGATGATGGCCCCGGTGGCACTCCGGCGCCACCGAAAGCGAGGGGGAGAGAGCCCCCCTCCTTCTCCTTCTGCCTTGGCCTTCTCCCTAGGTGGGAGAAGGGTTCTCCTCTGGTCCTTGGTCTCCATGGCATGGGAGGGGTGAGAGCCCCTCCGAGATTGGATCTGTCTCTCTCTTTTTCTACGCTCCAGATTCTGGCCTTTCACCGTTTCTTATATTCCCGGAGATCCGTAAGTCCGATTGGGTTGAAATTTGGACACAATTTTTATCTGGATATTGGCTTTCTTGCAGCGAAAGAAGGGCACCAACCGCCTTACGGGGTGGCCGCGAGGGTCAGGGGCACGCCCACCCCCCTGGGGCGCGCCCCCTGCCTCGTGGCCCCCTCGGGCATCGTCTCGCGTTGGTTCTTCTTCCCAAAAATCACATATATTCCAAAAAAAATCCGTAAGTTTTTATCCCATTTGGACTCCGTTTGATATGGATTTTCTGTGAAACAAAAAATATGCAACAAACAGGAACTGGCACTAGGCACTGGATCAATATGTTAGTCCCAAAAATAGTATAAAAGGTTGCCAAAAGTATATGAAAGTTGTATAATATTGGCATGGAACAATCAAAAATTATAGATACGATGGAGACGTATCAATAACCTTTCGCAACAAGTCGAGCTTTGTGGACAGCAATATTACCGTCAACGTCAGTCTTCTTCTTGAAGATCCATTTATTCTCTATGGCTTACCGATCATCGGGCAAGTCAACCAAAGTCCATACTTTGTTCTCATACATGGATCCCATCTCAGATTTCATGGCCTCAAGCCATTTCGCGGAATCTGGGCTCATCATCGCTTCCTCATAGTTCGCAGGTTCGTCATGGTCAAGTAACATGACCTCCAGAACAGGATTATTGTACCACTCTGGTGCGGATCTTACTCTGGTTGACCTACGACGTTCGGTAGTAACTTGATCTGAAGTTTCATGATCATCATCATTAGCTTCCTCACTAATTGGTGTAGGAATCACTGGAACTGATTTCTGTGATGAACTACTTTCCAATTTGGGAGCAGGTAAAATTACCTCATCAAGTTCTACTTTCCTCCCACTCACTTCTTTCGAGAGAAACTCCTTCTCTAGAAAGGATCATTCTTAGCAACGAATATCTTGCCTTCGGATCTGTGATAGAAGGTGTACCCAACAGTCTCCATTGGGTATCCTATGAAGACACATTTCTATGATTTGGGTTCGAGCTTAGCAGGTTGAAGCTTTTTCACATAAGCATCACAACCCCAAACTTTAAGAAACGACAACTTAGGTTTCTTGCCAAACCATAATCCATATGGTGTCATCTCAACGGATTTAGATGGTGCCCTATTTAACGTGAATGCAGCCGTCTCTAAAGCATAACCCCAAAACGATAGTGGTAAATCGGTAAGAGACATCATAGATCGCACCATATCTAATAAAGTACGGTTACGACGTTCGGACACACCATTAAGGTGTGGTGTTCCAGGTGGCGTGAGTTGCGAAACTATTCCACATTGTTTCAAATGAAGACCAAACTCATAACTCAAATATTCACCTTCGCGATCAGATGGTAGAAATTTTATTTTCTTGTTACAATGATTTTCTACTTCACTCTGAAATTCTTTGAACTTCTCAAATGTTTCAGACTTATGTTTCATCAAGTAGATATACCCATATCTGCTCAAATCATCTGTGAAGGTAAGAAAATAACGATACCCGCCGCGAGCCTCAACACTCATCGGACCGCATACATCAGTATGTATTCTGTTGCTCGCTCCATTGTTCCGGAGAACAGAGTCTTAGTCATCTTGCCCATGAGGCATGGTTCGCAAGCATCAAGTGATTCATAATCAAGTGATTGCAAAAGCCCATCAGCATGGAGTTTCTTCATGCACTTTACACCAATATGACCTAAACGGCAGTGCCACAAATAAGTTGCACTATCATTATTAACCTTGCATCTTTTGGCTTCAATATTATGAATATGTGTATCACTACAATCGAGATTCAACAAAAATAGACCACTCATCAAGGGTGCATGACCATAAAAGATATTATTCATATAAATATAACAACCATTATTCTCTGATTTAAATGAATATCCGTCTCGCATCAAACAAGATCCAGATATAATGTTCATGCTTAACGCTGGCACCAAATAACAATTATTCAGGTCTAAAACTAATCCCGAAGGTAGATGTAGAGGTAGCGTGCTGACGGCGATCACATCGACTTTGGAACTATTTCCCACGCGCATCGTCACCTCGTCCTTAGCCAATCTTCGTTTAATCCGTAGCCCATGTTTCGAGTTGCAAATATGAGCAACAGAACCAGTATCAAATACCCAGGCGCTACTACGAGCATTAATAAGGTACACATCAATAACATGTATATCAAATATACCTTTCACTCTGCCATCCTTCTTATCTGCCAAATACTTGGGGCAGTTCCGCTTCCAGTGACTAGTCCCTTTGCAGTAGAAGCACTCAGTCTCAGGCTTAGGTCCAGACTTGGGCTTCTTCACTTGAGCAGCAACTTGCTTGCCGTTCTTCTTGAAGTTCCCCTTCTTCCCTTTTCCCTTTTTCTTGAAACTTGTGGTCTTGTTAACCATCAACACTTGATGCTCCTTCTTGATTTCTACCTCCGCAGCCTTTAGCATCGCGAAGAGCTCGGGAATTGTCTTATCCATCCCTTGCATATTATAGTTCATCACGAAGCTTTTGTAGCTTGGTGGCAGTGACTGAAGAACTCTGTCAATGACACTATCATCAGGAATATTAACTCCCAGTTGACTCAAGTGGTTGTGGTACCCGGACATTCTGAGTATATGTTCACTGACAGAACTATTCTCCTCCATCTTGCAACTACAGAAGTTATTGGAGACTTCATATCTCTCAATTCGGGCATTTGCTTGAAATATTAATTTCAACTCCTAGAACATCTCATATGCTCCATGACATTCAAAATGTTGTTGAAGTCCCGATTCTAAGCCGTAAAGCATGGCACACTGAACTATCGAGTATTCATCAGCTTTGCTCTGCCAGATGTTCATAACGTCCGGTGTTGCTCCTGCAGCGAGTCTTGCACCTAGCGGTGCTTCTAGGACCTAATTCTTCTGTGCAGCAATGAGGATAATCCTCAAGTTACGGACCCAGTCCGTGTAGTTGCTACCATCATCTTTTAACTTAGCTTTCTCTAGGAACGCATTAAAATTCAAGGGAATGGTAGCACGGGCCATTGACCTACAACAACATAGACATGCAAAATACTATCAGGTACTAAGTTCATGATAAATTAAAGTTCAATTTAATCATATTACTTAAGAACTCCCACTTAGATAGATATCCCTCTAGTCATCTAAATGATCACGTGATCCATATCAACTAAACCATGTCCGATCATCACGTGAGATGGAGTAGTTTTCAATGGTGAACATCACTATGTTGATCATATTTGTTCGATCTTTCGATCTCAGTGTTCCGAGGCCATATCTGCATATGCTAGGCTCGTCAAGTTTAACCCGAGTATTCTGCGTGTGCAAAACTGGCTTGCACCCGTTGTATTTGAACGTAGAGCTTATCACACCCGATGATCACGTGGTGTCTCGGCACGATGAACTGTAGCAACTATGCATACTCAGGGAGAACACTTATACCTTGAAATTTAGTGAGGGATCATCTTATAATGCTACCGCCGTACTAAGCAAAATAAGATGCATAAAAGATAAACATCACATGCAATCAAAATACGTGACATGATATGGCCATCATCATCTTGTGCCTTTGATCTCCATCCGCGAAGCACCGTCATGATCTCCATCGTCACCGGCTTGACACCTTGATCTCCATCGTAGCATCGTTGTCGTCTCGCCAACTATTTCTTCTACCACTATCGCTACTGCTTATTGATAAAGTAAAGCAATTACATGGCGATTGCATTTCATACAATAAAGCGACAACCATAAGGCTCCTGCCAGTTGCCGATAACGGTTACAAAACATGATCATCTCATACAACAATTTATATCTCATCACATCTTGACCATATCACATCACAACATGCCTTGCAAAAACAAGTTAGACGTCCTCTACTTTGTTGTTGCAAGTTTTACGTGGCTGCTACGGGCTTCTAGCAAGAACCGTTCTTACCTACGCATCAAAACCACAACGATTTTTCGTCAAGTGTGCTATTTTAACCTTCAACAAGGACCGCGCATAGTCAAACTCGATTCAACTAAAGATGGAGAAACAGACACCCGCGAGCCACCTGTGTGCGAAGCACGTCGGTAGAACCAGTCTCATGAACGCGGTCATGTAATGTCGGTCCAGGCCGCTTCATCCAACAATACAGCCGAATCAAAGTAAGACGTTGCTGGTAAGCAGTATGACTATTATCGCCCACAACTATTATCGCCCACAACTCTTTGTGTTCTACTCGTGCATATAACATCTACGCATAGACCTGGCTCGGATGCCACTGTTGGGGAACGCGGTATTTCAAAAAATGTCCTACGATCATGCAAGATCTATCTAGGAGATGCATAGCAACGAGCGGGGAGAGTGTGTCCACGTACCCTCGTAGACCAAAAGCAGAAGCGTTTAGTAACGCGGTTGATGTAGTCGAACGTCTTCACGATCCAACCGATCCAAGTACCGAACGTACGGCACCTCCGTGTTTAGCACACGTTCAGCACGATGACGTCCCTCGAGATCTTGATCCAGTTGAGGCCGAGGGAGAGTTCCGTCAGCACGACGGCGTGGCGACGGTGATGATGATGTTACCGACGCAGGGCTTCGCCTAAGCACTACGACGATATGACCGAGGTGTGTAACTGTGGAGGGGGGCACCGCACACGACTAAGAGAAGACTTGGTGTGCCTTTGGGGTGCCCCCATCAAACGTATATAAAGGAGGGGGGAAGAGGTGGCCGGCCCAAGGGGGGTGTGCCAGGTGTGGGGAGTCCTACTAAGACTCCCTAGTTCAAGTAGGATTCCCCTCCTCTTTCCTTTTCCGGAGTAGCAAAGGGGGAAAGAGAGGGAGAGTAGGAGAGGGAAGGGGGCGCCGCCCCCACCCCTTGTCCAATTCTAACTGGCAAGGGGGGCACACGCCACCTCCTGGCCGGCCCTCTCTCTTCTCCGCTAAGGCCCATTATGGCCCATTAACTTCCGGGGGGGTTCCGGTAACCCCCGGTACTCCGAAACTCATCCGAAACATTCCGAACCATTCTGGTGTCCGAATGTAACCTTCCAATATATGAATCTTTACCTCTCGAACATTTCGAGACTCCTCGTCATGTCCGTGATCTCATCCAGGACTCCGAACAAACTTCAGTCATCAAATCACATAACTCATAATACAAATCGTCATCGAACGTTAAGCGTGCGGACCCTACGGGTTCGAGAACTATGTAGACATGACCTAGACACCTCTCCGGTCAATAACCAATAGCGGAACCTGGATGCTCATATTAGCCTACATATTCTACGAAGATCTTTATCGGTCAAACCGCACAATAACGTACGTTGTTCCCTTTGTCATCGGTATGTTACTTGCCCGAGATTCGATCGTCGGTATCCTCATACCTAGTTCAATCTCGTTACCGACAAGTCTCTTTACTCGTTCCGTAATGCATCATCCCGCAACTAACTCATTAGTCACATTGCTTGCAAGGCTTATAGTGATGTGCATTACCGAGAGGGCCCAGAGATACCTCTCTGATACACGGAGTGACAAATCCTAATCTCGATCTATGCCAACTCAACAAACACCATCGGAGACACCTGTAGAGCATATTTATAATCACCCAGTTATGTTGTGATGTTTGATAGCACACAAGGTGTTCCTCCCGTGTTCGGGAGTTGCATAATCTCATAGTCAGAGGAACATGTATAAGTCATGATGAAAGCAATAGCAATAAAACTAAACGATCATCAATGCTAAGCTAACGGATGGTTCTTGTCCATCACATCATTCTCTAATGATTTGATCCCGTTCATCAAATGACAACACATGTCTATGCCTAGGAAACTTAACCATCTTTGATTAACGAGCTAGTCAAGTAGAGGCATACTAGGGACACTCTGTTTGTCTATGTATTCACACATGTACTAAGTTTCCGGTTAATACAATTCTAGCATGAATAATAAACATTTATCATGATATAAGGAAATATAAATAACAACTTTATTATTGCCTCTAGGGCATATTTCCTTCACAATAGTGATGTAGATCATTTGGAGAAATCCATTGGAGTGAGTTGCACTTTCAATACCTACATGGGTTAGTCCCACAAGGAACACACAAGGATATCCATAGACATAGAGTGAAATACAAATATGATGATGTCCATGAAAGCATTTGGTTACCTTGTCCCTTGTCTTACCAACAAGAGGGTTTGTGACTCCTTGAACTAGTGCAAGATATGGAAGTTGATTGCACTTGTCCTTGCCAAAATGAATATGAGTGAAGTATGTTGGCGGAGTCAGCCTCAAGAACTCTCTAGTTCTTCTTCTTTGGGACCCACATCAACTTGATGGGAATCCTTGGAGTTGTAGTCGTACTTGATGAAGTAGAACTTGATGTAGTCTTGGGAACCCACTTGACCAAGGCCTTAGGAGCTTCTTCAAATGAATCAATGTCTTCTTGCAGCTTGTCCTTGCCTTTTAGCTTGTGGTCTTGTGGTGGAAAATCATCTTGAGCTTGTGTTCCTTTGAAATAAGTGGGGTCATACTTCTCTTGTTGAGGAACAAACTTCGTCTTGGGGTATTGATCTTCTTCCCACTCAACTCCATTGGCATTCAACTTTCGTTCAAAACCAACACCTTGATTCTTCCGGTGCCTTCCTTGCTTGCGTACAATTTCCTCAAATTTCTTACTTCCGGCAAGGCTCTTGGAAACACCTTTCTCTATAATTCCCTTCAATAAGCTATTTTCTTGCTCAAGTGTAACTTGGCTAAGAGAATCATTAGTGGAATCAAGAGAACTACTAGAAGCAACAATATTGGATTTAACATGATTATTGTTGCTACTAGAAGAAGAATCTTTCTTGCCCTTGTTGCTAGATTTTACTTGTGGCATATAAGTAGACAAGAGTAAACGCTTGGCAATGTAAGAAGAACTTTTCTTTCAAAGATCATCATTGATTGATTTTACGAACCCATGCTCTTGTTCCAAATTTAGCTTCTCGAAGCCTAGCTTCTCATGAGTCTTTAAAAGCTCTCGATGATCCTCTAGAGTTGTTTCATGAGCTAACTTAAGAGTGTTTAGTTCTTTAGTTAGACGCTCAATCTCCTTCTTATCATTGTCATTCGTTTCATCTTGATTAGCATGATTAATAGCAAATTCATCATAGTTTTCATCACTAGTGTTCTCAACAAGTAAATCATCATCACCTAGCAAATCATCTTCATTACTATTGAAATCAACATACTCGGGGTGTGATACCTTAGGGCCTTTAGCCATGAAGAATCTTCCAATTCCTTCATTTGATGAGTCAAATATGTCATAGTAGTTGGATGACACAAGTGCAAGACCGGCAACACCTTCCATCTTGAGTATATCCGGAGTCGGAGTGATAACTTCTCTTGGAACCGGATACCCATTCACCAACGTGAGCTTGATGTCTTTGTCTTGTATAGCTCTTTGATGACTTGTCCTTTCTTTTCGAATCCTTGCATATACGAGAGGGTCTTCATTCATAACGATCATCTCTACTCCTTCTCTCTCTTGGTGGTGATTCATCTCTTTTACTTCTCCTTTTAGGTGAATCTTCTCTTCTCTTATAGGGAGCCGTACACTCATTGGAGTAGTATCCGGGTCTTCCACAATTGTAGCAATTGCGATCACGACTAGAAGATCTTTTATCACTGTAGGACCTTGACTTAGAACTTCTCTCTTTGCTTCTATTCTTATAGAATTTGTTGAAGTTCTTCACCATTAAGCTCAATTCTTCATTGAAGACTTGCTTCTCACTTGATGTTATAGGAGCATCACATGAAGCTTTGTAAGCACCACTTGACTTGTTGTGGAGCTCTTTCTTATCCTTAAGTGACATCTCATGAGCAACAATTCTACCAATGACTTCCGTTGGCTTGAGATCTTTGTAGTTTGGCATCATTTGGATCAAGGTGCACAGGGTATCATATTTTCCATCCAAGGTTCTTAGGATATTTTTTATGATGAATTTGTCGGTCATCTCTTCGCTTCCTAAGCCGGCAATCTCATTTGTGATGAGAGCAAGCCTAAAATACATCTCAGCGACTCCTTCACCATCCTTTATTTTGAACTTGCCAAGTTGACTTTGAAGCACATCCAATTTAGATTCCTTAACAGACTCGGTACCTTCATGCATATCAACCAAAATATCCCAATTTTTCTTTGCATTCTCAAGGCGGCTGATTTTGTTGAATTCTTCGGGGCACAATCCGTTGAAGAGAATATCGCAAGCTTGAGCACTGTATTGCAACATGTTCAATTCTTCCATGGACGCTTCATGATCCAGTTCTCTTCCATCCTCGAAGTATTCACCTTGCAAGCCAATATACACACAATAGCCCAAACGGCGGGGTTATGACCAAGAATATGCATTTTCATCTTATGCTTCCAACTAGCAAAATTTGTACCATCAAGTAAGGACCTCTACGGTGGTAATTTCCCTCGCTAGACACCATACTCTCCTAGGTTGTGAAAACAAGGCCACCAAAGCTATGAAAATCAAGACAAATAAAGACCAAAGCTCTGATACCACTTATAGGATCGAAAGTATGTCTAGAGGAGGGGGTGATTAGACTACTTGATCAAATCAAAATCTAACTTTTCCTAATTTTAAGTGTTGGCAAATTTTAGCAACTAGGTACAAGTCAAGAAATCAACCTACTCATGTAATTCTAAGAGTATAGCAGCGAAAAGTAAAACATCTATCTTTTATTATATGCTTAAAACAATAGAAAACGAACGATGGTGATTTGACACTTTAGAAATTAAGATGTATCATCGGTGAAGATCTAAATTGATATTAGGCAAGGACACGAGCGTATACTATTGCACACGGATTAGATCTATACTATTGCACGTGAAGTATACTATTGCACGTGAAGGAAACTGAAACAGATTGGTATTAGGCAACAAGGTGGACGTATACTATTGCACACGGAATAGTTTCCAGCATACACTCATCCGTACCCAACTCAAACTCAATAACCTTTGGACTAATATAAAGGTTGGGGCACACACCCCAAAACGCCCACGGAATTAACAAATGCCATAACACCCAACACCACGCGTATGAGATTGAAGGCAGATCCACACACGCCAGTATGAAGATTGAAGGAGATCCACACAACGCCATATTGACACACGCCAAGAACATCAACTTCAACAACAAGTAGACTCCACACGAATCGAAGGGGTGACATACTGCAGGACGCCCAGCACATCGAACAAGGGAAGAAGAAACGCCAGAAAATCATCAATAGTAATATATAGCTGAAATCTCAAGGTCTGTTTAGATCTTTCCATCCTGCAATAAACATCAACTGCAACAACAAGTAGACTCCACACGAATCGAAGGGGCGACATACGGCAGGACGACCGGCACATCGAACGATGGAAGAAGAAACGCCAGAAAATCATCAACGGTAATATATAGCTGAAATCTCGAGGTCTGTTTAGATCTTTCCATCCTGCAATAATTTTGGGTAAATATTAGTGCAATATCATATGAACCACTCTTTTTAAAATTGTTTTGAAGGCAATATCTCTATGACGTACATGAAGTTGAGTGAGTTAACCGCAAGAGGACAGACATGGAATATTAAAGCCAAAGTAATGAGAATGTGGGACTCGACCAACCCTTTGACTGATGAACTTATAAGCATCAATATGATCTTGATGGATGAGCAGGTATTTTCTTCACATAATCAACAATGGGATTGTTTTACTGTTAAAACTACTACTAAGATTTTTCTTCATTAAATTCTGAAGGGCCATACAGTTCATGCTGCTATCTGGAAGAATCTAATTGACACTACAGAGCAAAGATCAACGAGGGTTTTATACATGCTTTTAGCAATTTTTAAGTTGTAGATTCGACAAAATATCAGCCAGTCAACAATGAAATTAAAATTATCTTTTTATACAATACAAAATTAAAGGAGATGAAAGGTTCATCGGATAATTTTCCAGATTACTACTTCAAGTTTGCTGGCAAAGATACCCTAAAAGAACGGCTAGAAAAAGACCAACAATGCTCAGGTATGTTGATAGTCATATTCTTACTTCCAAGTGGTAAATTTAAATTTGAAGTCATTTGTTGGTAGTTGTATTAATAGACTCCAAATTAATAACTTCCTAATTTTTAAGTCTTCAATCTTCAAATTTGCAGATGTCATTGGGTTACTTACCAAGATTAAGCCAATAGAATTAAGGATAACAAAGAAGAAAACACCTTCAGATATACGTGAGATTGAAATTCTAATGTCGGAGTAAGTGTATATCCATGCCTCGATTTTTCACTGAAGGGTAAAGACTATTTTCCTCCACTTATATTATTATTACCATTAATTATTCAGGGGTGATAAAAATCAGAGTATCATTATGGGGAACATTAGCTCACCATTTAAGTGAGAATGTAATATGCAATGAAACAATTATTATTGTTACCTCAACAATGGTGCAAAAATTCAACGGTAAGTTCAATATGTTTACACGTCATTTTTTATACCAAAATAATCTATATCTATATCTATACCTACTAATAAACCAAGGTGATATTCTTGGTTTCGTCCCGCATTAGATATTTTTTTCCATTAGTTTTGATCGACAGTATGTTCAATTGCGAGGTGGTACTAAATTTTTTGGTCCGCATCCACATCCTCTCAATGGGCCTGCACGCACGTTCCGGCGTGCACGCACGTTTAGGTACCTTACCTGATTTTCACACGTACTCACAATAATCCCACCTCGATTGCTTTCATGAAATCCTACCAATTTATATACATACGCAAATTGCCTGTAATATCAAAAACTAGCCTCTTGGATCAAGAAACACAGAACGAGTAAAGAGAAAGAGAGAAGGGAGGGGTCAGACATGACCGGTAGTCCGGCGCACGGGGCTCCCGGAGCAAGGCAAGGGACGGAGATGGCTGAAGAAAAGGGAGGCAGTTCGGTGCGAACGGAAAAGGGCTTCAGCGGCCGCCCGAGATGGCGTCGCCGGGAGGAGGAAGCGGAGGCGGAGATGGCCGGAGGAGGTAGGGCAGGGCAGACCGGCAGCGCGCGGGCTCCCGCTCTCTTTGTGAGCGTGTCTGGCGGCGCTGGGATTGGGAGGATAGGATCGAGGGAGTTGTTGGGGATCGGGGGGATAGGTTAAACTTATTGGGCCGGCCTGGCCGGTTGGTCCTTTCCCTCTCCCGTCATTACAGAAATTAGGAAAAGAGGCAATGATGAAAAAAATAGGTAGCTAGGTTGCATGAAAAAAATATGAAACTTTTCTTGTGGTGTGCATGATTTA
Organism: Aegilops tauschii subsp. strangulata; assembly: GCF_002575655.3. NCBI lineage: Eukaryota > Viridiplantae > Streptophyta > Magnoliopsida > Poales > Poaceae > Aegilops > Aegilops tauschii. The sequence continues at coordinate 332,198,370 of NC_053036.3, forward strand.
TACTTAGGTCCACAAAAGAAGTTTCACCGAAATTGGAGAATTTTGGAAAAAGTTTTGGGGGCCAAACTTGTAATTGAAAATGCAAAGGATTTTGGAGAAGGTTGGAATGGAAATTGGAAAAGAAATTAAATAAAATACAAGGAAAGCTCAAATGATTTTCCAAAAATGTCCATAGTTTTAATTTGGTGTGAAATATTCAATCATGATGAAATGTAAAAATAAAATAAAATAAACATTATAATGACGACAGAATTGGTCTCGGTTTGTTACAACTCCGATCTTACGTTATCTTCTTACGGAGGTTCAATCTATTCATGAGAATTCGTTATTTTCAATAATCTTCTAAGAAACTGGCAGCTAAATTTGATAACAAAACTTTATTTTTGATATATAATTTTTTGAATAACAAGTTAGAGGGAAATAGCATCGATTTTCATAAAAAATATTATGCAACTCACACAAAAAATTACATATATAAAAAAAGGGTAGTATAATTATATACACCACTTGACCTAATATTGGAAATTAGCATAACACTAAAACCGATTATGTAATATTTGTTCTCTTTTCTCTATTTCCACATATCAACAAAAATCGTTGATAAGGATCAGGTAGGGCAAGGAATGGGAAAAAGGGTGTGTGATACTACTCAGTCTCATTTTTATATTATGGGACATAGGGAGTAATCTTTTTTTCCCGTTGCAACGCACTGGCCCATGTGCTAGTAAATCTAATAGATTTATTGCTTATTAAATAGGTTTGTGCCTAAAGTCAACTAGCGCCACAAGATTATATACCAATCTAGATATACCCGAGACTTGGGAACTTCGTGGCAGGTATTAAGCACAATTTGTAGGTACTGGTGATATAGAAGTTCATAATATATCTTCATTTACTAACTTTTACTTATAGCCACTCCGCCGAAGAAACTCTACCAAAAATGATGGAGATAGATAAAAGTACTCAAGGTACACTGGAAGATCAAATGTTTTACAGAAGGATAACCTTAAAAGAACTTACTGGAATCAAGCACGACAACCCAACAGATGAGGTAATGAATCAGAACTCTTCTAAGATATGATATTGTAGAAGCCTCCAAGACCTACAGATGTATTTGACATATTTGTATGAGTGACTGCATATTCTTTAAAGTGCTATATTTTCTTCATCAACTTTAAGTACTTTGTGTTCACAACAATACTACAATTGATCGGTTACAAGAAAATATCCAATGGTGGTACATGTCATCCAATGTTTGCAACAAAATTTCTATGAAAGAACCGCATACTTATTATTGCAAGAATTGTGATGCGTATCCAGAAGGTGTAACACCTAGGTAAGCATATTCTCTTTATTTGACCATCATTATGTACTATTACATTTGCGTTACACTAATGAAATGTGATTCTAGGCATCGCATTCGACTTCAAATTATCACAGTGCCACTACAAGTTGCACTTTATTTGATGAAGAGGTTGAAAGAATGCTCGATATGTCAGTCTCATTCCTGTTGGATTCCTTAGATGGAAAGTCTGAAGAAGTCCCAAATATTATACAAGAATTATGTGGAGAAAGACCTATCTTTGGATTCAAACTCAACAATAAGAACCTCACTCTAGGCATGCAGAACTATGCAGTAAAGGAAATATTCGTGCCTGATGAGAAGCTTGAGAAGCGACACTTAGAGGATAAAGCTAAAGAGGTAATGGTCTATCAAACTATCAAATCTATTTAAACACCAATTATTATACTCTCTTATATTGAACTATTGAAGCAAGTATTTACAGTTCTTGAACCATTGTGCTCAACAGGATTTGATGGATGATGAAGTGGACAACATGTTAAAACAAGAAACAAAAAAAAACTGAATGAGCCAGTTAGAAAGGTGGTTGAATACTTCACCGTCCGAACTTTTCTTTTCATAAATTCATCCGTTAATGTGATTTTTGTAGGTACAAATTAGCAAATGTGATCTTAACAAAAACGCATGTTAGTTGGTCCCTGTGTAAGAGGAGCTAGAAGTTAAAAGAAATGGGAGTACAGTACATCAGAAGGAGCATCAACATAAAAAGTCATCAACAAGTGTCGATGGCGGGAAAAGGAGGTGAAGATCGGTTGTATTATCAGACCCGGAAGATGAAGAAAATGAAAAATGTAAATCTGAAAAAGCAGGGCCCAAAAATACCAGAAGTGTTCATGCAAAAAACAAAAAGATAAAAGTTGAACATGAAGACTCAGATGTTCGTAACACCAAGGATAAAAGTATCGTCAATGCAGGCACAAGGATGACACGAAGTTCGTCTAAAAGGTCTAACAACATCAAGACCAAAGGTACTGATGTAAAATTTGAGGACACAAGTCGTCAACTGGAAGGTCAAGTACGCCAAACAAGACCCAAGAGACGAAGAACCTTTGCCAGTAACTTTTTGGGACAGTAGTTTATCCACAGAAATAAGCCAGAGTATATGCTCATAAGAAAGGAGTAGATGTTGTTTACTTAGTGAACTCTGTGAATACAACATATTCAACATTTTTATATATGATATGATCGATATGTATGAACAATATGACATTTTGTTTTTAAACAATTCAAGTATTGTATACTATTCAGAAGAGAGAATGAGCAGTACATTCATTTTTAATCAATTTAACTGTTAAGCAACATTCAGAAGATTAGCATTGCATTTGTGTGGTTGGTCAAAGCTCTGATGTGCTACAACATTTGCTACAACTACAATGTACTAGCATGGCCTAGAATATATGAGAATAAATGCTCAGCAATTTTAAAAAGATTGAGTTGGAAATCCATCTGGAATACTATAGAAAAATAAAATAATCAAAATCATAGCTTGACTGCGAATTGATCCATATGAAGCCACAATGAAATTTAAAACGGTCGAAAGACGAATTGAGCTTTTCTCTAGGGTGTATATTATTATGTCACGAACAAGCGTATGATGGTGACTGCAGACCAAAAGCTTAATTTATTTTCTCACTAACCCAACCAAAAATTTTTCACACAAAAATGTATTTGTGGTAGACGCATAGCTAGCTGAACTGGTCCTAGACTAGGCAACATAGTTCAAGGCCAAACCTGCGCTGCTACGTACGACACTAATGCACCCAGCTTCCGCTCCTTAGTATTTGTTGCGCCGCGTTGCTCCACTTAGGCCAGACGGCTACTTGGTTCACTTCGCGGCAGCTCGCCTGTGCCGGCGTCTCAGTGCGGCCGCGCCACCGCCTGCCTTCCTTGGCGCAAGATATTCAACAGATCCAGCGAGAATCTTATCCCAGCAGGTAGCCGGAAGCTAATCGGAAGCGATTTGCTCATGCCGAAGAATATCATTGTGTGGAAGAGGAACAGTCCATTGATACGAAGTCTAATGAATAGTCCTTAAATCTCAATCTCTATTGTATCAGCTCCATGAAAAAGTGCCTGCAGCATGGAGATTTAAATATCTTCTTTACTAAATCATGAGCGTGGAAGTGGCATGGAGATTTTACCCAACAATTTCTAGTCTTGGAAGAAATTTAACTCAGGTAAGATGCAGAAAAAATTAGGGATTTTACCTGTGCAGGCTCCCCCAAATCCATTGGGCAATAGAGGTCGGGAGAGACGCCGCGACGTACATCTTCCCTCCGCTTAAGCTATGGTTGACGGCGGTACGCCGCTACGAGCAGCCAGCGACGGGCGCATGCGCTGGTGCTGCCTCATCAGAAAAGAAGGGGATAAGAGCTGCGCTAGAGCCCCATAGGGAAAACATCTTGGTGACCATTTACAAAGTTGAGGCAGAGCTAAAAAAACGACCAAAAATAGCAGTCAAAGCGCACGCTAAATTTTGGTCCACTCTAGGAACAAGGTCTAGCCGGTCCCAAGCCCGGGTGAAGGAGGAGGGTTGTGATAGACTTGGTGAGCCAACGTAAAAATTCAGCCACTCTTATGAAGATGAAATAAATGAAAGCATGGTCATGTGGCGGGCCTTGGAGAAACACAAAGTCCCAGCAAAGTACATTACCCTTATCATGGACATGTACGATAATGTTGTGACAAGTGTTCGAATAAGTGATGTCGACACTGATGACTTCCCGATTAAGATAGGACTGCATCAGGGGTTAGCTTTGAGCCCTTATCTTTTTGCATTGGTGATGGATGAGGTCACAAGGGATATACAAGGAGATATCCTATGGTGTATGCTCTTTGCGGATGATGTGGTGCTAGTTGACGATAGTCGGACGGGGGTAAATAGAAAGTTAGAGTTATGGAGACAAACCTGGAATTGAAAGGGTTTAGGCTTAGAAAAACTAAAACCGAGTACATTTTTTTTTAACAAAGGGTGAATTTTATTATTCAAAATGAAGCATCAAGTGGATACAAACACAATGAACGTACACCCGGCCTCTGCATAGCTAGGATGCACATAGCCAACACTAACGCACAAATACCTAAAACATGCCGGCAAAGAGCAAAGTCATACAAGACCAAAGCTATGCCTAAGCGATAAAAAAGTGATCAAAACAACGATCGACAAAGTACTACAACGACCATATCTGCACCAACCATCTCTTTGACACCAAAAGGACCATGAGATTCTTCAACGGCAACGCCTTCAAGAAGGAAACAACGCCCATGCGCCACCGTCACTGGATTCGACCATCAAAGGTCAAATGCTAGGTTTTCACCCTAAAGAACAAGTCCGAGCATCCAAGAAATGCCTTCAACAAGGTAACAATGTGAAAGCATCGTCATTGCCAGGTATACCAACTCTGGCCATACCTAGGGTTTTCACCTCGGAGCTCGAGACAAGGTACTCGAGAAGCACCACATCAAAGTCAACATGTGTTGTCGCCACCACTTTTCCGCGATTCCAACAGCTACATGTGTTGGGCTAGAAATCACCCTCGTTACTGCACAACCATTCCCTCTGCATCAAGTCGCCGTCCATAGATTGCATGTCACTGTCGAAGACTGACTGACTGACTGAAGTGAGAGACACTGAAACCCATAAAGAAGCCTTTTGCGTGCATCTCACAATGTCGTCAGTATAAACCGCTAACAGTAGTCACTGGATCTGGAGGAAGAAACCATCACAAAGACCTTTCATGACCATCGCAATCCGCAGCTAGGGTGCCGCCATACGTAGGCCGAAGTGACCACTAGACGGACCATCGTTGCGGCGGAGCACACTACACCAGACAGTCACCTCACAGGAGAGAGTGCCGCCCAGGCCCATCGGACGCCATGGCCAGATCTGAGAACGACACCTTGCAGCGTTCATGCACCGTCACGGACATCATAGCCGGGTTGTGCATGACCTCTGTCAAGCTTGTCGCCAGGCATACCGGGCTGGTGCTCATGGCGGCTGCAGCCAGCAAGAGCCGCTCCGAGGCGACACCACGCCCCGCGTGCACCAGATCGAAGCGAGCAGCACATCCCGCATCTGCTTGTGCTGCTTCTCCTGTACTGTTGCGTGAATCTGCTAGTCCAACATCGCTATTTATTAGCACTATGAACCGCCGCATCTACGTAGAGGCTGATGCGGTGCCGCCGGAGTTTCATCGTCGCTGCTGCTCACTTCTACTCGTCGCTGCGGAACTGCCAGGTACATGATGTGCAGTTTCAGTACTACTAGGTGTGAGGAGGAGGAGGTTAGCCTTGATGGCCAGGTGGTACCCCGGAAGGACACCTTTCGGTATTTGGGGTCAATGCTGCAGGAGGATGGGGGTATTGATGAAGATGTGAACCATCGAATCAAAGCCGGATGGATGAAGTGGCGCCAAACTTTCGACATTCTCTATGACAGGAGAGTGCCACAAAAGCTAAAAGACAAGTTCTACAGGACGGCGGTTCGACCCGCAATGTTGTATGGCGCTGAGTGTTGGCCGATTAAAATGCGACATGTTCAATAGTTAGGTGTGGCGGAGATGCGTATGTTGAGATGGATGTGTGGCCACACGAGGAAGGATCGAGTCCAGAATGATGATATACGAGATAGAGTTGGGGTAGCACCAATTGAAGAGAAGCTTGTCCAACATCGTCTGAGATGGTTTGGGCATATTCAGCGCAGGCCTCCAGAAGCTCCAGTGCATAGCGGACGGCTAAAGCGTGTGGAGAATGTCAAGAAAGGGCGGGGTAGACTAAATTTGACATGGGAGGAGTCCGTTAAGAGAGACCTGAAGGATTGGAGTATCACCAAAGAGCTAGCTATGGACAGGGGTGCGTGGAAACTTGCTATCCATGTGCCAGAGCCATGAGTTGGTTGCGAGATCTTATGAATTTCACCTCTAGCCTAGCCCAACTTGTTTGGGACTAAGGCTTTGTTGTTGTTGTTGTTGTTGCTGCTGCTAGGAACAAAGTACAAATGGAATCAACTTCCGATAGCCGTGCACTTATATATATAAAACGTAGTATTTCTAAGCTTCTAAATGGCACTCACAGATAAATTAAATCTTTAAGGGTCAAATAAATTAAATCTATCATACATAATTTTCACGTAATAGAGAAAATGAACACAGAAATAGAAAATTCGTTTCTTCAATATATTTTATGAATGCTAAAATATCACATGATAATTTCAAATTCGCCATGCAAGATCTTTAAAACATAACTTCACATGGTCGTAGCTTCCGTTCTAAATTCTATATAAAAATAGACTATACTTTTTAACATAATATGAACGCAAACGCTCATACATACACACATACACTCACCTCTATGAACGCAGACATGCACACCTTACACCTATGAGCACCTTCGATGGGCCGAGCCGGCACATCATCTTGAGATTGACAAAGTTGCCACAGACGCCTTCGTAGCTGATCGGACGTCTCCTCTCACTGAACGCACGTCGCTGGAAGGCCTAAAATAAATTCAGGAAAATGTTACCACCAATGTCAAGTCTAGGACTTCAACCCCAATAGGCCGGGATACCACTGTCCTCCTAACCATCCAATCACAGGCTGATTCACAAAAAAAGAAAATACTTACTACCTTCTAAAACACACTCACGCATACATTAAAAATCTTTACAATACATCTATCATATATAATTTTCATATAATGGAAAAAATGAAGACATACAAAGAAAAATTGTTTCATGTTATAATAATTAATGAATGCTAAAATATCACATCAAAATGTTATATGCACAAATTAAGTCAAAAGTCAAAGCAAATCTAATCATAAATAAATAGTCTAGCCGCACAAATGCGCGGGTAACCCCGCTAGTTGCATATGAAGGTAAAGGGAAGGGTTTGGAGAAGGCAAACATAATGTAGACACGGAGATTTTTGGCGGGGTTCCGATAGGTGGTGCTATCGTACATCCGCGTCGATGGAGACTTCAACCCACGAAGGGTAACGGTTGCGTGAGTCCATGGAGGGCTCCACCCACGAAGGTCCATGAAGAAGCAACCTTGTCTATCCCACCATGACCATTGCCCACGAAGGACTTGCCTCACTCGGGTAGATCTTCACGAAGTAGGCAATCTCCTTGCCCTTACAAACTTCTTGGTTCAACTCCACAATCTTGTCGAAGGCTCCCAAGCGACACCTAATCAGTCTAGGAGACACCACTCTCCAAAATGTAATAGATGGTGTGTTGATGATGAACTCCTTGCTCTTGTGCTTCAAATGATAGTCTCCCCAACAATCAACTCTCTCTCACAGATTTGGCTATGGTGGAAAGATGATTTGAGTGGAAAGCAACTTGGGTAAGGCTAGAGATCAAGATTCTTGTGGTTGGATAGGAATGTCTTGGTCTCAACACATGAGTAGGTGGTTCTCTCTCAGAAAATGAGTAGTGTAAGTGTAGGCGCGTTCTGATGGCTCTCTCACAAATGGAGAAGGGGGTGGAGGGGTATATATAGCCTCCACACAAAATCCAACCATTACACATATTTGACCCAACTCGGTCAGACCGAATAGAAGAACTCAGTGAGACCGATTTAGTTCAAAATGTGAACATTAGGAATCTCGATGGGACCGACGAGATCAACTCGGTGGGACCGATGTGCTAGGGCTTAGGGCAAACATCAACTCGATGGCATCGATTGCATCAACTCGGTTAAACCGAAGTGAAGCCATAAGGCAACAAAGAGGGTGTCAAGCAAACTCGGTGGGACCGATTGCACATTTCGGTGAGACCGAAATAACTACAACATGCAACAGAGAGTTTGCAAGGCCATCTCGGTGAGACCGAGATCCGTATCGGTGTGACCAAATTGTCTAGGGTTTCTGGCAGTGGCTATGTCAATTGAACTCGGTGGCACCCGATAGGTCAATTCGGTGGGGCCGAGTTTGACTTTGAGTTTTGGACATATCTAGAAATGAGAAAGTGGTTGAGGGTTTTTGGAGCAATATCACTAAGCACTTTGAGCAAGTAGACCATTAAGCAACACCTCATCCCCTTTTAATAGGATTGGCTTTCCTATGGACTCAATGTGGTCTGGATCACTAAAATAGAAATGAAGAGTCTTGAGCTTTTGCCAATCTTTGTCCTTAGCATTTTGAGGGGTCCACTCCATGCCATGACAATCATTGAACTTTCTGAAATATTTAACTTGAATGGATATTAGTTGAATGAGCTATATGTTGTTATGAATTACCAAAACCACCCAGGGATTAGTTGCATTTTCACCGGTGTTGGTGGCCTCTTCTCGCCGTCGTCGGTCCATGAGAAACTACGGCCACTCGCACCACCCATCTTCTCCAGTACCATTGGCTTCACACTCAAATGTTGCATATCATCCTCGTCTCCGCTTCGGCAGGCCTGCTGCATGTACGGGAAGGCCTAGCTGCTCTTCACCAGCCGCATCTCCGCCAAGACCGCAAGGTGTTCGATGATTTGCCCACAAGGTGCAAGGATAGTGGGGATGCATATTTTTTTACAACAACTGTAAGTGCATCTAGTGTCCCTTAGTGATTTTGGTGTATTGAAGACCTATAGGTTAAGGGACTAATGTGCTTGTGAGTGTACACAAGGACTATAAGTCTATGAGGAGTTTGATATTTATGATGAAAGTCGATCCCTAAAAATGAATGTCTTCAGTTGAAGACTTTGGTTTTCTTGAAGACTTTGAAAATGAGGAAATTGGTGTGACCTTGAAGACTTTTGTATTGATGCGAGGAATATGAAGCGTGAAGACTTTAGTTTTCGTAGTTTCATTTTCTCTTTCTTGAGTCATAGGAAACGCCGTACTGTTAAAGGGGGTTGAGGTACATCTAAGGAAAAGTTTCCAAGTGATGCTCATCTCAAAATCCTACACTCAGGAATTTGTTCTGACTGAGGAGTTAGGAATTCGCTGGTGCAGATTGCCTACAAGTGAGGAACATGATAGCCCTGAGGAATTTGAGAGCTCAAATTTCTGACCGTTGTTGTGTTGCGCGCCAGCTGTCCCAAAATATCTTATCCACCTAATGGTCATATTATTGAAGGGAATTTATGTCTTATCATGTCGGTCTGCTCCCCAGGCTATAAATAGCCACCCCCTACAACCACTAGTTGGTTGGCTGCTCCGAGAGAAATTGACACTTGTCATTGAGAGCATCCCATCCTCCGAGGACTTTGAGCAAAAATCATCAGTGAGGAAAAACCCAAACCCAAACACCTACAACCCAAAGTGATTGAGCATCACTGAGGAGATTGTTCCTGTGTGGAACTGACACTTGTTACCTTTGAGGACTGTGTATCCTCTAGACGGTTAGGCGTCATGGTCTAGAGCATCCAAGAGGAATTGTGGATCGCCGAGTGACCGAGTTTGTGAAGGTCTGGAAGTCACCTGAAGACTTACCACGAGTGATTGGGCGAGGTCTGTGTGACCTTAGCTCAAGGAGAATACGGTGAGGACTGTGTGTCCTCAGGTTTAAATACATAGCCGCTCCAACCAGACGTACAACTGTCACAACAGTTGGAACTCGTCTACCAAATCATCGTCTTCACCAAGCTACTAGTTCTATTTCCTCAACCTTTCATTTACTCGTTCATGTGTTGATGTTACTGTTTGAAGACTTTCTCAATTTCCTCAATCCTAATTCTTCAGTCACTTTGTCTTTAGCCTGCTTATCATGTTTACACGCTACCTGTGCTCTGTGCTTGTTTTATATCATCATGATGACTGTGTTACTGCCATGTTATGCTTGCACTTGAGTACTTATTCCGCTGCATGTACTTCGTTACTTAGCAAATTCCTCAAGTTGAATTTCCTCAATGACGAATTTGTAAAAATCACCTATTCACCCTCCCTCTAGTCGATATAACGCACTTTCAACAACTTCATTTGTTCATCAGGCGATTCGTCGTAGGATGATGAGGAAACGGCTTGTGGCTTTGCTCGTTAATGTACACATAGCTAGGCAGTGGCTGGTGTACATGGGATCAATCTCGCGCCATTCTCCGGCGTTGAACCGCAATAGAGAGAGCGGACATTACCTACTATTCGCCAGCGCACGTTCCCACTCTTCAATCCCAAACTTTTTCGGCGGCGCTTCCGGATGGCTAGACATGTGTTCAATCGTATTCGGGAGGGAGTTGTAGCATATGATAATTACTTTGAGTGCAAAGAGGATGCCCTTGGAAAGGTTGGCTTCTCCTCTTATCAGAATTGCACTGCGGCTATTCATATGCTTGCATACAGAAATCCTGGTGATTGTGTGGATTACATCCACATGAGTGAGTCCAGATGCCTCGCATCATTGTACAAGTTCTGGAAGGCCGTGGTAGCAGTGTTTAGCACGGAGTACCTAAGCGAGCCAAATGTTGTGGATATAACCCGGTTGTTGGCAATCAATGCAGATAGAGGCTTTCCAGGAATGCTTGGTAGCATAGATTGTATGCACTAGAAGTGGAAGAACTATCCATTTTCTTAGCAGGGGTAGTACAAGGGGCATGTGAAAGCTTACATTGTCATACTTAAAGCAGTGGCTTCACAAGATCTTTGAATTTGGCACCCTTTTTTGGTATGGCTGGTCCTCACAATGACATCAACGTGCTTCAGCGCTCTCCAGTGTTCGCAAGACTTGAACAAGGAAACAGCCCAGAGGTCAACTTTGAGATCAAACGCCACCACTACAACAGGGGTACTACATAGTTGATGATATCTATCCTAAGTGGTTAACTCTTGTGAAGACAATATCCAATCCAGTAGGAGAGAAGAGGCAAAGATTTGCCCAAGCACAAGAGAGTGCTAGGAAGGATGTGGAGTGTGCTTTTGGTGTGTTTCAATCTCGACGGGGTATCATTCGATGCCCTGCTAGAACATGGAGAACTAAGAAGCTGGGGGAGGTGATGACTGATATGTCTCAAACATATCTATAATTTTTTTATTGTTCCATGTTATTATATTATCTATTTTGTATGTTTTATATGAATGTGCTATTTTATATTATTTTTGGGACTAACCTATTAACCTAGAGCCCAGTGCCAGTTTCTATTTTTTCCCTTGTTTTTGAGTTTCGTTGAAAAGGAATACCAAATGGAGTCCAAACGGAATAAAACTTTCGTGATTATTTTTCTTGGACCAGAAGACACCCCAAAGACTTGGAGATCAAGTCAGAAGAGGCACGAGGTGGTCACAAGGGGGGAGGGCGCGCCCCCTGCCTTGTGGGCCCCTCGTGACTCCCCTGACCTAATTCCTTCGCCTATATATTCACATATATTCCCAGACCACCAGAAGTATCCACAAAAATACTTTTCCACTGCCGCAACCTTCTGTACCTGTGAGATCCCATCTAGGGGCATTTTCCGGCATCCTGCCGGAGGGGGATTCGATCACGGAGGGCATCTACATCAACTCTATTGCCCTTCCGATGAAGCGTGAGTAGTTTACCACAGACCTATGGGTCCATAGCTAGTACCTAGATGGCTTCTTCTCTCTCTTTGATTCTCAATACCATGGTCTCCTCGATGTTCTTGGAGATCTATCCGATGTAATCTCCTTTTGCGGTGTGTTTGTTGAGATCCGATGAATTGTGGATTTATGATCAACTTATCTATGAATATTATTTGAATCTTCTCTGAATTCTTTTATGCATGATTTGGTATCTTTGTAATTCTCTTCGAACTATCGGTTTGGTTTGTGTCGGGGGGATGGACCCCGGGCAGGCAATGGAACCCGGATCCTCTTCAAAAAACAACGGGGCTGACACCGCCCCTCAATACCGGCACGCGTTTGGCCGGGTCGCTCGACCCGGCCAAGCCCCGCAAGCCGGCCAGACTAGCCGACCCAGCAAGACACATCGACTCGGCCTCAACAACTAGCGCAAGACAGCCGAACCCGGCACGGCCAAAGCCTCCTCAACAAGCCAGCGCCACCCATGGCGTGCTACGCAATCCAGCCGCGGGTCAACTCTCGTCCCATCCAGGTCGTATGATGGGGACGAGACTTCAATCAACGATGACCGAGGCAACAGTGCCCCGCCCATGCCTCTGGTCAGCAGGAACGTGGCAACAGTGCCCCTCACCTACCCGCTGACCAGGGCCGGCGTGGCTACAGTGCCCCCGCCCTCACCGCTGACGACAGCAAGCGGAAACCTGACGGAGAGCACTGTACGCGACTCGACTCGGCCACGCCCTGACGATCGACAAGACGGCGCACAACCCCCCTAGGCTTGCGGGGCCCGCACCTAGGGGAACCCAGCGAACCACAAGCCCTCAGCGGGACCCAGCCCGGGTCCCCGAACACCGACAATACGGACCCACTGACTTGTAACATTACCATTGTACCCCCGGGGGGTTGGACTATAAACCCCCCGGGAGCCCACGATCATTCGGGGGGCGAGCGAGAGGGCAAGCAGAAAACACATATGAGAGAAAAGCAAGCATAGGACTAGCCACCAAACAGCAACACCGGAGAGAAGGAGCAGCCCAAGCCTTGGCCAGCTTCCTTCCTCCTCCATACAGCTCCAGGAGCAACATTGTACTATCGATCATCCAACTACACTCGGCGGGACTAGGGGTATTATCTCTCCGGAGAGCCCCGAACCTGGGTATGTCCAGCGTCCCGCGCCCGCTCATGCCAACCTCGCCTCTGGAGTCCACCAGCGCCCTTGAATCTCCTCCTCTCTTTAGCCATCCCTTGGCATCTGCCGTGCGCCCACCACGACAGTTGGCTATGAGCATGCTTCAGACGGGGCCCTTCTCCTACACCGACGAGTCCGTCGTGTTGGCGGACGACGTCGTCGGCGCGCTTGTCACCTCCTTCGCTGCGCTGCGCATCTCTGATGCGTTCATGGTCGACGAGTACCCCAGCGAGGTGCTCAGCTACTCCGACTCTCCCCTCTCCCTCGGCGGCGGCGTTTCCGCCGGGGCAATGGACGTCCATGTGGAGGTCTTTGTCACCGGCGACGGCGCCTCTTCCTCGTCGAGTAAGACGAGGAAGGCTGCCGAAGCCAGGGCCGCAGCGGATCGGATCGAGCTGTCCGATCCGTTGCGCGCCGCGACGCAGAGCCTCCGCATCCCCATCGGCACCGACGTCAATGCCACCAACGTCGCTGAGGCTCGAACCCAGCTCGAGGAAAGGCGCCAGCAGATGCTGGACCTGTCTGAGACGCTCGCCACCACTCAGCGTCGCCTGGACGCCGCTCAGCCGGAGCGCGATGCCGCCTACGGATTCATGCCCGCCGCGGCCGAGCCAAGCCGGGTCGCCGATGTGTGTGCCCGGGGAGGAGCGATCGGCCGGGCCCTCGGCACCGTCCCAACCGTCTACGAGACCCCAGCGAAGAACATGCGCGCTGCCCAGGCAGCCGCAGCCGGCCTGGACCAGCTCGCGGGTGAGGAGCTGAAAGAGCGCATCGGGCGGATGCGCGAACTCCTCCACGCCGCCAACACCCAGCAGGACCGCCTCAACCAGCTCGCCAAGCCGGCGGGGTCCGGCTCCGCCAGCCTTGGCGGGCCTGGCGAACTTCTGCACACCGCTTCCTCGCCACCCGGCGAGGCGCACTCCGGCCGAGCCCGGACTCGGCGCGACCCGGCCGCTACAGCCGCCGGCGGATTGGGCGACGAGCCCTTCCTAGAGATCCAGCGCGGACCCGACCAGCATGGCCGGCGTCCGGCTCCAACCGACCCGGCCCACCGTGGCCTGGCCGCAAGTCGACTCGGCCCGCGCGCCATCGACGACGCCGACGCTCGCCACCGCCTCGATCAGCTCGCTCGCTCCCTGGAGGTGGAGGAGAGCGGCGCTATCGGGCTGGCGTGCTTCGGCCCATGCATCCGGGAGGAGCCCTTCCCCAAAGGATTCATGCTCCCCCGCGACACCCCCAAGTACAACGGGACGGTGAAGCCAGAAGACTGGCTCACCGACTACACCACGGCCCTTAGCATCACCGGTGCCAATCATCGTCTCGCCGTGCGCTACGCACCGCTCATGCTCCAAGGGTCGGCCCGCACGTGGTTGAACAGCCTGCCGATGGGCAGCATCAACACGTGGGTGGACTTCGAGGAAGCCTTCGTCCGCAACTTCACGGGGACCTACAAGCGACCCGGCCGCCCTAGCCAGCTCGCCATGTGCGTGCAAGGGCCTACGGAGACCGGTCGAGAGTACCTCGCATGCTGGACCGAGCTTCGGAACAGCTGCGAGGGCGTCCATGAAGTCCAGACGATCCAGTACTTCGTCAGCGGGTGCCGAGACGGCACCCTCCTCAAGCACAAGCTCTTACGCTCCGAGCCGGCCACCATGGCCGCGCTCATGGTGACGGCGGACAAGTACACCAATGCCGACTCCGCCATGAAGATCCAGGTGGCGCTAGATGAAGCCGGCAGCAGCATCACCAGAACAACAAGCGCAAGGCCGACCAGCCGGCGCCGCGTCACGACAACCGGCTCTTCACGGCCACCGAGCCCGTGGCGGACCGGGCGACGAAGCGCCGACAAACCAGCAAGACGGCATGGCAACCCGCCATGAGCTTCGAGCAGATGCTCGACGCCCCCTGCAAACACCACAGCGGCGCAAGAGCCTCCACGCACACGCTTCGGCAGTGCGCCATCACCAAGCGCATCATGAGGGGCGACGTCCCGCCCCCTCTGGCTCCGGTTCTAGGCGCGGGACAGCCGCCTCCGCCTCCACCGCTTCCTTGTCCAGAAGCTGTCCGGATCCTTCGAGGGCTGCGAGTTCCTCCACGTCCCGCGCGCGGAGAACGAAGCAAGCCGACACGCTCGCCAAGATCGCCTCGTCACGACAAGCCATCCCGTCCAGCGTCTCCCTCGAGCACCTGAGCAAGCTGTCTGTCAAGCCATCGCCGGACTCCGAGTCCATCCACGTTCCAGATGACCCGGCCGCACCTCAACCCGGCCCGGGGACTGCTGAACCTGGCCCAGGGGCTGCTCAGCTCGACCCGGCCACCATCGTCCCGGACTCGGCCGTCGCCATCCTCGACCCGGGGGCTGCTCAACCCGGCTCGGGGGCTGCCGACTCGGAACCCACCCTGGTGGCCATCTTCGCCGTGGTTACGGCTCCATCTTGGGCCCTCCCAATATCAGAATTTTTGGAGAACGGGGTTCTCCCCATGGACGAGACCGAAGCTCGGCAAGTGCAGCGCCGGGCGTCCGCCTACAGCATCATCAACAACGAGCTCGTCAAGCGCAGCTCCACCGGCGTGTTCCAGCGCTGTGTCGAGCAGGAACGGGGCATCGACATCCTCCTTGGCATACATCAGGGCGAGTGTGGGCACCACGCCGCATCACGATCCCTGGTGGCCAAGGCGTTCCGCCACGATTTCTACTGGCCCACGGCCCTCCAAGATGCCGAGTCGCTCGTCCTCAAGTGTGAGGGATGCCAGCGCTTCAGCAAACGCAGCCACCAGCCGGCGTCAGCACTCCGCACCATACCGATCGCTTGGCCCTTTGCGGTCTGGGGACTCGACATGGTGGGACCCTTAAAACCGCTCGAGGTGGCATGACGCACTTGCTGGTGGCAGTGGACAAATTCACCAAGTGGATCGAGGCAAGACCAATCAAGAAACTGGATGGGCCAACAGCCGCCCGGTTCATCAAGGACATAGCGGTGCGCTACGGCATACCGAACAGCATCATCACCGACAACAGCACCAACTTCGCCAAGGGCGCGCTCGAGCAATACTGCTCCATCTCCGGCGTCCGCCTCGACCTGGCCTCCGTTGCGCATCCGCAGTCCAACGGGTAGGTCGAGCGGGCCAATGGACTCATCCTGTCCGGCGTCAAGCCACGACTCATCCTGGAGAAGGACTCTTCCAGGTGCTGTGCCTCAAGCAACGTACCACGCCGCTCCCGTTCGATGGCGCGGTCGCGCTCCTCGAGCGTCTTCTCCAGATCGGCCGCCTTGGCAAGGGCCACCTTCAGCTCGGCGTCCTTGTCTTCGGCCGCCTTCTCGGCCGCCTCGCGGCGACGGGCCTCGTCCTGACGGGCCCCCTCAGCCGTGGTGACCTGCCCCCGCAGGCGATCCACCTCGGCCTGGAGCCGGCCCTTGTTGTTGGCCAGCTGGCCGCGCTGCTGGTCCGCCTCCACCAGGGCCTACTGCGCCTCTGCCACCTTGGCGGCTTCCGCCTTAAGGAGCTCCACCTCGGCCTCGAGGCGGCTCTTGTGACCCGCCAGCTGCTCATGCAGCCGGTTGGCCTCGTCGAGAGACCGCCGAGATGCGGCCGCCTCCGCCCTCGCCTGCGCCGCCTCGACGCCAAGACGGCCGGTGTCGGCAACGAGCCAGTCGTAGTGATGACCGGCCCGGAGCAGACGAGTCCGCCAGGACAGCACCTTGGCTGCGAAAAAGAAGGACTCAGCAGAAGAAAAAAGCAAGACTTAAGATTTGGCCCAACTGTTACACAGTTGGCCCGAATCTCGGGGGCTACACCCAGTGGGTGCGCTAGCGCGCCCCCACTAGAAAAGAGCATAAGAATACCTGCGGCGACGTGGAGCTCCTCCTCCTTGGCGGCAAGCTGCTCCATGAGCTCCCGGCTTGCCCAGGAGACGATTGTAGGCGGCGACCCGGAAGGCACACAAAGAAGAAATTACAAGAAGACTTACCAGAACAGCGCGCTCCAGGTCGCGCGTCCGCTCCACCTCGGCCTGGGCGAAGGCCTCGAGCCCTTCCATCCGGCCTCGCAGGCGGCAACTGACGGCGTCCAGCTCCTCCTCCTCCTGGGTCCGAGGCCCGAAGACAACGGCGTCCCCGCTCCGCGCCGGCTGCGGCACCGCAGCTCGGCGCCCTCCCTGTCGGGGCACCAAGGCGTACTCCCCGCTGGCCGCTTGCGACGCGGCCAGCACCTCCTCCGACGCCCCTCCCAGCGCCGACGATGACCCGGACGCTGGGATGCCCTGTGTCGCCGTCTCTGACCCGGACACCGGGACGCCCTGCGTCGCCGTCTCCGGCCCAGCTGCCGGGGTGGCCTCCGGCACGGCCGCCCGCGGTGCCTCCTCCAAAACCGGCGGCGCCTCCGACACCGCCGCCCGCAACGTCTCTTCCAAAACGACGCCGCCTCCACCACCATCAGTCCCCGCTCGCTCGACCACGTCGGCCCGCGGCGGGGTGTCGTCCGCCACCTCCACGACCTCCCGGTCGGGGATCACCACCTCAGCCCGGCCTCCACGGCCACGCTCCCTCACCGACGATGGCTCAAAGATCGTCGCCGCCACCACCGTGCCCTCCGGCATCTCGCGCCAGGCTGGCTCTACGCCGGCTCACGCCCATGCCGCCGCCGCATCGGTCCAAGCACGGACCGACGCCGCCTCCAGCTCCGCCTCGGCCCGGTTCCTGTCCCGCCAGGCCAAGGCTTCGGCGTCATTCGGATCCAGGCCGAGGTCCGAGTCGGCCCGTCCCTCCACCTCGGCCTGGTCGGCGAGGTCGGACTGGGTCCTGCAGAACGCGGCCCCCTCGGCAGCCGCGGCTTCCGCCGCTGCCCTCGCCAGCGCGATTGGCGACCTGGAGAAGAAGACAGAATGAGCAGAAAAGAAACAAGACTAGCTCAAGAAAAAAAATCTGAGCGCAAACGAGAGATGAAGCTTACCCCGCCAAGACCGGGACCGGGGTTGGCCTCCCGTGCCCGCCACCGTGCTTCCTCTTGGCCGGCCTCCCGGCCCCGGCCGGGTCCGCCGTGCGCTTCGAGGCCCGGGGCCGCGGCGCGACGCTGTCTTTCCCATGCGGGCGGCTCGGCGCTGCCCCATGCGAGGACCCGGCTCTGCCCGCGTCGCTGCCTCCCCCGCCCAACGCCACTACACCGACAACTGGCGTCAGCACCGACCGTTCCGTGCCGCGGTCAACAATTCAAGACACATGAAGATAAACACGAGACTTACCCACGCGACGCCCAGCGCCGGCGTCGGACTCGGCCTCCTCCTCCCCGCCATGAGCCGCGGGCTCCTCTGGCGCCACCTGCGATGGGGCCCGGGCGTAAGGATGCCGAATCGCATTCAGAAGTACCCCCTGTGTCGCGTCACGATGGATGAGAAGGTGTGCGGCAGCAAAGTAAGAAGACCAGACACTCACCTGCGGCGCCGGGTTCGACTGGCTGTACGGCGCCTTGCCGAACCGCCAGTCCTCCCCAAGGTTTGCCTTGGAGATGTCATTCACGTCGCGCGCGATCTGCTCCGCGGACAGCCGCGCTGACCCCATGCGGTTGGGGTCTTGAAGGCCGACCATTTCGCCGATGAGGCAGGAGCGCCCCTGAAGCGGAAGGACCCGGCGCATGATGAACGCGGGGAGGAGGTTGGTGCCGGTGAGCCCCTCCTGCGTCCTCATCACCGTCACCCGCTCGCAGAGATTGACGATCTCCTGCGACGGGCGCCTGGGCGAGTAGCCCCAGTTCATCTTTGCCCGCGGCGGTGCGATGGCGAAGGCCGGAAGGTTGATGCGATCCGCACCAAGGTTGCGGACGTAGAAGAAGGAGTGCTGCAGAATCCTCCAGCGGGATCTTGGGGAAATCCGCCCCCGACCGCTTCAAGATGACGGCGGCGCCGCAATCGGCGAACTCCCCGGGCGACGGGCCCTGCTGCTTCAATGAGAAGCGCGCCCAAAGGTCGATCGTAGGCTCGACCCCCAGGTACCCCTCGCAGAGGGTGACGAAGCCGGAGAGCTGGACGATGGCGCCGGCGCCAAGATGATGCGGATGGAGCCCGAAGAACTCCAGGAACGCGCGGAAGAAGGTGCTCGCCGGCAGCCCGAACCCGCGCTCGAAGTGCGTGAGCAAGACCACGCGCTCCTGCCCCTCGGGCCGAGGCCTCTGCTCGCCGTGCGGCAGGCGGACGCCGACGTCCGTCTCCCGCGGCAGGCGCCGCGTCGCTCGGAGTTGGGTGATGTCCTCGGAGGTGACATTCAAACCCATCCAGGAGCCCGATGGCAGCGACATGATCAAAGGAAGAAGAAGGAAGATGGACGGCGAAGGAGTTCTGCTCGGAGCAGCGGGCGCCGCAGTGCGTCAGTTGCAAAGAGCGGAGCGAGAGCAAAGGGACAGGAGGGCGCGAGCGAGAATAATGTCCCCCGCCCCTGCCCCTCGATTTATAACCCTCGGTTTGAACGTGGGGAAGTGGGATCGTCTACACGCGCCCGTTCCACTACCCCGCAATAAGTGCGCACGTACACGCGCAGTAACTGCCCGGGGAAGAGCAACCGGCCCCGGACGCCGCAATAAATCCGCGCGCTTGGGCCGAGGGCGCGCGGCGGTGGGCCCCAGCCCGTCGCCCGGTCCCGTCACGCGCGTGGCCTGTCAGGCCCCTCCGACTTCCGGGCACCACGTGGCGCCCGCGCAAAGCCCGAGGGATTGCCCCAAGATTCGGCGGACTTTTCGGTCCCCGCCACGGCCGGGATGCCACGATCCGATTTCCGAGAAAACCGGCACACAGTGGGTGTTGCCGAACCCGGCGCTCGCGGAATCCACCTTGCTTAAGGGGGAAACTACGAAGGCCCACTCATCTGAAGACGGCGGACCTTCACAGCTTCGGGGACTACTGTCGGGGGGATGGACCCCGGGCAGGCAACGGAACCCGGATCCTCTTCAAAAAACAACGGGGCTGACACCGCCCCTCAATACCGGCACGCACTTGGCCGGGTCGCTCGACCCGGCCAAGCCCCGCAAGCCGGCCAGACTAGCCGACCCGGCAAGACACGTCGACTCGGCCTCAACAACTAGCGCAAGACAGCTAAACCCGGCACGGCCAAAGCCTCCTCAACAAGCCAGCGCCACCCATGGCGTGCTACGCAATCCAGCCGCGGGTCAACTCCCGTCCCATCCATGCCGTATGATGGGGACGAGACTTCAATCAACAATGACCGAGGCAACAGTGCCCCGCCCATGCCTCTGGTCAGCAGGAACGTGGCAACAATGCCCCTCACCTACCCGCTGACCAGGGCCGGCGTGGCTACAGTGCCCCCGCCCTCACCGCTGACGACAGCAAGCGGCAACCTGACGGAGAGCACTGTACACGACTCGACTTGGCCATGCCCTAATGATCGACAAAACGGCGCACAATCCCCCTAGGCTTGCGGGGTCCGCACCTAGGGGAACCCGGCGAACCACAAGCCCTCAGCGGGACCCAGCCCGGGTCCCCGGACACCGACAATACGGACCCACCGACTTGTAATATTACCATTGTACCCCCGGGGGGTTGGACTATAAAACCCCCCGGGATCCCACGATCATTCGGGGGGCGAGCGAGAGGGCAAGCAGAAAACACATACGAGAGGAAAGCAAGCATAGGACTAGCCACCAAACAGCAACACCGGAGAGAAGGAGCAGCCCAAGCCTTGGCCAGCTTCCTTCCTCCTCCATACAGCTCCAGGAGCAACATTGTACTATCGATCATCCAACTACACTCGGCAGGACTAGGGGTATTATCTCTCCGGAGAGCCCCGAACCTGGGTATGTCCGGCGTCCCGCGCCCGCTCATGCCAACCTCGCCTCTAGAGTCCACCAGCGCCCTCGAGCCTCCTCCTCTCTTTAGCCATCCCTTGGCATCTGCCGTGCGCCCACCACGACAGTTTGGCCAACTAGATTGGTTTTTCTTGCAATGGGAGAAGTGCTTAGCTTTGGGTTGAATCTTGTGGTGTCCTTTCCTAGTGACAGTAGGGGCAGCAAGGCACATATTGTATTGTTGCCATCGAGGATAAAAAGATGGGGTTTACATCATATTGCTTGAGTTTATTCCTCTACATCATGTCATCTTACTTAATGCCTTACTCTGTTCTTCATGAACTTAATACTCTAGATGCACGAAGGAGTCGGTCGATGTGTGGAGTAATAGTAGTAGATGCAGAATCGTTTCGGTCTACTTGACACGGACGTGATGCCTATATTTCAGAATCATTGCCTTAGATATCGTCATAACTTTGTGCCTTTCTATCAATTGCTCGACAGTAATTTGTTCACCCACCATATTATTTGCTATCTTGAGAGAAGCCTCTAGTGAAACCTATGGCCCTGGGTCTATTTTCCATCATATAAGTTTCCGATCTACTATTTTGCAATCTTTTACTTTTCAATCTATAAACCAAAAATACCAAAAATATTTACTTTACCTTTTGTTCAGTTTCATCTATCTCTATCAGATCTCACTTGCAAGTAACCATGAAGGGATTGACAACTCCTTCATCGCGTTGGGTGCAAGTTGTTTGATTGTTTGTGCAGGTATCGGTGATTTGTGTGTTGTCTCCTACTGGATTGATACCTTGGTTCTCAAACTGAGGGAGATACTTATCTCTACTTTGCTGCATCACCCTTTCCTCTTCAAGGAAAAAACCAACACAAGCTCAAGAAGTAGCAATGACTGCTTGTGTGATCATGCACAACTTGATCATGGAGGCTGAGTGTTATGAAGCATCTTTGATCAGGGATTTCAATTTTAGGGTGAAAAAGTTATGTGTGAGCATGAAGAAACGGAAAGACAGTTCACCCAACTTCATCATGAAATGCATGATTGGCAAACTCACATTCAACTCCAAAATGACTTGGTTGAGCACATGTGGACTCACCTTGACACCTAGTAGATGTATCAGTTCTTTTTTATTTCAATGTATTTGTTACAATTTCCCGGCCGTCAAGCGCGAGGAATGGAAGATTAAATCCATCAACTCGCACCAGAGGGCGGGGAAGCCGTGCGCCCCCATGATTCTCTGCAAGCTTTCCTAGTTGGATTCGAACGCCTTGGCGAAGTCAAGTTTTGGCACCAGGGTGGGTGTTTTGCGGCTGTGGCAGCACTGCACCATTTTTTTGGCGTAGAAAAAGTTCTCCGAGACGCTTCGGCCAGATTCTGCTTTGGGAGTTGGACAGGATCACCCATGTGCTCAAACTCCAAACCGTGGTAAACCCCGTCATGCTCATCCTCCACAATCATGTTGTACATGATCACATAAGATGTCATCACCACCCACAATGTCTCTGCACCCCATAGTTTTTGCAGGTCCTCAAACAACCACAAGATGGGCTTGAAGCACTCCAAATGCCCTCTCGATATCCTTCCTAGCTCCTTCTTGTCTTTACCGAAAAAGGCTTCCGCCCTGCTTTGTATATAAAGCAAAGATCAACATCACCCAGTACAAATGCACGCCACCACCACACACACCAAGGCAGGATATATCGGCGCTGAGCGCAGCAACACCACCCCCTAGCACTACCACAGAGAGATGAAGATGCATACGACAAGCCGTAGACTTCAAGACGACGCCTTCAGGAAGGATACGACATCAGAGTGCCACCACCGCCCGATCCGAGGATCAGAGTTTTCCCTGGATCTCCTTCTTGTCTTTGGGAAAAGTGAGATCTTTTCTCACCCCTTGGCTCAGAGATGGTCTTGATTAAGGTCACCCATGGAGGATAGATATCATCACAAAGATAAATAGCCCATGTTGTAGTAATGACCATTGATGGTATAGTTGCATGGAGGGGCTTCACCCGCACACATATTTGCAAACAATGGAGATCACTGCAACACATTGATGTCATTGTGAGACCCAAGCATCCCAAAGAAATAGTGCCAAATTTCGGAGGTCTTGTGATGGAACTACTTCAAGAATCATGGTGTGCTTCTTATAATGACCTTGATATTGCTCTTGGTGAGCATACATGAAATTCTTCCATTTTCGGTGCATGAATCCAGGGATGTGAGCATACATGGCCATGCTCTTGCCTCTAACAGTGCCATGAGCCTTGCGGTGTCTTTGGTAGTTGGTTCTCTCAAGTACTTCGGTCCAAACACCTTGATTATCGCAATAACAAACCTGACAATGGCTTCAAGGCATGTGCTTTTGGACATCTGGATGCATTCGTCCCACGACTCACGGACATGCCATAGGCAAGCATCCTCAACACAGACGTGCACTTCTTGTAACCAGAGAATCCAGTGGCTCCGACGGCGTCTTCCTTAAAGATGAAGTAGTCATCATACTGTTGGAAATATGCCCTAGAGGCAATAATAAATATGTTATTATCTTATTTACCCCTTCATGATTAATATTTATTATCCATGCTAGAATTGTATTGACGGGAAACTCAGATACATGTGTGGATACATAAACAACACCATGTCCCTAGCGAGCCTACTAGACTAGCTTGTTGATCAAAGATGGTTAAGGTTTCCTAACCATAGGCATGAGTTGTCATTTGATAACAAGATCACATCATTAGGAGAATCATGTGATGGATAGACCCAATCTAAGCTTAGCATCAACTCAGGGGTCCTCTACGAGCGGAGCCAAGGGCTTCATCTTCATGGCTCACACATGCCAAATCTGTGTAAAAGGCATAAAGTCGTCCATTGTTCAAAGGAAAAAAGAAATGGTGGAAATACACTTAACAAACTAAGAGTGGTGGTTACCTCGGCAATAGGCTTGGCATGGATTAAATCAAAGTCTTCGGACCTGGAGGGAAAGGTGTTCTTCTTGGGCTTGAACAGAAGCCTCCACATCCCATCGAGGTCCACTCCTCGGAAAAACTCTGGATCACCGCCCCGTCTTCCGACTTGTACTCCCACATAGGAGCAGCTGGGATCTGGATTGGAAGAATCCGGCAATGGAGTATCACATGGACTACGTACAACAATTGGACACCCATGCCAACCACGGCCTTGAGCTTGCCCTGAAGCGCCTTAACTTCCTTCTGGTTCCCCCAGTCGAGGTCCTTGTTTGTCCAAGAAAACAACCTCCTCGGTGGCCCAGTCGAGAAGACAGGGACCTCTCCTTGATTCTCCGAGGATTGGTCGGCCGCGTAAAACCATTCTTGTTGCCAGAGCTTTACCGCCTCGACCAATGTGCCCTCCGGCCATATGACATTGGTGAGTTTAATTATCATGGCCCCGCCACAATTTGCGATCTGGGAGCCATAACCCGAAGTGCGGTTCGATGCGAAGGAAGGCCTCACAAAAGATTATGAATGTGGAGATGTGGAGAATCAAGTTTGGGGCGATATGGTGGAAATCCAACCCATCATAAAACATGAGATCCCGTACAAAACGATGAAGGGAAAACCCAGACCTCGGACAAGGTGGGAGACAAAGATTACCCGTTCCCCTTTGCGAGGGGTGGGAACGGCAGAAGCCGAGCAGTTTGCGCCTACCTCAACAGGGGATCGACACCTGATTGTAAGGGGAAGATAACCGTCAGCCTGGAGCTTTGTGATGGTGCTGGTGATGACATTGGAATGCATCCACTGCCCTCCCTTTCCGGCCATCTTTGGCGGTGGGGAGAAGAAGGGAAGAGTCGGAGCTCAAAACAGATCTCAGAGCCCTTGGCTTGCATGAGGTTCTTGGCGTTGGAGCAGGGAATGAGAGCATAGGTGGAATCAATTCACCATTTCCCTTTTTATAGGTCAGTCAAAGACCAGGGTCGCTTCACCTCAAAATGAAGGCACCATTTTCCCAACACATTGTGCAGTATATGTGCATGGATATTAAGGCATTATTTCATTAATGATATCACTAAAAATCCGGGGCACGATCTCTTTTGATGAGGCATGCCAATGGAAACGGGTTGGTGCCATGCCACACCCAATAATGTCTATTGATGAGATGGTCTGACCCTGCCATTGGTGGTGACGCTTCGGTTTTCGGCCGAAAAAGCTGTCAGGGTTTGACCCGGTCGTCCTGCCTCTTGTTACAAACCTTCACAGCTAAGCTAAGGGAGACTTCGGTCCTATTGTATAATAAGTTGTGTCGAAAAGGGCCTTGCTAAAAGATAACCCCGGATACCTTGAGTGAATCAACACATGGCAGCAATCCAGAAGAAGGCCAAGAAGACCTCGGAGCCGAGAATATCCTCGAAATAGGGAGCCGACGTGGAAGATAGAAATCATTTACGAAGCCATAGACTTGAAAATTATGAAGTTGCCCTGAAGAAGATGTTGGATGCCCTCGGCTTGAAGACTAGTTCAGGGGATACTAACGGTGTCCTGGACTAGGGGGTGCACACCACGTTGGTCCGACATTCTTGGCCGGGCCGAGAACCCACCAATAACTGAAGAATGGGCCCCGCATGCCTTGCCCTTGGCATGATCAAGGTGAAGTTCACCGAAGACTTGGCGTACACTTCAAGGCATATTTGAATGATCGGAATGCTTATCCATAGATTATAACCGACCATGTGTGAACCCTAGATACCTCTAGTGCCTATATAAGCCGAGGGATTTTAGTCTATAGGGAGGACTTCAAGGTCTCAGTGCTGAGAACTCATCTGTACGATCCCGAGGTAGATCACTGTATTATGTACCCCATCCACAATCAATATAACAAAAGTAGGATGTAGGGTTTTACCTCTTTGAGAGGGCCCAAACCTGGGTAAAACACTGTGTCCCTATTCTTCCCGTCTTGCTCAGATCATAAGCTTTGGGACCCCCTACTCGAGATCCATCGATTTTAGCACCGACAAGGAGGGGAGGAGTGGAGTGAGAAAATCAAGGCTCGAGGTGGGGTTTTGGGTGAGCCGGTGTGTTTTAGGCCTACGTGCCAGAGCACACTCACAAACCTCCTTTAGCTTTACTTCCGATTTATGAAATTTCAGACTTGACGTCTAATGCATGGCGTTGAATGGTCTAAAGTGTGCTGACCGCGTGGTCCGAACATTTTAAAGGGCATATTGCGGCTTTGGAGTTGCCCTTACCAACACCAGACATGGCGTGCAGTAGCACACAATGAGCAACATTAGAGCATCTCCAGCCGTTCAGCGTCCCCAGGGACTGAAATAGCGCCTCCTGAGGGCTAGCCGGCGCGATTTTCGCTATGGGGGCGGTCGGGTTCCCACGCGCCGCCCCAAGTTGGCCCCGTACCCTGTTTTTTGAAATACAGTTCGGCTAAAATTTGAAGAAAAATGACATAGGCCCACGACAACTTTGGATGAAATTTAGGATATTTTCATTCATATTTGTACATAATTTAAAAGACATAATTAAAACCCTAAAAACGACGCCACCGCTGCCGTCCCGAGCCTTCTACATGCCGAGGAGCTTGTAGACGGCGGTTATCTGATAACCCACAAGTATAGGGGATCGCAACAGTTTTCGGGGGCAGAGTATTCAGCCCAAATTTATAGATTCGACACAAGGGGATCCAAAGAATATTTGAAAGTATTAGCAGTTGAGTTGTCAATTCAACCACACCTGGAGATTAATTATTTGCAGCAAGGTGATCAGTAGTAAAGTAGTATGATAGTTTTGATAGTAGTAGCAACAGCAGTAGTAACGGTAACAGTGATAGCAATAGTTTTGTAACAAGTGCAACAGCAACAACAACAGTAGTAACTTAGCAGGAACAATATGTAGGAAAATCGTAGGCATTAGACCGGTGATTTGTTGGATGATATTCATCATGTGACAGTTATAACCTAGGGCGATACGACACTAGCTCCAATTCATAAATATAATGTAGGCATGTATTTCGTGAATAGTCATACGTGCTTATGGAAAGAACTTGCATGACATCTTTTGTACTACCCTCCCGTTGCAGCGGGGTCCTATTGGAAACTAAGGGATATTAAGGCCTCCTTTTAATAGAGAACCAGAACAAAGCATTAACACACGGTGAATACATGTACTCCTCAAACTACGGTCATCACTGGGAAGTGTCCCGACTATTGTCACTCCGGGGTTGCCGGATCATAACACGTAGTAGGTGACTATAACTTGCAAGATCGGATCTAGAACATAGAGATAATGGTGATAACATAAACAGTTCAGATCTGAAATCCTGCCACTCGGGCCCAAAGTGACAAGCATTAAGCATGGCAAAGTCATAGCAACATCAATCTCAGAACATAATGGATACTAGGGATCAAGCCCTAACAAAACTAACTCGATTACATGATGAATCTCATCCAACTCCTCACCGACCAACGAGCCTACGAAGGAATTACTCACTCTTGGCGGGGAGCATCATGGAATTGGCGATGGAGAAGGGTTGGTGATGACGAAGATCAAAGATCCCCCTCTCCGGAGCCCCAAACGGACTCCAGATCTGGCCTCCCGAGGAAGAACACGAGGCGGCTGGCTCCGTCTCGTGAAATGCGATAATTTTTTCTCCCTGATTTTTCTGGAAAAATAGGATTTTATAGCGTCGGTTTCAGGGTCTGCGGGGCCACCAGGTAGGGACAACCCACCTGGGCGCGCCTAGAGGGGGTGGCGCGCCCTTGTGGGCTGTGCCCACCCAGGTGCCCCACTCCGGTGGTTCTTGGCTCCAGTAATTCTCTTTTATTGTATAAAAAATCCTCGCAAAGTTTTGTTCTAATCCGAGAACTTTTATTTCTGCACAAAAACAACACCATGGTAGTTCTGCTGAAAACAACGTCAGTCCGGGTTAGTTTCATTCAAATCATGCAAATTAGAGTACAAAACAAGAGGAAAAGCGTTAGGAAAAGTAGATACAACGGAGTGGTATCAACTCCCCCAAGATTAAACCTTTGCTTGTCCTCAAGCAATTCAGTTGATAAACTCAAAGTGAAAAAGAAAAACTTTTACGAACTCTTTTGCTCTTGTTTGCATAAATAAGCTTATACAACACCCAGGTTTTCAGCCAAGATTATAACTAACCATGTCGACAATTACTCTTAAAAATTATATTAACTCATATCAATGACATAGTCAGCTAATGAGCAATAATAAGATATCTCAAACAACAACACATTGTCAAAACAACCATGATATAATATGACAATAGTGGTATCTCACTAGCCCTTTCCGAGACCGCAAAACATAAATGCAGAGCACCTCCAAAGTTCAAGCAGCGACTAAACATTGTAATTCATGGTAGAAAAGATCCAGTCATGATGCACCCAACATTAGCTACACAAAATGCACAAGCATGACAACAGTGCTCTCAGGTTCTGGCGCTTATTTTAGAAGGTGATGACACAACATAAAAGTAAATAGATAGTCCCTTCGTAGAGGAAAGCAGTGATTTGCAGAGGTGCCAGAGCTCAAGCTTTTAAAACAGAGGTAAATGAAATTTTGAGAGATGCACCCTTCTTGTTTACTTCGCGACCATTAGTTATCAATATCTTCCATGCTAAACACATTAGTGGCGGTTCCCAAGCGATAAAGTAAAGGTGAATCCCTATTACCACCCCTCTCATGCCATGACGAGTGAATAAACACTCATCTTGATAATAACACACTTAGCATGGAGGATACCGACTACCTCATGTCGCTCTATGAACTATCCAGGCACACAAAAAGGATATTTATATGAAGTTTTTAGAGGTGGCACATGCAAATTTACTTAGGACGGCAGGGTAATACCGCATATATGTAGATATGGTGGACTCATCTAGAATAACTTGGGTTTAAGGTTTTTGATGCACAAGCAGAATTCCCACTTAGTACAGGTGAAGGCTAGAAAATAGGTTGGGAAGCGGCCATCTAGATAGCAACAACGGTCATGAACATGCATTATGCATAAGTAACATTGGATAGTAGCATGAGTAGGATATGAACACCATGAACATAAATATCATAGAGGCTATGTTGGTTTTGATTCAACTACATGCATGAACATGCGCCAAGTCAAGCCACTCGAACATTCAGAGGAGGATACCATATCATCATACTACATCACAATCATTTTCACAATGTTGACATCCAAGATAAATCATTATCCACTCCTAGCTACTTATGCATGGCATGAGAAACTACAATCTCTAATTGTCATTCCAAACATGTTTGGTCATAATAGGCTGAATCATGGATACTAGTTTAAATATATTTACAAAAACAGAACAAGTCGAGTTCATACCCGTTTCTCTCTGCCATGGCCAGTTCATCAAATATCATCATTATTGCCTTTCACTTGCACGACCGAACGATAGGTAAATAATAATAGTGTAAGAGTGCCGTGGACTAAGCTGGAATCTGCAAACATTTTATTCAAGAGAAGAAGACAAGGTAATATGGGCTCTTTGTTAGATCAACAATAATGCATATGAGAGCCACTCAACATTTTCATCGTGGTCTTCCCCTCGGTACGTCTAGATAAAAGGAAAAGAAATTAAGAGAAACACACTGAAATATTTTTGGAGTTTTTGGTTTTTCTTGAATAAGCAAATAAAAGGGAAAAACAAAAACGAGAAAAACTATTTACACGGGAAAACTCCCAACAAGCAAAAGAAGAACAAGGAAATCTTTTTTGGGTTTTCTTTTTAGATACTCCAGCTAACTACACTAGAAAGAAAAATCAAAAAGAAGCAGGAAATATTTTTGGATCTCAATGTTTTTCAAACACACAAGAAGAAAGCGAGAAAATAAATTTAGCATGGATAATACAATGAAAAAGTGTGAACACCGACAACTGAAATGAAATGTGTGAACATGAATATAATGTCGGTGAGAAATACATACCCCCCCAAGCTTAGGCTTTTGGCCTAAGTTGGTCTAGGGCCACTCGAAGAAACCATGGGGTCCTATGTTGAAATGCCGAGGAGCTGGCACCTGAGGATCCCACTGTTGAGGCTCCGCCTGTGCTGCAGCTAGGTTGTTCCGGTAGGCGACAATGTCCTCAGGCATAATCATGTATCCGCCCCTGGCTATCAAACAAAGCAGGTGCAGACAATGGAATAATATCATGAGTGTTTTCACTAAAAACCAGGTTATAAGGAATAGGAATGTCAGTGTAATCGCGTGCAATAAACTAGTGGTGTTCCATGGCCGCGCGATCTAGGTAAACCTTGGGCAAAGGATAATCATGCTGGCGTATCTGAATGTTAAAGTGAGTAGCCAAGCGAGTAGCGTGAATACCACCATGTATTTTGCCCTTGGATTTGTTAATGTGGAGGTGACGTGCCACAATAGCTCCCAAGCTATAAGTGTTATCGCCGTAAAGTGCATGATGTAAAACAAAAAAATCTGGAGCACTAGGTGCACCTACCTTTTCTCTAGCAAGTAAACACTTTCCAATAAATAGAGCAAAATAGTGCACAGCAGGAAAGTGCAAGCTAGTGGTGGTGACACTCGACACCCCTCTCTCATCCCCCACTATCAGAGTGCGGTAAAAACCATCAAACTCCGCGGGCCTAGGCTTTACTAAACTCCCATGAGAAGGGATCATGCATACGTCACAAAATTCAGTAAGTGGTATCTGACGGGTTTCAGCATATAAATTAAATGCCACCACAGAGGGATTATTCCTAGGAAGGAAGTTAAAACTTTGAACAAAGGAATTTGTGAGGAGATGATACTGTTCAGATTCAGGTGCAATGAAGTCGGTGAGGCCGGCATTGGCAGCATATTGTGCAAACTCCTGAAGGATTCCGGCCCCTTCCATGAACGGGTTATGCGGCCATTCGCACGGCCGTACCTCCGCCATTCTCCGGGTATGGAGATCACTGTCAGATGACTCCCCAATAACTCCCTTGGAGTTCTTCTTGGAAGCAAACTTCCTCAAGATACTCATCTTTTTCCTATGAACAAAATTCTGAAATTTTTAGTCCACAAAATTTTTCTCAACAAAACTTTACAAGATTGATAACAACTACTCATGGGTATGCATAGAGGCCATAGAAAGCATTCAAACTACTTAGAACTCTAAGAATTCAACATGCAAGCTCATCTACAGCAGCACCAAGAGTAGCTAATTATTCAAAATATAAACTACTAAAGCAAAAAACTAATTGGACAAACGGAGGAGTCACATACCAAGCAACAATCCCCCGAAACAGTTTCGGAAATGGAGCTTCGAGAAAAGATATCGAAATCCGCGGGTTTGAGAGCAAGAACACGAGAGAGAGAGAGCAACGTTGATTTTTTTTCTGGAGGTAGGTGGTGATGTGGGATGAAGGGATAAGTGAGGGGGCCCACATGGGGACCACCACCCACCAGGGCGCGCCTGGC
The DNA here is from genome assembly GCF_002575655.3 of Aegilops tauschii subsp. strangulata. NCBI lineage: Eukaryota > Viridiplantae > Streptophyta > Magnoliopsida > Poales > Poaceae > Aegilops > Aegilops tauschii. The sequence continues at coordinate 332,229,618 of NC_053036.3, forward strand.
GGTGCTGGCGCGCCCAGGTGGGTTGTGCCCACCTGGTGCACCTCCCTCCGATATTATTTGCACCAGAAATTCTTAAATAATCGGAAAAAATCGTATTAAATTTTCAGAGCATTCTAGGAACTTTTATTTTTGGGTCATTTTTTATTACACAGGAAATTCAGAAAATAGACAAGACATGACATTTTATTTTATTTAACTAATAAAAACAGAAAATAAAAGGTAGGGACAGAAGGTAGTGCTCACTAAATCCATCAACTTCATACCTCTAAAAAATGATCCATTAATAAGGTTGATCAAGTCTTATTAACAACCACTTTTGATTAGCATGAAACCGAAGAACTTTCATAAATCACTAAGTTACCTCAACGGGGATATGAATGTCCCCAACAATAAGCATTTTCATATTTCTTTTAACAGTAGGTAGAGGTAGTTGAAAACTTCGAATAGTGATTGTCGAAGATTTTTCAATAACATTAATACCATTCACTTGGAATTGTTTCTTCGAAAAGTGCATCGTATGCTCATTACCATTAATATGAAAAGTGACCTTGCTTTTATTGCAATTAATAACAGCTCCTACAGTATTCAAGAAGGGTCTACCAAGGATAATTGACATGTTGTCGTCCTCGGGCATCTCAAGTATAACAAAGTCAATCAAAATAGTAATATTAGCAACAACAACGGGCACATCCTCACAAATACCGATAGGTATGGCAGTTGACTTGTCGGCCATTTGCAAAGATATTTCAGTTGGTCTGAGTTTATTCAAATCAAGTCTTTTATATAAAGAGAAAGACATAACACTAACACCAGCTCCTAAATCACATAAAGCAGTTTTCACATAGTTTCTTTTAATGGAGCAAGGTATAGTTGGTATTCCCGGATCTCCAAGTTTTTTAGGTACTCCATCTTTATAAGTATAATTAGCAAGCATGGTGGAGATTTCAGCTTCCGGTATTTTTCTCTTATTGGTGATGATGCCTTTCATGTACTTTGCATAAGGAGGCATTTTTAAGTTATCAGCCAAGCGAGTACGCAAAAGGACTGGCCTAATCATTTCAGCAAAGCATTCAAATTCTTCATCATCTTTCTTTTTGGTTGACTTAGGTGGAAAGAGCATAGGTTTTTGAACCCATGGTTCTCTTTCCTTACAGTGTTTTCAAGCAACAAAGTCTCTTTTATCATATCTTTTATTCTTGGGTTGTGGGTTATCAAGATCAACTGCAGGTTCTATCTCAACATTATTGTCTAGTTCTTTATTATTTGTTTGATTATCTTCATGAACCTCATCATTATCTTTTTCATTATCATAAGGTGAGTGTTCACTACCAGATTGAGTTTCAGCATCAGAGATAGAAACTTCATTATCATTATCAGGAGGTTTTTCTACTCCAGGTTCACTAGAGACATGCAAAGTCCTATCATTTTTCTTCTTATTTTTCTTTTATAAGGACTATGTGTATCAGTGTTAACCCTTTGAGAGTATTGTTCAATTCTTTTTGGGTGTCCGTCAAGATAAAGTCGTTCCTGAGTCATTCTACCTCCTCTAGCCATTACTCTAACAGCATGATCATTGATATTACTATTCATTTCATCAAGCAACTCTCTTTGATATTTAGCAACTTGTTCTAACTTAGTTTGAACCATAGAAGCATGCTTCCCCACACCTCTAACATCATTTGAGATTCTAAATAACAAGTCACTCAAGCGAGCAATCATATCAGAATTGTATTTCAATTGTTTCATAACATTTGCATTGAAGTGATCTTGCTTTCTAATGTAATTTTCAAACTCATAAAGGCATTGGCTAGGGTGCATATTGTGAGGGTTATCTTTATCACTGAATTTCATTAGAGAATTTACCTCTACCACCTTAGGTAGTGGTGGTGTATCAAGCTATAGCGACCCGACCTCAGACGGTCAAGTCTCTGTGCTTAAGTGTCATCCCTGGATCGGTATTGCTGACACACACAGTACTCGAGGATTTATAACAGAGTTCAATCACACACTTATTACATCGAGTGTCTCAAAAAGAGTACTTAATACAATAATTATGGCTGAAGGCCATCTAAAATAAATAACTGCGGAAGCATCGAAGATAAATGAATCCATCCAACTCCACGGCAATACTAAGTGCACGAGAATGACCTAGCGCACCTTACTCTTTGTCTGAAATTCTGCAACATAATACATTGCAGCCAGGTAGGTCAGCACATGGAATATGCTGGCAAGACAGCACTATAGAGCAATGAACAAATAACAGCTATCACTACATGCATATATGGCTGGTGGAGGCTCTAAGGTTAACATTTGCATAAAGCCAATTTTCCCTACAACAAAAGAATAAATTTTATTTAACTACCAAATTTATGTCATTAAATGAGAAGGTTCCTCCAACTCAATCCCAAAGTAATAATTATAACCCAACAATTTCATTAAGTAAGGTGTTGAGATCAAATCAATAATTCAAGCACCAGATACTCAAGATGTCCATAACCGGGGACACGGCTAACCATGATTAGTTTGTACACTCTGCAGAGGTTTGCGCACTTTTCCCCACAAGACTTGATCTCCTTCGTTGAATTTCTCGCACTACATGATGTTTGAGAAACGGATGACCGAGACACAGTCTTTCTGAAGCATTAACTCTTTACTCTGGGTAGACAGTACCACCTACTTTCCCCTACATCTGCTAGCCTACCACTGAAAGAGGCCACACAACATACTCAACTATGTCGGAGCCCATAATGGCTTGTGGCTGCACACGGAAGTTTCTAGCATGAATAATCTTATGATCCCTTTGAGCCTGGGTGTCTAACCATAGGATGATCACACGGGTACTCCGGGATATCCTAGGACAACACTAGATTGCTCCAGGTGCGCGCAACCAATCCACCTAGATGTGTATTAAAGTAGCCACCTTAAGTTTCCCTTAGTTAAAAACTCTCACATTTTGCATGAATCTCACATACAGATCCACGTCTACGAGCGTCGCAAAATAGTATAAGCATAACGTAATGATACCCAGGGGTTTGGTAAAAGACAATAGGTTCCTACCTCAACAACTACTTCCCACACCCACATGTAATCAAAACCAACTCATGCAATGTTTGACAGTTGAAACTAATGCATAAAAACTGGGTAATAAAGGGATATGACCAAAGTGTCACTTGCCTTGCCGACGATCGAAAAACCCTAGACATTCGTAGTAGCAAGCCTCGCACTCCGGAAACTCTATCGTGAACAAACAATAGCATACATAAGCACTCAAGAAAAAGATGCAAGGGTAAAACCAAAATAAAAGATCTAAACAGAAAGTACAAGTGAAGAGCTTCATTTTGCAAAAAGAATCAATCGAATCGGAGATACGAAACGCAAACTACGATCAAAAGAAGTTCAAATTCAAATCTACTTGAAACCAAATTTTAAATTTTCAAAATCATGTTCAAGTTGTTTATTTGAACAGAGGGGATCGAGACAAAGATTTTGGCGTTGGTTCCATTGAATTTGGATAAACGAGCAAAAAGTAGTGAGGTTTCGAAGATCAGGGACTAATCTATAAGAAAACTATTTGCGGATAGGTCCCTGGCCGAAAATAAACGGGAAAAGAAAAATTATGTCGAACGAACGTCCGCTAACAGAGACTAATGAACGAATTCGTTCATTAACAGATCTAAACGGGGGAACGTTCACTATTTGACATAACCAAAATAATAAACCGATCTAAAAACAAAACCTAAAAAAACGGGTCGAGCGGTTCGGTTTATACCGGTTCGAAAAAAAAAGGTGGCGGCGGCTCGGCTACTCCGGGAGGCGAGACGAGGCGGCGCGGCGGCGTTGGCAGCGGCGGGAGGCGGCGCGGGGCAGCGGCGCGGCGGCAGCGGCGGGCGGTGGCGGTTAGCGGCGGGAGGCGGCGGCTTGGGCGGCGGCGGCAACTTTGTGGGGAGGAGAGGCCCGGGGCGGCGCCTTATAAAAGGAGGGGAGGGGGGTGCTTGGAGGAGGGGCAAAGGTGGCAGCGACGCAGAGTCCTAGCCGGACTCGGTCGGGGCGGCGCGCTCCTGGGCCGGCTGGGCTTCGGTCCAGTCGGTCTGAAGATTTTTTTTGTAAATAATTTTGCCGCAGAGAAAAATCCAAAATAAAATAAAATAAAAATCCTAAAATTCCAAAAATAATTTTCGCGGTCCTCTCCTAATACTTAGGACAACGTGAACATTTTTGGGGCTAAAATGCAATTTTTTTAAATGCAAATTTCCCTAATTTAACCGAATATATTCTCAAATAAAATTCAAATAAAATATTTTTTATTCAAAATTAAATTTCCATTATTTCCTCGCTGTTTTGAAAAAGTCATATTATCTTCTCTCATTATTTTATTTATTTTGAAATAATTGGAAAAATAATTTCAAATAAAAATCACCTTGATCCAATTTAGCAATTTTTGAAAATTCAAAATTGGAATTTTATGAAAACCTCCAACTCTCTCACATGGTCCTTGAGTTGCTTAAGGTCTCTTGGATCAATGTGTCCAAATAAACCAAATTCAAAAAGCTCAAAATATGGATGCATATGATGACCTAATGATTAACATCCAAATTGAAAATTGGGATGTTACAAACCTACCCCCCTTAAGAAGAATCTCTCCCTCGAGATTCGGGTTGGCTAGAAAATAGGTGTGGGTGGTCTTTCCATATGTCTTCTTCTCGTTCCCAGGTGGCTTCCTCCTCGGTATGGTGGCTCCACTAAACTTTGCAAAACTTGATGACTTTGCTGCGTGTAACTCGGCTGGCAAACTCGAGAGTCTTGACGGGTTTCTCCTCATAGGTCGGATCACTCTCCAATTGAATTGCTTCCAGGGGTACTGTATCTCTCAGAGGAATATCGGCCATCTCTGCATGGCACTTCTTCAACTGGGAAACGTGAAACACATCATGAACTCCTGAGAAACCTTCGAGTAACTCCAACTTGTAGGCAACTTCACCCATACATTCCAAAACTCGGTATGGTCCTACAAATCTTGGGGCTAACTTTCCTTTGACTCGAAATCGTTTAACTCCTCAAAGTGGTGACACACGAAGATATGCTCTGTCTCCAACTCCATAGGCTACCTCCTTGCGTTTGGTGTCGGCATAACTCTTTTGCCTGGACTGAGCTACCTTCAGTCTATTGCGAATCAACTTGACTTTCTCTCCAGACTCTTTGATTAAATCTGGTCCCAACAATTGTCGGTCTCCAACTTCATCCCACATCAAGGGTGTCCTGTACCTCCTTTCATACAAAGCTTCAAAAGGGGCCATCTTCAAACTAGCCTGGTAGTTGTTGTTGTACGAGAACTCTGCGTAAGGCAAATTATCATCCCAACTAGATCCATAATCTAGCGCACAAGCTCTCAACATGTCCTCCAGAATTTGATTGACTCTCTCGGTCTATCCATCTGTTTGCGGATGAAAGGCTGTACTGAACTCTAGCCTGGTACCCAAAGTCTGGTGCAACTGATTCCAAAACTTCGAGGTAAACTGTGTTCCTCTATCTGATATGATGGTCCTCGGAACTCCATGCAGACATACGATCCTGGGCATATATATATTGGCCAACTTCGCACTTGTATAAGTAGTTTTCACGGGGATGAAGTGAGCCACTTTGGTCAAGCGATCAACTACTACCCAGATGGAGTCATATCTTGATCGTGTCCTGGGTAGGCCGGTGATGAAATCCATGCCAAGCTTATTCCACTTCCATTCGGGTATCAGCAATGGCTAAAGTAACCCTGCTGGCTTCTGGTGTTCTGCCTTAACTCTCTGACAGACATCACATACTGCTACATACTCGGCAATATCCTTCTTCATACCTGTCCACCAGAAATGTTCCTTCAAATCCAAATACATCTTCGTGTTTTGTGGGTGAATCGAGTATGGCGAGTCATGAGCTCCCTGAAGAATTAACTTCCTGATCTCTGGGTCATTGGGAACATAAATACGATCCTCAAACCATAAAGTTTCATGTTCATCCTCACGAAAACCTTTGGCCATTCCTTTGCTCATCTTCTCCTTTATCTCCGCAATCTCCTTACCAGTCTTCTGGGCTTCTCGAATCTTTCCCAACAATGTGGACTGAACTTCCAATGCTGCAACGAAACCTCTCGAAACTATCTCCAAGCGAAGTTCTTTGAGATCGTCGGCTAACTCCTAAGGTAATCCTCTGGTTATGAGGGTATTAACATAACTCTTGCGGCTCAACGCGTCTGCTACAACATTGGCCTTTCCTAGATGATAATGCAGTTTCATATCATAATCCTTTATGAGCTCCAACCATCTCCTTTGCCTGAGATTTAACTGCTTTTGCGTGAAGATGTACTTCAAACTCTTATGATCTGTGTATACATCACAACGGTTTCCAATGAGAAAATGTCTCCAGGTCTTGAGCGCATGCACTACAGCTGCTAACTCCAAATCATGTGTGGCATAATTCAACTCATGTGGTCGAAGCTGACGTGAGGCATATGATACAACTCTTCCATCTTGCATAAGTACACCTCCAAGTCCCTGTCGAGAAGCGTCGCAATATACTTGGAAATACTTGCATATATCCGTAAGAATTAGCACTGGGGCTGTAACTAAACGTTTCTTCAACTCCTGGAAACTGGCCTCACATTCTTAGGTCAATTTAAACTTGGTGTCCTTAACTCCGTCATGGGCTTCGCAATCTTGGAAAAATTCTCAATGAATCTCTGGTAATACCCTGCGAGTCCAAGGAAACTGCGTATCTCTCCAACTGAGGTGGGTGCCAACCACTTTGTGACAGACTGAACCTTGGAAGGGTCTACTGCTATACCTTCTCCTGATATAACATGTCCGAGAAATCCAACTTGCTTCAACCAAAATTCACATTTGCTAAACTTGGCATATAGCTGATGTTCCCGGAGCTTCTCGAGAAGCAAGTGCAAATGGTCCTTGTGTTCTTCTTCATTCTTCGAGTACACCAATATATCATCAATGAACACCACAAAAAACTTATCCAAGAACTCCATGAACACCTTATTCATCATACTCATAAAATAGGCAGGGGCATTAGTCAATCCAAAAGACATGACCGTGTACTCATATAGCCCATACCTTGTGGTAAAAGCTGTCTTGGGTATATCATGTTCTCGGATCTTCAGCTGGTGGTATCCTGATCGAAGATCAATCTTGGAGAATACTTTAGCTCCCTGCAGCTGGTCAAACAAATCGTTGATCATCGGTAGTGGGTACTTGTTCTTGATCGTCACTTCATTCAATGCATGATAATCAACAACCATTCTCAAAGATCCATCCTTCTTCTCAACTAAGAGCACTGGGGCTCCCCACGGTGATGAACTTGGTCGAATATAACCTTTCTCCAATAACTCCTTAATCTGCTTCTTAATTTCCTCCAGATCATTTGCGGGCATCTAATACGGTCTCTTCGATATTGGTCTGGTGCCTGGTAACAACTCTATCAAAAATTCTATATATCTCGATCTGGTGGCATGCCTGGTAATTCCTCTGGGAACACATCGAGATAATCCTTCACAACTGGCACTTCCTCCTGAACAACTCCCGAGAGTGAATTTACTTGGGTCCTCCTTGGCGCATGCCTGAACACATACTTGATCCTTTTTCCTTCCGGTGTGGTGAGGAGTATTGACTTACTAGTGCAATCGATGTTTCCTCCATACTTTCATAACCAATCCATGCCTAGTATTATGTCCAATCCTTGTGACTCCAAAATAATGAGGTCTGAGGGGAAAACGTGCTTGCCTATGGTCGATGGCAACTGATAACACCATCGACTAGCCATATATTCCGCTCCTGGTGAGCTTACTAACATGGGTGACCTAAGGGCTAAGGTTTCCAGCTTAAACTTATCCACAAATCCCTTTGATATGTATGAATGCGATGCACCGGTGTCAAAAGAACAAGAGCTGTAAATGACTTAATCATAAACTTACCAATAGCTGCGTCAGGCTGCTCTTCAACTTCCTCCATGTTGATGTGGTTCACCTGACCTCTGGTAAAGGGGTTTGGCTTCTTTCCTGAGCTTCCATTACCATTACCATTCTTGGCTTCGGGACACTCGGTGGTGTAGTGTCCAGTCTTCCCGCATTTGAAACAAGTAATGTGACTCAGATCCTTCTTAGCGGGTGTAGCGGGGTTGGAACGGTTCTAGTTGTTGTTTCCTCCACTCCCATTGCCAATCTTAGAGCCACTGTGGTTGTGTGAACTTCCTCCATTGTGGGAATGGCCTCCATGATTATGTCCCCCATGGGTATGAGTGTGTCCTCCTGAGTACGGGGTATAGCGAGGCTTCTGCTAAGCTCCAGAGTTGTACTTCCCCTGTCCATACTTCCTTTTGCGGCTCTCTATCTGCTGCTATTTGCTTTCAATCATGAGGGTGTCTACCAGCTCCTGGTAGTTAGTGAATGTTTCTATCATCAACTGCATACTCAGCTCATCATTCAGTCCCTCTAGAAATTTCTCCTGCTTTGTGGCATCTGTGGCCACATCATCTGGGGTGTAGCGTGTTAACTTGCTGAACTCATCCACGTACTACGCCATGATTCCCCTAGAGTAAGTTACGAAACTTACGCTTCTTCATACTCATGGATCCAGTTGAGACATGTGCAGTGCGGAAAGCTTGCTGAAACTGATCCCAAGTGACATTGGCCATGGGGAAAGTGGCAGTGTAGTTCTCCCACCATGAGGCTGCGGGTCCATCCAATTGGTGTGCGGCAAAGCGCACCTTCTCAGCATCTGTGCAACCTGCGATGGTCAGCTCCCTTCCAATCTTGTGGAGCCAGTCATCAGCAACAATCGACTCGGTGCTACTAGAGAACACCAGCGGATTCAACCTTAGAAAACGGGCTAAGTTGTCAACTGAGGGTGGCGGCGGTGGGTTGTTGTTGTTGCCTTGGTTCTGGACTAGCAACTGCATCAAGGCATTCTGCTGTTGGATCAACTGAGTGAGCTCCGGTGGGAAGGTGAATGCAGGGTCACGTCTCGGAGGCATCTGATAGGTTTAGAGGGATGAGAACAGAATAGAGTGAGGTCTAAAGAGAAATCACTACCCATATGCACATGAGACAAACATATTCATTTCACACCACTCAATTCAAACAAGAGTCATACAATCGGTCTAAGCTACCATTACAAAATCTCGCGGACTATTTCTATATACATGGGAGAATACTAATGGTGATATGGTGGTCGACTAGAAATTTTGATCGGTAGAAGACTCCATAATATCAGCTCCAGCTTCGTCTTCATAATCATCACTGTCTTCATTATCGCTGTCGAGGTCGGAGTCTGTGTCGTCTATTATGATGTAGTCTTCAGAATGGATGTCCTCTTCAGGTTCGGGATCACCCATGAATATTCCTAGCTTCTTCTTCAGGTCTTCATTCTTCTCCAGTAGTACAACAATTTCCTCTTCATATCCATCACGTGTAGATTTGAGTTCCTCTTCTAGCTCCATGCTCCGGGTCATCATCTTCTTCATGTCTATCATATTGGCGCACATCTGGTTCTCCTGACGACGAATGTGCTGATTCAACTCCTGTATGTAGGCTGCAATAGATTTATCCTTCCTGGTGCAAATCATCTCCCATTTCTCATCTCGGCGTCCACATATCTGGTAGATGTTGTCCTTAAGATCCTTGTTGTACACCTCGCCGATACGTCCAATGGCGATGTGGGCGGCCATGCTCTTTCCTACTCTCCAGGTTGGTGCATCAAAGGAAAACTCGATGGGCTTGGTAACTGGTGCAAAAGTCCTTCCTGGAACACGAACTTGAATCGTCCAGCGCTCCTCTTCTGGGAAGGTTGCAGTGAAAGTTCTGGTGAAGCTTGGTATGCTGATGTTCAGGTACCTAGTGACTTCCTTCAAGTGTCATCCGAAAGGGGTGTCATCATCCGGTTGAGTGAACTTGTTCCTTGGGTCCGCCATCTATAGAGTGGAAATGGAGAAGAGTCAGAAATGAGTAGAGAAGAGTATCCTGTGGTTTATCCTAGTGGTCGCGTCCTACGGTCAGCGTGTGCTCTGATACCATCTTGTAGCGACCCGACCTCAGACGGTCAAGTTTCTGTGCTTAAGTGTCATCCCTGGATCGGTATTGCTGACACACACAGTACTCGAGGATTTATAACAGAGTTCAATCACACACTTATTACATCGAGTGTCTCAAAGAGAGTACTTAATACAATAATTATGGCTGAAGGTCATCTAAAATAAATAATTGCGGAAGCATCAAAGATAAATGAGTCCATCCAACTCCATGACAATACTGAGTGCACGACAATAACCTAGCGCACCTTACTCTTCGTCTGAAAATTCTGCAACATAATACGTTGCAGCCGGGTACACTACTAGAAAAACGGCTATAGCTAATATGAACATTAATGGCGCACCATGTATGTGGCGCAACACTGCTATATAGCAGTGGCGCACCAGATATATGTGCGCCATTAGTAACCAAAACAGTAATGGCGCACCAGGTGAAAAGTGCGCCATTACTAAGTTTGACCAAGGTTTGACCCAGTCATACACATAGTAATGGCGCACTTTGTATAGGTGCGCCATTACTAAGTTGACATAGTAATGGTGCACCTTTACAAAGTGCGCCATAACTATGTGTATGACTGGGTTAAACCTTGGTCAAACTTAGTAATGGCGCACTTTGCATAGGTGCGCCATTACTATGTCAAACTTAGTAATGGCGCACCTATACAAAGTGCGCCATTACTAACTTTGACCAAGGTTTGACCAAGTCATACACATAGTAATGGCGCACTTTGTGAAGGTGCACATTACTAAATGCACCCCCCGGTGGACCGCCTTTTCAGTTTAAAAAAATGATGGAAATGTCAAAAAAATAAAAGAAAATAAGTTTCCCATGTGATATGTGGTCTAGTTGTTGGGAAAATTTACAAATATGAATTTCGACTTTATTTGCAAAATCTCTGGAATTTAGTAAAGTGGGCATAACTTTTGCATACGAACTCAGATTAAAAAGTTTTTCATATGAAAAACATCTACTCGAGAAGTTACATCCGAATTAAACGGGGGGAACCCCGTTGAAGATTTTTAGAATCCCCAAAAACCTAACAGAATAAAAGATACGCGGCTTTTAAGATCTAGAGGGGGGAAATGAAAAAAAATCAAACTTAGTAATGGCGCACCATTTGCTAGGTGTGCCACTAGTAACAGAAAAAAATTGGTTTCGAATTTTTTTTGGAAAAAATGTTCAAAATATGATACGTAATATGACAGGGAAGTTTGAAATATTTTTTGAAAATTTCATCAACACTCATGAACATGAGCAAAGTCCTAGACATCAACAAGGTTTAATAGGATTGATATGATAGATATATCAACAAGTGTCTGTTAAGTGAGTCGGTGCCGGGGCTGGATAGAACTGCGAAGTTAAGCGTGCTCGGGATGGAGTAGTGTGAGGATGGGTGACCTTCCGGGAAGTTTAACCACAGAGTGTGATTTGACTTGAGATTAAGCATATTGACCTGAGATTAAGCCATAGTGACCCGAGATTAAGAAAAAAACAAAAAAAATTCTAAAATAAATTTGAAAGAAAAATATGAAAAAAAATATTTTCTGGAAAAAAATTGTTAGTAATGGCGCACTTCTATGTGGTGCGCCATTACTAAGTCAGATAGTAATGGCGCACTTCTAGGCATAGTAATGGCGCACTATGTGGTGCGCCACTATTATCTGGGATACTAATGGCGCACCAGAGGTGCGCCATTACTATTTGTTACTAGTGGCGTGTTAATAGTGGCGCACCTATAGTGCGCCATTAATAGCAAAAACTGATGCGCCACTAACAGCCTTTTTTCTACTAGTGGTAGGTCAGCACATGGAATATGCTGGCAAGACAACACTATAGAGCAATGAACAAATAACAGCTATCACTACATGCATATATGGCTGGTGGAGGCTCTAAGGTTAACATTTGCATAAAGCCAATTTTTCCCTACAACAAAGGAATACATTTTATTTAACTACCAAATTTATGTCATTAAATGAGAAGGTTCCTCCAACTCAATCCCAAAGTAATAATTAGAAGCCAACAATTTCATTAAGTAAGGTGTTGAGATCAAATCAATAATTCAAGCACCAGATACTCAAGATGTCCATAACCGGGGACACGGCTAACCATGATTAGTTTGTACACTCTACAGAGGTTTGCGCACTTTTCCCCACAAGACTCGATCTCCTCCGTTGAATTTCTCGCACTACATGATGTTTGAGAAACGGATGACCGATACACAGTCTTTCTGAAGCATTAACTCTTTACTCTGGGTAGACAGCACCACCTACTTGCCCCTACATCTGCTAGCCTACCACTAAAAGAGGTCACACAACATACTCAACTATGCCAGAGCCCATAATGGCTTGTGGCTGCAAACGGAAGTTTCTAGCATGAATAATCTTATGATCCCTTTGAGCCTGGGTGACTAACCATAGGATGATCACACGGGTACTCCGGGATATCCTAGGACAACACTAGATTGCTCCAGGTGCGTGCAACCAATCTACCCAGATGTGTATTAAAGTAGCCACCTTAGCTTTCCCTTAGTTAAAAACTCTCATATCTTGCATGAATCTCACATACCAATCCACGTCTACGAGTGTAGCAAAGTAGTATAAGCATAACGTAATGATACCCAGGGGTTTGGTAAAAGACAATAGGTTCCTACCTCAACAACTACTTCCCACACCCACACGTAATCAAAACCTACTCATGCAATGTTTGAGGGTTGAAACTAATGCATAAAAACTTGGTAATAAGGGGATATGATCAAAGTGTTACTTGCCTTGCTGACGATCGAAAAACCCTAGAGATTCGTAGTAGCAAGCCTCGCACTCCGAAAACTCTATTGTGAACAAACAATAGCATACATAAGCACCCAAGCATAAGATGCAAGGTTAAAACCAAAATAAAAGATCTAAACAGAAAGTACAAGTGAAGAGCTTCAATTTGCAAAAAGAATCAATCGAATCGGAGATACGAAACTCAAACTACGATCAAAAGAAGTTCAAATTCAAATCCACTTGAATCCAAATTTAAAATTTTCAAAATCATGTTCAAGTTGTTTATCTGAACAGAGGGGATTCGAGACGAAGATTTTGGCGTTGGTTTCATTGAATTTGGATAAACGAGTAAAAAATAGTGAGGGTTTGAAGATCAGGGACTAATTTGTAAGAAAACTATTCGCGGATAGGTCCCTGGCCGAAAATAAACGGAAAAAAGAAAAATTCTATCGGAGAACGTCCGCTAACGGATACTAACGAACGAATTCGTTCGTTAACAGATCTAAACGGGTGAACGTTCACTATTTAACATAACCAAAATAATAAGCCGATCTAAAAAGAAAACCTAAAAAAACCAGGTCGGGCGGTTCGGTTTATACTGGTTCGGGGAAAAAAACCGGCGGCGGCGGCTCGGCTACTCTGGCAAGGCGAGACGAGGCGGCGCGACAGCGGGGCAGCGGCGGGAGGCGGCGCGGGCGATGGTGCGGGGCAGCGGCGCGGGCGACGGCGGCAGCGGCAGCGGGGCGGGCGACGGCTGCTGCTGCTGCGGCGATTAGCGGCGGGAGGCAGCGGCTTGGGCGGCGGCGGCGACTTTATGGGGAGGAGAGGCCTGGGGCGGCGCCTTATAAAAGGGGAGGGAGGGGTGCTTGGAGGAGGGGCGAAGGCGGCGGCGGCGCAGAGTCCTAGCCGGACTCGGGCGGCGGCGAAGGCGTGCGGCGGCCGGACTCGGTCGGGGCGGCGCGCTGTTGGGCTGGCTAGGCTTCGGCCCAGTCGGTTAGAAGATTTTTTAAAATAATTTCGCTGTAGAGAAAAATCCAAAATAAAATCAAATAAAAATCCTAAAATTAAAAAATAATTTTCACGGTCCTCTCCTAATATTTGGGACAACGTGAACATTTTTGTGGGCTAAAATGCAATTTCCCTAATTTAACCGAATATTTTCTCAAATAAAATTCAAATAAAATATATTTTTATTCAAAATTAAATTTCCATTATTTCCTCGCTGTTTTGAAGAAGTCATATTATCTTATCTCATTATTTTATTTATTTTGAAATAATTGGAAAAATAATTTCAAATAAAAATCACCTTAATCCAATTTACCAATTTTTGAAAATTCAAAATTGGAACTTTATGAAATCCTCCAACTCTCTCACATGGTCCTTGAGTTGCTTAAGGTCTCTTGGGTCAAAGTGTCCAAATAAACCAAATTCAAAAAGCAAAAAATATGGATGCATATGATGACCTAATGATTAACATCCAAATTAAAAATTGGGATGTTACACAAGCCCATGTATTTCTTCAATAGGAGATAAAATTTTGACATCCTCAGCTTTAATACCTTTTTCCTTCCTAGATTTCTTTGCCTCTTGCATATCTTCAGGACTGAGATATAATATACCCCTCTTCTTCGGAGTGGGTTTAAACGGTGGTTCAGGAGCAGTCCAATCATCATAATTTTTCAATATGTTATTCAATAATTCTTCAGCTTGCCCAATAGTTTGTTCCCTGAAAACACAACCAGCGCAACTATCTAGGAAATCCCTAGAAGCATCGGTTAGTCCATTATAGAAGATATCAAGTATTTCATTTTTCTTAAGAGGATGATCAGGCAAAGCATTAAGCAATTGGAGATGCCTCCCCCAAGCTTGTGGGACTCTCTTCTTCAATTTGCACAAAGTTAAATATTTCTTGTAAGGCAGCTTGTTTCTTATGAGCAGGAAAATATTTTTCAGAGAAGTAATAAATCATGTCCTGGGGACTACGCACACAACCAGGAGCAAGAGTATTGTACCAAGCTTTACCATCACCCTTTAATGAGAACAGAAATAATTTGAGAATATAATAATAGCAAATTTTCTCATCATGAGAAAAAAGGGTGGCTATGTCATTCAACTTAGTAAAACTAGTACAATGCCCGTGCGTTGCTACGGGAAAAATACATGAATAAATCAAACTGATGACTAAGTGACATGTGTGAAGTCCTTCGAATCTATATCGCCTCTTATCAATTTCTTTAGCGGATAGTATGAGAGCAACTATGCATCGGTCACCTGTTTTTTATCGATGATAAAAAATTTGTGATCGCCGTCTTCTTCATCCTCTTTGTCTTCCTCCTTCCGTCCCAATGACCCATCCTCTGATGTTGGTCGTGGCCGGTGTCGATGTGCTGCGCCACCCTACCCGAGCTGCCTTCTTTGTCGGTTCACCATTGCCCCGACACTGATCGAGGCCGGTGTTGATGCTACCCTGCCCATTCTCAAAACAATTATGCAAATCTCAAATGATCTCTTAAATGAAACATGTTATCAATGCTTGGTGAGATGGCGTGTGCATAGCTTATAGGAAGCATGTGAAATAGGGTGTCATGTTTTCAGAGGGATGGATTGATCAGTACCAGTATGTATGGAAACTTAATGCTTTCCAGAACTAAGCCACAAAATTTTCAAGCAAAGCACCATATTTTTCTTATGCTAGAAGGATGAACACATATGCAAAGGAACTGAAATCAACCTTAATGTTTGGCACAATTTTTAACAATGTATTGAAACTCCTAGTCCTAGACCCTTTGTTTTGTTTCAACCTTCCACTCCAGCTTTGTTTTGTTTCTCTGACCACCAATGAGACATGAAGATAACCACAAGTTTCCTATCTGCACTGTGGCCATGAGGCAGTCCAGGAGCCTAAGCCAAATATCCTCAAGCATGAGTACAAGCCATTCCCACTGCACTTTCTTATATATCTCATATTAATAAAACAAGAAAAATGTAGTTTGGTGCAGCTAGGATAGACAACTTTGGTACTTTCCAGTTAGCATGAAAAATGTACACCTATATAGAACAGAAGCAACTTTTGCAAATTCAAAGTCGGATAGCAGAAAAGCTGGTTGATAGCCAAATGCATATAGTTAAAATTATATCCTTCAAACTGAAACTAATAACTTTCACACCCAAGGAATGTAACGAAGAAATTTGAACAGAAAATAATAACTTTCACACTGGAGGAATGTTTAACCATCAGTCTTGAAACAAAAGGATTATATCCTTCAAACTGTAGCTAATATGGTACACATCTTGCTAGCAGGAGCAAGATCAAATTTTGAGCTAACATAGAACTATGCTGTAAAATTAATGATGCAATACAAAAAACAAGTGTCAGCTTGGTATCTTTATGCATCTTGCTAGCAAGTTCAGGATCAAACTATAACTCTTGACAGAGATTTTGGAGGAATGATGCTTTGTTAGGAGCAACAACCAAATCAGTACTAAAGGATTTTATAAGCTTATTTCTGTATGCTCGAGATTCGATATCTGAGGTGATTGCTTGTGCTTCACGCTTCCCTAATCCAAATATATTTCTTAGATCATTCAAAGGAATAACCTGCAACTTTAATCACAAAAATATTTATGTTAAGATAATAACGAGTATAAAACCAGTAATATAAATTGTACAAGACCATGTATCATGTATTTAGAGTCTCACAGTCAACCCAACTTATGAACTCTTAAAATAATAGGGCAACTCACAGCTCATGCACCGTTGAAAAACATATGGCAATTTGTGGTGATAGACATGTGTACTATGACAGAAATAAAAAGAGTTGACCAGCCCTAGGAAAGCATTTTATGCAAATATTGCAGGTGCTTGTAAGAAAATGTCGCTAATCTTTACATACTCATTCATTTTAAACATGCAAAACTGCAGCTCCATCAGAGAGGTGATTTAGTAAAGGAAGCTATCAAATATTAAATGCACGCTCTCTCTATCTCTCCATCTCCCTCCCTCCCGGATAACCGTGGATATTCATTTATTTATGTGATCATCAAAAAATCAAAATATTCTAATTTGACTGTATAAGAATAGTGTAGTTCATTTGGATGTAAAAACATTGATGGAAGAAAGGAGTCATACAAAAACAAATTAACGCATCTATGAATAGACCCTGAGTCAATTGTTCAAATACATGAATGATAATCCTGTCCATCACTGACTCGCTGAGAGTTGATGATAGTAGCAAGAAGAGTTCTACACTATTTTTCCACAAAAAGGCAAACATGATGCTCATAATGATTGCAGCAAACACTTTCGACTACGAAGTGATATACACAGGCAAAACCTTTGGCAAGATAGTTATGCATACCAACAAACTATTAGTTGTGTATCATAGAATTAAACCTCGATGGAATAGCCATGTCAAGAAACAATTACCAGGTGTACTAATTTTCCTTAGAATACAGATATGCCCTGCAGTAATGAAGAACAAAGCTGAAATTAGCAATCAGTTAGTGCATCTATAAAAAAAATTAGCTGACTACCTTAATGGTATGAGGTTCAGAATACTGGTCCTGGTCTGTTTATACAAGAAGTGGAAAGAATAGAATAATTAGTAAAAATATTAGCTCTGAAATAACACAATTAGATACGAAGTGCAGATGCAATCATCAATTTTTCACAAGACAATACGCTTGATAACACCATACTGTTGTAACAAATACATGAAAATATTGACTAATTATCAAAAGCGCAGAAGCATTGGCAATATAGATGTATACACTTGGTACGTAACGCCAATATCTAGAAGTGATATTTAGTAGATATAAGATATACCCATGCCACAAATGATGTTACCTCGTGTTGGAAGGTTGTCAAGTAGAATTAGATGGATTCCTTATTTTTTTTATAGAACTCTGCCTCTGTGTGTCACTTTGGTGTGTGCCGACCCCAATCTCATCGTTCATGACCAGGCCACATGCCCTTGCCTACCAGTGGCGGCTCAGTGCCGACGCCACATCCTTGATATTCTCCGGTGGCACAAGCGGGGGAGATAAGAAGAGGATATAATAATGCGTGCAGACAAAGACCGATATGGCCCACTCAACATGGATTAGCTCCTGTACGACATGAACGTTGGGGAGCTCGGCCTGGGCGCTCTCCACTCGCTACTGCAGGCCTTAGTGCCACCGTTATCCACCTGCAACATCCATCCATCAGTGCATCATATGTTTGATTAAATGCCCAAACAGAAACAGGGAAAGAGAATATTAAGGAAGGGTTACTCAATCCAGCTTACGTAGTATTCTCTAACGCTACATGTAGATATAACCTGATAGAAGCTACATGTAGATATAAGAATGTCTTGATGCATAAAAAATTATTATGAAATCTTGGACGGAGATGGCACCTGAGTCGGCGGCGTCCAGGAGAGTAGGACCTGAGTCGGCGGTGTCCAGGAGAGTAGCACCTATGTTCAGAATCAAAAAGGACGCTGTCAAGCCAGCGAGGTCAACAATCGGCGAGGTCGGGGCAGTGGCAATAGCGCCGCTAGAGTCTTCACTCGAAGTAAATGTTCCGAGTGTCTTCAAGGTTGATCCATTGCAAACTTCTTCACCCACGACATGGTCATCCCATGTGTTGATAAATAGGTGTTAGTCACAAACATTATACTCTGGGTGAATAATCAGTGGGTGAATAATCGGTGGTCTCTACAGTAAAGAAAACACAAGTATATAATATAACAACTATCAATTACCGGAGAAATAACTAAACTGTTCTCTCGCTTCAGGCAATAATGAATAGCAAGCAATTAGTAATACTCTCCAAGCTTCAGGCAATGATGGTGCTCACCGGTGAGGCGTTTGGATTTGGTTGTGCTCCAACAATTCCTCCCACGTTGGTCAGATCTGAAGATTGGGGAGCGGCTGGCCTCCCATACGCATGGAGTTCCTCTCCTTGGCATGCTCGTTCATTGTACGGGGGTGGGGGCAGCATGCTCTGTGCTTGGAGGGAGAGGTGTGGCTGCTGAGGCAGGATGTGCCCTGAGCGGAACGGGACGTGCGTGAGTCAAGGCCAGCGAGATGTTGAACCCCATGGCGCCCAACGCCGCCCGCTCAGGCCGCCATCGTCTCCCCCCTGTTCCCAGCCGCCTCCGTGCTCGTGCCCCGTAGCGGCGGCGGCACCACACTATCCCAGCCGCCTCCATGCTCGTGCCCCGTAGCGGCGGCGGCGGTGCCGCCGATTTCACCTTATCCTCTCCAGCTCCTTTTTTTGTTGCAAATCTCCGGCTCCCAAACGAATTGTTTCCTTTTTCTAGAGGAAACCAGACAAAGCGGGGAGAGAAACTTGGGTCTACGAAGGCGGCAGTGCAGGCCGACGATGTGTGCCCGAAGCCCATGCCGCTTACGAACGTCAGAAAGAACAAGAAAAACGAAACGTACTAAATTTTTTTAGCGCACGAACGACGGATAAAAATTCATGTAAATAGTACCACCTCGAATAGCAAAAATAATATAGGTGAAAAAACTGAAAGCATAAATTCACGGGAAGAAGCGTATTGTGACGGTGAACCCACAGAGTCAATCCGTGCTTTATTATTAGGGAAAGATGTACCACAACAGTTTCAGTTTCGTAATCATGGAAAGGATCAGATTCAACCAAAGTAATTAACTCTGGGTCGACAGAGAATTCATAATCCTTATCATCAACAAAGATAGGTGAAGTAGCAAACTGAGGATCACATTTCATTTTAGCATTCAAAGTCCTTTCTTTATACTTGCATAATAACTTTTCTAAATCATCTCTATCCTTACAAGCAAGAATATCTCTAATTGTCTCCTCAAACCTTCCGGTATTTTTGGCAATTCATATCTAGGAGGGCTGGTTCTAATAGGTGTCTCAAGATTTTCAGTTTCAAGCTCTTCATCAGTTTCAGCATTCCCAAAAGCTTTAGTTCTAGCAATTTGTTCATCAAGAATTCACCTAGTGGCACATCGTCATCAAGCAAGGTACTATCATCATCATCATAAATATCATTCATAGCAGAAGTAGCATCATCAATAACTTGCGACATATCAGGATTAATAGCATGTGGTGGTGTTGCAAGTTTACTTATAACAGAAGGTGAACTAAAGCAGAGCTAGATGGCAGTTTCTTACCTCCTCTCGTCTTAGAGGGAAAATCTTAGTCTTAGCATCCTTTAGAATATTCATAGTGATAATTTGTACCTCCTCTCGTCTTAGAGGGAAAAATCTTAGTCTTAGCATCCTTTATATTATTCATAGTGATAATTTGATAATAATCCCAAGTGACTCAACAAATATAGCTATGCTCCCCGGCAACGGCGCCAGAAAAAGGTCTTGATAACCCACAAGTATAGGGAATCGCAACAGTTTTCGAGGGTAGAGTATTCAACCCAAATTTATAGATTCGACCCAAGGGGAGCCAAAGAATATTTGAAAGTATTAGCAGCTGATTTGTCAATTCAACCACACCTGGAGATTAATTATCTGCAGCAAGGTGATTAGTAGCAAAGTAATATGATAGTTTTGATAGTAGTAGCAACAGCAATAATAACGGTAACAGTGATAGCAATAGTTTTGTAACAAGTGCAACAGTAACAGCAGCAGTAGTAACTTAGCAGGAACAATATGTAGGAAAATCATAGGCATTGGATCGGCGATTTGTTGGATGATATTCATCATGTGACAGTTATAACCTAGGGCGATACGGCACTAGCTCCAGTTCATAAATATAATGTAGGTATGTATTCCATAAATAGTCATACGTGCTTATGGAAAGAACTTGCATGACATCTTTTATCCTACCCTCCTGTGGCAGCGGGGTCCTATTTGAAACTAAGGGATATTAAGACCTCCTTTTAATAGAGAACCGGAACAAAGCATTAACACATGGTGAATACATGAACTCCTCAAACTACGGTCATCACCGGGAAGTGTCCCGACTATTGTCACTCCGGGGTTACCTGATCATAACACGTAGTAGGTGACTATAACTTGCAAGATCGGATCTAGAACATAGATATAGTGGTGATAACATAAAAAGTTCAGATCTGAAATCATGGCACCCGGGCCCAAAGTGACAAGCATTAAGCATGGCAAAGTCATAGCAACATCAATCTCAGAACATAATGGATACTAGGGATCAAGCCCTAACAAAACTAAGTCGATTACATGATAAATCTCATCCAACTCCTCACCGACCAACGAGCCTACGAAGAAATTACTCACTCCCGGTGGAGAGCATCATGGAATTGGCGATGGAGAAGGGTTGGTGATGACAAAGATCGAAGATCCCACTCTCTGGATGTAACACCCACGATGCGGCTATATCTCACACGTGTCGAGGCAGGACTTAGAGGCATAACCGCATTGTGGTTTTGTCGCAAGAGGGGTAATCTTCACACAATCCCATGTACTGAATAAGAAAGGGATAAAGAGTTGGCTTACAATCACGACTTCACACAAATAACAAGTTAAACATCCATCATCCAGAGTGCAATCAAGGTCCGACTACGGAACCAAAATAAAAGAAGACAACCCCAAATGCTAGAACCCCGATCGTCCCAACTGGGCTCCACTACTGATCATCAGAAAACAAAACATAATAACGACCAAGGTCCTCGTTGAACTCCCACTTGATTTCGGTTGCGTCACCTGCACTAGACTCATCGGCACCTGCAACTGTTTTGGTAGTATGTGTGAGTCACGAGGACTCAGCAATCTCAAAACCCGCGAGATCAAGACTATTTAAGCTTATGGGTAGGATAAGGTAATGAGGTGGAGCTGCAGCAAGCACTAAGCAAATATGGTGGCTAACATACGCAAATAAGAGCGAGAAGAGAAGCAACGCAACGGTCGAGAAGCTAGAAGTGATCAAGAAGTGATCCTGGAACTACTTACGCACAACCATAACACAAGAACCGTGTTCACTTCCCGGACTCCACCGAAAAGAGACCATCACGGCTACACACGCGGTTGATGCATTTTAATTAAGTCAAGTGTCAAGTTCTCTACAACCGGACATTAACAAATTCCCATTTGCCACATAACCGTGGGTACGGCTTTCGAAAGATTATACCCTGCAGGGGTGTCCCAACTTAGCCCATCACAAGCTCTCACGATCAACGAAGGATATTCCTTCTCCCGGGAAGACCCGATCAGTCTCGGAATTCCGGTTACAAGACATTTTGACAATGGTAAAACAAGACCAGCAAGACCACCCGAATGTGCCGACAAATCCCGATAGGAGCTGCACATATCTCGTTCCCAGGGCACACCGGATGAGACATCCTATGAGTAAAACCAGACCTCAAGTTTCCCCGAGGTGGCCCCGCAGTATACTTGGTTTGGACCAACACTTAGAGAAGCACTGGCCCGAGGGGGTTAAAATAAAGATGACCCTCGGGTTGGCCGACCCAAGGGGAGGGTAATAGGTTGGTAGGCAAATGTAAAACCAAGGTTGGGCCTTGCTGGAGAAGTTTTATTCAAAGCGAACTGTCAAGGGGGTCCCATAACCCCAACCACGTAAGGAACGCAAAATCAAGGAACATAACACCGGTATGACGAAAACTAAGGCGGCAAGAGTGGAACAAAACACCAGGCATAAGGCCGAGCCTTCCACCCTTTACCAAGTATATAGATGCATTAATTAAATAAGAGATATTGTGATATCCCAAAATATCCATGTTCCAACATGGAACCAACTTCATCTTCACCTGCAACTAGCAACGCTATAAGAAGGGCTGAGCAAAAATGGTAACTTAGCCAAACAACGGTTTGCTAGGAAGGTGGGTTAGAGGCTTGACATGGCAATATGGGAGGCATGATAAACAAGTGGTAGGTAGCGTGACCTAGCGATAGAACGAACAACTAGCAAGCAAAGATAGAAGTGATATCGAGGGTAATGGTCATCTTGCCTGAAATCCCGCTAGGAAGAAGAACGAGTCCATGAAGAAGACAAATGGACGTAGTCGAACGAATCCTCACAACTCCGGAAGGAAACCGAAGCTAACGAGAGAAGCAAACCGGAAAGAAGCAAACAACATGGTAAACACACAAGCATAAACATGGCATGATGCACAAACAAGTATGATGCATGTTCGGTTTAAAAGCATGGCAAAGTGCAACAAACAATACTACAAGTTACGTGGAGCTCAATATGCACCAAGTTGCATATTGATGAAACACCACATTCAAGTTATTTAGTTTGCTCTCGTTTATGTTCCCAACAATATTAAATGTAATTAAACATGGCAAGGGGTGAAGCATAATAAAACTACCTATCTAGGCAAGTTTAAATGAGGCCGGAACAACAAACAACAATTCCGGAAAATCCTCATATGCATATTTCGAATTTGGTACTGTTTTGCCCTAAACCATATTTTAGAGTTATTAAACATGCAAAGTAATGCCACCATGTTAAACTATGCATTTTTCTACCCCATTTACATATAAAGTTTATTAAATTCGAGCTACGGTTAATTAGTTATGAAATAAATCATTTTAACATGGCATTTGAGCAAAATAATAGCAAACAGCAAGTTACACATTTCAAACATGGATGAAAGTAGCATATTATGAAAGTAGACAGAAATCTAAGCATTTTTCATATATGAAGTTTTACATATGATGCATAGTTCATGAGTTATTATATGCATGAAGAACAGGGAGTTTTCTGTAAAACTGTAAATCCTGGATAATTAGCAAATTTGCAGAACCTAAAAAAAACTATACGGGCCGAAACTGGAGGTGCTGGGGGAGCTCACCCATGGGCTCGGCCCAGGAGTTGCAGGGGAGGCCGCTGGGCCTGGCGCGGCTGTGACCCAGCCGACGCTCGCGGTCAAAGGGGACTGGATCGAGCAAGGGAGCTGGGGCTGTGCATGTGCTCACACGCACACGCGCGTGCAGGAGGCGTGCGGTGCTGCAGCTGTTCGAGCCGAAGCAGGGGCGCGGTTCAGGCGAAGCGGAGGCAGCAGCGGTGGGGCTTGGAACTTCAGCGGGCAGGCGAGGCGGAGGCCGCCGGGAACAGAGCAGAATGGCGCGGCGTTGGATGGATCCGGCGAGGAGTTGCCGGGTCCGGCGATGGACGACGAGCTTGGGGCTGCGGGCGCCATGGCCGATGGGAGAATCCCCTGTGAGAGAGAGAACCAGGACGAGGGGGTGGTCAGGGAGAGCCTCAACAAAGAAGGGAAAGGGAAGAAGGGCGACACAGGACCTGCAGGCGGCAGCTTGCTGGTGGCGCCTGGTCTCGGGTCGTCGTCGTCGGCTGGTCCGATGAGGCGCACGGGAGGAGGAGAAAGGCGCCTGGAGGAGGGAGCTCGGGCTCCTGGATGAGGGCAGGCTCAGGAGCGAGGGCTCCTGCCCCGCTGCTGCGGGCACGGGGACGATGAGGAACGTCGGCGAGATTGCTCCGGGACGAGGTAGATCAGCAAGAGGAGACGGGCGCGCGAGGGAGAGGAACGGTGCTCCGGTCGGCTTCTCCGGCAAACTGGCCAATGGTGGAGGACGGCGAGGTGGTGAGGCACGGAGAGGCTGGGGCTTGAGCTCCTGGTGCTCGGGGTAGGTGAGGGCGCGGGCCTGCGAGCGTTGGGGATTGGCTCGATGTGGATTGGGTGGTGGCCGAGCACAGGGAGGGAGGTGGTCGGAGGGCGAGAGAGGATCTGGCTCGGTTGCGGGCTCTGGTTGGTGGATTTTTGGATCGGGAACGATCCCAAGGAAGGAAGAGAGTGGCGGCGGCGGGATGGATGGGACTGATGGGATAAGTCCCTAGGATCTAGGTTAGACTGATATTTATAGTAGATGAATTTAGGTTAGGGGATATCTTGTCCCTATGATCATAATCGGACAACTGAGAAAAATATAGGTTAGGAAGTCCAGATAAGAAAACGGAGATGTTTTATAGATGTTTGGGGATGATCCGGACCCAACGGTCATGACTGCCCGGGTCGGGTTCAGAGAAGTTTCGGACGTGCACGCGAGGGGTTTGCGGGATGTGCAGAGAGGTTAGGAAGCCAGGCAAGAGGGAAACAAAATCTGGTTGGTCTCGGAACGGTCAACGAAGGCAAGGGGAACACCGCAACTACGAGCGACTACAAGTTTTATGAAAACATGCGGATGCAATGCGATGATGAATGCAACAAACAAATAAAACACACGGTGACAACGAAACCATGGAAGGCGTCTGAAGCGTCGGTCTCGGGGCGTCACACTGGAGCCCCAAACGGACTCCAGATCTGGCCTCCCGAGGAAGAACAGGAGGCCGCGGCGGCTCAGTCTCGTGAAATGCGATAATTCTTTCTCCCTGAACTTTTTCTGGAAAAATCGGATTTTATAGCGTCAATTTCAGGGTCTGCGGGGCCACCAGGTGGGGACAACCCACCTGGGCGCGCTTGGAGGGGGTGGCGTGCCCTGGTGGGTTGTGCCCACCCAGGTGCCCCCATCCGGTGGTTCTTGGCTCCAGTAATTCTCTTTTATTGTATAAAAAATTCTCGCAAAGTTTCGTTCCAATCCAAGAACTTTTATTTCTGCACAAAAATAACACCATGGTAGTTCTGCTGAAAACAGCGTCAGTCCGAGTTAGTTTCATTCAAATCATGCAAATTAGAGTCCAAAACAAGAGGAAAAGCGTTAGGAAAAGTAGATACGATGAAGACGTATCAGCGGTGTAGTCGCTGCAACCGTCGTCGTCGTCTCCGTTGCTGTCACCGTCCTGGATGCCGCCGTCCTTGCTGCAGCCCTATCCTGGGTCGCGAGGAGGATGGGGTTGGACGGCGTCGGCGCCTCCTCGTCGCTGTTGTCGAGGATGACGACGCCGTCCTCGTCGCGGCGCCGAGCGGCGATCTCCTCAAGGGCGCAGCACTGGCGCTCCATCTCCTCCCGCACGTAGTCGTCTCACGCCCATTTTAGGCCGGTCTCAAGGTCGGCGCCCATGGCGACGTGCTCCTGCTTGACAATGGGTGGCGTATCCGGCTCCTTCTTTGGCCTGACCAGGCAAAGATGGCTGCGGGGAGGAGGGGAAGGTTGGTGGCGGCGACCCTCGTTTATGACGAGGCTGCCACTGCACCGGCGCTCCGGCGTCTCTTGGGGCTCAGCCTTGACGACGGTGAGCGTTGTCGGTGTGCCGGAGGAATGGGAGCTGGAGGAAGAGGAGGACGCGCCCGCCATGCGCCTCGGCAGCCACGAGCTGCCGCTCCGGCGCGTGAAGGACGACGCCGGGTACTCCATCCACGGCTAGTTGCCGCCCTTGATGTGCTCAAGGACGGCATGGAGAGTGCGCCCGGGGACGCCCCACCACTGACGGAGGCCGTCGGAGTTGTGGCGCCCCCGTGGTGCCGAGCGCCGTTCGTGGACGCGAGCTAGTCGGCATGGCGGCGCTCGAAGTACGCCGTCCACATGTTGTTACTGTCAGGGGCGTACCGCGCCTGCTGCCGCACTTCCTCCGGCATCGCCGATCGGATCCACGCGATCTCGGCGCGACGTTTAACACCTGGGTGGCGGGGGCACGGGGACTCCTCCGACGCTGAGCCTCCACGAGCCCGCACGCGCATGTCGAGCGGTGCTGGGTAGTCCGCCTCGTGGAGGAGGCGTGCCTCCCACTCGTATAGATGGCGGCGGCCGAAGCCGTTGGCCGCCGCTCCGTCGCCGGGGAAATGCTCGGCCATCTAGCAAGGAGGAGAGAGGGCGAGCAAAGGGCGCCGAGGGGAAGAAGGTGGTCGGCGGCGAGAGAGCTGTGGGAGGCGAGTGTGCGGCCAGCAGCGACGAAGGGCGGCTTTTATAGCGGATAGGGGGCGGCAGCAGTGTGGACGCGTGACGGGAAGGGTCGGGACTGATGTCTACCACGCAACCTTCTTCTTGTAGACGTTGTTGGGCCTCCAAGTGCAGAGGTTTGTAGGACAGTAGCAAATTTCCCTCAAGTGGATGACCTAAGGTTTATCAATCCGTGGGAGGCGTAGGTTGAAGATGGTCTCTCTCAAGCAACCCTGCAACCAAATAACAAAGAGTCTCTTGTGTTCCCAACACACCCAATACAATGGTAAATTGTATAGGTGCACTAGTTCGGCGAAGAGATGGTGATACAAGTGCAATATGGATGATAAATATAGGTTTTTGTAATCTGAAAATATAAAAACAGCTAGGTAAAAAGCGATAAAAGGGAGCATAAACGGTATTGCAATGCTAGGAAACAAGGCCTAGGGTTCATACTTTCACTAGTGCAAGTTCTCTCAACAATAATAACATAATTGGATCATATAACTATCCCTCAACATGCAACAAAGAGTCACTCCAAAGTCACTAATAGCGGAGAACAAACGAAGAGATTATTGTAGGGCACGAAAACACCTCAAAGTTATCCTTTCTGATCAATCTATTCAAGAGTCCGTAGTAGAATAACACGAAGCTATTCTTTCCGTTCGATCTATCGTAGAGTTCGTACTAGAATAACACCTTAAGACACAAATCAACCAAAACCCTAATGTCACCTAGATACTCCAATGTCACCTCAAGTATCCGTGGGTATGATTATATGATATGCATCACACAATCTCAGATTCATCTATTCAAACCAACACAAAGTACTTCAAAGAGTGCCCCAAAGTTTCTACCGGAGAGTCAAGATGAAAACGTGTGCCAACCCCTATGCATAAGTTCACAATGTTACGGAACCCGCAAGTTGATCACCAAAACATACATCAAGTAGATCACGTGAATATCCCATTGTCACCACAGATAAGCACATGCAAGACATACATCAAGTGTTCTCAAATCCTTAAAGACTCAATCCGATAAGATAACTTCAAAGGGAAAACTCAATCCATTACAAGAGAGGGGGAGAAACATCATAAGATCCAACTATAATAGCAAAGCCCGCGATACATCAAGATCGTGCCAAATCAAGAACACGAGAGAGAGAGAGAGAGATCAAACACATAGCTACTAGTACATACCCTCAACCCCGAGGGTGAACTACTCCCTCCTCATCATGGAGAGCGCCGGGATGATGAAGATGGCCACCGGTGAGGGATCCCCCCTCCGGCAGGGTGCCGAAACAGGGTCCCGATTGGTTTTTGGTGGTTACAGAGGCTTACGGCGGTGGAACTCCCGATCTAGGTTATTTTCTGGAGGTTTCTATATATATAAGAGGTTTTGGCGTCGAGAACAAGTCGGGGGGGGGGGGGGTCTCTGGGCTGTCCACGAGGTAGGGGGCGCGCCCAGGGGGTGGGCACGCCCCCCACCCTCGTGGGCAGCCCGGGACTCTTCTGGCCCAACTCTTTTACTCCATGGCCTTCTTCTGGTCCAAAAATAAGCTCCATGAAATTTCAGGTCAATTGGACTCCGTTTGATTTTCCTTTTCTGCGATACTAAAAAACAAGGAAAAAACAGAAACTGGCACTGGGCTCTGGGTTAATAGGTTAGTCCCAAAAATCATATAAAATAACATATAAATGCATATAAATCATCCTAGAAGGATAATATAATAGCATGGAACAATAAAAAATTATAGATACGTTGGAGACGTATCAAGCATCCCCAAGCTTAATTCCTGCTCGTCCTCGAGTAGGTAAATGATAAAAATAGAATTTTTGATGTGGAATGCTACCCAACATAATTTTCAATGTAATTTTCTTTATTGTGGCATGAATGTTCAGATCCGAAAGATTCAAGACAAACGTTTAATATTGACATAAAAAATAATACTTCAAGCATACTAACAAAGCAATTATGTCTTCTCAAAATATCATGGCCAAAGAAAGTTCATCCCTACAAAATCATATAGTTTGGTCATGCTCCATTTTCGTCACACAAGAATGCTCTCATCATGCACAACCCCGATGACAAGCCAAGCAATTGGTTCATACTTTAGTAATCTCAAACTTTTTCAACTTTCACACAATACATGAGCGTGAGCCATGGATATAGCACTATAGGTGGAATAGAGTATGACGATGGGGGTTGTGTGGAGAAGACAAAAAAGGAGAAAGTCTCACATTGACGCGGCTAATCAACGGGCTAGGGAGATGCCCATCAATTGATGTCAATGCAAGGAGTAGGGATTGCCATGCAACGGATGCACTAGAGCTATAAATGTATGAAAGCTCAACAAAAGAAACTAAGTGGGTGTGCATCCAACTTGCTTGCTTACGAAGACCTAGGGCATTTGAGGAAGCCCATTCTTGGAATATACAAGCCAAGTTATATAATGAAAATCCCCACTAGTATATGAAAGTGACAACATAGGAGACTCTCTATCATGAAGATCATGGTGCTACTTTGAAGCACAAGTGTGGTAAAAGGATAGTAGCATTGTCCCTTCTCTCTTTTTCTCTCATTTTTTTGTTTTTTTGTCCTTCTTTTTTATTTGGCCTTTCTCTTCTTCTTTTTTTCCTTTTTTTTTCTTTTTTTTCTTCGTCCGGAGTCTCAACCCGACTTGTGG
Organism: Aegilops tauschii subsp. strangulata; assembly: GCF_002575655.3. NCBI lineage: Eukaryota > Viridiplantae > Streptophyta > Magnoliopsida > Poales > Poaceae > Aegilops > Aegilops tauschii. The sequence continues at coordinate 332,258,905 of NC_053036.3, forward strand.
GGGAATCATAGTCTCCATCATCCTTTCCTAACATGGGACAATGCTCTAATAATGATGATCATCACACTTCTATTTATTTACAACTCAAAGATTACAACTCGATATTAGAACAAAATATGACTCTACATGGATGCCTTCGGTAGTGTACCGAGATGGGCAATGAATCAAGAGTGACATGTATGATGAATTATGCATGGTGGCTTTGCCACAAATACGATGTCAACTACATGATCATGCAAGGCAATATGACAATGATGAAGCGTGTCATAATAAATGAAACGGTGGAAAGTTGCATGGCAATATATCTCGGAATGGCTATGGAAATGCCATAATAGGTAGGCATGGTGGCTGTTTTGAGGAAGATATAAGGAGGTTTATGTGTGATAGAGCGTATCATATCATGGGGTTTGGATGTACTGGCGAAGTTTGCGCCAACTCTCAAGGTGAGAAAGGGCAATGCACGGTACCGAAGAGGCTAGCAATGATGGAAGGGTGAGAGTGCGTATAATCCATGGAGTCAACATTAGTCATAAAGAACTCACATACTTATTGCAAAAATATACAAGTCATCAAAACCAAACACTACATGCATGCTCCTTGGGGGGATAGATTGGTAGGAAAAGACCATCGCTAGTCCCTGACCGCCACTCATAACGATGACAATCAAAGAACACCTCCTGTTTCAAATTTGTCACACAACGTTTACCATACGTGCATGCTACGGGACTTGCAAACTTCAACACAAGTATTTCTCAAATTCACAATTACTCAACTAGCACGACATTAACATCACCATCTTTATATATCAAAACAATCATAAGGAATCAAACTTCTCTTAGTATTCAATGCACTTTATATGAAAGTTTTTATTGTATCCCTCTTGGATGCCTATCATATTAGGACTAAATTCATAACCAAAGCAAATTACCATGTTGTTTAAGACTCTAAAAATAATATAAGTGAAGTATGAGAGTTCATCTATTTCTTCAAATAAAACCACCGCCGTGCTCTAAAAGATATAAGTGGAGCACTAGAGCAAACGACAAACTACTCCGAAAGATATAAGTGAAGATCAATGAGTAGTTGAATAATTATGTAACTATGTGAAGACTCTCTAGCATTTAATAATTTGAGATCTTGGGATATTATTCAAACAGCAAGCAAGACTAAAGAAAATAAAATGACGCTCCAAGCAAAACACATATCATGTGGTGAATAAAAATATAGCTCCAAGTAAAGTTACCGATGAACGAAGACGAAAGAGGGGATGCCATCCGGGGCATCCCCAAGCTTAGGCTCTTGGTTGTCCTTGAATATTACCTTGGGGTGCCTTGGGAATCCCCAATATTAGGCTCTTGCCACTCCTTATTCCATAGTCCATCGAATCTTTACCCAAAACTTGAAAACTTCACAACACAAAACTCAACAGAAAACTCGTAAGCTCCGTTAGTATAAGAAAATAAATCACCACTTAGGTACTGTTGTGAACTCATTCTAAATTAATATTGGTGTAATATATACTGTATTCCGACTTATCTATGGTTCATACCCTCCGATACTACTCATAGATTCATCAAAATAAGCAAACAACACAATGAAAACAGAATCTGTCAAAAACAGAACAGTCTGTAGTAATCTGTATCATTCGAATACTTCTGCAACTCCAAAAATTCTGAAATAAATTGGTGAACCTGAGGAATTTGTCTATTAATCATGTGCAAAAATAATCAACCTAAAATCACTCTCCAGTAAAAAATGGCAGCTAATCTCGTGAGCGCTAAAGTTTCTGTTTTTTACAGCAAGATCATAAAGACTTCACCCAAGTCTTCCCAAAGGTTCTACTTGGCACAAACACTAATTAAAACATAAAACCACATCTAACCAGAGGCTATATGAACTATTTATTACTAAACAGGAGCAAAAACAAAGAACAAAAATAAAATTGGGTTGCCTCCCAACAAGCGCTAACATTTAAGGCCCCTAGCTAGGCATGACGATTTCAATGATGCTCACATAAAAGATAAGAATTGAAACATAAAGAGAGCATCATGAAGAATATGACTAGCACATTTGAGTCTAACCCACTTACTATGCATAGGGATTTTGCGAGCATACAACTTATGGGAACAATAATCATCTAGCATAGGAAGGCAAAGCAAGCATAACTTCAAGATTTTAAGCACATAGAGAGGAAACTTGATATTATTGCAATATGTAGAAGCATATATTCCTCCCTCATAATAATTTTCAGTAGCATCATGAATGAATTCAACAATATAACTATCACATAAAGCACCATATTCATGATGCACAAGCATAGAATTTTTATTATTCTCCACATAAGCAAACTTCTTCTCATGAATAGTAGTGGGAGCAAACTCAACAAAATAACTATCATGTGAAGCATAATCCAATTGAAAATTAAAATCACGATGACAAGTTTCATGGTTATCTTTATTCTTTATAGCATACATGTCATCACAATAATCATCATAAATAGGAGGCATGCTATCATCATAATAAATTTGCTCACCAAAACTTGGGGGAATAAACATATCATCTTCATCAAACATAGCATCCCCAAGCTTGTGGCTTTGCATATCATTAGCATCATGGGTATTCAAGGAATTCATACTAACAACATCTCAATCATGCTCACCATACAAGGATTTAGTGCCAAACATTTTATAGATTTCTTCTTCTAGTACTTGAGCACAATTTTCCTTACCATCATTTTCACGAAAGATGTTAAAAAGATGAAGCATATGAGGCACCCTTAATTCCATTTTTTGTAGTTTTCTTTTATAAACTAAACTAGTGATAAAACATGAAACAAAAAGATTCGATTGCAAGATCTAAAGATATACCTTCAAGCACTCACCTCCCCGGCAACGGTGCCAAAAAAGAGCTTGATGTCTACTACGCAACCTTCTTCTTGTAGACGTTGTTGGGCCTCCAAGTGCAGAGGTTTGTAGGACAGTAGAAAATTTCCCTCAAGTGGATGACCTAAGGTTTATCAATCCGTGGGAGGCGTAGGTTGAAGATGGTCTCTCTCAAAAAGTTCATACTAACAACATTGCAATCATGCTCATCATTCAAAGATTTAGTGCCAAACATTTTAATGCATTCTTCTTCTAACACTTTGGCACAATTTTCCTTCCCATCATACTCATGAAAGATATTAAAAAGATGAAGCGTATGAGGTAAACTCAATTCCATTTTTTTGTAGTTTTTTTATAAAAATAGACTACGGTGCAAACAAGGCCCAGGGTTCATACTTTCACTAGTGCAAGTTCTCTCAACAATAATAACATAATTGGATCATATAACTATCCCTCAACATGCAACAAAGAGTCACTCCAAAGTCACTAATAGCGAAGAACAAACGAAGAGATTATTGTAGGGTACGAAACCACCTCAAAGTTATCCTTTCTCATCAATCTATTCAAGAGGCCGTAGTAAAATAACACGAAGCTATTCTTTCCGTTCGATCTATCATAGAGTTCATACTAGAATAATACCTTAAGACACAAATCAACCAAAACCCTAATGTCACCTAGATACTCCAATGTCACCTCAAGTATCCGTGGGTATGATTATACGATATGCATCACACAATCTCAGATTCATCTATTCAAACCAACACAAAGTACTTCAAAGAGTGCCCCAAAGTTTCTACCGGAGAGTCAAGACGAAAACGCGTGCCAACCCCTATGCATAAGTTCACAATGTTACGGAACCCGCAAGTTGATCACCAAAACATGCATCAAGTAGATCACGTGAGTATCCCATTGTCACCACAGTTAAGTGATACGCCTCCAACGTATCTATAATTTATGAAGTATTCATGCTATTATATTATCCATCTTAGATGTTTAATGGGCTTTACTAAGCACTTTTATATGATTTTTGGGACTAACCTATTGACCCAGAGCCCAGTGTCAGTTCCTGTTTTTCCTTTGTTTCAGTGTTTCGCAGAAAAGGAATATCAAACGGAGTCCAAACGGAATGAAACCTTCAGAAAAGTTATTTTTGGAAGGAAAGCAATACGGGAGACTTGGAGTGCACATCAGGGGATCAACGAGGAAGGCACGAGGCGGGGGGGCGCGCCCTCCACCCTCGTGGGCCCCTCGTGGCTCCCCTGACGTATTTCTTCCTCCTATATATACCAATATACCCTAAAACCATTGGGTAGCAGAATAGATCGGGAGTTCCGCTGCCGCAATGTAGCGATCAGACCTCAAATAGTCTGATCTACCATGCACCAGTGTCATCCCTGGATCAGTAATGCTGACACGCACAGTACAGATGGAGGATTTATAACAGAGTAGCAATCACACACTTATTACAACGAGTATCTCAAGAGAGAAATAAGTACGACAAAAATGGCTTAAGGACATCTAGTACGATAACAGCGGAAGACTTGGAAGATAAGTGAGTCCATCAACTCCAACGGCATCACTGAGTATAAGACCACGACCTAAGGCACCTTACTCGTCGTCTGAAAAGTCTGCAACATGAAACGTTGCAGCCCGAAAACGGGCCAGCATATGGAATATGCTGGCAATGTAACACATAGAGAGTAATGAACATAATAATGCTATACTACATGCATATATGGCTGGTAGAGGGCTCTATGGTTACAGTTTTGCGAAAAGCCAATTTTTCCCTACTACAATGGAATAAATTTTATGTAACTATCATGGTGGTTGTTAAACATTGAGAATGGTTGACAGCATTCTCAATCCCAATTAAGTATCATCATCAAACCCAACAAAATTAATTATAGTAACATGATGAGATTCACATGATAATCCAAGAACTAGATACTCAAGATGTCCATAACCGGGGACATGGCTAACCATGATTAGTTTATACACTCTGCAGAGGTTTGTGCACTTTTCCCCACAAGACTCGATCGCCTCCGCTTGATTCTCGCACTACATGATGTTTGAGAAATGGATGACCGAGACACAGTCTTTCAGAAGTGTTTGCACCTTACGAATGGGTAGACCGTTACACCTACTTTCCCCTACATCTACTAGTCTACCACTGTAAGAGTTCACACAACTTAGTCAACTATGCTAGAGCCCATAATAACTTGCGGCTGCACACGGAAGTTTCTAGCATGAATAATCTCATGATCCCTTTGAACCTGGGTGGCGGTCCAAAAGAAAACAGGCAATCCTGGAATACCCAGGTACCTCAATCCACCCAGATGTGAGTTTTAGTTGCCACCTTAAGGTTAACCATTAATTAACAATCTCACATCTGTCATGGTAACACTCAAACCCAATCCACGTCTACTAGCATAGCATAGCAATATAAGCAAACGTAGAAGTAACTCCCGAAGGTTTGATAATAAACAGGTAATAGGTACTACCTCAACTACTTCCCAATTCCCACAGCTTAATTAGATCCTAACCATGCAATGTTTGAGGATTGGTCTAATGCAATAAAACTTGGTAGTAAAAGAAGTATGATCAAAGTGTTACTTGCCTTGCTGATGATCCGTGAAACCTAGAGATTCGAAGTAGCAAGCGGCGCACTCCGGGTACTCTATCGCAAACAAACAAGCAAACAATAAGCACTAATCTAATGCACAGGTAAAACTCAAATAAAGATCTAACCAGAAAGTTCAACTTAAGAACTCCGGTTTGCAAAAAGAATCGAATCAAACGAAGCAACGAAAGTCAAACGGCGAAGGAAACAAGCTTCATGTACTAATCTGGATCTAAGTCAAATTTTACAGTAGCAAAAACTTGTTTGAGTAGGTTAAACGAAAAGAGAATTTCGAGACAAAACTCTAGGCGCTTGAATCGCTTGATTCCGATAAACGAGCTAAAAGATAAACCAGAACGAAAATCTGATCAGAAATCGCGATCTGGAATAATCGCGGAAAATCCGACGAAAAAGAAAACTGACGAACAGTTAAATGAACGGACGTTCGTTAACTGCGACTAACCGGAGAACACGTTCGTTAAAACGAACCGATCGGTGAACGTTCACTAACTAACTAAACCAAAAAAATAAACCTATCTATTCAAAAAAATCTAGGGTTTCGAAAAAAAATAAACCAAATGGTTTTTTTTTAAAACCGGCACGGCGGCGGCGGCTGCGGTTATACCTCGGCGAGGTATTCCGGCGGGTTCGGGAGAGGGCGGCGGGGCTCGGGCGTCGTCGGGGGCGGCGAGGGGCGACGAGGGCGGCGGCGTATGGGGCTTCCCGAGGCGGCGGCGTCGGCTCCTGCTCCGGCGTGTCCTCTCGGCGGCGGGGCGGCTTCGGGTCGGGGCGGGGTGAGGAGAGGGGCGGCGGGGGCGGGAGAGTATTTAAGGAGGGGGGTGCTGCCTTGGGGGAGGGGGCAAGGGGCGGCGGCGAGCGGGACTCGGGGCGGCGGCGGTCTCCGTCTCGGTCTCCAGGAGGGAGATGAGGCGCGGGACTGGGCTGGGCCGTCGGCAGGGTTTCGGCCCAGTCGGCGCTCGCGAGTTTTTTTATAAATAATTTCGCCGAACCTAAAAAAATCGTAGAAAAATAAATAAAAATCAAAAAATGCCAAAACAAATTTTCACTGTCTAATTAAAATAATTAGAACGAGATGAACATTTTCTTGGCCCAAAAATGCAGTTTTTGAAAACGTGCAATTTTTCTAATGCAATTAAAATTGCAAATAAAATCCGAATAAAATCAAATATTTGATTTTAATATTTTTCCTCCAATATTTCAATTATTTTGGAGAATTCATATTTTCTCCTCTCATTTATTTTAATATGAAATATTTTTCGGAGAGAACAATAAATTAAACCAAAATCCTCGTTTCATTATTTGATAAAAATCAAATATGAAAACCGCGAAAAATCCCCAACTCTCTCCGAGGGTCCTTGAGTTGCTTAGGATTTTCGAGGATTTGCCAAAATGCAATAAAATATGATATGCAATGATGATCTAATGTATAACATTCCAAATTGAAAATTTGGGATGTTACAAACCTACCCCCTTAAGATGAATCTCGCCCTCGAGATTCGGGTTGGCTAGAAAATAGGTGAGAGTGGTTCTTCCGTAGATCTTCCTCTTGCTCCTAGGTGGCTTCGTCCTCGGTATGGTGACTCCACTGAACTTTGCAAAACTTGATAACCTTGCTGCGGGTGACTCGGCTGGCATACTCAAGAATCTTAACTGGTTTCTCCTCATAGGTCAAGTCACTATCCAGCTGAATCGCTTCCAATGGCACTGTATCTCTTAGTGGTATCTCAGCCATCCCTGCGTGGCACTTCTTCAACTGGGAAACGTGAAATACATCATGAACTCCTGACAACACTTTCGGCAATTCCAGTTTGTAAGCAACTTCTCCCATACGCTCCAAAATTTTGTATGGTCCTACAAAACGTGGCGCTAACTTTCCTTTAACTCCAAAGCGCTTAACTCATCGAAGTGGTGATACTCGTAGGTAAACTCTGTCTCCGACTTCATGAACTATCTCCTTGCGTTTAGAATCCGCATAACTCTTCTGCCTGGACTGGGCTACCTTGAGCCTATCGCGAATCAATTTCACCTTCTGTTCTGATTCCTTAATCAAGTCTGGTCCAAACAACTGGCGGTCTCCAACTTCGTTCCACAACAAGGGTGTTCTGCACCCCCTTCCGTACAAAGCTTCGAAAGGGGCCATCTTCAAGCTGGTTTGATAACTGTTGTTGTAAGAAAACTCTGCATACGGCAAATTGTCGTCCCAACTAGATCCATAATCTAGCGCACAAGCTCTCAGCATATCTTCCAAAATCTGATTGACTCTCTCGGTCTGTCCGTCTGTCTGTGGGTGAAAGGCTGTACTGAACTCTAGCCTGGTACCCAAAGTTTCATGTAACTGATTCCAAAACTTCGAAGTAAACTGGGTTCCTCTATCTGATACAATGGTCCTCGGAACTCCATGCAGACATACGATCCTGGTCATGTATATGTTTGCCAACTTAGCACTGGTGTAAGTGGTCTTCACTGGGATGAAATGAGCTACTGTCGTCAAACGATCGACTACAACCCATATTGAGTCATAGCCTGAACGAGTCCTGGGCAGTCCCATGATAAAATCCATGCCTAGTTTATCCCATTTCCATTCGGGTATCGGCAATGGCTGTAGCAATCCTGCTGGCTTCTGATACTCTGCATTCACTCTCTGACATACATCACAAACTGCTACATACTCCGCAATATCCTTCTTCATTCCGGTCCACCAGAAAGTATCCTTCAAATCCAAATACATCTTGGTATTTCCTGGGTGAATCGAATACGGCGAATCATGGGCCTCTTGCAAGATCAACTTCCTGATCTCCGGATCATTGGGCACATAAACACGGTCCTCAAACCATAAGGTATCGTGCTCATCCTCACGAAATCCCTTGGCTTTTCCTTTACTCATCCTTTTCTTTATTTCTGCAATCTCCTTGTCTGTCTTCCGAGCTTCCCTGATCTTTTCCATCAAGGTAGACTGAATCTCCAACGTTGCTAAATAGCCTCTTGGAACTATCTCCAAACATAGCTCGCGAAGATCCTCGGCTAATAATTTTGGTAACTCTCCGGTCATGAGGGTGTTAACATGGCTCTTGCGGCTCAACGCATCAGCTACTACGTTAGCCTTCCCTGGGTGATAATGCAATCTCATATCATAATCCTTAATGAGCTCCAACCATCTCCTTTACCTGAGATTCAACTCCTTCTGCGTGAAAATGTACTTCAAACTCTTGTGATCCGTGTACACCTCACAGTGATTTCCGATGAGAAAATGTCTCCATGTCTTCAACGCATGTACTACGGCTGCTAACTCAAAATCATGGGTGGCATAATTCTTCTCATGGGGTTTAAGTTGTCATGAAGTATATGAAACAACTCTTCCCTCCTGCATTAGCACTGCTCCAAGTCCTCGACGTGAAGCGTCGCAATATACTTCATAATCCTTGCGTTGATCTGGCAGAATCAGCACTGGTGATGTAACCAAACGTTTCTTCAACTCTTGGAAACTAGCTTCACATTCCTCAGTCCAATTGAATTTGGTGTCCTTCTTTAACAGCTCTGTCATGGGCTTAGCAATCCTTGAGAAATTCTCAATGAACCTCCGGTAGTATCCTGCAAGTCCAAGAAAACTCCGGATCTCTCCAACTGATGCGGGTGATTCCCAGTTTGTCACAGTGTCGACTTTGGTGGGGTCTACTGCTATTCCTTCTCCAGATATAACATGTCCGAGGAATCCAACTTCCTTCAACCAAAACTCACATTTTCTGAACTTGGCATATAACTGATGTTCTCTGAGCTTCTCAAGTACCAAACGCAAGTGTTCCTTATGCTCCTCTTCATTCTTGGAGTAGACTAAAATGTCATCAATGAACACTACGACGAACTTATCCAAAAACTCCATAAACACTTTGTTAATCAGGTTCATGAAATAGGCAGGTGCGTTAGTCAGACCAAATGACATAACGGTATACTCATATAGCCCATACCTGGTGGTAAAAGTCGTCTTAGGTATATCCTGCTCTCGAATCTTTAACTGATGGTATCCTGATCATAGATCGATCTTGGAAAATACCTTAGCTCCTTGTAATCGGTCAAACAAATCATTGATCATCGGCAGTGGGTACTTATTTTTGATGGTCACTTCATTCAATCCTCGATAATCAACAACCATCCTCAACGATCCATCTTTCTTCTCCACTAGAAGTACGGGTGATCCCCAAGGTGACGAACTTGGGCGAATATAGCCTTTATCCAGTAACTCCTTAATCTGCTTCTTAATTTCCTCCAAATCCTTTGCGGGCATCCTGTACGGTCTCTTAGATATCGGCCCTGTGCCTGGCAAAAGTTCAATCAAAAACTCTATGTCTCTATCTGGTGGCATGCCTGGCAACTCTTCTGGAAATACATCCGGGTAATCCTTCACCACTGGTACTTCTTCCTGTACAACTCCTGATAAGGAATTTACTCGAGTCCTCTTCGGCACATGCCGGGATACATACTTAATCCTTCTCCCTTCTGGGGTGGTAAGCAAAATCGTCTTACTGGCACAATCGATGTTCCCCCATACATCGATAGCCAATCCATTCCCAATATTATGTCCAAACCTTGCGACTCCAAAACTATTAGGTCTGAGGGGAAAACATGCCTACCTATGGCCAATGGCATCTGAAAACATCCTTGGCTTGCCATATACTCTGCTCCTGGCGAGGTTACTAACATAGGTGTTCTGAGAACTTTGGTGGGCAACTTAAACTTATCCACAAATCCCCTTGATATGTATGAATGTGATGCACCAGTATCAAAAAGAACGACTGCAGTAAATGACTTAACCAAAAACTTACCTATTACTGCATCTGGCTGAGCTTCAACCTCCTCCACGCTAACGTGGTTCACATGTCCTTTGTTGAAAGGGTCCGGCTTCTTCCCAGAGCTTCCATTGCCATTTCCATTCTGGGCTTCAGGACATTCATTGGCATAATGTCCAGTCTTCTGGCACTTAAAGCAAGTGACTTGGCTTAGGTCTCTCTTAGCTGGGGTTGAAGGGTTGGTACGGTTCTAGCCGTTGCTTCCTCCATTCCCATTACCATTCTTGGAGCCATTATGGTTGTGCGAACTACCTCCTCCATGGGTATGCTGAAACTGTCCTCCCGATTTCGGGGTAAAACGTGGCTTCTGCTGAGCTCCAGAATTGTACTTCCCTTGTCCATACTTCCTCTTACGGTTTTCAATCTGCTGTTGCTTCCCTTCAATCATGAGAGCTCTATCTACCAACTCCTGGTAGTTGTTGAAGGTTGCTACCATCAACTGCATGCTCAGCTCATCATTTAGTCCTTCCAGAAACTTCTCCTGCTTGGCTGCATCTGTAGCAACGTCATCTGGAGCATAACGTGCTAACTTACTAAAGTCCTCCACATACTGGCCTACGGTGCGTCCTCCTTGGCGTAGGTTGCGAAACTCACGCTTCTTCATGGCCATAGCTCCTGCTGAAACATGGCCAGTACGGAAAGCTTGCTGAAACTGGTCCCATGTGACAGTGTCAATAGGGTGTGTGGCTGTGTAATTCTCCCACCATGATGCTGCGGGTCCATCGAGCTGATGTGCGGCAAATCACACTCTCTCTGCATCTGTGCATCCCGCAGTGGTCAACTCCCTCCCAACTTTGCGGAGCCAATCATCTGCAACAATCGGCTCGGTGCTGCTGGAAAACACCGACGGATTTAGCCTCAAGAAACGGGCTAAGTGATCAACAGGTGGTGGTGGTGGGTTGTTGTTGTTGCCTTGGTTCTGTACTAACACTTGCATCAGGGCATTCTGCTACTGAATCAACTGAGTGATCTCCGGTGGGAAAACAAATCCGGTGTCGCGTCTCGGAGGCATCTGATAGGTTTAGAAAAGATGAGAATTTAGAATAGAATGAGGTCTAGAGGGAAAACACTACCCATATGCACATGAGACAAACACACAATATCACTCAATCAAACAAGGCATACAATCGATCTAACTATCGTTACAGATTGCTCGGACTATACTATATACATGGGGGAAATACTACTACTGATTATGGTGGTCTACTAGAAATTTTGATCGGTCGAAGACTCCATGATATCTGCTCCAGCTTCATCAACAAAGTCATCTTCACTGGGGTCCGAGTCGGTGTCGTCGATGATGATGTAGTTATCCGGGCAAGTAGAATCGTCATCTTCTCCTCCTGGTGCTGGGTCTCCCATGAATACTCCGATCTTCTTTATCAGGTCGTCATTCTTCTCCAACAACGTGGCGATCTCCTCCTCATATCCATCGCGCGTAGACTTGAGTTCTTCCTCCAACTCCGTGATCTTGGTCAATGCCTTCTTCAGATCTAACATGTCTGCGCACATCTGGTTCTCCTGGCGACGAATGTGTTGGTTTTGCTCCTGGATGAAAGCTGCAATTGATCCATCCTTCTTGGTGCTGATCATCTCCCATTGCTCATCTCGGCGTCCACAAATCTGATAAATAGTATCCTTAAGCTCCCTATGGTAGACTTCTCCAATGCGTCCCATAGAGATGTGGGCTGCCATGCTCTTCCCTAAGCTCCAGGTTGGTGCATCAAAGGAAAACTCTACAGGCTCAGTGACTGGCGTAAACGTCCTTCCTGGAACTTGAACTTGAATCTTCCAGCGCTCCTCTTCTGGTAGTGTGGCTTTGTAAGTCCTGGTGAAGCTTGGTATTCCGATGTTCAGGTACTTAGTGACTTCCTTCAAGTGTCGTCCATAAGGTGTATCTTCATCCGGTTGCATGAACTTGTTCCTTGCATCCGCCATTCCTAAAAGAGTAGAAAGTGGAGAGGAGTCAGAAATGAGAAGAGAGTAGTGTTCTAGGGTTTAAGCTTAGTGGCCGTGTCCTACAGTCAGCGTGTGCTCTGATACCACCTTTGTAGCGATTAGACCTCAAATAGTCTGATCTACCGTGCACCAGTGTCATCCCTGGATCAGTAATGCTGACACGCACAGTACAAATGGAGGATTTATAACAGAGTAGCAATCACACACTTATTACAACGAGTATCTCAAGAGAGAAATAAGTATGACAAAAATGGCTTAAGGCCATCTAGTACGATAACAGCGGAAGACTTGGAAGATAAGTGAGTCCATCAACTCCAACGGCATCACTGAGTATAAGACCACGACCTAAGGCACCTTACTCATCGTCTGAAAAGTCTGCAACATGAAAAGTTGCAGCTCGAAAACGGGTCAGCACATGGAATATGCTGGCAATGTAACACATAGAGAGTAATGAACATAATAATGTTATACTACATGCATATATGGCCGGTAGAAGGCTCTATGGTTACAGTTTTGCGAAAAGCCAATTTTCCCCTACTACAATGGAATAAATTTTATTTAACTATCATGGTGGTTGTTAAACATTGAGAATGGTTGACAGCATTCTCAATCCCAATTTAGTATCATCATCAAACCCAACAAAATTAATTAAAGTAACATGATGAGATTCACATGATAATCCAAGAACTAGATACTCAAGATGTCCATAACCGGGGACACGGCTAACCATGATTAGTTTATACACTCTGCAGAGGTTTGTGCACTTTTCCCCACAAGACTCGATCGCCTCCGCTTGATTCTCGCACTACATGATGTTTGAGAAATGGATGACCGAGACACAGTCTTTCAGAAGTGTTTGCACCTTACGAATGGGTAGACCGTTACACCTACTTTCCCCTACATCTACTAGTCTACCACTGTAAGAGTTCACACAACTTAGTCAACTATGCTAGAGCCCATAATAACTTGCGGCTGCACACGGAAGTTTCTAGCATGAATAATCTCATGATCCCTTTGAACCTGGGTGGCGGTCCAAAAGAAAACAGGCAATCCTGGAATACCCAGGTACCTCAATCCACCCAGATGTGAGTTTTAGTTGCCACCTTAAGGTTAACCATTAATTAACAATCTCACATCTGTCATGGTAACACTCAAACCCAATCCACGTCTACTAGCATAGCATAGCAATATAAGCAAACGTAGAAGTAACTCCCGAAGGTTTGATAATAAACAGGTAATAGGTACTACCTCAACTACTTCCCAATTCCCATAGTTTAATTAGATCCTAACCATGAAATGTTTGAGGATTGGTCTAATGCAATAAAACTGGGTAGTAAAAGAAGTATGATCAAAGTGTTACTTGCCTTGCTGATGATCCGTGAAACCTAGAGTTTCGAAGTAGCAAGCGGCGCACTCCGGGTACTCTATCGCATACAAACAAGCAAACAATAAGCACTCATCTAATGCACAGGTAAAACTCAAATAAAGATCTAACCAGAAAGTTCAACTTAAGAACTCCCCTGACGTATTTCTTCCTCCTATATATACCAATATACCCTAAAACCATCGGGGAACAGAATAGATCGGGAGTTCCGCCGCCGCAAGCCTCTGTAGCCACCAAAAACTAATCGGGACCCTGTTCCGGCACCCTGCCGGAGGGGGGATCCCTCACCGGTGGCCATCTTCATCATCCCAGCGCTCTCCATGACAAGGAGGGAGTAGTTCACCCTCGGGGGTAAGGGTATGTACCAGTAGCTATGTGTTTGATCTCTCTCTCGCGCGTTCTTGAGGTGATATGATCTTGATGTATCGCGAGCTTTGCTATTATAGTTGGATCTTATGATGTTTCTCCCCTTCTACTCTCTTGTAATGGATTGAGTTTTCCCTTTGAAGTTATCTTATCGGATTGAGTCTTTAATGATTTGAGAACACTTGATGTATGTCTTGCGTGGGATAACCGTGGTGACAATGGGTTATTCTATTGATTCAATTGATGTATGTTTTGGTGACCAACTTGCGGGTTCCGCCCATGAACCTATGCATAGGGTTTGGCACACGTTTTCGTCTTGACTCTCCGGTAGAAACTTTGGGGCACTCTTTGAGGTTCTATGTGTTGGTTGAATAGATGAATCTGAGATTTTGTGATGCATATCGTATAATCATACCCACGGATACTTGAGGTGACATTGGAGTATCTAGGTGACATTAGGGTTTTGGTTGATGTGTGTCTTAAGGTGTTATTTTACTATGAACTCTAGGGATGTTTGTGACACTTATAGGAATAGCCCAATGGATTGATCGGAAAGAATAACTTTGAGGTGGTTTCGTACCCTACCATAATCTCTTCGTTTGTCCTCCGCTATTAGTGACTTTGGAGTGACTCTTTGTTGCATGTTGAGGGATATTTATATGATCCAATTATGTTATTATTGTTGAGAGAACTTGCACTAGTGAAGGTATGAACCCTAGGCCTTGTTTCAACGCATTGCAATACTGTTTACGCTCAATTTTATCACTAGTTACCTTGCTGTTTTTATATTTTCAGATTACAAAAACCTTTATCTACCATCCATATTACACTTGTATCACCATCTCTTCGCCGAACTAGTGCACCTATACAATTTACAATTGTATCGGGTGTGTTGGGGACACAAGAGACTCTTTGTTATCTGGTTGCAGGGTTGTTTGAGAGAGACCATCTTCATCCTATGCCTCCCACGGATTGATAAACCTTAGGTCATCCACTTGAGGGAAACTTGCTACTGTCCTACAAACCTCTGCACTTGGAGGCCCAGCAACGTCTACAACAAGAAGGTTGTGTAGTAGACATCAAGCAGTTTCTGGCGCCGTTGCCGGGGAGGTGAGTGCTTGAAGGTATATCTTTAGATCTTGCAATTGAATCTTTTTGTTTCTTGTTTTAGCACTAGTCTATTTTTATAAAAGAAAACTACAAAAAAAATGGAATTGAGTTTACCTCATACGCTTCATCTTTTTAATATCTTTCATGAGTGTGATGGGAAGGAAAATTGTGCCAAAGTGTTAGAAGAAGAATGCATTAAAATGTTTGGCACTAAATCTTTGAATGATGAGCATGATTGCAATGTTGTTAGTATGAACTCTTTGAATATCCATAGTACTAATGATGATTGCACTAGTTATGATGAAAATGTCTCCGATAAACATGTCAATTTTTGTGGAGTGCATTGGGTTTGCAAGTACACACCAAATAGGAAGATAGATATTGCAAGAGGCATAAGCATTTAGAAACTAAATGGTTGCAAGAAAGGCTAAATGTTAGTGCTGAAAATTTAAAATATCTTAGCCGTACTTGTGAACTTTGCGATGAACATGGTCATTTAAATATCAAATGCAAATTGTTTCATGATCGAATCGTGTCCAAAAATTGTGATGACTCGATTTCCCTTTCACATTATAATGAATTTAGTTTGCTCTTGGGTTATGAAGAAATGAAACGTCAAACTAAGATTATTCCAGAATATAACCTCGAGAAATTCCTCGATATTGATCTAGAAGAAATTTATATGTATTGTGCGGTGAATTGCATTGAAAATCCTTATATTCCAATTACATAAAGAAAAGAAAACAAATAGAGGATGAAGAGAATACTAACGAAAGGGAAGAGACTTCCCAATATTCTCCTATTATTTCTTATGATGAATCAGGTAACGAGGAGGAGCCTTCTATTCAACCAATCTCATTAATAAGGAGATCCAAAAAGAGGATTGAACCCACACATGATGTGGTGAAGAAGAAGAAAAGAAAAAGGAGGAGAGGTAAAAAGATATCTCTCCCAAATAATGTTGCTCCTATTATTGTTGTGCCTCATGAAAATGAAGATGATGCACTTGATGATGATCTCGTTATGCCTATTGCTTGTTGTGATGATTATAATTGGGTGGATAATGATACTTCTTATGATCTTGAAAATCTTTTTTGCACTTGCTTGGAAGAATATGATAATTGCTATACTATTGGTGCTATCCATACTATTAATGATGAGAGTGATTATGCTTATGATACGAAAAGGCCCAAGCTTGGGGATGCTATGTTTGATGAATATGATGTTTTTGAGAATATATTTGCTGCAATTAATGTTTGTCCCAAGCTTGGGGATGCTACGTTTAATGAGGATGATATTTTTAGTCTCCTAAGTTTTGATATGCAAATTTATAATGATGATAGCAAGCCTCCTACTTATGATCATTATATAGATGAAAGTGGGTTTGGAAGAGTGTCAACTTTAGGAAGTAATGATCCCACTATTTTGGAGGATGTTGAATCTTATTATGATAAATATGAAAGTGGATTTGGAGAGTTCATGACTTTATTTAGTGATGAATCCACTATTTCGAAAGAGGTTTCAATTGATTATGATGAGAACAAAGTTGCTACCTATGATGATTATTGTGATGAAACTTATGCTATAAAGAGTAGTGATGATTATATTTATAAAACTTGTCATGATTATGATTACTCTTTTTCTGAACATTACTCTTTTAATGTGGAAACAATTTGTAGTATTCAAGTCTCTTTTGATACTCCCACTATTCCGAATGAGAAGAAATTTGCTTATGTGGAGAGTAGTAAATTTTCTATGCTTGTAGATCATGAAAAGAATGCTTTAGGTGCTGGTTATATTGTTGAATTCATTCATGATGCTACTGAAAATTATTATGAGGGAGGAATATATGCTTGTAGGAATTGCAATAATATCAAGTTCCCTCTCTATGTGCTTAAAGTTTTGAAGTTATGCTTGCTTTGCCTTCCTATGCTAGTTGATTCTTGTTCTCATAAGTTGTTTGCTCACAAAATCCCTATGCATATGAAGTGGGTTAGACTTAAATGTGCTAATAATATTCTTCATGATGCTCTCTTTATGTTTCAATTCTTATCTTTTATATGAGCATCATTGAAATCACCATGCCTAGCTAGGGGCGTTAAACAATAGCGCTTGTTGGGAGGCAACCTAATTTTATTTTAGTTTTTAGTTTTTTTTGTTCTGTTTAGTAATAAATAATCCATCTAGCTTCTGTTTAGATGTGTTTTTATGTTTTAATTAGTGTTTGTGCCAAGTAGAACCTTTGGGAAGACTTGGGTGAAGTCTTTATGATCATGCTGTAAAAACAGAAACTTTAGCGCTCACGAGATTAGCTAAAACTTTTTACTGGAGAGTGCTATTTAGTTGATTCTTTTTGCAGATGATTACTAGACAAATTCCTCAGGTCCACCAATTTACTTTAGAATTTTTGGAGTTACAGAAGTATACGTTTGATACAGATTACTACAGACTGTTCTGTTTTTGACAGATTCTATTTTCATTGTATTGCTTGCTTATTTTGATGAATCTATGGCTAGTAAAATAGTTTATAAACCATAGAGAAGTTGGAATACAGTAGGTTTAACACCAATATAAATAAATAATGATTTCATTACAGTACCTTGAAGTGGTGTTTTGTTTTCTTTCACTAACAGAGCTCACGAGATTTTTTGTTAAGTTTTGTGTTGTGAAGTTTTCAAGTTTTGGGTAAAGATTCGATGGACTACGGAATAAGGAGTGGCAAGAGCCTAAGCTTGGGGATGCCCAAGGCACCTCAAGGTAATATTCAAGTATAACCAAGAGCCTAAGCTTGGGGATGCCCTGGAAGGCATCCCCTCTTTCGTCTTCGTTCATCGGTAACTTTACTTGGAGCTATATTTTTATTCACCACATGATATGTGTTTTGCTTGGAGCATCATTTTATTTTCTTTAGCTTTGCTTGGTGTTTGAATAAAGTATCAAGATCTGAAATTCTTAAATGAGAGAGAGTCTTCACATGGCTACATAATTATTTAACTACTCATTGATCTTCACTTATATCTTTTGGAGTAGTTTGTCATTTACTCGTGTGCTTCACTTATATCCTATGAGTAAATGGTTGAATGATTTGAATGTCATAAATCTGAAATTATATATGTTTCATATGCCTTTCCCATGGGGAGTAATGCCTTCACATATAAGAAGTAGAGGTGGTAAATTTTTGAAGGTTAGCAAACATTGTATTGGTCACTTGAATAATTCATGAAAGAATATTGAAGGAAGAGAGATTTCACATATAAATATACTATCTTGGACATCTTCTATGATTGTGAGCCCCATTAATTATTTTCAAACCTGAGTAAATTAGTTGAAGTTGGACAAGGAAGACAACATAATGAGTTATGCTTGGGTATATTTGTATAGAAGTTATATTGTTATAGATCATCCAACATGTGGTGCTTGCTATTTAGAATCCTTTGCTAGCCAAAATATCTGTACTAAGCGGGAATACTGCTTGTGCATCCAAATTCCTTGAACCAAGTTTCTTCCATGAGTGTCCACCATATCTACCTATATGCGATATTTACCTGCCGTTCCAAGTAAATTTGCATGTGCCAAACTCTAAACCTTCAAATAATAATCTGTTTTGTATGCCCGAATTGTCGGAAATATGCCCTAGAGGCAATAATAAATGGTTATTATTATATTTCTTTGTTCATGATAATTGTCTATTGTTCATGCTATAATTGTGTTATCCGGAAATCGTAATACATGTGTGAATACATAGACCACAACGTGTCCCTAGTAAGCCTCTAGTTGACTAGCTCGTTGATCAACAGATAGTCATGGTTTCCTGACTATGGACATTGGATGTCATTGATAACGGGATCACATCATTAGGAGAATGATGTGATGGACAAGACCCAATCCTAAGCATAGCACAAAAGATCGTGTAGTTCGTTTGCTAGAGCTTTTCCAATGTCAAGTATCTTTTCCTTAGACCATGAGATCGTGTAACTCCCGGATACCGTAGGAGTGCTTTGGGTCTACCAAACGTCACAACGTAACTGGGTGACTATAAAGGTACACTACGGGTATCTCTGAAAGTGTCTGTTGGGTTGACACGGATCGAGACTGGGATTTGTCACTCCGTATGACGGAGAGGTATCTCTGGGCCCACTCGGTAATGCATCATCATAATGAGCTCAATGTGACTAAGGAGTTAGCCACGGGATCATGCATTACGGTACGAGTAAAGAAACTTGCCGGTAACGAGATTGAACAAGGTATTGGGATACCGACGATCGAATCTCGGGCAAGTAACATACCGATTGACAAAGGGAATTGTATACGGGATTGATTGAATCCTCGACATCGTGGTTCATCCGATGAGATCATCGTGGAACATGTGGGAGCCAACATGGGTATCCAGATCCCGCTGTTGGTTATTGACCGGAGAGGCGCCTCGGTCATGTCTGCATGTCTCCCGAACCCGTAGGGTCTACACACTTAAGGTTCGGTGACGCTAGGGTTGTAGAGATATTAGTATGCGGAAACCCGAAAGTTGTTTGGAGTCCCGGATGAGATCCCGGACATCACGAGGAGTTCCGGAATGGTCCGGAGGTGAAGAATTATATATAGGAAGTCCAGTTTCGGCCACCGGGAAAGTTTCGGGGGTTATCTGTATTGTACCGGGACCACCGGAAGGGTCCTGGGGGTCCACCGGGTGGGGCCACCTATCCCGGAGGGCCCCATGGGCTGAAGTGGGAAGGGAACCAGCCCTTAGTGGGCTGGGGTGCCCCCATGGGCCTCCCCCTGCGCCTAGGGTTGGAAACCCTGGGGGTGGGGGCGCCCCACTTGACTTGGGGGGGAAGTTTCCCCCCTGGCCGCCGCCCCCCTTGTAGATGGGTTCCAGGGCCGGCCCCCCCTCCAGGGGGCCTATATATAGTGGGGGGAGGGAGGGCAGCAGCACCACAGCCCCTGGCGCCTCCCTCTCCCCCTGCAACACCTCTCCCTCTCGCAGAAGCTTGGCGAAGCCCTGCCGAGATCCCCGCTACTTCCACCACCATGTCGTCGTGCTGCTGGATCTCCATTAACCTCTCCTTCCCCCTTGCTGGATCAAGAAGGAGGAGACTTCGCTGCTCCGTACGTGTGTGGAACGCGGAGGTGCCATCCGTTCGGCACTCGGTCATCGGTGATTTGGATCACGGCGAGTACGACTCCATCAACCCCGTTCACTTGAACGCTTCCGCTCGCGATCTACAAGGGTATGTAGATGCACTCCCTTCCCCTTGTTGCTAGTATACTCCATAGATGGATCTTGGTGATGCGTAGGAAATTTTAAAATTCTGCTACGATCCCCAACAGTGGCATCATGAGCCAGGCCTATGCGTAGTTACTATGCACGAGTAGAACACAAAGCAGTTGTGGGCGTAGATGTTGCCAATTCTTCTTGCCGCTACTAGTCTTATCTTGTTTCGGCGGTATTGTGGGATGAAGCGGCCCGGACCGACCTTACACGTACGCTTACGTGAGACAGGTTCCACCGACTGACCTGCACTAGTTGCATAAGGTGGCTAGCGGGTGTCTGTCTCTCCCACTTTAGTCGGAACGGATTCGATGAAAAGGATCCTTATGAAGGGTAAATAGAAATTGGCATATCACGTTGTGGTTCTACGTAGGTAAGAAACGTTCTTGCTAGAAACCTATACAAGCCACGTAAAAACTTGCAACAACAATTAGAGGACGTCTAACTTGTTTTTGCAGCATGTGCCTTGTGATGTGATATGGCCAGAAGATGTGATGAATGATATATGTGATGTATGAGATTGATCATATTCTTGTAATAGGAATCACAACTTGCATGTCGATGAGTATGACAACCGGCAGGAGCCATAGGAGTTGTCTTTATTTTTTGTATGACCTGCGTGTCATTGAATAACGCCATGTAAATTACTTTACTTTATTGATAAACGCGTTAGCCATAGAAGTAGAAGTAATCGTTGGCGTGACAACTTCATGAAGACACAATGATGGAGATCATGGTGTCATGCCGGTGACGAAGATGATCATGGTGCCCCGAAGATGGAGATCAAAGGAGCAAAATGATATTGGCCATATCATGTCACTATTTGATTGCATGTGATGTTTATCATGTTTTGCATCTTATTTGCTTAGAACGACGGTAGTAAGTAAGATGATCCCTTATAATAATTTCAATAAAGTGTTCCCCCTAACTATGCACCGTTGCGAAGGTTCGTTGTTTCGAAGCACCACGTGATGATCGGGTGTGATAGATTCTAACGTTCGCATACAACGGGTGTTGACGAGCCTAGCATGTACAGACATGGCCTCGGAACACACGCAATACACTTAGGTTGACTTGACGAGCCTAGCATGTACAGACATGGCCTCGGAACACGGAGGACCGAAAGGTCGAGCATGAGTCGTATAGAAAATACGATCAACATGGAGATGTTCACCGATCTTGACTAGTCCGTCTCATGTGATGATCGGACACGGCCTAGTTAACTCGGATCATGTTTCACTTAGATGACTAGAGGGATGTCTATCTGAGTGGGAGTTCATTGAATAATTTTATTATATGAACTTAATTATCATGAACTTAGTCTAAAATCTTTACAATATGTCTTGTAGATCAAATGGCCCATGTTGTCCTCAACTTCAACGCGTTCCTAGAGAAAACCAAGCTGAAAGATGATGGCAGCAACTATACGGACTGGGTCCGGAACCTGAGGATCATCCTCATAGCTGCCAAGAAAGATTATGTCCTAGAAGCACCGCTAGGTGAAGCACCAATCCCAGAGAACCAGGACGTTATGAACGCTTGGCAATCACGTGCTGATGATTACTCCCTCATTCAGTGCGGCATGCTTTACAGCTTAGAACCGGGTCTCCAAAAGCGTTTTGTGAAACATGGAGCATATGAGATGTTCGAAGAGCTGAAAATGGTTTTCCAAGCTCATGCCCGGGTCGAGAGATATGAAGTCTCTGACAAGTTCTTCAGCTGTAAAATGGAGGAAAATAGTTCTGTTAGTGAGCACATACTCAGAATGTCTGGGTTACACAACCGCTTGTCTCAGCTGGGAGTTAATCTCCCGGATGACGCGGTCATTGACAGAATCCTTCAGTCGCTTCCACCGAGCTACAAGAGCTTTGTGATGAACTTCAATATGAAGGGGATGGAAAAGACCATTCCTGAGGTATATTCAATGCTGAAATCAGCGGAGGTGGAGATCAGAAAGGAACACCAAGTGTTGATGGTGAATAAAACCACTAAGTTCAAGAAAGGCAAGGGTAAGAAGAACTTCAAGAAGGACGGCAAGGGAGTTGCCGCGCCCGGTAAGCCAGTTGCCGGGAAGAAGTCAAAGAATGGACCCAAGCCTGAGACTGAGTGCTTTTATTGCAAGGGAAGTGGTCACTGGAAGTGGAACTGCCCCAAATACCTAGCGGACAAGAAGGCCGGCAACACCAAAGGTATATGTGATATACATGTAATTGATGTGTACCTTACCAGTACTCGTAGTAGCTCCTGGGTATTTGATACCGGTGCGGTTGCTCATATTTGTAACTCAAAACAGGAACTGCGGAATAAACGGAGACTAGCGAAGGACGAGGCGACGATGCGCGTCGGGAATGGTTCCAAGGTCGATGTGATCGCCGTCGGCACGCTACCTCTGCATTTACCTATGGGATTGGTTTTAAACCTCAATAATTGTTATTTAGTGCCAGCTTTGAGCATGAACATTGTATCTGGATCTCGTTTAATTCGAGATGGCTACTCATTTAAATCCGAGAATAATGGTTGTTCTATTTATATGAGAGATATGTTTTATGGTCATGCCCCGCTGGTCAATGGTTTATTCTTGATGAATCTCAAACGTGATGTTACACATATTCATAGTGTGAATACCAAAAGATGTAAAGTTGATAACGATAGTCCCACATACTTGTGGCACTGCCGCCTTGGTCACATTGGTGTCAAACGCATGAAGAAGCTCCATGCAGATGGACTTTTGGAGTCTCTTGATTACGAATCATTTGACACGTGCGAACCATGCCTCATGGGTAAGATGACCAAGACTCCGTTCTCCGGAACAATGGAGCGAGCAACCAACTTATTGGAAATCATACATACCGATGTGTGCGGTCCAATGAGTGTTGAGGCTCGCGGAGGATATCGTTATGTTCTCATTCTCACTGATGACTTAAGTAGATATGGGTATGTCTACCTAATGAAACACAAGTCTGAGACCTTTGAAAAGTTCAAGGAATTTCAGAGTGAGGTTGAGAATCAACGTGACAGGAAAATAAAGTTCCTACAATCAGATCGTGGAGGGGAATATTTAAGTCACGAATTTGGCACACACTTAAGGAAATGTGGAATAGTTTCACAACTCACGCTGCCTGGAACACCTCAGCGAAACGGTGTGTCCGAACATCGTAATTGCACTCTATTGGATATGGTGCGATCTATGATGTCTCTTACCGATCTACTGCTCTCATTTTGGGGCTATGCTTTAGAGACTGCTGCATTCACTTTAAATAGGGCTCCGTCGAAATCCGTTGAGACGACACCATATGAATTATGGTTTGGGAAGAAACCTAAGCTATCGTTTCTAAAAGTTTGGGGATGCGATGCTTATGTCAAGAAACTTCAACCTGAAAAGCTCGAACCCAAGTCGGAAAAATGCGTCTTCATAGGATACCCTAAGGAAACCATTGGGTATACCTTCTACCTCAGATCCGAAGGCAAGATCTTTGTTGCCAAGAACAGGTCCTTTCTGGAGAAAGAGTTTCTCTCGAAAGAATTAAGTGGGAGGAAAGTGGAACTTGATGAGGTGATAGTCACCCCTTCCGGACCGGAAAGTAGCGCAGCGCGGGAAGATGTTCCTGTGGTGCCTACACCGACTGGGGAGGAAGTTAATGATGATGATCATGGAGCTTCAGATCAAGTTACTGCTGAACTTTGTAGGTCCACAAGGACACGTTCCGCACCAGAGTGGTACGGCAACCCTGTCCTGGAAATCATGTTGTTAGACAACGGTGAACCTTCGAACTATGAAGAAGTGATGGCGGGCCCGGATTCTGACAAATGGCTAGAAGCCATGAAATCCGAGATAGGATCCATGTATGAAAACGAAGTATGGACTTTGACTGACTTGCCCAATGATCGGCGAGCCATAGAAAATAAATGGATCTTTAAGAAGAAGACAGACGCGGATGGTAATGTGACCATCTATAAGGCTCGACTTGTCGCTAAGGGTTACCGACAAGTTCAAGGGGTTGACTATGATGAGACTTTCTCACCCGTAGCGAAGCTGAAGTCCGTCCAAATCATGTTAGCAATTGCCGCATTCTATGATTATGAGATATGGCAAATGGACGTCAAAACGGCATTCCTTAACGGCTTTCTTAAGGAAGAATTGTATATGATGCAGCCGGAAGGTTTTGTCGATCCTAAGAATGCTGACAAGGTATGCAAGCTCCAGCGCTCCATCTATGGACTGGTGCAAGCATCTCAGAGTTGGAACATTCATTTTGATGAGATGATCAAAGCGTTTGGGTTTACACAGACTTATGGAGAAGCCTGTGTTTACAAGAAAGTGAGTGGGAGCTCTGTAGCATTTCTATTATTATATGTGGATGACATACTATTGATGGGAAATGATATAGAACTCTTGGAAAGTATAAAGGCCTATTTGAATAAGTGTTTTTCAATGAAGGACCTTAGAGAAGCTTCTTATATATTAGGCATCAAGATCTATAGAGATAGATCAAGATGCCTCATTGGTCTTTCACAGAGTACGTACCTTGACAAGATATTGAAGAAGTTCAATATGGATCAGTCCAAGAAGGGGTTCTTGCCTGTATTGCAAGGTGTGCAATTGAGCACGGCTCAATGCCCGACCACGGCAGAAGATAGAGAAAAGATGAGTGTCATCCCCTATGCCTCGGCCATAGGGTCTATTATGTATGCCATGCTGTGTACCAGACCTGATGTAAACCTTGCCGTAAGTTTGGTAGGAAGGTACCAAAGTAATCCCGGCATGGAACACTGGACAGCGGTCAAGAATATCCTGAAGTACCTGAAGAGGACTAAGGATATGTTTCTTGTTTATGGAGGTGACGAAGAGCTCGTCGTAAAGGGTTACGTCGACGCTAGCTTCGACACAGATCTGGATGACCCGAAGTCACAAACCGGATACGTGTATATTTTGAATGGAGGGGCAGTAAGCTGGTGCAGTTGCAAGCAAAGCGTCGTGGCGGGATCTACATGTGAAGCGGAGTACATGGCAGCCTCAGAGGCAGCGCAAGAAGCAATCTGGATGAAGGAGTTCATTACCGACCTAGGGGTGATTCCCAATGCGTTGGGCCCGATGACTCTCTTCTGTGACAACACTGGAGCTATTGCCCTTGCAAAGGAGCCCAGGTTTCACAGGAAGACCAGGCATATCAAACGTCGCTTCAACTCCATTCGAGAAAGTGTTCAAAATGGAGACATAGAAATTTGTAAAGTACATACGGACCTGAATGTAGCAGATCCGTTGACTAAACCTCTCCCTAGAGCAAAACATGATCAACACCAGAATTCTATGGGTGTTCGACTCATCACAATGTAACTAGATTATTGACTCTAGTGCAAGTGGGAGACTGTCGGAAATATGCCCTAGAGGCAATAATAAATGGTTATTATTATATTTCTTTGTTCATGATAATTGTCTATTGTTCATGCTATAATTGTGTTATCCGGAAATCGTAATACATGTGTGAATACATAGACCACAACGTGTCCCTAGTAAGCCTCTAGTTGACTAGCTCGTTGATCAACAGATAGTCATGGTTTCCTGACTATGGACATTGGATGTCATTGATAACGGGATCACATCATTAGGAGAATGATGTGATGGACAAGACCCAATCCTAAGCATAGCACAAAAGATCGTGTAGTTCGTTTGCTAGAGCTTTTCCAATGTCAAGTATCTTTTCCTTAGACCATGAGATCGTGTAACTCCCGGATACCGTAGGAGTGCTTTGGATGTACCAAACGTCACAACGTAACTGGGTGACTATAAAGGTACACTACCGGTATCTCTGAAAGTGTCTGTTGGGTTGACACGGATCGAGACTGGGATTTGTCACTCCGTATGACGGAGAGGTATCTCTGGGCCCACTCGGTAATGCATCATCATATTGAGCTCAATGTGACTAAGGAGTTAGCCACAGGATCATGCATTACGGTACGAGTAAAGAGACTTGCCGGTAACGAGATTGAACAAGGTATTGGGATACCGACGACCGAATCTCGGGCAAGTAACATACCGATTGACAAAGGGAATTGTATACGGGATTGATTGAATCCTCGACATCGTGGTTCATCCGATGAGATCATCGTGGAACATGTGGGAGCCAACATGGGTATCCAGATCCCGCTGTTGGTTATTGACCGGAGAGGCGTCTCGGTCATGTCTGCATGTCTCCCGAACCCGTAGGGTCTACACACTTAAGGTTCGGTGACGCTAGGGTTGTAGAGATATTAGTATGCGGAAACCCGAAAGTTGTTCGGAGTCCCGGATGAGATCCCGGATGTCACGAGGAGTTCCGGAATGGTCCGGAGGTGAAGAATTATATATAGGAAGTCCAGTTTCGGCCACCGGGAAAGTTTCAGGGGTTATCGGTATTGTATCGGGACCACCGGAAGGGTCCCGGGGGTCCACCGGGTGGGGCCACCTATCCCGGAGGGCCCCATGGGCTGAATTGGGAAGGGAACCAGCCCTTAGTGGGCTGGGGCGCCCCCCATGGGTCTCCCCCTGCGCCTAGGGTTGGAAACCCTGGGGGTGGGGGCGCCCCACTTGACTTGGGGGGGGGGGAGTTTCCCCCCTGGCCGCCGCCCCCCCCCCCTTGTAGATGGGTTCCAGGGCCGGCGCCCCCCCTCCAGGGGGCCTATATATAGTGGGGGGAGGGAGGGCAGCAGCACCACAGCCCCTGGCGCCTCCCTCTCCCCCTGCAACACCTCTCCCTCTCGCAGAAGCTTGGCGAAGCCCTGCCGAGATCCCCGCTACTTCCACCACCACGCCGTCGTGCTGCTGGATCTCCATTAACCTCTCCTTCCCCCTTGCTGGATCAAGAAGGAGGAGACGTCGCTGCTCCGTACGTGTGTTGAACGTGGAGGTGACGTCCGTTCGGCACTCGGTCATCGGTGATTTGGATCACGGCGAGTACGACTCCATCAACCCCGTTCACTTGAACGCTTCCGCTCGCGATCTACAAGGGTATGTAGATGCACTCCCTTCCCCTCGTTGCTAGTATACTCCATAGATGGATCTTGGTGATGCGTAGGAAATTTTAAAATTCTGCTACGATCCCCAACACGAATCGCTCATGTAGCGACTAGGGGCTGTAAGTATCTTCCATGCTAGGTGGGTTATTATCACGATGAGTGGACTCCGCTCATCATTCACGAAAAAATGGCTGGTAACTGGGATGCCCAGTCCCATGATCAAAAGATCGAAATCAAATAAAAACTAATTGCAAACAAAACTCCCCCAGGATTGATGTTAGTTGGAGGCACCCGTTGTTTCGGGCAAGCCATGGATTGATGATTGTTGGTGGAGGGGGAGTAAAAGTCTTTACCTTTCTATTTGGGAACCGCCTATAATGTATGTAGTATGGAAGATATTGGGAACTCTTGGTCGTTATGTTGACAATGAAAGCATACCTCTCAAAATTATTTTCATCTCTGTTTTTGCTTCTAGCTCTGACACCTCTGCAAATCCCTGCTTCCCTCTGCGAAGGGCCTATCTTTTACTTTTATGCAAGAGTCAGTAGTATTCCTTCTCATTCCAACCTACTCTTTAGTTGGCAAGCATCATGTGATGGAAAGATCTAAGCATATATGGCCATTCAAATATATTTGAGCATGAATTATTACTGTTGACATTACCCTTGAGGTAAAAGGTTGGGAGGCGAAACATTAAGCCCCTATCTTTCTCTGTGTTCGATGAATACTATTTGTTCTAAAAATATGCTTTGAGTGGTAGCAATCATGGAAGACTAAATGAAAGTTGAGTATGTGAAGTTTGCTAAATCAAAGCTTTGACATAGACTCTTCCTGAAAATAAGATGAATTGTAATTGTTTGATGACTAAATAACACGGTTTGTTAGTTTTCAAGAAAGTTTATTGTCTATACTTTAATTTGTGAATAGCTTGTTACTTGATCATGAGAAGTTCTATGAGTTGAGCTACTGTTATGATATATAATGATGCTAGAAAAGGTGATTGAAATTATCATTGATCAAACTTGTGCACCTGCTAGCATTCACACTTCATAAATTCTTTCTTTTATCATTTACCTACTCAAGGACGAGCAGGAATTAAGCTTGGGGATGCTGATACGCCCCCGATGTATCTATAATTTATGAAGTATTCATGCTATTATATTATCCATCTTAGATGTTTAATGGGCTTTACTAAGCACTTTTATATGATTTTTGGGACTAACCTATTGACCCAGAGCCCAGTGCCAGTTCCTGTTTTTCCCTTGTTTCAGTGTTTCGCAGACAAGGAATATCAAACGGAGTCCAAACGGAATGAAACCTTCGGAAAAGTTATTTTTGGAAGGAAGGCGATACGGGAGACTTGGAGTGCACGTCAGGGGAACAACGAAGAAGGCACGAGGCAGGGGGCGCGCCCTCCACCCTCATGGGCCCCTCGTGGCTCCCCTGACGTATTTCTTCCTCCTATATATACCAATATACCCTAAAACCATCGGGGAACAGAATAGATCGGGAGTTCCGCCGCCGCAAGCCTCTGTAGCCACCAAAAACCAATCGGGACCCTCTTCCGGCACCCTGCCGGAGGGGGGATCCCTCACCGGTGGCCATCTTCATCATCCCGACGCTCTCCATGACGAGGAGGGAGTAGTTCACCCTCGGGGCTGAGGGTATGTACCAGTAGCTATGTGTTTGATCTCTCTCTCTCTTGTGTTCTTGAGGTGATACGATCTTGATGTATCGCGAGCTTTGCTATTATAGTTGGATCTTATGATGTTTCTCCCCTTCTACTCTCTTGTAATGGATTGAGTTTTCCCTTTGAAGTTATCTTATCGGATTGAGTCTTTAATGATTTGAGAACACTTGATGTATGTCTTGCGTGGGATAACCGTGGTGACAATGGGTTATTCTATTGATTCACTTGATGTATGTTTTGGTGAGCAACTTGCGGGTTCCGCCCATGAACCTATGCATAGGGGTTGGCACACGTTTTCGTCTTGACTCTCCGGTAGAAACTTTGGGGCACTCTTTGAGGTTCTATGTGTTGGTTGAATAGATGAATCTGAGATTATGTGATGCATATCGTATAATCATACCCACGGATACTTGAGGTGACATTGGAGTATCTAGGTGACATTAGGGTTTTGGTTGATGTGTGTCTTAAGGTGTTATTTTACTACGAACTCTAGGGATGTTTGTGACACTTATAGGAATAGCCCAATGGATTGATCGGAAAGAATAACTTTGAGGTGGTTTCGTACCCTACCATAATCTCTTCGTTTGTCCTCCGCTATTAGTGACTTTGGAGTGACTCTTTGTTGCATGTTGAGGGATATTTATATGATCCAATTATGTTATTATTGTTGAGAGAACTTGCACTAGTGAAAGTATGAACCCTAGGCCTTGTTTCAACGCATTGCAATACCGTTTACGCTCACTTTTATCACTAGTTACCTTGCTGTTTTTATATTTTCAGATTACAAAAACCTTTATCTACCATCCATATTGCACTTGTATCACCGTATCTTCGCCGAACTAGTGCACCTATACAATTTACAATTGTATTGAGTGTGTTGGGGACACAAGAGACTCTTTGTTATTTGGTTGCAGGGTTGTTTGAGAGAGACCATCTTCATCCTACGCCTCCCACGGATTGATAAACCTTAGGTCATCCACTTGAGGGAAATTTGCTACTGTCCTACAAACCTCCGCACTTGGAGGCCCAACAACGTCTACAAGAAGAAGGTTGCCTAGTAGACATCAAGCAGTTTCTGGCGCCGTTGCCGGGGAGGTGAGTGCTTGAAGGTATATCTTTAGATCTTGCAATCGAATCTTTTTGTTTCTTGTTTTAGCACTAGTCTATTTTTATAAAAGAAAACTACAAAAAAAATGGAATTGAGTTTACCTCATACGCTTCATCTTTTTAATATCTTTCGTGAGTATGATGGGAAGGAAAATTGTGCCAAAGTGTTAGAAGAAGAATGCATTAAAATGTTTGGCACTAAATCTTTGAATGATGAGCATGATTGCAATGTTGTTAGTATGAACTCTTTGAATATCCATAGTACTAATGATGATTGCACTAGTTATGATGAAAATGTCTCCTATAAACATGTCAATTTTTGTGGAGTGCATTGGGTTTGCAAGTACACACCAAATAGGAAGATAGATATTGCAAGAGGCATAAGCATTTAGAAACTAAATGGTTGCAAGAAAGGCTAAATGTAGTGCTGAAAATTTAAAATATCTTAGCCGTACTTGTGAACTTTGCGATGAACATGGTCATTTAAATATCAAATGCAAATTGTTTCATGATCGAATCGTG
Organism: Aegilops tauschii subsp. strangulata; assembly: GCF_002575655.3. Lineage (NCBI taxonomy): Eukaryota > Viridiplantae > Streptophyta > Magnoliopsida > Poales > Poaceae > Aegilops > Aegilops tauschii. The sequence goes on from NC_053036.3 coordinate 332,289,666, forward strand.
TCCAAAAATTGTGATGACTCGATTTCCCTTTCACATTATAATGAATTTAGTTTGCTCTTGGGTTATGAAGAAATGAAACGTCAAACTAAGATTATTCCAGAATATAACCTCGAGAAATTCCTCGATATTGATCTAGAAGAAATTTATATGTATTGTGCGGTGAATTGCATTGAAAATCCTTATATTCCAATTACATAAAGAAAAGAAAACAAATAGAGGATGAAGAGAATACTAACGAAAGGGAAGAGACTTCCCAATATTCTCCTATTATTTCTTATGATGAATCAGGTAACGAGGAGGAGCCTTCTATTCAACCAATCTCATTAATAAGGAGATCCAAAAAGAGGATTGAACCCACACATGATGTGGTGAAGAAGAAGAAAAGAAAAAGGAGGAGAGGTAAAAAGATATCTCTCCCAAATAATGTTGCTCCTATTATTGTTGTGCCTCATGAAAATGAAGATGATGCACTTGATGATGATCTCGTTATGCCTATTGCTTGTTGTGATGATTATAATTGGGTGGATAATGATACTTCTTATGATCTTGAAAATCTTTTTTGCACTTGCTTGGAAGAATATGATAATTGCTATACTATTGGTGCTATCCATACTATTAATGATGAGAGTGATTATGTTTATGATATGAAAAGGCCCAAGCTTGGGGATGCTATGTTTGATGAATATGATGTTTTTGAGAATATATTTGCTGCAATTAATGTTTGTCCCAAGCTTGGGGATGCTACGTTTAATGAGGATGATATTTTTAGTCTCCTAAGTTTTGATATGCAAATTTATAATGATGATAGCAAGCCTCCTACTTATGATCATTATATAGATGAAAGTGGGTTTGGAAGAGTGTCAACTTTAGGAAGTAATGATCCCACTATTTTGGAGGATGTTGAATCTTATTATGATAAATATGAAAGTGGATTTGGAGAGTTCATGACTTTATTTAGTGATGAATCCACTATTTCGAAAGAGGTTTCAATTGATTATGATGAGAACAAAGTTGCTACCTATGATGATTATTGTGATGAAACTTATGCTATAAAGAGTAGTGATGATTATATTTATAAAACTTGTCATGATTATGATTACTCTTTTTCTGAACATTACTCTTTTAATGTGGAAACAATTTGTAGTATTCAAGTCTCTTTTGATACTCCCACTATTCCGAATGAGAAGAAATTTGCTTATGTGGAGAGTAGTAAATTTTCTATGCTTGTAGATCATGAAAAGAATTCTTTAGGTTCTGGTTATATTGTTGAATTCATTCATGATGCTACTGAAAATTATTATGAGGGAGGAATATATGCTTGTAGGAATTGCAATAATATCAAGTTCCCTCTCTATGTGCTTAAAGTTTTGAAGTTATGCTTCCTTTGCCTTCCTATGCTAGTTGATTCTTGTTCTCATAAGTTGTTTGCTCACAAAATCCCTATGCATAGGAAGTGGGTTAGACTTAAATGTGCTATTAATATTCTTCATGATGCTCTCTTTATGTTTCAATTCTTATCTTTTATATGAGCATCATTGAAATCACCATGCCTAGCTAGGGGCGTTAAACAATAGCGCTTGTTGGGAGGCAACCCAATTTTATTTTAGTTTTTAGTTTTTTTGGTTCTGTTTAGTAATAAATAATCCATCTAGCTTCTGTTTAGATGTGGTTTTATGTTTTAATTAGTGTTTGTGCCAAGTAGAACCTTTGGGAAGACTTGGGTGAAGTCTTTATGATCATGCTGTAAAAAACAGAAACTTTAGCGCTCACGAGATTAGCTAAAACTTTTTACTGGAGAGTGCTATTTAGTTGATTCTTTTTGCAGATGATTACTAGACAAATTCCTCAGGTCCACCAATTTACTTTAGAATTTTTGGAGTTCCAGAAGTATACGTTTGATACAGATTACTACAGACTGTTCTGTTTTTGGCAGATTCTATTTTCATTGTATTGCTTGCTTATTTTGATGAATCTATGGCTAGTAAAATAGTTTATAAACCATAGAGAAGTTGGAATACAGTAGGTTTAACACCAATATAAATAAAGAATGAGTTCATTACAGTACCTTGAAGTGGTGTTTTGTTTTCTTTCGCTAACGGAGCTCACGAGATTTTTTGTTAAGTTTTGTGTTGTGAAGTTTTCAAGTTTTGGGTAAAGATTCGATGGACTACGGAATAAGGAGTGGCAAGAGCCTAAGATTGGGGATGCCCAAGGCCCCCCAAGGTAATATTAAAGTATAACCAAGTGCCTAAGCTTGGGGATGCCCTGGAAGGCATCCCCTCTTTCGTCTTCGTTCATCGGTAACTTTACTTGGAGCTATATTTTTATTCACCACATGATATGTGTTTTGCTTGGAGCATCATTTTATTTTATTTAGCTTTGCTTGGTGTTTGAATAAAGTATCAAGATCTGAAATTCTTAAATGAGAGAGAGTCTTCACATGGCTACATAATTATTTAACTACTCATTGATCTTCACTTATATCTTTTGGAGTAGTTTGTCATTTACTCGTGTGCTTCACTTATATCCTATGAGTAAATGGTTGAATGATTTGAATGTCATAAATCTGAAATTATATATGTTTCATATGCCTTTCCCATGGGGAGTAATGCCTTCACATATAAGAAGTAGAGGTGGTAAATTTTTTGAAGGTTAGCAAACATTGTATTGGTCACTTGAACAATTCATGAAAGAATATTGAAGGAAGAGAGATTTCACATATAAATATACTATCTTGGACATCTTCTATGATTGTGAGCCCCATTAATTATTTTCAAACCTGAGAAAATTAGTTGAAGTTGGACAAGGAAGACAACATAATGAGTTATGCTTGGGTATATTTGTATAGAAGTTATATTGTTATAGATCATCCAACATGTGGTGCTTGCTATTTAGAATCCTTTGCTAGCCAAAATATCTGTACTAAGCGGGAATACTGCTTGTGCATCCAAATTCCTTGAACCAAGTTTCTTCCATGAGTGTCCACCATATCTACCTATATGCGGTATTTACCTGCCGTTCCAAGTAAATTTGCATGTGCCAAACTCTAAACCTTCAAATAATAATCTGTTTTGTATGCCCGAATCGCTCATGTAGCGATTAGGGGCTGTCAGTATCTTCCATGCTAGGTGGGTTATTCTCACGATGAGTGGACTCCACTCATCATTCACGAAAAAATGGCTGGTAACTGGGATGCCCAGTCCCATGATCAAAAGATCGAAATCAAATCAAAAATAATTTTAAACAAAACTCCCCCAGGATTGATGTTAGTTGGAGGCACCCGTTGTTTCGGGCAAGCCATGGATTGATGATTGTTGGTGGAGGGGGAGTAAAAACCTTTACCTTTCTGTTTGGGAACCGCCTATAATATATGTAGTATGGAAGATATTGGGAACTCTTGGTCGTTATGTTGACAATGAAAGCATACCTCTCGAAATTATTTTCATCTTTGTTTTTGCTTCGAGCTCTGACACCTCTGCAAATCCCTGCCTCCCTCTGCGAAGGGCCTATCTTTTACTTTTATGCAAGAGTCAATAATATTCCTTCTCATTCCAACCTACTCTTTAGTTGGCAAGCATCATGTGATGGAAAGATCTAAGCATATATGGCCATTCAAATATATTTGAGCATGAATTATTACTGTTGACATTACCCTTGAGGTAAAAGGTTGGGAGGCGAAACATTAAGCCCCTATCTTTCTCTGTGTTCGATGAATACTATTTGTTCTAAAAATATGCTTTGAGTGGTAGCAATCATGGAAGACTAAATGAAAGTTGAGTATGTGAAGTTTGCTAAATCAAAGCTTTGACATAGACTCTTCCTGAAAATAAGATGAATTGTAATTGTTTGATGACTAAATAACACGGTTTGTTAGTTTTCAAGAAAGTTTATTGTCTATACTTTAATTTGTGAATAGCTTGTTACTTGATCATGAGAAGTTCTATGAGTTGAGCTACTGTTATGATATATAATGATGCTAGAAAAGGTGATTGAAATTAACATTGATCAAACTTGTGCACCTGCTAGCATTCACACTTCATAAATTCTTTCTTTTATCATTTACCTACTCGAGGACGAGCAGGAATTAAGCTTGGGGATGCTGATACACCTCCAACGCATCTATAATTTATGAAGTATTCATGCTATTATATTATCCATCTTAGATGTTTAATGGGCTTTACTAAGCACTTTTATATGATTTTTGGGACTAACCTATTGACCCAGAGCCCAGTGCCAGTTCCTGTTTTTTCCCTTGTTTCAGTGTTTCGCAGAAAAGGAATATCAAACAAAGTCCAAACGGAAAGAAACCTTCGGAAAAGTTATTTTTGGAAGGAAAGCAATACGGGAGACTTGGAGTGCACGTCAGGGGATCAACGAGGAAGGCACAAGGCAGGGGGCGCCCACCCCCCTGGGCGCGCCCTCCACCCTCGTGGGCCCCTCGTGGCTCCCCTGATGTATTTCTTCCTCCTATATATACCAATATACCCTAAAACCATCGGGGGACGGAATAGATCGGGAGTTCCACCGCCGCAAGCCTCTATAGCCACCAAAAACCAATCGGGACCCTGTTCCGGCACCCTGTCGGAGGGGGATCCCTCACCGGTGGCCATCTTCATCATCCCGGCGCTCTCCATGACGAGGAGGGAGTAGTTCACCCTCGGGGCTGAGGGTATGTACCTGTAGCTATGTGTTTGATCTCTCTCTCTATAAGATCCAACTATAATAGCAAAGCTCGCGATACATCAAGACCGTTCCAAATCAAGAACACGAGAGAGAGAGAGATCAAACACATAGCTACTAGTACATACCCTCAGCCCCGAGGGTGAACTACTTCCTCCTCGTCATGGAGAGCGCCGGGATGATGAAGATGGCCACCGGTGAGGGATCCCCCCTCCGGCAGGGTACCGGAACAGGGTCCCGATTGGTTTTTGGTGGCTACAGAGGCTTGCGGCGGCGGAACTCCCGATCTAAGTTATTTTCTGGAGTTTTCTGTATATATAAGAGGTTTTGGCGTCGAGAACAAGTCAGGGGGGTCTCCGGGCTGTCCACGAGGTAGGGGGGGGCGCCCAGGGGGTGGGCGCGCCCCCACCCTCGTGGGCAGCCCGGGACTCTTCTGGCCCAACTCTTTTACTCCATGGCCTTCTTCTGGTCCAAAAATAATCTCCGTGAAATTTCAGGTCAATTGGACTCCGTTTGATTTTCCTTTTCTGCGATACTCAAAAACAAGGGAAAAAACAGAAACTGGCACTGGGCTCTGGGTTAATAGGTTAGTCCCAAAAATCATATAAAATAGCATATAAATGCATATAAATCATCCTAGAAGGATAATATAATAGCATGGAACAATCAAAAATTATAGATACGTTGGAGACGTATTAGGGACGCGCGGCGGTGCGCCTTCACTACACCGCCCATGATCAATGGAAGGCTGGCCGGCGGTAGCCTTCGCATTGATTCGCGCGGAGAGCCGAGGCGGGGCTCTGAGGACGATGCTGCCTAGTCGCTGACCCGGCGGGCCCATGGGGTGGGAGTCCGGCACGGGAAGTTTTGGCGCGTTTTTTCTTTCGCCCGGCGCCCCCGATCGGCACCCAGCGCGCTGGGTTCGTCCTGGGTCCTCCTCACCAATTTCGGCCCTAACCAGCGAAATTTTGTTCCCAGTAGTGCAATGTGAGGCCCTCTTTGATTTAAAGGATTTCTAAAGAAATTTGAAGGATTCTAATCTTTAGGATTTTTCCCTCCATGGGTTGTTTGATACATAGTATTGCAATCCATAAGAATTTTTTTCTTAGGATTCACTTGTACTAGTTTCCGTAAGAAATTTTCCATCAACTCCAACCTCATGTGAAAAATCCTACATTTTTCTTGCGCACAATCAAACGCTCATACTAATCCTACAGGATTGAGGATGACATGCCACTCTATTTGATAGGAGTTGGGATCCTACCAGGCCTAGCTCTTAGGTTGTAGGGGTGGAAGGGAGGGTGGCGAGGAGCTGGGCGCGAGCAGCGGCATGACGGTGCCTTGGTCGCGCGGCGGAGGAGGAGGAGATGGCGCAGGAGGCGGCTAGGGTTAGGGTTCCGGCTCCTGAAGGGAGCCGGGCAATAGTTATGATTTATTGCTTAATTCCAAAACGTGGCCTTACAAGTGTTTATATAATCCTGGAGGTGCTAATAAAAATAAAGATAAGTTGGGCTAAGCCCCTAACTAGACACGCCATTGGGCCTCCTCCGGCTATAAGTGACGCCGGTCATAACATCTCTCCCCGCCTGCACAAACAGCTCGTCCTCGAGCTGGAAGTCTGGAAAATGCTGGCGGAACGCCTCGAGCTGCTCCCTAGTGGTGTCCTCCTCCGGAAGTCCTTGCCACTGAATCAATAAACGCCAGACGCCCCGGCACTGCTGGGCCTTCAACACCTTCACTGGGCCTGGAAGAAGACGTCCATCGGAGGTTGGAGGAAGCGCTGGCGCGTCCGCCGGCGGATCACCGCGAAAAGGCTTCGGCAAGCCCACATGGAAGACATCGTGGATGCGAGCGCCGGGTGGAAGCCGAAGGCAGTATGCGACCTTGCCGATGTGTTCCACCACGGAAAAACGATCCCGTGCAGCGAGGGCCCAGCTTGCGCTTAGCACACGGATCCAGTGACTGCGTGGAGCGGTGAAGGAGCCGCAACCACACCCAGTCGCCCACCGCAAACTCCGCCTCGCGGTGGTGGCCATCGTAGTACTTCTTGGACAGCTGCTGGGCCTGGAGAAGACGCTGGCGCACCTCGGCAAGGATCTCATCCCTGCTGCGAAGAAGGTCGCCAGCTGCCTCCGTTCAGGCCGTCCCGGGGTCAAGTGGCGGGATGGGTGGTGGAGGACGGTCGTAGACCACCTCAAAAGGTGTGGCGCGCAGGGCGGAGTGGTAGGAGGTGTTGTAGCAGTACTCCGCCCAAGCGAGCCAGTCCACCCAAGCCTAGGGACGATCACCCGGAACACAGCGCAAATACATAGCAATCACCTTGTTGACCACCTCAGATTGGCCGTCCGTCTGGGGGTGGAATGCCGTACTCAGGTGCAGTTTCACGCCTGACATCCGGAAGAGATCGCGCCAGACATGACTAGTGAACACCAGGTCACGGTCACTGGCGATCGAAGAGGGGAACCTGTGGAGGCGGACGATGCCGTCGAAAAAGTCACGCGCCACAGAGGCGGCGATGTAGGGATGGCCGAGCGCAATGAAGTGTGCATACTTGGAGAAGTGGTCGACCACCGTAAGGATGACGGACTTGCCGCCCACCTTGGGAAGGCCCTCGATGAAGTCCATGGAGATGTCGGCCTAGACCTGAGAGGGCACCTCAAGGGGCTGTAGCAGCCCTGCCGGCTGCAATGTCTCCGTCTTGTTGCGCTGGCACGTCATGCAAGACCGCACCCAGTCTCGCACCAGCGCCCGGTCGCTGGGGATGTAGAAATCTGCTCGGAGACGGTGGAGGGTCTTCTGCACGCCCTCGTGACCGGCCGAGTGGGCCAGCAGCAGGGTCTGGCGACGAAGGTCGCCGTGATCCGGCACGAAGAGCCGGCGCCCGTGCAGGAGCAGGCCATCAGCCATGCGTAACGGCTCCTCCAGGTCGCCGGGGTCGAGGCGCCGCCGAAGGAGCTGCGCATCCAGAGCGCTCATGGTGGCCCGACGGATGTCTTCGATGAGGGTGAAGGAGGGCCCCGAGCGGATGCAAAGGGCCGCCCCCGTGGGGTCGACGGTGTCGGTGTCATGGTCGATGTCGCGGCGGGACAGTGCGTCGGCCATGGTGTTGAGGCGGCCCGGATGGTACTCGACGATGAAGTCGAAGCCAAAGAGCTTGCTGATCTACTAATGCTGCAGCATGGTGGAGAGGCTCTGGTCCAACAAGAACTTGAGGCTGTAGTGATCTGTGCGAATACGGAACGGCCGCCCCCAAAGATACGGCCGCCATTGACGCACAGCCTGCACCAAGCCGATAAGCTCCCTCCCGTAGGCTGCGAGCTTGTGATGGCGCGCGGCGAAGGGCCTTCTGAAGAACGCAAGCGGCCCATCGCCCTGATGGAGGACGGCGCCAAACCCCACGCCCAAGGCGTCACAGTCCACCATGAACAGCTTGTCGAAGTCAGGCATCTGGAGGACCGTCCCCGTCGTGAGAGCCTGCTTGAGGGTCTGGAATGCCTCGGTCGCCTCCGTATCCCAAGAGAAGGGGTCGCAGCGCAGCAGGCACGTAAGTGGGGCCGTGATGAGGCCGAATTCCCGGATGAATTTCCGGTAGTATCCAGCGAGGCCCAAGAAGCCGTGGAGGGCCCACGGTGAGTGCGGCGTTGGCCAAGCTGTGACTGCCGCGACCTTGTCGGCATCCATAGCGACGCCCTCCACCGAGATGACGTGGCCACGTGCTGCAGGTGCTCCGCGCATGATGAGTTGTAGATAAGAATGTCATCAAAGAAAACAAGCACAAACCAGCACAAGTAGGGGCGAAGCACGTCGTTCATCAACGCCTGGAATGCCGCCGGGGCATTGGAGAGGCCAAAGGGCATCACCAAGAACTCAAAGTGGCCATGATGAGTGCGAAAGGCCATCTTCGCGACATCATCCGGGTGCATCTGCACCTGGTGAAATCCCGAACAGAGGTCGAGCTTGGTGAAGAAGCGTGCCCCGTGTAGCTCGTCCAGGAGTTCATCCACGACAGGGATAGGAAATTTGTCCTTGGACGTCTTGGCGTTGAGAGCACAGTAGTCGATGCAGAAATAACACGAATCGTCGGCCTTGCGCACGAGGAGCACCGGCACGGAAAACAGTGACGTCGAGATCCGGATGATGCCCTGGGTGACCATGACCACACACAGCCGCTCCATCTTGTCCTTCTATAGCTGGGGGTAGCGGTACGGCCGCACAGCAACGGGAGCGGTGTCCGCCAACAGGTGGACACGGTGGTCGTAGGACCGGACCGGTGGCAAGCCCTGCGGCTCGTCGAAGAGGTCACTGTGCTGCTGCAACAGGCTAGCCAACAGGGGATGCTCAGCGTTGACGGCGGCCGCCGTCAACTGGGCCCGAGGAGCCGCCGGGGAGGCGCCGCCGACGCCCTCCCACCGAACGTGGCGAACCAGGTGCCAGAAAATCATCGTCATGGCATCGAAGCCCCAAAGGATGGGACCCAGAGTCCGCAAGAAATTGACGCCGAGGATGAAGTCGAAGCAGCCCAAGTCGATGCCGATGCAGGTGACGGTGAAGTGCTCGGCGCCGATGACGATGGGGACATGCCTAGCAACACCCTGGCAGTGGAGGCGGTCACCGTTGGCCACAGTAACGCGTAACTGCTCTCCCCCGGTCGGCTGCAGCGCCAGGCGGCGCATGGTGGCCCCTGGCAGGAAGTTGTGGGTGGAGCCCGTGTCCAGGAGTGTGAGGAACCGCTCGCCGTTGATCGTTACCGGCAGCAGCATAGTCTTTGTTGGAAATATGCCCCAGAGGCAATAATAAATAGGTTATTATTATATTTCCTTGTTCATGGTAATCGTTTATTATCCATGCTAGAATTGTATTGATAGGAAACTCAGATACATGTGTGGATACATAGACAACACCGTGTCCCTAGTAAGCCTCTAGTTGACTAGCTCGTTGATCAATAGATGGTTACGGTTTCCTGACCATGGACATTGGATGTCGTTGATAACGGGATCACATCATTAGGAGAATGATGTGATGGACGAGACCCAATCCTAAGCCTAGCACAAGATCGTGTAGTTCGTTTGCTCAGAGCTTTTCTAATGTCAAGTATCATTTCCTTAGACCATGAGATTGTGCAACTCCCGGATACCGTAGGAATGCTTTGGGTGTACCAAACGTCACAACGTAACTGGGTGGCTATAAAGGTGCACTACAGGTATCTCTGAAAGTGTCTGTTGGGTTGGCACGAATCGAGACTGGGATTTGTCACTCCGTGTAAACGGAGAGGTATCTCTGGGCCCACTCGGTAGGACATCATCATAATGTGCACAATGTGACCAAGGAGTTGATCACGGGTTGATGTGAGTTACGGAACGAGTAAAGAGACTTGTCGGTAACGAGATTGAACAAGGTATAGGGATACCGACGATCGAATCTCGGGCAAGTAACATACCGATTGACAAAGGGAATTGTATACGGGATTGATTGAATCCCCGACATCGTGGTTCATCCGATGAGATCATCGTGGAACATGTGGGAGCCAACATGGGTATCCAGATCCCGCTGTTGGTTATTGGCCGGAGAACGTCTCGGTCATGTCTACATGGTTCCCGAACCCGTACGGTCTACACACTTAAGGTTCGATGACGCTAGGGTTATAGGGAAAGTATGTACGTGGTTACCGAATGTTGTTCGGAGTCCCGGATGAGATCCCGGACATCACGAGGAGTTCCGGAATGGTCCGGAGGTAAAGATTTATATATGGGAAGTCCTGTTTTGGTCACCGGAAAAGTTTCGGGTGCTATCGGTAATGTACCGGGACCACCGGGAGGGTCCCGGGGGTCCTCCAGGTGGGGCCACCAGCCCCAGAAGGCTGCGTGGGCTAAGTGTGGGAGGGGACCAGCCCCAGGTGGGCTGGTGCGCCCCCCCCCCCACCAAAGCCCAAGGCGCAGGGAGAGTGGGAGGGGGCAAACCCTAGGTCCAGATGGGCCTTAAGGCCCACCCTAGTGGCGCCCCCCCTCTCTTCCCCCCTTGGCCGCCCCCCTAGATGGGATCTAGGGCTGGCCGCCACCCCTTGGGGTGGAAACCCTAGAGGGGGCGCAGCCCCCTCCCCCCCCCCCTATATATAGTTGAGGTTTGGGGCTGCCCAAGACACGAGAACGTCTCTTTTTCGGCGCAGCCCTACCCCTCTCCCTCCTCCTCCTCTCCCGCGGTGCTTGGCGAAGCCCTGCGGGATTGCCACACTCCTCCATCACCACCGCACCGTCGTGCTGCTGCTGGATGGAGTCTTCCCCAACCTCTCCCTCTCTCCTTGCTGGATCAAGGCGTGGAAGACGTCACCGGGCTGCACGTGTGTTGAACGCGGAGGCACCATTCTTCGGTGCTTAGATCGGAACCAACCGCGATTTGAATCGCTACGAGTACGACTCCTTCATCTGTGTTCTTGCAACACTTCCGCATCGCGATCTACAATGGTATGTAGATGCACTCCCCTTCCCCTCGTTGCTAGATTACTCCATAGATTGATCTTGGTGATGCGTAGAAAATTTTGAATTTCTGCTACGTCCCCCAACAGTGGCATCAGGAGCTAGGTCTATGCGTAGTTTCTATGCACGAGTAGAACACAAAGCAGTTGTGGGCGTAGATGTTGCCAATTCTTCTTGCCGCTACTAGTCTTATCTTGTTTCGGCGGCATTGTGGGATGAAGCGGCCCGGACCGACCTTACACGTACGCTTACGTGAGACAGGTTCCACCGACTGACATGCACTAGTTGCATAAGGTGGCTAGCGGGTGTCTGTCTCTCCCACTTTAGTCAGAACGGATTTGATGAAAAGGGTCCTTATGAAGGGTAAATAGAAATTGGCATATCACGTTGTGGTTTTACGTAGGTAAGAAACGTTCTTGCTAGAAACCTATACAAGCCACGTAAAAACTTGCAACAACAATTAGAGGACGTCTAACTTGTTTTTGCAGCATGTGCTATGTGATGTGATATGGCCAGAAGATGTGATGAATGATATATGTGATGTATGAGATTGATCATATTCTTGTAATAGGAATCACGACTTGCATGTCGATGAGTATGACAACCGGCAGGAGCCATAGGAGTTGTCTTTATTTTTTGTATGACCTGCGTGTCATTGAATAACGCCATGTAAATTACTTTACTTTATTGCTAAGCGCGTTAGCCATAGAAGTAGAAGTAATCGTTGGCGTGACAACTTCATGAAGACACAATGATGGAGATCATGATGATGGAGATCATGGTGTCATGCCGGTGACGAAGATGATCATGGTGCCCCGAAGATGGAGATCAAAGGAGCAAAATGATATTGGCCATATCATGTCACTATTTGATTGCATGTGATGTTTATCATGTTATGCATCTTATTTGCTTAGAACGACGGTAGTAAGTAAGATGATCCCTTATAATAATTTCAAGAAAGTGTTCCCCCTAACTATGCACCGTTGCGAAGGTTCGTTGTTTCGAAGCACCACGTGATGATCGGGTGTGATAGATTCTAACGTTCGAATACAACGGGTGTTGACGAGCCTAGCATGTACAGACATGGCCTCGGAACACATGCGAAACACTTAGGTTGACTTGATGAGCCTAGCATGTACAGACATGGCCTCGGAACACAAGAGACCGAAAGGTCGAACATGAGTCGTATAGCAGATACGATCAACATGGAGATGTTCACCGATGATGACTAGTCCGTCTCACGTGATGATCGGACACGGCCTAGTTTGACTCGGATCATGTATCACTTAGATGACTAGAGGGATGTCTATCTGAGTGGGAGTTCATTCAATAATCAGATGAACTTCATTATCATGAACTTAGTCAAAATGTCTTTGCAAATTATGTCATACGCTTTAGTTCTACTGTTTAAGATACGTTCCTAGAGAAAATTTAGTTGAAAGTTGATGGTAGCAATTATGCGGACTGGGTCCGTATACTGAGGATTGTCCTCATTACTGCACAGAAGGCTTATGTCCTTAATGCACCGCTTGGTGTGCTGAACCTCAGCGTCGTCTGTAGATGTTGCGAAACATCTGACATACACATTTTGATAACTACGTGATAGTTCAGTGCGTAATGCTAACGGTTTAGAATTGTGGCACCAAAGACGTTTTGAAACGTCGCAGAACATATGAGATGTTCCGAAGACTGAAATTGGGATTTCAGACTAGTGCCCACGTCAAGAGGTATGAGACCTCTGACAAGTTTCTTAAGCCTACAAACTAAGGGAGAAAGGCTCAATCGTTGAGCATGTGCTCAGATTGTCTGAGTACCACAATTGCTTGAATCGAGTGGGAGTTAATCTCCCAGATGAGATAGTGATGGTTCTCCATAGTCACTGCCACCAAGCTAGTAGAGCTTCGTGATGAACTATAACATATCAGGGATAGTTATGATGATCCTTGAGCTATTCGCGATGTTTGACACCGCGAAAGTAGAAATCAAGAAGGAGCATCAATTGTTGATGGTTAGTAAAACCACTAGTTTAAGAAGGGCAAGGGCAAAAGGGATACTTCATGAAACAGCAAGTCGTTTGCTGCTCTAGTGAAGAATCCCAAGGTTGAACCCAAACCCGAGACTAAGTGCTTCTGTAATGAGGGGAACGGTCACTGAAGCGGAACTACCCTAGATACTTGGTAGATGAGAAGGCAGGCAAGGTCGACAGAAGTATATTGGATATACATTATATGAATGTGTACTTTACTAGTACTCCTAGCAGCACCAGGGTATTAGATACCGGTTCGGTTGCTAAGTGTTAGTAACTCGAAATAAAAGCTGCGGAATAAATGGAGACTAGCTAAAGGTGAGATGACGATGTGTGTTGGAAGTGTTTCCAAGGTTGATGTGATCAAGCATCGCATGCTCCCTCTACCATCGAGATTGGTGTTAAACCTAAATAATTGTTATTTGGTGTTTGCGTTGAGCATAAACATGATTGGATTATGTTTATCGCAATACGGTTATTCATTTAAGGAGAATAATGGTTACTCTGTTTATTTGAATAATACCTTCAATGGTCTTGCACCTAAAATGAATCTCGATCGCAGTGATACACATGTTCGCGCCAAAAGATATAAAATAGTAATGATAGTACCACATACTTGTGGCACTGCCATTTGAGTCATATTGGTATAGAATGCATGAAGAAGCTCCATGTAGATGGATCTTTGGACTCGGTCGTTTTTGAAAAGATTGAGACATGTGAACCATGTCTATTGGTATATATGCATGAAGAAGCTCCATGCAGATGGATCGTTTTGAATCACTTGATTTTGAATCACCTGAGACATGCAAATCATACCACATGGGCAAGATGACTTAAAGGCCTCGTTTTCAGTAAGATGGAACAAAAGAGCAACTTATTGGAAGTAATACATTTTGATGTATGCAGTCCAATGAGTGCTGAGGCATGCAGTGGATATCGTTATGTTCTTACTTCACAGATGATTTGAGTAGATGCTGAGTGTATTTACTTGATGAAACACAAGTCTGAATTATTGAAAGGTTCAGTAATTTCAGAGTGAAGTTGAAGATCGTCGTGACAAGAGGATAAAATGTCTGTGATATGATCATAGAGATGAGTATCTGAGTTACGAGTTTGGCACACAATTAAGACATTGTGGAAAGTGTTTCACAATTAATACCGCCTGGAACACCATAGTGTGATGGTGTGTCCGGACATCATAGCTGCACCCTATTGGATATGGTGCCTACCATGATGTTTCTTATCGAATTACCACTATCGTTTATGGGTTAGGCATTAGAGACAACCACATTCACTTTAAAAGGGGCACCACGCAATTCCGTTGAGACGACACCGTTTAGAGAAACCTAAGTTGTCGTTTCTTAAAAGTTTGGGGTTGCGATACTTATGTGAAAAAGTTTCAGGCTGATAAGCTCGAACCTAAAGCGGATAAATGCATCTTCATAGAAAACCCAAAACAGTTGGGTATACCTCCTATTTCAGATCTGGAAGCAAAAGTAATTGCTTCTAGAGACAGGTCCTTTCTCGAGGAAAAGTTTCTCTCGAAAGAATTGAGTGGGAGGATGGTGGAGACTTGATAAGGTTATTGAACCGTCACTTCGACTAGTGTATAGCAGGGCACAAGAAGTTGTTTCCTGTGGCACCTACACCAATTGAAGTGGAAGCTTATGATAGTGATCATGAAACTTCGGATCAAGTCACTACCAAACCTCGTAGGACGACGAGGGTGCGTGCTACTTCAGAGTGGTACGTGATCCTGTCTTGAAAGTCATGTTGTTAGACAACAATGAACCTACGAGCTATGGAGAAGCGATGGTGGGCCCATATTCCGACAAATGGTTAGAAGCCATGAAATCCGAGATAAATGGATCTTTAAGAAGAAGACGGACGTGGACGGTAATGTTACCGTCTATGAAGCTCGACTTGTGGCAAAGAGTATTTCCACAAGTTCAAGGAGTTGACTACGATGAGATTTTCCCATCCGTAGCGATGCTTAAAGTCCGTCGGAATCATGTTAGCATGAGCTGCATTTATGAAATCTGGCAGATGGATGTCAAAACAAGTTTCCTTACCAGTTTTTGTAAGGAAAGGTTGTATGTGATACAATCAGAAAGGTTTTGTCGATCCTAAGGATGCTAAAAGGTATGCTAGCTCCAGCGATCCTTCCATGGACTAGAGCAAGCATCTCGGAGTCAGAATATACGCTTTGATGGAGTGATCAAAGTTTTTGGGTTTATACAAAGTTTGTTAGAAACTTGTATTTACAATAAAGTGAGTGGGAGCGCTACAACATTTCTGATAAGTATATGTGAATGACATATTGTTGATCCGAAATGATGTAAAGTTTCTGGAAAGCATAAAGGGTTGTTTGAAAGGAGTTTTTCAAAGGAAGACCTGGATAAAGCTGCTTACATATTGGGCATGAAGATCTATAGAGATAGATCAAGACGCCCGATGATACTTTCAAAGAACGCACACCTTGACATGATTTTGAAAGAGTTCAAAATAGATCAGCAAAGAAGGAGTTCTTGGCTGTGTTACAAGGTGTGAGTATTGAGTAAGACTCAAGACCTGACCACAGCAGAAGAGAGAGAAAGGACGAAGGTCGTCCCCTATGCTTAAGACGTAGGCTCTACAGTATGCTATGCTGCGTACCGCACATGTAGTGTGCCTTGCCATGAGTTGGTCAAGAGGGTACAATAGTGATCCGGGAAAGGATCACATGACAGCGGTCGAACTTATCCTTAGTACCTAGTGGACTAAGGAATTTTCTCGATTATGGAGGTGAAAGGGAGTTCGTCGTAAAGGGTTACGTCGATGCGAACTTTGACACTAATCCGGATGACTCTGAGTAGTAAACCGGATTCGTATAGTAGAGCAATTATTTGAAATGGCTCCAAATAGCGCATGGTAGCATCCACAAGATGACATAGATATTCGTAAAGCACACACGGATCTGAAACGTTCAGACCCGTTGACTAATAACCTCTCTCACAAGCATAAAATGATCAAACCAGAACTCATTGAGTGTTAATCACATAGTGATGTGAACTAGATTGTTGACTCTACTAAACTCTTTGGATGTTCGTCACATGGTGATGTGACCTATGAGTGTTAATCACATGGTGATGTGGACTAGATTATTGACTCTAGTGCAAGTGGGAGACTATCGGAAATATGCCCTAGAGGCAATAATAAATAGGTTATTATTATATTTCCTTGTTCATGATAATTGTTTATTATCCATTCTAGAATTGTATTGATAGGAAACTCAGATACATGTGTGGATACATAGACAACACTGTGTCCCTAGTAAGCCTCTAGTTGACTAGCTCGTTGATCAATAGATGGTTACGGTTTCCTGACCATGGACATTGGATGTCGTTGATAACGGGATCACATCATTAGGAGAATGATGTGATGGATGAGACCCAATCCTAAGCCTAGCACAAGATCATGTAGTTCGTTTGCTCAGAGCTTTTCTAATGTCAAGTATCATTTCCTTAGACCATGAGATTGTGCAACTCCCGGATACCGTAGGAATGCTTTGGGTGTACCAAACGTCACAACGTAACTGGGTGGCTATAAAGGTGCACTACAGGTATCTCCGAAAGTGTCTGTTGGGTTGGCACGAATCGAGACTGGGATTTGTCACTCCGTGTAAACGGAGAGGTATCTCTGGGCCCACTCGATAGGACATCATCATAATGTGCACAATGTGACCAAGGAGTTGATCACGGGATGATGTGAGTTACGGAACGAGTAAAGAGACTTGCCGGTAACGAGATTGAACAAGGTATAGGGATACTGACGATCGAATCTCGGGCAAGTAACATACCGATTGACAAAGGGAATTGTATACGGGTTGATTGAATCCCTGACATCGTGGTTCATCCGATGAGATCATCGTGGAACATGTGGGAGCCAACATGGGTATCCAGATCCCGCTGTTGGTTATTGGCCGGAGAACGTCTCGGTCATGTCTACATGGTTCCCGAACCCGTACGGTCTACACACTTAAGGTTCGATGACGCTAGGGTTATAGGGAAAGTATGTACGTGGTTACCGAATGTTGTTCGGAGTCCCGGATGAGATCCCGGACGTCACGAGGAGTTCCGGAATGGTCCGGAGGTAAAGATTTATATATGGAAAGTCCTGTTTTGGTCACCGGAAAAGTTTCGGGTGCTATCGGTAATGTACCGGGACCACCGGGAGGGTCCCGGGGGTCCACCAGGTGGGGCCACCAGCCCCAGAAGGCTGCGTGGGCTAAGTGTGGGAGGGGACCAGCCCCAGGTGGGCTGGTGCGCCCCCCCCCACCAAAGCCCAAGGCGCAGGGAGAGTGGGAGGGGGCAAACCCTAGGTCCAGATGGGCCTTAAGGCCCACCCTAGTGGCGCCCCCCTCTCTTCCCCCCTTGGTTGCCCCCCTAGATGGGATCTAGGGCTAGCCGCCACCCCTTGGGGTGGAAACCCTAGAGGGGGCGCAGCCCCCTCCCCCCTATATATAGTTGAGGTTTGGGGCTGCCCAAGACACGAGAACGTCTCTTTTTCGGCGCAGCCCTACCCCTCTCCCTCCTCCTCCTCTCCCGCGGTGCTTGACGAAGCCCTGCGGGATTGCCACGCTCCTCCATCACCACCACACCGTCGTGTTGCTGCTGGATGGAGTCTTCCCCAACCTCTCCCTCTCTCCTTGCTGGATCAAGGCGTGGGAGACGTCACCGGGCTGCACGTGTGTTGAACGCGGAGGCACCGTTCTTTGGTGCTTAGATCGGAACCAACCGCGATCTGAATCGCTACGAGTACGACTCCTTCATCCGCGTTCTTGCAACGCTTCCGCATCGCGATCTACAATGGTATGTAGATGCACTCCCCTTCCCCTCGTTGCTAGATTACTCCATAGATTGATCTTGGTGATGCGTAGAAAATTTTGAATTTCTGCTACGTCCCCCAACAGTCTTCTCTGTCCGGATGCCCGCGAGTGCATGGGGGGAGACGACGAGGGTGTTTGCCTGGGTCGGCCCCGGCGGAATCTTGTCGGCCAATGGAGGGGCCGGGTCGCCCAGCCCGGCGGCGGCGGCGTCCTCAATGTAGTCCGCGGCCTCCAAGTAGAACAGGCGCGGGCAAACGTGGCCCGGGATGTAGGGCTCGTCGTAGTTGTAGCACAGCCCCTGACGGCGGCGCTCGAGCTGCTCGGCCGGGGTGAGCCGATGGAAGGGGCGCATCGAGGCCGGCGCGTTGGGCGCTATGGAGGCCTGGGCCGGACGCCCCGACGCTGGTTGTGTCGGTGGCGGCCGGGCGGGCTGTCGAGCGCCCCGGGACGGTGACTCCTACTGCATGGCCACCGCGCGACGCTCGAAGGCGCGGGCATAGTACATGGCCGTCTGGAGGTCATGTGGTCCCCGCATCTCCACGTCCACGCGGATATGATCCGGCAGACCGCCAACGAAGAGCTCGGCCCACTGGCGAGCCGTCACGCCGGGCGCGTGGCATGCCAGGGCCTGGAAGCGGTCGATGAAGTCCTGCACCGTAGAGGTGAAGGGTAGGCGCACAAGCTCCGCCAGACGGCTTGTAATGCCCCGGATCCGATGCGCCAGGTGTCTTCCAGTTATTCGCCGTCGTTGCCATGCCATTTGCTTGCATGTTGCATTTTGCCATGTCATTATCTGCATTGCATCCTCATGTTTTTCAAAACTTTCATCCGTTCGGGTCCCGCCGGTTCTCTCCGTTGTCCGTTCTGAGCCCAACCTCTCCCACACGCACCCGTTGCACCTCTCAGATCTTGTTTCGTGAGCGGGAGAAAAACGTTCTCAGAATGGGCCGAGATTTGCTGAGTGGCCTTGCTATATCACCGGTAGACCGCCCGTCAAATTTCGTTCCATTTGGAGGTCGTTTGATACCCCAACGGTTAACCGCGTAGCCCGAAGCCCCCTTCTCTTTGCAGCCCAACACCCCTTCACCACAGCCCATTAGCCCATCCAAACCCCCTCCATGCTCTCGGTCGTTCGATCGCGATCGTGTGGGCGAAAACCGCACCCCATTTGGACTCCCCTAGCTCCCTCTACCTATAAAAACGCCCTCTCCCCCTCCATTTTTGGGTCCAAACCCTAGCCCCGCTCCCCTCCGCCGCCGGACACGTCCGGTCCGCACCGGACAAAAACCCGCCGCCGCACCCGCGCCACGTGGCCTTCCTCCGCCGTCCGCCGCGCTCGGCCCAGCGCGGGCCCCCGACGGCCCGTTCGCCCGCGCACCGCCCGACCTCCCCTATGGCCTAGCGCCGCCCGTCCGCCGCCCGCTCCCCGCCGGCGCGCCTTCACCGCCACTCGCCGGCGACCCCGGTCTACAGCGCCGGCCACCGGAGCTCCTCCACCGCGCCGCCCACCGACGTCGGATGCCGCCCAGTGCGTCCCGCGCCTCGCCGCCTCCGTGGGACCTCGCCGCCATCGAGATCCACTTCGTCCCGGCCGGATCCGACCCACTCCGGCCACCGTCGCCTCGTCTCCGGCTGGATCCGCCACCACCTCGTTTTCCGCGCTGGGTCAACCCTACATCCGGAGGTGAAAATCTTCCAAGTCCCTGAAGTTTTTCATATCATGTGCACATGTTTGACTGGCCGTATCTTCACGCATATAACTCCGATTTGCGCTTATAATATATCAAAATGTTCATCATGATATGCTCTACATTTTTTTACATTGTGCCATGCTTGTTTGAGTCAATATTGATGCCCAAATCATCGCTGCAAGAGTGCTATATGATGTTATCTGCTGCCTGTTAACAGAACTTGATGATTTGTCTTTTTCATTGCATTTTGTGTGTGCATCCTTTGAGCATGAGCTCTACATGTGTTTTGTTATACACCATGCAATCTTTACAGGGGTGCTTGTCTTGTATTTTTGTGATCTATGTGGTGACTAGCACGAGCATGCCAAGTAGCCTCCGTGATGTTGCTGATTTCTGTGACTGTCATTTCTGCTAAGTCTGTAGCTGTAACATTATGATGCTAGGTAAACCTGCTGCTACAAGTGGATCCATTCATAATCTAGAGATCTTCACTAAGGATGTTTTGTTATACATGTCATGCTCTATCAATCCATGCTTTGGTTGCATTTATAGCCTGCTGTAGCTTGTTGTTATCATGCTCCAAACGTGCTAAATAATATTGCTGTCAACCTGTTAACACTAAGTTCAGTTTTGCCATGTGATTTGCTAGTGTTCTATGTGTCCTATGGACTTGTTCTTGCCATTCTTAGCTTCATAATAATGCCTTATTATTGCTGGTTACCTTTCCATGCCATTTAATTCTCTGTAGTGAGTTGTACAAGCTCACCAATATGCCTACTTATCGTTGTTTCTGCCATGAACTGTTATTTTCTCTAAGTCTGAATCTGTCATATAACTTGCTATGTTTATATGGGTACCATCATATCTTCTGTGCCTTTTTGGCTCGTGATCATTAAGGGACTTTTGTTCTACGCAATTAGTAGATTCATGCCATGCCTTTTTTTCTATGATCTGTTCCTGTAGCATGTTGGTTGATAGCTCTAAACTTAGCAACCTGATGTTATTTCTGCCATGTCCAGTGATTTTCTGCCAAGTCTGTGAAACTGTTGTTATTTGCAATCTTGCCATGTCCTTTTGAGCATGTTATATTGTTTTCTGGAGATAGCTCAGTGTTCATGTTTTGTCATGCTTTACCTGTACATCATGTCCATGCCTTTTTTTTATTATGTTGAGGTGCTGTAGCATATTGTTTTGATGCTTGCAATATGTCTAGTTGCTGTTTTGGACAGATTGTTGCTATATCTTGTTTGGAGTGTATGTGTTGCACCGTTGCTCCGTTTTGAGCATGCTCTATATGAAACTTGCTTAGTTTTGCATGTAGTTTCATATTACCTTGTTGCATCCTTGTTTTGAGGTGTTTGCTTAATGTTTGAATGCATTTTGCATCAATACCATGTTTAACTTGTTTTGCTCATATCTTCTAGGCCGTAGCTCCGAATCTAATGATCTTTATATGTAACTTGACTAGAATTTCGTGTAGATCATCTTGATGCATCTTAACTTGTTGTTTAACAACTTGAACATAAGGCTTATTCAGATCTAGACCAATTTCGAAATTTGCATATGAGGACTTACCGGAATTGTCATATGTTGTTTCCGGCCTCATTTAAACCTGCTTTGATGTGTTGCTCTTGTATGCCTCATCTCTTGCCATGAGTAGCTTCATGTAGCCTTGTCATGCATCATACTTGGTTGAGCATCATGCCTTGTCTATGTGTTGAGTGTTTACCGTGTTGTTTGCTTCTTTCCGGATGTGCTTCTCCTCGATAGTTCCTGTTTCGTTGCGATCGTGAGGATTCGTTCGTCTACGCTTGGTTCGTCTTCGTGGCTTTATCTTCTTCATGGACTCGTTCCTCTTCCTAGCGGGATTTCAGGCAAGATGACCGTCACCTTGGATCTCACTACTATCATTGCTATGCTAGTTGCTTCGTTCTATCGCTATGCTGCGTCACCTACCATTTGCTTATCAAGCCTCCCAAATTGCCACAAATCTCTAACCTTTGTCACCCTTCCTAGCAAACCGTTGTTTGGCTATGTTACCGCTTTGCTTAGCCCCTCTTATAGCGTTGCTAGTTGCAGGTGGAGATGAAGGTTGTTCCATGTTGGAACATGGATATCATGAACTTTGTTGGGATATCACAATATCTCTTATATTATTACTGCATCTATATACTTGGTAAAGGGTGGAAGGCTCGGCCTTATGCCTGGTGTTTTGTTCCACTCTTGCCGCCCTAGTTTCCGTCATACCGGTGTTATGTTCCTTGATTTTGCGTCCCTTACGCGTTTGGGTGATTTATGGGACCCCCTTGACAGTTCGCTTTGAATAAAACTCTTCCAGCAAGGCCCAACCTTGGTTTTATATTTGCCTCACCTAGCCTTTTTCCCTTGGGAGTCGTGCATCCCGAGGGTCATCTTTATTTTACCACCCCGGGCCAGTGCTTGTCTAAGTGTTGGTCCAAACTAGAGCACCGTGCGGGACCATCCCTTGGCAACTTGGTTTACGTCGGTACCTGTACGCTTCGCTTATTCGGTGTGTCCTGAGAACGAGATACGTGTGACTCCTATCGGGATTGTCGACACATCGGGCGGCTTTGCTGGTCTTGTTTTACCATTGTCGAAATGTCTTGTAAACCGGGATTCCGAGACTGATCGGGTCTTCCCGGGAGAAGGATTATCCTTCGTTGTCCGTGAGAGCTTATAATGGGCTAAGTTGGGACACCCCTGCAGGGTATTATCTTTCGAAAGCCGTGCCCGCGGTTATGTGGCAGATGGGAATTTGTTAACGTCCGGTTATAGAGAACTTGACACTTGACTTAACTAAAACGCATCAACCGCGTGTGTAGCCGTGATGGTCTCTTCTCGACGGAGTCCGGGAAGTGAACACGGTTTATGGGTTATGTTTGACGTAAGTAGGAGTTCAGGACCACTTCTTGATCATTGCTAGCTTCACGACCGTTCCGTTGCTTCTCTTCTCGCTCTTATTTGCGTAAGTTAGCCACCACACATTGCTTAGTCGCTGCTGCAACCTCACCACTTATCCTTTCCATACCCATTAAGCTTTGCTAGTCTTGATACCCATGGCAATGGGATTGCTGAGTCCTCGTGGCTCACAGATTACTACAACAACAGTTGCAGGTACAGGTTATGCGATGATCATGACGCGAGAGCGATGTTACTTGTTTTGGACTTCTTCTTCTGCTTCTTCTTCGATCAGGGGATAGGTTCCAGGTCGGCAGCCTGGGCTAGCACGGTGGATGTCGTTTGAGTTTCTGTTTATGTTTCATCCGTAGTCGGATGTTGTTCTCATGTATATTGATGTATTCTTGCGGCATTTGTATGCCTTGTATGTATCCCCATCTTTTATGTAATGTTGATGTAATGATATCCACCTTGCAAAAGCGTTTCAATATGCGGGTCTATCCTTGGTGGGACCTTCGAGTTCCTCTCGGATAGGGTCGCATATTGGGCGTGACACGGCTCCCGTGTATCGGCGGCCCGAAGCATAAGAGGCAAAGCTCGCGGAAACGCTCCCATGGGGCATGTCGTCCTCGTCCTGCTCGAGGGCGTAATGCCACGTTTGTGCGGCGCCTCGGAGGTGATAGGCGGCGATCCAGGTGCGGTCGGACGCGAGCGTGCGTTGCCCCCTGAAAAACTAGTCACACTGATTGAGCCAGTTCAGGGGGTCCACGGTCCCGTCATAGGTGGCGAACTCAAGCTTGGAGAAGCGTGGCAGCTTCTGGCCGTGGACGATGGAGGGGTACACCTCATCGGTGCGGAGCAGCGAGGACGACGACGCCGAGTAGGTGGGCATCAGAGGGCCACCCTGGAACAGGGGCCCGTCGACACCGGCGTAGGGGTCGACGGAACCCAAGGGCCCGCCTAACTGGATGATCAAGGGCAGCACCGGCGGGGGCAGCACGTGCGGCTGTCCGGAGGTCGTCGTGTAGACTGGCTCGAGGGACCCGACGAGCCAGGCCGATAGCGGTGATGGCGATGGAGGGAACCAGACCTGGTGGATGGGCACCCCCTGAGCCATCGTTGGGGCGCCCTGGGTCGAGGTTGCCGCCGGCGGCGGCTGCAGCTGCTGGTGCGACAGCGCCACGGTGGGAGCGACGGAGGGTTGTTGCTGCTGCTGCATGGTGGAGGCGCCGATGTGCGCCGCGGGGGCAAAGGGGGTCGCCGAGGGGGGCGACTGCCACGGCGGCAACTGCGGCGGCGGCGGCACAGTACCGAAGGGCCCAGGCGGCTGCGGCCCGTAGAGGCTCAGGAGGAAGGTGCGGATGCCCGCAACCGCCTGGGTGAGGTCCCGGAGGGCAGCCGTCATCTCCTCCGGGGTGAAGACGACGGGGGTGGCGATCGGCGACGTCTAGGCGGCGGAGGACATCAGACCCGACAAGGGTGGCGCCCCAGCCGCGAAGGTGGCCGGCGGCATGATGGTGGTCGGCGGCGAAAGGGTGGCGGTGGGAAGAGGTGTAGACATGACCAATCCCGAGACAACTAATACCAAATTGATAGGAGTTCGAATCCTACCAGGCCCAGCTCTTGGGTTGTAGGGGTGGAAGGGAGGGTGGCGAGGAGCTGGGCGTGAGCGGCATGGCACCGTGGTCGCGCGGCGGAGGAGGAGATGGCGCAGGAGGCAGCTAGGGTTAGGGTTCGGGGGCCGGGCAATAGTTATGACTTATTGCTTAATTCCAAAACGTGGCCTTATAAGTGTTTATATAATCCTCGAGGCGCTAATAAAAATAAAGATAAGTTGGGCTAAGCCCCTAGCTAGGCGCGTCTGGCCTCCTCCGGCTATAAGTGAGGCCGATCATAACACTGTTTCTCTATTTTTCCTATTCCTGCATTTTACAAATATTGCGAATCAAAGAGGCCTGATATCCTGTTATCGCAAAAGAAGAAAATATCGACGACATAACTGCAAGATCGTATGCAGCTTTCCCTATCTTTTATCCGTCCCAAAATAAGTGTCTCAACCTTAGTACAACTTTGTATTAAAGTTAGTATAAAATTGAGACACTTATTTGGGACGGAGGGAGTACTCTGAAAGCTCAACTGGATGCAGTTACAAGTACTGGGCTTTCGTAGCTGCCATTGGCCAGTTTTGCGTATCTTGGCGGCAATAAGGAATCCACATGGGCGAAGTAGTCTTGCTCCCCGGATGGCTCCATCAATACTGGTGCGTCAAGGACAGAGTCAGGAATGGCGTCAAGAGTTTCCTCCAAGAACTGCGCAAGTGTCTGCACATCCAAGAAGCACAGCAAATGGTTTATAGATCCAAACAACGGCGCAGTTGTCTATATCAAAATAATGCAGGTGTCTATTACAACTTGAGAAGCACAACATCATTTTTTACTTAGAGCAGCATGAGAACATGTTACGGTGTGGATATTGCTATTACTGGAGAAGGTCAGCAAAGAGTGTACTCATTTTGATAGCTTACCTTGCAATGGCGCAACGTAGAATCAGCCTTACGTTTCCACAAACTATTACCAGGCTCTGAGTGGAACAAATGTAACAATGGCTGTGTCAAAAGAAGTGCTTCCGTCAGTCATCAATGAACAACCAAGTGTTTGCATAATATCATGTACGTATACAAAATGATGAAAATGCTAATACAGGTGATATAGCAGCTTAAACTAAACTACTACTATTATTATTATTATAAAACAAAAAAAATGCAGCACTTGAAACTGCTACATC
The DNA here is from genome assembly GCF_002575655.3 of Aegilops tauschii subsp. strangulata. Classification (NCBI taxonomy): domain Eukaryota; kingdom Viridiplantae; phylum Streptophyta; class Magnoliopsida; order Poales; family Poaceae; genus Aegilops; species Aegilops tauschii. Next base: position 332,315,103 of record NC_053036.3, read on the forward strand.
TTGATTAAGCAGCTGATAATCAAGGATTAACAAATAAGTTTCTTTACCATTGCAAATGCTTTCAGGAAGTTCACTGTCTTTTATCAACTTTCTCCTTTTTTTTCCTCTGTTTTTATTTTAAGGTATACACTGCTATTTAATGCATAGAAGCAAACGAACTAGAAAACTCATGCTTTCACGCTGCACTACTGTGCACACCGACTTCTAATGAATTACATTATTACAAGGTGAATGCACTAAAGCCCTCAAATTAAGAGAACTTCAACAAAGTACAGAATACTATGCATAAAATAGCACAAGCAATCTTCAATAACACTGCTCCACATGATCATAAAATTATGTGATCTGTGTCATTAAATGTAGACTCAAAAGCTTGTATGAAAACAAAAAGGGAAAAGAAGAACCTTCACACCTTAACAAGTTGCCTCACGTTTGGCCTGCTGATGCCATACTGTCCAATTATAGAATCACCATAAACTTGGTAGCTCTGAAGGATCTAAAGCAGAGTTCAGTCAATAGAAGAAATAGCTCTAAAAGCAAAATTCGACTCTGATTAATGTTAAACCTGGCGACGCGAAGAGCAACGTGTTGGCATGCCATAAATTTCACTATCCACGTGCCCCAGCATATTCCATGGACTGCAACATTTATCCACCAAAATGATACTATTAGACCAATAATTGATATTGGAATTAGCATCCCCTACATAGTTTCCGTCAAAAAAGGAAAACGATAATTCAAATGGGGTCAACATTAGAAGTTAATGTTGATTGTTGAAAAGGGTACAATTTTTTATTTAATGATAGATACGAAGGAGGGAGGGGATGGATCTTCAACACATTTACCAACGGTCTTTTTAAGTAGCAAAAATTGGTAATTTACCAGGACGAAAGAGGTTTCCTCGTTATTGGTCTTTCACTTGTCATTCAGTCCCCGTGGTCCGTTTTTGGATGGGCTGATTGAGTTGCAATATGTGCCGTATACAAGCAATTAAAATTATGTGTTATTGTGTATTCCCTGTTCAGCACCTACCATAATGATTCTGTTTAATGTTCCTAAGTAATGGAAGCCATCACGTTCAAAGTTGAAATACATTTCAGTACAAGATGAAGTTCACAATAGTATCTTTACTATTATAAAGATCTGAACTGGTGGCCGCCTGTTCACCTCTTAAGAATTACGAATCCGTGTTCCCGCTCAAGCACCATTCTTGACCTCCTGTTTTAATTCATTATTCTTCAGCAACTATTAAGAAAAGTACTGGCCATTGAGTAGAATTAGGTATTGAGGACCTTGTAGCAGATTGGCTATCAGTGCTATACAAATTGAAGGATTCTATCAGAATTGCCAGTCGAGCTTATGACCTCTTGATTGCCAGAGGGGTGCAGATCTCACCAGCTAGGTTGAAGGCACATTGTGAATAAGTGGGGATGACCATCTTATCAAGCTGGTGCATCATCTATGATTAGTATAGCTACCTAGTTACCAGCGAACAAAATTGGGTGGTACATTCCATAACATGGCCTAACCCTTTTCTAAAGCCGGCAAGTATAGTTCCTGAGCCCTGGTCAGACCATTTTGGTTGTTGGCCATGACCCATGTGTAAGAAGATGGCAATCCCTTCATTTCTACATGATGTGGATCTACCACTCAAAGAAAAAAACATGATGTGGATCTGGTCCTTTTTCCGGTTCTCCAGAAATGAGCTTCGGGGTTTTGTTTGCCCGTGTTAATATGTTACTCTGAATCTCTTTAAATTTTCAAAACTATTGAGATGCATGAAATGAGAGTTGAGTATCGATACAGGGATTTTTCACAATCAAAATGGAAATTCATACTTATTGTAAGCAGCACGACCAACCATAACTTGATGGGCTCCTTGTCTTATGGATGCACTAACCTGCAGCCAAATGAAGGTCTTCAGTGCAACTCACTACTGCAATGTTACAAGTGATTCAAGGTTGAGAAACCAAAATGGTTTAATCCTGATAAAATGTACAGTAATGAAATCCTGATAAATTAGCTTGTAATGTGCTCGGTAGGAGAATAACCCGACTAAGCCATGCAAAATGTCAGTAACTCTGTATCTTGAGATCCCTTTATAGATATATCCAATTCAAACCACTTCAATAAAATAGCCTCATGTGTAACAAAACAACAAATGATTCTCCAGCATAGAAATGTTCACGAGTCATGAATATTGAAGAGATGAATGCTAGAGAAAGCATGGCATGCTAGATCACCATGTTGTGTACTCCTATTGTGGAGAACAACTATGACAGAGCACAGAGGGGGCAGGTGCCGGAGGGGTCATGGTAGAAGTCCTAATATTAGGGGTCAAGTTGGTCTACCGAGCATGACACCAACGAGCTGGTGATGATAGCATCTACCAGAGAATCAGACGCACAACCTCTGTCATGGGGCTTCTAACGCAGACAAGAAAAACAGCAGCGGCGACATGTCAGTTTTTGGTGCTCATGTGAAGACCGGAGGACCGGGCAGGTTCAGCGACACATTGCCAAACCCCGACAACACCACCCTTGCTGCCCCAAGTGAAATTGGACTCAACCCGAACTGATAAACATACTGTTCAATGTGGTCATACAGATACCAACTTCTAAGAATTGCAGCAACACAATTAGAATGTGACGTTCCCATTGTTACCTATTTTTCACAGTAAAAAGTTCAGAAGTTAACTTACTTGTTCAATAGTCGTTAAGCCTCCATTTAGTGTAAAGTGTACCTCTGGGAAGTCCCGCAACAAAGCATAATAGTACTCATATCTGCAACGATATCCACAAGAAAGCCAGCAAATTATAAATTGAAATATTACTGAAGCATAACATTTAATAAAGGTGACTCTAATCCGAATTCCAACATAGCAGCCTATTAAGAGGTACAAAGGCCAGTATCAACTAGTTAGAACTCAGCCTTCCCCAGAAGTAAACTTCCATTACTGATAATACAGTCTGGGTATGTAAGCACCAACAAATTAAGCATGAATATTTCGACAAGCAAATCTGGAACCACATAATAGTATCAGCATGGCGCATAAAGGGATGATTCTTAGTGTCAACCATTTATTACTGTTTGTACCTATGTCTTGCGGACTTTAAGGATATTGGTGTTGCCATTGTGTATATTCTATGGATATCTTTGCATGCAAAATGAAAATGGAATCAAGCGCAAACATACTTTAAAGGAGGAACCTTCCGATTCTCTGCAGGACTGAGGCCACTGAGCAACGCCTTCCGAGCATGGATAATAAAATGCCTAGTTGGTGACTTAGAAACAACTTTATCTACAAATGTACCTGGTGAAATGTGAAAACAAGTTAATTGCACTCATTAAAAACATGTCACTATATGTCAGCAGCCGGCACCCAGCACATGGGAAAATATGTAACCATCAAGATAGAGATGAACTTCCAAAGAAAAAAAAAGGGCAGCCCGGTGCATGTAGCTCCCGCTTGCGCAGGGTCCGGCGAAGGGTCTGACCACTTTGGGTCTATTGTACGCAGCCTTTCCCTACATTTCTGTAAGAGGCTGTTTCCAGGACTTGAACCCGTGACCTCATGGTCACAAGGCAGCAGCTTTACCACTGCGCCAAGGCTCCCCTTCCAAAGAGAATTGGAAAAATCAATAATAATCCTCTATAAACAAGCTAGCTAACTATACATGTATAAACAAAAATCCAGAACTAAGGCACTGAAAAAATGTGCGTTTAGCTCATGATTAATTGTTTTTTTAAGATTATATTATAGGTTTACTTATTCTGTAGTTACAAAAGCATATTATTCGATTGCAGTGCACAAATTCACTTCCTAATATCTCGAAGACTTTAATGGAAAATCGAGATACTTTGAAGAAAACTCACAAAGTTCTTCGTAGGAGTCACGATCGTCAACTCCAATTCTGCATTTTACACTGACAGGGACATCACAATTGGCAGCAATAGCTGACATAGCATCCCCTACAAACTTCAGGAATCGTATCAAGTTTTATGCAGGAGCAAAAGGAGCAAGCATTCATATTACACCATGGTTTTGTAGTTCATGAGGCAAACCTCTGGATCATACATTAAGCGAGCACCGAAGCAACCGTGGCCAGCAACTTTGCCGCTGGGGCAACCACAACTAACACAAAAGTCCACAAGAATTTGTAAATTATACAAAACTGTAGAATGTACTGCATAATCAGGTGAGACATGACTGAGGCTGTTACTTCAGGTTGATCTCATCATATGCATATCCACTTGCTAACTCAGTTGCCTTTGCCAAATTGTCAAGATTACTTCCACCAATTTGTAACACAATAGGATGCTGTTCCGCAGGAAATGCTAAAAATCTATCCTGCATATTTTCAAAATTAAAATTACATACCAACTTTGCATATGATTGGTGAGTATAATGATATAAAAATGGAGTAGATCCACTTTATTGATTCATTCATTTCCAGAAAACAACAGCTGCCAATAATAAAATACAAATGAAAACTAAGTCATACTAGTGATTTACATAGTAATATCAATCAATACTGCAGGCATGTTTATCAAGTTGAGGTAGCTCCTACACATGTCAGCTACAACATAGGAAGTCCGCTGCTACTTTATCATGTAAAAACAATGAAGGATCATTTATCGTACTTCCAGTAGTTGGAATATGACTTCATAAATTCTTGGATGCTATTCATCAGACTTTACATGATGGTATTGCATGAACTTTTGACTTAAACAATATTCATTTCTAGGAAAGGCCGACTGAAGGTGAAGTCACCTTATTTAACTGTTCAGGCTTACTCCAATTTATGTAAGAATGTAGATACAGATTAAAACTAGATGTCTGAAGTTTAACCGAACTGATTTCTAAACAGAATATGAAGCACGTACTGAGGTTCAGCAGAATGTCATCATTGGTTCTAAAATAACCCAATGGACATGTCAAGTTCAACTCCACAATGAGATAGATTCTGGTCAGTGACTCAAAGAAGTACTTCAGATAGCTCATAACAATTTAAAAGAAGTGCATGGTGAAAAGCACGGCAGAGGAACTATATTACACATAATCAATTACTGTGAAAACAGGGCTGAAAATTGCACGTGTCTTAAAAGAATCCATGAGCTGCACGACTAGTACACACATAATGAAACTGGAGAATACACATGACTAAAATTTAAATGCAATCCGATTTACCACATAAAGCACACCATCTGATAGGTTATATCCTCAAAGCTATGATGCATTGTGTATATTCTTAACCAATTATTTTAATAGTGTTTCTCTTGTGATCTCTTCAAAATGGTTAGGGGATACGATAACTAACTATCTCTGAATAAATTGTAAATATAACCATATCTAGAGCATATGACCAGTCCGAGTCTACCATCTGTTTGTCTTTAGTAACAGATAAACATCAAGCTCTCTACAGAAGTTGTTGCTTGTGAGTTGTGAGTAACTCTATCTGTGCACGTCACATTACTGGCCTCTACTTCTTGCACAAACTCCATTGATCATACAACAACAACAACAAAGCCTTTAGTCCCAAACAAGTTGGGGTAGGCTAAAGGTGAAACATATAAGATCTCGCGACCAACTCATGGTTCGGGCACATGGATAGCAAGCTTCCACGCACCCCTATCCATAACTAGTTCTTTGGTGATACTCCAATCCTTCAGATCTCTCTTTACTGACTCCTCTCATGTCAAATTCGGTCTACCCCGACCTCTCTTGACATTCTCCGCACGCTTTAGCCGTCCGCTATGCACTGGAGCTTCTGGAGGCCTGCGCTGAATATGCCCAAACCACCTCAGACGATGTTGAACAAGCTTCTCTTCAATTGGTGCTACCCCAATTCTATCTCGTATATCATCATTCCGGACTCGATCCTTCCTCGTGTGGCCACACATCCATCTCAACATACGCATCTCCGCCACATCTGACTGTTGAACATGTCGCTTTTTAGTCAGCCAACACTCAGCGCCATACAACATGGCGGGTGAACCGCCATCCTGTAGAACTTGCCATATTGGGTGATATGTGGTCAAGAAAACGGTGGTGATGTAAGAAAATAATTCTTTTACAAATTTAAAATTCTATGGTCGAGGAGCTTGCCCTATTAGGTGATATGTGGTCAAGAAAACGGTGGTGATGTAACTATTATCGTATGAGTTCTCTATTCTATGGTCGTGGATTTTGGCGTGTTACCTCATCCGTGATCACGCTAACAGTCAGACATAACATGGGTTGTACCATGGCACCAGTGAACGAAATATGCAGCACAACTGCGTTTAATATGGTACTTTTCTAGTGCATTAATTTGCACGCCTCTCCAAGAATCTCCCTCATCACTTCTCAAATATGTTTCACTTCTCACTGGAAGCTCATGTCATTGTACTGTACAATTTTTTTTACGCGAAACAGTTACCTTACTTTTTTTTATCGGACCATACATTTGTTACTATACTGCCATCTTGATGCAGCTCGACTAGTGTAATCAATGCCAACACTTCTAACCCCCATGAATCAAAATATCATGGTCAGGTTCGATGAAATCAGTTATCCCAAAGCACTCAAGCTTAATGGCACCCGACCAAGAAAGACCAAAAATGGCTAACTCACCAACTTATCTTTCTGATGCACAATGGTCTCAGCGACCACCATCTCTGTGTATAACCAGGCGTGCCTCGATATCAGCCGCGCGAGCGTCCTGTAGTGATTGTCTGTCCAGTCCATCATCGGCGCCACGCTGCGGGAGCAGGGGGTGGGAGCAAAAAAACAAGTATCAGTCAGCTCCGACCATGGCCAGGTACATTGACCAACCCCTAGTGCCTTAGAGATCTGATTCCGCTCACCTGAACAAGGGAGGAAGGTACTCCCCGGGGGGCAGAGAGCTCGCAGCGCCACACGGCCGCAAGCCGTGAGCGTGTGACAAGAACCGCCCGGGCCGGCTGCGGAGGAAGAAGATGCGGGGCTTGGCAGGCACTAGTGACGGGAGCAGGGCGTGCCACGCGGCGGACCTCGTCGCAATGGCCATCCGAGTCCCCGCTCCCGCGCGAGGCGGCGCCGCTTCTCGCGCGTCACGCTCGGGTACTGGTGACTGGTGAGTGGTGCGGCGGCTCGTTACAGCCTTGGCCGGTCGATCTGAGGCGGCGGCGGCGACTGTGCAAGCGTGTAACGCTGCGGGCCACTTCGAGTCAGGTTAACGGATTTGCAGTGGAAATAAGCTCCGGGCAGGGTGAAGCTACGAAAAACTGTTTTTTTTTTACTTTTTTTATTCGGTTATTAGTGGAATTGAAGCTTATTTACTGTTTTTCTGGCGAAATGTCAACATGGTGTACTTTTTTAAACTCAAGTATGTTACATCCTCAACTGTGCTGCCAAAATGGAACTAGGTGCCTCTTTGGTTGGTGACTAAGGGCATCACAACGTGATGGTGTCAAATTTGTGATGTCTCAGAATTTTGGCACTGGTGTCAAATTCATTCATTCTCTTCAATGTAGTATTGCCAAATATCTACAAAATGGGTCCAAGCTCTGACACAAATTAACATAGAAAATCTTATCTATGCGCTAAGCTCATGCATGCCAAAGCAGGCGGAGGGAGAAAGTAGCTGAAGGTAGGAGAGAGATAACATTTTTTATTGTATCAATGAATTTGGCATCGGAGCTCGCAGGAGCTTCGGTTCCCTATTTCTTTGACTTAGCACCACCCTTCACAATGTGTCTTATCGATGCGAAAAGCTATTTGATCATTTAGCACTAGCAATTTGGCATACATTGTGGATGCCCTAAGAGCATCTCCAACAGCTTGTGTATGTGTGGTTATGTATATGTTTATATAGACAATGGTCTGAGAAAATATCATTTCATATGCACAATTAGCTTTTCAGCACATTGTCTATACGTGCAGTATATATTATCTCTCTTATATTTTAGTATTATCTTGTAACTACTAATCCAACTATCGTTTTAGCAAGCACTCCCTCCGCAAACTAATATAAAGAGTGTTTAGATCACTCCTTTAGTGATCTAAACGCTCTTATATTAGTTTACAGAGGGAGTATAATTCAAACGAATTATGATTGCAGCGGTTATAATCCTAACGGACACTTTTCAAATGGCTATATTCCATACCTATATATACACAGTAAAACAGATATGTTTTGTGTATTGCACGCCCGGGACAGCTTCATATCACACACACACACACACACACACACACACACACACACATATATATATATATATATATATATATATATATATATATATATATAGCTGCGACAAGGGTCCTTTTGTCACTATGTCAGCATACTGATGAGAATATATCAATCTTGGATATTTTATATGCAATTTTATATCATTTTTTGGGACTAACCTGTTAACCTAGTGCCCAGTGCCAGTTGCTACTTTTTGCTTGTTTTTGGCTTTTCAGAAAACCAATATCAAACGGATTCCAAACGGAGAAAAAACTTTAGATTAATTTTTTCTGGACTAGAAGGGACCCACGAAGTTCTGGGAGAAGACCTGAGGAGTCACGAGGGAGCGACAAGCTCAGCGGGCGCGTGGCCCCCAGGCTTGTGGGCCCCTTGTGGCACTTCTTGATTGTAACATCCCAAAATTCTAAATTTTGGAATGTTATATTAAATAAATAATAATGCTTGTTTGTTCGATTGTTGTGTGATTAATTGTGTGAAGTTGAGTGAAATTTGAAACTTTTGGAAAGTTGAATGAGAGGGAATAAAAGGACGTTCAAACTTTCATACTTGCATTTTTATCTCCATGAATTCAAATTCACTTCATCACTAAACCCTAGAGTGAAGATGATATGACTTCTTCCATTTAAAGAAATGAAAGAGGGGATTTGAAAAAAAGTTTTGAATTCCATTTGGAAATATTTCAATTCGGAAACTTTATGCAACTCAATGAGTTTCATGACAGAAGATAAAATGACTTCTTCAAATTCAAGAAAGAGAGTTGAAAGTTCAAAGAAACATTTTGAAAGTCACTTGGAAGTTATTTGAAACTCACTTTCCTTTTGAAGTTATTTGAATTTCCAAATTTCAAACTCTCTGAAAGTTATTCAAAATGAGAGAAGTAATATGACACTTCAAAATTCAGAGGGCATTTGAAATATATTTGGCCTAGGAAAAATAGAAAATATTTCAAAGTGGTTTGAAATTCAAATTCAAAACCACTTAGGAGTTATTTGGTTTTTATTCAAATTATTTTTCCCCAAAAATAAAATATATGGAAATTAGGGTAAAATGATTCCCTTCAACAGAAAAATGGAGAAAAATAAATTTGAAGTCATTTTGGTATTTCAAAATAATTTTTATTAAATTTTAAATGCAACAATATCATTGTTTGCAATATTTGAATTTTTTTGTGTTTTATTTGAACTTGAAAAATAGTTCATGTTTTAGGAAGTCTTTGTATAATCATTTTGATATATTATATGCATGTATAATATTTTATTTTATTTCTTTTCCTATTTCCTTTTTGCATTTATTTTTAAAAATAAAAACTTTGGCCAAGCCAGCAAGGACCAGCTACCCCGAGGCCCATCTCTCTCTCTCTCCCCACCGGCCTAGCAGCGCCCCTCTCCCCGATTACCTTCTGAACCGGACACCCGCGCCTTTCCTTTCTCTCCCCCTCTCTCTGCCAGCGGGCCCCGCCATCCAAAGGTCTTCCACACCGTTGACCTTCCTTCTCCCGCGCCTCTCTTTCCTTCTGGCCGCCCGTCGCGGCCGCGGCACCAAATCTCGATGAATGCGCTCGCCCCTGCCCCAAGTTGACCCCCTCTATATAAACCCCGACCCCCTTGTCTATTTTCCCTAAACCCCCCTCGATCACGCCCTAGTCTCGCCGCCATTGCTTGTTGTACCCGTGTACTGCCGCCGCAACCTCGAGCTCCCTCCGCTTGCTACACTCCTCCCCGGCGCAACCTACCTCTCTGTCGTGCTCGGCCACATCTGCTGGTGGACTCGCCATCGCTGGAGGCCTTGCCCGCATCACCACTGAACACCGCCGCCGCCGGAGCATCGCCGCAGTTCGCCTCCCTCCTTTGTAAGCTCTGAAACCACTCCCAACCGTCGGATCTAGATCTGACGTTGAAAGCACAAGTGCTCCCTGGGTGATTTTGGTAATTAATGTCAACATATCTTTTGTTGGACTAATAGTTTTATCTAGCATGTTTCAGATAAGTTCAACAATGGAGTGGCCAGGACAAGAGGATGTGGAACCCCTTCAAAATGATAAGGACAAAGATTGGCAAAAGCTCAAGACTCTTCATTTCTATTTAAGTGATCCAAGATCACATTGAGTCCATAGGAAAGCCAATACTATTAAAAGGGGATGAGGTGTTGCTTAATGGTCTACTTGCTCAAGTGCTTGGTGATATTGCTCCAAACCCCTCAACCACTTTCTCCATCCAAATATGTCCAAAACCTAAATCCAAACTCGGCCCCACCGATGTTGGGGATCGTAGCAGAAATTTAAAATTTTCTACGCATCACCAAGATCAATCTATGGAGTCATCTAGCAACGAGAGAGAGGAGTGCATCTACATACTCTTTGTAGATCGCGAGCGGAAGCGTTCAAGAGAACGGGGTTGATGGAGTCGTACTCGTCGTGATCCAAATCACCGATGATCCTAGCGCCGAACGGACGGCACCTCCGCGTTCAACACACGTACGGTTGGGAGAGATGTCTCCTCCTTCTTGATCCAGCAAGGGGGAAGGAGAGGTTGATGGAGATCCAGCAGCACGACGGCGTGGTGGTGGAAGCAGCGGGGATCTCGGCAGGGCTTCGCCAAGCTCAGCGAGAGGGAGCGGTGTTACGGGGGGAGAGGGAGGCGCCAGGGGCTTGGGTGCGTAGCCCTCCCTCCCCCCCTTTATATAGGGGCCCTGGGGGGGCACCGGCCCCTAGAGATCCCATCTCAAGGGGGGGCGGCGGCCAAGGGGGGACTTGCCCCCCAAGTCAGGTGGGGCACCCCCCACCCCCAGGGTTTCCAACCCTAGGCGCAGGGGGAGGCCCATGGGGGGAGCACCAGCCCACCAGGGGCTGGTTCCCTTCCCACTTCAGCCCATGGGGCCCTCCGGGATAGGTGGCCCCAACCGGTGGACCCCCGGGACCCTTCCGGTGGTCCCGGTACAATACCGGTGACCCCGAAACTTTCCCGGTGGCCGAAACTGGACTTCCTATATACAAATCTTCACCTCCGGACCATTCCGGAACTCCTCGTGATGTCCGGGATCTCATCCGGGACTCCGAACAACTTTCGGGTTACCGCATACTAATATCTCTACAACCCTAGCGTTACCGAACCTTAAGTGTGTAGACCCTACGGGTTCGGGAGACACGCAGACATGACCGAGACGACTCTCCGGTCAATAACCAACAGCGGGATCTGGATACCCATGTTGGCTCCCACATGCTCCTCGATGATCTCATCGGATGAACCACGATGTCGAGGATTCAAGTAATCCCGTTGTCAATCGGTACGTTACTTGCCCGAGATTCGATCGTCGGTATCCCAATACCTCGTTCAATCTCGTTACCGGCAAGTCACTTTACTCGTACCGTAATGCATGATCCCGTGACCAACCTCTTGGTCACATTGAGCTCATTATGATGATGCATTACCGAGTGGGCCCAGAGATACCTCTCCGTCATACGGAGTGACAAATCCCAGTCTCGATCTGAGCCAACCCAACAGACACTTTCGGAGATACCTGTAGTGCACCTTTATAGCCACCCAGTTACGTTGTGACGTTTGGTACACCCAAAGCATTCCTACGGTATCTGGGAGTTGCACGATCTCATGGTCTAAGGAAATGATACTTGACATTAGAAAAGCCTCAGCAAACGAACTACACGATCTAGTGCTATGCTTAGGATTGGGTCTTGTCCATCACATCATTCTCCTAATGATGTGATTCCGTTATCAATGACATCCAATGTCCATGGTCAGGAAACCGTAACCATCTATTGATCAACGAGCTAATCAACTAGAGGCTCATTAGGGACATGTTATGGTCTATGTGTTCACACATGTATTACGATTTCCGGATAACACAATTATAGCATGAACAATAGACAATTATCATGAACAAGGAAATATAATAATAACCATTTTATTATTGCCTCTAGGGCATATTTCCAACAACCAATTCTTCCTACCCGGAGCCACCGAGTTTACTTGACATAGCCACTGCCAGGAACCCTAACGATTCGATCACACCGAGATGACCTTGCCAGCGCTCTATGATCTATTGCATTCACTTCGGTCTCACCGAGTTCATGCAATCGATCTCACCGAGTTGGCTTGACAGATTCTCTGTTGCTTATTGCTTCAATTCGATCCCACCGAGTTGATGCAATCAGCGCCACCGAGATGATGTTTGCCCTAATCCCTAGCACATCGGTCCCACCGAGTTGTTCCAGTCGGTCCCACCGAGTTTCCTAACGTTCATATTTTTGAACAGATCGGTCCCATCGAGTTTTCTGATCGGTGCCACCGAGATGGGTCAAAAGTGTGTAACGGTTGGATTTTGGGTGGACGTTATATATAGTTATATACCCCTCCACCCCCTTCTCCATTTGTGAGAGAGCCATCAGAACGTGCCTACACTTCCACCATCCATTTTCTGAGAGAGAGCCACCTACTCATGTGTTGAGATCAAGAGATTCAATGCCAACCTTTTGAATCTTGATTTCTAGCCTTCCCCAAGTTGCTTTCCACTCAAATGCCTCTTCCACCATAGCCAAATCTGTAAGCGAGAGTTGAGTGTTGGGGTGACTATCATTTGAAGCACAAGATTAAGGAGTTCATCATCTACACACCATCTATTACCCTTTGGAGAGTAGTGTCTCCTAGATTGGTCAGGTGTCGCTTGGGAGCCTCTGTTGTGATGTGGAGTTGAACCAAGAAGTTTGTAAGGGCAAGGAGATCGCCTACTTCGTGAAGATTTACGCGAGTGGGGCAAGTCCTTCATGGGCGATGGCCATGGTGGGATAGACAAGGTTGCTTCTTCATGGACCCTTCATGGGTGGAGCCCTCCGTGGACTCGCGCAACCGTTACCCTCCGTGGGTTGAAGTCTCCATCAACGTGGATGTGCGATAGCACCACCTATCGGAACCACGCCAAAAATTATCTGCATCTCCATTGCGTTTGCACACTCCAATCCCATCCCTTACTTTCTTGCAAATTGCATGTTTCACCTTTTCTGCTGCCTATACTATGCTTTCTTGAAATGTATTGTATGTGCTTTAACTTGTGCTAAACTCCACCTTAACTTGAAGAAATTAAAAACTGCCACTTTTGCTTATGAAGGGTCTAATCACCCCCACCCCTCTAGACCCCTCTTCTCGATCCTTTCAATTGGTATCAGAGCTTTGGTCTCCATTGCTTTGATTTAATCACCATTGGAGGAAGATGGACGAGTCTATGTTCGGGAGTATTAGACGTAGAGTGCCTATCCTTGATGGCGAGTTTTATGGTTCATGGGAAAATGAGATGCTTGAGAGTTTCAATTAATATAATTTGAACAACTATATTCTTGGCCCTTATGTGCCTCCCATTGATCATTTGCATCCAACCCCCGATGAGTATCTTGACATCTTTCGCAATCTTAGGACTATTGATCTTATCACTAGAGAATTGCAAAGAAATTTACTTGTGTGCTTGCCTACCTTTGAATGCACATATACTATATGGAATTATCTTTAGGAACAGTTTCCAAATTATTCCTTGAAAAATTTAGACGAGATTCTTCAAAAATCCATTGCTTTTCAAAAAATGGAACCTAGTGATCCCAAGTTTGATGAATGTCAATTTGAGCTCTATGATCTTATGTGTGCTAAAGGAAATGTTGAAGTCATTAGTGGCATCATCTCGGAGACAATTAGAATTCATAAACTTGAACATTGTCATGGTCATAAATCGAATGAATCACTTGTTCTAGGTGATGATCACATACATGATAACGATGACATTGAGCATGGCTATTATGATGAAGACGAAGAAAGTGACATTGACTTTCAGGAGACTATGAGAAATCTTAGTCTCATGGCAAACTTTCGTGATTACATGGCCGAAGGAAAATAATAGATTCTCGATAGTGGATGTACTGATCATATGACCAGAGATAAAGACATGTTCCGTGAGCTTGCTAAAAACGACGACCCATGCAAGTATGCAACTTTTGGAGATAACTCCAAGGGCAAGGTACTTGGCCTTGGTAAGGTGGATATATCCAATGATAGCTCTGATGTTGCTTGAAACTGCGTCGGTATTTCCCCAAAGAGGAAGGGATGATGCAGTACAGCTACGGTAGGTATTTCCCTCGGTTGTGAGACCAAGGTATCAATCCAGTAGGAGGACCAAGCAACACTATGTAAACTGATAGAGGCGAGGGTGTCCCGATCTTTCGATGAGATGATAACTATCAATTTGGTGGAGTCGACTTTGACAATCTGACTACAAACATGCATGACGTTGTGCCTTAGCAATTGCTAAACCAATCTCGCGAGGTTACTGACACTAGAAGCACGATCAGCCTGACCACGAAGGTCTATTCCTGCATGCAATCGAAGAACAAGCAAGAATGTGATAATGCAATCTGAATATTGTGAATATAGATGAAGTATTGATAAAGGTGGGGATCCAAAAGCGGTCTTGGTCTGGTCGTTGGACACAAACAAAGTACATGAAGTTGCAATGGCTAACTTTTAACTAAACAAATCCCAAGTATAAATGATGCATTAAGGGCTGTATTTATAGGAGAAAGAGAGGGGATTTTATCCACCCTTGGCAAGGTGGGACTAAAACACCTCCTAAGTCATTTCCCCTACTATACGGACTCTAAAGATATATTAATTACATGGGCCTGGCCCAAAATAAGGTGGCACAACACCAATAATAAGCTATGGACGAAATTTATGGAAGGCCATCTTGTATATTTTGTCTATCATCTTGTATGTCATCATGGTGGCTTCAAAGTCCGGAAATCTCCACTGGAACCTCCATTCTTGTTCTCTTCGCACGCACCTTCATCTCCGTGCTTGATCATGCTCCAGTGTTCATCCTTCTTGTACGTGCTAAGCCCTTCAATTGCAAGCAACACAAATGTATCTAAGTTAGGCAGCATCATATTCTCATGAACACTAGAAACATTACCAAGAAACGGAAGTACCTGGTAATTTAACTGGTGTATGCGAGCTCTAGCAATTGTTCCAAGAGGTAAAACAGCTGGGGATATGGGTGTAACTATGGTAGCCATGTCCTCATCATAAATGGTACCTGCACACAAAGAACAAATACTTGCAACCCGACGCGTAAGAGGGGTTGTCAATCCCTCCACGGTAAAAAGATAGATTGATTTGTGGTTAATTGGATAAAAAGCGAAATAAAATAAGTAATAAAAAAGTGCAGCAAGGTATTTTTGGGTTTACAGAATAATAGATCTGAAAATAAAAGCAAATAAAAATAGATCTCAAAGCAAATATGATAAAGAATAGACCCGGGGCCCGTAGATTTCACTAGTGGCTTCTCTCGAGAAAATAGCACAGGGTGGGTAAACAAATTACTGTTGGGCAATTGATAAAAGATCGAATAATTATGACGATATCCAAGGCAATTATCAATATATAGGCATCACGTCCAAGATTAGTAGACCGACTCCTGCCTGCATCTACTACTATTACTCCACACATCAACCGCTATCCAGCATGCATCTAGTGTACTAAGTTCATGGAGAAACGGAGTAATGCAATAAGAACGATGACATGATGTAGACGAGATCTATTCATGTAGGAATAGCCCCCATCTTGTTATCCTCAATAGCAACGATACATGTGTGTCTTGCTGCCCCTTCTGTCACTGGGAAAGAACGCCGCAAGATCGAACCCATCACAAAGCACCTCTTCCCATGGCAAGAAAAATCGATCTAGTTGGCCTAACTAAACCAAAGATTCGAAGAAGAAATACGAGGCTATAAATAATCATGCATATAAGAGATCAAAGAAGACTCAAATAATATTCATGGATATAGATCTGATCATAAACTCAAAGTTCATCGGATCCCAACAAACACACCGCAAAAAAGAGTTACATCAAATAGATCTCCAAGAGACCATTGTATTGAGAATCAAAAGAGAGAGAGGAGGCCATCTAGCTACTGCCTACGGACCCTTAGGTCTATGGTGGAGTACTCACGCATCATCAGAGAGGCACCAATGAGGATTATGAACCCCTCAGTGATGGTGTTAGATTGGATCTCGTGGTTCTGGAACTTGCGGCGGCTGGAATTGTGTTTCGTCGACTCCCCTAGGGTTTCTGGAATATTTGGGAATTTATAGGGCAAAGAGGCAGTGCAGGGGGGCTACGTGGGGGGGGGGGCACAACCCCCTGGGCATGCCTGGCCTCCTGGGCACGCCCTGGTGGGTTGTGCTCCCCACGGGCCTCCCCTCTGGTACTTTCTTGGCCCATCAGGTGTCTTCTGGTCCAGAAAAAATCTCCAAAAAGTTTCACTGCGTTTGGACTCCGTTTGGTACTGATATTCTACGAAGTAAAAAACAAGCAAAAACAGCAATTGGCACTAGTCACTATGTCAATTGGTTAGTCCCAAAAAATGATATAAAGTTGCTATAAAATGAATATAAAACATCCAAGAAAGATAATATAACAGCATGGAACAAGCAAAAATTATAGATACATTGGAGACGTATCAGCATCCCCAAGCTTAATTCCTACTCGTCCTCGAGTAGGTAAACGATACAAACATAATTTTTGATGTGGAATGCTGCCTAACATGTTCATCACATATTCTTTTCTTTTGTAGCATGGACATTTGGAATTTTATATGGTTCAAAGCAATAGTCTAGTTTTGACATGAAGATTTCAATACTTAAGCATATCAACAAGCAACCATGTCTTTCAAAATATCAACACTAAAGAAAGTTATCCCTAGCCCATCATGCTCAATCATTGATCCATTCATGAAACACACTCGCATATTAGCTATATTTAATGCTCAAGTACGATCATAGTGCTCCCTAGTTGGTGCGTTGAGAAGATGGAGACTCAAACAAAAATAAAATTGCATAAAGTAAATAGATAGGCCCTTCGCAGAGGGAAGTAGGGATTTGTAGATGTGCCAGAGCTCAAAGCTAAAATTGAGAGATAAATTTTTTTGAGAGGCATACTTTTCCCGTCAACGAAAACGACCGAGTAATTACCAACACTTTCCATGCTAGATATATCATAGGCGGTTCCCAAACATAAAATAAAGTTTTTTCCTTTTTCCACCATGCTTTCACAATCCATGGCTAGCCGTATCCACGGGTGCCTTCCATACCAACACTTTCCAAGGGATTTATTATTTGACAACATAAAATTCATTTCGGGACTGGGCATCCCTAATACCGTCGTACTCTCGTGCAATGACAAGTGAATAAACACTCATCTTGAGAATAACACATCTAGCATGGAAAATATTGGCCACCCCCTGCCACTTCATGAGCGGTACGGGCACACAAAAAGGAAATTCATTTTGAAAATTAGAGATGGCACATACAAATTTGCTTAGAACGACACGGAAATACCACATATAGGTAGGTATGGTGGACTCATATGGCAAAACTGAGTTTAAAGATTTTGGATGCACAAGTAGTATTTCTACTTAGTACAAGTGGAGGCTAGCAAATAGATTGAGAAGCAACCAACCAAGAAACAAAAATCACATAAGCGAGCATTAAGCATAACTAACACCGAATAATGCACCATAAGTAGGATGTAATTTCATTGTGTAACTATTGAATTTCGTGCTTGCATAGGGAATCACAAACCTTAACGCCAGTATTCTTACTAAAGCATAATTACTCACCAACATGCATGACTCACATATCACTATCATCATATCTCAAAACTATTACAAAGAATCAAGTTTATTTTGTCCAGTGATCTTCATGAAAGTTTTTATTATATGCCTCTTGAATATTTATCACTTTGGGACTAATTTCATATATTGGAATTGCGTTTGAATAGCTCAAATAAATTTAAGTGAAGAACATGAGCATAAAATTTTTCGTCTCTCCAAATAATATAAGTGAAGCATGAGAGAATTTCTTCAAAAATTTACTAACTCTCAAATAAATCTAAGTGAAGCATGAGAGCATTTCTTCAAAAATATTAAATCACACCGTGCTCAAAAAGATATAAGTGAAGCACTAGAGCAATTTCATAGCTCAAAAAATTTGAGTGAAGCATATAGAGCAATTCTAATAAATGATTGCATAATTTTGGCTCTCTCAAATACGTGTGTCCAGAAAGGGTACTTGTGACAAACTAAAAAGCAAAACAAGCAAAGACTCACATAATACAAGATGCTCCAAGCAAAACTCATGATATGTGACGAATAAAAATATAACTCCAAGTAAAATACCGATGGTCATTAGAAGAAAGAGGGGATGCCTTCCGGGGCATCCCCAGGCTTAGTTGCTTGGTTCTCCTTCAATATTATCTTGGGGTTCCATGGGGAATCCCCAAGCTTAGGCTCTTTTCACTCCTTATTCCTTCATCCATCGTGATCTCACCTAAAACTTGAAAACTTCAATCACACAAAACTTAACAAAACCTTCGTGAGATCCGTTAGTATAATAAAGCAAATCACTACTCTAAGTACTATTGCAAACCCATTCATATTTTATTATTGCATTATATCTATAGCATTCCAACTTTACCATGGCTTATACCCCCCCGATACAATGCATAGATTCATCAAAATAAGCACACAATGCAATTAAAACAGAATATGTCAGAAAACAGAATAGTCTGTAGTAGTCTGGACTTTGTCCATACTTCTGTAACTCCAAAAATTCTAAAAAAGTTGGGACAACATAGGGAATTTGTATATCAATCTTGTGTAAAAAATCAGAATTTTATCACTCTCCAGCAAAGCACATCAATTCTGCTACTGGACGCAAATGTTTCTGTTTTCCAACAAGATCAAATCAACTATCACCCAACATGATCCCAAAGGCTTTACTTGGCACAAACACTAATTGAAACATAAAACATAATCATAATAGTAGTATAATTGTGCAAACACTCAAGAACGGAAAGAAAAAGGCAAAAATAAAATTTATTTATTGGGTCGCCTCCCAACAAGCGCTATCGTTTTATGCCCCTAGCTAGGCATAATGCATAGATTCAAGTATTGTCATCTTTGGTTTTTGATCCATAGGATGCCCTCATGATTGATTCATATGGTGGCTTAATTCTTGTTCTAGGGAAGTGTTCCATACCCGTTCTTAGTGAAAATTGAAATTTAATATTGCCTTCTTTCATATCAACAAAGCGGCATTAATATCACAAGATTCTGCACTAGGGGCGGGAGCAATCGGAGTGCTAATAAAACCATTGTTATTGGTATTGGAAAAATCACACAACCTGGTATTTTCTTGAGATATCATGAGTACGCAAACAAGAACGCAAAAAAAAAAGATAGATATGACGAGAAAAGGATGAATGAAAAAGATGGTGAATAAAACGGCAAATTATTGTGAAGTGGGGGAGATGAAAACGAGAGGCAAATGGCAAATAATGTAAATTGCAAGGAGATGAGATTTGTGATTAGGAACCTGATAGATGTTGATGATGTCTCCCCGGCAACGGCGCCAGAAGTTCCTTTTGATGTTGTTTGAAACTGCATCGGTATTTCCCCAAAGAGGAAGGGATGATGCAGTATAGCTATGGTAGGTATTTCCCTCAGTTGTGAAACCAAGGTATCAATCCAGTAGGAGAACCAAGCAACACTATGTAAACGGTACCTGCATACAAAGAACAAATACTTGCAACCCGACGCGTAAGAGGGGTTGTCAATCCCTCCACGGTAAAAAGATAGATTGATTTGTGGTAGATTGGATAAAAAGCTCTTGATAAAATGCGAAATGAAATAAGCAATAAAAAGTGAAGCAAGATATTTTTGGGTTTTTGGAATAATAGATCTGAAAATAAAAGCAAATACAAATAGATCTAAAAGAAAATATGATAAAGAATAGACCCGGGGGCCGTAGATTTCACTAGTGGCTTCTCTCGAGAAAATAGCACACGATGGGTAAACAAATTACTGTTAGGCAATTGATAGAAGATCGAATAATTATGACGATATCCAAGGCAATGATCAATATATAGGCATCACGTCCAAGATTAGTAGACCGACTCATGCCTGCATCTACTACTATTACTCCACACGTCGACCGCTATCCACAATGCATCTAGTGTATTAAGTTCATGGAGAAACGGAGTAATGCAATAAGAACGATGACATGATGTAGACGAAATCTAATCATGTAGTTATAGTTCCCATCTTGTTATCCTTAATAGCAATGATACATGCGTGTCTTGCTGCCCCTTCTGTCACTGGGAAAGAGCACCGCAAGATCGAACCCATCACAAAGCACATTTTCCCATGGCAAGAAAAATCGATCTAGTTGGCCTAACTAAACCAAAGTTTCGAAGAAGAAATATGAGGCTATAAATATTCATGCATATAAGAGATCAAAGAAGACTCAAATAATATTCATGGATATAGATCTGATCATAAACTCAAAGTTCATTGGATCCCAACAAACACACCGCAAAAAAGAGTTACATCAAATAGATCTCCAAGAGCATTGTATTGAGAATCAAAAGAGAGAGAGGAAGCCATCTAGCTACTGCCTACGGACCCTTAGGTCTATGGTGGACTACTCACGCATCATCGTAGAGGCACCAATGAGAATGATGAACCCATCTGTGATGGTGTTAGATTGGATCTCGTGGTTCTGGAACTTGCGGCGGCTGGAATTGTGTTTCGTCGACTCCCCTAGGGTTTCTGGAATATTTGAGAATTTATAGGGTGAAGAGGCGATGCAGGGGGGCTACGTGGGCGGCACAACCCCCTGGGCGCGCCCTGGTGTGTTGTGCTCCCCACGGGCCTCCCCTCTGGTACTTTCTTGGCCCATCAGGTGTCTTTTGGTCCAGAAAAAATCTCCAAAAAGTTTTGCTGCGTTTGGACTCCGTTTGGTTCAGATATTCTGCAAAGTAAAAAAACAAGCAAAAAACAACAACTAGCACTAGGCACTATGTCAATCGGTTAGTCCCAAAAAATGCATTTTTCTCTGTCCAGAAAATCTAGACAACAGAGAAAAATACCAAATTCTACCGGAAAATAGAGGAGCTCAGCAGAAAAATAATGCAAAAAGAATCAGTTCATTTGGACTTGTAGTTTAGGAGTTATTCATGGTCAAAGTTGAGTCAAATATAGATTTAAATTGATTTAAATAGAATTTCAGAAATCCCCAGGGGGTGACGTCGAAGGCGTATTCCTGGAATACGCTTCCACTTAGAAAACGGTTCGGGAGGGGGAAGAGGCTGGCGAGTGGGGCCCTCCTGGCAGATTTAAGAGAGAGGGAGGGAACAGAGGCAGGGCGGCTCACTAGCGACCATTGGCCGGCGTAGAGGCCATGGCGGAGCTGCGCGAAGGCGGGGATGGATCGGGCGCTCGACGATGATCACGCCCGTACCCACAGCTCCTCGGGAGGTGGCCGGACGGTGTCGTCCCCTTCATCTCCGGTGGCCGCGTGCTTCAGGCGCCGGTGAAGTCAACGATCCCGACGATGATTGGCCCGGGAAAGTGGTAGAGGAGGATCAGTGGAGGAAGAGGAACTAGTGGGTGGTGGTGGCAGGGGCGGAGAGGCACCGGAGCGAGCTGGCCAGAGCAACGACCGAACGGCAGAGCGCCTCATCAGAGAGGAGGAAGAGGGCTCGCCGGCCGTGCCGCTGGGCTCCAGAGCATGATTGGGAGGGAGAGAAGTGGAGGGGAGAAGAGAAATGAGGGCGGGGCGGCCTTAAATAGGCAGGGCGAAGGGTCCAGAGCTCAGGTGCCGCCATGGGCGCACGGGCCTGCTCCGGCGGTGGCTGGGAGTGTCACGGGAGCGAGGGAGGGGACGGGAGATCGCATGGGAGAGGTACACGAGCAGAGCCAGGCCAAGCGGCACGGGGAGAAAGAGGACGGGCGACGGACACAGCCGGTCGGGGCACTGTTCGCCTACGTGCACGCGGCAGCTAGCATTAGCGAGGAAGCTGCCGGAGGGGAGCGAGTTCCAGAGCGACGGCGATGGCATGAGGAAGTCGCTATACAGGCTCATGCGCGCGAAGACAACGGGAGGCGAAGTGACTCAAGCAAAACAACACTCTGGACGCGGACTCGACCTGCAGAGCGCGTGCACAGGTGCCAAACCGCGTGGTCATCGCCTGGCATGGCAAGGAGAGGAGAAGATGGGCTGGAAAACCTTGTCTGGTGGCTAGTCCTTGCTCCCCAAGGTAGCCCAGAAGTGAAATATCAAGAGAAGGAGCCAAGGAGAGATGTGAGGATTCGATGAAAGTTCGTTGTAGCAAACTTGATCACGTCACTATGGTCAACAAGGAAGAGCTAGGATCCAAATGTGATGTCTGGGCTATTTAGATTAGGAAGAATCATAATCCTGGGGGTTTTGGAAGGAAATGGACCAAAATTTAGCATAGTTGCATTGCAACTGCAAATATAGTCCAGAATCAAGACGTGGATTAGCCATTTGAGCTGAAATTTTGCATGGGATGATTATTTGGACATATAATGATGCTATAAAACTTTCATACCAAATGGACTTGCCAAAATGGCACTTCCTTCACAATTATCCTCTCTGTCTAGAAACTTGGAATAATATTGGTGAGTAAATGGATTGTTGAAATGATCCCAAATTTTGTGGAGAGAAGTGGTATTGGTAGGAGCATGATCGGGTAATTTCTCAGAATTAATGAAGCAATATAAAATATACTTGCTTCACAACCTAAAAATATTAACAAAATCAAAGATTTGATGCTGTGCTCACATAGATGATTGGACGGGGTTGAAAATTGGAGGAGGGTAATTATATGAGCACATGAAGAAGGGTGCAAAATTTCAACTCATTTTGATAACCCTAGCTAGTACTTCCTTCACAATGGCTTATGTCTGACAGAAACTTTGAAAATTGCTGAGGAAGATTGTCTAGGCAAATGAAGTTGAATTTTGGCATGAGGCAATGATTTGGATGAAGAGCATGCCAAAAAGTTTGGGAGCAAGAAAGAAAAGATAGGTGGCACTTCCTTCACAGAAAGCCACTATGAACAGAAATGAAGAAATAGTATTGGGGAATTATTTCTGGGCTAGGAAAGGAAAGTTTGGGCATATTTGAGCAATATATGACCCAATTATGATAATTATTTGGAATTTTGGGAGTGACAGAAATATAGGTTGCTTCAGAACCTAGGGCAAATAGGGTTATCCCTTTAATAGAAAAAGGAATATTCCTTAGAAAATAATTTTGGGGTTGGGCTAGAATGGAAATGCCATGGTTTTGGGCTAGAATTTTGGGGTTGGGCTAGAAAAGAATTTTGGAATTTTGGGGTTGGGCTAGAATGAATATCCCTTTATATTTTGTTCCCTCAAGAATTTCATATGATCTACTTACCTTGTTTTGGGGTGGCTTGCTTCACCTTTCCCAACTTCTGACGGGTCTTTTGCTCATATACCAAATCCTTATGCTAACGTTGATTCTTTCATATCCGCGGTGATATCCAAAGGATCTGAGCATAAATTCCTTTTTTTCATGAAAACTTATACCATGGGGTGGCTCAAATAAATACATGTCTTCCGAATTCAATCAATGCTGAGAATCATGACCATTCTCCTGACAAAAGCTGACTGCTCATAGGTGGTACTGACTTATCTTGATTTGTTCCTTTGTCTCAAACATGAGATCTGTACCAAAGATTCGCCTGCCTTCTATCGTGAGCAATATAAAGGGGTATGGATTTATAGCTGTAGCATACCTCAAACTTTAGCATCTAGAGACTGTCCTGATAGGGGTGCTGGCGGCAAGATACTTTTCATGTCAGGATGTTTGTATACTTGGTTCCACCAGTGAGTATACCTGGTCTGAGCTGATTGTTCGGCTTTTGACTTACTCATGTTGTCGGTATACCCATCTGTGGTAATAGGCTGTGAGATGCTTTAACACTGCCATTGAGGTCAAACTGTCGAGGTTGCAAAGGAATCTTGGATCCGACAGAGCAGACTTGGATATTCCACACTAACCATTTTAAGCAGGATATGAAGTCCTTGTAGAACAAAGCAGGCTTCTGAGGGTATGCCTTTGTGGATCCATATGGCATCATGGCCTCCAACTGTCTTGGGTATCCGGACCCTGATGGTTGCGCAAAAGTCATCATACCTTTGTTGTCAGTCTCACCCTTTGACGGTCATGATTTTATTTGTGAGGATACCTTGCTGAAATATCTCGGCCACACATGTCCTTGATTCTTCGTATGACCGTGGATGTGGTTAGTGCAATATTTTTGGCATTATTCCTTGTGCTAGTTTTCTGACCTGGGTCCACACACATATGACATACGCTCGGGGCTTTAGCTATACAGAGGTTGTTGATGAGGCCAATCACACAAGAGGGTGACAAGAGTTCATGAGATCTCCTTCTCAGGTGCGGGAATAATGACTTTGGTAGCCATTGTCAAGACTGTTGATTCTGCATTGTCAGCTCCAGAACTTGTCGATCCTTTTCTTACATGAGTTGTGTTTCTGCGCATCTTCATTTGGCATGACTCATGAGGTTGTGGGATCCTTACCTTTCTTAGGTATATCTGCTTGATCATTGTCGTACCTCATATGAGTGACTGGTCTAATCGGGGATACACGCTCACCATATGTAAGAAGAATATGCCACCGGACACTCGATCCTTGCGGTAGGCATATGTCAGTACTGCAGGATGCTGCTAATGCGACACTATGATCAGAGACCCTTCGACGAAACTATGTGCGATGCAATAATCGCAAACGGTGGTGTAAAAAACCCGTCAAAAAAGGTGCAAAACATTTGCGATGGAGGATGCATCAAACACGGTTCAGATTTTAGTTGCGTGTGCGATGCAGGGCATACGGTTCAGTTCAATTAACTGTTTGGAATGAGGAGGAACAAAAGAAATGGGCAGCCAGATGAAGGTGTGTGCAATGTACAACGTACGGTTCACTCGAATGAACTATTTGTGATTAGGCAACACAAAAGAAAGGGCCAGCCAGATCAAGGTGTGTGCGATATACGGCATGCGGTTCACTCGGATTAACTATTTTGCATTGAGACAAGAGAACAAAAACGGTTCAACTTAACAAGATGTGTGTGATACACGGCAAACAAGTATGTAATCCGAAACGTGTGCGGAGACCGATAACAACACACACGATTGCTGCTAACAAGCCGTGTGTGTGGTGAGCAAATAATTGCTGGTATACAATTGCGAGTGATTGATGAAAACATCACCGACGGGTTCCATTGTTTAGTCCGTGAGCGATGTGATTTTCTTTGTCCGCACAACATCTACGCTTTGTCTACAGAGCATCAACATATATACTTAAAAAGACGTCATTGCATAACCAAATTAAGCATACAGTTACACAAGTGACTACACACATAACATTTCCACACACCAAAGTAAGCAATTACATGCATACTAAACTAGGAGAAACGAGGATCTAATCATCTACTTATTGTTGCG
The DNA here is from genome assembly GCF_002575655.3 of Aegilops tauschii subsp. strangulata. Taxonomy (NCBI): domain Eukaryota; kingdom Viridiplantae; phylum Streptophyta; class Magnoliopsida; order Poales; family Poaceae; genus Aegilops; species Aegilops tauschii. The sequence continues at coordinate 332,340,734 of NC_053036.3, forward strand.
ATGACGCTTGCCATTGCTCTGCTTCCGGCCGCATCCCTGGCCGTTTTGGGGAAGGAGGCACTTCCTCATGTCAACGATCTGACATGTCGTAGCTCGTGTACGCCTCCTTGGCCGCGTAAACGACATGAGCTTTGTCGAGTTTCTCCATCCAGGCTGAGTGCCAAGCACGCTTGTCCTTGTTGCACGAATCCTTGATGTCTCTGTAGTAGGGATCGATGATGGCCTCGGAGAGGTGAACCAGTGAGTCCTTCTCATGCTCCTTGCTGCCCCAGATCTTGTATTGGGCCTGGATGTCGACAAGATTCTGGTAGGCGATGCCCGAATTCTCGAGCGCCTTTACATCGTTGGTGATGTCCACCGTAGCGAACATGTACTAGGGGTTATTGACAAACCTGGCGAAACGCTCGCAAGGCCTTGTGGCCAGGCTGTAGTGGTAGACAAGGACGTGGTGGCGCACACACATCTGGGCGACGCCGACCTTGGGATGAGACCCGGCACGAGCACGGGTGTACTCGAGGTCGAATCCGACCACCTTGTACTTCTCCTCGGCAAGAAACAACTCCATGATGTGGATGGAGTGCTCCACCCAGACCGGGTCGTTGGTGTACACCACCAAGAGGTCCATGAACCTTCTGTGGGTGTCCACCACGGCACGCGTGGTGAACTGCTGCTCGTCGTCGGCAGCCGCTCGGAGCGCCATTGGAGCCGCGCAGGATACCCTCTAAGAATTTCTTGTGGTGGGTGTGCTTCTTGCAATGGTGGGGCGCGATCGAAAGGTTGAAGAGACACAAGGGTTAAATGGCCGTTGTAATAAATGGGGGCCGGCCAGCCTGTAATCGTCACGTCTTGTCACGACGTTCATAGCGGAGGATTCCAGTGCATGCTTGACAACACCGCACCGCACGTGTGTGCTCGAAGAGGCGCCAAATGTATCGTCGGTGAGCCTGTTCCCGCGCTACCACGCAAGCTTCCCGCCCGACTAGTTTGGCCACGTGTCAGCTAGAAGAGGGACAAATCATGGGTGTTTATTGGCAAAAAGCTTTGTAAAAACGAAGTGTGTGAATGACTTTGGTCATAAGTTTACCCGTGGGTGATGAGGTCAAAGTTACACAGAAGGGTGATGATGGACACTCGAGTGCGATAATTAATTCTGCGCTCTACAGGGCACGCGATGGAAGAAACCAACTGTGTGCAATAATGTCGAAGATCGCAGTCGAGTTAGCTATACAGATCGTGTGCTATGAGATCAACAAGGTAAACAGATTCGAGAATGGTTAATAAAATCTAAGACCATTGCATATTAAGGTCAAAATAGTGCTACCAATATACGAGTCTCATACGATGCCATTTCAACGATTGTACCACAAAAGCTCGAAATATTACAAGGTTCAAATTCCAGAGTTATATGGCTCAAATTCGAAGATTACAAGGTTCAAACTGATATTAGAAATGAAATTCAGCTCATCAGCTGCAAACGCTCGCGCTGATCCGCTGAACATGGATATCAGAGAGGTTCAAACTAATATTACCACCTCTAAGTCTGGTTTTGAAACCTCACAATTTTTGCAAAGGGGTCAGCCACTCAGAAGTCAGGTATGGGGGTGACACGATGACTTCCGATTACTTTGTCATCTGAAGTTCCAAAATGAAATTCAACATTTTTGGAGCCTATTCCATTCTGCCGCAGGCACCGGCGCGGATCAACAAACCATTCATTTTTGCAAAATAAATGTAGGGCAAACCTCATTTCCTTCATCGCCCTTGCTCTGAGAACAAAGAACCTAGCGAATATAATCTCCGGTAAGGTCCCTCGGTAGGAGTTCAAAGTAATTTCTGAGAGATGCAGATCTAGGCATTCAACGTGATTGTTATATTGTATCACATTATCCACCACTTGGCCTAATCTTATCTGCAAAAGAAGAAAACATGCTAGTGCCTACATGCAGTTTTGAACATTACTACAGGCCTATTTGGTTTGCAGGATTTGTAAAATGCACTAACATGCCATCTTTGATCTGACATGATTAACATGGGCATTTGATTACATTCTAGAAAAATGTAGCCTTCTTCACAAGAGGTTGGAGTGGATTAAAATTTCCCTAAGAAAACTAGTACAGATGAATCCAAAGGAGAAATGCTTATTGATTGTAACCATATGGATCAAGCAACCAATATGAGAGGGAGCATGTATGTACTAAAATCCTCCAAAAGAATCCTTCAGAAATCGTAGTACATTGTCATTGTAAACTTGGAAACTGACAACTTGCTTCAGGTTGGGGCCGATAGATTCTAGTGCCAAGACCTTCACTGTGCGCAGTTTTGGGGTCAAGCTTGTCGGAATCATTTTATGAATGATAGACGAACAAACGTCTTCAAAATTAGAAATAATGTTAATTTGTAGAAGGAGAGGTAGAAGGCAGTTGTTGTACCTGAACGGGTGTGGATCCAATAACAAGTTGGGAGTATTTGTCAGACGACTAGCCCACCACTGTCAATTTCGGTGCAGAAATGACATTGATTCTTGTTGGACCTTCTTGATCAACTACAAGTAATCTCTCAAGTGTAGGTGTGTCCTCAATGAGCATACCGTGGCACACATCTTGTGATGTCTTCCTGCCCCACCAGCAACATACATAAATAGTCTGGAGAGTCATGGAGGTGATGTGGAAGGTACTCAAGCCATTGACTGCCTGAAGACGAAGATACTCGAGTGCAGTACAGCCACGAAGCAGGCGCTCCATGTCACCGTTTGAGAGGCAGACGGCGACGAGCTCGAGGTGCTTCAGTCGTGGTAGAATAAGAGCAGGCGCATCATTAAGGGGGGATGGCAGTTCCTGAACTTGGCAACGCGCAACATGGGCGCGAGGCAGAGTGCGGACGTTGGCAGCGACCGCATATGCCCATCATGAAAAGTGAGCTCCTCGAGCTGATCTAGGGCGGGGGATCGGAACCAGTCGTCAAGCTTGGCTCGGTCCTTGCCATTGGAACGGAACTTGCCCATTCTAAAGCCTCTTGTTGGGCCAAGGTGACTGTCGAGGATCTTGGAGAACGCATCCAAGCTTTTGCGATAGCCATGGCAGAGCTCGTGGGTGTCGATGAGGTCGAGAGGGCTGGACTTCCATAGGGGGCGCCACCGCCAGGAAAGGACGGTTGTCCGCGCCCCAAATTTGATTGGGAGGAGAGAGATGATGACCGTCAACATATCATCAGGGAGGCTGCTGATGAATTCTAGGCCTGCTGGAGTCGCTTGCGGTTCTAGCTCACCCCGCCTCCGCTTGTTGGCAGCCCTGTTCTCCACCTCCGGAGTCTCCTTATCAGCGGCGCTTCTGATAGAAATGGGAGTACAGGGAATATTTAGTTAAAACAGGGCAATAGAAAAGTGTATTGGTAACTAGAAGTTATTAGGTAGGAATATAGTAAGAAAAGGGAATAACAGTTGGTTGCTTAAATACTACACAATTCATTTGATATTGCTAGGTAAGTCAACATGCAGATAGTTGAAATGAAAACTTACTTCGAACAAAGTCTGGACGGATGATATCGTCGGGGAAGTTACCATATATCTCATGACCAGGCCCTTTTATGTGCAGTGCAACTCCAGTGCCATCTTGCAGTTCATAAAACTTAGCAATTTCTTTCCAAAAGCCAGTGCCAAAATAGGAGTCACCACGTTCATCAAGTCTTACAATAGCAATGATTGTAAATCCATGGTTTGTGTGCAGTATGACATCCCTGCAATCTTGATTTATGTAAAGGGAAAGATTGTGCACTACAGATTCTGTTGCATAGCAAGGGACGCGCTACAGAAAATGGTTGGATTGTTAAAGAAAATATGGTAACATGCAAATCTGGGCCCAAATTGAAAGAACTGTATAGCAGTCAAAATCAAAGGACAAAAATTTATAATTAAACAGATAGGGTAAACATGATGTCATGGAAATATGAGAGTAATCAAAAGAACAATACATCATTAATTTGCCTAATATAGAAAGAAGAGGGGAAAATCCCCTTTGACGTATATGGTGCATGTGGCACCTTTTATCCAAATGTAGTAATATTTAGAATATGCTCAGGAAAGTAGGCCATGCCAGCCGATTTAGGGTGAGATTGAATATACCGCGCGCATCCTCAAGTCATCTGGCACGGTGAGATGGAATGTCTGCCAGAGGCCGCAAGGTCCTGATGCGTCTGCGCACTGTACACTCTATGAACGGAAGAAAATCCTCAAATCAGCTTGAATAAAAATGAATTCACGGCGATTTCGGCCGGGTGATTAAAGGAGGCAGATGAACTGGGATAAGAGATGAGATAATATGTCATTAAATTAGTTACCTTCCATGAGAAAGAACCCTCAGTACGGCATATTCCCCAACCGAGCAGAGCTGGGTCGACCGCGAGCAGCGTTGAGAAAGTCGATAGCGATAGGCGGCGGCAAGCGGAAGTGGCGAAATGCGGTGGGCTTTGCCGGCAGCCTAGCGGCGGTGGAAGGCGGCGAGCTAAGTGTTTACCACCGTGATAGGCAGTGTCATGCATAGACGCGGAGGAGGTTGTGCAGGTGTGAATGGGGACCGGAGGGGGGTGGCGGGCGGGGTGAGGGTTTTTGTGATGTGGGGATTGTGAGGGTTTTCTTTTTTATTTTTTGAATTGGGTGGTGAGGGTTTCCTGTCCCACAAAGAATTTTAGAGGCGACGGTTTGCTAGAGCCAACCGTGTGTGATTGACGCAACAGGCAAAATGAAAGTCATTGCACACAGTTCCAATTTTGGGAACCGTGTGTGATTGACGTACTACCTCCGTCCTAGTTTATTGGTCCCCTTTGTATTTTTTACCAAATTTTGACCAAATATTTAACTAAGAAATGTTTATGCATGTCCCCAAAAATCATATCATTGAACACTATGCTCAAATACCCATCCAACGATATAATTTTTTGCTGACCTGCACTAACATTTTGTTAGTTAAACCTTTGGTCAAAATTTAACACAAATTACAAAGGGGACCAATAAACCAAGACGGAGATAGATTCCATCAACCGAACTGATTGCATCCATATCCCACGGTTAGACATAAGTAAACATAGATTAAACATACTCAGACATAGATAATAAGCGTACACATACACAAGCATATTTCAACCGTCATTAAGCATACTCAACCGTACATAGTTCGATCCCACATCTCATCTCACATGCCGGCATGATCCTGCAGCTTCTCCAGGTACTCGGCGTACGCGCCGTGCGCCACCCTGTGAGAATACTTCTGCTTGAAGGAGCCAACGGCCCGTCCTCTTGCATGCGCCAGAACACTTAGATACGCGTCATGAAGCTTGTTGTTGCAAAATGAGCATCAATAGCCGCCATTCCAGGTCCTAATACGCCTGTTATGCATTCCCGCATAAAGCTCCCTCATGATTTTCCTCTTGTACCTCCTCTGGCCATCTTCATCCTCGCTGTCCACATCATTAGACAGCACCTATACAAATAGTAAAACAAATTTGGCATCAAATCAATGATTACATGCCGTGAAGTAGGATTAGGAATTTATGGCTATTTATTTATACATATCCAGAGATTATGGTTTGATTTTTAAGCACAGTAGTCTATGTACAGACCAATCTTGAAGAAAATAATGGCACAAACATATGCAAGTCATTCAAAATCAATTGTCAAGTCCTAGCTAGGAATTATTAGCACGAACACTAATCCTAGGCGGATTACTAGTAGAAATCATTTGCATAGATGAAAAAACTAATCACTTATCACTCGTACCATTCAAACAATCAATACACTACATGGATCTAACGAAACTTACTCAGATTTCATGGATTGGGAGAACATAACCATCGGATTTCTATTCCAAAAAGGGGGAGGACGGAGTAACCAGAGAAACCCTATAATCTATTTGACACATAAATGGGTATAGATGACTAACCAGCTGTCCGTCGTCGTTGTAGTCGTCTCCGGAGTGGTCGTCGGAGTCGTCGCTGGGGTCGTCACCAGAGTCGGTGTGGAACTCCGCCTCCGGCTGTGGAAGCTCGACACCGTCGGTGACGTCAGGGTGCAACGATAACTTGTCGGCGGTGACGGCAATCTCTGTCTCCATCTCCACGCCGTGCTCCGGTGCTTTAGCAGCCCCTGCGTCGCCACTCCCTGTGATGGGGCGCTTCGACGGCATCCTCATACACTGACGGCTTTAAGGACTGAGAGCGGCGTCGAGGATGCAAGCGGAGAGAGATGATTGTGTGTGTGGCGAGGATGGGGGGTGCGGCCGCTCAGGCGGACTGTTAATATGGAGTAGTGGGAGTTGTGGGAGAGAGCGGCGGCGGTCAAACCGATGGCTCGCGTCCCGGTGAGCCTGCGCACCAGACTGCTGGCATGCCTACCAAAGTTTCACACAGCTACTCGCACGCCTCCCGATGACACTGTGCAGCGAGCACGCCTCCGTCAATTCACACACCTGCACGCACGCCTCCCGGTCTCCCTGCGCGGCGGACTGCTCGCATGCGTCTCGTCAAATAACGCCTGCTCGCACGGCACACGGGGCGCGCAGGGGCACATATGTTGTTTTTCTATTTGGATGATTAATGCTGCCGCTTTATTGCTTAACCGAAGCATGACACGTATCCATTGTTGGTCTAACGCTCACGGTTCGAATAAATAATCCGTTTGGGATATTGGTTCCCAATTATTAATAATCTCCCGTTTGTAATTAGATAAAGATTACATCAAAACCGGTCTCAAATTTGACAAAAAAAGTACAATGCCACTTTGTATTGGTGTCCATTGATACGTCTCCGTCGTATCTATAATTTTTTATTGTTCCATGCCAATATTCTACAACTTTTACATACTTTTGCCAACTTTTTATACTATTTTTGGGACTAACATATTCATTCAGTGCCCAGTGCCAGTTCCTGTTTGTTGCATGTTTTTTGTTTTGCAGAAAATCCATATTAAACGGAGTCGAAACGGGATAAAAACTGATGGAGATTTTTTTTGGAATATATGTGAATCTTGGGAAGTGGAATCAACGCGAGACGATGCCCGAGGGGGCCACGAGGCAGGGGGCGCGCCCCTGACCCTCGTGGACACCCCGTAAGGCGGTTGTTTCCCTTCTTTTGCCGCAAGAAAGCTAATATCCGGATAAAAATAGTATTCAAATTTCAACCCAATCGGAGTTACGGATCTCCGGGAATATAAGAAACGGTGAAAGGCCAGATATGGGAGCGCAGAAACAGAGAGAGACAGAGAGACAAATCCAATCTCGGAGGGGCTCTCGCCCCTCCCACGCCATGGAGACCATGAACCAGAGGGGAAACCCTTCTCCCATCTAGGGAGAAGGTCAAGGAAGAAGAAGAAGGAGGGGGGCTCTCTCCCCCCGCTTCCGGTGGCACCGGAGTGCCGCCGGGGCCATCATCGTCACTGCAATCTACACCAACAACTTCACCGCCGTCATCACCAACTCTCCCCCCTCTATGCAGTGGTGTAACTCCTCTTTTACCCGCTGTAATCTCTACTTAAACATGGTGCTCAACGCTATATATTATTTCCCAATGATGTATGGCTATCCTATGATGTTTGAGTAGATCCGTTTTGTCCTATGGGTTAATTGATGACCGTGATTGGTTTGAGTTGCGTGTTTTATTATTGGTGCTGTCCTATGGTGCTCTCCATGTCGCACAAGCATGAGGGATCCCCGCTGTAGGGTTTGCAATATGTTCATGGTTTGCTTATTGTCTGTGTTGCGTGAGTGACTGAAACACAAACACAAACACGGATAAGTGGGTCATGGTGTATGGGGATAAAGAGGACTTGATACTTTAATGCTATGGTTGGGTTTTACCTTAATGATCTTTAGTAGTTGCAGATGCTTGCTAGAGTTCCAATCATAAGTGCATATGATCCAAGAAGAAAAAGTATGTTAGCTTATGCCTCTCCCTAAAATAAAATTGCAATAATGATTACCGGTCTAGTTATTGATTGCCTAGGGACAAATAACTTTCTCGTGACAAAAAGATCTGTACTAAAACTAACTTAGTTGTGTCTTCTTCTAAACAACCCCTAGTTTTTATTTACGCGCTCTTTATTATCTTGCAAACTTATCCAACAACACCTACAAAGTACTTCTAGTTTCATACTTGTTCTAGGTAAAGCGAACGTTAAGCGTGCGTAGAGTTGTATCGGTGGTCGATAGAACTTGAGGGAATATTTGTTCGACCTTTAGCTCCTCGTTGGGTTCGACACTCTTACTTATCGAAAGAGGCTACAATAGATCCCCTATACTTGTGGGTTATCAAGACCTTTTTCTGGCGCCGTTGCCGGGGAGTTATAGCGTGGGGTGAATATTCTCGTGTGTGCTTGTTTGCTTTATCACTAAGTAGTTTTTATTTGCTGTTCCAAGTTGTTATCTATCTTTAGTTATGGATATGGAACACGAAATACCAAAAATGTTAGGTGTACTTGCCACTCATGGAGATGGGGAACCTCCTAAAACCCTCGATGCTCATTATGTGAAAGATATTATGTACTACTTTGATAATCCTAAGAAAACCCCATTCAATTTTGTAATGGGAGACACCTTGGATCAACGTGAATACTTTAGGGATTATCGCTTGACTCAAAAAGGGAAACTATTATGGGATCAAATTTATATGTTGGATTGGTATGCTCAGCAACTATGCTTGAGATATGATTATACTTGTTGCTCTAGGATGAAGGCTCCACACCTTCCGTTTTCATGTGAATTTATTGATAATGAAACCTTACCTTCTTATGCTAATGGTATATATGATTACTATGATGTGGAACAAATAGAAGAGTTTGTTGCTTTTATGGGTGCTTATGAAATTGAATCTTTGTTTAAAGAGTTTGAAGATTTTGATGATTCTGTTTATAGACCTGAAAATTTTGCTATACTTAAATATTGCTATGATAATTATGAATTCAATTCCGATATTGATGATTTTATTGAGAGAGTCTCCGCTGTCCAAGAAGAGAATAATATTTTGCAGGAGTCTATGGAAGAAGAAATTAATGACATTGTGAGCTCATTGGATGAAAAAGATGAGGAGGAGAGCAAAGAACAAAAGGAGGAAGAGCGGATTGATCTCATGTGCCCACCTTCTAATGATAGTAACTCTTCAACTCATACATTATTTAATTTCCCTTCGTGCTTACCGAAGGATGAATGCTATGATGATTGTTATGATCCCGTTGATTCTTTTGGAATATCCCTTTTTGATGATGCTTGCTATGCTTGTGGCCAAGATGCCAATATGAATTATGCTTATGGAGATGAACTTGCTATAGTTCGTTATGTTAAACATGAAATTGTTGCTATTGCACCCACGCATGATAGTCCTATTATCTTTTTGAATTCTCCCGACTACACTATATCGGAGAAGTTTGCCCTTATTAAGGATTATATTGATGGGTTGCGTTTTACTACTACACATGATAATTTTGATAGATATAATATGCATGTGCTTGCCGCTCCTACTTGCAATTATTATGAGAAAGGAACTACATCTCCGCCTCTCCATGTTTCCAATATGATAAAATTGCAAGAAACTGTTTATACTATGCATTGGCCTTTACTATGTGTGCATGAACTGTTCTTTTATGACATGCCGATGCATAGGAAGAGAGTTAGACTTCGTTGTTGCATGATATATGTTACTTTGTGCTCACTACTAAATCACAAATTATTGTTAATTAAAATTGGCTTTGATATACCTTGGGATCCGGGTGGATTCATTACTTGAGCACCTTATGCCTAGCTTAATGGCTTTAAAGATAGCGCTGCCAGGGAGGCAACCCGGAAGTCTTAGAGAGTCATTTATTTCTGTTGTGTGCTTTTATAAAGTTTAAAAATAAAAATAATGTGCCAAGGTTTGCCTGTAGGATGTTTTAGATTACTTGTTGGTTTGTGCGGTGCAGAACAGAAACTTTGGCTGTAGTGCGCGATTTTACATTTTTTACTGGAACGTCAAACGGTTCCGAAACTTTTGCAATGTCCTTCTATACAAATATTTTATTTTTCCTAATTATTTCAGAATTTTTGGAGTACCAGAGGTATGGTGAATGTTCAGATTACTACAGACTGTCCTGTTTAAGACAGATTCTGTTTTTGATGCATAGTTTGTTTGTTTTGATGAATTTGTTTTTACAAAATGGTATCTCGCTAGCCCTTTCTGAGACCGCAAAATATAAATGGAGAGCACCCCTGAAGATCAAGGATTGACTAGACATTGTAATTCATGGTAAAAGAGATCCAGTCACACTCATTGTAAATTAGTAGCAATGCATGCAAATGACAGCGGTGCTCTCCAGTTGGTGCTTTTTAATAAGAGGGTGATGACTCAACATAAACGTAAATAGATAGGCCCTTCGCAGAGGGAAGCAGGGATTTGCAGAGGTGCCAGAGCTCGAGTTTTGAAACAGAGATAAATAATATTTTGAGTGGTATACTTTCATTATCAACATAACAACCAAGAGATCTTGATATCTTCCATGCTACACACATTACAGGCGGTTCCCAAACAGAATGGTAAAGTTTATACTCCCCCACCACCAACAAACATCAATCCATGGCTTGTACGAAACAATGGGTGCCTCCAACTAACAACAATCCCGGGGGAGTTTTGTTTGCAATTATTTTGATTTAAGCATGGGACTGGGCATCCCGGTTACCAGCCATTTTTTCGTGAATGAGGAGCGGAGTCCACTCCTCGTGAGAATAACCCACCTAGCATGGAAGATATAGACATCCCTAGTTGATACATGAGTTATTCGAGCATACAAAACAGGATTTCATTTGAAGGTTTAGAGTTTGGCACATACAAATTTACTTGGAACGGCAGGTAAATACCGCATATAGGAAGGTATGGTGGACTCATATGGAATAACTTTGGGGTTTATGGAAGTGGATGCACAAGCAGTATTCCCGCTTAGTACAAGTGAAGGCTAGAAAGAGACTGGGAAGCGACCAACTAGAGAGCGACAACAGTTATGAACATGCATTAAAATTAATCAACACTGAGTGCAAGCATGAGTAGGATATAAATCACCATGAACATAAATATCGTGGAGGCTATGTTGATTTTGTTTCAACTACATGCGTGAACATGTGCCAAGTCAAGCCACTCGAATCGTTCAAAGGAGGATACCACCCTATCCACTACAAAAAAATACACTTCCGTGATGATACGTGTTTGTCACAGTAGGTCACGTTTTCTGTCATGCATTGACATCCATGACAAATTTATGATAGAATCAAGATAGTCATACTTGTGCTGTCGTAGAAGTGTTCCATGACATTACCAAAATTATCATCACGGAAGTGTCCACTTCCATGATGATAAATCGCGCGTCACAGAAGTGCTTTTGTCAAGGGTGACCGACACGTGGCATCCACCGTAACTGAACGCCGTTAAGCTATCGGGTCCGGTTTTGGATCCGATAACCCGCTAACAGCCCCGACCAATGGGGATTTTCCACGTGTAAAATCATCATTGGCTGGAGGAAACACGTGTCGGCTCACCGTTGGGACAGATGTCATCCACTCATTGGACCCAGAGCGCCTATGATACATCGACACGTGGCACGGCCCAACAGAGTCTCATTCCTGTTAAAAGGCCGACCCGTTTGACTTGGTTAAAAGGTGGCGGGCCGGCCCACGGCAAGCCTGTTAATGGCCTGTTCGCATATAGCCCATTTATAGCCCGCTAACCCAGGGCATGTTTACGGCCTATCCGAATTAGGCCCAGTAGTGTCATCTGGGCCATCCAATATAATTCCAGCCCGTTTTAACTTCCGGCCCATGTATGGCCCATGACGTCTTTCGACCCATATGAGGCCCTTATTACTCTCGGCCCATTAACGACACGTGGTAAAACTGGCCCGTAATGAACAGTGTATCACTTTATACCCATTAACGGCACATGGTGAAACTGGCCCGTAATGAACAGTGTATCACTTTATACCCATTAACGGCCCATTATTCCGTTGGGCCGTTTCCAGCCCATGTTATCTTTCGGCCTTCTCGGGGCCCATCGTTGGTGTCAAAACCGGCGGATCTCAAGTAGGGGGTCCCGAACTGTGCGTCTAACGTGGATGGTAACAGGAGGCGGGGGCCACGATGTTTACCCAGGTTCGGGCCCTCTCGATGGAGGTAATACCCTACTTCCTACTTGATTGATCTTGATGATATGAGTATTACAAGAGTTGATCTACCATGAGATCGTAGAGGCTAAACGCTAGAAGCTAGCCTATGGTATGATTGTTGTTCTTGTCCTACGGACTAAGCCCTCCGGTTTATATAGACATCGGAGGGAGCTAGGGTTACACAGAGTCGGTTACAAGGGAGGAGATCTACATATCCGTATTGCCAAGCTTGCCTTCCACGCCAAGGAGAGTCCCATCCAGACACGGGACGAAGTCTTCAATCTTGTATCTTCATAGTCTAACAGTCCGACTAAAGTATATAGTCCGGCTGTCCGAGGACCCCCTAATCCAGGACTCCCTCAGTAGCCCCTGAACCAGGCTTCAATGACGATGAGTCCGGCGCGCAGATTGTCTTCAGCATTGCAATGCGGGTTCTTCCTCTGAATACTCCATAGAAGATTTCGAACACAAGGATAGTGTCCGGCTCTGCAAAACAATTTCCACATACCACCGTAGAGAGAATAATATTTCCACAAATCTAATCTGCCGACACATTCTGCAGCATGACATCACACTACGGCCCGGCCATTATTCGAACCGTTTTTCTCAACCAGCTACGACACATATTGTGAGGCGGTTTTCTTGGCACGTCTTGTCGAAGCAGAGATCGTGTCCCCTTATCACGGGATTCTCATCAATACGGGTGTGGGTAACCCAATCGCGCCATCAATTACGGCGCTTGGGGAATAAGCGGTTTTACCAGGCAAGTGGGGAGGCGCAGAATCCCTCCTGCCTTTATAAGGGGATAAGGACTCCCTTTCGCACCCACGCTTTCTTCTTCCCGATCCAATCCCCTCCGCCCAAGCTCCAGCGCCCAAGCGTTCATCTTCTCTGCCCACAAAAGCCTTCCGAAATGTCCAGATCCGGAGCAGGAGGCAAATGGATGGCCTCTACCGTCCGGGAGAAGGATATCAAAAAGCTTCGGGAGGCCGGGTATCTGGCCAAAAAAATCAGCCATCGTCTCCCGACGGCGGGACAGATCGTCCCTACCCCGGAACCCCACGAGAGGGTTGTATTCCTTCCTCATTTTGTCCGCGGGCTAGGGTTTCCCCTCCACCCGTTCGTTCGCGGCATCATGTATTATTATGGGATCGATCTTCACGATCTGTCCCCTAATTCCTTCCTCAACATCTTGACATTCATTGTCGTGTGCGAGGCTTTTCTCCGCATCTCGCCACATTTTGGCTTATGGCTGGAGATTTTTAATGTGAAGCCCAAGGTAGTGGGTGGCGAGCACGCCGAGTGCGGGGGCGCTATGGTGAGCAAGATGCCCAACGTTACATGGCCAACATGCACCTTTAACGATTCCATCAAGGAGTGGCAACAGCAGTGGTTTTACATCACCGAGCCGCGCGGTACGGAATGGGCCGCTACTCCCGAGTTTCGATCCGGTGCCTCCCTGCGGCTTACATCCTGGGTCAAGAAGGGCCTGAATTGGTCCTCGTCTGATGAATTGTCGGTGCTCCAGACGCGCGTTAAAGATATGGGAGACAAGAACATTGAACTTGTCAATGTGGTCCAGGTGATGTTAGTTCGCCGGATCCTGCCTTGTCAGCACCGGACTTGCAATCTATGGGAATTCGATCCGGCCAAGCACCAAACCTTGCGAGAGCTTTTCGGCTCTTTGCACAAGGACATCTGGATGGTGCTTTTCAAGTCCAGCAAATCATAGCCGGACTCCGCCGAAGACCGCGGGTACCAACTATCCCGCCCTGCAAGTTCGGTGAGTAATCGTACTTTTTGTCCGCATAACCCAAGGGAAGCGCTTAATGTGTTTTCCATAATTCTCCCAGGGCTGGACGAAGAAGGCGGAGCGGATCCATTGTCTGGGCCCACTGCCCAAAGAACCGGTCGTCCCACTTCTGACAAAGATGCTGGTCCCGGCGCCTTACAAGGTGCCGAAGAAGACGGCCGAGAAGGAGGCCAAAAAGACCCGGGGCGGCCTTCGTCGCCGCGGCACTTCGCACACAATATCCGAAGGCTCTGATGCCCGTCCCGCCTCCGAAGAGGAAGAGGAGGGGGAGGAAGATGAATCCCCTACGGGGGAAAGAAAGGAGAGGACGGCCTCCGCACACGTGGAGGCCGTGTCGCCTAAAAGGGGGAAAGCTCCTCTTCCGTAGGAGTCCACTGCCGCCGCCGATAGCGGCCCGGCGTGGGATCCCAGGGCCCAGCCCCTGGTGAACTCGTGAGTATATACAGTCCGAATACATTTATGCATCCAGACTCATCATGGCATAATATTTTAACCTGAGCCATATTTTTTGTAGTCCGGCGAGGTCCCGTACCGAACAATCCTCATCAGAGGATTAGCTGAGCTCGGATGCTATGGAGAGCGGGACGACCCCGAAGGCCCCTTCCTTCAAATAGGTGAATACCACCGAGGCTTCATCCCAGAGGGACCCCGCCCAAGGAGGAGAGGAAAAGACTGTGAAGGCGGCGCCTGGAGGTCAAACTTCAAGGGCCGAACACATGAGGGAGAAAATCCCCATCGGGGCTGATGGCGGGGGTCATCTTGAATTCGGCTCCCAGCCGGGTGCAGTTCCGGAGACCAATACGGCTCCAGAATCAGGTAGGCAGCCTCTCTCAGCTGGAGGGGGCATACCGGCAACCTCTGTCCAACCAGAGGTGTCGGATGCTTTGTTGGTGGCGCTGAAGAGCGCCTCCATCGTCGATGAACATCGTGCCCTTATGGGTGCGGTGATTGAGAAGATTCAGTCTGCTGAGAGTGGACTGAATGGAGCCTGTATCAGCCTTATAAAAGGCTTTGAGGTATGTTTTTTGAAGAGTGTCATGGTATGGATAGTAGCCCCTGATACACTGTTCGGTGAAAGAAAAAGCCGGACAGAGGATCAAATTTATGTTCTTAGGAAGACTCATTGAATGACATCTATTTCTCTTCTGTTATAAGCAGGCGTCTCTAGCAGCTGCTGCCTCTCATACTGCGGAGATCTCCGGACTGAATCAAAGTCTGGAGCGGGCCAAAGAAGAACTTGGCCAGTTGAAAATGCAGTTGGGAGATAAACAAGGTATCCACAAGTCTTGTTCGCGTTTATTGTGAATAAATTTCAGTATGATGAAATATGCTTCATGATTTGCACTAGGGATGGTGACCGAAGTCGAGGCCCTTAAGAAGGCTGTGGCCGAGGTCAAGAAAAAGGCAACCACAGAGCAGGCTCTTCGTGAGAAGTATGAGGCCAGGGTTATTAAAGCTGAGCAGGAGCTACAAGAGGCCGTGAAGAAATGCGAGACCTTGGAGCAGAGTTTAACGGAGAAAGAATCCGAACTCACCAAGGCGCATCAGGCCACGAGCGATGCCCAGGGGGAAACCCAAAGCACCCTGCAGGGGATCCAAGAGGCGAGGAAGATCGCGGCGGGTAAGGCTTTTTCCTTATAAAGCGAGTATTTGAGGAGAAGATTATGTTTCTAATTTTGAATTCGGATTTCTCCAGGGGTATTTGCGGAGCTGCCCCGCAGCATATCAGATGCCGCCCAATTCTACCGGGCCGAAGAAAGGAACACTGCGGATAAGCTCTTCTCGTCGTAGTATTTGGCACTGAATTATCCGGTGCCTTTTGCCGATCAACTGAAATAGCTGATCGAACTGCATAAGGCTGCGGAACTAGCCATGAAAGATTTGATTATCCGGCTATGGCCTACCGATCCGATTCCAAGCAGCTACTTCGGGCTTGTCAAGCGGCTTGTGAGCGCTTGCCCTCGACTTGACGTCATCAAGCGGTCGTTCTGCATAGAGGGTGCGCGAATGGCCTTCGCCCGCGCAAAGGTGCACTGGGGGAAGATGGATGCTGAGAAGCTGATGACCGAAGGGCCGCTAGAGGGGAAGGAGCACCGCAAGCCCGAATTATATTATGAAAGTGTCCTAAAAGGATCCTACCTTGCAGCGGAGCTATGCACCAAGGACATTATATTTCCATGAATGCCAATCATGTTGTCCTTTATAATGTTTGAACAAGGTCATTTATTTATTGCCTGTTATGTAAAAGTTTACCCTCCTGTGCGGCCGTTTTATATGTTAAACCTGAGAGTTGGCCAGTCGTCGGCTTCTGCCCCCACGTAAGAAGTACGGGGGTGTTCGGGATAAACCTGAGCACTCTTTATCCCAGTTTTGGGTCCTTCAAAGGAGGTGCTTATTACAACGAACCAGGCAATCGGACTATAGGGCTTTATCACTCTCACTTAGCCATAGGAGCTTTAGTAAGGTAGGCGCAGCGCCTGGTGTTCGGAAGACCGTACTAGGGGCTCTACAAGCACCTGATCGGAGGAAAAACCGATCCATCGCACGCTGCATTGGTTATGGCATTATGCGGGAGAAATCCTTAAAGATTTTACAACCTCTCGAACAGCTGATCAGCTCTCGCCGTATCATGACAGTCAGTTTTCGGCTTTCTCTACTGAGGTGCTCGTCCGGAAGAACCGGGACACAATCGCAGTAGTTCTCCCAGTGCTACCTTAGCCGATATAGCGGAACGTAAGGTACCAAAACATGGGAGCCGGGCAAACCCAACTATTGACCCAAGACATGATTCGGAGCTGATGCATATAGTGCTATAAGTTCGGGGTGCCGAACTTCCACGAAGGTGTTCGGACTTTATTGCCATACTGTGGGTAAAATGAAGCCCCTGGTACGTTTAAAGGCGTATCACGATGTACGGATGCCATTCGACAAAAGAGTTTTAATAAGAAATGACAGCAGAAAAGCGTCATACAAATCCACATATTTTATTTGAATAGTACGTCGATGCGTATAAGACAGGTAATAATGGAAAAGAAATACGACTGTGGAACCTGCTGAGACCAAGGAAGAAGAAGCTGCGTGCGGATCCGGAGTATAGTCGGATGGTCAGCGCGGGGAATATCTAAGGACTCCCTTGCGCGTTCGGGCTGCCTCCGTATCGCCTGTCCTGGTTGGCGCAAAGGTGAACTTGCGAAGGAAATGTAAGAAATGTTTGCGTGCCGGAGAGCGGTTTAGCCGCTGAGTCGGCCTGTCCTGGCCTTCGCCGGAGTGTTTAACTGAGCTCCGGACGAGCCGGGCTATCCTTCCGTGAAGTAGTTCGGAGTCCTTTGACGGTGTCCGGGAGCCTGGCCGTCGACTCGAGGTTCGGCTGCAAGGTGCTGCTCGTTGCTTCTGCTGTTAAGGCAGTGATGTACTCGTTGATGCTAAAGTAAAGTTCGTCCTTGCCATTAACCGTGATGACGTCGCGTGGACCGGGCATTTTGAGCTTACGGTAGGCATAATGTGGCACCGCGTTGAATCGAGCGAACGCGGGTCGTCCGAGCAGTGCCTGATAATCACTGCGGAAGGGGACGATTTCGAAGATTAACTCTTCGGTACGGTAATTGTCAGGTGATCCGAAGACTACCTCAAGGGCGATTGAGCCTGTACAGTTGGCTTCCACACCTGGTATAATGCCTCTGAAAGTGGCTTTAGTGGGTTTGATCACTGAATGATCGATGCCCATCTTGCGCACTGTGTCCTGGTAAAGCAGGTTTAAACTGCTGCCTCCGTCCATAAGGACTCGTGTGAGGTGGAACCCGTCAATTATTGGGTCGAGGACTAGTGTGGCTGGGTTGCCCTGATTGGCGTTAACCGGACGATCCGTGCGGTTGAAGGTGACCGGCCTTAGTTTATATTGTGGGACGACTAGTTTCGTTAAGTTGGCATCCCTAGGGGTGCGTATCCGGTCCGGGTTGGGAATTTGGGTGGTGTTTACCACGTTCACCGTTTGGATTTGCAGGGGAAATTTCTTTTGCCCTCCTGTGTTTGGTGATCTGGGCTCTTCGTCGCCATCATTGCTTTGAGACCCTCCTTCGCTGTTTTTGGCGCCTGCCCTACCGGCTTGTTTGAAGACCTAGCATTCTCTGTTGGTATGTGTGGCTGGCGTCCCTGGGGTGCCATGAATTTGGCATTGACGATCGAGTATGCGGTCAAGACTGGATGGACCCGGATTGTTATTTTTGAGGGGACCTTTCCGCTGACTGGACTTTGAGCCACTAAACCCGGCATTAACTACCGTATCTTCGGCGTTTTCACCATATTTGCGACGCTTGTGTTTGTTGCGTCATGGTTTGCCGTTGCTATCCCTGGCCTCTGATGTGCCAAGTTTGCTTGATGTGTTGTTACTACGAGCCAACCAGCTATCTTCGCCCGCACAAAAGCGGGTCATAAGTGTCGTGAGGGCTGCCATGGATTTTGGCTTCTCTTGACCGAGGTGCCGGGCGAGCCACTCGTCACGGATGTTATGCTTAAATGCCACTAAGGCCTCTGCATCTGGACAGTCGACAATTTGGTTCTTCTTAGTTAGGATCCGGGTCCAGAATTTCCTGGCCGATTCCCCTGGCTGCTGAGTTATATGACTTAAATCGTCAGCATCCGGCGGTCGCACATAAGTGCCCTGGAAATTGTCTAGGAATGCATCTGTCAGGCTCTCCCAACTTCCAATGTAGTTTGCCAGCAAGCTGTTCAGCCAATGTCGAGCCGGCCCTTTGAGTTTTAGCGGGAGGTACTTAATGGAGTGTAGATCATCCCCGCGGGCCATGTGAATGTGGAGGAAGAAGTCTTCTATCCATACTGTGGGGTCTGTAGTACCATCATATGATTCAATGTTCACGGGTTTAAACCCTTCTGGGAATTCATGATCCATTACTTCATTGGTGAAGCATAGGGGGTGTGCGGCGCCTCTGTGCCGGGCTCATGTCACGATGCAGTTCATACGAGTCTTGTCTGCTGTATTCGGCCCGGCCGGATTTGCTTTTAGTGTATCTGGCGTGACGATCATCGTCACGCGTTGGGGCGCGACCCCGTGATCCGTAGATCGATCTTGTATGTCCTGCTTTGTTTTCCAATATGTCTCCCAGGTCCCGCGTGTTGCCCCAGGCCTTGGTGTTTTTGTTTGTCTGGCGACGGGGTGGGGGCTAGACTTCGGGCTGATATGCCCCTTTGTCTCGGCCACGAGGTGGCCGATCAGCCGCATCATATGCTGGTAATGTAGGTTCCGATGCTTCCTCCTCGAGTTGGGGTAGCAACCTGCGCTTTGGGTAACTCTTGGTTGGGCGTTCGAGTTCGTATTCCTCGGCCGCAAGGACTTCAGTCCATCTGTCCGCTAGCAGATCTTGATCAGCTCAAAGCTGTTGTTGCTTTTTCTTCAGGCTGTTTGCTATGGCTATAAGCCGACGCTTGAAGCGCTCCTACTCGACGGGATCCTCAAGCACGATAAATTCTTCGTCGCCGAGGCTCACCTCGTCTTCGGAGAGAGGCATGTAATTGTCATCCTCTGATTCTCTGTCTGCTTCCTGTTCCGGAGGGCTAGCTTGTTCATCCTCCCGCTCTAGGTCTGGTTGGAGGGGATTGTCGTCGTCCTCGGCACTATCCGGAGCGTTATTGTCTCTTGTGCCAGTATCGTTGCTTTTGCTATGGCGGGACTTAGAGCGGCGTCGCTGACGTCGGTGCTTGGATTGCTTCTTGGAGGGATTATCCTCTGCTGCCTTATCGCCATCGCCTTCTTTGGGGGTGTCCACCATGTATATGTCATATGATGAGGTGGCAGTCCAGCGCCCTGTGGGCGGTGGTTCTTGTTCGTCTCCTGCATCGTCGTCTGTATCGTCGATGTCTTCGGAGCCGAAGTCGAGCATGTCGGTTAAATCGTCGATAGTGGCTACTAAGTGGGTGGTAGGTGGGGAGCGAATTTCTTCGTCGTCCGCATCCCATTCTAGCCGGACATAGTTCGGCCAAGGGTCTCCTGACAGGGAGAGAGACCTCAACGAGTTTAGCACGTCGCCGAAGGGCGAGTGCTGAAAGATATCCGCGGAGGTAAACTCCATGATCGGTGCCCAATCGGATTCGATAGGCATGGACGCAGGCGGCTCGAAGCTCATGGCCGGGGACGAATCCAACGGTTCGGCAACACGGGCCTCGTAGGAGGTGAAGTCAGTATTCAGCTCTATCGCCACTGAGTGTGCGGCCTCCGTGGCGGGGTCCATCCACCCGTCCTCAGATGGCGCAATTTGTTCCGGATTGAGGGCCGGAGTAGTTGCAGGTGTGATCTCCCGAACACTGTCTGACGGCAGAGCTAAGTCATGCTCGTCGTGATTGTGCGACGCACCTGGCATGGGCTCGAATCCGTCGAAGATCAAGTCTCTGCGGATGTCGGCAGTATAGTTCAAGTTTCCAAACCTGACCTGATGGCCAGGGGCGTAGCTCTCGATCTGCTCCAGATGGCCAAGCGAGTTGGCCCGCAGTATGAAGCCGCCGAATACGAAGATCTGTCCGGGGAGGAAAACCTCACCCTGGATCGCATCGTTGCCGATGATCGAAGGAGCCATCTAGCCTTACGGTGACGGCACAGTGGAACTCTCAATGAAAGCACCATGTCGGTGTCAAAACCGGCGGATCTCGGGTAGGGGGTCCCGAACTGTGCGTCTAAGGCGGATGGTAACAGGAGGCGGGGGACACGATGTTTACCCAGGTTCGGGCCCTCTCAATGGAGGTAATACCCTACTTACTGCTTGATTGATCTTGATGATATGAGTATTACAAGAGTTGATCTACCACGAGATCGTAGAGGCTAAACCCTAGAAGCTAGGTATGATTGTTGTTCTTGTCCTACGGACTAAGCCCTCCGGTTTATATAGACACCGGAGGGAGCTAGGGTTACACGGAGTCGGTTACAAGGGAGGAGATCTACATATCCGTATTGCCAAGCTTGCCTTCCACGCCAAGGAGAGTCCCATCCGGACATGGGACGAAGTCTTCAATCTTGTATCTTCATAGTCCAACAGTCCGGCTAAAGTATATAGTCTGGCTGTCCGAGGACCCCCTAATCCAGGACTCCCTCACCCATTTATTCTTGGGCTCATTTCCACATTCGTTTACTTATGGCCCGTTACTGTCATTTTCTACTTGTGGGCCAAATTCAGCCCGTGGTTACAGTCGGCCCGTTTGTGGCCCGTTAATACGTTGGGCCGCTTTCATAGCGTCATCAAAATACGGCCGATTAACGATGGCCCGTTATGGTCGGCCCATGAACGGACGAATGTGTTCTATTATTGGCCCATGTTTGGCCAGCCGATCATACGGCCCATAGAAGGCCCATTGATGATACGACCCATAGAAGGCCCATTGTGTCTACGGCCCATATAAGGCCCATTGTTTCTACGCCACATAGAAGGCCCATTGTTTCTACGGCCCTTAGAAGGCCCATTGTTTCTACGGCCCGTAGGAGGCCCATGTTAACTACAGCCGGTGGGCATCAAAGTTCGCCACCAGTGCAAATATAGGGAACACCCTACACTATACAAAAATGGCTTGCTGTTTTCTTCAGCCGGTGGCTGCACGTTAAGAACAAATTTTGTATCGCACCAAAACAAATTACAACTATAAAACAAAAGGAAGGTTGGCATAAAAGTTAACAGTCTAGTAGATAAATGCACCACCAGAAGTTCAGAACCTCAGTTCATTTGACCTGACTGTTATGTTTTCATGCTGTATTGTCCGATGGAGCACCATAACCTTCGCCTTCAGTTCTCCTAGGCTCCTGAACAACATAGCAAATGTCTGATAGTCTGGTTTCAAAACCATGCATATCTTGACAACATCGAACAATGTCTCTCCTTGTTTCACAAAGGGTCTCTGTTAGGGAATGGACTTGTGTCTGGGGCGCAGATACAACATTGTTTTGAGCTTGCATATCTTGATCATGAGGCAGTTTAGACGAGATTGCCTTAACAACCAAGCCCGTATTACGCAGGAACGTGCTTTTGGCACTGTTAGTGGACAGGTACTGACCCACTGCAGCAAGAGCTGACAGTGCAGTTATAGTTGCCTCGCCACCTTCAGAAGGTGGCGGTTCCACCATTTTTTCCATAGCTCGCTGAAAAGTTGAGGTTTTACATTAGTAGTACCAGAACAGAAGATATTAAGGAGGCAGCAAAACCGAACAAAATAGCTTTGGTCTATATACAGAACTTATTCTGGTGAACCCATGTAAAATAATAGTTGTATTTTATTGCAAAGTACATAATAAAACCAGGTTCCAAACATATGACCATGTACCATCGCTAATGTATTGTCTATTTCTTCACATTGTATTGAGGGCTAAGGATAAAGAGACAAAGTTTATAATACGGTAAGCATAGTATGACAGCATTCATATCACAAAACAACTGAGAACAAACAAACAGGCAATTGTAACGTTGTGTGGGCAAGTCCAGCACGGAACTAGATTACAGGTCAAGATCAAAGGAACATCACTCCTCTCTTTTAAACCTTGTAAGGTGCAATGATACGCTAAGACAATTGTGTATAAAATTGAAAAGAGTAATAGACATTGGCTGCAAACCATGCAGTTCAAGGCACAAGTCAGAGTAAGTAGTAGTTAAAAGGAATGAGGATTAAGGACTTACAACAGCGGCTTTGACTGGTGTAGTCATGCCCTTCTTCTTGCTGGTGTGACAGTCCTTGAAGATTTCCACATCATTTGGTTCAGGTACTTTTTGGTCCTTGCGGGCTTTCCTTTGCATTTGGAACAAGTCAATATAGATATGATAATATGGTACAGTGAAAAGAGTGAAACAACAACTAATTACAAGAGCCTCGCAGTGTGCAATATAGCTATGAGATCCTGTCGTCTGTTGGAATTTCACTTTCGTACGGTTGGCCTTGTTCTTTGAACAGTTCACCTACAAGAAGATAGATTTGTGTGGCACATGCGTAAATAGGACTTCAACATGTGATCTGATCACATATATATAATGTACCTGATACTTCGGATCGGACCAGTGTTTAACGAGGCCTCTCCAGTCTTCATCAGATATATTTTCCATTGGAGATGTTTGGGCAAGTTCACTATTAGCCTTGCCTTAAAAGTTAGTTTTCCTCAAGTTATACCAATACTGTCGCAGAGCAGACTTGAAAACATGGGTGCAAGCTTGTCTGGTTGCATCATCTTGGCTATCCAACTTGAACCTCATCTGTTGAAAATTATGGGAGTCTCATTATCAGCAACCTAGAAAGTATTGGACAGAGCAAGACGATATTACTAGTTTCCATACATAACCATACTTACAGATAAATGGTCGAGGAAGGTGTTGAACTTGGTTTCGTCTTTGTCATTCCTGTACTGAATCCATGTTGGGAAGATACGTACATGACACCTAACAGCAACCGCTGCCTTTGATACTAACTTGGCTGACTCTGTAGCATCACGTGGCCTTTTTAAACCTGCCTCAAAATAGATCTCCATTCTTCCTCCTCTAGATTTAGTTAACCTATCGAGCATTATCCCTGATGTTTATTTCCTCTTACGCCTAGGTGCTAGTCCAACAACAAACATAGGAAGTGTTAGTTCCGCTTCCCTTTGCCTGTTGTTCTGTCTTGTTTCCTCTTTCTCTGTGCCATGTTAAGTCAAGCCGACAAGAAAAACGAATAACAATTTAGTTCTTCAGAACAAATGTACTTTGATGTAAGAACATGGTGTGATAGACATATATTGTATGTTCTAGAAACAGGAACACGTGTCTTAGTCACAAGTATAATGTGTAAAGTAAGCAGATGAAATTCAACAAAATTAGAAGCAATACAAGCTAGACATCGTACATAACATGCAACCACATATAACAGTGCCAAGTTAGAGGGAGCACCTATGATGGTGCACTAGGGGAGACGTGCTCATCACCAACACAACTACGTTGAGTGTCTATGCATGTGTTGTCTTGGAAATCATCTTGGGGGGATGGAGGAGTAGAATCTGTAGAGGCCCTCCATTTGGAAGGAGCACCTTCATTCGCTGCCTTGCTAACTTCCTTCCGCTTTATTGATTTTGAATTGTCAAGTAAAACCGACAAGAAAAAGCAATAAAATTCACTCTTCAGAACTCATTCTTGCATGATACTGACAATCACTACTTTGATGTAAGGCAAACACATGATTCCAGGATGGAATAATACGAAAAACAGGACGGCATGGCATATTCACAATTGTTTGTGTAAACTAAGCAGAAACCATTTCACCAAATAAGAAGCAATGCAAGCTAGACACCACGTGAAAGATGCAACCAATATGACTCTGCCAAGTTAAAAGTGTCCCATCATAAATGGCATTTCAACAAATTAGAAGCAGTGCATGCTATAAATCATATCAAAGATGCAACTAATATCACACTGCATATACTGAAGGTGTCTCGTCATATTTATTTATGCGGGATACAAAAAAACAATTGTGTTATGTGTGGACATGCTTAATAGGCAGATGTACTATGTACTAAATACAGGAAGGCATGTCACATTAACAGGTATAATGTATAAGCTAAGCAGAATAGCACATGCAGTTTAACCAGATTGGAAGAATTACAATCTAGACACCATATGCAACATGCAACCACACATGCTGCCAAGTTAGAGCAAGCACCTGCGATGCTAGTGTAGGGGAAATGCGGTAATCAACTACAGAGCTACGTGCACTATCTTCATCTAGCCTTGTTGTTTCTTGAGAATCATGTCGGGAGGCTGACGCTGCATTCTTTAAATGAGGAGTAATCCACTTGCCTGACTGCCTCATCATAAGTGAATGATGAGGGATACACAAGAACATTAGTTTGATGTAAGAACATGGTTAATACACAAATGTACTAGTATGTACCAAAAACAGAAAGGCATGTCATATTCAAAGGTATAATGTGTAAGCTAAGAAGATGCAATTTAACCAAATTGGAAGCAATACAAGCTACACATCCTGCTGGAGTGGTGAGCATGATCATCTAGGACCTGAGAGCCTGGTGGGAGGCGGGCTGCTTCGCCACCATCGCGGCTTTTTAGTTGGCTTACAGGTGATGCCTCTCTTTGCTGGGCTTGTCACTGGCTCGGCCAGTGCCCTGACTAGCTATTTGTCTTCTGGTGCTCACGGGATGGTGGTTCATGTAAAAAATATCTTTCCTTATCTTAATAAAGACCGACTTCGGCCTTTCGAATACAAGCTAGACACCATATGGAACATGCAACCACATATGACACCGCGAAGTGAAAGCAAGCACCTGGGATGGTGGTTCATTGCGAGCGAGGTCATCAACTCCAGAGCTATGTTTACCGTCTCCATCTGCTGACACTGCACCTATTATAAGGCTGAAACGTGTCTGGCCTATCCGCGTACGACGCTGGAGCGACTTCTCTCTTTTCTTTTTTGCTTCTCTCATAGCAGGAGAGTCTGAAATACCCTTGCATAAAAACACAATAGTGAGAGTATGGGTGAAGTGTGTGCAGAACTAGTGCACTGTAAAAGTAGCAGATAGCAGGTGGCTGAAAAATAAATGACAGGAGACATATTATAGCTCTACAACATTGCATGGCAAACAAAATTAGATTCTACTCCGTATGATTTTGTAATATATGAGCACAGGAAATGCAGGTACTCCTCCAGCACACCACCACATGTGGTCATATCAAGATAACAGTCGACTGAAAATAAATAGGTCAGTCGATTTTTTTAATGAACCGTCCGATCTTTAAGGAACGGGCAGATGGCCTTCGTCTACCTCTCGCCAGTCACTATTGACGATCTTTCTCGAACCGCCAGCGACCACCGGCCTAGATCCCTGCCTCCGCCGCCCCACCCTCCCCTCGACCTCACACCACCACCGTGCTTGGCAGCACCCCCAGGCCATCCCTTTAATCCCGGCCGACCTCCAGATCGGGCGCCAGTAGCTCTAGGCCCCACACGCTCCTAAGATAAACACCGAGGCGCTGCTTCCCCGACGTAATAGGCAGACTAGCGCCTGTTACGCTGGGGAATGCATCCGTTAATTGGGAATCAACTTAGCAGGAATTGAAATTCAGGGGCGCGGCGGACCTCTAGCTAAGGCGAAATAGTATATGAGGAGAAACCTTGTGCATCACGAGTTACTAGGAACATCTAGTATCAAGAAGAAGCGGTCAACTAGTGTCTTCTGTGGGTTGAATACCGTGCAAGCAGACACGTAAGATTTGCACGAATAAGGGAAGAGGAGTACCATTTTCGGTTGCCTGTGTGGTCGCCTCCACATGTCGCGCCGATCTTCTTCTTTTTGCCGGGGAAACCGATGTTCTGGAGGAGGGTGCAGGCTTGGACAAACCCATGGCCAAATTGTTGACTGTGTTGCCGTGGCCGTATGTCGGCGGAGGGGAAGCAGATCCGAGGCGGGGAAGGACGGCGTAGCAGGAACAGCTCTGGTGCGGTGGAGGGTGGCGAAGTTGGAGCGGCAGCGGTGAGGCAGGACGGCCTGGTTGAACTGGCTCGGGTACGGACGGCTCGGCCTCGGCTTCAAGTACTAGCCATGGAGGGCGTTGCGGTTGAGGTTGCGGTGGATGATGATGTCGGGGTATCGGCTCCAGCATGATGGAGGAGGGCGGTGGTTGATGGGTGGAATGGGGTGGCAGACGGAGGACGCCGGTGTTTCGCGGCTGGTGGAGAAGTAGTTTTTTGCGCCCATGGAGTATGAATGGGGAATCGGATGGGTGGGCGGGGGGGGGGGGAGGGGGATAACCGTGTTTCGGTCTGGGACGCGCTTGTTTTTGGCTTTTTGAACAGAAGATGGGACGCGCTTGTTTGAAATTTGGGGAAAGTACAAACTTTGCCCCCTCTTAAATTTCGGACCTACTGCGGGTCGAGGGTAGGATGGTAATCCCAGGTGTCCCAAATAGTGGGCGGGAGCGATTTCGGACGCGCGCATGTGTGCTTAGGTGGCCATTGTGTATGAATGTTTTTCGGAGGCGGTTGTGTGGCGTCTAGATGAAGCTACAAACCTACCCTGGTTTAGACCTTTGGACGTCGGGCCGGTAGGTTTCACGGGTCGGAGTTATTAGAAAGGTAATTTCCTTGTACTACCAAACATTGGTCTCACGCGGTTTCAGGCGAGTAGAGGCTCTTTTGGCGCTTCGTTCGAAATTTTGAAACACAAGCATTCACGTTTAGAGTACTCTTGAACTTTGAGGATTGACCTAAATAGACAACGTTAAGTTTGACCTTGTATGTTTGAAAACCTCATTAAATTATCCGCTTCTTTTTGAAAATTTGACACTTGAAAATCCTATAACTATGATTATTTTGGAATGGAGGAGCTAAATTAGAATCTATTTTGTACACGACTACATATGCTATTATGTACAAAATCAGAGCAAAGATTGGTGCCCCCATAATTTAGGTATGATTTACAAATGCCATGATATCAAATTCAAATAATTGAATGGACTTCATGTTGAATTCGATTTTTTTAAACCACCTTAAGTTAATTCAAATGTATGCTAGTTCATAGGTAGCTATTTATAATGTTCATTGTGTAACTTTCGTATGTATAATGTGCTTTACACACACAACATGAACTATACTCACGTTTATATTCGATTGCTAAAGCGATGCATTGTCTGGAGTTCAAAATACTAACTATGTGGATCAATTGTGTCGAATAATAACATAGACATGCTCAAATTCGATAGAATCTAGATGTCTGATGGATCAATGACCGTTCCTTACGCGAATTGCAAATATCATGATCCCATCCTAATATTTGGATACAATTTATATCTTTAATCAATGTGTACAGCAGTCTTGTACGTGTAGTTTCACTCTCCATCGGTGGTCTCTCACACATGCTCACACACTCTCTCCCGAGGTGTCTTTCTCGCACACATGCTCTCGATATAACCCTCCCTCCCTCTCGTAACCATTTACGACTATTTTCACTAACCTTTATCACAAGCACTCTTCCTCTCGCAAGCATACACACGCACAATCCCCATCGACCCTTTCTATATACATAGACCTGCCTACGTGTCTCTTGTACGCACATTATCTGTAGGCCTGTCTCTCACGCATTGTCTCACACCTCTCTTCCTAATCGACGAGTATGATTCTAGCAGAGCATTCTGTAGGATGCCCCTTAAAGTTAGGTTGGATGAATAGTAATATCAGAGATAAAGGGGTTACCTTAGTCTGAGAACCTAGGGTTACAAATCCTAGCCGGCTTTGTCAGTGGACATAGAGTCCTTCACAATTATGCTATCTTTGTCTTGTACGACTAGTCATCCATGGGTCTCCCTAAATGCGTCACGGGCCGACCAATGTGGCGCAGGATGGAACCGAACGAAGGGCCTCACCTCGACCCACCGGACCTCACGTGGTGACACACCCTCTGCCCTCACGTCTTGTTATCTTCTCACACCCACACATACCAACACAGACACCACACACAAAAAAATTCTCCTGGTGCCTCTATCCACTCCCCCCTTGCATATACACACTCAAGGGAATCTCTCGCCGTGACGTCATATTCATCTCTCTCTCTAGACCACTCTCATTTCTCGTGCTATCTCTCCCATGCCCCCCCTGTCGGCCCCTCTATCAATGCCTCTCTCGAATACGTAATACACACACATACCTCTCTAGGCCCTGCCAAATGCATCAACTACACATTCACACATGTTACATCACGTACCCCATTGATCTAAAAAGCCCTCTCTTCACGTTTATTTCGCATACAACATTCCTTTTGAATAAAGTGTGGCCAAAAAAATATTTTAGAATTTCTACATATATACAACATTACAAAGTTATATGGAGGAGTATGAACGCTTGCATTGCATGGTGCCCACAATGATATTTATTCCGCACTGTGAATTTGTATATTTTTATACTATATATAAAGTTAGTCATAATAAAGAGAAACAAAGAGCATCTCTCTCTCCATCGCATACCCCCCTCTACGCCCCTTTCACGTACGCACACAAACTATCACCAGGTCCTCTAAAAGTAAGCCCCCAGCACATTCACGCATGTTTCATCTTTCTCTCGCGATATATACAGTGACGATCATTGTATTTGAAGCGAAAGCACGATACGTACATTGGATTTCAGAATCCACTCATTACGGTCACCATTTATGTTTTGTGGTTATTATACAGTCACGGGCTCACCGTACAACTCTGTATTTTCTCAAGACACGACTAGTTGACCAGTTAAACACTCCACGTGGCACCTCTAGTGTTGCATCACATGATCTCACTACCATCGGGCCCACATGTCGTCTTGTATCTACTCTACATCTACACTCTTATAAAATACTAGCAAGATGCCCATGCGTTGCACGGAACATCAAGATGCATTTGTATGAGTAGTTTATCTTGTGGGAGAAAAGGATGAACAAGGGAAGGCCTTATTTGCAAGTGTGGAGAGGGGTGTGGGTATCTTTTTGCAAAATTGCCATAGTTTCCTTCCTATCCGTCAAATATAGATCGGACGACCTATATTGCAGGATGGCAGGCACACGATCATCACCGACTATGCTTTTTATAAGAGTAGGGATAAAATACACTCTTATAAAAAACAGAGTTGGTGATGATGGTGTGCCTGCCATCCTGCAATATAGGCCGTCCGATTTATATCTGATGGATAGGAAATAAACTATGAAAATTTTGCAAAAAGGTACCCACACACCTCTCCACATTTGCAAATAAGGCCTTCCCTCGTTCATCCTTTTCTCTCACAAGATAAACTAGTCATACAAATGCATCTTGATGTTACGTGCAACGCACGGGCATCTTGCTAGTAAGAATGAAAACAAACGACAAAAAAATATTGGACGGTGGTTCGAAGTCATGACCGTGGGCACAGCGGACAAGGTGGCCTTGTATTGGTATCCTGAGCTGTCTGTTTTAACACACAGGAGCTGGTGTGGCGATTATACACACACGCACGCATGCACACGAACTGCATGCACGCAACACTCACACAAACACATGCACCCACGCACGCACGCAACACTCACACGTACACACACAGGCACGCATGCACGCACACTCACACGCACACACGCACCCATGCATGCACACACCAGTACACCACACGACCAACACACACTCTCACGCTCAAGTGCTCAACCTACACGTGCATGCGCACACATCAGGCCCTGACAGACACATACACAACCAGGTGATTCCCGCGCACGGGGTGGAGTCTTGTCGCGCCTGCGTAAATTTGTGTTTATCTGACCTTTTCCCTATGCGAACTAATAGGTGGGACCCACAAGGGACGTGGTCAATTTAACTAGTCAACATGGTGCCACGCAGACTATTTGGCCGGTCAACAGAGTGCAATCCGATGCTGAACCGTGAGCAAGTGACCGTATAATCACCGCAAAACGTATATAGTGACCGTAATCAGCTTATTCTAAAGTTCGGTGAACGTATTACGCTTTTGTCTCTGTAGGCCCTCCAAAACTACATCTGTACACGTTCTCGCATGTTACATCTAACAACTATGCAATACAGCACTACTACTACACTCTAACACAATAAATCATATGTGTTTTTGGTTTTACTAGATATCATATTGTTACTTCATTATTCAGTTTGCATACATTAAAATTGCCTTTGAAATGTATGGCCAGTATCATATACCGCGCGGGAAAAATCCCGCCCTTTCCTGTTTAATCGGGTTTGTATCGATGGATCATGCGAAACAGCAAAACTATAGTACTATATAGAGTACATGTGACAGTTCACTGGGCCGTCGTGTCGTGTACTCCTCCGTCGTAAGAGTGGAGCGCTTGCTTTCATAAATCTTCTAGTCCCTTTCGCCAGCATGTGGGGCATCAAGCTATCGGGTCCACGTGCCATACCGGAATACAGTGCAGAGCAGCCGGGGTGAAGCACCCAGTCATGGCGCCGGCGTAGTAATGAGCAATGAGGCGTCAAATCACAAAGCTACACCTTTCCCGCAGTTAAGTTGGAGGGACGAAGTAATAATGCTAAAAAAAGAAGTTGGAAGGACGAAGCAACCATCATTTCACTCGTTGCTGAATCCGCTTCTCCCTCATCTTCTTCAAGTTAACTACGTGTTGCTTCTGCCGTTGTTCTGCCTCATGTGGGAAGCGGATCGGCTTGGTAAAGCACTGACACGTGGGACCGCATGTTAGCAAACCGCCAGGACAACGTCCTCTAAAAATAAGAAACCTCCCCCGCCATCCGCTCGGCAAAATCACCTCCTTTTTACTAATCTTGATTCTATAATTTTTTAGATCAATATAATTGAGATTTGTATAGATAGCACACAGGAGCAAAACCAAGTGGTACGGTTAAGGGCATCCACAATGTGTAGCCAAATGTGAAAATAGCTTTTGGCATCGTGGGAACCATTGTGGACGGTGTTGCCAAAGCCAAAAGGATGGAACCAAAGCTCCCTGATTGATTGATTGAAGGAATAGAAAAATGCAATGTCTCTCCTCTTTCTCCCATGCTTGGACGCATGTACAGTATAGAGGACAGAGTCTACTCCCCTGTCCCTTCTATCACAAATCACAAAGCAGTGAGGCATCAAATCACAAAGCACGGACGAAGCAACCATCATTTCACTCTTTGCTGACTCCGCTTCTCCATCGTCTTCTTCGAGAAACCATCTCACCGCACTAAGCTGGACGGACGACGCTATTGTGTACGAGTAGTACTAGTACATTTACACGTCCTTTGGTTCAACGGACTTCCTGGATGCAAATAAGGCGGTTGTCTCGGCTTGCAGGCGGCACTTGCGAACGACTTACCGTGGTCTCCCTCAATGGTGTTCTCCGTCGAACGCACTTCGCCAAACCACAACGTTCGAGATATCGTCGATGTCACCGCAATGGGGAAGGAAGTCAAATATAGTTACTACTTCCATTTTTTTGTACACAAGGCCAGTATATCAAAATTAGAATTTGCAAAAGGCCACTAACACTAATCAAGGCAAAATTGATGGGGTTTGCCTCATACTAGCAACCAAGGACATTAATATCCCCTGCATGCATGCGAAAGTGAGAAGGTTGGTTTGCATGGCGCTGCATTAATCAAGCGATGAGGAGTGAGATGGTTAGCTCTTTGGGCTTTGGAGAAAAAAATACGCATTAATTGACACGTGAAACGAGGATTTGTATCGATTAATCCCACGAAGGAAAACCCCGCCTTTCTTTTTTAACACTATTACTCCTAGTACGTAGTACTACGTACTTATCCTGTTTGGGTCTAGGCCTTGCATTGCCATACTTCGCCACACATTTTTGCCAAGCTTGCCTAAAGTTTCCAAAATGAAAAGGAGGTACACTTGCGCACGGCTGTCACGGTCGCACCGCACCCTCACACGGTCGCTCCTGCACGCCGCGGTCGCACCGCACCCTCACATGCACAGTCGCTCCTGCACGCCGCAAACCCAACCAAGGGAACACACCCTCACTGACACGTGCTGTGCATGTGGACAAACCAAACTCAGCCATCCTACCGCTGACACATAATTTTTGTTCATAGAGTATGTTTATCCAACCGCATGTTGGGGAGTATCCGTACGGCCCGTGCGGTGGTCTGTTGGGGAAGAAGAAGAGGTGAGGAAGAAGGGTTAGGAGACGTAGGATATTCATCCAACTGCCTGAAATGGTAGACTGACCCAAGTCAGGCGACTTGCATAACAATATATGTTTTACACAGCAAAAGATCCATAAAAACAACAACATAAAGAAAAAATATCACTGCTCGCGGAACGAGACGGCCTCATCGTCTTTGGCTGCCGGCGCGAACCAGCCGTAGCTGCCGATGTGTGTCTCCACACCATGGTTGTCCTCGGCCTCCAGCTACTCGTTCACGCGGAGCGTGCGGGCGCTCTGCACGGATGAGAGCATTGCCCGGTTCAAGTCGAGGACGTCCGGTTCCGCCTGCAGGAGGGCCTCGATGGCAGCAGCATCCGCGCGCTCCGCGTCGAGTCGAGCCTCCGCCGCCCGATTCAAGTCCAGGACGTCCGGTTCCGCCTGCAGGAGAGCCTCGATGAGAGCGGCATCCGCGCGCTCCGCGTCGAGTTGAGCCTCTGCCGCCCGGTTCAAGTCCAGGACGTCCGGTTCCGCCTGCAGGAGGGCCTCGATGGCAGCGGTGTCCGCGCGCTCCACCTCAAGTTGAGCCTCCACCGCCCGGTTCACATCCACGACATCCGGTTCCGCTTGCAGGAGAGCCTCGATGGCAGCAGCATGCGCGCGCTCCGCGTCGAGTTGAGCCTCTGCCTCCCGGTCCTCCTTTAGTATCGCTAGGTTGAACCGCTGGTCCGCCTGCACCATGGGGGACTCGGACGCCGGCACGAAGTCGATGTCCATCGTCTCATACCCATTGAGGGCCTTCTGCGCCGCGACCTCCGCCATGAACATTGGATCGGCTTCCTCTTCCTCCTAGCTTGGCTCCAGAGAACTCGGGGATTGGCCCGCCGCAAAGCGAGCTTGGGAACGGAGGTCTCTGGCGCCGACCGCCGCCGCGATTTCTGCGCGGCGCTCTGGCGTCAGCATCTTGTAGTACGTGATCTTGCGGCGCACCATGGCTTTCCGGCGAACTAGGGGATGCTTGATGCGGGCTAGGGGATCGAAAGGTGGGGGAAGGGACTGGAGATTAGGTGTGGTTTTAGGGCAGTGGCTGGCGTAGGCCGAGCAGCGAAGGTTCCGGTGTGAATAGTGGTTCTGGTGACGACTGGTCAATCGGTTTTGACTGTACATCGCTCTTGTCGCGTTCGCGTTGCAGCCCGGCACGCTGGACCCTCCATGTCGCTCACCGAATGGAACACGCTTCGTCTTGCGTTTTCGCTCGCTTGTGGGACCGTAGTTGAGAGCAAACTGACGTCCCTCCCCCTCCTCGCCCGCGTCATTTTATGCGGAGTAAATAAAAACAGAGGGAGTATACTACGGATGAGGATCCCCTGACGTGGCCGAACCCATTGAGTAACTGACATGCAGGGCCTAGCAAACATGGGGTCCGCTAGTAAGTGACCGAAAGGGAGGGTAAGGGAGGGATACGTATGTGAAAGGAGCTTCCAATGATATAATTTTCACATTATACATCTCATGTACTATTAATCTTGTCAATAGTAGATGCGGTTTTGAAAAACGCATTAGAGCATGGTTAATAATATAGCCAGTCGATGGCTATAAGGAACTGCCATGTCATACAGTAGTGTGGGCTATATGGTTGGCTATTTCCCGGAAAGAATATAAGGTTGGCTATTGTACTAGTACTTTTTTCCATCTCCTGCACATCTCTTTCTTCATATCTATTGTTGAAGGAAATATGCCCTAGAGGCAATAATAAAGTATTATTTATTTCCTTATATCATGATAAATGTTTATTATTCATGCTAGAATTGTATTAACCGGAAACATAATACACGTGTGAATACATAGACAAACAGTGTGTCACTAGTATGCCTCTACTTGACTAGCTCGTTAATCAAAGATGGTTATGTTTCCTAGCCATAGACATGAGTTGTCATTTGATTAACGGGATCACCTCATTAGGAGAATGACGTGATTGACTTGACCCATTCCGTTAGCTTAGCACTCGATCGTTTAGTATGTTGCTATTGCTTTCTTCATGACTTATACATGTTCCTATGACTATGAGATTATGCAACTCCCGTTTACCGGAGGAACACTTTGTGTGCTACCAAACGTCACAACGTAACTGGGTGATTATAAAGGTGCTCTACAGGTGTCTCCAAAGGTACTTGTTGGGTTGGCGTATTTCGAGATTAGGATTTGTCACTCCGAATGTCGGAGAGGTATCTCTGGGCCCACTCGGTAATGCACATCACTATAAGCCTTGCAAGCATTGTGACTAATGAGTTAGTTGTGGGATGATGTATTACGGAACGAGTAAAGAGACTTGCCGGTAACGAGATTGAACTAGGTATCGAGATACCGACGATCGAATCTCGGGCAAGTAACAGACCGATGACAAAGGGAACAACGTATGTGGTTATGCGGTCTGACCGATAAAGATCTTCGTAGAATATGTAGGAACCAATATGAGCATCCAGGTTCCACTATTCGTTATTGACCGGAGAGGTGTCTCGGTCATGTCTACATAGTTCTCGAACCCGTAGGGTCCGCACGCTTAACGTTACGATGACAGTTATATTATGAGTTTATATGTTTTGATGTACCGAAGGTTGTTCGGAGTCCCGGATGTGATCACGGACATGACGAGGAGTCTCGAAATGGTCGAGACATAAAGATTGATATATTGGATGACTATATTCGGACACCGGAAGTGTTCCGGAGAAGTTTCGGATAAAACCGGAGTGCCGGAGGGGTTACCGGAACCCCCCGGGGAAGTATTGGGCCTTAGTGGGCCTGAGGGGAGAGAGAGGGCAGCAGCCCAGGAGGTGGCGCGCCCCCTCCCATGGGGAGTCCGAATTGGACTAGGGGAGGGGGGCGCGGCCCCTCTTTCCCTCTCCCTCTCCCTCTCTTTCCTTCCCCCTTCTCTCTTCCTAGTTGGACTAGGAAAGGGGAGTCCTACTCCTACTAGGAGGAGGACTCCCCCCCCTCTTTGGCGCGCCCCAAGGGCCAGCCGGCCTCCCCCCTTGCTCCTTTATATACGGGGGCAGGGGGGCACCTCTGAACACACAATTGATATACGATATTTTAGCCGTGTGCGGTGCCCCCCTCCACCATATTACACCTCGATAATATCGTTGCGGAGCTTAGGCGAAGCCCTGCGTCGGTAGAACATCATCATCGTCACCACGCCGTCGTCCTGACGAAACTCTCCCTCAACACTCGGCTGGATCGGAGTTCGAGGGACATCATCAAGCTGAATGTGTGCTGAACTCGGAGGTGTCGTGCGTTTGGTACTTGATCGGTCGGATCGTGAAGACGTACGACTACATCAACCGCGTTGTGTTAACGCTTCCGCTTTCGGTCTATGAGGGTACGTGGACAACACTCTCCCCTCTCGTTGCTATGCATCACCATGATCTTGCGTGTGCGTAGGAAATTTTTTGAAATTAATATGTTCCGCAACAATTGTACGTATTTAACTAGGAATGCGTATATAGGTAGGCTCTTGCATGAGAGCTCACTCCCCTTACTTTTTCACATCTCTCTCCTCCACATAGGCCCTATATAAATGGAAGGAGGGAGTACAACTATGAGCACTGCATACTCTAGTACAGATGTTGTCAGTACTCCACTAGTACTATTGGACAGGGAGCTTAAAAAAAGTTACTATTGGACTGGCTATACGTGGCGAAATCCTAGTAGGAAGTGCATGCGCGAGAACAAGCACATTCACGTGGTTGAAAACAAATTGGAAACCATCTCGAGTACAAATCTAGGAGTACGGACGAATCTAACAATATTAATTGGGCGTTGTTGAATGTTGATACTTTTTTTTATCAAAGTAGAGATACTTTGACTACACATAAAACTTATATGTAAACTAGAAAGGATAGGAGGGAGTATATTGTATGTTCAAAAACGAAAGGAACATTGAATACCCTTTATATATGATTTGCGGATGCTATGATCACCGGTTCAAAATTTTGAATCCGCCTTAGGTATCACACATGCCCCCACTCGTTCTCTCTCGATTTCATCTCGGGGTCCAGAGATCGATTGAAAGAGGACTAGGGTGGGTACAATACGTTCGTTTCGCTTATGAACGCACAATATACTCCCTCTGATCCCCACAGACCCCCCCTCGCGGGTCATTTCTATCATAGAAACAGACCAAACCTTTATCTCCTTGCACGACACACAATTGATCTCTGAACATCAATCGATCTCGTCAACATGTGTCGGGGCATGAACCGAATGGGATGTCAAAACTAAGACGCGAAGCGACACGTAGTGGAGGCAAAGTGAAACTTCAAACGAACCGTTTGTTTGTATGCATGTCGGACAAATTACAAATAAACATTGGAAATACAAGCATGGTCTAGGCCCACATGCGAATGATACTCGACGGAATGTTCAAATGAGGTATGCGGGAGGATGGACTCGACCGGAGGGCGACATGATCGATGGAGAAGAGGGTTGGAGAGGAATGAGAAATAAGCAAATGCCACATGATTATACTTGAACGGCTCAAATAAACAATAAGTTGTCTCACTTGGCCTACATAGTGAAAGGCCTAATGCGCAACGCGGAGCACTGACGCTCGAATATGGCCGGGAAAACAGGGAAACCGACATGTGGGGCACACCTGTCGGGACGACGTAACTCAAACTAGTCCAATGGAGGAGCTGGCCCACGACCTCCTCGCCACCGGCAACCGTTCATGTCGGTCGTGGGGGCCAACAATGTGGCGCAGCTCCAGCACCGCCTCTGGACACGTCGACCGCGGTGAGCGACACACTCATCGTCGCTAGACACAGTCGGTTTCAGTGTGCCGAGGGTGGCGTTAGTGCTATGGCACGACCAACAGTATGTTTGGTTTGTGCCCAAGGTTGCCCCATCAAAGCATTGGGTAGCCAAAATTTTGGTTGAGGTTTTGGTTGCCCATGATTTGGCCGACATCTGCAATAAAAATGAACTAGAGTTGGCTAGAGTTCATTGTCATGCCAAAAAATGGCAACCATCCAAACAAAGACCAATCTTTGGGTCACGACCAAAATTTTGGTAAGGTGCACTTTGGCCACAATCCAAACACACCCCAACACCCGGCTCGTCGAGGATGCACGGGGCGCCGAGACGCGTCCGTGGAGTGGTGTAGCGCGGCCAACTGCATCCTCAGGACCTGAGACCATGCCGGGACGTCTTGCTTTTTCAATGACATGTGTCGATTGCATGTGAGCAAAGGGAATCTCCAACGTTGCCACGACCGCAGCTGACTACCCTGGCACACCAAAAACCCTCGTCCCTCGCGCCGTCGCGCGGTGCATTCCCAGCTGGCGCCAGCTGCCCGCATTCATGCTGTCCGTCCGTATGCCCTCGTTAAGAGGCTCGGTGCCCGAGGAACCAACTCCGGCGACTTAATGACACACCAGGACGCTTGGCCTCACCGGAATACGCTACTTAAGGCGGCAACGCCCAGCTAACCTCCACACCATAGCGCACCGTCCTCCTACCTAGCACCACACCCGCCATGACCGCAAGCGCGAACGCTCTGCGGGAGAGCTTGTCTTCGGGGATGGAGCTCGAGGTCGCCGCCCTCGCTCAAGTCACCGCGCAAGCGGTGGCCACGCTGGCGGCCGACGACGGGAGCACCGTCAGCCACGCGTCCTACTTGCCGCCATCCAACGTCCGGCACCACCGAGGTCAGGGACTCTGTCACGCCCAAGATGCGACCCTATCCTAAAGGAACTCGACGGTCTCAACAAGGATAGAAGCGCATCTTGAAGACGCTTTTGCAAGGTGGATATCATTACATCAACATTACATAATATTTGGGGATACATACAAAGCATACAAATGCCGCAAGAATACATCAATACATCATACATAAGCTCAACATCCGACTACGGATGAAACATAAACAGAAACTCAAACGACATCCACCCTGCTAGCCCAGGCTGCCGACCTGGAACCTATCCCCTGATCGAAGAAGAAGCAGAAGAAGAACTCCAAACAAGTAAACATCGCTCTCGCGTCATGATCATCGCAAAACCTGTACCTGCAGCTGGTGGTGTAGTAATCTATGAGCCACGAGGACTCAGCAATCCCATTACCATGGGTATCAAGACTAGCAAAGCTTAAAGGGAAAGGAATGGATAAGGTGGTGAGGCAGCAGCGACTAAGCATGTATGGTGGCTAACTTACGCAAATGAGAGCGAGAAGAGAAGCAAAGGAACGGTCGTGAACTAACAATGATCAAGAAGTGATCCTGAACTCCTACTTACGTCAAACATAACCCAGAAACCTTGTTCACTTCCCGGACTCCGTCGAGAAGAGACCATCACGGCTACACACACGGTTGATGCGTATTAATTAAGGTCAAGTGTCAAGTTCTCTACAACCGGATATTAACAAATTCCCATCTGCCACATAACCGCGGGCACGGCTTTCGAAAGATAATACCCTGCAGGGGTGTCCCAACTTAGCCCATGATAAGCTCTCATGGTCAACGAAGGATATTCCTTCTCCCGGGAAGACCCGATCAGTCTCGGAATCCCGGTTACAAGACATTTGGACAATGGTAAAACAAAACCAGCAAAGCCGCCCGGATGTGCCGACAAATCCCGATAGGAGCTGCACATATCTCGTTCTCAGGGCACACCGGATGAGCCAGACGTCGGGTTGGCA
The DNA here is from genome assembly GCF_002575655.3 of Aegilops tauschii subsp. strangulata. Classification (NCBI taxonomy): domain Eukaryota; kingdom Viridiplantae; phylum Streptophyta; class Magnoliopsida; order Poales; family Poaceae; genus Aegilops; species Aegilops tauschii. Next base: position 332,380,007 of record NC_053036.3, read on the forward strand.
TAGACCCTGGTTGCCCAGGGGGCGCAGGACATCGCTCGGTTTGGACCAGCACTTGGAGAAGCACTGGCCCGGGGGGGGGTAAAATAAGATGACCCTCGAGAGAGCGACTCCCTAGGGAAAAGAAATAGGCTAGGCAAATGGTAAAACCAAGGTTGGGCCTTGCTGGAAGAGTTTTATTCAAAGCGAACTGTCAAGGGGGTCCCATAAATCACCCAACCATGTAAGGAACGCAAAATCCGGGAACATAACACCGGTATGACGGAAACTAGGGCGGCAAGAGTGGAACAAAACACCAGGCATAAGGCCGAGCCTTCCACCCTTTACCAAGTATATAGATGCATTAAAAAATATATAAGAGATATTGTGATATCCCAACATAAACATAATCCAACATGGAGCAATCTTCATCTTCACCTGCAACTAACAACGCTATAAGAGGGGCTGAGCAAAGTGGTAACATAGCCAAACAATGGTTTGCTAGGAAGGGTGACAAAGGTTAGAGGTTCATGGCAATTTGGGAGGCTTGAAGAGCAAGTGAATAGGTAGCGCAGCAAAGCGATAGAACGAGGCAATCTAGGATAGCAATGATAGTAATGAGATCCAAGGTGACGGTCATCTTGCCTGAAATCCCGCTAGGAAGAAGAACGAGTCCATGAAGAAGATGAAGCCACGAAGACGAACGAATCCTCACGATCGCAACGACACGGGAACTATCGAGAAGAAGCACGCAACAAGGTAAACACACCACACATGAACAAGGCATGATGCTCAACCAAGCATGATGCATGACAAGGCTATATGAAGCTACACACGGCAAGAGATGAAGCATACAAGATCAACACATCACAGCAAGTTTAAATGAGGCCAGAAACAACATATAATAATTCCGGTAAGTCCTCATATGAAAATTTCGAAATTGGTCCAGAACTGAATAAACCTTATATTCAAGTTGTTAAACAGCAATTCAAAGAGCACCATGATGATCTACATGAAATTTTAGTCGAGTTACATATAAAGTTCATTAGATTCGGAGCTACGGCCTAGAAGATATGAGCAAAACAAGTTAAACATGGCATTGATGCAAAATGCATACAAACATCAAGCAAACACCTCAAAACAAGGATGCAACATGATAATATGAGACTACATGCAAAACTAAGCAAGTTTCATATAGAGTATGCTCGAAACGGAGCAACGGTGCAACACATACACTCCAAACAAGACATAGCAACAATCTGTCCAAAACAGCAACTAGGCATCTAGCAAGCATCAAAACAATATGCTACAGCAACTCAACATGAAAAAAAGACATGGAAATGATGTACAGGTAAAGCACAACAAAACATGAACACTGAGCTATCTCTAGAAATCACTAGAACATGCTCAAAAGGACATGGCAAGATTGCAAATAATAACAGGTTCACAGACTTGCCAGAATTACTGGACATGGCAGAAATAACATCAGGTTGCAATGTTTAGAGCACGAAACCAACATGCTACAGGAAATTAACATGGCAAAACAAGGCATGGCATGAATATACTCGAAGCATATGACAAAAGTCCCTTACTGACCATAAGCCAAAAAGGACCAGAAGATATGATGGAAACCTTGTAAACATAGCAAGTTTCGTTAACAGGTTCCAGACTTGGCAGAAAACAGAGCATGGCAGAAACTATAATATGTAGGCATGTTGGTGAGCTTGATGCACTCACCACAAGGCAATGCATGACAAAACAAGCATACCTACAGCAAGATGGCATGTTTATGAAGCTATCCATGGCAAGAGAAAGTACATAGCATATATGGATCAACTACAACAAGCTTGGCAAAAATGAATATCATGTTGAGAATCTGCCAGAAATATTTTATAGCAAAAGTAGAGCAAGATTGAGTCACTCTATGGCACTCCATAATTGCAAACAAGGGCAGGAATGGATCAATTACAACAATAGCTACAAAACATCCTTACTGAACATCTCCAAAATATGCATGGATCTCTCTGTAGCAACAAGTTTACATGGCAACAAAATAACAGCAGACAAAGACTGAGAAAACACTTGGTCTCTGAAATCAGAAACATTACGGAGCCTACTTTGCATGCTTGTGCTAGTCACATAAAGATCACAAAAATACATGGCATACACCAATGGAATTATGGCATGACATAAAACAAAACACATGTAGAGCTCATACTCATAAGATGTACAGATTAAATGATACAAAAAAGACAAATCCTCAAGTTCTGCCAAGAACCTGAAGATAACAGCAACTAGCCCTCTTGCAATAGAGATTTGGGCATCAAGATGACCTCTAATGAACATGATGCAATGGAACAAAATGAAGAGCATCACGAGGCGAACAATTCGATATATCATACATGCACAATGGATCTACGAGCAGAAAGTTACACTAGATCAAACAAGTGCACATATTATGAAAAATCTGGGACTTAAAAATAATTTCGGGGGGGGGGGGGAGAACAGTCAACGCACGGGGGATCTCACCGGATCCAGATCGGCCGAACTCGGGCCGGCTCGTCGCCGGAGCTGGAGAGGAGGAGGAGGACGGGGCCGGTCGGGGTCGGGGCACGGGCCCGCCGGCGAGGGCGCGGGCGCCGCGGCCGACGGCGGCGGGCGGCTGGCGACATGAAGAGGCGGCGGGGCGGAGCATCGCCGGGCGGCGGAGGCGGCGGGCGGGCGCCGGCCGGCGGAGGCGCGGGCGCGGGGTCGGGCCAGCGCGGGCCCCGGATGGGCTCCGCGGGCCGCGGCGGCGGGGCGCGGGCGAGACGGCGACGGAGGACACGTGGCACGACGCCACTGGCCGGGAGCGGCGGCGGGATCTCGTTCGGTCCGGACGGACATGTCCGGCGGGCGAGAGGGGAAAACTAGGGTCTCATCTGCGAATTATCGGGGGAGAGGGCAAATATATAGGCAGAGGGAGATAGAAGAGTCCAAACGAGGTGCGGTTTTCGCCCACGCGATCGTGATCGAACGACCGAGAGCATGGCGGAGACTTAGAGGGGTTTTGGGGCTGTTTGAAAGGGGGTTTTGCTGCAACACACAAACGGACTTTGCGGATGCCCGGTTAACCGTTGGAGTACCAAACGACCTCCAAATGGAACGAAACTTGACCGGTGGTATACCAAGGCCAGTTGACAAGACCCGGTCCATCCCGAGAACGTATGACACCCGCTCACGAAAAGAGGCAAAATGGGGCGCCGGGGAACATAGGAGTACCGGATTGCAAAACGGACAACGGGGAAAATGCTCGGAAGCATGAGACGAACACGTATGCAAATGCGATGCACATGATGACATGATATGAAATGCAGATGATGACATGGCAAAATGCAACACGCAAGCAAATGACATGGCAACGACAGCGAATAACTGGCAGACACCTGGTGCATCGGATCCGGGGCGTTACAGACTCCTCCGATGATGAGTAGGGCATGGGAGGCGGCAGGGCATGGTGTGCCAACTGGCCGGTCCGTCTCCCGTGTTCTACTGTTCCTCGCCGGAGACTGCACCTTCACTTCACGGGTCTTGAACCCCGCCCCCGTACATGGAGATCGCAGATGGAGGACGTCCGTCGCCGTCGTAGAATAGGTTTAGGGTCGGGTTTCTTTTATTTTGCTATCCTATAAAAGTTCGAAATGTAATGAAAATCTGCCGTGTTTGCATTAATCTCGGCCGGTGTATATGAACTTTCACAATAATATAGTATATTGTAGGAGTACTAGCAAGATGCCCGTGCGTTGCACGGAAGATCAAGATCTTGTGGGAGAAAAGGATGAACGAGGGAAGGCCTTATCTGCAAATGCACATTCACGCATTTCACATCTTTCTACATCTACGAGAACCTACGAAAGGGTTAACGTAAATTGCCTCTCTCTCTCCTCCCCTGATTTTCATGGTGGTGGGCCCCTCCCTCCCCCCAATCTACAATCAACAGCTCACACCTTTCACATTGTGTTAATTACGTAACCGGGACTACGTAGGTGTAGCATTACTCATCCTAAAAACCCCTACTAAGCCAACCTCCCAGCATATCGCGTGGGAAAAGACCCGGCCGCGCCGTTTTAGTCGGGATTACCGGATTACTAGTAGTAGTATCGATGGATCGCACGGAGCAACAAGTTTTTTTTGGGGGCGAAGCACCTAGTTTAAAAGAAAAAAAGGCGGTACACTTACAACACCCCTGTCACGGTCGCATTGCACCCCACACACGTTCGGTCCTACACACGGCTCACGCAAACGGAACGCGCTTCGGCTTGCCTCTTCAGTGACACGTGGGACTGCACTTGGAGAAACCGACCATGCGCCAAACTCCCCCCGCCCACCGCGCGAAAATCCTTCCCCCCACCCAAAAATTCTCCCCAAATCCTAGATTCAACCACCCTTCGTCCAACTAGCCAATAATTTTCCCCAACCCCCCTACCCCTCCACTCCATTCGCTCCGCCAAAGCCGCCCTCCCCGCCACGCCGATACGTCGGTGCTGCGGTTCGTCGAGGGGACGCATGGCGATCCTCTCGCTCCCATAGTACGCTCTCGTAGACTGCCGTCCTCTAGCCACGCCGCCACCGCTGGCGACGTTCTTGTGGAGGCGCACGGCGGTCAGCGCCGGCACCGCTGGCGATGTTCGTGTGGAGACGCACGGCGGTCAGCTTCTCCCACGGTACGCGCATTCTAGACTGAGGCCCTGTGCATGTCGGTGTAGTGCTGAATGTTAGCTGATAGACACTGTTAATCTCATTGTTTGCCGAAGTAGTTTACAGTCAATATGCTCTGCTTAAGAAGCTTCCTTGCCCTGTTCTGCACTCAATCTCTTAGCTGAGATGGCATGCCAAGGCCGGTTAGTTGCAAAAATATCCTGCCATATATTTATTGTGACGTAGATTGCCATGGTCTAGTAGCCAATCTGTTAGGTGAAATAGCTCTACACCATTTTATACTCGATCTTTGTTGCTGCGATGGCCTTCGATAGTTCGATGGCTCTGTGCTCGGCCTCATTGACTGCTGAAACAACCTGCCATAATTTAGCACTCAAATCTGTTTGCTGAGTTAGCTTTACATATATTTCGTTACTTAGATCTGCTCGTCCAAATATCTTGCCATAGATTTAGACATCGACCTAGGTATTTTCTTCTGGACTTCATAAAAAAGCATATATGTTTTTCCTGTAATATCTAGTAGAAGAACTAATTTGTATGTCTAACAGATGGACAGGACTTGGATAACTTCTGCTCGAAGATTCTCCGCTGCATATGTCGAGGGGGTTGAAAACTTCATGAACTTTATCAGAGCTGTGTACGGTGGTCTAAAATCAGATGTGCTCTGCCCGTGTGGCAGTTGTATGAATTCAGTTACAAGACCCCAGTCAACTGTGCAAAATCATCTACACTTGTATGGGATGTCAGTCACATATGTAAGTGCATCTAGTGCCCCTTAGTGATTGTGGTGTATTGAAGACTTATAGGTTAAGGGACTAATGCGTTTATGAGTGTACACAGGTCTATAAGTCTATGAGGAGTTTGATATTTACAGAGAAAGTCGACCCCTAAAAATGAAGTTCTTCGACTGAAGACTTTGGATTTCTGAAGACTTTCTTAAGACTTTGAAAGTGAAGAAATTGGTGTGACCTTGAAGACTTAGTATTCATTTGAGGAATATGAAGCGTGAAGACTTTTGTTTTCGTAGTTTTCATTTTCTCTTTCTTGAGTCATAGGAAACACCGTACTGTTATAGGGGGTCGAGGAAATACTAAGGAAAAATTTCCATGTGATGCTCAACTCAAAATCCTACACCTACCAATCCTTCCAAGCGAAGCCATTGGAAATCTCATACAGTTCAGTCATATTCTTCAGTGACAGAGACGAAGTTCTTCTGGTCTCTGAGGAATTTGTTCTGACTGAGGAGTTAGGAATTTGCTAGTGCGGATTGCCTACACAGTGAGGAACATGATAGCCCTGAGGAATTTGAACCTCAAATTTCCGACCGTTGCTGTGCTATGCGCCAGCTGTCCCAAAATATCTACCCACCTAACGGTCATATCATTGAAGGGCATTTATGTCTTATCATGTCGGGCTGCTCCCTAGGCTATAAATAGCTGCCCCCTACAACCACTAGCTGGTTGGCTGCTCCGAGAGAAAGTAACACTTGTCAATTGAGAGCATCCCATCCTCCGAGGAATTTGAGTGAAAATCATCAAGTAAGGAAAACCCCAAACCCAAACACCTACAAACCCAAAGTGATTGAGCATCACTGAAGAGATTGATCCTGTGTGGATCCGACGCTTGTTACCTTTGAAGACTGTGCTTCTTCCAGACAGTTAGGCGTCATGGTCTAGAGCATCCAAGAGGAAATTGTGGATCGCTGAGTGAACGAGTTTGTGAAGGTTTGGAAGTCACCTGAAGAATTACCACGAGTGATTGGATGAGGTCTGTGTGACCTTAGTTCAAGGAGAATACGGTGAGGACTGTGTGTCCAGGACTGGGTGTCCTTAGGTTTAAATACCTAGCCGCTCCAACCAGACGTACAACTGAGACAGCAGTTGGAACTGGTCTACCAAATCATTGTCTTCACCAAGCTTACTGGTTCTATTTCCTCAACTCTTTCATTTCCTCATTACTGTGTTGTATGCTTGTTCATATCTGTGTTTGAAGACTTTGACTGATGACTTTCTCAATTTCCTCAGTTCAATTTCTTCAGTTTGTTTGTCTTCATCCTGTGTTATCCTGTGATTACGCTTTCTGTACTCTGTGTTAGTTTTCGTTTCATCATGATGACTATGCTTGTGTTCTACTATGCATACTTTTGAGTACTTATTCCGCTACAAGTAGTTCTTCGCTAAGGAATTTCCTCACCCACAAATTCCTCAGTGAAGAATTTCTAAAAATCGCCTATTCACCCCCCCTCTAGTCGATATAACGCACTTTCAATTGGTATCAGAGCAAGGTACTCCCTTGTTCTGTGTGATTTTGGTTTAACCGCCTAGAGTTTTAGTTATGTCAACCGCAAGTATGATCAAGGTCTCTGCTGGGTGTCATACCTTCGATGGGACGGACTACCCCTACTGGAAGAATAAGATGCGAATGCATCTTGAGGCAATTGATAACGATCTCTGGTATGTTGTGGAAAAAGGTGTTCCCTCTGTCTCACCCTCACTGAACGCTGCCCGATGTGAAGAAATTCAAGCAACTCGATTCTCAAGCGAAGAATATCATATGTGGCCATCTGAGCAAAGGACAGTATGGAAGAGTGAGTGCTTTGGAAACTGCTAAGCTTATCTGGGATAGGCTGTCCAAAGTAAATGAAGGAGTCTCAACACAACATGACTCTCGAGTTGATGTTCTTCGCAATCTCTTCAACCGCTTCAAAAGACTCGACAATGAAAATGTTCAATAAACCTTTGATCGCCTCACTGACATCTCAAATGAGCTTCAAGCACTTGGTGCCAATGACATCACCGACCACGAGGTGGTGAAGAAACTGCTGAGATCGCTTGACTCTTCATTTGATACTCTGGTATTGATGATACAAGAGCGTGCTGATTACAAGTCACTTGACCCCGCTGATATCCTCTAAAGGCTAAACACTCATGAGTTCCAGCTTGCTGAAAAGAGAGATCTCTATGGTTCGAGCTATGGCAGATCATGTGCACTGAAGGCCAAGGCAGTTTCTGAGTCTGAAGATGAAGACTCTGACGGCAGCCTTGGTGATCCTGAAGAACTGAGCAATGATCTAGCACTGCTCGTGAAGAAATTCCAGAAGTTCTCAAGACGTGGTCGCTTTGGAAGACCCTCAAGGAGCAATGATTCCTCATCCAGTGACTACAAGAAGAGGCTTTGTCACAAATGCAAGAAACCAGGACACTACATTCAAGATTGTCCTCAGTGGGAAAAGGAATCAAAGAAGAAAAAATACAAGGATTATAGTTCTGATGATGCTAAGAAAAAGAAGAAATCCTCAAAATCTTCATCATCAAAATCCTCAAAGTCTTCATCTCACAAGAAGAGCAGCTCCAAGAAGGCTCGGGCATTCATTGGCAAGGAAATGGACTCTGAAGCTGAATCAGAAGAAAATGAGGAAGAGGAGGCATCTGAGGATTCCGAATCCGATGTGGCGAGCCTAGCCCTCGCTACTGCATTCGTCAGCAAGTCTATCTTCAACCCTGAAGAAAATGACCTCACCAACAAGGCTGATGAAGGCAATGATGACTACACTTCCACCTATTGCTTCATGGCAAAGGGTGCGAAGGTACTCAAATATTCCTCATCTGAATCAAGTGAAAATGAATCTGATGAAAACCTTAAACCCAGCTATTCTAAACTTGCTAAGATTGCTGTGAAACAACAAAGGGCTCTTGAAAAGGTTCAAAACATGCTAGACAAAAGTGATGATATGTTGGGTGAAGAAATGGATCGCACTAAAACCTTGACTGAAAATCTTCAGAGAATTCAGACTAGGTTTGACAACCTTCAAGGTCATCATAACACTCTCTTATCTGATCATGAGAAGCTTTCTTATGAATTTCTTCAAAGAAAGCAAGATCTTGAAAAGCTAAGAGTGAGTTATGAAGATCTTCAGAAGGAGCGCGATTCATTACTTGCTCAACAAATCAGCGCTGCTCGGGAAGAATTTGTTCCTCCATGTTTGAAATGCATTGAACGTGAATCTGCTAATTTTTCACCTGAATGTTCAAATGCTTCTAATGCTACAAATTCCTCAACTGTCTTTGCTATCATTAATTCCTCATCTGTGGACATTGCTAGTATCACTGACAATGCAGGGCTGAAGGAATTGTACATGACAGGCATGTACAAAAGCCTCAAAGGGCGTCAGACTCTTTGTGATGTGCTTAAAAAACAGATCCTCAACAGGAACCCTAGGAAAGAGGGTATTGCCTTTGAGAGGAAACTCAATGCTGATGGTACATATTGGAAGCCTGAGCAGTACCCCAAAACCACATGGGTTGCTACAAAGGGACCTCCAGTTGATCCATCTAATTTATCTGGCTTTACATGTGAATCTTCTCATTCTTCTGATGAGTCATTTGACTCCAACTATAAACTGTTCAAAAATCAGAATGGTGAAGTATTTGCTAGATATGTTGGCACTAACTGCAGGAACGGTTCCCCTATGAAGAAAATCTGGGTTCCCAAAAGGTGCCTTGAAAGTCTTCAGGTGAATGTCCTCATGACACCACCTGTGAAGAATATGAACCCCAGATCAAATTCTTCATATGGACCAAATTCTTCATATGGATCCAAGTCCTCATACGGACCAAATTCCTCACATGGATCAAATTCCTCAAGAGGATCAAAGTCCTCATATGAACATCATCGTGCTAACAACTCTGTTTCGCATGGAAGAGCCAAGGGCTACGAATATGAGCATTATTCTTCTAATCATTATGTTCATAAGTCCTCGAAGAATTTCTGTGCTTATTCATATGCTTACCCTAACTTCTCTTATGTGAAACGAAATGGAATGGCTTCTATCCCACCTTTCTCATATGGAGCTTGCAGAGTGATGAACCCTTTGCCACCCCTTCAGATGTGGGTGCTGAAGAAAAAGAACTAATCTCATCTGCAGGGTCAGGTCTCCAGATGTACTTAAACGTCTGAAGAATTTGCTGGAGACCTGAAGTGTGCCTGAAAGGACGCAGGCTAATCATGAAGAAATGAACTTTCATTTCTCACGTCCGCATACTGCTTTATCTGTTCTATTGCTTGATGAAATTGATCTGATGAATTGATGTCATATTCTTCACTGATGAAGTATATGAAGTTCGTAAGCTGCACTAATTCATCTGCAGGATGATCAACCCAAAGCCACTGAGTGGGTACTCGATAGTGGATGTACAAATCACATGACTGGTGACAAGAATCTATTGATTGATGCTCCATTATGACCATCGCGTCTGAAGCATATCATCTTCGCTGACAAAGGCAAAAGTCAGGTATTGGGTCTAGGTAAGGTTGCGATCACAAAGGATCGACACATGGACAAAGTCATGCTTGTCGAGTCCTTAGGATACAATCTTATGTCTGTCTCAATGCTTTGTGATCTTTATATGGTAGTTGTCTTTGGCAAGTATCGTTGTGTTGTGGTTTTGGAAGCTGACAATTCCAAAGTCTTCGAAGGCTTTAGGAGAGGAGACCTGTATATTGTTGATTTCTCTACAGGACCGCAACCAGCCGCGTGCCTACTTGCAAAAGCTTCAGAAGGTTGGCTATGGCATCGACGACTTGGTCATGCAGGCATGAGGAATTTGCACACGCTTGCGAAGAAGAAGCATGTCATTGGCATTGAGAATGTCAAATTCCTCAAGGATCACTTGTGTGGAGCTTGTGAAGCTGGAAAAATGACCAAGGCTAAGCATCCAGCGAAGACTATCATGACCACTACTCGACCATTCGAATTGCTTCACATGGACCTCTTTGGTCCTAACCATTACTCAGCTGTCACAAATGACGCATCTCTCTATGGACTTGTTATTGTTGATGATTACTCTCGTTACACTTGGTTACACATTGTTACTTACAAACATGAAGTGCAGGAAGTTTTCAAACAATTTTCCTCGAGGGCTTCAACCAACTTTGGTGTGAAGATCAAGCACATCAGAAGTGACAATGGAACTGAGTTCAAGAATTCTGGTCTTGATGACTGTCTTGATGAACTTGGTATTACTCATGAGTTATCTGCTCCTTACACTCCTCAGCAAAATGGCGTCGTGGAGCGCAAGAACAGAACTCTTGTTGATATGGCTCGCACTATGCTTGATGAGTACAAGACGCCTCGTCACTTCTGGATTGAGGCAATTTATACTGCGTGCCACGTCATCAACAGGGTATATCTTCACAAATTCTTCAAGAAGACTGCCTATGAACTCCTCACTGACAAGAAACCCAATGTGAGTTATTTCAAAGTCTTCGGTGCTAAATGTTGGATTAGAGATCCTCATCACAATGCTAAATTTGCACCTAAAGCACATGAAGGTTTTATGCTTGGTTACGGAAAGGACTCGCACACCTACAGAGTCTTCAACATCGTTCTTCACAAGGTTGTTGAAACTGTAGATGTGCGGTTCGATGAAACTAATGGCTCGCAAAGAGAGCACCTACCCTCTGTGGTAGATGAACCAGCACCTGAGGAAACTATCAAGTTCAAGGCTACTGAGGATGTCATTCCTACCGAAGAATCTGCTGAAGAATTCATTCCAGAACATGAAGAACGTCAAGCTAATGCACCTGAAGAAATTGCTAAAGAAAATGGTGCTGAAGAAAATGCTGATCAAATTCCTCGATGACAACCAACTCATCCTCGCGTTGCAAAAGAAGTGCAAGTTGAGAAGATCATCGATGACATTGAAGCACCAGGTCCCCTCACACGCTCAAAAGCTTCACATTTATCTAACTTTTGTGGGCACTATGCTTTTGTCTCTATCTCAGAGCCCACTAAGGTAGATGAAGCATTTCTGGAGCCTGAGTGGATTCAGGCCATGCAAGAAGAATTACATCAGTTCGAGCTCAACAACGTTTGGGAACTGGTCAATCGTCCAGATCCTCGCAAACACAATATCATTGGCACAAAGTGGATCTACCGCAACAAGCAAGATGAAAATGGGCTTGTAGTGAGGAATAAGGCATGGCTAGTAGCTCAAGGCTACACACAGGTCGAAGGAATTGATTTCGATGAAACTTCTGCACCTGTTGCTAGACTTGAAGCTATTCGCATATTACTTGCTTATGCTAATCATCATGATATCACCTTATATCAAATGGATATGAAAAGTGCATTCCTCAATGGTAAGCTTGAGGAAGAAGTATATGTTGCTCAACCCCCAGGTTTTGAAGATCCTAAGCATCCTGACAAAGTCTTCAGACTAAATAAGGCCCTCTATGGCCTCAAGCAGGCCCCTCGGGCGTGGTATGATACTTTGAAGGAATTCCTCATGAAGAAAGGCTTCAAACCCGGTTCACTCGACCCTACTCTTTTCACTAAATCATATCATGATGAATTGTTTGTATGCCAAATATATGTTGATGATATCATCTTTGGCTGTACTGACCAACATTATAGTGATGAATTTGCCTATATGATGAGTGAAGAATATCAAATGTCTATGATGGGAGAGTTGAAATTATTCTTAGGTCTTCAAATTCGTCAACAGAGAAATGGCATATTCATATCTCAGGAGAAATACCTCAAGGATGTACTGAGGAAATTCGGCATAGAAGATTGCAAAGGCGTCAAAATTCCTATGCCCACTAATGGCCATCTGTGCACTTATGAAAATGGTATTGACTTCGATCAAAAGGTATACCGCTCCATGATTGGTACTTTATTGTATTTATGTGCATCTAGGCCAGATATTATGCTTAGTGTTTGCATGTGTGCCCGATTTCAAGCTACACCGAAGGAATCACACCATAAGGCTGTGAAGCATATTCTTCGATATCTAGCTCACACACCAACACTAGGATTATGGTACCCCAAGGGCTCGGCTTTTGATCTCGTTGGATATTTTGACTCTGACTATGCTGGTGATCGTGTGGATCGCAAGTCAACATCTGGTACATGTCATTTCCTCGGACGATCTTTGGTCTGTTGGTCCTCGAAGAAACAGAACTGCGTATCACTGTCTACTGCTGAAGCTGAGTACACTACTGTTGGCTCTTCCTGTGCTCAATTGCTGTGGATGAATCAAACTCTCAAGGACTACGGTGTCAACGTGAAGAATGTGCCTCTCTTCTGTGACAATGAGAGTGCCATCAAGATTTCTCACAACCCAGTTCAGCACTCGAAGACAAAGCACATTCAGATTCGTCATCATTTTCTTCGCGATCATGTGTTGAAGGGCGACATTTCTATTGAGCATGTGAAGACTGAAGAACAGCTAGCCGATATCTTCACAAAGCCCTTGGATGAGAGGAGATTTAGCAAGTTGCGGTGTGAGCTAAATATCTTAGAATCTTCGAATGTTCTTTGAAAAGGACACTCATCCTAACACTTATGCAAAATTGAAGACTTAGATGTGCAACACATGAAGAAACGTTTTTCTTCAATCAATGAAGAATAACACTCTAAGTGTGAAGAAATCAATGAAGAATTTGATTCTCAGAACCCTACGACAATTGTACGCAGTGTCTGAAATCATCATTCTTATACGGTGGGTCACACCACCACAAAAGTTGAAAATCTTCAATTTGAGTTTTTCCTTAGTTTTTGAAATTCCTTAGTAGTTCATATTCTTCAACTTTGCAAAATCTTCACTGTTTCCGTCGTTTTTCTTCATTGGCTATATATATATATATATATGAGTTTATGTCCTCTACAACATTCACTTATGGCTAATTCTTCAAGTTGGTTTTTCTGCTAAGTGAATGTGATCGGACCCTTCCCCCTCTATGCTATACTCAACCCAATCTATTCACAAATTCTTCATGTGCGTTCTATTTGAAACTTGTTCAAAATCTTCACTATGTCCTTGACAGCTGAAGAATTTGCGAACGGAACTTTTAACTTATCTTATCCAAAATTTTCGGCTTTGCCGCTCAAACCGTTCCGCTTCCCACGATATACTTATCTATTCACCCACGATCTAACACGATCTCCACTTCTCAGTACGTGGGTGACACATTTCATGCGGATGAGAAGGGTCAGGGGCACGTTCGTCCAATTTCTTCGGGCGAACCATTTTTCACCGTGGCTATAAATACCCCCTCTCCCCTTCCTCACTTCTTTTACTCCGCTCGACCTCTCTCCCGCTCGAGCTTCTCAAACCCTAGCGCCGCCGCTACATCATCGTCGCCGGTGAGGAAGAGCTTCACTGCCTCGACCTCGTCGCCGCCGTACTCACGCCGGCCGTGGAAATCTTCACTCCGCCGCCGCCGTAGCCGTCTTCCTCCGCCAAGTTAGGGCGTGGAAGATCTGCACAGATGAGCTTCACTTCTCCACACCTTAGTTCGTTGTGTTCTTCGATCAGGGTAATTAAAAGTTACTTTTACTGCCCTCTTTGATCCAAATGACTTCTACAAAATCTTCAAAGGTGTTTATTCCTCAAATTTTTCACACACTAAACACCTCACATGTAATCTGTTCTTGATTCGTTTCTCTAAGCATCATTTTTCTTCAAGATTCCTCAATTGTGTGGATCTTCGATCTATACAACTCTGGAACCTAAGACAAAGAACGCTTAGTGAAATTATTCAAGACTCATCTGGTCAAATTCCTCAAACTTGTTCTTATTAAAAACCTTCTGAGAATGCATATGACCTCTCCAAATTCCTCGCAACTATACTCTGTTCACAGGTACTCATGTCCGCTGCTGAATCACTAGGTTCTCATCAACTTAACTCATTTGAAGTGTTCCTTGAAGAAAAGTTGCATACTTCTTCAGAGAGTTCAATTGTTCAAATTCCTCAACTGAAGAAAATGGCTAGTGAAAAGAGGCCACAGAAAAGAGGAAAGAGGCCTGAGATCAATACTGCTTTTGAAATACCTGAGGACATTTATGCTGGGTACTGCACACCCCCTGAGGAAGATAAAAATCAGCGCAAGGTGCGCATTCAGAGGATAGAACGGAGATGGGCAAAAGAGTGGAAGGAGTACAGATATGTGACTCCAAAATACATGAAGAAATTTGCTGTTACTCCTCCATGCTCAAGACCTCCATTAGCACCTGGCCAAGAGGCAGATCCCACTAGCATCAAGCGCGGTGAGGAATTTCCTGAAGAATGGGCCAAGCGCCATGCCAAGTTGGCGAAATAGGCAAAAGATGCAGTGAAGAAATTCAATGCAGATTCCACTGCCGCTGCTGTTGAGGCCTCTCTAAGGCCGAAGAAATCCATGGCAAAGAAGCCTGCGCACAAACCAAGTGCCTCGTCTTCAATGCCCTCACGGCCAATTTCCTCAGCCAAGCCCTCACGGCAAATTCCTCAAGCCGCTCCTGCTCCTCCAAAGTCCTCAGCTGCTCCGACAAAATCCTCAGCACCTGTGCATCTTGCCATGTGCCAAAGGACCACAGGCATCTCCATTGCCTCAGGAGATTTAGCTAGTTCCTAAGCTGCACCACATTCCTCAACAGGACCCTCTCTGCTGAAGACTAAGACCACTGCTGGACGAGGCTCTCGCCCAAGTCCTCAGAAGAAGCAGGTCGCTTTCCAAGTACCGTCTGAAGAAGACGAAGCTGATGATGAAGAACTTGCTGAAATCATCAGAGACAGACAAGTCAGGGCCGCTAGAGCCAAGGGCACAGAAGTGCCACTGCTTTTGGATCCAAAACTGATCCTTGTCTATATTGATCTCTGGCACAAGGACCCAAACACTCCTATGCCTGATTTCAAGTTGACACCTGGCCAAAGTCACATGCTGACCCATTTCATCAGTGAAGAAAAATGGAAATATGAGAAGGCCAGGCAACTCAAGAAAGCACAGTACAGGAAGGAGAAGTTCCTGAAGAACAACATTGTCTCTATGACAACTGATGAACTTGTAAAGCTCTAGTCTGAAATCAAAGTCCTCAGCGATGATTTCAACGCTTATTATGCTGATTGGAAAGGAGCCAAGGTCAGGTTCGTCAATCTGACGAAGACACTCACTTCAAGTGCCGCTGCCCCTATGCACACTGAAGTCACTCAGGCTGAAGCATCTGCTCAGCAAACTGAAGAACATGCCAGCACCGCTGATGAAAATTAGGCTGCTGATGAAAATGTGAGTTCCAAGGCTGATGACTGCATTCCAGCCACTGAAGAAATTCCCAGGGCATCCACTAGTGGTGCGCCTGAAGAAACTGAAGAGGTCAGGGCAACTGCATCAGTTGTGCCTGAAGAAATTGCACCAAATTCCTCTGCTCCTCCTGCGCCTACTCCAACTCCAATCCTTCCATCTGCATCAGATGCAAAGAAGACCAAGGCTGTAGAGCGTGCAGCTGTGAAGAAAAGGAAAGCATCAACTCCTTCAGATTCTTCAGCATCGAAGAAAATGAAGCCTATGACCAGCTCTTTTGCACACCCGATTGATGTTGTTCCAGTCTCAACCATGCCATCAAAGGACCTTGTTCCTTTTGATGAAGAATATGTGATCCCTAGCGGATCTGATGAAGAAACTCCTTCTGCTGCTACGTCAGAGCAGATGGATGAAGAAATTGAAGTGGATGAAATCCCTTCAACCCCAGTGGTTTCCTCGCCTGTGCCTCAGTTTACTGCTGAAGAGGCCGGCATTGAAGAAATTGAAGATGAAGATGTGGACATTGGTTGTACCACATCTGTAATGAATGATGACTTTTGGGAAAGTCAGCACCCAAATTCTCCACTCTTCACTCCATTGTAGCAAATTCCTCAGTCCCCAGTCACTACAGTTCAATTGGGATCTGATGAAGCTCGTGAAGACATTCCAGCCGCTAGTGCTGAAGAAAATGAAAATGAAGAATTCAAGAACCAGGCTGCCACTGAAGAGGAACCAGAAATTCCTCAGCCTGAAGAACATGAGATTGCGATTCCTGAGGTTGTGATGCAACTCACTGACACCCCTCTGCCCAAGCCAAAGGATCCATTCTCCAGGAAGCAGAAATTCAAAACTGATGCCTTCTTTGGCGGGCATGTATTCTTCACATATTATAACCCTTATGACTCTGCTCGCATAAGGAAGAGGCGTTTCTGGACTGCTAGCCAGGCAAATTTCTATTTCTCAGTGCTGTTCAGCAAAGGCAAAGTCTTCGATCATGAGCACATTCCTCATGTGGACACGGAATCCCTGCCGTGCTTCGAGCCAGTCCTCAGTGTTCTTCACAACGCTGGATTGCTAAACTTCTGCACTAACATCTGTGATTGGAATGAAGAACTAATTCTTCAATTCTATGCAACACTGCACGTCACTGGAAATTCTGAAGATGTGAATTCATGGGTGCTGGACTGGATGTCTGAAAACACTCATTACAAGGCACCAGCTTCTGAATTGCTTCGTGCCTTACCTCTCAGTCCGCCCCTTGAAGGTGCTTGTTGCGTCTACAATGAACCTGAGCTTACTGATCACTACATGCAAGTGCTGATGAAGCCTTTGAAGCCAGGTCAGACCCCAAGAACAAGATTCCTTGTGAAGGAATTGTTGTATGTGCCTCGGACTGTCTATCGCATTCTGACGAAGACATTGAGTCCAATCAAGGGCCACGACTCAAATGAAGAAGAAGTCGTTGGCATCATGAAGAATCTGCTTTTCAATATCATTCATGGCATTCCCATCAACTTCCATGATTTCTTCGTGAGGACTCTGGCCAACGTCGCCATGTCACCGTTTGAGCTGAAGCCTTATGCACCTTGGATTATGAGATTCATCAGGACAAGGTCTTCACTCAACTATAAAGCTGATACACTGAACCATTGCAGGTACTTGCCCCCAATTGAAGTCCTCAAACGGACATTTTCCTCAGCTGATGAAAAGGGCAAGGCTACTGCTGTAATTGATGAAGGCATTCGTCCATTGGATGGTCAATTTCGCAAGGCTGCATCCTACTCCACCAATGATGACTCTGCCACCCATGAGTCTGCCGCCAACGCTCCCAAGCAAAATCCTCAAGGCACAGCACCCAGGGTGATGACTGACCGTGAGCTTCTCCTCAGTCTTCACCAGAAGGTTGATCGCAATCATAAATGGGTCAAGCGTTAGTTTGGTTCAATTCTTCACAACATGACTGCTACCCATAATGCAGTGAAGAAAAACCACTACTACCTTCATGAAATCCTCAACCGCACCTGGGCTATTCTGTCTCAAGTCTACAGTGAAGAAGATCCGAAGACAATGGGCCTCAAGGATGATCTTGACTGGGCTGCACCCCCTCCAAAGAAGTACAAGAAGGTCAAGGTTCCTTCCTTGGTGGCCAGCTCCTATTCTTCATCACGTGACACTGATGAACATGAAGACTTGGACGATACTGCGGCAGGCCCTACATCAACAAACGACCCCAACAACGCTGACGCTCCTTCATCAACTTGATATTCTTCAGGGGCGTTAGTCCTCATTTTCGACCCTTTTGGTCTTTCGATGACAAAGGGGGAGAAATTTGAGTTAGTCTTGAAGCGGGTCTATCTTATGGGCGTTTTTTTTTCTTTCTAAGTTGCAACTCTCGTTCTTTTGAAGACTTTGCTGGATCGAGTTGTAAACTTAAACTCTATGGTGACCTGATACTTTTGCTGTGTTCTTCTGCATGCTTATTCCTCGTTAATATTATTGCACGCATGCTGAATTACATCAGTCACCATATTTCATCATGCATTTCAAATTCTTCATATATTATGTCAAATGCGTGTATGAATTACAAGATATAGGGGGAGATCTCCATTATTCAACTCTTCAAGTGTGCATTGCTTCAAAAGCAAATTCCTCACTATGCACATCTTCAGGGGGAGTTCTTCTATATCTTGCAATCAAATTCCTCAATATCAGTATTTACACTTCATATGTTTATCCCCGTTGAAAACTTAACCTATATTGTCATCAATAACCAAAAAGGGGGAGATTGTAAGTGCATCTAGTGCCCCTTAGTGATTTTGGTGTATTGAAGACTTAAAGGTTAAGGGACTAATGCGTTTATGAGTGTACACATGTCTATAAGTCTATGAGGAGTTTGATATTTACAGAGAAAGTCGACCCCTAAAAATGAAGTTCTTCGACTGAAGACTTTGGATTTCTGAAGACTTCCTGAAGACTTTGAAAGTGAAGAAATTGGTGTGACCTTGAAGAATTAGTATTCATTTGAGGATTATGAAGCGTGAAGACTTTTGTTTTCGTAGTTTTCATTTTCTCTTTCTTGAGTCATAGGAAACACCGTACTGTTAAAGGGGGTCGAGGAAATACTAAGGAAAAATTTCCATGTGATGCTCAACTCAAAATCCTACACCTACCAATCCTTTCAAGTGAAGCCATTGGAAATCCCATACAGTTCAGTCATATTCTTCAGTGACAGAGACGAAGTTCTTCTGGTCTCTGAGGAATCTGTTCTGACTGAGGAGTTAGGAATTCGCCAGTGCGGATTGCCTACACAGTGAGGAACATGATAGCCCTGAGGAATTTGAACCTCAAATTTCCGACCATTGTTGTGCTATGCGCCAGCTGTCCCAAAATATCTACCCACCTAACGGTCATGTCATTGAAGGGCATTTATGTCTTATCATGTCGGGCTGCTCCCTAGGCTATAAATAGCCGCCCCCTACAACCACTAGCTGGTTGGCTGCTCTGAGAGAAACTGACACTTATCAATTGAGAGCATCCCATCCTCCGAGGAATTTGAGTGAAAATAATCAAGTGAGGAAAACTCCAAACCCAAACACCAACAAACCCAAAGTGATTGAGCATCATTGAAGAGATTGATCCTGCGTGGATCCGACACTTGTTACCTTTGAAGACTGTGCTTCTTCCAGACGGTTAGGCGTCATGGTCTAGAGCATCCAAGAGGAAATTGTGGATCGCCGAGTGACCGAGTTTGTGAAGGTTTGGAAGTCACCTGAAGACTTACCACGAGTGATTGGACGAGGTCTGTGTGACCTTAGTTCAAGGAGAATATGGTGTGGACTGTGTGTCCTCAGGTTTAAATACCTAGCCGCTCCAACCAGACGTACAACTAAGACAGCAGTTGGAACTGGTCTACCAAATCATTGTCTTCACCAAGCTTACTGGTTCTATTTCCTCAACTCTTTCATTTCCTCATTACTGTGTTGTATGCTTGTTCATATCTGTGTTTGAAGACTTTGACTGATGACTTTCTCAATTTCCTCAGTTCAATTTCTTTAGTCTGTTTGTCTTCATCCTGTGTTATCCTGTGATTACCTGTCTGTACTCTGTGTTAGTTTTCATTTCATCATGATGACTATGCTTGTGTTCTGCTATGCATACTTTTGAGTACTTATTCCGCTGCAAGTAGTTCTTCGCTAAGGACTTTCCTCACCCACAAATTCCTCGGTGAAGAATTTCTAAAAATCGCCTATTCACCCCCCTCTAGTCGATATAACGCACTTTCAACATATACTAGGTGGGTTCATCATGGTGAAGCTGTGAACGTCAATGTTATTGACTACGTGGAAGCAGCAGATCACCATCTTGATCTGCCTGATGCTCAGGTGGAAGAGGAGGAGGAGGAGGTGGTGGCGGAGCCAATGAGTTTGACCAACATTGAAACAATGCTACGAAATGCTCGTGCATTCCGTGAACTTTCACCTGCAGAAGAAAAACGGTGGGCCCGCATGTTGGAACAATGCAACGTGGCTGTCACCCCAGGAAATAAGCTGTCAGTATTCTCAGCTATGGTCACCTTTCTTCAGGTGAAGACATCTGAGTGGATGACCAACAAATCATTCGATGCGATGTTGGCTACTTTCCGCAAAGCTTTCCCAGATGCGTCTGAGCTGCCACACACCTACAGTAAAATGAAGAATTTCCTCCGTGCAGCTGGAATTGGATATGATATGATCCATGTTTGTAAGAATAATTGTGTTCTGTTCCGGAAGGATTATGCCAACTTAAGTGAATGCCCGAAATGCAAATCATCAAGATGGAAAGATGTCGATGCTGTGAAGAGGATCCTCATAATGTTCTGAGATATTTTCCAATTACACCAAGATTGCAGAGGTTGTCTCTTGATGCTGACACAAGAGAGGATGTACTGTGGCATTCTAGGAACCAGGAGTACAGAGATCAGAATGTAATGAGCCATCCATCACATGGTAGTGAGTGGAAAAGCTTCAATCAGAAGCACAAAAAGTTTGCTGCTGACCCGAGAAACATTAGACTTGGCTTAGCTTCAGATGGATTTAACCCATTTGGCCACCAGAGCGCCACATATGGCATGTGGCCAGTGCTTGTTATCCCTTACAACATGCCTCCAAATGTCTGCACCAAAGAATCAAACTACATGATGGCCTTGCTCATCCCAGGTCCAAAAAGTCCTGGATAGGATTTTGATTTGTTCATGGAGCCTCTTGTGGAGGAACTTCAACAGCTATGGAGGGGTGTTCTCACTCGAGACCTATATAGCAGCCCACCAGCTGATTTCTTTCTGTGTGCTGTTATAATTTGGTGCATCCATGATTATCCGGCTTTGGGCACTATGTCAGGGCGAAGGACACATGGTTACAATGCATGTGTTCGCTGTGACAGGAATCCGCTGTCATATACAATACTTAGCAAGATCTGTTACATTGGACACCGTCGTTTCCTTGCCAAGGACAAGCCGCATCCTAGAAAATACCGAAGACATGTGTTCAATCCAAAGCATGAAAACCGTGATGCACCAAAGAGGCTCACCGCCGATGAGTTGCAAGTGGAATTAGAGAAGGTCAGGCATATTACAGTAGGAAACCATCTTGATAATGGTAGCGGGAAAAGGAAGCGTGGCAGGGCAGAAGAGAGATTATTGTTTACCCGCAGGTCCACTTTGTGGGACTTGGAGTATTGGAAAGATTTGGATCTGCGGCATAATCTTGATGTGATGCACAACGAGAAAAATATATGTGACGGAATTATCGGCACACTTTTTAATATTGAAGGCAAGAAAAAAGATACCTTAAAATCTAGGATTGATTTGACACACCTGGGTATCAGACAGAATTTGCAGGTGCAAGATGAAGGTAAACCACGGGATATGGCACCAGCTGTGTACGTCTTGGATAAGGTAAAAAGAAAAGAATTCTGCGAGGTCCTGTCACATGTGAGATTCCCACATGGATTTGCTTCCAACCCTGAAAGGAGAGTCAGTGCAGATGGAAACAAGGTACAAGGGTTGAAAACTCATGACTGCCACGTCCTACTTCAAAGGGTTTTACCTGTTATCCTTAGAGGATTGGGCCGCCCTGACTTATACAGAGCAGTTGCAGAGTTGGGACAATTCTTCAGGGAACTCTGCAGTAGAAATATCATGATAGATGCTTTGGAGCGTCTTAGAGATATGATACCAACTATCCTATGCGACCTTGAGAAGATATATCCTCCATCCTTCTTTGATGTGATGGTGCATTTGGCTATTCATCTACCCGATGAGGCACTACTTAGAGGTCCAGTACAGTATGGCTGGATGTACCCTATTGAAAGACGACTAGGCACTTTCAAGGGCTATGTTAGGAATAGAGCTAGACCCGAGGGTTCCATTGCAGAGGCCTACATTGCTACAGAAGCGTTGACATTCTGCTCAAAATACATTGAAACAGCTGATCAGGTTAGCAAAGAGGTGGATGAAGACAATCCCAGGCTCAATGTTTTCGATTATTCTGCTCGAGTTACAGGGAAGAGTCGACAAGAGGACAAACCTAAAGATTTGGACAAAATGGGTTGGTATGTGTTGAATAACTGTCCTGAGATACTACCTTATATCAAGTAAGTGCTAAGTACTGCAGCTTAGACATCGTAATCTACTAAACTTGCAGCACATTCTTATATATTTAGATGTTTGACGCGATCACTATGTTGTGCAGGATCTACAAAAAGGAGTTACTGCCGCAAAATCCAAGAAACATTGAAAACTGGTTATGGCAGGATTTGCGAAATGGTTCAAGAGCCATGTAAGCTTTTGAATTGCACTGTCAATTTTTTTAATATATTGAGTACATAAGATGATCGCTTGTCTATTTTCTAACCATAGGTTAAGAAGATGCGGGAGGATGGGCAGGCAGTTGATGATGCCCTTTACTCACTAGCAATGGGTCCTGATACTCGGGTAAGACATCATGAATCTTGCGTTGTTGGAGATGTGCGCTACAACACCCTTGCACGAGACGAAGGCAGGAAGACACAAAACAGTGCCATCATGAGCACGGATACGTATGACAAAGACACAACTGAAATGTATGCTAACATAACAGAGATTGTTCAGTTGCAGTATATCTCCAGTTTCGAGGATCATCGGTGTGTTGTTCTGTTGTGCTGTCGTTGGTATAACCTGTTTTCCAGATCGCAAAACCCAGAGCTGATGATTATTTCAAATCCATCAATGTCAAGGCGGCGTACCAAACCAACGAGCCTTTTATTTTGGAAAATCAAGCAACACAGATATTTTTCTTGGAAGACACATTTCACGTAGCGATGACTGGAGAGTATTGCAAAGGTTTGAGCAGAGGAATTCGTTTAATGAAGTTGCACAACAAGATGATGCTTACACTGCTCCTGATGTACAAGATAACACAGATGTTCCTAATATCTTTGAGAACCATCACGTCAATGATGCCGACGAAAAGATTGCCTGTCGTGCTGTGGACATACAAGAGTTGATCAAGAAGAAGCCAACGTTCGAGGATGTTGAGGACGAAGAAGAAGATGACACCATGGGGAATTACGATTCAGACAGATACACATGGCGAAGATGTTGACGCTGCTGCTGCAGATGATGATTACATTGCTTTTGTCGTATTTGCCTGTCAGAATACGTTTTTTATCTACTATGTGAAATTGTGTTTGCTATGACAACTGAAACCTGATGAACATGTTGTTTAGTATTTTCCTGTGAGAACATCACTTGTTATGTATGCTGATTTGTGTTTGGTGATTGTATGACGACTAAAACATGATGACATTGTTGTTTAGTTGTACTCATATTTGGCTATGAAACTTGAATTTGATGGCATAGTTTGCTGTTGGACTGCAATTTGCTCGACGTCTTCGGATGAGAACAAAGCTGACCCGACAGGGCCTCTACTAATTTATTTATTTATTACCAAAAAGGCCTCTGCTATTTATTTATTTATGAGCAAAAGGGGATACCCCCTGATTTCCGTTAATAGAAATCATTAGATGTTCACAACACTACGCCCAGCCTGCTACACAGGTTTCATTCATTACTAGTTTCAGCAAAGTGCTCATGTCATAGCCACTGAATACATCACGAGTGCTACATACACTGCAAATAAAGAGACAATCATCCTACAGAGCACATCGATTTTGCCCATTATCTTCACAAGCTCTTTCATCTCCTCATTGCTGTCAAGGACGTTCAGCAGCTGTTGCTTGGCCATGATCAGAGGAACTGCATCTTTAACCTTCTGCTCTGCATCTTCCTCTTCTACCGTTCCTTCAGTTACTTGTCCAACACCCCAACCTACTGGTATTCGGATTCCTCGGCTAACCAAATAATCAGCATAGTTGCACTCCCCCACATCAGCAACTTCCTAGAAATACAAATCACACGAATCTTCCCTTTTCTGCACGAATCAAATTGGAAGATCATCAACCAAACTATTAAAAAAAACAGCAACTGAAAGCAGCGGAACAACACTTAAACATGTTATTACCCCATGATTCGGGCATTTGTAGAAAACTCGGCCAGGGTTGAGGATTGTGGTTGAGACGCGACGGATGACTCTGCGTGATTTGCAGCAGTGGCACCACACCAACGGCAGCGGGTTGCGATGAGCAACCGGCTGCGGTGCGCGTGCCGGCGGGGGTGTGATGAGACCCACAGGCGATGGTACGGGTGGCGACTTGGCGCATATTTGGTTGTTGCCTGCTGAAGAGCAGGTGGACGAGCAGCCAGCGGACATGGTTGCTGCGGCCAGAGCTTCTGATGCTAGGCAGAGTAAGTAGAGAAGAAGCGAATGTTGGATATGTCAGTTTCATTACTTGCAGAGTAGCATAGCACCATATATAGTCATAGTCTAGGTTTGGATTCGAACCAGCTACAGGAGCACGTCTCTTTTTTTTCTAAAACTCAGCAACGTCTCTTTACTGGTACACTAGCTTGTTCTGTACGCCTTCTCAAGTCTTTGATTCCTCCACCTGACATCTGGGACCCATCGGACGGGCCTCTGTATTTTGCGAAAAAAATGTGCCCCCCGCTGACAGGTCGAACCCACCAGCTATCTTCGCACGCAAGGAAGTGCTTCCTTATTACGCACAAAAAAATGAATACTCCCCCTGCCAGCTGGAACCTAGCATCGTGGGAGGCTGACTTGTGGGCCTACCAAGTTGACGGGGACGGAGGGCTTTGTCAACTTAGTCAATATGAACGATTCTAGCTCCAGTTACCGTACGATGTTCATCCAACGGTAGTAGTGCTTCTTCAACCTCTAGTCTTCTTGCTCTAGCCGCCCAAACCAGCGCCGGTCGTGCCGCGTGCTCCTGCCTCCCGTGGACGGCTGTGATGCCGCGGAGGCCTCACTGCCCCCTACTACTCCCACCGCTGGCCAGGGCATCCCTCTACTCACCCACACCCCCTGTTATTCTGCGGCGACGGCAGCCTCACACCACAGCCGAACCAGTGAACCCTCGTACTCCTCTCCGCGTGGGCATCCACTGCCGCCTCTTCCCCGGCTCCGCGTCGTCTCCTTCCTAGGCCTCGCCGTCGTCCACCGCCTTGGTGCTCTCGGCGCGGCATGGTCAATGTGGTCAACGACCGACTTCCATTGGAAGAGTACTATACGTGGAGAGGCTGACAGCTGGGTCCACGGCCGCAGCTGGGTCCACGGCCACATCCCAGTTTTTTGTGATTTGCCATGTAAGTCGCTTTGTCAGGCCTGTTGGGCTGCAAATCTTTCAAGACGAGGAGAGCTTCATTCGTCTAGCCGAGAAAATGGCCTATCAGTAATGAGAAATGGGATGTACATTTTTAAAACACATCAAACCGGCAATTAGTTTCAAATTTCTTTTTTCCATTTCAAGATTTTAAATTGCATTGATTTTTATGCGTGGACAATTTGTTGGATTTTATATTGATATACATTTATTTTTAAAATCATTTTGAATGTGACTCAAAATTTCGGGATTAAAAACAGTTCGGACCGCACCGAAATATGCAAAATTTCGTATAATTTTTTAACCGTGGCCACAATATGGGCTGTAATGCTAACAAAAAGAATATGGGCTCAAAAAAAATCTTAAGAATTATCAAATGGGCTGTAAATTATTAGAAATAATGGCAGATGGGCTGTATGATGCTTTCCACAGATTTGAGGCTTTCCTAAAAAAAGGTTGACGCACAAGCAGTGACTGTTGGATGTCCATCCAACGGCCGTCGTGCTTCTTCAATCTCTGCTCTTCCTGCTCCAGCCACTCAAACAAGCGCCGGCGGGACTGCCTGCTCTCTCCTCCCCGCGGCCGGCTGTGCTGCCGCGCAGGCCTCGCCGCCCCACTGTACTCCCATCGCTGGCCTAGCCATCCCTCTACTCACCCACACCTGCTGTTATTCTCCGACGATGGCAGACGAACCAGTAAACCCTCGTACAGTCATACTCCCCTCCGCGTGGGAAACAACTGCCCAGTCTTCCCTGCCTCCATGTCGTTCCCTTCCTAGGCCTTGCCGTCGTCCACCGCCCTGGTGCTCTCAGCGCGGCCTGGTCAAGGTTGTCAACGACCGACATGCATCTGAAGTGGACTGTACATGGACAGGCTAACAGCTGGGTCCATGGTCGCACACAAGGAAATGCCTCCTTATTACGCGCAAAATAATGATTCCTCCACCTGACATCTGGGACCCACCGAAAGGGCCTCTGTATTTCGTGAAAAAAACGTTACCACCGTTGACAGCTTGGACCCACCAGCTATATCTTCGCACGCAAGGAAGTGCCTCCTTATTACGCACAAAAAAATGAATACTCCCCCTGCTAGCTGGGACCCAGTATAGTGGCAGGCTGACTTGTGGGCCTACTAAGTTGACGGGGACGGAGGGCTTTGTCAACTTAGTCAATATGCATGATTCTAGCTCCAGTGACCGTACGATGTCCATCCAACGGCCGTAGTGCTTCTTCAACCTCTGCTCTTCTTGCTCCAGCCGCCCAAACCAGCGTCGGTCGTGCCTTGTGCTCCTGCCTCCCGTGGCCGGTTGCGATGCGGCGCAGGCCTCACTGCCCCCTACTACTCCCACTGCTGGCCAGGCCATCCCTCTACTCACCCACACCCCCTGTTATTCTGCGGCGACGGCAGCCTCACACCGCGGAGAACCAGTGAACCCTCATACTCCTCTACGCGTGGGCATCCACTGCTGCGTCTTCCCCTGCTCCGCGTCGTCCCCTTCCTAGGCCTCGCCGTCGTCCACCGCCCTGGTGCTCTCGGCGCGGCATGGTCAACGTGGTCAAGGAACGACTTCCATCGGAAGAGGACTGTACGTGGAGAGGCTGACAGCTGGGTCCACGGCAGCCGCAAGGAAGTGCCTCCTATTATGCGGAAAATAATTATTCCTCCACCTGACAGCAGGGACCCACCGGACGGGCCACCGTAGTTGGCGAAAAAATGTTTCCCCTGACTGCTAGGACCCACCGGACGGGTCACCGTATTTCGCGAAAAAAACATTCCCCACGCTGTCAGCTCGGACCCACCGGAAGTGCCTCCTTATTACGCACAAAAAATGAATACCCCCCTGCTACTTGGGACCCACCTTGGTGGGTGGCTGACTTGTGGGCCTACTAAGTTGACGGGGACGGAGTGCTTTGTCAACTTAGTCAATATGAACGATTCTAGCTCCAGTGACCGTACGATGTCCATCCAACGGCCGTAGTGCTTCTTCAACCTCTGGTCTTCTTGCTCCAGCCGCCCAAAGCAGCGCCGGTTGTCGGAGTAAATGGCCACGGGTAGCCTAACTGACTCCCCGTGGCTCTTCAAAAAACTACCAGGCCAATCGAGCCTTCAAGCATCCAGAGCACAGGGCCGCCTTCCCCTGGCCGGCTATCACCCAGGCCGACTACCAGAAGGCGACCCGGCCTCAAAAACCTTCCCGAAGAGAACTACAAGATGGCCGACTCCAGGAAGCCGGCCCCAAGAGGACCGACTCCCAGAAGCTGGCCATGAAGAAGGCCGACTCCCAAAAGCCGGCCAAGACTGCACCCCCAAGGGCTGCACCCAAACGGTGATGAGACGGGGCGTGGCTACAGTACAACCTGCAACCCCCCGAATCCCGGAGCACGCGCGGCCACAGTACGGCATACGGGTCGGCCATCCCCCGTCCGGCGCGGCACTGTTGCCATGTTGACCATGACACCACGCATGACTGGCGCCAGTACGGCCCGCGGGCGGCGGGCCCCTTCAGCCAGAGAGATGCTCGAAGGCGGCCAGGCCTCCCTCAGTCGGCCTGGGGCATAGCCGGCTCTCAACAGCCGGCTATCCCCCATCCTCGAAGTATGTGCATCATTAAGGAGACAAGATGAGGTAAGGCTATAGTGAGAGCCCGCAAGGCGGCGGCACTGTGGCCATGCTTACCTCGACAAAGCCCTCGTCATCAGAGGCGAGGCTACAGTAACCAGCCACCGACAAGACCCCCAGGCGGTGGGGCCGGCCTGTCGGCCATGAGGCCGGCAGCCGGCAGGACCCACCAGTCGGCGAGCCCCAGCGGTCGGCGGAGAAGTCGGCGAATACAGACACTGACGGCTAGGACCCGCGTCTAGCCGGATTACCATTGTACCCCTGGGGGGTAGGCCCATATAAACCCCCCAGGGCACCCATGCAAAGGGTTGATCTCTGATAGATTTAGACACCACGTAGAGAGAAAAGGAGAGCTAGCCTTGCCCTTCTTCTTCCTCTAGCCGAACAGCTCAAGGAGCCTCTTGTAGCTACTTGTATTGATCTAGTGATCATACGGAGAGCCCGCAGAGGAGGATTAGGGGTGTTATCTCCATGGAGAGCCCCGAACCTGGGTAAGATTCGCCGGCGATGTCTTACTGGCTCCCACAATGATAAGCCACCCGTTGGCATATGTCGCACCTACCACCCGACATTTGGCGCCCACCATGGGGCCAGGTGCACCGTCGTCCGGAGACCTGTTCTGGACGGGAACCCTTTTCCTCCCCTGCGAGCGTAGCCAGCCCGCCACGCCCGATGGTGCTTGCCCCGACGCGCTGCAAGGCGTCGACGACGCCTGCGCGGCGAGCTGCCTCGCCGATCTTCTTGGCAAGGCTCGCATCTCCGACAAGCCTGCGTCCGACGCGGGCATAGACTGCCCCGAGGGCCGCCTCATCAGCCTCCTCGATCAGATCCACGTCTCCAGCGAGCTTGCTGTGGACTTGGAGTCGGTCGGCTCCACCGACCCAATGCTGGTCGACTCCGACACGGCATCGCTTGACGCCTTCCCCGCCAACGTGGTGATCATCGACGACCCTCTCCCTCGAGCCGACAGTGGCAGCAGCGCTGTCACTGAGGTGTTGGTCATCAGCCACGGCGCCGTCTCCGACGAGAACGCCCACGACACCCTACAAGCGGCACTCCACGACTTTTCCATTCCCATCCCGTCCGACGCCGAAGCCAAGACACTCGAGGCACGCCGCCTCGCCCTCGTCGTGGAAGGCCAGAAGATAGCATCCATGAGACGCCTCACTGAGGCTCACCAGCGCGAAGTCGACCGCGCCGCCTTTGGTACGCCGCCTCCTGGCGGGCCGAGCCGAGCCGACTTCGTCAAGAAGCGCGGCGCAGCCATCGCCAGCATGCTGGGAGCAGACCGCCCAGTGTACGCCACGCCGCTCGAGAACCTGCGTGCCACTCAGGTGGCCGCAGACGAGCTGAACGGGCTGGGGGCTGACGAGCTCCCCTACATGACTAAACACATCCAGTAGCTGATCGACGCGGCCGTAGGGCAGCATGAAGCCAGCGCCTGCGCTGAGAGTCCTCACCAACGCCAAGAGCACGGCGCGACATCCCGGACGCTGACTGCAGACGGTGCCCGCGCAAGAAAAGACAAGGAGCCGGCTGCTAGCCGCAGCCGGACTCGGCTCACCATCAAGCGCGACGCAGAAGGCCACCCCCGAGCTGTGGAACGACGAGGCGATCCACCTCCTCCCCCACCTCGTGGGGAGAGATATCCCACCCCGCCGCCTATCACGCATCCGACTCTCGGCGGCCGACTAGGCCACCGCGAGGGAGTCGGCGAGAATGATGCCCGCCACCGGATCGACCGCCTAGCGCGATCCCTGGCGCTAGAAGAAGAAGATGATGTCGGCCCGCCTTGCTTTGTCCCCCGCATCCGCGACGAGCCTTTCCCCAAAGGGTTCTCGCTCCCAAGAGACACACGAAAATACAACGGCTCCGTGAAGCCGGAAGACTGGCTGATCGACTACTCCACCGCAATCAGGATAGCGAACGGCAATAGGCGCGTTGCCGTGAAGTACGCCCCGCTCATGCTTCAAGGCACGACACGCACTTGGCTGAACAGCCTCAAGCCCTACAGCATCAACAGCTGGCTAGACTTCACGGAATTCTTCGTCCGCAACTTCACCAGCACGTACAAGCGGCCTCCCAGGCCCCGCCAGCTCTCCTTGTGTGTCCAAGGGCCCAGTGAATCAACTCGCGACTACCTCACGCGTTGGGCCGAGCTCCGCAACTCCTGCGAGGGGGTGCACGAGGTCCAGGCCATAGAGTACTTCACCGCCGGGTGCCGAGAGGGCACCCTCCTCAAGCACCGACTCCTCTGCGACGAGCCGACTACCCTCGACGAGCTGCTGATCATAGCAGACAAGTACGCCACTGCCGACTCCTCGCTGAAGACCGAGCTTTGAGTGGATGCCTCTGGGAAGGTGCTCGCTCCGGCTCCCAAGACGCCGGCTGGCGACTCCAACCGATGCCCTTACCAGAACGACAACAAGCGCAAGGCCCCCATGCCGCCTTCCACCAGTCGGCAAGTAGCCACAGTCGAAGACGAACAACCAGAAGAGCAGCCTGCTCCCAAGAAGCAGAAGGGCGGCAGGCCGGCTTGGCAGCCGGCTTTCTCCTACGAGCAAACCCTTGACGCCCCCTGCAAGTTCCACAGCGGCGCGAAGCCGTCCAACCACACGACACGGAAGTGCCATTGGCTCACACGGATCTCCAAGGGCGAGGGGCTGGTGCTGCCTCCACCTACTGGCCCGCCGCCTCCGGCCCCTCAGCAGCCGGTTGTTCGCCCCGCAGTCGGAGCCATTCAAGATGAGTTCCCAGATGAGCAGGCCGCCTACATTGTCTTCACGAGCCAAATCGAAGATAGGCGCAGTCGGCGCCGACAGCACCAAGAAGTCAACGCAGTCGCCTCCAACAACCCAGAGTTCATGCATTGGTCTGAGAAGCCCATCAGCTGGAGCCAGGCTGATCACCCAGAGGTGATGCCGTCTGCTGGCTCCTATGCATTGGTGTTGGACGCCACCCTCACGACAGAAAGGTGAGCTGCCCGTTTCTCCCGTGTGCTGATTGACGGCGGGAGCAGTATCAACATATTGTACCGTGACACCATGGAGAAGCTGAACCTCAAGACGAAGCAACTCATGCCAAGCCGGACTGTGTTCCATGGTATCGTACCCGGCCTGTCCTGTTCCCCAATCGGCAAGATCAAGATGGATGTTCTCTTCGGAGACAAGGATCACTTCCGCCGAGAGGCGATCTGGTTTGAAGTGGTGGATCTAGAGAGCCCTTACCACGCATTGCTTGGCCGACCTGCCCTGGCCAAGTTCATGGCTGTGCCCCACTACGCCTACCTCAAGATGAAGATGCCGAGTTCGAAGGGGATCATCACCATAGCCGGAGACTACAAGAAATCTTTCGAGTGTGCTGCAGCCAGCAGCCGGCTGGCCGAATCCCTCGTGATTGCTGAAGAGAAGAAGATGCTAGACTGAGTCATGGCCATGGCCGGCAAGCAGCCGGCCCTATCCCCTGACCCCAAGGAATATGATGCTCAAGGCTCCTTCCAGCCGGCCAAGGAAACAAAGAAGATACTGTTGAACCCGGAGAACCTGGAGAGGTTTGCTGTCATTGGGGCAAACCTGGACAGTAAATAGGAAGGCGAGCTCGTCGACTTCCTCCGTGAGAATCGGGACATCTTTGCATGGTCCCCAAAGGACATGCCAGGTGTTCCGAAGGATTTCGCCGAGCACAAGCTACACGTTCGAGCAGATGCAAAACCAGTCAAGCAACCTCTCCGCCGACTATCGGAGGAGAAGAGAAGGATAGTGGGTGAAGAGATAGCCCGGCTCTTGGCAGCCGGCTTCATTATGGAGGTGTTCTTTCCAGAATGGCTTGCCAACCCGGTCCTCGTATTGAAGAAAAACAACAAATGGCGCATGTGTATAGATTACACCAGCCTCAACAAAGCCTGCCCCAAAGATCCGTTTGCCCTACCCCGAATTGATCAAGTGATAGACTCCATAGCCGGATGCGAGCTGTTGAGTTTCTTGGATGCATACTCAGGCTACCATCAGATCAAGTTGGATCCAGCCGACCGCCTGAAGACCACCTTCATCACACCGTTCGGAGTTTTCTGCTACCTGACTATGACATTCGGCTTGATAAATGCCGGTGCCACTTTTCAGCGTTGCATGCAGAAATGCCTCCTCAAGAAACTCGGCAGAAATGCCCACGTCTATGTAGACGATATTGTGGTGAAGACGGAGAAGCGCGGCACCCTGCTGGAAGACCTCAGAGAAACATTTGCCAACTTGCGCCAGTTCCAGATCAAGATCAACCCTGAGAAATGCGTGTTCGGAGTACCAGCCGACCAGCTTCTAGGCTTCTTAGTCTTCGAACGCGGCATTGAGTGCAACCCAGTGAAGATCAAGGCCATTGAGAGAATGGAGATTCCTACCAAGCTGCGAGACGTCCAAAAGTTTACCGGGTGCCTGGCCTCCTTAAACCGCTTCATCACCCGGCTAGGAGAGAAGGCTCTCCCTCTGTACCGACTCATGAAGAAGTCCACCCACTTCGAGTGGAACGACCAAGCAGACCAAGCTTTCCACGAGTTGAAGAAGATGCTGACCACGCCGCCTGTCCTGGCAGCGCCGACTGAGAAAGAGCCCATGCTCCTTTACATCGCCGCGACTAGCCGAGTGGTCAGCACAGTGATTGTGGTCCGACGCCCAGAAGAAGGCCGAGCTCAGTTAGTCCAGAGGCCGGTGTATTATTTGAGCGAAGTACTGTCCACCTCGAAGCAAAACTACCCGCACTACCAGAAGATGTGCTATGGAGTATACTTCGCTGCCCAGAAGCTGAAGCCCTACTTTCAAGAGCATCCCATCACGGTCGTATGCACTGCCCCGCTTGCCGAGATCATAGGCAGCCGGGATGCATCCGGTCGGGTGGCTAAGTAGGCCATTGCGCTGGCTCCCTACACGATCTTCTACCAGCCCCACACTGCCATCAAGTCCCAAGCGTTGGCCGACTTCCTTGTCGACTGGGCCGAGACCCAGTACCTACCGCCGGCTCCCGACTCCACTCATTGGTGGATGCACTTCGATGGATCCAAGATGCGCACCGGCTTGGGAGCCGGCATCGTCCTCACCTCTCCCAAGGGCGACAAACTCAGATACCAATTGCAAATACATTTTGCCGCCTCCAACAATGTGGCCGAGTATGAGGCGCTCATACACGGACTCCGGCTAGCTAAAGAGCTCGACATACGTCGGATCCTGTGCTATGGCGACTCGGATCTGGTAGTCCAACAATCATCTGGCGACTGGGACGCCAAGGACGCAAACATGGCGAGCTACCGATTCCTCGTCCGGCAAATCAGCGGATACTTTGAAGGGTGCGAGTTCCTCCACGTGCCACGGGCCGACAACGAGCAAGTAGATGCCCTGGCACGGATCGACTCCACCCGACAAGCTATACCAGCCGGTGTCTCTCTTCAACGCCTCCTCAAACCGTCTGTGAAGCCGTCTCCAGAATCAGACTGCATCTTCGTACCGCCTGCCCCTGATACAGTCGGATCCGACTTGGGGAACCCAGCAGGCGGCTCGGGGACTTCGACAGGCGGCCCGGGGACTGCCGTAGTCACACCTGGCTCGGGGACTTCAGAACCCGGCCCGGGGACTGCAGCAGTCGGCCCGGGGACTGCAACGACACAACAGGCGGTGGCCGACTCCAACTCTTCACCACCCAACCCACCCACCCTGGTCGCAGTAGCCGTATTGGCAATAGAAGAAGTCGCAGCTCTATCATGGGCCCAACCCATCCTCAATTTCCTAGTAAACAGAGAGCTCCGACTGATGAGATCTCGGCAAGAGAAATTCAACGCCGAGCCGGAGCATACACAATAATAAACAGAGAACTTGTTAAGCGTAGCGTCACTGGAGTCTTCCAGCGCTGCGTCGAGCCAGAGAAGGGCATAGCAATCCTCAAGGACATCCACCAAGGCGAATGCGGCCACCACGCAGCCTCAAGGTCACTTGTCGCCAAAGCTTTCCGGCATGGTTTCTTCTGGCTGACTGCTTTGGAGGACGCCAAGGAATTAGTCAAATGCTGCAAAGAGTGCCAAGTCTTCAGCTCCAAGCAACACCTGCCGGCTTCTGCACTCAAGACCATCCCCCTTACCTGGCCCTTTGCCGTCTGGGGTTGGACATGGTGGGCCCATTCAAGACGGCGCGCGGCGGCATGGCACATTTGCTTGTCGCCGTAGACAATTCCACCAAGTGGATTGAAGCGAAGCGAATCAAGAAACTGAACGGGCCGACTGCCGTGACATACATCGCAGATATCACCACCCGGTATGGCATACCACACAGCATCATCACCGACAACGGCACGAATTTTGACAAGGGAGCACTGGCACGTTTCTGCGCGACACAGGGCATCCGACTGGACTTAGCGTCCGTTGCCCACCCGCAGTCAAACGGCCAAGTCGAGCGAGCAAACGGCCTCATCCTCTCCGGCATCAAGCCCCGACTGGTCGTACCACTGGAGCGTTCGGCCGCCTGCTGGCTTGATGAGCTGCCGGCTGTCCTCTGGAGTCTGCGTACTACCCCGAACAAGTCAAGCAGCTTCACCCCTTTCTTCCTTGTATATGGTGCCGAGGCGGTCATCCCAACTGACATCGAGTTTGACTCGCCTCGGGTCACCATGTACACGGAGGCGGAGGCCAAGGAAGCACGAGAAGACGGTGTTGACCTGCTGGAAGAGGGTCGGCTGTTAGGACTCAGCCGGTTCGTCATCTATCAGCAGGGCTTGCGCCATTACCACAACCGGAAGGTCAAGCCAAGATCCTTCCAAGAAGGCGATCTTGTGCTCCAGCTGATCCAGCGAACAGCTGGCCAGCACAAGCTCTCGGCCCCTTGGGAAGGCCCCTTCGTCGTCAGCAAGGCCCTAGGCAACGACTCCTACTACCTGATCGACGCACAGAAGCCAAAGGCACGCAAGAGAGATGATTCCGGCAAGGAGTCGTAACGACCATGGAACGCCAATCTCCTCAGAAAATTTTACAGTTGAAAGCAGTATGTACCACGCTACCTTTTGTATTAAGTACAAGACAATGGGCCCCCCGAGGTGTACTTGGGGACTACCCTCTTTTATCTATGTATGACGAGTGTCATACCTATGAATGTATTATTACATTTGATTTTATGTCCGGCACCGGGTTCGACCAGTCGGCCCGGGGACTTGCCGCCTTGAGTTATATTAAGGTTCTACCTGCAGTCAGACAAGTAGTGTGCCGGCACCCGAGCCCTCTCTTGTTGAAAGTCACAGCTCGAAGAACCGACTGACCGACTGGCAAGAGCCAAAGGTAGGAAAGGATGCCCACACGAAAAATGGCTAAGGACTAATGAACCTATATAACACAAGCCGGCCTCCCACCACGGCTGCCGGCTGTCAGAACAGCCGGCTGGCCGGCTTCCCCATTCACCTTGCTACAATCCAAGAAAGCTAGAGTACTTGCCCTCCCAACCGGCCAAGCACTTCTCCAGCCACAGACTGCAAAACAGCTGTCCGGCTGGGAAGGCGGCGACCAAGGGAGGGCGGCAAAGGAAACAGCCAAAGGATGAAAAGCAAGAACAATGGGAAGCCAAACACATGCATGATTATATTTACACAAAAGGCCTTCAACAGACCGGCAGTCAACATAGTTTGAAATACACCCCCAGTGGGTGGAACTGTGCAAAATTAACAAAATATTGTTCAAAGAGTAACAAAACAGGAAAGTAAAGGCGGCAGATCAGGCCAAGGGCGCAGCAGGCGAGCCGGGCTGGTCGGTGGAGACGGCAGTGCCGGCTGGAGGAGTGGCCGGCTGGCGAGTCTCGGCTTGATCATCACCGGCTGCAGGCGGCGTGCTTGCACGCGCCTCGTTGCTGGAGGCACGATCAAGTTGAGGCTGGCCGGTCGCTCCACCGTCTGGCACGGCGTCTTCACCATCCTCCTCCTCCCCCTCCTCACCCTCGTCGCTAGAGTCGATCTCCTCCACCGAGTCCTCGCCATCTGCTGGGTTCAGCCTGAACCACTCCTCCGGCTGAGCAACGCCGTTATCATCCACCTCAGGAGCAAAGGCGCTGGTGTCAGTGTAGTCGACGATCGCCGAGGCACGCTGGATGATAGCCGGCCGCGCCGGCTCCAGCTCCGTGTCGGCCTCCTGCCGCCAGGTGGCCAGCTAGTCCAAGCTCAGCTCAGGATACCAGGCTTTGACAAACTCCAGCGCCCGCCTGGCGCCTGACCGAGCTACAGAAGCCTTCCAGGCCTCGAAGCGGCCAACCGCTACCTCAAGCCAGTCGGCAGTCCGACTGGGGGTACGGGGAATCACCTCGCCGGGCCAGAGAGCGGCCAGCACTTGCGCCCCAACATGCTGAAGCCGGCGGAGCATGCGGTGAGCCGGTTGGAGGCGGGCTTGAATTGCCAGGAGCTGTTCCTCAAGCGACCGACGAGCGTTCGACGCGATCTCAGCGCCAGCCTGCCTTTGCGCCTCGCGGTGGGCCTCGATGACCTGGTTGGCGGCAGTACAGTAACCAAGGAAGTACTCTACACAAGCAAGAAAGGAAGAGAAAAATACAAAGTTAGAGAATGAACCAAATGGCAAGCGGCAAGCAAGGACGAAGAAGAAGGCGGCCTACCGTCAACCAAGTCTTTGATCTGGCCGTAGCCGTTGATCAATGACAGCCTCACCTTAGCCCAGCTCGCCGCCTCGGTCTCGTACTCGGCTTGGAGGGCGGCCTCGCTGTCCTGCACCGCCTTCAGGGCCGCCTTGTGGCTCTCCTCCTGGTCGGCCAGCTTCTTGACCAGGCGGTCACGCTCCTGAGCCAAGGTGTCGAACTCAGCTTCCTGAGCGCGAAGGGCGGCCTGGGTCCCACCCAGCTGCTCCCTTAGTTTGGCGTTGGGCGCTACAGATATGGCAAAGAACAAAAAAGCAATAAGAAAGAAGTCGCCAGGAAAGATCCGGCCCGACTGCTCAGCAGTCGGCCCGAATCTCGGGGACTACACCCAGTGGGTGCGCTGACGCGCCCCCACGTGAGATAAAAGAAAGGAAGCACCTACCCCGGCTCTCCGTTAGATCAACGGTCTTCTGGGACAGCTCCCGAGCCTGGGAGTTGAAGGCAGCCGCACGGAGGTTGTGGTAGTCCTGCAAGTCGGACAGAGAAGCGAATGAGAACAAGATAGCAAACAAAGTCTACCAAGAAGTTCCAAGCCGCCTGCTCAGCAGCCGACTTGGAACTCGGGGACTACACCTAGTGGGTGCGCTGACGCGCCCCCACGGAAGAAACCAAGATCAAGAAGCAAAAAACGGGAAGACTCACCCGAATGGCTGCCCGTGTCGCGAGGAACTCGTCATTGTACTGCCTCAGCACGGCGGCCCGGGACTGAAGCCGGTTCCGGACTTCTTGTGCCGCCACATTCACCACGGCCGTCCCACCACCCGGCGTCCACCCCGAGCTGGCGCTGGCCGTCTCCACGTCCTGGGCCGACGAGCTGGAGCCCACGGCCTTCTGCGGGTCCGGCACCGAAGTTGCCTTCCCCGCGCGCTGGCGCGATGGCGACCGGACCACCAGGTCCGTCCTCGCGGCCGGCTCGCCTCCAGCAGATTGCGCAGGCGGTGCGTTAGGCCGGCTGCCTTGGGCCGCCCCAGTCGGCGATGGCGGCGCCGCCTCCCTCTCTTGGACGACGACGTCGTCCTCCTCCCTCTGCATCCCCGGCAGGTTGGCACCGGCTTCCTCCGGCGGGGGCGCCGGGATCTCGGGTGCCACGGCGCGCAGGGGGTGACAAGCAAGGCACCGGCCGCTGCGGCTGCAGCCTCCGCTTGAGCCTTGGCCGCCGCGTTGGCTTGTGCCTTCGCCGACTCCTCCGCCTCCTCCTGCGCCACCTTGGTGGCAGCCGCCCTCAGCTCCTCCGCCTCCCGCTCCTCCCGCGCCTCCCGCGCATTTCGCTCCGTCGCCGCTCGAAGCTCGGCGCGGGGGTCCATGCGGTGGGTGCTCCCGGATCCTCCCGGCGATCCAACCACGGAGGCGGCAGCGACCCCCTCAAGAGAAAGCAGAGCCCTGTTTTTTGAGTCAAGACAAGGATTCAGAAATCAACAAGAAAAGAAGAAGGAATACGCGAGAGAATCGACACTTACGCTGAAACGTTTTGTGGCTGCTTCACCACCTTACGGAAGCGGGCCGCCTTCGCGGCCGCCTCTTCCCGCCTGGTCGCCGCCGCCCCGCTCTTAGGCTTCTTCGGCCGACTGCCGAATAGGCCCGACGCGGCCCGACGCTTCTGCGTGCCGCCTCGGGCAGCCGGCGCGGCAGATGAGCCCGCGCCTTGATCAGACCGGCTGGTGGGGCGGGACGATTTCCACCTCGTCATCATCCGGCCAGTCGTCGAAGCTAGCTCCAAGCCCGGAGCCGCCTGCTTCGCCGCCTCTCGCCTCGGTGTTGTCGTCCATGGCGGCCGCCCCCAAGTCGGGGTCCTCCAAGTCATGCGCCGCCCGGTCGGGGAGAAATTGGTGATCCGCCCCCGCTGACCCGGCCGCCGGTCGAAGGAGAGGGTTCTGCCAAGACGAGCCGACTAGTCAGAGTCGACCAAAAAAAACTTGGTGATAAAACTAAAGAAGAGAAGATTTAGAAAGCATACCATAGGCGGAGGATTGGCACGGGAGTATGGCTCTTGGCCAAACTGCCACTCCTCGGAGAGCTTGCAGTTAGCGAGATAATTCACCATGTGAGCTACCTCGTCATGAGGCATCTCCTTGGTGCACATCCGACTTGGGTCGAGTTGGCCGCTCATTTGACAGATCAAATGAGGGCAGCCTTGAAGTGGGAGCACCCGGCGCACCACGAAGGCGGCCAGCAGGTCGGACCCAGTCAGGCCCTCCGACTGGATCATTACCCGCAGTCAGGTGATGGCGGCGGCTCCAGCCTGTGTCAGCGTCCTGGCCCGATAGGACCACTGGGGCCGCCTCCTAGCCGGCGGGCCGGCTATGTAAGCCGGCAAGTTGATGTAGTCGCCTTGCGGGGCGACATTCTTCACGTAGAAGTACGATTTCTGCCAGAGCTTCACCGACTGGATCAGCGTGATGACAGGGAAGGTGTTGTCGGCTGCCGACCTCCGCATCGCAATGAAGGCGCCGCTCTGAGCCGGCACGCCCTGCATCCGGGTACCGAGCTTGGATTGGAAGAATCCCCCCCCAGAGCTCGAGGGTGGGAAGAACGCCAAGAAAGCCCTCGCACAGAGTGACGAAGACAGACAACAGCACCACCGTGTTTGGAGTGAGGTGGTGCAGCTGGAGCTGATAG
Organism: Aegilops tauschii subsp. strangulata; assembly: GCF_002575655.3. Lineage (NCBI taxonomy): Eukaryota > Viridiplantae > Streptophyta > Magnoliopsida > Poales > Poaceae > Aegilops > Aegilops tauschii. The sequence continues at coordinate 332,419,388 of NC_053036.3, forward strand.
AATTCAAGGAAGGAGTGGAAGAAGGCGCTAGCTGGCAGGACGAGGCCGCGCAAGAAATGCGAGCGAAAGAGTAACCACTCGCCTTCCTCCGGCGCTGGCGTGATCTCTTTCTTCGGCGCGAGACGGACCTGCACTTGGTCCTCGCCGGGCAATCGCGGCGTCTTGCGGAGGAAGTCGATGTGGTCCGCGTGGACGTTGGAGCCGTCCCAGTCTCCGCCGTGCTGCATGACGGCAAGAAGCTGACGAAAAAGGGCGCGACGGCGGTGAAATCACGGCTACACGGCGGCGAAGCTGCGGGGTAGTGCGAAGACTAGTGGGACGGCGCGACGGCGAGAGGCTACTGCGATGGAGAGAAGGAAGAAGAAGATGGCGGAGCGAGGGAGAGCGTGCGAGCGTCTACCGCTCCCCCTCCTCCCCCTACTTATAGCCTCGTGCGGTGAAGCCGAGGAGGCGAGGTGTGGGGGGAACGTGGGATTAACTGCGCTCACTCCCCCACGTCCCGCGATTATCGCGCCCTAATGACGTGCGGAAACTGCCATCGGAAGGCGAGCGGCCCGCTTTGGGCCACAGAAAATCCACGCTTGGGCCTAGGCATGGGAGTGGTGGGCCCCGGCCTGCGGCGGCGTCCTGTCGCGCGCGTGGGCTGGCAGGCTTTTTCAGCCGGAAGGTGCCACGTGGCACGCGGGCGACGAGCGGCCGGCCCGCAGCCCGGCGAGCGCACCGGCTCGCTCCCGCCTTCAGACTTCAAAAATTTCGCCAAGACGGCGCACCCAACCGAAGCCGGCTCCTAGCTGTTGGCTCTTCAAGATAAGAAGTTGACCGAGCTTCTCGACCTCCTCTCAGCCTCGAAGCCCAACCAGCTTTGGGGACTACTGTCAGAGTAAATGGCCACGGGTAGCCTAACCGACTCCCCCTGGCTTTTCAAAAAATTACCAGGCCAATCGAGCCTTCAAGCATCCAGAGCACAGGGCCGCCTTCCCCTGGCCGGCTATCACCCAGGCCGACTACCAGAAGGCGACCCGGCCTCAAAAACCTTCCCGAAGAGAACTACAAGATGGCCGACTCTAGGAAGCCGGCCCTAAGAGGACCGACTCCCAGAAGCCGGCCATGAAGAAGGCCGACTCCCAGAAGCCGGCCAAGACTGCACCCTCAAGGGCTGCACCCACATAACAGTGATGAGACGGGGCGTGGCTACAGTACAACCTGCCACCCCCCGAATCATGGAGCACGCGCGGCCACAGTACGCCGTACGGGTCGGCCATCCCACGTCCGGCGTGGCACTGTTGCCATGTTGACCATGAGACCACCCACGACAGGCGCCAGTACGGCCCGCGGGCGGCGGGCCCCTTCAGCCAGAGAGATGCTCAAAGGCGGCTAGGCCTCCCCCAGTCGGCCTGGGGCATAGGCGGCTCCCAACAGCCGGCTATCCCCCATCCTCGAAGTATGTGCATCATTAAGGAGACAAGACGAGGTAAGGCTACAGTGAGAACCCACAAGGCGGCGGCACTGTGGCCATGCTTACCTTGACAAAGCCCTCATCATCAAAGGTGAGGCTACAGTAACCAGCCACCGACAAGACCCCCAGGCGGTGGGGCCGGCCTATTGGCCATGAGGCCGGCAGCCGGCGGGACCCACCAGTCTGCGGGCCCCAGCGGTCGGCGGAGAAGTCGGCGAATACAGACACTGACGGCTAGGACCCGCATCCAACCGGATTACCATTGTACCCCTGGGGGGTAGGCCTATATAAACCCCCCAGGGCACCCATGCAAAGGGTTGATCTCTGATAGTTTTAGACACCACGTAGAGAGAAAAGGAGAGCTAGCCTTGCCCTTCTTCTTCCTCTAGCCGAACAGCTCAAGTAGCCTCTTGTAGCTACTTGTATTGATCTAGTGATCATGCAGAGAGCCCGCAGAGCAGGATTAGGGGTGTTATCTCCACGGAGAGCCCCGAACATGGGTATGATTCGCCGGCGTGCATGTCTTCGCCTTATCCTGTTTCTAGGCACCGGCGATGTCTTACTGGCTCCCACAATGATAAGCCACCCGTTGGCATATGTCGCACCTACCACCCGACACTGGTCGTGCCGCATGCTCCTGCCTCCCGTGGCCGGCTGTGCTGCCGCGGAGGCCTCACCGCCCTACTATTCCCACCGCTGGCCAGCCTACGGCGATGGCAGCCTCACACCGCAGCCAAACCAGTGAACCCTCGTACTCCTCTCCGCGTGGGCTTCCACTTCCGCATCTTCCCCGGCTCCGCGTCGTCCCCTTCCTAGGCCTCGCCGTCGTCCACCGCCCTGGTGCTCTCGGCGCCGCGTGGTCAACGTGGTCAAGGAACGGCTTCCATTGGACGTGGACTGTACGTGGAGAGGCTGACAGCTGGGTCCATGGCCGCAGCAAGGAAGTGCCTCCTTATTACACGCAAAATAATTATTCCTCCACCTGACAGCGGGGACCCACCGGACGGGCCACCATATTTTGCGAAAAAAAGTTCCCGCCTGACTGCTGGGACCCACCAGCTACATCTTCGCACACAAGGAAGTGCGTCCGGGCAAATAAACAATTCTCCCCCTGACTGCTGGGACCCACCAGCTACATCTTCGCATGCAAGGAAGTGCGTGACAGTCGGGACCCACCTGGTCGAAGCGTACGTAGCGTTGTCATTCTAGTCGCGAACGTGTACGTACATACTGGTCGATGTAGAGGCGCGCACGTGTCGTAGTAGAGGCGCGCACGTAGCATGTACACATACGTACAGTGGCCAGTGTGCAAGAAAGAAAATACGGCCACGTACGTACATATGGGCAGGGTCTCGAACGCCTACTCGCGCATACGTACGGCCAGGGCTCGTGTACATGGCTGGGTCGGAACGGAGAAACTGCGTCGTCGTCGTGTTCATGGGGAGCCAACTGGCTGGGTCGGAACGGAATGCGTCGTCGTGTTCATCGGGAGGGCTTGGACGGAACAGCCGATGGAAACAAGGCCTGGCGTACCGCAGAACGGAGGAAACGGCCGTGTGTTCGACCGGCCATGGTCGAAACGGGATCTTGTTCATCGGGAGGGGTCTGGCGTACCGCAAAACGGAGGAAACATACCTCCTATGGTCGAAGGGGTGTGGCGTACTGCAAAACGGAGGAAACGGACTTGTGTTGGAGCGCTACGGTCGAAACGGGGGTCCTGTTCATCGGGAGGGGTGTGGCGTACCGCAAAACAGGACTCCACGGGATACTGTTCATATCCACCGTCGACCCCCTCCAGCCTCCACGGGCTACTGGTCATCCACCGTCGACCTCCTCCAGCCTCCACCTGCGACTGTTCATCCACGGGTTCCAGTTCATCCAGCCTCCACCACGCGCTACTCCACCGGCTACTGTTCAACCGGCCCTCTCCGCGGGCTCCTATTCAACCACCCCTCCACGGGCTACTGTTCATCCAGCCCTCTGCCGTCTACTGTTCATTCTGCCCTCCACAGGGTGGTCCTGTTCATCCAGCCCTCCACGGGGTCCTGTTCATCCAGCCCCAACCGGCTCGATCGATCGGGGTCCTGTTCATCCAGAGGCAAACCACGGGGTCCTGTTCATCCACCCCCATCGGGAACTGTTCATCCAAACCCCCCAGCAAGGCTCACTGTTCATCCAGAGGCAGCATCGATCGGCTTCAGTTAGCAGCAGTAGCGAAGGAATCGCTCGATCGGGTTCAGTTAACAGCCATCGATCGATCGCTCGGGTTCAGTAACGCGTAGCCTGTAGTGCAATCGCTCGGGTTCAGTTAGAGCCCAACGCCTCGCTCGGGTTCAGTTAGAGCCCAACGCCTCGCACCCAAGCGCGTGCGTGTACGAGAGAAACGCGCATCGCTCGGCCCCGACCACCCACCGTAACCGGGAACACCCCGATATTTTCCTCGCCCTCGCTTCTACCACGGTATTTTCCGTCATGGACGGCCCAAAGAATGTCATGCAGCTGCGTCTTCGGCCCGCCCAGGACGAAAAGCCCATTTCCTGTCATGATTTTTTGTCATAGAAGTAGGACCCCACCACATCTATGATGATACTGGGTTTTGTCACAATTATCGTCATAGAAGTGTCATAAGTATGACAGAAATTTTTTCGTTCGGCCCAAAATGTCACGGATGTGTCTTTTTTTGTAGTGATCATACCACATCACAACCATCTTAATAGCATGTTGGCACGCAAGGTAAACCATTATAAACTCCTAGCTAATTAAGCATTGCATGAGCAACTATAATCTCTAATTGTCATTGCAAACATGTTTCATTCATAATAAGCTGAATCAGGAACGATGAGCTAATCATATTTACAAAAACAAGATAGGTCGAGTTCATACCAGCTTCTCTCATCTCAATCAGTCCATCATATATCGTCATTATTGCCTTTCACTCACATGACCGAATGGTGTGGATAATAATAATAGTGCACGTGCATTGGACTAAGTTGGAATTTGCAAGCATTTAAAACAAGGGAGGAGACAAGGTAATATGGGCTATTGGTTAAATCAACAATAATGCATATGAGAGCCACTCAACATTTTCATCATGGTCTTCCCCTCTCGACCCCCAAAGAAAAGAAAAGAAATAAAACTATTTACAAAGGAAAGCTCCCAACAAACAAAAGAAGAACGAGAAATCTTTTTGGGTTTTATTTTAGTTACTACTACAGGCATGGAAAGTAAACTAGCTAAAAGCTACAACTAATGTTTTTTTATTTTTCTTAAGTTTTTTCAAACACACAAGAAAAAGACTTAGAAAAGGAAATAAACTAGCATGGATAGTACAATGAAAAAGTATGAGCACCGACAACTGGAATGAGTGTGTGAACATGAATGTAATGTCGGTGAGAAATACGTACTCCCCCAAGCTTAGGCTTTTGGCCTAAGTTGGTCTATGCCCACGGCTGGCCTGGCGGATATCCAAAGTCGTAGCTAGGGTCGTACTGAGATGCAACAGCAACTGTCTAACGAGCTGCAGCTTGGAGGCGAGCTGCCTCCGTCCTCCTCTCCTACTCGTTCGCCTCCTCCCTGGTTATAACATATCTCCTTTTTGCCTGAAAGCCAAAGAAAGTAGGAGCAGGGAGAGGAACATGGACAGTGCGTCGCCTATCAAAGATTAGTCGCTACTGAAGGAACTGTTCATTCCTCTCAAGAAACTGATGGCGAACCATAGCATTATAATCTAGATAAGCAGGAGGCAACCTCATATCTTTTCACGTATGGGTACATCAAGATAATTAGCTACACGAGTTGCATAAATTCCACCAAACAAATCTCCACTTGTACCGTTAAGATGCAACCTTCATGCAATAATAGCCCCCAAGTTATATTGTTTATCACCTAATACCGCACTCTTGAGGACACAAAGATCTGGAACACACATGTGACAGGCCTCATCTTTACCGTTAATGCATCTACCTATAAAGAGAGCAAAATAATGTATGGAAGGGAAATGAATGCTCCCTATGGTAGCTTGTGTGATTTCTCTAGATTCCCCCACAGTGATACTAGCAAGAAAATCTTTATTCAGATTTGCGAGGTTCACTAACATTACCCCACTGCGGGAGTTTACAGGCAATATTAAAATCTTCTAGGTCCATGGTATATGATTTATCATAGAGATCAAATAAAACAGTGTGAGAATTACGCGAAGATGTAAATTTAAACCTCCTCAGAAAGGAATCAGTTAGGTAGTGGTATTGTAAGCACTTATCTGACACGAAGTTCTCAAGATCAGCATTACGCACATACGCGTCAAATTCATCCTTGATACCTCCTTGGACCATAAACTCCTCTGACGGCCATTCACAGGGCCACACTTGAGCTTCCCTCGGTGGTTCATCGTCTGGCTCACGTATCGCGAGCCTTGGTCCTTGATTCCTTGAGGAACCACCTTGGTACATTTTCCTGAACATTTTTCTTTCTATGAAAAATTTCTGAAATTTTAGTGACTCAAAATAAAAGTGAAACAAACTCAACAAGATTGATAACAACTACTCCCACAAGTTCCTAGAGACTATATCATGCATTAGAACAACTTTTGACCATATAAGTTTGACATGCAAGCTCAAGAACAGGATCACCTAAGCAGAAAAATTTTGCAATAAATAAAGCACTAGAAAAAAACTAATTGGACCATTGGAGGAGTCACATACCAAAGAAAAATCTCCCCAAACAGTTTTGTGAATGGAGCTTTGAGCAAGGAGATCGAAAATGGCAGCAAGATGAGCTAGAACACGGGTTTGAGCTATGGGAGGATTTTTTTTCTGGAGGAAGACGAAGTGAGTGGGTGCTAGAATAAGTGGAGGGGGTCCACGTGGGGCCCACGAGGCAGGGGCGCGCGCCCCAGCGGGGTGGGCGTGATACGTCTCCAACGTATCTATAATTTTTTATTATTCCATGCTATATTATATTTTGTTTTGGACATTATTGGGCTTTATTATACACTTTTATATTATTTTTGGGATTAACCTATTAACCGGAGGCCCAGCCCAGAATTGATGTTTTTTTGCCTATTTCAGAGTTCCGCAGAAAAAGAATATCAAACGGAGTCCAAACGGAATGAAACCTTCGGGAACGTGATTTTCGGAATGAACGTGATCCACATGACTTGGACCCTACGTCAAGACATCAACCAGGAAGGCACGAGGTAGGGGGCGCGCCTACCCCCCTGGGCGCGCCCTCCACCCTCGTGGGCCCCATGTTGCTCCACCGACGTACTTCTTCCTCCTATATATACCTACGTACCCCCAAACTACCAGATATAGAGCCAAAAACCTAATTGCACCGCCGCAACCTTCTGTACCCGTGAGATCCCATCTTGGGGCCTTTTTCGGAGCTCCGCCGGAGGGGGCATCGATCACAGAGGGCTTCTACATCAACACCATAGCCTCTCCGATGATGTGTGAGTAGTTTACGTCAGACCTTCGGGTCCATAGTTATTAGCTAGATGGCTTCTTCTCTCTTTTTGGATCTCAATACAATGTTCTCCCCCTCTCTTGTGGAGATCTATTCAATCTAATCTTCTTTTGCGGTGTGTTTGTTGAGACCGATGAATTGTGGGTTTATGATGAAGTTTATCTATGAACAATATTTGAATCTTCTCTCAATTCTTTTATGTATGATTGGTTATCTTTGCAAGTCTCTTCGAATTATCAGTTTGGTTTGGCCTACTAGATTGATCTTTCTTGCAATGGGAGAAGTGCTTAGCTTTGGGTTCAATCTTGCGGTGTCCTTTCCCAGTGACAGTAGGGGCAGCAAGGCACGTATTGTATTGTTGCTATCGAGGATAACAAGATGGGGTTTATATCATATTGCATGAGTTTATCCCTCTACATCGTGTCATCTTACTTAAAGCGTTACTCTGTTCTTATGAACTTAATACTCTAGATGCATGCTGGATAGTGGTCGATGTGTGGAGTAATAGTAGTAGATGCAGGCAGGAGTCGGTCTACTTGTCTCGGACGTGATGCCTATATACATGATCATACCTAGATATTCTCATAACTATGCTCAGTTCTGTCAATTGTTCAACAGTAATTTGTGCACCCACCGTAATACTTATGCTCTCGAGAGAAGCCACTAGTGAAACCTATGGCCCCCGGGTCTATTTTCCATCATATTAATCTTCCGTAAACAAGCTATTTCTAGCACCGTTTTTATTTTGCTTTATTTACTTTGCATCTTTGTCATAAAAATACCAAAAATATTATCTTATCATATCTATCAGATCTCACTCTCGTAAGTGACCGTGAAGGGATTGACAACCCCTTTATTGCGTTGGTTGCGAGGATTTGTTTGTTTGTGTAGGTGCGAGGGACTCGTGCGTGGCCTCCTACTGGATTGATACCTTGGTTCTCAAAAACTGAGGGAAATACTTACGCTACTTTGCTGCATCACCCTTTCCTCTTCAAGGGAAAACCAACGCAATGCTCAAGAGGTAGCAGGGCGCGCCCTGTGTCGGTGTCAAAACCGGCCGATCTCGGGTAGGGGGTCCCGAACTGTGCGTCTAAGGTCGGTGGTAACAGGAGACAGGGGACACAATGTTTACCCAGGTTCGGGCCCTCTCTATGGAGGTAATACCCTACTTCCTGCTTGATTGATCTTGATGAATATGAGTATTACAAGAGTTGATCTACCACAAGATCGTAATGGTAAAACCCTAGAAGTCTAGCCTGTCTGACCATGATTATGATTGTGTTGTTTCTACAGACCTAACCCTCTGGTTTATATAGACACCGGAGGGGACTAGGGTTACATAAAGTCGGTTACAGAGAAAGGAATCTTCATATTTGGTCGCCAAGCTTGCCTTCCACGCCAAGGAGAGTCCCATCCGGACACGGGTAGAGTCTTCGGTCTTTGTATCTTCACAGCCCATCAGTCCGGCCCATGGCTAACAGGCCTGACGCCCGAGGACCCCTTAGTCCAGGACTCCCTCAGTAGCCCCTGAACCAGACTTCATTGACGAGGTGTCCGGCGCGCAGATAGTATTCGGCATTGCAGGGCGGGTTCTCCTCCGATGACTTCAAAGTGATGTATTCTACTTTCCATTTAATGTCGTACCCCTCGGCTTCTGTGTATCAACAACTTCAGCTTCCACATGTCGAGCGAATGTGAGAGGTCAGGGTGTTTTTACACATAACACCCCGGCACTGTAAGGAGGAGTGTCTATTTAAAGAGATTAGATCTCAGATCCATCCAGCACCACGCGGAAACATCTCAGAGCTTGCTAGGAAAGACCATTCCAACATGGCTAGCGCTCCCAGCTCCTCCCGTCCCAGCATCCTAGAAAAAGGTGATTGGGAGAAATGTTCCGTATCCCACGGTCAGCTAGTGAAGCTGCAAACACAGGGATTTCTTCCCCCCGCGGATCTGGTCCCTGTTCGGGCGGGGTTGACCTCCTTCAATGACGGGGCCCAGGCAGAAAATTTCCCCAATCCATCTGGTGGGGACCGAGTGTGCTTCATCCCGTATTTGCTAAGTGGTGTCGAATTTCCAATTCATCCGTTCCTCCGAGGGCTTCTGGAGTATTATGGCCTCCAACTGCACAACTTCACTCCCGCCTCCATCTTGCATATCGCGGGTTACGTCGCTCTTTGCGAGCTATTCTTGGGTTGTGAAGCCCATTTTGAATTGTGAGAAAGCTATTCTGTCTCATCCCGCGCAACCACAAGGGATCAATATTTGAAGTGGGCGGAGCCGAAATATGGCGCATCGCCGAGACCGGATACCTGGGCGGCACACCTAAGAAGGCATCCGAAGAGTGGCCTTCCGAATGGTTCTATATTGAGGACGTCACACTTCCTGACCCAGTTCGGAGGGGTCTTCCCGAGTTCACAAGCGTTCCTTTGAAGAAACGCCATAGCTGGCGCCCTCGGAGCCTCGAGGAGGAAGATAGTACGGAAGTTCGTCAACTCATGAGCAAGATAAGGACGCTCGCCCAGTCCGGATTATCAATAGTCGAGGTAATGGCGACTTCCATAGTACGGGGGGTTCAGCCACTCCAATACAGAGGGCTTCCCATGTGGCACTACAATGGGGAGGATGACGCCTCCCGCTGCGGCCGGAAGGGTCAGGACACCCCCGTCGCTCTGGCCAAAATATTGGCCGAATTGTTCAAAGGGGAAGAAGAGGAATTTCTTCGTATCAAGCGCAGAGATGGATTTTCCATGTACAATCCTCCTAGCTGGGTAAGTCCCAACCCCTCTGCTCTACTCACTCCACTCCCTGAGCCACTTTCAATGAATATTAATCTGTCCATTTATAATAGCACTGGCGAAAGATCTCCGAGGGGCTTCACAGCCCCGCCCCACAACCAGGGCCACAATCGGAACCTAGACCCCGAATTCGAAGAGGATCCGGATATATTCATGGTGCTCGATGATGGGGTGTTTTACCAGGCGAGCTATGATGGCACAGAGGTGGCCATCACCACCGATTATCCCGGTCTTCTCCCTGCTTCGCACGTAAGTAATCAGGAGACATCCCCTCCGAAAGAGTTCCGTTGTTCTACCTCACCCACCGCACTGTCTCGTGCTCAAAAGCGGAGGCGTTCGGCGCGCCATGCTACCCAGGAGGCCACTCCAAAGAGAGTGGCCCCTACGCCAGGCAAGCCTTCGAAGAGGAAGGCAAACAAAGACACGACCGAGCCTTCATCGAAGAGGTATTCATTTGTAAATATGCCCCTTGGCAGTCGCATCCAACTTTTAATTTTTCGCTTGTCCTGTATCAGGAAAAGAGTTCAACGGACTATGTCCGGGGGTCCGGCCGATCATACTCCCAACAGCCGGGATCCAGATCCTGCTGCAAAGACAGCGGTTGATATGGGGGCGAGGTCGGATTGTCCTTCGGCAGAGGATTCATATGATGTATCCGTCACAAACTCGGAAGTGGAGAGCACCATGAATCATCGGCACCAGAGGGCCATTCTACGGGACCCCAGCTTTACCAAAGAGGCATTCAATGCCTTCAGCTCGGCTGATGCATACATCCGAGCTGCTCGAGACGGGCTTAACAGAGCCACAGATCAGCATTTAAAAGATATGTGGGTAAATTTACATTGTCCAAATATGATAATTATATGCCAGTAGCCCCCGAGACTTGAAGCAGTTAATACAACTGATTTAAGGATCATTGTATAACCAGGTGCTTCCGGAGAAGAACAACCTGTTGTCTCAAGAGCTAGAAAAGTGTCAGACATAGCTAACTGCTGTTACCGCCGAACTGGAGAAATCCAAGGAGGCGTCAACTGGTAATATTCGCCTCCATCGAGAAAACATAATTATATGCCAGCTATGTTAACACTGTTGCTTATCTCATGACAGGATCGTCAGATCAACTGGAGGAGCAATTGAAGGCCGCTCAAGCGGGTGAGAAAGAGCCCAAAAGTCTACTTGCCGCGGGCGAACTTGTGTTGACACGGGTCAGGGAGGAGAAAAACAAACTCCAGGATTCCAACACCCAGCTGGGCGAAGAACTGAAAGATGTGCAGGCCCAGCTGGTTGACTCCGTGAAGGAGAATAAAAGGCTGCGAGGCGGCATATTCAGTATGTGGTCAAACTTATCTTTGAGTAATTCGGAGATAAAGGGGACTGACAGAGTTATGTCTGCAGGTATGCTGACCGATCGTCCCAAAGAGGAGATGTCCGGATTCTCGGGCGATCTGCTACAAGAGCTGTCGCAAATGCACGAGCAAGCTCGACAGGCGATGGGAAGTGTTGCCAAGGCCTTGTGGCCATCCGCCTCCCCTCCAGGAAAGATGTAGGAGCTTATACAACTATTCAAGGGAGCACGGTGGCACTTTCGATTGTGGAAGATATCGGCCTGCCGGGAAGGTGCACGAGAAGCCTGGGCCATGGTGAAAACACGGTATAACAAGCTTGACCCGAATCATATGGCTCGGGTCGGACCTCTAGGGTCAGATGGAAAATAAGTTCCCGTTAATTTGGTATATGACCAAGTAGAAGTAGCCGCCAAATATTCCCAGCAGGATTGTAAGTTACACAGCCTGCTGGACAGCATAGAGGAGGAAATTTTTGAGTCCAAGTGACTATGTAATTTCCTTGACATATGTAACTCTAGCTGAATTGTAAAACGATTGTCATGGTAGACCTTTTCGCTTCAACCTCTGGAGTGTTTTCCGAATACCTGAGCGGTAAAATAGACCGCGGTATGCGTGGAAACCAGGCGTAGGGGTCATAGTTGCTTGAACAGACAAGTTGTATCCAGCTAGTTATGCTATATTACATTATGATTGTAAGAAACATCTTCCAGAGAGAATAGTTCTGTTAAGGGTTCCTTTCCCTGGGTGTGCATGCGTTAAAATGCATGTCCGAACTGTGATTGGAAAAATCGCAGTATACATAACATCTGGGGGTTCACAATGGGGTGAATGCAAAAACATCTTTAATCCACCGACCGAGTATTCCCTTAAGAACGCTAGCTTTCGGCTTCACCCGGTCTGAGGTACACGTCCGGATGACCCGGCAGTAACAATCGCAGAGGTGCTCCCTTTATGCCCTAGCCGGACTAACGGGAATGTAGGGCATAAGCATAGGAGCCAGGCAACCCAGCTTGGCCAAAACTTAAGTCATATCGATGCATATAATGGCGAAGAAAAGGTACATATGGGAAAAACACATATGTGATGAGCTTGATGCTCGGAAAATAATAATAATAATAATAAGCTTTTGTCCGGGAAGCCCCCAGGTATAATGGACATACATGTTCGAGGATGTGTATGTGACAGGTGCACGGTTTAGCCGCGCAAAAGCTTTAAGGATAGAGAAAAAAAGAATGAAAAGAGAGGAAAAAATAATGGAAACAACAGGGAGAAGGAGACGAACAAATAGTTCGGCGCTAGGCATAGAATCTTCGGAGTCTGGCCGCGTTCCAGGGGTTCGGCTCTAGGCGATTGTGTGATGCATCACGCAGGCGGTACGCTCCTCCAGTGAGAACTTCGTCAATGATGAAGGGACCATCCCATCTGGGCTTGAGTTTGTCCTTTTTCCTCTCCGGCAAGCGTAGAACGAGTTCGCCGACATTATAAGTCTTGGCCCGTACTTCTCTGCTTTGATCTCTGTGGGCCTGTTGTTGATAAAATGCGGAACGGGCTTTTGCAATGTGACACTCCTCCTCCAGGGCATCTAGGTTGTCCTGCCGATCAAGCTCGGCCTCTCTCTCTCTCTTCGTACATACGCACTCGAGGTGAGTCGTGAATAATATCGCAGGGCAATACAGCCTCCGCGCCGTACACCATGAAGAAAGGTGTATATCTAGTAGTGCGGTTGGGCGTGGTCTGCAGCCTCCAGAGTACGGAGTCGAGCTCCTCAACCCAGTGCTTGTCTGATTCTCTCAAAGACCTCACTAGTCTGGGTTTAATGCCGCTCATAATAAGACCATTGGCCCGTTCGACTTGACCGTTTGTTTGCGGGTGATAGACGGAGGCGTAATCAAGCTTAATGCCCAGATTAGCGCACCAGGTTTTCACCTCATCGGCTGTGAAATTGGAGCCGTTATCGGTGATGATGCTGTGTGGAACACCATAACGGTGCACAACACCGGATATGAATTCTACCACTGGCCCGGCCTCGGCCGTTTTAACTGGTTTGGCCTCTATCCACTTAGTGAATTTATCCACCATAACCAGCGGATACTTTTTCTTATGGATTCCTCCTTTAAGGGGTCCGACCATATCAAGCCCCCAGACCGCGAAAGGCCAAGTGATGGGGATTGTTTGTAGAGCGGTGGGGGGCATATGGCTTTGGTTGGCGAAGAGCTGGCATCCGACGCAACGTTGGACAAGGTCCTATGCATCTGCTCGGGCTGTCGGCCAATAAAAACCTGTATGGAAGGCCTTGCTAACAAGGGCCCGAGCTGCGGCGTGGTGACCGCCGAGACCGGCATGAATTTCAGCCAGGAGCTGCCGCCCCTCTTCCTCGAAGATACATCTTTGAAGGACTCCGGTAGCGCTTTTCTTGTAGAGCTCTCCGTTGTGAACCTTGTAGGCCTTCGAACGCCGGACAATGCGGCGAGCCTCATTCTGGTCCTCAGGGAGTTCTCTCCTATTAAGGTAGGCCAAGAAGGGTTCGGTCCATGGGGCAATGACTGCCATGATGAGATGGGCCGACGGTGTTACTTCGGTGGCTGAGCCCCCGATGATATCAGCGTGTTCAGAATCTGCGGTTGTGCTCGGATCCGGACTGGTGTTGCCGCTCTCCCCTTGCCACACCACGGACGGCTTACAAAGCCTTTACAGAAAGATTTTAGGTGGGACGGGGTCGCGCTTGGCGCCGATGCGAGCAAGGACGTCCGCCGCTTGATTACTTTCTCGAGCCACGTGATGAAACTCGAGCCCCTTGAACCGAGCCGACATTTTCAGGACGGCGTAATGATAAGCCGCCATTTTCTGATCTTTGGCATCGAAATCTCCATTTATTTGAGATAATGCAAGGTTTGAGTCCCCGCGCACTTCCAGGCGTTGTATGCCCATGGAGACAACCATCCGAAGACCATGCAATAAGGCCTTGTATTCGGCTGCGTTATTGGAGTTTGTGTATAATATCTGGTGTACGTACTGGACTACGTCTCCAGTGGGGGACGTTAAAACAACGCCCGCTCCTAATCCTGCCAGCATTTTGGAACCATCAAAATACATAACCCAGTTGGAATATGTGTCATACTCTTTGGGGAGTTCGGCCTCTGTCTATTCGGCGACGAAGTCCGCCAGTACCTGGGATTTAATGGCTCGACGCGGTTTGTATGTTATGTCGAATGGAAGGAGCTCAATGGCCCATTTGGCAATCCGGCCCGTAGCATCGCGATTGTTTATTATGTCATTGAGTGGTACTTCGAAAGCCACCGTTATCGAACACTCTTGGAAGTAGTGTCGTAGCTTCCGGGATGCCATGAAGACCGCGTAGGCTATCTTTTGATAATGAGGGTACCAGGATTTGCATGGTGTGAGGACAGTGGATACATAGTATACCGGCTTCTGAAGCGAGAATTTGTGTCCGTCCTGCTCTCGCTCAACGATGAGCACGGCGCTCACCACCTGGTGTGTTGCCGATATGTATAATAACATGGGTTCGCCAATGTTCGGCGCTGCCAGGATTGGGTTGCTTGCTAGAAGGGATTTTATTTCTTCCAGTCCGGCCATTGCCGCATCCCTCCACTCGAAGTGATCGGTGCGCCGGAGAAGGCGATAGAGTGGCAATGCCTTTTCTCCCAATCTGGAGATAAAGCGGCTTAAAGCTGCCACACATCCGGCAAGTCTTTGGACCTGTTTAAGGTCTGTTGGCGTAGCCAATTGTGACAAAGCTCGGATTTTGGCTGGATTTGCTTCAATTCCTCTATTGGAAACAATGAAGCCCAGTAGTTTTCCAGCAAGGACGCCGAAAACACACTTTTCCGGATTGAGCTTGATGTCATATGCACGGAGGTTGTCGAATGTGAGATGTAAGTCGTCTAGTAGTGACTCGACGTGCCTAGTTTTAATGACGACGTCGTCCATGTATGCTTCAACTGTCTTGCCGATCTGTTTCTCCAGGCATGTTTGAATCATGCGTTGGTAGGTTGCCCCGGCGTTTTTGAGCCCGAAGGGCATGGTGTTGAAGCGGAATGGCCCATATGGGGTAGTGAATGCCGTTGCGGCTTGATCGTTCTCCTTCATTTTGATTTGATGGTATCCGTAATATGCATCGAGGAAGCACAGTGAGTCGTGTCCTGCGGTGGCATAAATGATCTGGTCGATGCGGGGGAGGGGGAAGGGATCCTTAGGGCAGGCTTTATTGAGGTCTTTGAAATCGACGCACAGGCGCCAGGATTTATCCTTCTTTGGCACCATCACCAAGTTTGCTAGCCAGTCCGGGTGTTTGATTTCTCTAATGAATCCGGCTTTGATTAGCTTGGCTAGCTCCTCCCCCATAGCTTGACGTTTGGGTTCGGAAAAGCGCCGCAGTGTTTGCTTGACCAGTTTATATCCCTTCAATATATTGAGGCTGTGTTCGGCCAATCTGCGTGGGATTCCTGGCATATCAAAAGGGTGCCAAGCGAATATATCCCAATTCTCGTGCAGGAACTCTCGTAGCGCGGTGTCGACCGTTGGGTCTAGTTGTGCCCCGATAGCTGATGTCTTCTTGGGGTCCGTTGGATGGACTTGGAATTTGACTATTTCTTCTGCTGGTTTGAAGGAGGTGGATTTGGGTCGTTTGTCCAGGATTACATCGTCCCTATCCACCGCGGAGCGCAATGCGGTTAATTCTTCGGCCGCGAGGGCTTCTGATAATGCCTCAAGGGCCAGGGATGCGGTTTTATTTTCGGCGCGGAGTGCTATGTCCGGATCACTGGCGAGAGTGATTATGCCGTTGGGCCCGGGCATCTTGAGCTTCATATACCCGTAGTGAGGTATAGCTTGGAAGCATGTAAATGCATCTCGCCCCAGTACGGCGTGATATCCACTGTTGAAAGGGGCCAGTTGGAAGGTTAATTCTTCTAACCGATAGTTCTCCGGTGTGCCAAATACCACATCAAGCGTGATTTTTCCCGCGCATCGCGCCCCTCGACTGGGAATAATTCCTCAGAAGGTCATGCTACTTTGCTCGATGCGGCTCCTGTCTATTTCCATTTTGCTGAGTGTATCCTCGTAAATGAGGTTTAGTCCGCTACCGCCGTCCATGAGAACCTTAGTGAGCCGAAAGCCGTCCATGATCGGACTGAGGACCAAGGCGGCTGGTGCCCGGACTGCCTTTAATTTTGGTTCGTCACCGACATTAAAAGTTATAGCCGTGTTGTTCCAAGGGTTTATTGCTGTGATTTGGCAGACTTCGGCGAGGTCGCGGAGTGCCCTTTTACGCTTATTGTTTGAAGCGAAGGTCTCGAAGACCGTCAATACTCTGGGGTCGTCGTCTTCGGGGGGTGTTGCTCTGGGGTGTTTTTGGCGAGGATATCCTCGCTGCTCTTGGCCACTTGCCGGAGTATCCAACATGCTCTAAGGCTGTGGGTTGATATGGTATCCGGTGTTGTGTGTATTTTGCATGGACCATCAAGCCATCCCTCCAGAATGGTTCCATGCCCTGTAACGGGCTTATATTTCTTTACTATTGGGCCGGGCGTGCCGCGAGGGTGCGTCCTTTTCACCTGAACGAGGGGTTGGGTGCAAACCGGTGGTTCCCAGCGGGCTGCCTGAGTTTTCCAGGCGCTTTCCATCACGCAGTACTTGTGTACTATGGTTGCCAAGTCTGCGAAGTGTGATACACGACGGCGGTTGACGACGTTGAGGATTCCTTCATCCGTGCAATTGTTGCGGAACGTTGAGATCGTGTCTCCGTCGCGGCAATATTTAATCTTGTCTTTGACAAGGAGGAATCTGGCCCAGAAGTGATGGACCGTTTCCTGAGACTGCTATTGTATGCCCATGAGAGCGCTCATATCTGGGTGGGTGGGTGGATTTAAATCCGAATCCTGGCCCAATTTGGGATCCGGAGTCTCAAGAACTTCCGAACTTAATAGTTCGGGCTCCGGGATGTCAACCGATTTTTTAGGCTTGTCACCCAATTCTATGTTCGGAGGACAAGGCGTGTCATTCTGCCAGCAGGTGTCCGGCTCTTCAAGCTCGGAGATCCGAACATAGTTCGTCCTCAGTATAGAGGAAGAGTTGTCGCCTTGCTCCTCTACTACCGCTATCTGATGGGTGATCGGTGGAGTTTTAATTTCTCTCTGGTCGGGTTTAAGCTCAATCCGATCATAGTCTGTGGCGACCCCCAGGGCGGCGATGCGATCTAGGAGCTCGTTTAAAGATGACAACTCCGCCGGATCCTTCTGCTTGGAGTATTTGGAGTCAACATGGAGGGGATTTTCGATGACCCGAGAAGTCATCGTCGGCTTAAAGACCGAACGGGCGGTCATGGTAAAGCCGCCCAGCCGGAGGGTTTGGCCTGGGGCCAGTGCTCCTCCAGAGGTAACATTGTCCTTGAGAACAAGGCGAGCCATCAATCTTATCTTCGACGTCACAGCGGAACTCTCAATGAAAGCACCAATGTCAGTGTCAAAACCGGCGGATCTCGGGTAGGGGGTCCCGAATTGTGCGTCTAAGGTCGATGGTAACAGGAGACATGGGACACTATGTTTACCCAGGTTCGGGCCCTCTCTATGGAGGTAATACCCTACTTCCTGCTTGATTGATCTTGATGAATATGAGTATTACAAGAGTTGATCTACCACGAGATCATAATGGCTAAAACCCTAGAAGTCTAGCCTGTCTGACTATGATTATGATTGTGTTGTTTCTACAGACCTAACCCTTCGGTTTATATAGACATCGGAGGAGACTAGGGTTACATAAAGTCGGTTACAGAGAAAGGAATCTTCATATTTGGTCGCCAAGCTTGCCTTCCATGCCAAGGAGAGTCCCATCCGGACACGGGTAGAGTCTTCGGTCTTTGTATCTTCACAGCCCATCAGTCCGGCCCATGGCTAACAGGCCGAACGCCCGAGGACCCCTTAGTCCAGGACTCCCTCACCCTGCACCCTCGTGGCCAAATGGTGTGTCTCCCTGGCGTGTTCTCAGTGCCAGATATTCTTAAATATTCCAGAAAAAATCATATATAATTTTCAGGACATTTGGAGAACTTTTATTTTCGGGGTATTTTTATTGCAAGGATAATTCAGAAAACAAAGAGAAAATACTAATTTTGCTTTATTTAATCTAAATAAAAGAAAGTAAAAGGAGGATACAGAAAGTTGTGCCTTCTAACTTCATCCATCTCATGCTTATCAAAAGGAAGCCACTAACAAGGTTGATCAAGTCTTGTTGACAAACTCTTTCCGAATCGCATGAAACCGGAGAATTTTTGAATAACACTAGGTTACCTCAACGGGGATATGTATGTCCCCAACAATAAGAATGTCATATTTCTTCTTGATAGTAGGACGAGGAAATTCAAAACCTCCAATAGAAATCGTTGAAAATTTTCCAATAAAATTGATACTATGGACTTGAGGTTGTTTCCTCAGAAAGTGTACCGTATGCTCATTACCATTAACATGAAAAGTGACATTGCCTTTGTTGCAATCAATAACAGCCCCTGCAGTATTCGAAAAGGATCTACCGAGGATAATCGACATACTATCGTCCTCGGGAATATCAAGAATAACAAAGTCCGTTAAAATAGTAACATTTGCAACCACAACAAGCACATCCTCGCAAATACCGACAGGTATAGCAGTTGATTTATCGGCCATTTGCAAAGATATTTCAGTAGGTGTCAACTTATTCAAATCAAGTCTACGATATAAAGAGAGAGGCATAACACTAACACCGGCTCCAAGATCACATAAAGCAGTTTTAACATAGTTTCTCTTAATGGAGCATGGTATAGTTGGTACTCCTGGATCTCCTAGTTTCTTTGGTATTCCACCTTTAAAAGTATAATTGGCAAGCATGGTGGAAATTTTAGCTTCCGGTATCTTTCTTTTATTTGTAAGAATATCTTTCATATAATTAGCATAAGGATTCATTTTAAGCATATCAGTCAAAGGCATACGCAAAAAGATAGGTCTAATCATTTCAGCAAAGTGCTCAAAATCCTCACCATCCTTTTTCTTGGATGGTTTAGGAGGAAAAGGCATGGTTTTCTAAACCCATGGTTCTCTTTCTTTACCGTGCTTCGTAGCAACGAAGTCTCTCTTATCATAACGTTGATTCTTTGATTGTGGGTTATCAAGATCAACAGCAGGTTCAATCTCTACATCATTGTTATTACTAGGTTGAGCATCATCATGAACGTCATCATTAACATTATCACTAGGTTCATGTTCATTACCAGATTGTGTTTCAGCATCAGAAATAGAAATATCATTGGGATTGTCAGGTGTGTCAACAACAAGTTCACTAGGAGCATGCAAAATCCTATCATTTTTCTTTTTCTTCTTCTTAGAAGGACTAGGTGCATCAACATTAGTTCTCTGAGAATCTTGCTCAGTTCTCTTAGGGTGGCCCTCAGGATACAAAGGTTCCTGAGTCATTCTACCCCCTCTAGTCACAACTCTAACAGCATTATCATTTTTCTTATTATTTAATTCATTGAGCAAATCATCTTGTGCTTTAAGCACTTGTTCTACTTGAGTGGTAACCATAGAAGCATGTTTACTAATAAGTTTAAGTTCACCTTTAACTCTAGACATATAATCAATCAAGTGTTCAATCATATAAGCATTACGTTTCAATTGTCTACCAACATAAGCATTGAAGTTTTCTTGTTTAACTGTAAAATTATCAAACTCATCCAAACATTGGTTAGCAGACTTATTACGAGGAATATCACCATCATCAAATCTATAGAGAGAATTTACCTTTACTACCTGTGTCGAGTTATCAAGACCATGTATTTCTTCAATAGGTGGTAAATTCTTAACATCTTCATCTTTAATACCCTTCTCTTTCATAGATTTCTTTGCCTCTTGCATATCTTCAGGACTGAGAAATAGAATACCCCTTTTCTTCGGAGTTGGTTTAGGAGTTGGTTCAGGAAGTGTCCAATCATTATCATTACTCAATAGATTATTCAATAGCAATTCAGCTTGCTCAACAGTTCTTTCCCTGAAAACACAACAAGCACAACTATCCAAGTGGTCTCTGGAAGCATCGGTTAGTCCATTATAAAAGATATCAAGTATTTCATTTTTCTTGAGAGGATGATCAGGCAAAGCATTAAGTAATTGGAGAAGCCTCCCGCAAGCTTGTGGGAGACTCTCTTCTTCAATTTGCACAAAATTATATATTGCCCTTAAGGCAACTTGTTTCTTATGAGCGGGGAAATATTTAGCAGAGAAGTAATAAATCATATCCTGGGGACTACGCACACAACCAGGAGCAAGAGAATTAAACCATGTTTTAGCATCACCCTTTAATGAGAACGGAAATAACTTAAGGATATAGTAGTAATGAATTTTTTCCTCATGAGTGAATAGGGTGGCTATATCATTCAATTTAGTAAGATGTGCCACAACAGTTTCAGATTCATAGCCATAAAAAGGATCAAATTCAAACAAAGTAATTAACTTAGGATCGACAGAGAAATCATAATCCTTATCAGAAATAAAGATAGGTGAAGTAGCAAAAGCAGGGTCATATTTCATTCTAGCATTCAAAGACTTTTCTTTTAGCTTAACTAACAGTTTCTTAAGATCATATCTATCTTTTCAAGCAAAAAAGTCTCTAGCACTTTCTTCATCCATAACATAACCCTCAGGCACATCAGACAATTCATATCTAGGGGGAGAATCTTCATCATCACTTTCATCAATATTATCAGTTTCAATAATTCCATTCTCTCTAACCCTAGCAAGTTGTTCATCAATAAATTCACCTAGTGGCACAATATTATCAAGCATAGAAGTAGTTTCATCATAAGCATCATGCATAGTAGAAGTGGCATCATCAATAACATGCGACATATGAGAATCAATAACATGTGTGGGTGTCGCAAATTTACTCATAACAGAAGGTGAATCAAGTGCAGAGCTAGATGGCAGTTCCTTACCTCCCCTCGTAGTTGAGGGAAAAATCTTAGTTCTTTCATCTTTCAAGTTCCTCATAGTGATCAGCAGATATAAATCCCAAGTGGCTCAAAGAATAGAGCTATGCTCCCCGACAACGGCGCCAGAAAATAGTCTTGATAACCCACAAGTATAGGGGATCACAATAGTTTTCGAGGGTAGAGTATTCAACCCAAATTTATTGATTCGACACAAGGGGAGCCAAAGAATACTCTCAAGTATTAGCAGTTGAGTTGTCAATTCAACCACACCTGAAAGACTTAATATCTGTGGCAAAATATTTAGTAGCAAAGTAGTATGGAAGTAATGGTAATGGTGGCAAAAGTAGCAGTAGCAATTTTGTAGGAATTGTAACAGTGGCAACAGAAAAGTAACTAAGCAAAGATCAATTTGTGAAAAGCTCGTAGGCAATCGATCAATGATGGATAATTATGTCGGATGCGATTCCTCATGCAACAGTTATAACATAGGGTGACACAGAACTAGCTCCAGTTCATCAATGTAATGTAGGCATGTATTCCGATTATAGTCATACATGCTTATGGAAAAGAACTTGCATGACATCTTTTGTCCTACCCTCCCGTGGCAGCGGGGTCCTATCGGAAACTAAGGGATATTCAGGCCTCCTTTTAATAGAGTACCAGACCAAAGCATTAACACTTAGTGAATACATGAACTCCTCAAACTACGGTCATCACCGGGAGTGGTCCCGATTATTGTCACTTCGGTTGTCGGATAATAACACATAGTAGGTGACTATTGACTTGCAAGATAGGATCAAGAACTCACATATATTCATGAAAACATAATAGGTTCAGATCTGAAATCATGGCACTCGGGCCCTAGTGACAAGCATTAAGCATAGCAAAGTCATAGCAACATCAATCTTAGATCATAATGGATACTAGGGATCAAACCCTATCAAAATTAACTCGATTACAAGGTAAATCTCATCCAACCCATCACCTTCCAGCAAGCCTACGATGGTATTACTCACGTGCGGCGGTGAGCATCATGAAATTGGTGATGGAGGATGGTTGATGATGACGATGGCGATGGATTCCCGTCCCCGGAGCCCCGAACGGACTCCAGATCATCTTTCCTGAGAGAGATTAGGGCTTGGTGGCGGCTCTGTATCGTAAAACGTGATGAATCCTTCTCTCTTGTTTTCTTCTCCCCGAACATGAATATATGGAGTTGGAGTTGAGGTCGGTGGAGTCTCAGGGGGCCCACGAGGCAGGGGGCGCGCCCCAGGTGGGTGGGCGCGCCCTGCACCCTCGTGGATAGGGTGTGGGCCCCCTGGTGCTGCTTCTTTTGCCAATATTTTTTATTAATTCAAAAAATATTCTCCGTGAAGTTTCAGGTCATTCCAAGAACTTTTATTTCTGCACAAAAATAACACCATGGCAGTTTTGCTGAAAACAGCGTCAGTCCGGGTTAGTTCCATTCAAATCATGCAAGTTTGAGTCCAAAACAAGGGCAAAAGTGTTTGGAAAAGTAGATACATTGGAGACGTATCAACGCGCTGCACACGCCTTCAGGTACACGCAAGCGATCCCCCTACCTGGCACGCCAAAGATGTCATGGGAAACCACGGCCACCTATGGGACCAGAGGGGCCCTTGCTGGTTCGGCAGGGGGACGTCGCGTTGCATAAAGAGCAGACGAGCGTGGGGCAGCATGGCAGAGATCACGCAGGCAATTTTACCCAGGTTCAGGCCGTCGTGAGGCGTAAAAAACTACTCCTGCTTTGGTGGATTGATAGCGGAAGAGTGGTGGTGGAGCGTAGTACACTTGCCCGGCAGGGGCGGCAATGGCTACGCGCGTGTGGGTGTGAGTTGTCCAACCTTCTAACCCTTTCTACGGTTGCCATGTGACTCCTATTATAGATTAAGGGGTTACCACAATGGCGAAGTAGTCATTATGCACTGATAGGATAGCAAACAATGCTATCATACTAACTCTGCAGGCTGACAGGGTGCATTAAATGCACCGCTTAACGTCACGTCGTTGGTTGCCCGGCAAGCCTTGCCGGGCTATTTTACCAGCTTCACACCTGCTCGCTTGACGCGTCGCAGGACGGGTGTCGTCTGTAGGCATCTTCTATAGAGAAAAGCTGCCATGTGGCGAGTGGCTGCCACTAAGTCACTTTGCGGCTTGACACCACACTGATTGACGACGTGGGTCGTGGTGGAGTAGTTGGGTGAGGTGGTTTTGCCCTCGTGAGTCCCAGCAAGCCCTGCCGGGATGTCTCGGGCGCCTTCTTCTGGGGGTGGCCTCGCCCCTGTCGAGCTTGCCTGCCCGGCAAGGGAGGCTCTTCTCTTGGCGGTATCTTGCTTTTCTGGCTTGACTCTGTTCCTCTTGATCTGCATGTTGATCCTTCGAAGCTCTTGGTCTCTTGTACTCTGACTTGCGTTGGTGCCTCAATCATGTTCCCGTGCCTGTGCACAGTCTGGGCAACAAACCCAGGGTTTGTTGCACCGACATCGCCGGAAATTGGCGAGTTGTCGGGAGACTATCTTGACGTGATCCTCCCCGGCAACGGCGCCAGAAATTCCTTTTGATGTCTGCTAGAACTACGTCGGTATTTCCCCAAAGAGGAAGGGATGATGCAGCACAACAACGGTAGGTATTTCCCTCAGTGATGAGACCAAGGTTATCGAACCAGTAGGAGAACCACGCAACACTACGTGAACGACACCTGCACACAAATAGCAAATAATCGCAACCCGACATGTTAAAGGGGTTGTCAATCCTTTTCGGGCAACGGCGCCAGAAATTGGCAAGTGGACGTGAGAAAGTTGTAATAATTTGATAGATAGATCGCCAAATAAAATAAAGTGCAGCAAGGTATGTTTGTATTTTTGGAAATATAGATCTGAAAATAAAAGCAAATAAACATGGATCGCAAAGGCAAATATAATAAAGAAGTGACCCGGGGGCCATAGATTTCACTAGTAGCTTCTCTCGAGAAAAATAGCAAACAGTGGGTAAACGAATTACTGTTGGGCAATGGATAAAACTTCAAATAATCATGACGATATCCAGGCAATGATCATTAGATAGGCATGACCGACTCCTGCCTGCATCTACTACTATTACTCCACACATCGACCGCTATCCAGCATGCATCTTGTGTATTAAGTTCATGGAAAAACGGAGTGATGTAATAAGAACGATGACATGATGTAGACAAGATCTATTTATGTAGAAATAGCCATCTTGTTATCCTTAATAGCAACGATACATACGTGTCGGTTCCCCTTCTGTCACTGGGGTCAAGCACCGTAAGATCGAACCCATTACAAAGCACCTCTTCCCATTGCAAGATAAATAGATCAAGTTGGCCAAACAAAACCCAAATATCAGAGAAGAAATATGAGGCTATAAGCAATCATGCATATAAGAGATCAAATAAGACTCAAATAACTTTCATGGATAAAAAGATAGATGTGATCATAAACTCAAAGTTCATCGGATCCTGACAAACACACCGCAAAAAGAGTTACATCATATGGATCTCCAAGAGACCATTGTATTGAGAATCAAAAGAGAGAGTAACTATGGACCCGTAGGTCTACAAAGAACTACTCACGCATCATCAGAGAGGCACCAATGGACATGATGACCCCCTTCATGATGGTGTGTAGATTGGATCTGGTGGTTCTGGAACTTGCGGCGGCTGGATTTGTTTTTCGTTGACTCCCCTAGGGTTTCAAGAATATTGGGGTATTTATAGAGCAAAGAGGCGGTTCGGGAGGCCACCGAGGTGGGCACAACCCACTAGGGCACGCCTGGGCCTCCAGGCGCGCCCTGGTGTCTTGTGCTCACCTCGGGCTCCCTCTTCGGTACTTCTTTGGCCCACTGGA
This sequence comes from Aegilops tauschii subsp. strangulata, assembly GCF_002575655.3. Lineage (NCBI taxonomy): Eukaryota > Viridiplantae > Streptophyta > Magnoliopsida > Poales > Poaceae > Aegilops > Aegilops tauschii. The sequence goes on from NC_053036.3 coordinate 332,444,311, forward strand.
TGTCTTCTGGTCCAAAAAAATCCACAAAAAGTTTTGCTGCTTTTGGACTCCGTTTGGTATTTATTTCCTGCGATGTAAAAAACGTGCAAAAAACAGCAACTGGCATTTGGCACTATGTTAATAGGTTAGTACCAAAAAATGATATAAAATGACTATAAAATGATTCTAAAACATCCAAGAATGATAATATAACAGCATGGAACAATCAAAAAATATGGATACGTTGGAGATGTATCAACACGCATGTCACTCCTTATATATTACATGTCTTTATCTTACTCACAGACCTAACTTATTCCTCTGTATACACCCCTCTCTCGCACACTTCCTCTCTCCCTCCTCTCTCTCTCTCCCTCTCTCTCTCTCTCTGTCTGTGTGTGTGTGTGTATGTGTGTGTGTGTGACGCCCCCGATTTGACCGTACACTAATCATGCACGCAAATGTGTACGATCAAGATCAGGGACTCACGGGAAGATATCACAACACAACTCTAAAACATAAATAAGTCATACAAGCATCATAATACAAGCCAGGGGCCTCGAGGGCTCGAATACAAGTGCTCGATCACAGACAAGTCAGCGGAAGCAACAATATCTGAGTACAGACATAAGTTAAACAAGTTTGCCTTAAGAAGGCTAGCACAAACTAGGATACAGATCGAACGAGGCGCAGGCCTCCTGCCTGGGATCCTCCTAACTACTCCTGGTCGTCGTCAGCGGGCTGCACGTAGTAGTAGGCTCCTCCAGTGCCGTAGGAGTCGTCGTCGACGGTGGCGTCTGGCTCCTGGACTCCAGCATCTGGTTGCGACAACCAGGTAGAAAGGAAAGGGGGGAAAGAGGGAGAGAAGCAACCGTGAGTACTCATCCAAAGTACTCGCAAGCAAGGAGCTACACTACATATGCATGGGTATATGTGTAAAGGGGCATATCAGTGGGCTGAACTGCAGAATGCCAGAATAAGAGGGGGATAGCTAATCCTGTCGAAGACTACGCTTCTGGCCATCTCCATCTTGCAGCATGTAGAAGAGAGTAGGTTGAAGTCCTCCAAGTAACATCGCATAGCATAATCCTACCCGGCGATCCCCTCCTCGTCGCCCTGTTAGAGAGCGATCACCGGGTTGTATCTGGCACTTGGAATGGTGTATTTTATTAAGTATCCGGTTCTAGTTGTCACAAGGTCAAGGTACAACCCCGGGTCGTCCTTTTACCGAGGGACACGGCTATTCGAATAGATAAACTTCCCTGCAGGGGTGCACCACATAACCCAACACGCTCGATCCCATTTGGCCGGATACACTTTTCTGGGTCATGCCCTGCCTCGGAAGATCAACACGTCGCAGCCCCACCTAGGCTCAACAGAGAGGTCAACACGCCGGTCTAAATCCTATGCGCACAGGGGTCTGGGCCCATGGCCCATTGCACACCTGCACGTTGCGAGGGCGGCCGGAAGCAGACCTAGCCTAGTGGCGTTCCAGTCCAATCCGGCGCGCGCCGCTCCGTCGCTGACGTCAAGAAGAGCTTCGGCTGATACCACGACATCGAGTGCCCATAACTGTTCCCGCATAGCTGGTTAGTGCGTATAGACCAAAAGGCCAGACTCAGATCAAATACCAAGAACTCGTTAAGCGTGTTATGTTGAAGTAACCGCGGACGCCGTCCAGGGCCAGGCCCACCTCTCACCTAGGCGGTCTCAACCTGCCCTGTCGCCCCGCCACAAAGATCCACTTGCGGGTACTCCTACGAGCCGACCCGACTTTAGTCACCACAGGTATCATGTATAGAGTATATAAGTATATACCCATGATCACCGCCCAAGTGATCACGGCCCGATAGTATAGCACAGCAGACGGACAAGAATGTAGGGCCACTGATGGAAAACTAGCATCCTATACTAAGCATGTAGGATTGCAGGTAAAGGTAACAACAGTAGAAGCAAGGACAGGCTATGCATCAGGATAGGATTAACAGAAAGCAGTAACATGCTACACTACTCTAATGCAAGAAGTATAGAGAAGAATAGGCGATATCTGGTGATCAAGGGGGGGCTTGCCTGGTTGCTCTGGCAAGTAGGAGGGGTCGTCAACTCCGTAGTCGAACTGGACAGCAGCAGTGTCGGTCTCGTAGTCTACCGGAGGGAAGAGGGGGAAGAAACAGTAAATACAATGCAAACATAAGCATGACGATGTGTGACATGACAAAGAGCGGTGCTAGGTGTGCCCTAACGTGGCAGTAGGTGGTACCGGCGAAGGGGGGAACATCCGGGAAAGTATTCCCGATGTTTCGCGTTTTCGGACAGATGGACCGGAGGGGGAAAGTTCCATGTTCGCTATGCTAGGAACGTGTGGCTGACAAACGGACTACGTATTCGGATTCGTCTTGTCATTCTGAGCAACTTTCATGTACAGAGTTTTTCCATCCGAGCTACGGTTTATTTTATATTAAATTTTAAAGATTTAAATCATTTTTAGAATTTAATAAATTAATTTAATTCGAAATTTAATTAATGCATCAGCATGACGTCAGTAGTCAACGTTGACCGTTGACCTGGTCAACCTGACAGGTGGGTCCCACCTGTGAGGGGCTGTTAGCTAATTAATAGTAGTTAATTAGGTTAATTAGTTATTAGGTTAATTAATCTTAATTAGTTAATATTAACAGGATTAATTAAGTTAATTAATTATCTTATTTATTTATTTAATTAATTTTAAAAAAATTAATCATTATTATTATTATTAAAACGTTCTCTGGGCGGGGCCCATGTGTCATAGGCCCTGGGGGCCTTATCAGGCACACGGGCGCGGGTGGGCGCCGGAACGTGCGGGTGCGGGCGCCCGAACTGGATGCAGCTAGTCGGGGCCACGGCGAGGGGAAAAATGCCGGCGCGGCACCGGCGTGGCAGCGGCGAGGCCACGGCGAGGCCACAGGGGATGAGCAGGGCGGCGGCCGGCGTGGAGCTCCGGCGGGAGGCAGAGGCGAGCACTGGGGCGGCGCCGGAGGGCGCGGGAAGCAACGGTCGACGGCAGGCGGGGCACAGCCGCGCGTGGAGGGGGGAGTGGCCGTGGCCGAGCCACACGGACACGGCCCCGACTCTCTGGTCGCGGCGGTGGCTAGGACCAGCAGGGAGGCGAGCGGGACAGGTGCGGGAGGGGGCCGGAGTGGCCAGAGTGGCGCGGTGCGCGCGGGCGGCGGTAGCGGCCGCGGTGACGAGCGCGAGCGCGCGCGCAGGCGGGGTCGCGCGAGGGAGAGAGAGAGAGGGAGCAAGTGTGCGCGGAGACGAGTGCGACGGCGGGGCTCACATTGGGGCGTAGGGAACGGGGCAGTGGGTGTCGAGGTGGGGGACGGGGACGACGGCGTCGATGCAGAAGAGGCAGACCGGCGAGGGAGCGCTCCGGTGAGGCCGTCCAACGAGGAGCTCCGGCGGCGACGACGTCCTGGCGCGGGGTCGGCGGTCTCCTCTCGATCCCGATCCAAATCGGAGGAGAGGGGGGAGATATTTCGTGGGGGGGGGAAGTGTCGGTGGGGGGTTCGGGGTCCAGGGGGTTAAGGGAATGGGTGGGCTAGCCGGCTGGGCCTGGGGGGTTGGCCCAGTTGGGCCACGGTCCAGGGGTTTTCTCTTTTTTTTTCTATTTTGTAATTTCTTTTCTTTTATTTATTTTATTTTCTGTTTTAAATCATTTTAATTTATCTACGCATTTTATAAAAATGTGTTTATTACACCATATTTACTTATGCAAAATATGGCACCTCCCGAACATTTTGTTTTAAATTTTGAAAAACTTTTATTGTTGACAATAATTGAATTTAAATTATGAAACTGTTTTGAATCATCGCACGGTTAACAACAGTAACCGAGGTGACGTGGCATGATTAGCGGGGGATTACTGTAGCTTCATCATCCGGGCGTTACAAAACTCCTCCACTACAAGAAATCTCGTCTCGAGATTTAGGAGGTAGATGGAAACAGTGCGGGGTATTCATCACGCAGGCGATCCTCGCGTTCCCAAGTGGCCTCATCCTCAGAATGGTGCGACCACTGGACTTTGAGAAACTTGATCGCCTTCTGACGTGTGCGGCGTTCAGCTTGGTCGAGAATGCGGACCGGATGCTCCTTATAGGAGAGGTCCTGCTGCAATTCGAGCACTTCATGATCCACTGCTCGGATGGGTCCTTGAAGCAACGGCAGAGCTGTGACACATGGAACACATCGTGAACCTGAGAAAGATTCGGCGGAAGCTCCAGTTGGTATGCCACTTTTCCACGCCTTTCGAGAATAGTGAATGGGCCAATATATCGAGGAGCTAGTTTGCCCTTGATTCCAAAGCGGTGAGCACCCTTCATTGGTGTGACTCGAAGATAAGCCTTTTCGCCAGGTTGATAGACCATGTCTTTATGATGACGGTCATACTGACTTTTCTGACGTGACTGAGCAGTCTTGAGATTCTCACGAATAATGCGGACTTGTTCTTCGGCATGTTGGATAATATCTGGACCGAAGAGTGGACGTTCCCCAGTTTCTGACCAGTTCAGAGAGGTTCGGCACTTTCGTCCATATAACACTTCGAAGGGGGCCATCTTCAGACTAGCTTGATAGCTATTATTATAAGAGAACTCAGCATACGGGAGAGATTCCTCCCATTTCTTGCCGAAGGAAATAACACAAGCTCGAAGCATGTCTTCGAGAACTTGGTTGACGCGTTCAACTTGCCCTTGCGACTGAGGATGAAATGCAGTACTGAATGACAGATGAGTTCCCATAGCTTCTTGGAAACTTGCCCAGAATCTTGAAGTGAATAAGCTGCCATGGTCTGAGCTGATAACCAATGGAATACCATGGAGTGAAACAATCCTGGACATATAGAGCGTTGCCAGCTGACTAGCAGTGATCGTTTCTTTGACCGCCAGGAAATGTGCAACTTTGGAAAGCCGGTCAGTGACGACAAGAATAGCATCATTACCTTTCTGTGATTTGGGAAATCCAGTGACGAAGTCCATCTCAACATGGTCCCATTTCCATTCAGGAATAGAGAAAGGTTGCAGAGTTCCAGCAGGCCTTTGATGTTCTGCTTTGATACGACGGCAAACATCACACTCAGCAACATAACGAGCAATGTCTTGCTTCATATTAGACCACCAGAATATCTGATGGATGTCTTGGTACATCTTTGTACTACCAGGATGGATACATAGAGGCGTATCATGAGCTTCTTTCATAACTTCCTGTGTCATATCCAGGTTTTTCTCTGCACATGGCACCACTAGGCGGCCCTTGAAGTACAAAGTGCCATCTTCAGCAATAGTGAAGAATGAGGGCTTTCCTTCTGCAAGGTAGCGCTTAATCTTGTGGGCTTCAGAGTCATATCCCTGTATTCTCTTGATGGAGTCCAAGAGATCTGGTTCGACGGCCAGGGTATTGAGGGAACCCTGGGAAACAACACGGAGGTTCATCTTGCGAAACTCCTTAGGAGGGGGAGCGAGTGCACCCGGAGGAACAATATGGAGGTTCAGCTTCCTGAATTCTTCAACAATCGAGGGCTGAACTTTGTGAACCTGGAGGTGGTTGCAGTAAGACTTGCGGCTCAAGGCATGAGCCATTACATTAGCCTTGCCTGGCGTATAGGAAATACCCAAGTCAAAGTCTGCAACAAGCTCCATCCATCTCTGCTGACGGAGGTTCAGGTCTGGCTGAGTAAACAGATACTTCAGACTTTGGTGGTCAGTGAAGATCTCGCAATGATTACCAAGAAGGTAATGTCGCCACTGCTTCAGCGCATGAATGACAGCAGCAAGTTCGAGGTCGTGAACTGGGTAGTTCTCTTCATGAGGGCGCAATTGCCGAGAGGCATAAGCAATCACTTTGCGGTCTTGCATTAGGACACAGCCTAATCCTTGACGGGAAGCGTCGCAGTAAATGACAAAGTCCTTCTTAGTATCAGGTGGAGCTAGAACTGGGGCAGAAGTCAACTTGTCTTTGAGTGCCTGGAAACTTTCCTTACATTTGTCTGTCCATTGGAACTTGACGCCCTTATGCAACAGGTTAGTCAGAGGCCTGGCGATCTTGGAGAAGTTCTCGACGAATCGACGGCAATAGCTGGCGAGACCGAGAAAACTTCTGACTTGCTTAACGTTCTTGGGAGGAGTCCAATCAAGGATAGCCTGGACTCGTTCAGGGTTGACGGCAATACCATCCTTAGAGATGACATGCCCAAGATAGGTTACTTCGGGTAGCCAGAATTCACATTTAGAGAACTTGGCATATAGTTGATGCTCTCATAGCTTTTCCAGCACAAGCAGAAGATGTTCAGCATGTTCTTCTTCATTCTTGGAAAATACCAGGATATCATGCAGATAAACCACGACGAACTTGTCGAGGTAATCCATGAATATATAGTTCATCAGACGAGAGAAGGTGGCTGGAGCATTGGTTAAACCGAAAGACATGACGGTGTACTCGTATGAACCATATCGAGTCACGAAGGCGGTCTTTGGGATATCCCCTTCGCGAACACGGATCTGGTGGTAACCCAACCTCAAGTCGAGCTTAGAGAACACTGACGAACCCGCCAGTTGATCATACAGATCATTGATCCGAGGAAGAGGGTATTTATTCTAAATGGTAGCTTGGTTTATAGGACGGTAGTCTTGAACTAATCGGTTTGTCCCATCCTTCTTCTTGACAAAGAGAGAAGGTGGTCCCCAAGGAGAGCAACTTGGGCGAATGAATCCTTTGCGAAGAGATTTGTCGATTTCCTCCTTAAGCTCAAGGAGTTCATGCGGTGGCATCTTGTAGGGTCGCTTGGCTATAGGAGTGGTGCCTGGTTTCAAGTCGATGATGAATTCGACAGCTCTAGCAGGGGGAATCCCTGGAAGTTCTTCAGGAAAGACGTCGAGGAATTCACGCACGACGGGAATGTTTTCAATGCCCTCGAGTGGTGCAGCGTTCAATGCATTCAATGCATAGAGCCTCGCCTCGGCATTTTGCACCAGATGGGCTTGGTAAGTAACTATTTCATCTGAAGGGTGTAGCAGATGGACGGTCTTAGTGGTGCAAACGATTGAAGCAGTATGCGCTTTTAACCAATTCATTCCCAGAATGAGATCAATGCTACAGGACTTCAGTACGATGGGAGAGACAAGAAATTCCAGTCCTTCGATTTCAACGGGGACGTCGTTGCAAATCATGGAGGTTCGACATTGGCCCGCAGGGGTGTGTACTAATAGTGAAGCATTCATGTCTTCGCTTCTAATGCCATGCATGAATGCAAAATCTTCTGACATGAATGAATGCGATGCACCTGTATCAAATAAAACGGATGCTGGTACTGAATTTACGAGGAGTGTACCCATCACAGTAGCAGGCTGGTCTTGAGCTTCGTTGAGATCAACGTGGTTGGCATGAACACGACCATAAGACTTGGCCTTGTTGCTGCGCGGCTGGTTGCTTCCATGGCTAGTTGCTGGAAGGGCCAGTTGATTCTGGTTCTGGTTGCATTCTCTAGCACGGTGTCCTGGTTGACCACACCTGAAGCACAAACCATTATTGGGAGTGGGAACAGGAGCTTGGGGTGGTGGAGCTGGAAGTCTTGACTGCCTAGATGGTGGTGGGGGCAGACGAGGTGCAGCATAGATCTGCCTTGGGGCAGATGCATTTGGACGGTACATGTTGTTTAGGATCCATATCTTACACTTCTGTGAGGGCGGGACCGAAGATGAGCCCGTGTCACGGTTGCGCCTATGAGAGCTCTGGTATTCCTGCAGACCAGTTTCGACATTAATGGCCTTGTTCACCAAGGTGGCGAAATCAGCAAAGTCATGCACTAGAAGTGCGAGCTTGATGTCAGCTTGAAGGCCATCACGGAACTTCTCCTGTCTGCGTGCATCAGTTGCAATGTCCTCTTCAGCATAGCGAGACAAGTCCAGAAACTCCCGCTGATAAGCTTCAACAGTTTTGTTGCCTTGGGTGAGGTTGCGGAACTCACGCTTCTTCCGGTCCATGACTCCCTGAGGAATGAAGCGGGCACGGAAAGCTGCTTGGAAGTCTGGCCAGGTGATGATTGTTCTAGCTGGCAGAGTACGCCTGTGGCTGTCCCACCATTGAGCTGCGGGTCCCTTCAGAAAGAAGGAAGCAAAGGTGACATAGCTGGCAGGGGCTACATCGGCAGACTCCATCTCATAGGTGATGTCACGGAGCCAGTCATCAGCATCCAGAGGCTGAGTTGAGCGGCGGTACACATTTGGATTGAGGCGCATGAAATCCTGCAGAGTTACTGGGGTTGGTTGCTGGTCCATATTGGGACGGGGAAACTGAGCCATCATATTTTCCATGAATTGGCGGTTCAGTTCGAACTGTTGGATCATACCAGCCATGTACTCAGGTGGTGGTGGGGCATTGCCACCACTACCACGACCACCTAGTCTAACCATCCTGCTAATATATAACAGGGGTAGTTCAGCATTGAGAAATTTGCAAAGACAAGAATCATTCATGATAAAACATGCATAATGAAAGGAGCACGATAGCTACTACATAGTAATCGGCATAACTTACAAAAGGGGTCATGCATAGAGTTCAGTACACAGAGTTCAGTACATAGACTAAAACAACATAGGCGGCACACAGGCTTGCGGCGAATGCATCTAACACTACAAGCAAGCCTACATCAGTCCCAAGAGGTACTGTGGAGGTAGGTGTAGCCTGAAAGCTGGTAGTGTCGCATTGGGAACTCCACGTCAGCAACCTGGGGTCCGCGAATACTCTGGTGCAGAACCTGACGCTCAGGTGGCAGAAGAGGTCCAAGTGCGGGAGAGTGGCCTCCCACATCTGGCCAGCCAACACCCTGGGGCATCACAGTCCTGGCTGGGTAGATCGCAGAACGGGGCAGCTCCCTAGATCGGACAAAGGGGTGCAGCAGCGTCAGAGCATGGTAAAGGTGCTGACGGGTGGTGTACAACTCGTGGCGAAGAGCTCGGTTAGCTCGATCCAGCCCATCAGCATGCAGAACCAGGTTCTGATGGTAGAAGGGCTCTCGGGTGACAGTGGAGTAGGCAGCAGTATAGTATCCCTCCGCACCAACATCAGATGCGATAGCAATGTGCCTGAAAGGGGAGGTGTCCAACTCCCGATACTCTCCACGAAGGCGTGTCAGAGCAGCATAAGCAGCATCGTGGACAGCCATATCGATGGTCACACCAACACCATGAGCGGTGTGCATCACAGTAGTGGAGTCATACTCCCGCGAGTAGAGGTGGACGATGGCACGGTACTGCTCCTGGTTAAAGTCCTGGTACTCCTCGTAGACGGTGTACTCAGGGTGCCAGCGATAACCCAGATAGGTCATCATCTCAGCTAGCACAGCCGGTGATCCCGAGGCACCAATGGCCGTCGTGTGGCGCACGACCTGCCTCGTGGGTTCCATCTGAAAGCAAAGACGTTTCAAAGGAGTCAAATGACAGTGTGTGAATTGTTCAAAATACTATTCTAAGAAACAACTATGGCTTATCCAACTTTGGGGTGAATGCAGTCACGGGATCCTAGTGTTAGAGTTAGTAAATTCGTTTAACCATAGTAGAAGAGAGTTCAGAGTCCCAGAGTAAAGGTCGAGGAGTAAAAGATCCTAGTACCACCCAATGGCGACGTGGGCCTGTAAGACACACAGCCATGTTAGTAAAAGTTTTGTAATGTCTAGACTCGACTTCGGCCAAGGAGTGTGGAAAGGGGATTCCTACAGGCAGTCGGCACTGATACCAACTTGTGACGCCCCAGATTTGACCGTACACTAATCATGCACGCAAATGTGTACGATCAAGATCAAGGACTCACGGGAAGATATCACAACACAACTCTAAAACATAAATAAGTCATACAAGCATCATAATACAAGCCAGGGGCCTCGAGGGCTCGAATACAAATTCTCGATCACAGACGAGTCAACGGAACCAACAATATCTGAGTACAGACATAAGTTAAACAAGTTTGCCTTAAGAAGGCTAGCACAAACTAGGATACAGATCGAACGAGGCGCAGGCCTCCTGCCTGGGATCCTCCTAACTACTCCTGGTCGTCGTCAGCGGGCTGCACATAGTAGTAGGCTCCTCCAGTGCCGTAGGAGTCGTCGTCGACGGTGGCGTCTGGCTCCTGGACTCCAGCATCTGGTTGCGACAACCAGGTAGAAAGGAAAGGGGGAAAAGAGGGAGAGAAGCAACCGTGAGTACTCATCCAAAGTACTCGCAAGCAAGGAGCTACACTACATATGCATGGGTATATGTGTAAAGGGGCATATCAGTGGGCTGAACTGCAGAATGCCAGAATAAGAGGGGGATAGCTAATCCTGTCGAAGACTATGCTTCTGGCCATCTCCATCTTGCAGCATGTAGAAGAGAGTAGGTTGAAGTCCTCGAAGTAACATCGCATAGCATAATCCTACCCGGCGATCCCCTCCTCGTCGCCCTGTTAGAGAGCGATCACCGGGTTGTATCTGGCACTTGGAAGGGTGTATTTTATTAAGTATCCGGTTCTAGTTGTCATAAGGTCAAGGTACAACTCCGGGTCATCCTTTTACCGAGGGACACGGCTATTCGAATAGATAAACTTCCCTGCAGGGGTGCACCACATAACCCAACACGCTCGATCCCATTTGGCCGGACACACTATTCTGGGTCATGCCCGGCCTCGGAAGATCAACACGTCGCAGCCCCACCTAGGCTCAACAGAGAGGTCAACACGCCGGTCTAAATCCTATGCGCACAGGGGTCTGGGCCCATCGCCCATTGCACACCTGCACGTTGCGAGGGCGGCCGGAAGCAGACCTAGCCTAGTGGCGTTCCAGTCCAATCCGGCGCGCGCCGCTCCGTCGCTGACGTCAAGAAGAGCTTCGGCTGATACCACGACGTCGAGTGCCCATAACTGTTCCCGCATAGCTGGTTAGTGCGTATAGACCAAAAGGCCAGACTCAGATCAAATACCAAGAACTCGTTAAGCGTGTTATGTTGAAGTAACCGCGGACGTCGTCCAGGGCCAGGCCCACCTCTCACCTAGGCGGTCTCAACCTGCCCTGTCGCTCCGCCACAAAGATCCACTTGCGAGTACTCCTATGAGCCGACCCGACTTTAGTCACCACAGGTATCATGTATAGAGTATATAAGTATATACCCGTGATCACCGCCCAAGTGATCACGGCCCGATAGTATAGCACAGCAGACGGACAAGAATGTAGGGCCACTGATGGAAAACTAGCATCCTATAGTAAGCATGTAGGATTGCAGGTAAAGGTAACAACAGTAGAAGCAAGGACAGGCTATGCATCAGGATAGGATTAACGGAAAGCAGTAACATGCTACACTACTCTAATGCAAGCAGTATAGAGAAGAATAGGCGATATCTGGTGATCAAGGGGGGGGCTTGCCTGGTTGCTCTGGCAAGTAGGAGGGGTCGTCAACTCCGTAGTCGAACTGGACAGCAGCAGCGTCGGTCTCGTAGTCTAGCGGAGGGAAGAGGGGGAAGAAACAGTAAATACAATGCAAACATAAGCATGACGATGCGTGACATGACAAAGAGCGGTGCTAGGTGTGCCCTAACGCGGCAGTAGGTGGTACCGGCGAAGGGGGGGAACATCCGGGAAAGTATTCCCGATGTTTCGCGTTTTCGGACAGACGGACCGGTGGGGGAAAGTTCCATGTTCGCTATGCTAGGAACATGTGGCTGACAAACGGACTACGTATTCGGATTCGTCTCGTCGTTCTGAGCAACTTTCATGTACAAAGTTTTCACATCCGAGCTACGGTTTATTTTATATTAAATTTTAAAGATTTAAATCATTTTTAGAATTTAATAAATTAATTTAATTCAAAATTTAATTAATGCATCAGCATGACGTCAGCAGTTGACCGTTGACCTGGTCAACCTGACAGGTGGGTCCCACCTGTGAGGGGCTGTTAGCTAATTAACAGTAGTTAATTAGGTTAATTAGTTATTAGGTTAATTAATCTTAATTAGTTAATATTGACATGATTAATTAAGTTAATTAATTATCTTTATTATTTATTTATTTATTTAATTTTTAAATTTTTTAATCAATTTTTTTATTATTATTAAAACATTCTCTGGGCGGGGCCCATGTGTCATAGGCCCTGGGGGCCTTATCGGGCACACGAGTGCGGGTGGGCGCCGGAACGTGCGGGTGCGGGCGCCCGAACTGGACGCAGCCAGTCGGGGCCACGGCGCGGCACCGGCGTGGCAGCGGCGAGGCCACAGGGGATGAGCAGGGCGGCGGCCGGCGTGGAGCTCCGGCGGGAGGCAGAGGCGAGCACTGGGGCGGCGCCGGAGGGCGTGGGAAGCAACGGTCGACGGCAGGCGGGGCACAGCCGTGCGTGGAGGGGGGAGTGACCGTGGCCGAGCCACACGGGCACGGCCCCGACGCTCTGGTCGCGGCGGTGGCTAGGACCAGCAGGGAGGCGAGCGGGATAGGTGCGGGAGGGGGCCGGAGTGGCCAGAGTGGCGCGGTGCGCGCGGGCGGCGGTAGCGGCCACGGTGACGAGCGCGAGCGCGCGCGCAGGCGGGTTCGTGCGAGGGAGAGAGAGGGAGCGAGGGCGCGCAGAGACGAGCGCGACGGCGGGGCTCACATTGGGGCGTAGGGAACGGGGCAGTGGGTGTCGAGGTGGGGGACGGGGACGACGGCGTCGATGCAGAAGAGGCAGACCGGCGAGGGAGCGCTCCGGTGAGGCCGTCCGACGAGGAGCTCCGGCGGCGACGGCGTCCTGGCGCGGGGTCGGCGGTCTCCTCTCGATCCCGATCCAAATCAGGGGAGAGGGGGGAGATATTTCGTGGGGGGGGGGGGTGTCGGTGGGGGGTTCGGGGTCCAGGGGGTTAAGGGAATGGGTGGGCTGGCCGGCTGGGCCTGGGGGGTTGTCCCAGTTGGGCCACGGTCCAGGGGTTTTCTCTTTTTTTTTTCTGTTTTGTAATTTCTTTTCTTTTATTTATTTTCTTTTCTGTTTTAAATCATTTTAATTTATCTAGGCATTTTATAAAAATGTGTTTATTACACCATATTTACTTATGCAAAATATGGCACCTCCCGAACATTTTGTTTTAAATTTTGAAAAACTTTTATTGTTGACAATAATTGAATTTAAATTATGAAACGGTTTTGAATCATCGCACGGTTAACAACAGTAACCGAGGTGACGTGGCATGATTAGCGGGGGATTACTGTAGCTTGATCGTCCGGGCGTTACAGTGTGTTTCTCTCCTACTCTCTCTCTCCCGCCATTGCTCCATCTCCACAAACTCTCTACGTTTCATTCACACATTGGGATGTGTTCTGAAAAATGCTTTAGACCGAAACATGTAGAGTTATGGTTGGTTTTGTTGCATTCGACAAATTAATAATTATGAAATGCATTTAGACTTTCATTTGAGTTGGATTATGTGAGTTTGAGCATATTATGGAGTACTATAGACCTGGTATTCATCTTGGAATTCAACGACGATTCTAAATATTGAATTGTACAAACCATTACATTCGAAGTCAATAGCTTAATATATTTATTTCACAATTACAAAAAATAATTAATGCCATGACAAACTAAGAAAACAGATGTGTACTCCCTTCGTTTTTATTTAGGTCCGCGTATTAGCATTGATCAAAGTCAAGTTTTGTAAACTCTGACAAAGTTTATAAACAAAAATATTAACATATACAATAACAAATCAATACCATTAGATTCATTATTGAATGCACTTTCACATCATACAGATTTGTTTTGGTAAATGCCTATATTTTTTCTACAAACTTGGTCAAACTTTATGAAGTATGACTTCAGTCAAACCTAATATGCAGAGTAAATAAAATCAGAGCGAGTACTAGTAGTACTCCTAGCTGCTCAGCACAATCACCAAACATGCCGGACGGGGAGTAGGGAGTTGTACAATGTTACAAATTTTCAGGTCGGCGACAAAATCTCCCGCTTCCATCAAGATCTCCCGCGTCTCAGATTCGACCAATGCAAAGTTACCATCATACCCTTGGTCGAATAGGCCGATAGATGCTGGTTGGTCAGGGGCTGTTTTGGAAACTTCACGTTCACCCCACCCATACAACCCCACCCCAGCACCCAGAGTACTCCTCATTACTCCCATTTTCTATCCCCACCGCAAAATAGACTTCTCCACGGTGCCGCGGCACCTTCGTGCCCCGGCCTTCTTCATCGGTGCACTCATGCACTGATGTCTACTACACAACCTTCTTCTTGTAGACGTTGTTGGGCCTCCAAGTGCAGATGTTTGTAGGACAGTAGCAAATTTCCCTCAAGTGGATGACCTAAGGTTTATCAATCCGTGGGAGGTGTAGGATGAAGATGGTCTTTCTCAAGCAACCCTGCAACCAAATAACAAAGAGTCTCTTGTGTCCCCAACACACCCAATACAATGGTAAATTGTATAGGTGCACTAGTTCAGCGAAGAGATGGTGATACAAGTGTAATATGGATGGTAGATATTGGTTGTTGTATCTGAAAATATAAAAACAGCAAGGTAACAATTAATAAAAGTGAGCACAAACGGTATTGCAATGCGTTGAAACAAGGCCTAGGGTTCATACTTTCACTAGTGCAAGTTCTCTCAACAATAATAACATAATTGGATCATATAAATATCCCTCAACATGCAACAAAGAGTCACTCCAAAGTCACTAATAGCGGAGAACAAACGAAGAGATTATGGTAGGGCACGAAACCACCTCAAAGTTATTCTTTCCGATCAATCCATTGGGCTATTCCTATAAGTGTCACAAACATCCCTAGAGTTCATAGTAAAATAACACCTTAAGACACACATCAACCAAAACCCTAATGTCACCTAGATACTCCAATGTCACCTCAAGTATCCGTGGGTATGATTATACGATATGCATCACACAATCTCAGATTCATCTATTCAACCAACACATAGAACCTCAAAGAGTGTCCCAAAGTTTCTACCGGAGAGTCAAGACGAAAACGTGTGCCAACCCCTATGCATAGGTCCATGGGCGGAACCCGCAAGTTGATCACCAAAACATACATCAAGTGGATCAATAGAATATCCCATTGTCACCACGGGAATCCCACGCAAGACATACATCAAGTGTTCTCAAATCATTAAAAGACTCAATCCGATAAGATAACTTCAAAGGGGAAACTCAATCCATTACAAGAGAGTAGAGGGGGAGAAACATCATAAGATCCAACTATAATAGCAAAGCTCGCGATATATCATGATCGTACCACCTCAAGAACAGGAGAGAGAGAGAGAGAGATCAACACACATAGCTACTGGTACATACCCTCAGCCCCGAGGGTGAACTACTCCCTCCTCGTCATGGAGAGCGCTGGAATGATGAAGATGGCCACCGGTGAGGGATCCCCCCTCCGGCAGGGTGCCGGAACAGGGTCCCGATTGGTTTTTGGTGGCTACAGAGGCTTGCGGCGGTGGAACTCCCTGTTCCCCGAAGGTTTTAGGGTATAATGGTATATATAGGAGGAAGAAATACGTCAGGGGAGCCACGAGGGGCCCATGAGGGTGGAGGGCGCGCCCAGGGGGGTGGGCGCGCCCCCTGCCTCGTGCCTTCCTCGTTGATTCCCTGACGTGCACTCCAAGTCCCCTGGATTGCTTCCGTTCCAAAAATAACTCTCCCGAAGGTTTCATTCCGTTTGGACTCCGTTTGATATTCCTTTTCTACAAAACACTGAAACAAGGGAAAAAACAGAAACTGACACTGGGCTCTGGGTCAATAGGTTAGTCCCAAAAGTAATATAAAAGTGCATAATAAAGCCCATAAACATCCAAGATGGATAATATAATAGCATGAATACTTCATAAATTATAGATACGTTGGAGACGTATCAGCATCCCCAAGCTTAATTCCTACTCGTCCTCGAGTAGGTAAATGATAAAAGAAAGAATTTATGAAGTGTGAATGCTAGCAGGTGCATAAGTTTGATCAATGATAATTTCAATCACCTTTTCTAGCATCATTATATGTCATAACAGTAGCTCAACTCATAGAACTTTTCATGATCAAGTAACAAACTATTCACATGTTAAAGTATAGACAATAAACTTTCTTGAAAACTAACAAAACGTGTTATTTAGTCATCAAACAATTACAATTCATCTTATTTTCAGGAAGAGTCTATGTCAGAGCTTTGATTCAGCAAACTTGACATACTCAACTATCATTTAGTCTTCCATGATTGCTACCACTCAAAGCATATTTTTAGAATAAATAGTATTCATCGAACACAGAGAAAGATAGGGGCTTAATGTTTCGCCTCCCAACCTTTTACCTCAAGGGTAATGTCAACAGTAACAATTCATGCTCAAATATATTTGAATGGCCATATATGCTTAGATCTTTCCATCACATGATGCTTGCCAACTAAAGAGTAGGTTGGAATGAGAAGGAATACTATTGACTCTTGCATAAAAGTAAAAGATAGGCCCTTCGCAGAGGGAAGTAGGGATTTGCAGAGGTGCCAGAGCTCGAAGCAAAAACAGAGATGAAAATAATTTTGAGAGTTATTCTTTCATTGTCAACATAACGACCAAGAGTTCCCAATATCTTCCATAGTACATACATTATAGGCGGTTCCCAAACAGAAAGGTAAATATTTTTACTCCCCCTCCACCAACAATCATCAATCCATGGCTTGCCCGAAACAACGGGTGCCTCCAACTAACATCAATCCTGGGGGAGTTTTGTTTGCAATTATGTTTGATTTGATTTCGATCTTTTGATCATGGGATTGGGCATCCCAGTTACCAGCCATTTTCTCGTGAATGATGAGCGGAGTCCACTCATCGTGAGAATAACCCACCTAGCATGGAAGATACTGCTAGCCCCTAGTCGCTACATGAGCGATTCAGGCATACAAAACAGATTATTATTTGAAGGTTTAGAGTTTGGCACATGCAAATTTACTTGGAACGGCAGGTAAATACCGCATATAGGTAGATATGGTGGACACTCATGGCAGAAACTTGGTTCAAGGATATTGGATGCACAAGCGGTATTCCCTCCTAGTACATATATTTTGGCTAGCAAAGGATTCTAAATAGCAAGCACCACATGTTAGAGGATCCATAACAATATAACTTCTATACAAATATACCCAAGCATAACTCATTATGTTGTCTTCCTTGTCCAACTTCAACTAATTTGCTCATGTTTGAAAATAATTAATGGGGCTCACAATCATAGAAGATGTCCAAGATAGTATATTTATATGTGAAATCTCTCTTCCTTCAATATTCTTTCATGAATTGTTCAAGTGACCAATACAATGTTTGCTAACCTTCAAAAAATTTACCACCTCTACTTCTTATATGTGAAGGCATTACTCCCCATGGGAAAGGCATATGAAACATATATAATTTTAGATTTATGACATTCAAATCATTCAACCATTTACTCATAGGATATAAGTGAAGCACACGAGTAAATGACAAACTACTCCAAAAAGATATAAGTGAAGATCAATGAGTAGTTAAATAATTATGTAGATATGTGAAGACTCTCTCTCATTTAAGAATTTCAGATCTTGGAATTTTATTCAAACAGCAAGCAAAGCTAAAGAAAACGACATTCTAAGAATAGCAAACATCACGTGAAGAAGCAAAAACTTAGGATCAACCGATACTAACCGATAGTTGTCGAAGAGAAAATGTGGGATGCCTACCGGAGCATCCCCAAGCTTAGATGCTTGAGACTTCTTGAAATAATATCTTGGGGTGCCTTGGGCATCCCCAAGCTTGAGCTTTTGTGTCTCCTTAATTCCTTTTATATCTCGGTTTCCTAAATCTCGAAAGCTTCATCCACACCAAACTCAACAAGAACTCGTGAGATAAGTTAGTATAAACCAATGCAAAACATTATTATATTCTACTGTAACAAATCACTAAAATTATTATTCAACATTGCATACTAAATGCCTCTGCATATTTAATACTCCTATCCTCAAATAGAATCATTAAACAAGCAAACATATGCAAACAATTCAAACATAACAGCAATCTGCCAAAACAGTACAGTCTGTAAAGAATGCAAGATTCATCATACTTCCCTAACTCCAAAAATTATGAAAGAAAATTCCCACTGCAGTAAATTTATCAGAGCTTATTATGCAAAAGGTTTCAACATTTTATCACATCCTGACTTTTCTAGGGAATTTTTGCAACAGCAGTAAACTTTCTGTTTTGAAACAGCAACATGTATACTTGCAAAATAAGCATGGTAAAGGCTATCCTTGACATTTTTATTGAAAACAAAGATGCAAAACATTATTCTAAATAACAGTAAGCAAAGATAAAGAAAATAAAATGATGCTCCAAGCAAAACACATATCATGTGGTGAATAAAAATATAGCTCCAAGTAAAGTTACCGATGAACGAAGACGAAAGAGGGGATGCCTTCCGGGGCATCCCCAAGCTTAGGCTCTTGGTTGTCCTTGAATATTACCTTGGGGTGCCTTGGGCATCCCCAAGCTTAGGCTCTCGCCACTCCTTATTCCATAGTCCATCGAATCTTTACCCAAAACTTGAAAACTTCACAACACAAAACTTAACAGAAAATCTCGTGAGCTCCGTTAGCGAAAGAAAACAAAACACCACTTCAAGGTACTCTAATGAACTCATTCTTTATTTATATTGGTGTTAAACCTACTGTATTCAAACTTCTCTATGGTTTATAAACTATTTTACTAGCCATAGATTCATCAAAATAAGCAAGCAACACAATGAAAACAGAATCTGTCAAAAACAGAACAGTCTGTAGTAATCTGTATCAAACGCAAACTTCTGGAACTCCAAAAATTATACAAAAATAGGACAATCTGGACAATTTTTTTATTGATCTTATGCAATTGGAATCAATATTTTATCACGTTCTGGTGATTTTAACAATTGTTTTCGTGAACAGAAAGTTTCTGGAATTTTCAGCAAGATCAAATAACTATCATCCAAGAAGATCCTATAGGTTTAACTTGGCACAAACACTAATTAAACCATAAAACACATCTAAACAGAAGCTAGATGAATTATTTATTCCTAAACAGAACCAAAAAGCAAGAAACTAAAATAAAATTGGGTTGCCTCCCAACAAGCGCTTACGTTTAACGCCCCTAGCTAGGCATGATGATTTCAATGATGCTCACATAAGAGATAAGAATTGAAACATAAAGAGAGCATCATGAAGAATATGACTAGCACATTTAAGTCTAACCCACTTCCTATGCATAGGGATTTTGTAAGCAAACAACTTATGGGAACAATAATCAACTTGCATAGGAAGGTAAAACAAGCATAACTTCAAGATTTTCAACACATAGAGAGGAAACTTGATATTATTGCAACTCCTACAAGCATATATTCCTCCTTCATAATAATTTTCAGTAGCATCATGAATGAATTCAACCATATAACCAGCACATAAAGTATTATTTTCATGATCTACTTGCATAGAAATTTTATTACTCTCCACATAAGCAAATTTCTTCTCATGAATAGTGGGAGCAAATTCAACAAAATAACTATCATGTGAAGCATAATCCAATTGAAAATTAAAATCATGATGACAAGTTTCATGGTTATATTTATTCTTTATAGCATACGTGTCATCACAATAATCATCATAAATAGGAGGCATGCTTTCATCATAATAAATTTGCTCATCAAGACTTGGGGGACAAAAAATATCATCTTCATCAAACATAGCTTCCCCAAGCTTCTGGCTTTGCATATCATTAGCATCATGGGTATTCAAGGAGTGCATACTAACAACATTGCAATCATGCTCATCATTCAAAAATTTAGTGCCAAACATTTTAATGCATTCTTCGTCTAGCAATTGAGCACAATTATCGGAATCCTTATTTTCACGGAAGACATTAAAAACATGAAGCATATGAGGCAACCTTAATTCCATTTTTTTGTAGTTTTCTTTTGTAAACTAAACTAGTGATAAAACAAGAAACTAAAAGACTCGATTGCAAGATCTAAAGATATACCTTCAAGCACTCACCTCCCGGGCAACGGCGCTAGAAAAGAGCTTAGTTGACGGGGTGTGAATGCCGCTTACCTAGCCTCCCCGGCAACAGCGCCAGAAAAGAGCTTGATGTCTACTACACAACCTTCTTCTTGTAGACGTTGTTGGGCCTCCAAGTGCAGAGGTTTGTAGGACAGTAGCAAATTTCCCTCAAGTGGATGACCTAAGGTTTATCAATCCGTGGGAGGTGTAGGATGAAGATGGTCTCTCTCAAGCAACCCTGCAACCAAATAACAAAGAGTCTCTTGTGTCCCCAACACACCCAATACAATGGTAAATTGTATAGGTGCACTAGTTCGGCGAAGAGATGGTGATACAAGTGTAATATGGATGGTAGATATAGGTTTTTGTAATCTGAAAATATAAAAACAGGAAGGTAACAAGTAATAAAAGTGAGCACAAACGGTATTGCAATGCGTTGAAACAAGGCCTAGGGTTCATACATTCACTAGTGCAAGTTCTCTCAACAATAATAACATAATTGGATCATATAAATATCCCTCAACATGCAAAAAAGAGTCACTCCAAAGTCACTAATAGCGGAGAACAAACGAAGAGATTATGGTAGGGTACGAAACCACCTCAAAGTTATTCTTTCCGATCAATCCATTGGGCTATTCCTACAAGTGTCACAAACATCCCTAGAGTTTGTAGTAAAATAACACCTTAAGACACACATCAACCAAAACCCTAATGTCACCTAGATACTCCAATGTCACCTCAAGTATCCGTGGGTATGATTATACGATATGCATCACACAATCTGAGATTCATCTATTCAACCAACACATAGAACCTCAAAGAGTGCCCCAAAGTTTCTACCGGAGAGTCAAGACGAAAATGTGTGCCAACCCCTATGCATAGGTCCATGGGCGGAACCCGCAAGTTGATCACCAAAACATACATCAAGTGGATCAAAAGAATACCCCATTGTCACCACGGGTATCCCACGCAAGACATACATCAAGTGTTCTCAAATCATTAAAACACTCAATCCGATAAGATAACTTCAAAGGGGAAACTCAATCCATTACAAGAGAGTAGAGGGGGAGAAACATCATAAGATCCAACTATAATAGCAAAGCTCGCGATACATCAAGATCGTACCACCTCAAGAACACGAGAGAGAGAGATCAAACACATAGCTACTGGTACATACCCTCAGCCTCGAGGGTGAACTACTCCCTCCTCGTCATGGAGAGCACCGGGATGATGAAGATGGCCACCGGTGAGGGATCCCCCCTCCGGCAGGGTGCCGGAACAGGGTCCCGATTGGTTTTTGGTGGCTACAGAGGCTTGCGGCGGCGGAACTCCCGATCTATTATGTTCCCCGAAGGTTTTAGGGTATATTGGTATATATAGGAGGAAGAAATACGTCAGGGGAGCCACGAGGGGCCCACAAGGGTGGAGGGCGCGCCCAGGGGGTGGGCGCGCCCCCCGGCCTCGTGCCTTCCTCGTTGATTCCCTGACGTTTACTCCAAGTCCCCTAGATTGCTTCCGTTCCAAAAATAACTCTCCCGAAGGTTTCATTCCGTTTGGACTCCGTTTGATATTCCTTTTCTGCGAAACAGTGAAACAAGGGAAAAAACAGAAACTGGCACTGGGCTCTGGGTCAATAGGTTAGTCCCAAAAGTAATATAAAAGTGCATAATAAAGCTCATAAACATCCAAGATGGATAATATAATAGAATGAATACTTCATAGATTATAGATACGTTGGAGACGTATCATGCACCGCAGCGCATCTGTCTCATCGACGACGTCGTACGCTGCACTGGAGTCAGTCCGCCATCGCCGTCGTACAGGGAGCCACTTCCCCGGTGCCATCTTCCACAGTCTCGGATCTGCTTCCCAGAAGCTGACGCCAAGCGTAGCAGCACCACCGTCATCGACAATGAACTGACTCCTGTTGCCGACCATGATGCACAGCCGCCGCCACGACCTTCGTACTCCTCCTCGATTGGTAATGTGTATATTGATTCTCTAAGGCGTACATGTGCAGTTATGATTATGTTCATACCTACTCTTCAAATTTCCTGGCTGCTATTGTTCCGGTAAAAGTAATTAGTTGTAGCTTTCATTGTCCAACAGAATATCATCTTGTAATTGTGCGTCGCTCCTGTATTGCACTCTGCTTGGGTAGGTTCTTCATATGTAACCAGTAGTGTCGCAAATGATGGAGAGAGTTTTAGAATAGCAGGGAGGTGACCCCGCTGTTCTATTCACTCAAAATGGAAACACAACGTAGTTCTAGCAAAGTTGAAGAACCACATAGTAGGATATTAAAAATCACTCGTGCTAACATGGAAGATGAGTGCTTTAATGTTGCCCACAAGATGCGTGAGTATTACTATATTTTTCTTGCCATGTTGAGAATTTAAAACTACAAATGCGAACATGCAGAGGAGCAATGAAGACCAAATACGGGATGTTGGGGACATTTTCAAGGAACGTTGCAAGTTAAAGAGGAGATGCACCGAACCTGTAAAACGGGCTTTGGTAAGTAACAACCTTTCAATTACTTTGACATTGAGAACCTGACTAGTAGTGGTGGATGTTCTGTGTGTCCTTGGTGGTTTTGTTAATGAAATTGGAGGGAGCCTCCCTCTTTTACCATTTTTTTACTTTGACATGGTATGTGTGTGGCAGCAGTAGTGAACACAGGACCAGACCAGGCCCTGGGCGAGTCCCGAGCCGAAAACAGCATCAAACCATGTTGTCTGCTTGGCTAGGGTTCTTGCCATGCAATCCAGCGGTGTGGCCTATTATTAAACAATAATAAGCGAGACAAACAATTTCCAGTACACTTGATTAGGCTCTCAATCATTTGTTGGATCTCAATTCACTCAGTGGACCCACCATGCTGTAGGATGAATCTTTTGTAATTTAGTGTTGAAGCTAGTCAGTCAAATGCGCCTACAGACGGCCTGGAGATCATCTGGTTGTCGGTTGTTTTGCTGCAGTAACCCTTGGCTTAGTGCACCCCTCTGCTAGTTTTTCTATTTATTTTAGCCTTGTGTTCTTTGATGTATATGTCGTAGTTCCTATAAGCTGGCTCTGTTTGATATGTATAAGCACTATCTTAATCGTCCTAATGCTTTCCTTTTTAGCTTGATGTAGGAAGTGGGTGTTCTCACCTTGAAGTCTGTTTTTATATTTCTCCTTTTGAATTCACTTCTCCTAGTACTGTTTATCGTGCTTCTGCTTAATGGATCTGGGGAGCTCTAACTATTGATCTAAAAAATAAGTAGCTTCTTCATTTCAGGAAGTAGTTCCTGCGAGGAGGGAAGTATGGTCAACCTTGAGATCATGTTTCCAAAATGAGGCTAGATTACACACAAGGTGCCATTTCCCTAGTGATGCCGGATTAGACACAAGGTGCAAATTCCCAGATGATGCCGGATTACTCACAAGCCAGGTGGAGTCATCAAGTGTTCACGTCCTCGTTGCTCTAGTAAACTCTGAAAGAAAGCATGCAGGAGCCCTTGAGAATGTAGCTGAGTTCCTGAAGAAGCGAAAAGAGCAATCATATGTTGTCTTCACCCAAGCCAAAGAAGAAATGGAAGAAGCCAGAAAGAAACTAGCAGAGGCAGAGCAGGCTAGGCATCTCCTGCTATCTAAAATTGTTGTCAATACAAATTTTCATTCATAATAGCTAGGTTCGAATGTTTATCCAGTCAACATGCCTGTTGTGATGTCCGTGCATCTACTGAGTTGTATGTAATTCCGAGATTCCTAGATGTGGCACAAAATAAATTTTTTCGGGTCATGTAATAACAACCATTACTTTCCGAACAATAACAGGCGAACCATTGGACATGGTATAGTTTACACGCAAGCCCAACATTCCAAGTTCAACTTCCACATCAAACTCATGTTCACAGATATCTACACATTCATAGATAATGTCCATAACCATGATTCACTTCAAAGCCAAAAAATGTGAGGAGTGCTATAAATAAAGAAAAATCTTTAGTTCCTACTACTAGTGCGAGCACAACAAGTCAAGACCATACGTAATTAATTATATTTTGGACATTTTTTGACTAAACATGAATAACTTTTGGAAGCAGGTATAATTTCTAATGCCGGCCGTGGCTGGGGTCCATGATGTTTTGAGCCAAACCGGGCAACACAGCGGGTGTCTATGTCGGCGATGCGGTGGTCGTAACATTCGTGGGTTTCGAGCGGCGGTGGCTCCCGTGGTCTACTATTCCTCGATGTCGGCGGTGGCCGCGGACGTGTTGGCCACCTCCGCCAACATGCCGCGCTTCCACCAAAGTTTGCGTCGGATGGCGCGGCCAACCACGGTGCACTGGATGCCGTGGTCCCCTGTGTGCCGGCGAGCAGCAACTGGCCACACCTATCCGAGTAGGCTTCGAGCATCGAGTTGATGCACCAGGGGCCAGCTTGTAGTGGCGGCTTGCTCCTCCGCTTGCCCGCTTGCAGCCTCGTCCATGGTACTGATGGCCTGGGGCGGGGAGGGAGGTGGGGCAGCGAGTTTCCTGGCTCGTCAGGGCACCCAGCCGGCTTTTATGCCGGATAACTCGTCTTCCTGCTCACCGGATGCTATGGAGAGTGTGGAGAAAATGGTGCAAGGAGGATATGGGGAGCGGCGGTGTGGTGCGGTTCTTGCCAGGCGCCTGACCTCGTTTAAATAGCGGGCGGACGAGAGGGTCCAACCAGCGTTGTGTTCTAAAATACTGGCCGACGCGGAATGGAGATTCAATGGAGGTAGGTGGGGCTGTCTGAAGCCGGTTGAATGCGGCGAGGAGGTGTGTTCAGCCTAGCGTGCAGCGAGTGGGGCCCTCTTGGCTGTCGCGTCAGTTCAATGCATGCGCTGGTGAGAGGTCGCGCCCGTGTGAGATATATCACCCCCTCCGGTCCTTTTTTGGGTATAAGAAAATCACATTTTTCATTCACATTTTACAAGTAAAATTCATGGACAAGCTTTGACCCAAAATACGATGGGGACTAGTAAACCAGGACGGAGGTAGTAGTGATGATTTCCATTTTTGCTCCATACCAATCATTCTAAAAACTAGTATAATGCCTCATTGAAAATTGGAACTCTTACCCCACTAAAAAATGATATATTAAATGTGGCAACTCAATCAGTGGCGACTGCCGAGCCACCACCTCCAGGTCATTCACCTGTGGTCCTCGACCATCAACTCCTACGGATCAAATTATCACGCGAGCTGACTATTCCTACAAAGGTGCGCTCCACCACGTACCCGGTACCTGCGCATGCAGCAATCGTGCACCTATGGGTTCATTTATTTACCATGCCTTACGTAACTCTCATGTGTGCGAGACAGCAAGAGACCGACTGTGTGCATGCGCCTCTTCTCTTCGTATATGTACTCCAGCATTTGTCTGATGTCCAAAAAATAATACAGTAATAACTAGCAATGTGCCAATGCGTTGCAACGCATCCAGAGTAGAGTAATACATATTCACCAATTTGATAGAAAACATTCTAGTTTTGATATACATATATCACTAAAAATATCTTACATTTCACTCAAAATATATTCCTTTGGCTGTTTTGATGAGATAAGGGAGGAATGTGGTTGGTTTCAAGATTCGAGAAGTGGGATATTGTTGCAAAAATCCCATGTGTGTGTGTGAGAGAGAGAGAGGAGGAGGAGGGCAGAGTGCGTGTGTGAAAAAGACACGAAGAGTGTGTGTGCGAGAGGTATTACCATAAACTGAGGCCTGGTGTGCGTGTGCATGATCGAGAGGGCGTGTCTCAAGAAGGGACGAAAATCTACATAGATACAAGGAGCAAAAGTGTGCGGTGGATGAATAAACCTACCTAGAGGCTGGTCGATCAATGTTTGTGAGGGAGATACGGGCCAGGGTTGCGAAAGCAAGAGTTTTGTGTGTGTAAGAAAGACACGGTAGTCGGTAGGGAGATCCAAAGCGGGAGTTGTGTGTGTATGAGTGGTGAGAGAGAGAGGGGGGGAGGGAGAGTTTGTCTAATCGGTAATAAACAAATGAATAATGTCAGTTTTGGAACGGAGATGAAGATGGAAAGGAGACCCCAACGAACAATGTGTGTGCAGGATAGAGTAATTTTAGTGGTAGGAGTCATATCCAGAAAGATATAGGGTGCATGAGAGAACCCTGGAGAGAAAGGCAAAGTGAAAGACGAGTGAGAGTGTGTGTGTGTGGCGGCTGTGAAAAAGAAAGCTTAGGTAGCTATAGTGATACCAGAGAATGATAGAGACGTGAGAGATAATGAAAACCGTGTAATCTATGAAGATAGAGAGAGTGTGACACTTCTCGACGGAGACGACGAGAGACCGTGTTTGTAAAGAACGGAGAAGAATGTAGTGAGTGTGGTGAGATGGAGAAAAGAGAGTGATAGCTACATGAAGGAGCACGCGAGAGAGACCTAGAGAGAGATAGGCGTGAAACGAGATTCAAATATTTAGTTGTGTGCATAGAATATGTCAATGTAAAAGGGATTCAAATATTTGAATTCCAGGTGATGATACATGTAATTCATACTCGAACCAAAATTGATCTATCAAACATGCATACTATTTGAATTTGCGCGCATGTATGTTATTTAATATGTTGATATTACCAATCCATACATTTGAGCTTAACATAATTTGGTTTCAAAATTTTGAATTCAAAGTCGAACATAATTTGGTTTCGAAAATTTTAATTCAACCTTATGATTTTGAGATCATTGCATTTGTAAATCATATTTTATATATAAAGGAGCAGAATTCTTTGTTGTGCTTTTGAAAGTATATATAGAAAATGATGTATATAGATTTGTATTCGAATACAAAATGGATCCTGCCCGAAGAAAAAAAGAATACAAAATGGATTCGAATTGAGTTGGCACGGTAAACGTGCAATGTTTTTCTGCAAAAATTTGAACGAAGCGGCGAAACTCGCACTAACCGCCTGAAACCAAAATCTGCGAGATGGCAATTACTACTGCCTATCCCTGACACGCAAAGCCTATTGGCTCGATTTCTATAGGTTTGGATAGGGGTATGTTTGTAATTTCACTCAAACGTGACATAACCGCCTTCGCCTCTCACCTCCCCGGATTCATACACGGTGGGCGCCAAAACACAGTTTCTCCTCGGCCCAAACCGCCTCTCACCCCGATTCATACATGATGGGCGCCGAAACACACAGTTTCTCCTCGGCTAAAACCTACGTCGGCAAATATTCTGTGTATGCGAGATTACCCTCCTATCCCCAACCGACCAATATTGTTGTGATGTAGGAAATTGTAAACGGGGGCTAAGTTTGTAAATTTCCTCGCATTTGAGACAAGAGCGTCCTGAAGACGTGGTTTCCCCCTACCTCTCACCCTCCATTTCCCCATTCGTACTCCGTGGGCGCCAAAACACCCTCTCCACTCCAGTCTCCTCCATACGCCACCCCTCATCCTCCACCATGCCGAAGCTGATACCCCGACGCCGTCGTCCATTACAAGAGATCGACCTCTCTCATCCACGGCTTCGGACGAGGATCCTTGCATCGCGTCCTCTCGCTCCATCTGCATCGTCGTCCACCTTGTCGAGGCTGCTCGTACCATTGTCTCGTCCATCACGCCAGGATATTCCCCTCACCACCATTGTCTGCCCTCCTAGATCTGCTTCAATGCCGCCAACAACCATCGCTACCGCAGCACCCTCAACTCCTCAGCAGATGCTTACACGGTGCCACACCAGAGGCGGCACTCTTTCGTATATGCTCAAGTTATTTATCTCAGCAAGAAAATAGATCGCCACTTCTTTACTATGATTTCTTGTCCATCACTTTGAATCATACTCCCTTCATCCCAAAATAAGTGACTCAAGTTTCTACTAACTTTGTACTAAAGTTAGTACAAAGTTGAGTCACTTATTTTGGGACGAAGGGAGTACTTGTTAGTTGAAAGCAAACATTGGTTTCGAAAGTTGCCTTTGTCTGATTTGCACCTTCAGATCCTCAATGGCACGCTCACCACTATACTCGCAATGCTTATGGTTTCCCCTTTTATATTCCACATTGGCTTAAATGACAGTCCACTTAATTTCAATTTGGGGTCAGTCCATTTTTGAGAGTTCACCGGAGTGAAGGAAGGGGCTCGCCGGAGGGCTGCCCCTTTATCTATCTTAGGGTTTCGGGTGGGGAAATTCATTGTGGGGGCTGTTGTCGGGCTATGGTGGGGCCTCGCTGGAGGCAAAACTCGACGTGGGTGGGGTGGGACTGGGGTTGGCTACAGGCATGGCCAGGGGCGGCGAAAGATCGGAGGTGGTGGGCAATTCAGGAGAGGGCAGGGGCCGGTGGTTTGGCCGGCGGCCTGTGCGGTGGTCTGTAGGGGAAGAATAAGAGGCGAGGAAGAAGAAGGGTTAGGAGACGCAGGATCTTCATCCAACCGCCTGAAATGGTCGACTGGCCCAAATGACGATAGTCAGGCGACTTGCATGTAGACATTCCCATATATTCAGTACCATCATTGTAGGTGCTTCGAGACGTGCAAGTAGTGCTCCTCAACCCATCAAGCTAAAAAATATGCCACTCATAATTCCAAACTTAGTTGCTCAAATACGAATCTGATATGATGCTGACATGTTGTACCAAAACAGAAAATGTTCAATTGGTCAGCTAATGTTCCTACTTTACTTTCGAAAAGCACGTGCGCCACATATCGACGGACAGCAGAGAGTTGCATTCTTTATGCGCTCTGGTTCATCATGTGTGGGCAATGAACATTTTATTATCCAAAATCTACTTGCTCTTCTTTAGCAAGCTCCTCTTCTGTTCTTCTTTAATAAGTACTCTCTCCATTCCTAAATATAAGTCTTTGTAGAGATTCCTCCATGGACTACAGACGGAGCAAAATGAGTGAATCTACACTCTAAAATGTATCTATATACATCTGTATGTGATCCATAGTGGAACCTCTACAAAGACTTGTATTTAGGAACAAAGGGAGTATAATAGTAGTACATTATGTTCCTTGTAGTGAAGAGGAGCAGGGACATTTGCAGTGTATAGGTCTATTATATCGCTTGTCATGGACGCTTTCAACTCTTCGTATTTGGTCGTGTGTGTCGCCTTTGAGAGTTATACTGATAGTAACAGTATTGCACCTTCAATTGTAGAGAGCTGGTATCTGAAGCCTTTCTAGCCGTACCGGCAATACTAGCACATATTTTCTAGCAAGTTCCACTTTCCTGATTTTACTCGTGATGCTTAGGGTTTTCCCATTATATCTACACTATGATCTGCGTAGGTGCTTTGTGTCAGACTAGCAGCAGTCCACCCATTAAAGCTAAACAACACACCAATCATAATTCCAAAGCTTAGTTGTTCCAATACGAATGTGACATTATATTCATATTAGTTAACGGACATACATTTAATTGGTTAGCTAATGCTCCCACTTGAGTTTCCAAATGCATGTGGCCACATAGAGAGAGACAACATGGAATTGCATTTCTTTGGATGCTCTGATTCATCATGGGTGGGCAACCAACATTTTATAGAAAGAAATGTTGGGAAACGTAGCATGCAATTTCAAAAAAATTCCGACACTCACGCAAAGCAACGAGAGGGGGAGAGTGTGTCCATGTACCCTCATAGACCGAATGCGGAAGCGTTTGACAACGCGGTTGATGTAGTCAAACTTCTTCTCGTTCCGACCGATCAAGCACCGAACGTACGGCACCTCCGAGTTCTGCACTCGTTCAGCTCGATGATGTCCCTCGAACTCTTGATCCAGCAAAGTGTCAAGGGAGAGTTTCGTCAGCACAACGGCGTGTGACGGTGATGGTTAAGTGATCCGTGCAGGGCTTCGCCTAAGCACTATGACAATATCACCGGAGGCGTAAACTGTGGAGGGCGGCGCCGCACACGGCTAGGAATCAATGTTGTGTGTTCTAGCGGTGCCCCCCCACATATATATAGGTGGGAGAGGGATATGGGCAGCAAGGGGCGCCCCAAGTAGGAGTAATCCTACTTGGGCGCCTCCTACAAGTCGGCCTCCCCCCTTCCATAAGTGTCGAAGGGGGAAGGAAAGAGAGGGGGAAGGGGAAGAAAAGGGGGAGGCCGAATCCTCCCTTTTCCTTATCCCTTCCCTCCTTTCCTTTTCCCCTTATTTCGTCCTATAGGGGCACACCAGCCCCTTAGGGGCTGGTCTGTCCAACTCTTGGCCCATTAGGCCCATATAGCTTGCCCGAGGTTGCCCGGAACCCCTCCGGTGACCCGATACGTACCCGGTACCCCCAGAAACACTTTCGGTGTTCAAATACTATCGTCCTATATATGAATCTTTACCTCTCGACCATTTCGAGACTCCTCGTCATGTCCATGATATCATCCGGACTCCGAACAACATTCGGTCACCAAATCACATAACCCATATAATACAAAATCGTCATCGAACGTTAAGCGTGCGGACCCTACGGGTTATGTAGACATGAACGAGACACCTCTCTGGTCACGAAACCTGGATGCTCATATTGGTTCCCACATATTCTACGAAGATCTTTATCGGTCGTTCCGTAATGACAACATACATTATTCCCTTTGTCATCGGTATGTTACTTGCCGGAGATTCGATTGTCGGTATCTTCATACCTAGTTCAATATAGTTACCGGAAAGTCTCTTTACTCGTTCCGTAATGCATCATCCCGCAACTAACTCATTATTCACATTGCTTGCAAGGCTTATTATGATGTGCATTACCGAGAGGGCCCAGAGATACCTCTCCGATACTCGGAGTGACAAATCCTAATCTCGATCTATGCAAACCCAACAAACACCTTTGAAGATACCTGTAGAGCATCTTTATAATCACCCAGTTACATTGTGACGTTTGATAGCACACAAGGTATTCGTCCGGTATCCGGGAGCTGCATAATCTCATAGTCGAAGGAATATGTATTTGACATGAAGAAAGCAATAGCAATAAAACTGAACGATCAACATGCTAAGCTAACGGATGGGTCTTGTCCATCACATCATTCTCCTAATGATGTGATCCCATTCATCAAATGACAACACATGTCTATGGTTAGGAAACTTAACCATCTTTGATTAACGAGCTAGTTTAGTAGAGGCTTACTGGGGACACTGTGTTTTGTCTATGTATCCACACATGTATCAAGTTTCCGGTTAATACAATTCTAGCATGAACAATAAAGATTTATCATGATATAAGGAAATATAAAATAAAAACTTTATTATTGCCTCTAGGGCATATTTCCTTCAGTCTCCCAGTTGCACTAGAGTCAATAATCTAGTTCACATCGCCATGTGATTTAACACCAATAGTTCACATCACCATGTGATTAACACCTATAGTTCACATCGCCATGTGACCAACACCCAAAGGGTTTACTAGAGTCAGTAATCTAGTTCGCATCGCCATGTGATTAACACCCAAAGAGTACTAAGGTTTGATCATGTTTTTCTTGTGAGAGAGGTTTAGTCAACGGGTCTGCCACATTCAGATCCGTATGTATTTTGCAAATTTCTATGTCTACAATGCTCTGGACAGAGCTACTCTAGCTAAATGCTCCCACTTTCAATATGTATCCAGACCGAGACTCAGAGTCATCCAGATCGGTGTCAAAGCTTGCATTGACGTAACTCTTTACGATGAACTCTTTATCACCTTCATAACCGAGAAATATTTCCTTAGTCCTCTAAGGATAATTTTGACCGATATCCAGTGATCTACTCCTAGATCACTATTGTACTCCCATGCCAAACTCATGGCAAGGTAAACAATAGGTCTGGTACATAGCATGGCATACTTTATAGAACCTATGGCTGAGGCATAGGGAATGACTTTCATTCTCTCTCTATATTCTGTTGTGGTCGGGCTTTGAGTCTTACTCAACTTCACACCTTGCAACACAAGCAAGGTGTTGCAAGGTATGTGCTTTGTGAAAGTCCTATTAAGCGTCTCGATCTATCCCTATAGATCTTGATGCCTAATATATAAGTAGCTTCACTGAGGTCTTTCATTGAAAAAATTCTTATTCAAGTATCCTTTTATGCTATCCAGAAATTCTATATCATTTCCAATCAACAATATGTTATCCACATATAATATCAGAAATGCTACAGAGCTCCCACTCACTTTCTTGTAAATACAGGCTTCACCATAAGTCTATATAAAACCATATGCTTTGATCACCTTATCAAAGCGTATATTCCAACTCTTAGATGCTTGGACCAGTCCATAGATGGATCGCTAGAGTTTGCACACTTTGTTAGCACCTTTAGGATTGACAAAACCTTTTGGTTGCATCATATACAACTCTTCTTTAAGAAATCCATTAAGGAATGCAGTTTTGACATCCATTTGCCAGATTTCATAAAATGTGGCAATTGCTAACATGATTGGGACAGACTTAAGCATCACTACGAGTGAGAAAATCTCGTCATAGTCAACACCTTGAACTTGTCGAAAACCTTTTGCGACGAGTTGAGATTTGTAGATAGTAACACTACCATCAACGTCCGTCTTCCTCTTGAAGATCCATTTATTCTCAATGGCTTGCCGGTCATCGGGCAAGTCCACCAAAGTCCACACTTTGTTCTCATACATGGATCATATCTCAGATTTCATGGCCTCAAGCCATTTACCGGAATCTGGGCTCATCATCGCTCCCTCATAGTTTGTAGGCTCGTCATGGTCTAGTAACATGACTTCTAGAATAGGATTACCGTACCACTCTGGTGCGGATCGTGCTATGGTTGGCCTATGAGGTTTGGTAGTAACTTGATCTGAAGTTTCATGATCATTATCATTAGCTTCCTCTCTAGTTGGTGTAGGCATCACGGGAACGGTTTTCTGTGATGAGCTACTATCCAATTCGAGAGAAGGTACAATTACCTCATCAAGTTCTACTTTCCTCCCACTCACTTCTTTCGTGAGAAACTCCTTCTCTAGAAAGGATCCATTCTCAGCAACAAATACCTTGCCTTCGGATCTGTGATAGAAGGTGTACCCAACAGTTTCTTTTTGGGTATCCTATGAAGATGCACTTCTTTGATTTGGGTTCGAGCTTATCAGGCTGAAGCTTGTTCACATAAGCATCGCAACCCCAAACTTTAAGAAACGACAGCTTAGGTTTCTTGCCAAACCACAGTTCATACGGTGTAGTCTCAGCGGATTTAGACGGTGCCCTATTTAACGTGAATGCAGCTGTCTTTAATGCATAACCCCAAAACGATAGTGGTAAATCAGTAAGAGACATCATAGATCGCACCATATCTAATAAAGTACGGATACGACGTTCGAATACACCATTACGCTGTGGTGTTCTAGGTGGTGTGAGTTGTGAAACTATTCCACATTGTTTTAAATGAAGGCCAAACTCGTAACTCAAATATTCGCCTCCGCGGTCTGATCATAGAAACTTTATTTTCTTGTTACGATGATTCTCCACTTCACTCTGAAATTCTTTGAACTTTTCAAATGTTCCAGACGTGTGTTTCATTAAGTAGATATACCCATATCTGCTCAAATCATATGTGAAGGTCAGAAAATAACGACACTCATTGGACCGCATACATCGGTATGTGTTATTTCCAATAAGTCAGTGGTTCGCTCCATTGTTCCAGAGAATGAAGTTTTAGTCATCTTGCCCATGAGGCATGGTTCACAAGTATCAAATGATTCATAATCAAGTGATTCCAAAAGCCCATCTGGATGGAGTTTCTTCATGCGCTTTACACCAATATGACCTAAACGACAGTGCCACAAGTATGTTGCACTATCATTATCAACTTTGCATCTTTTGGCATCAATATTATGAATATGTGTATTACTACGATAGAGATTCAATAAATCATCTACATTGGGTGTATGACCATAGAAGGTTTTATTCATGTAAATAGAATAACAATTATTCTCTGACTTAAATGAATAACCGTATTGCAATAAATATGATCCAATCATATTCATGCTCAACATGGACACCTAATAACATTTATTTAGGTTCAACACTAATCCCGAAGGTATAGGGAGTATGCGAAGTTGATCTTATCAACTTTGGAATTATTTCCAACACACATCGTTACCTCACCCTCAACTAGTCTCTGTTCATTTTGTAATTTCCTATTTCGAGTTACTAATATTAGCAACTGAACCGGTATCTAATACCCAGGGGCTACTATGAACACTAGTAAAGTACACATCAATAACATGTATATCAAATATACCTTTGTTCACTTTGCCATCCCTTTTATCCGCCAAGTATTTGGAGTAGTTCCGCTTCCAATGACCAGTCCCTTTGTAGTAGAAGCACTCAGCCTCAGGCTTGGGTCTAGCTTTGGGCTTCTTCCCGGGAGTGGCAACTTGCTTGCCATTCTTCTTGAAGTTCCCTTTCTTTCCCTTTTCCTTTTTTCTTGAAACTAGTGGTCTTGTTAACCATCAACACTTGATGCTCTTTCTTGATTTCTACCTTCGCCAATTTCTGCATCGCGAAGAGCTCGGGAATTGTCTTATCCATCCCTTGCATATTATAGTTCATCACGAAGCCTTTGTATCTTGGTGGCAGTGATTGAAGAACCCTGTCAATAACACTATCATCTGGAAGATTAACTCCCAGCTGAGTCAAGTGGTTATGATACCCAGACATTCTAAGTATGTGTTCACTGGCAGAACTGTTCTCCTCCATCTTGCAGCTATAGAACTTGTTGGAGACTTCATATCTCTCAACTCGGGCATTTGCCTGAAATATTAACTTCAACTCCTGGAACATCTCATATGGTCCATGACATTCAAAATGTCTTTGAAGTCCCGATTCTAAGCCGTAGAGCACGGCACACTGAACTATAGAGTAGTCATCAGACCGCGTCTGCCAGACATTCAGAGCGTCTACATTAGCGGGAGGGGGATTGTCACCTAGCAGTGCATCAAGGACATAATTCTTCTGTGCAGCAATGAGGATAATCCTCAGATCACGGACCCAGTCCACATCATTGCTACTATCATCTTTCAACTTATTTTTCTCTAGGAACATATCAAAAATAAGGGAGCTATATCGTGAGCTATTGATCTACAACATAGATATGCAAATACTACACCAGGACTAAGTTCATGATAAATTAAGTTCAATTAATCATATTACTTAAGAACTCCCACTTAGATAGACATCCCTCGAGTCATCTAGATGATTACGTGATCCAAATCAACTAAACCATGACCGGTCATCACGTGAGATGGAGTAGTCTTCAATGGTGAACATCTCTATGTTGATTATATCTACTATATGATTCACGTTCGACCTTTCGGTCTCCAGTGTTCCGAGGCCATGTTTGTACATGCTAGGCACGTCAAGTTTAACCCGAGTATTCCGCATGTGCAAAACTGTCTTGCACCCGTTGTATGTGAACATAGAGCTTATCACACCCGATCATCACGTGGTGTCTCAGAACGACAAACTGTCGCAACGGTGCATATTCAGGGAGAACACTTATACCTTGAAATTTTAGTAAGGGATCATCTTATAATGCTACCGCCGTACTAAGCAAAATAAGATGCATAAAACATAAATGTCACATGCAATCAAAAATATGTGACATGATATGGCCATCATCATCTTGTGCTTTTGATCTCCATCTCCAAAGCATCATCATGATCTCCATCGTCACTCGCTTGACACCTTGATCTCCATCTAGCATCGTGGTCGTCTCGTCAACTATTGCGTCTACAACTATCACTAACGCATAGTGATAAAATAAATCAATTACATGGCGTTTGCATTTCATACAATAAAGCGACAACCATAAGGCTCCTGCCAGTTGCCGATAACTTCTACAAAACATGATCATCTCATACAATAACGTATATCACATCATGTCTTGACCATATCACATCACAACATGCCCTGCAAAACAAGTTAGACGTCCTCTACTTTGTTGTTGCAAGTTTTACGTGGGTGCTACGGGCTTCTAGTAAGAAACATTCTTACCTACGCATCAAAACCACAACGGTGGTTTATCAAGTTTGCTATTTTAACCTTCAACAAGGACCGGCCGTAGTCAAATTTGATTCAACTAAAGTTGGAAAAATAGACACCAGCCAGCCACCTTTATGCAAAACTAGTTGCATGTCTGTCGGTGGAACCGGTGTCATGAACGTGGTCATGTAAGATTGGTCCGGGCCACTTCATCCAACAATACCGCCGAATCAAAATAAGACATTGGTGGTAAGCAGTATGACGATCACCGCCCACAACTCTTTGTGTTCTACTCGTGCATATCATCTACGCATAGACCTGGCTCGGATGCCACTATTGGGAAACGTAGCATGCAATTTCAAAAAAGATCCTACGCTCACGCAAGATCTATCTAGGAGATGCATAACAACGAGAGGGGGAGAGTGTGTCCACATACCGTCGTATACCAAAAGATGAAGCGTTTGACAACGCGGTTGATGTAGTCGAACTTCTTCTTGTTCCGACCGATCAAGCACCGAATGTATGGCACCTCTGAGTTCAGCACACGTTCAGCTCGATGACGTCCCTCGAACTCTTGATCCAGTAAAGTGTCGAGGGAAAGTTTCGTCAGCGCGACGGCATGGTGACGGTGATGGTGAAGTGATCCGCGCAGGGCTACGCCTAAGCACTACGACAATATGACCGAAGGCGTAAACTGTGGAGCGGGGCGCCGCACACGGCTAGGAAGCAATGTTGTGTGTTCTAGCGGTGCCCCCCACACACATATATATAGGTGGGAGACGGAGAGGGGCAGCAAGGGGCGCCGCAAGTAGGAGTAATCCTACTTGGGCGCCTCCTACAAGTCGGCCTCCCCCCTTCCATAAGTGTCGGAGGGGGAAGGAAAGAGAGGGGGGAGGGGAAGGAAAGGGGGAGGCCGAATCCTCCCCTTTCCTTCTCCCTTCCCTCCTTTCCTTTTCCCCTTATTTCGGCCAATAGGGGGCGCACCAACCCCTTAGGGGCTGGTCTGTCCAACTCTTGGCCCATTAGGCCCATATAGCTTGCCGGGGGTTGCCCGGAACCCCTTCCGGTGACCCGATATGTACCCGGTTGCCCCAGAACACTTCCGATGTCCGAATACTATAGTCCTATATATGAATCTTTACCTCTCAACCATTTCAAGACTCCTCATCATGTCTGTGATCTCATTCGGGACTCCGAACGACATTCGGTCACCAAATCACATAACTCATATAATACAAAATCGTCATCGAACGTTAAGCGTGCGGACCCTACGGGTTCGAGAACTATGTAGACATGAACGAGAGACCTCTCCGGTCAATAACCAATAGCAGAACCGGGATGCTCATATTGGTTCCCACATATTCTACGAAGATCTTTATCGGTCGTACCGTAATGACAACATACATTATTCCCATTGTCATCGGTATGTTACTTGCCCGAGATTCGATCATCGGTATCTTCATACCTAGTTCAATCTCGTTATTGGAAAGTCTCTTTACTCGTTCCGTAATGCATAATCCCGCAACTAACTCATTATTCACATTGCTTGCAAGGCTTATTATGATGTGCATTACCGAGAGGGCCCAGAGATACCTCTCCGATACTCGGAGTGACAAATCCTAATCTCGATCTATGCCAACCCAACAAACACCTTCGGAGATACCTGTAGAGCATCTTTATAATCACCCAGTTATGTTGTGATGTTTGATAGCACACAAGGTATTCCTCCGGTATCCAGGAGTTGTATAATCTCATAGTCGAAGGAATATGTATTTGACATGAAGAAAGCAATAGCAATAAAACTAAACGATCAACATGCTAAGCTAACGGATGGGTCTTGTCCATCACATCATTCTCCTAATGATGTGACCCCGTTCATCAAATGAAAACACATGTCTATGGTTAGGAAACCATCTTTGATTAACGA
Organism: Aegilops tauschii subsp. strangulata; assembly: GCF_002575655.3. Lineage (NCBI taxonomy): Eukaryota > Viridiplantae > Streptophyta > Magnoliopsida > Poales > Poaceae > Aegilops > Aegilops tauschii. The sequence goes on from NC_053036.3 coordinate 332,482,261, forward strand.
GCTAGTCTAGTAGAGGCTTACTAGGGACACGGTGTTTTGTCTATGTATCCACACATGTATCAAGTTTCCGGTTAATACAATTCTAGCATGAATAATAAACATTTATCATGATATAAGGAGATATAAAATAATAACTTTATTATTCCCTCTAGGGCATATTTCCTTCAAGAAATAGAATCTCCATAATATGCTTCCTCTTCTATTCTTTAAGATGTTCCTCTCCTGTTCTTTAATAAGTAAAGTATGGTTGAGGGAGTCATGGACTAACGGGTCCTCGGGGCGACAACACATTGTATATGGGCCGGATTGGTGGAGCCGTGTGGTGACTGGAGACCTATGAAGCCGTGGTGTGCCCTCCAAGTTCAGGGTGGACGAGATGTATTTCCCTCCTGTTGTAATCTATCTTCGGTAAACCCTAACCCTATCGGTGTCTATATAAACCAAGGGTTGTAGTCATTAGGGTTAGAGCTATATTCATCACCTCATAGCCTAGGGTTTAGCTCATGCTTATCTCGAGGTAGATCCACTCTGTAAACTCCATCATATACTCAATACAATCAAGCAGGACGTAGGGTTTTACCTCTTCGAGAGGGCCCGAACCAGGGTAAACACTATGTTCGTCGTCCCCTGTTATCCATTGATCCTAGATCCACAACTCAGGACCCCTACCCTGAGGTCTGCCAGTTTTGACACCGACATTGGTGCTTTCATTAAGAGTTCCGCTGTTGGATCACCGGAAGGATCGATGGCTTGCTTAGTCCTTGGAGAGAACATTAGTTCCATGGACCCCTTCGTCCTTGGAACTCTTTGCCTTTGGCAGCATCGTGTGATGGTAGCTGCAACTACGTCGGTATTTCCCCGGAGAGGGAGGGATGATGTAGCACAACGACGGTAGGTATTTCCCTCAGTTATGAAACCAAGGTATCGAACCAGTAGGAGGACCAAGCAACACAACGTAAACAACACCTGCACACAAACAACAACACCTCGCAACCCGACGAGTTAAAGGGGTTGTCAATCCCTTCCGGGGTACGGCGCCTCAAGATAGGCAAGCGGACGTGAGGTAAATTGTAGTAGATTGATAGATCGAATGCCAAATAAATAAATAAAGATAAAACACAGCAAGGTATTTTTGTATTTTTTGGTTTCATAGATCTGAATAAAAATGCAAAGGAAAAGTAGATCACAAGGCAAATATATGAGAAAGAAGACCCGGGGGCCGTAGGTTTCACTAGTGGCTTCTCTCGATAAAAATAGCAAACTGTGGGTAAACAAATTACTGTTGGGCAATTGATAGAACTTCAAATAATTATGATGATATCCAGGCATTGATCATTACATAGGCATCACGTCCAAGATTAGTAGACCGACTCCTGCCTGCATCTACTACTATTACTCCACACATCGACCGCTATCGAGCATGCATCTAGTGTATTAAGTTCATGGAAAAACTGAGTAATGCAATAAGAATGATGACATGATGTAGACAAGATCGTTTATCTATATGGCAGTAGATATAGATCTCGTCTTTTTATCCTTTGTAGCAACGATACATACGTGTCGGTTCCCTTTCTGTCACTGGGATCGAGCACCGTAAGATCGAACCCACTACCGGGCACCTCTTCCCATTGCAAGATAAATAGATCAAGTTGGCCAAACAAAACCCAAATATCAGAGAAGAAATACGAGGCTATAAGAGATCATGCATATAAGAGATCAAAGAAACTCAAATAACTTTCATGGATATAAAAAGATATAACTGATCATAAACTCGAAGTTCATCGTATCCCAACAAACACACCACAAAAGAGTTACATCATATGGATCTCCAAGAGACCATTGTATTGAGAATTCAGCGAGAGAGAGAAAGCCATCTAGCTACTAACTACGGACCTGAAGGTCTACAAAGAACTACTCACGCATCATCGGAGAGGCGCCAATGGAAGTGGTGAACCCCTCCGTGATGGTGTCTAGATTAGATCTGGTGGTTCTGGACTCTGCGGCGGCTGGATGAATAATTCGTTGACTCCCCTAAGGTTCTGCTATTTTTGGGGTATTTATAGAGCAAAGAGGCGGTCCGGGGGGCACCCGAGGTGGGCACAACCCACCAGGGCGAGCCTGGGCCTCCTGGCGCGCCCTGGTGGGTTGTGCACCCCCAGGTGCAACCAGGGCACATTGCCTTCCTTCTGGCCCATAAAAAATCATGGTGAAGTTTCGTGGCATTTGGACTCTGTTTGATATTGATTTCCTGCGATGTAAAAAACATGGAAAAACAGCAAGTGGCACTTGGCACTATGTCAATAGGTTAGTACCAAAATGATATAAAATGATTATAAAACATCCAAGATTGATAATAAAATAGCATGGGACAATCAAAAATTATACATACGTTGGAGACGTATCATCGTGCTACATGCTGATCCGACCGGCCGACTTGGCCAGGTCAATAACTTCGCTCCCGAACACCTGATTTGATTCGACAATCTGGAGGACGTCGCTGACGCACGGGGTGGTGGGTTGGTTTTCATTGGATTCACCACCCCCGTAGGCCCTGTCATGCCTGCCTTGACACTCACCTCCGATCCGTTCTATGGATCGGCCCCGGTCCCCCAAAAGGCTTTGAGCCAAGAAGGACTCCCTAAGAAAGGGGATCTTACCCCACCATCAACCGAACTCACATCAGTGGCGGATTCATCCCCGGCCCTCGAGGCGGAACCGGAGGTTAGAAGCCAGGATTTGATCCCGACCGATCTCCTCTCCGACAACACCTTGCTGGCCTCGAGCCCGCACCCCAAGTCGGCAAAAAGAGGCCTGATACGTCTCCGTCGTATCTATAATTTTTTATTGTTCCATGCCAATATTATACAACTTTCATATACTTTTGGCAACTTTTTATACTATTTTTGGGACTAACATATTAATCCAGTGCCCAGTGCCAGTTCCTGTTTGTTGCATGTTTTTTGTTTCGCAGAAAATCCATATTAAACGGAGTCCAAACGGGATAAAAACTGACGGAGATTTTTGTTGGAATATATGTGAATTTTGGGAAGTGGAATCAACGCGAGACGATGCTCGAGGGGGCCATGAGGCAGGGGGGCGCGCCCCTGACCCTCGTGGACACCCCGTAAGGCGGTTGCTGCCCTTCTTTCGCCGCAAGAAAGCTAATATCTGGATAAAAATTGTGTTCAAATTTCAATCCAATCGGAGTTACGGATCTCCAGGAATATAAGAAACGGTGAATGGCCAGATCTGGGACCGCAGAAACAGAGAGAGACAGATCCAATCTCGGAGGGGCTCTCGCCCCTCCCATGCCATGGAGACCAAGGACCAGAGGGGAAACCCTTCTCCCATCTAGGGAGAAGGTCAAGGAAGAAGAAAAAGAAGGGGGGCTCTCTCCCCCTCTCTCCCGGTGGCGCCGGAACGCCGCTGGGGCCATCATCGTCACCGCTATCTACACCAACAACTTCACCGCCGTCATCACCAACTTCCCCCCCCCCTCTATGCAGCGGTGTAACTCCTCTTTTAACCGCTGTAATCTCTACTTAAACATGGTGCCCAACGCTATATATTATTTCCCAATGATGTATGGCTATCCTATGATGTTTGAGTAGATCCGTTTTGTCCTATGGGTTAATTGATTATCGTGATTTGTTTGAGTTGCATGTTTTATTATTGGTGTTGTCCTATGGTGCTCTCCGTGTCACACAAGCGTGAGGGATTCCCATTGTAGGGTATTGCAATACGTTCATGATTCACTTATAGTGGGTTGCTTGAGTGACAGAAGCATAAACCCGAGTAAGGGGGTTGTTGCGTATGGGATAAAGAGGACTTGATGCTTTAATGCTATGGTTGGGTTTTACCTTAATGATCTTTAGTAGTTGCGGATGCTTGCTAGAGTTCCAATCATAAGTGCATATGATCCAAGAAGAGAAAGTATGTTAGCTTATGCCTCTCCCTCATATAAAATTGCAATAGTGATTGCCGGTCTAGTTATCGATTGCCTAGGGACAAATAACTTTCTTGTGTGACAACAAGCTCTCTACTAAAACTAACTTTATTGCTTCTTCATCTAAACAACCCCTAGTTTTTATTTATGTGCTCTTTATATTATTGCAAACCTATCCAACAAAATCTACAAAGTACTTTTAGTTTCATACTTGTTCTAGGTAAAGCGAACGTCAAGCGTGCGTAGAGTTGTATCGGTGGTCGATAGAACTTGAGGGAATATTTGCTCTACCTTTAGCTCCTCGTTGGGTTCGACATTCTTACTTATCGAAAGAGGCTACAATTGATCCCCTACACTTGTGGGTTAGCAAGACCTTTTTCTGGCGCCGTTGCCGGGGAGTTATACCGTGGGGTGAATATTCTCATGTGTGCTTGTTTGCTTTATCACTAAGTAGTTTTTATTTGCTATTCCAAGTTGTTCTCTATCTTTAGTTATGGATATGGAACACGAAATACCAAAAAATAGGTGTACTTGCTACTCATGGAGATGGGCAACCTCCTAAAACCCTCGATGCTCATTATGTGAAAGATATTATGTACTACTTTGATAATCCTGAGAAAACCCCATTCAACTTTGTAATGGGAGACACGTTGGATCAACATGAATACTTTAGGGATTATCGCTTGACTCAAAAAGGGAAACTATTATGGGATCAAATTTATATGTTGCATTGGTATGCTCGGCAACTATGCTTGAGATATGATTATAATTGTTGCTCTAGGATGAAGGCTCCACACCTTCCCTTTTCATGCAAATTTAATGATGATAAAACCTTGGCTTCTTATGCTAATGGTATATATGATTACTATGATGTGGAACAAATAGAAAAATTCGTTGCTTTTATGGGTGCTTATGAAATTGAATCTTTGTTTAAAGAGTTTGAAGATTTTGATGATTCAGTTTATAGACCTGAAAATTTTGCTATACTTAAATATTTCTATGAGAATTATGAATTCAATTCCGATATTGATGATTTTATTGAGAGAGTCTCCCTATCCAAGAAGAGACTAATATTTTGCAGGAGTCTATGGAAGAAGGAATGAATGAAACTGTGGGCTCATTGGATGAAAAAGATGATGAGGAGAGCGAAGAACAAAAGGAGGAAGAGCGGATTAGCTACCCGTGCCCACCTTCTAATGAGAGTAACTCTTCAACTCATACATTGTTTAATTTCCCTTTGTGCTTACCGAAGGATGAATGCTATGATGATTGTTATGATTCCGTTGATTCTTTTGAAATATTCCTTTTTGATGATGCTTGCTATGCTTGTGGCCAACATGCCAATATGAATTATGCTTATGAAGATGAACTTGCTATAGTTCCTTATGTTAAACATGAAATTGTTGCTATTGCACCCATGCATGATAGTCCTATTATCTTTTTGAATTCTCCCGGCTACACTATATCGGGGAAATTTGCCCTTATTAAGGATTATATTGTTGGGTTGCGTTTTAATACTACACATGATGATTTTGATAGATATAAAATGCATGTGCTTGCTGCTCCTACTTGCAATTATTATGAGAGAGGAACTACATCTCCGCCTCTCCATGTTTCCAATATGATAAAATTGCAAGAAACTGTTTATACTATGCATTGGCCTTTACTATGTGTGCATGAATTGTTCTTTTATGACATGCCGATGCATAGGAAGAGAGTTAGACTTCGTTGTTGCATGATATATGTTACTTTGTGCTCACTACTAAATCACAAATCATTGTTAAATAAAATTGGCTTTGATATACCTTGGGATCCGGGTGGATTCACTACTTGAGCACTATATGCCTAGCTTAATGGCTTTAAAGAAATCGCTGCCAGGGAGACAACCCGGAAGTGTTAGAGAGTCATTTATTTCTGTTGAGTAATTTTTTATAGTTCAAAAAAAAGAGGGGAACCCAGAACTTTTCAAAAAGGAAAGTGAAAGTGAGAGAGACAAGCATTGTTGAAGTGGGGGAGCTCCTTGAACTTTGTTCATGCTCACGGAAACTTTGGGAATGTTGATTACAGAAACTTTTCGAAAAAATAATTATCCCCTTGTAAAATTCCATTGTATTATAAAAATAATGTGCCAAGATTTGCCTTTAGGATGTTTACATTGCTTGTTGGTTTGTGCGGTGCAAAACAGAAACTTTGGCTGTAGTGCGCGATTTTACATTTTTACTGGAACGTCAATGGTTCTGAAACTTTTTGCAATGTATTTCTATACAAATTTTTTATTTTTCCTAATTATTTCAGAATTTTTTGAGTACCAGAGTTATGGTTAATGTTCAGATTATTACAGACTGTCCTGTTTAAAACAGATTCTGTTTTTGATGCATAGTTTGCTTGTTTTGATGAAACTATCGATTTCTATCAGTGGATTAAGCCATGGAAAATTTATATTACAGTAGCTAAAATGCAAAAACAAAATATGAATTGGTTTGCAACAGTACTTAGAGTAGTGATTTGCTTTATTATACTAACGGATCTTACCGAGCTTTCTGTTGAGTTTTGTGTGGATGAAGTGTTCGAAGATCGAGGAGGTCTTGATCTGAGGAGAACGAGGAGAGGCAAGAGCTCAAGCTTGGGGATGCCCAAGGCACCCCAAGTAAATATTCAAGGAGACTCAAGCGTCTAATCTTGGGGATACCCCGGAAGGCATCCCATCTTTCTTCAACAAGTATCGGTATGTTTTCGGATTCGTTTCATTCATGTGATATGTGCAAATCTTGGAGCGTCTTTTGCATTTAGTTTTCACTTTTCTTCGATGCACCATGCTGGTATGAGATAGTCCATGGTTGATTTATAGAATGCTCATTGCACTTCACTTAAATCTTTTGAGTATGGCTTTATAGAATGCTTCATGTGCTTCACTTATATCTTTTGAAGTTTGGATTGCCTGTTTCTCTTCACATAGAAAACCGCCATTTGTAGAATGCTCTTTTGCTTCACTTATATTTGTTAGAGCATGGGAATATCTTTTGTAGAAAGAATTAAACTCTCTTGCTTCACTTATATCTATTTAGAGAGATGACAGGAATTGGTCATTCACATGGTTAGTCATAAAATCCTACATAAAACTTGTAGATCACTGAATATGATATGTTTGATTCCTTGCAATAGTTTTGTGATATAAAGATGGTGATATTAGAGTCATGCTAGTGGGTAGTTGTGGATTGTAGAAATACTTGTGTTGAAATTTGTGATTCCCGTAGCATGCATGTATGGTGAACCATTATGTGATGAAGTCGGAGCATGATTTATTTATTGTTTGTCTTCCTTATGAGTGGCGGTCGGGATGAGCGATGGTCTTTTCCTAGCAATCTATCCCCCTAGGAGCATGCGCGTAGTACTTTGTTTTGATGACTAACAGCTTTTTGCAATAAGTATGTGAGTTCTTTATGACTAATGTTGAGTCCATGGATTATACGCACTCTCACCCTTCCATCATTGCTAGCCTCTTCGGTACCGTGCATTGCCCTTTCTCACCTCGAGAGTTGGTGCAAATTTCGCCGGTGCATCCAAACCCGTTGATACGATACGCTCAATCACACATAAGCCTCCTTATATCTTCCTCAAAACAGCCACCATACCTACCTATCATGGCATTTCCATAGCCATTCCGAGATATATTGCCATGCAACTTCCATCATCGTCATATACATGACTTGAGAATTTATTGTCATATTGCTTTGCATGATCGTAAGATAGCTAGCATGATGTTTTCATGGCTTGTCCCTTTTTTGATGTCATTGCTACGCTAGATCATTGCACATCCCGGTACACCGCCGGAGGCATTCATATAGAGTCATACTTTGTTCTAGACATCGAGTTGTAATATTGAGTTGTAAGTAAATAAAAGTGTGATGATCATCATTATTAGAACATTGTCCCATGTGAGGTTATCAAAATAAAAGAGGCCAAAGAAGCCCAAATAAAAAAAATAGGCCAAAGAAGCCCACAAAAAACAAAAAAAAAGAGAAAAAGAGAAAACAAAAAAAATGAGAGAAAAAGAGAGAAGGGGCAATGTTACTATCCTTTTACCACACTTGTGCTTCAGAGTAGCACCATGTTCTTCATATATAGAGTCTCTTGAGTTATCACTTTCATATACTAGTGGGAATTTTCATTATAGAACTTGGCTTGTATATTCCGATGATGGGCTTCCTCAAATGCCCGAGGTCCTCATGAGCAAGCAATTTGGATGCACACACACTTAGTTTCCAGTTTGAGCTTTCATACACTTATAGCTCTTAGTGCATCCATTGAATGGCAATCCCTACTCCTCACATTGACATCAATTGATGGGCATCTCCATAGCCCGTTGATTAGCCGCGTCGATGTGAGACTTTCTCCTTTTTGTCTTCTCCTCACAACCTCCACCATCATATTCTATTCCATCCATAGTGCTATGTCCATGGCTCATGCTCATGTATTGCGTGAAAGTTGAAAAGGTTTGAGAACGTCAAAAGTATGAAACAATTGCTTGGCTTGTCATCGGGGTTGTGCATGATTTGAATATTTTGTGTGGTGAAGATGGAGTATAGCCAGACCATATGATTTTGTAGGGATAACTTTCTTTGGCCATGTTATTTTGAAAAGACATGATTTCTTTATTAGTATGCTTGAAGTATTATTGTCTTAATGTCAAATGATAGACTATTGCTTTGAATCACTCGTGTCTTAATATTCATGCCATGATTAGATTACATAACCAAGATTATGCTAGGTAGCATTCCACATCAAAAATTACCTTTTTTTTATCATTTACCTACTCGAGGATGAGCAGGAATTAAGCTTGGGGATGCTGATACGTCTCCGTCGTATCTATAATTTTTGATTGTTCCATGCCAATATTATACAACTTTCATATACTTTTGGCAACTTTTTATACTATTTTTGGGACCAACATTTTAATCCAGTGCCCAGTGCCAATTCCTGTTTGTTGCATTTTTTTGTTTTGCAGAAAATCCATATCAAACGGAGTCCAAACGGGATAAAAACTGACGGAGATTTTTTTGGAATATATGTGAATTTTGGGAAGTGGAATCAACACGAGACGATGCCCGAGGGAGCCACGAGGCAGGGGGGCGCGCCCCAGGGGGGCAGGCGCGCCCCTAACCCTCGTGGACACCTCGTAAGGTGGTTGCTACCCTTCTTTCGCCACAAGAAAGCTAATCTCCGTATAAAAATCGTGTTCAAATTTCAATCCAATCGGAGTTACGGATCTCCAGGAATATAAGAAACGGTGAATGGCCAGATCTGGGACCGCAGAAACAGAGGGAGACAGATCCAATCTCGGAGGGGCTCTCGCCCCTCCCATGCCATGGAGACCAAGGACCAGAGGGGAAACCCTTCTCCAATCTAGGGAGAAGGTCATGGAAGAAGAAGAAGGGGGCTCTCTCTCCCCCTCTCTCCCGGTGGCGCTGGAACGCCGCCGGGGCCATCATCGTCACCTCAATCTAAACCAACAACTTCACCGCCGTCATCACCAACTCTTCCCCCCTCTATGCAGCAGTGTAACTCCTCTTTTACCCGCTGTAATCTCTACTTAAACATGGTGCTCAACGCTATATATTATTTCCCAATGAAGTATGGATATCCTATGATGTTTGAGTAGATCCGTTTTGTCCTATGGGTTAATTGATGATCGTGATTGGTTTGAGTTGCATGTTTTATTATTGGTGTTGTCCTATGGTGCTCTCCATGTCGCGCAAGCGTGAGGGATTCCTACTGTAGGGTGTTGCAATACATCCATGATTCGCTTATAGTGGGTTGCTTGAGTGACTGAAGCATAAACCCGAGTAAGGGGGTTGTTACGTATGGGATAAAGAGGACTTGATGCTTTAATGCTATGGTTGGGTTTTACCTTAATGATCTTTAGTAGTTGCAGATGCTTGCTAGAGTTCCAATCATAAGTGCATATGATCCAAGAAGAGAAAGTATGTTAGCTTATGCCTCTCCCTCATATAAAATTGCAATAGTGATTACCGGTCTAGTTATCGATTGCCTAGGGACAAATAACTTGCTTGTGTGACAACAAGCTCTCTACTAAAACTAACTTTATTGCTTCTTCATCTAAACAGCCCCTAGTTTTTATTTACGTGCTCTTAATATTATTGCAAACCTATCCAACAACATCTACAAAGTACTTTTAGTTTCATACTTGTTCTAGGTAAAGCGAACGTCAAGCGTGCGTAGAGTTGTATCGGTGGTTGATAGAACTTGAGGGAATATTTGTTCTACCTTTAGCTCCTCGTTGGGTTCGACACTCTTACTTATTGAAAGAGGCTACAATTGATCCCCTGTACTTGTGGGTTATTAAGGCCAGGGGTCACTGTCGGTGTCAAAACCGGCGGATCTCGGGTAGGGGGTCCCGAACTGTGCGTCTAAGGCGGATGGTAACAGGAGGCGGGGGACACGATGTTTACCCAGGTTCGGGCCCTCTCGATGGAGGTAATACCCTACTTCCTGGTTGATTGATCTTGATGATATGAGTATTACAAGAGTTGATCTACCACGAGATCGTAGAGGCTAAACCCTAGAAGCTAGCCTATGGTATGATTGTTGTTCCTGTCCTACGGACTAAGCCCTCCGGTTTATATAGACACCGGAGGGGGCTAGGGTTACACAGAGTCGGTTACAAGGGAGGATATCTACATATCTGTATTGCCAAGCTTCCCTTCCACGCCAAGGAGAGTCCCATCCGGACACGGGACGAAGTCTTCAATCTTGTATCTTCATAGTCCAACAGTCCGGCTAAAGTATATAGTCCGGCTGTCTGAGGACCCCCTAATCCAGGACTCCCTCAGTCACCCCCGGCCCAAGACGACCCAACCTCAAACATCGGCGTGGAAGGCGCATAGGAGGGTTGAAGCACACCCTCGGTCTCCGAGGACAATCCGGTGCCCCTCAAAATTTTGGTCCCGGACCCTGATAGGTCCGTCCAGGGCCAAGGATCGGTTGGGTCACAGCCCGACCTCCGCTTCGTCACCACAAAGTCTGGCCCAGAACCCTCGATATATTGACGAGGCACTAGACCGAATTCAGAAAATGATGATCCAGGAGAACCCTCAAGTCCGAGGTCAAAGTCTGGCCTAGAACCCGCCCTCCACCTTCAATCACTGACCATTCGAGGAGTTCGACAGGGGATTTTGCGCCCCACCGACCACCCATTCGGTAGCAACTATCAATGATTTAACCAATATGTTAGAATATAATTTGGATAATGCCGAATACATGGACAAGGAGGACGTAGCCACGGCTAATGCTGAGGTCGGTCCCCCCGTCATGGGCCGATGGTCAGCTACATCCACCTATGACATTTACATGCTGGACACCCCAAAGGATGGCAACGACACTCCTGAGCAGGACCGGGGCAAGCCTAGAGATGATCCTCCCAAACGTCAAAAACAACACCGTCGGTCAAAGCCACGCCGAGGCCATGCGAGCAACGTAGACTCGGCAGAGAACGAAACCGAGAATAATATGGATGGCCCTACCGGAGCCGCAGCCAACGAACATCAATAGGACGGCCTTGCGGGGCAGGAGGATCCATTCAACCCGGAAAACCTCAAAGACTCCGAGGATAGCAATTACCTCCCACTCTCCGAAGAGGAGACAAGCCTCAAGGAGGACGACTTTATTGCCCCGAAGACCCTCTGGAGCAGGAAAGGTTCAAGCGGAGGCTTTTAGCCACCGCCCGCAGCCTGAAGAAGCAAAAGCACAAAATCAAGCCCAAACAGGATACCCTCAATGAGCGATGGACTAAAGTCCTAGCCGCCGAAGAGGGGTACAACCATGAACAGCAAGTCAAGAGCTATCCTAAGAGAAAATTGCTACCACAGTTCGAGGACGAGGCCTTAGAGCCAACATGTCCAACATACACACGCGCCGAACAGCTGGACCGCCCCCCCCCCCTAGAGGACGGGAGAGAAAAGCTGATGAGGGCAACAACTAGCCGCCCCACCTCGCCGTTACGGCAAGGATCAAGTGCAGCTCACTTACGAGCACGACCTTCGCCACGACCTAGACGCCCGGGGAGGTCGCACTAGGTCCATTTATGGACCCAGAGAAGGATCTCCCACTTACCAGGAAGCATAGTAAGATCAGATAAACTGAAACGCCAGAATCCAGGAACAATAGCAGATTCGGAGGACTGAAGATCTCCGATGCGGCATAGCCTGAGTCCGGGGCACCGCACACCCCTTGTGCTTCATAGAGAGGGTAATGCAACATCAATTCCCAGAAGGTTTTAAACATGTGAACATCGAAGCCGTATGGATAGAGGATTTGTTCCTCCACATTCACATGGCATGAGGAGATGATCTCCACGCCATTAAATATTTGCCACTAAAGCTCAAAGGCCCAGCTCAGCACTGGTTGAACAGCTTCCCGGCAGACTCTATAGGTTGTTGGGAAGAAATGGAGGACACTTTTCGAGCAAAGTTTCAGGACACTTATGTCCGGCCTTCGGACGCTGACGACCTAAATCGCATTACGCAACAACCCAGAGAATCTGCCTGGCAGTTCTGGAACCAATTCCTCACCAAGAAAAACGAGATTGTCGATTGTCCGGATGCCGAAGCCTTGGCCGCCTTCAAGCATAGTGTCAAGGATGAATGGCACATAAGGCAGCTCGGCCAGGATAAACCATGGACAATGGTAGCCCTTACTTTTCTCATGACCCGCTTTTGCACAGGCGAGGATAGTTGGCTTGCTCGCAAAACCACCAATCCCGATACCCTTGGCACTTCTGAAGTCCAGGACGAAAATGGAAAGCCGTGACATAGCAAGAATAAACGTCGCCACAATGATGGCGAAGGTGAGGATATGACAGTAAACGCCGGCTTCTGAAACCCGAAGTCTGGATAGCGCAAAAAGGCCCCTAAAGGCAACAGTGACGGCCCGTCCAGGCTAGACACAATTTTGGACAGGCCCTACCAGATTCATGGCATGTCCGAAAAGCCTGCCAACCACTCCAACCGCAATTGTTGGGTGATAAAATAGGCTAGCAAGCTCAACACCGAAGACTCAGGAAAAAGCCCACGCAGGAAGGACGATGATGATCCCTGCAGGCCGAATAGTGGAGGCCAGAAACCCTTCCCCTCCAAAGTCAAGATGGTAAACATGATCTACACAACCCATATACGCAAGAAGGAGAGGAAGCGAGCGCTACAGGACGTATACTCCGTCAAACCAGTAGCACCGAAGTTCAATCCATGGTCAGCTTGCCCGATCACGTTCGATCGCAAGGATCACCCCACGAGCATACGCCACGGAGGGTCTGCAGCCTTAGTGCTAGACCCCATTATCAATGGATTCCACCTCACTAGAGTCCTAATGGACGGAGGAAGCAGCCTCAATCTGATATACGAGGACACAGTGAAGAAAATGGGGATCGATCCGTCAAGGATTAAACCCAGTAACACCACCTTCAAGGGGGTTCATTCCGAGAGTGGAGGCCCGCTGCATGGGCACCGTGACGCTTGAAGTAGTATTTGGATCCCTGGACAACTTCCGAAGCGAGGACTTGATCTTCAATATCGCACTCGCAGTGGCTATCACACCCTCCTCGGCCGCACAACGTTCGCCAAATTCAATGCCATCCCGCATTACGCGTACCTCAAGCTGAAGATGCCTAGGCCGTCAGGTGTCATAACTATTAACGGCAACACCGAACGCTCACTTCGAACCGAAGAACACAATACGGCCCTGGCGGTCGAATACAACACCGACCCATATAGGCCCGGATGCCGACCCACCGTAAAGGACGGCGACAACAACAAATGGGTTCGAACCCATTCTCCATCATGGGAACCCGCATGCATTGGCTGCAAATAGGGATACACGCCCCACGGAACGCCCACTTCTCTATGCTCCATGTGCCTCGCAAGCACAACTTCGCGCTCAAAATTCCATGGGCAGCCATGAGGCATTCATTAATCCGAAGTACATGTCCGGCTCAACCAAACTTCGGAGCGACCTCATCTTAGGATGACCAAGGGACTAACTCTGGATACCCCCTAGCATAAAGCATCAGTGGAAGAGCCCTCGCACATCAAGGTCTCATTGAAGGTCTCAGCCCCAACCTATCGGAAGCAAAGGCGCAGACGTGCAGCAGGGCACAGTGAAGGCTTCAACTCACGCATCAAGGCCCCGCGTCAACCTTTCCTTTGATTTTTTTTCTTTTTTCTTCTTCTCTTGCAATAGCTGCCTTCACAGTTCGAGTTGTACGGTTAGACATCCTGAGCTTACAAGAAATAATAAAAATACCCCTTATGGTGTTCGGATACCCGCATTCTTGCAACTTTTTTGTCCCTTTCCAATTCTCTCACCGCTATTCGAATAGCCCGACATAAATATATATTAATAAGTCACGAGTTCGATTTATATATCAGCTCAATGCCCTTAAGCCCGGCACCGCTTCTCGCTAGGTGTCCTGCGTCTCGGATATTGGACTATATGCATCTGTTTCGAACTATGTCTTGGGTCAATAGTTGGGTTGCCCGGCTCCTGTGTTTGCCCCTTATGTTCTGCTCGTTCGGCTAAGAGGGCAAAGGGAGAACCCCTGCGATTGTACTACTGGTTTGCCCGGTCAAGTACCTTAGGAGGAAAAAGCCGAAAACTGGTCATCATAGTAAGCGCGAACGGATCTGCAATCCGATGACGAGGTTGGACTCTAAAAATGGTTGGTGATTTCGCCATGTCACATGAAGGGTTCGTCTTAACACAAACCAGGCGATTGGAAAGGGTAGGCTTTGACCCCCAAGTACATCACAAATACACCTGGGGCTAGTCCCTAGTCCCCACCGTCAAGCTCCTATGGCTAAGTGAACGCAGTAAAACCGAATAGTCTGATTGCCTGGTTTCGTTCCCGCACTACCGCCTCCGGGCACCAATACGTTGGCTAAGGGTAATAGTGCAAGGACAGAACACCCCTCGTGATATTCACTTGGGGGCTGAAGCCGACGACTGGTAGCGTTCAGAGTAAACATACGGCCACACAGGAGTCAAAATTAAATTCTGACACAAGTCAGGCAGATGCATAATAAAGGTTAAGTTCCACTTGGTACAAACTTGCTACAACTACTCAAGAATTACATTATTCGAAAACTGACCCTCTATCGCCGCGCTCCAGTCATCACCTGCGAGAAGTACTGCTCGGGGCGGTGATGCTCCTTCCCCTAGGGCAGAGGACCAATGGCCATCTCCATCGGATTAATCCTTGGCTAATGAACCATGGTCTTCGCAAACGCAAGACGAGCCCCCTCAAGGCACACCGGCCTCTTCACGACGTCAATCCGGAGCAGCGCCTTCCTCAGCCTCTGCACAAGGCCGAAGTAAGTGTCCAGAAGCGGCTCGGCTGGCCACAGGCTGACACAAAGGTCCTTCAAGGCCAGCTCGGACATCCGATGCATCTCCATCAGCTGCTTCATTTGATCATTGAGGAGGGGAGGACACTCGGAGTCCAGAAACTGTGACCAATAGAGCCGCTGCGTGGAGTCCTCACGGGTGGCATAGTGCCTCGCCGCATTCTTCGGGAGTTCCGTGAAGGTGCCTGTGAAGCGCCAGACCTTCGTCAGCAGGGCAAATCTGTTGCCTTCGAACACACTCTGCAGTAAATATTTCTTACCATTAGCAATTTGCGCGGCTTGCCGGAGCTCCTCCCGGACACCTCGAGCGTCACTCCTCGCCTCCTGGAGCTCCTTATCCACCTTGGACAACTTGGAGGATTGCTCTTCCCGCCCCTTCTCAAGGACCTCCAGCTTCTTGGCGGTGGCCTGGAGCTCCATCTGGACTTCGGTCACCCGAGCCTCGTGCTGACCCACAACAAGCTTGGCCTTTTCGAGCACGGCCACCGCCTTCTCAGGAGCCGCCTTCTCCACGACCGCCTTGGCCTCGGCCTTTTTCAAGGCCTCCCTCAAGCCTTCAACTTTGGCAGCGACCACTGCAAGATCAACATAATAAAGGATCACCTCACAATCCGGATAATCAATATCCGACACTAAGTAAATTACATATCCTTTCAATGGGTTTACCTTGCGCCTCGTCAAGCCGCTTGTTGACAAGGTCAAGCTCTGTATCGGAAAGCTTGAGCTTTCGATCCATCTCCTATAGGGCCACGGCATTAGCAGTCGCAGCCATGAAAGATGCCTGCATCAAGCCACAAAAATATAAGCATCATCAGTCGGCTTTCCGAATCCGATCCTCTGCAGTTTTCTTCGAAGAACTTGCAGAGCATCGGGTGCTGGTACATACATGGCCTACCCAAACTACCAATTACAACTGCATTACGAGGAAGAAGAATTACTTGACTAACCTCAAAGCCGGTTAGAAGGCCTTGGACAGCGTTGTTCAATCCGGATTGGACGAACCGAACACCCTGCATACACCTCTGGCCAGCCAGGCGCCGCCCGTGCAGAGGTGTTCGGCACTGGCATCGGCCCGTCGGCCCCTGCCCCGCTGGGAGGGGTTTGTGCCGTCGACGGCCTTGGGGGCTCGGGGGCGGTTGGGGTCTGGTCGGTCTGGACTCCTTTCCCATGTCAGCCGGGAGGGACGCTCCCTCCTGGTCATCGGTGACCGAGGTGTTAATCTCGGCCATCATAGCATCGGCCTCCCCCTCCACGGTCAAAGGAGAAGGCGTCCTTCAGGATCGCTCCTCTCCGGCCTCCTCGGGGACCAAAGGAGGCGCGGAATTTGCTTGTTCTGCATCTTGTGATGAGATATGTTGGACATCTTTGCTAGGTTTTGCTTGTTGAGTAGGAGGCGCCATTGACCCATTGTTCGCTTGTTCGGCGGGTGAAGACGCCCCCTCCGAAGTCTACTCGGTGGGAAGCTCGCACGGGGGACTGTTGTACGGAAGGGTTAACCTTCAACTAAAGAAAACTACTAAAAGTATAACAACTGAAAGTACGGACACCTTACCTGCTGCCAGGGGGCTTGACCCTGGGCTCCTTCTTCGGGGGCTCCTCGGACGCCTTGGACTTCTTGTCGCCCGAGCTGTCAGGTATGACCAGCTTAGGCTGGTGTCATCTCTTTGGGGCCGGGGGGGGGGGGGGCTGGACCTCCTCGGCGCCTTCGGACACCGGCCTCTTTTTGGAGTGCGAAGTGGCACTCTCCTCTTCATCCTCCTCCTCCTCGTCCCCATCCTATGTGGATGAGGCCGTAGCGTCTCTGGACCAGTTGCCCAAATGGATCCTCCGACGGAGGCCTTCCCTGGCCTCCGGTGCTTCTTGTTGCTTGCCCTTCATAGCGGGCGCCTTGTAGGACACCACGGCTAGCATATTTTCGAGCTGTTCTGGTCGGGGCCCCTCTGGCAGCAGTGCCGGGAAGTTGATCTCCTTGGCCTTGGCGAGCCAGCCCTGCAGGATCCACGTAACAAGGTTAGGACGAATCACACATAATGTAAATATTCGAACACTCTTTGAAGAGAAATGCCACTCACCTCCCTCGGAGGATTCACGGCGTCAAGACCAACGTCCTTTCCCTCGGCTGGCCACTCATTCTAGGGCTGGAATAGTTGGCCCCATATTTTGTCAGGAGTCGAGCCTAAGAGGTGCCGCACAGTGGCCGGATCCTCGGGCTCATGCTCCCACGTGGGCTTGGCCCTCGCCTGACAAGGGAGGATCCAGTAGTGGAGCATGATTTGGAAAATGTCGACTAGCTTTGCAGCGGTCTCTATCACGTTGTCGACGCGCATCTGCAACGCTTTGGTGTCGGCAGCACATCCCTAGTCCGGACTCTTGGTGGTCCAGGAGGCCAATCTGGTAGGGGGTCCGGACCGGAACGCGGGAGCCGCTCCCCATGCGGCCTCCCTTGTCTCGGTGATGTAGAACCACTACTTCTGCCACATCCGTACGGTGTCGACAAACTGGCCCTCCGGCCACTGGACCCGTGCTAGCTTGCTTATCATGGCCCCGCCGCAGTCCCCGTGCTCGCCGCCGACCACCTTGGGCTTCACGTTGAACACTTTCAGCCATAAGCCGAAGTGCGGCTCGACTCGGAGGAGCACCTCACAGACGACGATGAAGGTCGAAATGTGGAGGAGGGAGTTGGGGGCTAGATCGTGGAAATTCAGCCCATAGTAGAACATTAGCCCCCGCATGGAGGGGTGCAAAGGAAATCCTAACTCCCTAAGGAAATGGGGGAGGAAGACTACCCATTCGTCCGTCTCGGGTGTAGGGACGATTTGGCCCTCCTCGAGGGCTCGATTGGCGATGTTGGCTGGCAAGTAGCCAACCTCCTTCAGCTTCAGAATATCCTCGTTGGTGACGGAGGAGGCCTCCCACTTCCCATTGGCACCATATCCGGCCATGGTCGAAGGAGGTGGAGTTGGATTCGCTGTGAGAACAAAAAGAAAGGGCGCTGGAGCTCTAGGAGTTTGTGCGAGCAGGAGGTGGAAGAGGGCATGAGACGCAGACTGTAGCAGCCCTCCCCTTTATAGAATGTGGGCAGGCCAAAGATCCCTTTTTTCACGCTGTTGGCCTCTCCACTTCCCGATATCTCAGCAACATTATGAGCGGGGAGGGGAACCGAAATCATTAACCATATCCACTGAAATGCGGGACACGATCTCCACCTTGAGGGGACGTATCAAACATGGCGTCAGCCTCGAGCTGCGCTTCAAGAAATAGTAACTGCTCGGCGTTATGACCAGAAGTGACTCTTTGTTGAAAGAGGAAAAGTTGTCAGATAAAGGAACTATTTGCGCTTGGGCGATATCTTTATTATTACCTTCGGTGTTAAGTAAAATGGTCTTTTCAGACTCCGAACATCACTTGGAACTGAATATAGGAGAGAATTGTTGAAGAACTCGCCCCGCAAACCGAACACTGGACGGATGAACGGATACTAGTCTCGGCGTTGGAGGCAAGTTCGGGGGCTACTGAGGGAGTCATGAACTAAGGGGTCCTCGGGGCGACGACCCATTGTACATGGGCCGGATTGGTGGATCTGTGTGGTGACCGGAGACCTATGAAGCCGTGGTGTGCCCTCCAAGTTAAGGGTGGACAAGATATCTTTCCCTCTTGTTGTAATCTATCTTCGGTAAACCATAACCCTATCGGTGTCTATATGAACCGAGGGTTGTAGTCATTAGGGTTAGAGCTATATTCATCACCTCATAGCCTAGGGTTTAGCTCATGCTGATCTCGAGGTAGATCCACTCTGTAAACTCTGTCATATACTCAATACAATCAAGCAGGACGTAGGGTTTTACCTCTTCGAGAGGGCCCGAACCTGGGTAAACACTGTGTTCGTCGTCGCCTGTTATCCATTGATCCTAGATCCACAGCTCGGGACCCCCTACCCCGAGGTCTTCCGGTTTTGACACCGACAATGGTCCTCGTCAAGAAGGCAAGCAGGGACATCTGCAGTCGACAGATCTACTGGTCGCTTCTGCAAGTTGCTTTCAACAATTCGAGTTGGTCTGCCATAATATCCAGGAAATGTTGGGAGTTGTGCGGCCTTTGAGAGACTAGACTGATAGTAATAGTAGCGCGCCTTCAGGTGAACAGAGCTGCCCTATAGGTGATCAATAGGCTTTCGATTAGTAGCAGCAATACAACCCCATATTTTCCAGCTAGTTCCACTTCCCCAATTTATTTATGATCTTATAGTGTCCCCCTTTTATCGACATTACAATCTTCGTAGTGGCTTTGTGTCGTATTAGCAGCACTCCATCCTTCAAGTGAAACTACATGCCACTCATATTTCCAAAGCTTACATTTAATTGGTCAGCTAATGCTACTACGTGAGTCTTGAAATGCATGTGCGCCATATATAGAGTTATGTTGGAATACTATTTCTCTGTGCACTCTCGTTGTCATGGTTTCGCAATAAACTTTCAATACAGCATGTTATGAACCTGTCACCTGCCAACTATCCTTACTTCTAGAGCTCCCAATAGGGAGCCTATTTTTTGTGTAGTTGTGCCAGATTATATTATTGTACGCACCAAATTACAGCACACAAGGGCTCTCTCATCAAAATCCAGTTATAGCACACAAGGGTTTACAAGGACCCCCTATTATATTAGAATATCCTCTGCATTACAAAGATAATCTCACTACTATTTATGTTGTCATGCTTCTCAGATATTGAACAAAATCACAATGAATATGAGAATGCGCACATCAGAAGAGTATTGCGGAACAGTGCAATGACTAACAAACATGGCATCGATGCATTGAGTTCCATTCTGGATGGAATGAAGCCCACATGCTCCGCATCTATAGATTCATGTTCAGAATATGATCCTAATGACTATTCTGAGCTCAAGGAGTCAAAGGCAGATGGCCTATCATGTTCATCCTACAAGGTGCATGTTCTAATTTGGCAGGATTTTATTGGTTGCACGTAACTTGTGTAAGCTGTCTTGCGTTTCTTCTGCTTCTTTGCACCTCCATGTGCTTAGTCTACTCATCATATATGTGAAGTTGCCATGCCCACCCATTATCAATACGCATTCCATTTCTCATCATACCATGTTTTTTCATTCAAATGTTGCTCTTGTGTATCAGACATCCAAAAGGAAGAGAGTGATTACAGAACCTGAAGGAGTAGTAGCAAAGTCCTTGAAAAAGGTGGTGGTACCGCAGAAATCAGACAGCACCCCACTTATATTGGTGATAGAACCAGCGCCACAAAACCTAGGATATCGCAAATATGCTGCTCACTGATTTGCTCTTATTAGTACCTGTTGTCTTGTATCGCTGTACTTACATTCATACCTGGTTGATTATGTGACATCAGTGTGCATGATAACCTGCATATCCACTGTTCTCTCCTAATTATCAGATCTATATTAAAGCTTACATTAATGTAGAATAAATCCAATGCTTATGAAGAAGTTTAGCTCTACATTGTTCTTGTAAGTATGTGTTGTCCTTTAACACTGTACTTATACTATCAGCTAGTTGTTCATGTACCATCACTTTGCAGCTTATTTTCCCTTGCCATCCATTTTGTACACATCTGATCTATGTTTACTCTTACCGAAATGTTGAATAAAACCAATGCTATTGAAGATGTTTAGTTCTGCATTACTCTTGTCAGTACCTGTTGGTTGTATGATGTACCTACCTTTATAGCTGGTTGAATATGTAGCATCACTCTGCATCTTAGCTTAAATAATATCCATTTATTCCTATATTATCACTTCTATATTTACCCTTAACAAAATGTAGAATAAAGGCATGCTTATGAAGAATACTCTTTGGTAAACTTCTTGAATTTCCCGCCCATCAACATGGAAAAGGGATTTATAGAGCCGATCTTCATTACTAACGTATGTTTGTCCTTCTCAAGCCTTCTAACTTTGTTGTGTATATTTGGATAGCAATGACAACAACTTCTGTTTATTTTTGTCATTTGCATCAAATTGCATGTTTAAAGTTTATTATGAAGAAGTTCATAAACATAAGTTTCTCCTCAATTTAATTTTTTAGTTGTACAACCTAGTTCCTTATTCATACCATGTAAATTAAACTAAACATAGCAAGTGATCTTCCTTAGCACTGCATGTATGCTTGTTGATCTGTAATCTAGTGGTGTGGTCAAACTACCAACTTGAGGACAATGTCATATCCTGCTATGTCTTAACTATGAACAATGCATATTATGTTCATGTTATTTAAATCGTGTCTCTTTATTTACCAATCTGAAATGGGATAAACTGACAGTACACTCACCATCGATGCTTATACATTCTTTAACACTACATGTATGCTTGTGTTCTTGATCTGTAATCCAGTGGTGTGGTGAAGCTGGCCGCTCCTGCACAATGCCATTTCTTGCCATGTCTTAAGTGTGAACATTTTTTATTCTATTGTAATCCAGGTCTCTTTATTTGCCACTAAGAAATGGGATGAATCGACAGCACTGTTTCTTATATATGTGCAAAGCATGTTATCTGTCTACTTTTTTTCTCTTTCAAGGTGATATCACTAACGCCAAGAACTTCCATTGATGCTATGCAGCTAGAGTTGGATATAAACGTCAAACAAGTGTAGTCATCAGCTTGCTCAGCTGCTTGCGATGCAGCTCCCAGGCGGGGCTAACCTTTCTTGAACTGTGTTGAAGTGCTGTCACTTCTGTATATTATTTTAGGCGGCATGTTTATTTGCACTGGTCATGTCCTTTGATACCTAGTGTATGTAATATGTTGTCTGGTTGCGCTTTATAATCACTGGCGGCAAACTTTTATGCCCAGTGCACGTAATATGCAGTAATTTCTTTGTTGTATAGTCTATGTATATTCTTCGTCATGATGATGTAATTTAATTTTTGTATATGTTGTCGTCGCTTCCTGAAAAGGTTGTAAGCTTTGACAGAGTGCAATGGGCCTAAACGTTCAGTTTATTATATAAAAAATTTACGGTACTAAAACTGGCTGGCCTGCCAATCGCTGTAAATGGGCCAAAACGTGGGCCTACAATCATGTCCGACCAATAGCAGGCCTAGAAGTTAACTCACCAACTATTAGTTTCGGGCCTTTAACAAGCCGAGTAAACCAGTTGCCTAAGTTGGGCCAGAAAAAAGAATGGGCTTTTAATAGTTCGAAAAGTAGATTGGGCCTGAACAGTGTTGGAGGCCCATGATTAGCTCAACAACAAGACGGGTCGTTAACAGGCCAAAATATTTGTAGGGCCATAGTTGGCCGAATAACATAATGGTTTGTAAGCAGGTCGGATGCAAAGCGGGCCATCATTAGGCCCAGTTATCTCACAGGCCTTTAAGGGGCCGAAAGTCACTTCGGCCTAGAAATAGGCCCACATGCAGCGTAGGTCGTTAAATGGCCGAAAGTGAAACCGGGCCGACAACGGCCCATATGTACCAATGGCCATTAACATGCCGAAAGTAATATCAGGTTGAACTACTACATGGGCCTTTAAGAGGTCGTACTTCAAATGGGCCCCCAATGGGGCCGAAAGCGCAGTGCTTGTTAACGAGCCATATCATATATGGGTAGTAATTTGGCCCAAAGAATGTCAGGCAGTTAATAAGTCGGATCCTACATGGGCCGTCATTTGGCCCAAAACTTGGCCGACTATTAACGAGCCAGATCTGATGTAGGATGTCATTTGGCCCAAAACATGTCACATATCTGACGGGCCGGATCTTATGTGGGCTGTAATTTGACCCAAACCGTGGTAGGCTGTTAATGGGTCGGCCCAGTAGAGTATGACAAAATCTTGTGAGCCCTTGGTTGGTTCGGCCTTTTTATCTTAAATGGGCTGCTGTTGGGACTTGCCACATGTCGAGGTAACATAGGCGCGCTCCCTCCAATGCACGGATGACATCTGTCCCAACACTAAGCCGACACGTGGATTCTTGTAGACACGTGTTGGGCCTCCAAGCGCAGAGTTTTGTAGGACAGTAGCAATTTTCCCTCAAGTGGATGACCTAAGGTTTATCAATCCATGAGAGGTGTAGGATGAAAATGGTCTCTCTCAAATGACCCTACGACCAAATACAAGAAATCCCTTGTGTCCCCATCACACCCAATACAATGGCAAATTGTATAGGTGCACTAGGTCGGCGAAGAGATGGTGATAAAAGTGTAATATGGATGGTAGAAATATATTTTTATAATCTGAATAAATAAAAACAACAAGGTAGCAAATAGTAAACGGGCACAAAAACGGTATTGCAATGCTTGAAAATGAGGCATAGGGTCCGTACTTTAGCTAGTGCAACCTCTCAACAATGCTAATATAATTGGATCATATAACCACCCCTCAAAGTGCGATGAAGAATCACTCCAAATTTCCTATCTACCGGAGAACATAAGAATAAATTGTTTGTAGGGTACAAAACCACCTCAAAGCTATTCTTTCCGTTCGATCTATTCAAGAGTTCGTACTAAAATAACACAAAACTATTCTTTATGTTCTATCTATCCTAGAGTTCGTACTAAAATAACACCAAAGCAAATTCATATTCATAATACTCAATCCAACACAAAGAAATTCAAAGAGTGCCCCAAGATTTCTACCGGAGAAACAAAGCCAAGAACGTGCATCAACCCCTATCCATAGATTACCCCAATGTCACCTCGGAAATCCGCGCGTTGAGTGCCAAAACATATATCAAGTGAATCAATACGATACCTCATTGTCACCACGAGTATTCAATTGCAATACATATATCAAGTGTTCTCAAATCCTTAAAAGTATTCAATCCGATAACAACGAAATCTCAAAGGGAAAAACTCAATTCATCACAACAAGATAGAGAGGGGAAAACACTATATGATCCAACTATATTAACAAAGCCCGCGATACATCAAGACCATGACATCTCAAGAACACGAGATAGATAGATTAAACACATAGCTACCGGTACAAACCCTCAGCCCCGGGGCTGGACTACTCCCTCCTCATCGTGGTGGCCGCCGGGATGATGAAGATGGCCACAGGAGATGATTCCCCCCTCTAGTAGGGTGCTGGAATGGGGTCTAGATTGGTTTTCGGTGGCTACAGAGCCTTGCGGCGGCGGAACTTCTGATCTAGGTTTACCCCTGATGGTTTCTCTATTTATAGGATTTTTTGGCGTTAGTTTCATGCTAAGATGGGCCTCGAGGTGAGCACAACCCACCGGGGCAAGGCAGGCCCACCTGGCGCGCCCTGGTGGGTTGTGCCCTCCTCGTGGCTCTTCTGGACCTCCCACGAAGCTTCGGGATCTCTTTTATTCCAAAAGAATCATCAAAAAGTTTCAGCTCATTTGGAGAACTTTCATTTCTGCACAAAAAACAACACCACGGTAGTTCTGCTGAAAACAACGTCAGTCCAAGTTGGTTCCATGCAAATAATACCAAAAACCATATAAAATTGTTGTAAACATGGCATGAATACTCATAAATTATAGATACGTTGGAGGCGTATGAGCATCCCCAAGCTTAATTCCTACTCGTCCCCAAGTAGGTAAATGATAAAAGAAATAATTTATGAAGTGTGAATGCTAGCAAAGTGCATAAGTTTGATCAATGATAATTTCAATCACTTTTCCTAGCATCATAACATCAATTCTTTCTCATAAAATTTCGCATGTTAAAGTAGCAACCAATTCACATGTTAAGGTTCAAACAATGAATTCTCTTGAAACTCAACCACCTATGTTCTCAGTCACCAAGCAATTGTAATTCAACTTATTCAACAGAGTTTAAGTAAGAGCTCCACATACTCAACCATCATATAGTCTTCTATGATTGCTACCACTCACCGCATACACATGAGCAAAACGTTTCAACCGGACACATAGAAAGATAGGGGCTTATTGTTTTTCCTCCCAACGTATTCACCTCAAGGGTGATGTCAACAATAATAACTCATGCTACCCATATTCAACTAGACATATGTGCCTAGATCTTTCCTCACCTCATGATGCTTGCCAAAGTAGAAAAATAAAAAGGAATAGAGAGAAAAACTTTGACTCTTGCATAAAAGTAAATACATAAAAGTAAAGGATAGGCCCTTCAGAGAGGGAAGCAGAGGTTGCCATGCGCTTATTTGTTTGTATGCTCAACCCCTTAGTGCAAAGGAATGTCACGTTATATTGCCCCATATGATAGCAACCTTTATTATCCAGTCTGCCGCTTTTATTCTTTGCCATCACAAGTTCGTACAACGCTCAATTTTCTCTTACACTAAATGATCTAACACTTTTAGAAGCAATTTTTATTACCTTATTGCACCGATGACAACTTACTTGAAGGATCTTATTCAATCCTTAGGTAGGTATGGTGGACTCTTGAAAATAAGATTTGGGTTTAAGGGTTTTTGGATGCACAAGTAGTATCTCTACTTGGTGCGGAATTTTTGGCTAGCAAAGATGGGGGGAAGCACCACATGTTGAAGGATCTATGACAATATAACTTATTTGTGAATATGAACAAACATAAATCATTATGTTGTCTTCCTTGTCCAACGTCAACAATTTTGGCATATAATATTTGGCAACATATCAAGTGAAAACCAACGATCAGTGAAAATCAGGAAACTTGTAGCATGGGGCGTTGGATCATTGACTCACGGCAGAGATCAAAGGTGGATTTCTGCAGGCACTTAACGTTTCCCATAAGCCCTTCTGTTTCTCACGGCGAAGAAAAGCCCTTGACGCGAATCACCCCACCTCTTCGTCTTCGATCTTGCGCGCCGCCGTCCAACCTAACCCGTCGTTGTACCGTCCCCATGGCACTGACCGATGGCGGAGCTGTAACCGTGCGCTACTGCCAGGTGTATGCCATGGAGGTAACCAGCATTGACGCAGCCTTTGTTCGCCTAGGCGGCGACGGCCGGCGGGTCTCCCAACGCTGCCGATGTTGGCACTCACCGTACCGAAGCTCCCTCAACGGCAAGTACTCCCGCAAGGGATGCTGCCCAACGGGCAGGCGAGGTTTCCCACGACGCTTGGCCGAGACAGCCTCCGCAGCGACAACGTTTGTGTGGTGGGTGGGTGAGCACGACTGCATCACCGTCGACGCATGCACTGGCATCATCGGTCATGGAATGGCCTATTGATCCTTTGATGCGTGATTCGACAATGCCTCCTTCTACCTGAATTTTCCGAGTTGTTGTGCGAGCTTCTCATGAACAAGACAAAATTTCTAAACACAATGTCTTTGAATACAATTTGGATGGGGAAGCATTGTTGATTTTCTTTATTTAGACTGGGTGGTGCTCCATTGCTGTAATTTGGGAATTTGTACAAAGACAAAATTTCTGAATTCATTTTCTGGGGAAGCATTACTAAGCTGCACTACTTTTTGTTGGATGAGAGTTTAAACAGAATTCAGTGTAAGGGTGTTCTGTTCATGCACACCTTATACTGCAGGTCTGTAAAAAAAACATATACTGCTGCAACCACATATGATGATGCTCTCATGTTGAGCTCTACTTCCTGAAAGAACAGAGGGCAGGAAGAGGCTTTGATCTGAACCATAATTGTTAGTGGTTCTATCTAAAGTGTGCATCATTTGTTTTTGTTTTTGCAGTAAAATGGAATTCTTCTCCTGTATTGGAATTCTTTTCCTCTAGTTGTAGTCAAGTGGCAAGATACCTTGTCATCTCATTTGTTTTTTCCCTTTGTTGTTTTTTCAAAGTTCGCATTGTCTCACAATGGCAATCTGAACCCAAGTGCAGATTCTTGAATATGTGAAAGCCCACAACTACATTCTGAAGCTTCTTGGTTTTTATGGTTCTGGACATAATTGTAGCTGAAATGATTCCACCAATTCATGAAAATTCATGCTTCTTGTCAAAAGTCTTGGCAAGATGAACTTCTGTCTATATGCACATTGTTGTCAGTTATGCAGCATGAACCAAATAATTCTGTAACAAATTCATTCCGTGAGTCAAATAAACAGTACCAAAATTGACATTGGATCTTGAGTGGTAGCAATGCATAGCAACATACATGGCCGGACTATATAAGATCAAATAAGTTACATCACAAAATTCTGTACAATAATCTGGCTTCAGAAGTTCAGATGCAGGTTCACCAAGAGGAATTTTACAGAATAAAACGTCGATACATTACACCAGAAAATAAAGAGAATCAACGTGCAACATTCACAACATCAAACATCAGAAGGAGGTCGCTACAGCCGGACGCCACCTTGCTGTCCGCGGCTCAGCGGCAGCTCAAGGCCACCGGCTCGCCCATCTCTGTGAATACCGTAGTGCGGGACCAGGCTTGCTGGTCATGGCGTGGAGTATAGGCTTTTGTGTCTCCGACGCGAGAACCTTTGCCTGCGCAGCCCCGGTCCAACGTGACACGGCCGTCGTCGCACATGCCTCCATTGGGCTGCCTGGAGCGACGCCGCAGGCACCCTTGCTTGCCCATGGGCAGCATCTCTGGCCAACTCTCCTCGGGAGCCCTCTCCGCCGAGGGGTCTCCGGCGCAGTGCCCGCCGTCGTAGCCGCTGCAGGTAGGTTGTGTCCGTGGCGGCACCGGATCCTGCTAGATGGGAACGCGAGCAAGACATGTTAGATGAGCTGAGAAGGTACTAATCTATCCAGGAATAGGGGGTTATCTATAAATAACGTTTAAGTGGCTGGTGGGGATCCCACCTCAGATCTGTGTCGTTCCCTGTCGATCTGATGGCCCACGAGGCAAGTTTCTAGATTTTCACTGAAATGTGGTTTCACCTGATACTTCGCCATAATATTTTGATGGGGGCTCACAATCACAAAAGATTTCCAAGATAGTATATTTGCATGTGAAAGTTCTCTTCCTTATACTAATTATTCACGAATTGCTTGTATGACCAATATTGTGATTGTCAAGCCTCAAAAGATTCACTTTATAAACCCGATGTGAAGCTACCACTAGGCATGATATAATTTCAACTTCATGATATTCAATTCATTCAACAATTTACTCATAGGATATAAGTGAAGCACAAGAGTAAATGGCAAGCTACTCCAAAAAGATACAAGTGAAGATCACGAGCATAATATTTCTTTCTCTCAAATTAATTTAAGTGAAGCAAGAGAGAATTTCTTCAAAAATACTAAAGCACACCGTGCTAAAAAAGATATAAGTGAAGCACTAGAGCAATTCCATAGAAAAGAGCTTCGTTGACGGGATGTGAGTGCCGCTTACTTAGCCTCCCTGGCAACTATTTGAGGACTCTATTTTATTTAAAAACTTTCAGATGTAAGTATTTTATTAAAACAGCAAGCAAAACAAAATAAAATGACATTCCAAGGATAGCACACATCATGTGAAGAAGCAAAAACTTAGGCTCAACCGATACTAACCGATAATTGTTGAAGAAAAAAGGTGGGATGCCTACCGGGGCATCCCCTAGCTTAGATGCTTAAGACTTCTTGAAATATTATTTTGGGGTGCCTTGGGAATCCCCAAGCTTGAGCTGTTGTGTCTCCTTAATTCCTTTTATATCACGGTTTCCCTAAATCTTAAAAACTTCATCCACACAAAACTCAACAAGAACTCGTGAGATAAGTTAGTATAAACCAATGCAAAAACTTTATCATTCTCTACTGCAGCAAATCACTAAAATTATTATTCAACATTGCATACTAAATGCCTCTGCATATTTAGTACTCCCATCCTCAAATAGAATCATTAAACAAGCAAACAATGCAAACATAACAACAATCTACCAAAACAGTACAGTCTGTAAAGAATGGAAGAGTATCAGTACTTATTCAACTCCAAACATTATGAAATTTAAGCACACTGTAGAAAATTTATCAGAGCTTATTTTTCAAAATGTTTCAACATTTTATCACATTCTGACTTTTCTAGGGAATTTTTGCAACAGCGGTAAACTTTCTATTTTTAAACAGCAACATGTAGACTTGTAAAATAGGCATAGTAAAGTCTATCAATGCCACTTTTATTGAAATAAAAGATGCAAAACATTATTCTAAATAACAGCAAGCAAATCCTAACAAAATAAATTGACGCTCCAAGTAAAACTCATATCATGTGACAAGTGAAAACATAGCTCCAAGTGAGGTTACCGATAATGTTGGAGACGAAAGAGGGGATGCTTTCCGGGGCATCCCCAAGCTTAGTTGCTTGGATCTTCCTTGAATATAACCTTGGGGTTCCTTGGGGATCCCCAATCTTAGGGTCTTGTCACTCCTTATTCTCCTCATATCGACATCTCACCCAAAACATGAAAACTTCAATCACACAAAACTTAATGGAACTTTGTGAGATAGGTTAGTATGATAAAGAGTAAACCATTTCACTTTGGTACTATAAAATACAAGATTTATAATTGCTTCCACACAATGCCTACTGTAGCATATCACTTCCATAATTTATATTGAGCAATATAAGCCATAAAAACTAGAAAACAAGCAAACTATGCATTGAAAACAGAATCTGTCAAAAACAGAACAGTACGTAGTAATCTGTACTCAAACCATACTTATACTACTCCAAAAATTATGAAAAATTAGTACCACGTGAGAAATTTTCATATTAATATTCTGCAAAAAGAATCAACTCAATAGCACTCTTCTGTTAAAAACGCGAATTATTTTCGTGAGCGCAAAAGTTTCTGTTTTTCAGCAAGATCAAATCAACTATCACCCAACATGACCCCAAAGGCTTTACTTGGCACTTTATTGAAACAAAAGCAATAAAACATGATCAATACAGTAGCATAATCATGTGAACACACAAAAACAGTAGGTAAAAGTGTTGGGTTGTCTTCCAACAAGCGCTTTTCCTTTATGCCTTTTTTAGCTAGGCATGATGATTTCAATGATGCTCGCATAAAAGATAAGAATTGAAACATAAAGAGAGCATCATGAAGCATATGACTAGCACATTTAAGCCTAACCCACTTCCTATGCATAGGGATTTTGTGAGCAACTAATTCATGGGAACAAGAATTAGCTAGCATAGGAAGGCAAAACAAGCAAAACTTCGAAATTTTCAGCACATAGAGAGGAAAATTGATATTATTGCAATACCTACAAGCATATGTTCCTCTCTCATAACTATTTTCAGTAGCATCATGAATGAATTCAACAATATATCTATCACATAAAGCATTCTTTTCATGATTCACAAGCATAGAAATTTTATTACTCTCCACATAAGCAAATTTATTCTCATCAATAATTCTGGGAGCAAACTCAACAAAATAACTCTCATGTGATTGGAAATTAAAATCATGATGAAAAGTTTCATGTTTATAATTATTCTTTATAACATACATGTCATCACCATAATCATCATAGATAGAAACTTTGTTATCATAATCAATTGCAACCTCCTCCAAAATAGTGGACTCATCATTAAATAAAGTCATGAACTCTCCAAATCCACTTTCATCAATATAATAATCATAAATAGGAGGCATGCAATCATCATAATAAATTTTCTCATCAAAACTTGGGGGGACCAAAAATATCATATTCATCAAATATAGCATCCCCAAGCTTATGGCTTTGCATATCATTAGCATCATGGATATTCAAAGAATTCATACTAACAACATTGCAATCATGCTCATCATTCAAATATTTTGTGCCAAAAAATTTATTGACTTCTTATTCTAACAATTGAGCACAATTTTCCGAACCATCATTTTCAAGAAAGATATTATAAAGATGATCAACAATATGATGCAACCTCAATTCCATTTTTATGTAGTTTTCTTTTATAAACTAGACTAGTGATAAAACAAGAAACTAAAAGATTCAATTGCAAGATATAAAGATATACCTTCAAGCACTCACCTCCCCGGCAACGGCGCCAGAAAAGAGCTTGATGTCTACTACGCAATTTTATTCTTGTAGACACGTGTTGGGCCTCCAAGCGCAGAGTTTTGTAGGACAGTAGCAATTTTCCCTCAAGTGGATGACCTAAGGTTTATCAATCCATGAGAGGTGTAGGATGAAAATGGTCTCTCTCAAATGACCCTACGACCAAATACAAGAAATCCCTTGTGTCCCCATCACACCCAATACAATGGCAACTTGTATAGGTGCACTAGGTCGGCGAAGAGATGGTGATAAAAGTGTAATATGGATGGTAGAAATATATTTTTATAATCTGAATAAATAAAAACAACAAGGTAGCAAATAGTAAACGGGCACAAAAACGGTATTGCAATGCTTGAAAATGAGGCATAGGGTCCGTACTTTAGCTAGTGCAACCTCTCAACAATGCTAATATAATTGGATCATATAACCACCCCTCAAAGTGCGATGAAGAATCACTCCAAATTTCCTATCTACCGGAGAACATAAGAATAAATTGTTTGTAGGGTACAAAACCACCTCAAAGCTATTCTTTCCGTTCGATCTATTCAAGAGTTCGTACTAAAATAACACAAAACTATTCTTTATGTTCTATCTATCCTAGAGTTCGTACTAAAATAACACCAAAGCAAATTCATATTCATAATACTCAATCCAACACAAAGAAATTCAAAGAGTGCCCCAAGATTTCTACCGGAGAAACAAAGCCAAGAACGTGCATCAACCCCTATCCATAGATTACCCCAATGTCACCTCGGAAATCCGCGCGTTGAGTGCCAAAACATATATCAAGTGAATCAATACGATACCTCATTGTCACCACGAGTATTCAATTGCAATACATATATCAAGTGTTCTCAAATCCTTAAAAGTATTCAATCCGATAACAACGAAATCTCAAAGGGAAAAACTCAATTCATCACAACAAGATAGAGAGGGGAAAACACTATATGATCCAACTATATTAACAAAGCCCGCGATACATCAAGACCATGACATCTC
Organism: Aegilops tauschii subsp. strangulata; assembly: GCF_002575655.3. NCBI lineage: Eukaryota > Viridiplantae > Streptophyta > Magnoliopsida > Poales > Poaceae > Aegilops > Aegilops tauschii. The sequence goes on from NC_053036.3 coordinate 332,514,505, forward strand.
AAGAACACGAGATAGATAGATTAAACACATAGCTACCGGTACAAACCCTCAGCCCCGGGGCTGGACTACTCCCTCCTCATCGTGGTGGCCGCCGGGATGATGAAGATGGCCACAGGAGATGATTCCCCCCTCTAGTAGGGTGCTGGAATGGGGTCTAGATTGGTTTTCGGTGGCTACAGAGCCTTGCGGCGGCGGAACTTCTGATCTAGGTTTACCCCTGATGGTTTCTCTATTTATAGGATTTTTTGGCGTTAGTTTCATGCTAAGATGGGCCTCGAGGTGAGCACAACCCACCGGGGCAAGGCAGGCCCACCTGGCGCGCCCTGGTGGGTTGTGCCCTCCTCGTGGCTCTTCTGGACCTCCCACGAAGCTTCGGGATCTCTTTTATTCCAAAAGAATCATCAAAAAGTTTCAGCTCATTTGGAGAACTTTCATTTCTGCACAAAAAACAACACCACGGTAGTTCTGCTGAAAACAACGTCAGTCCAAGTTGGTTCCATGCAAATAATACCAAAAACCATATAAAATTGTTGTAAACATGGCATGAATACTCATAAATTATAGATACGTTGGAGGCGTATGAGCATCCCCAAGCTTAATTCCTACTCGTCCCCAAGTAGGTAAATGATAAAAGAAATAATTTATGAAGTGTGAATGCTAGCAAAGTGCATAAGTTTGATCAATGATAATTTCAATCACTTTTCCTAGCATCATAACATCAATTCTTTCTCATAAAATTTCGCATGTTAAAGTAGCAACCAATTCACATGTTAAGGTTCAAACAATGAATTCTCTTGAAACTCAACCACCTATGTTCTCAGTCACCAAGCAATTGTAATTCAACTTATTCAACAGAGTTTAAGTAAGAGCTCCACATACTCAACCATCATATAGTCTTCTATGATTGCTACCACTCACCGCATACACATGAGCAAAACGTTTCAACCGGACACATAGAAAGATAGGGGCTTATTGTTTTTCCTCCCAACGTATTCACCTCAAGGGTGATGTCAACAATAATAACTCATGCTACCCATATTCAACTAGACATATGTGCCTAGATCTTTCCTCACCTCATGATGCTTGCCAAAGTAGAAAAATAAAAAGGAATAGAGAGAAAAACTTTGACTCTTGCATAAAAGTAAATACATAAAAGTAAAGGATAGGCCCTTCAGAGAGGGAAGCAGAGGTTGCCATGCGCTTATTTGTTTGTATGCTCAACCCCTTAGTGCAAAGGAATGTCACGTTATATTGCCCCATATGATAGCAACCTTTATTATCCAGTCTGCCGCTTTTATTCTTTGCCATCACAAGTTCGTACAACGCTCAATTTTCTCTTACACTAAATGATCTAACACTTTTAGAAGCAATTTTTATTACCTTATTGCACCGATGACAACTTACTTGAAGGATCTTATTCAATCCTTAGGTAGGTATGGTGGACTCTTGAAAATAAGATTTGGGTTTAAGGGTTTTTGGATGCACAAGTAGTATCTCTACTTGGTGCGGAATTTTTGGCTAGCAAAGATGGGGGGAAGCACCACATGTTGAAGGATCTATGACAATATAACTTATTTGTGAATATGAACAAACATAAATCATTATGTTGTCTTCCTTGTCCAACGTCAACAATTTTGGCATATAATATTTGGCAACATATCAAGTGAAAACCAACGATCAGTGAAAATCAGGAAACTTGTAGCATGGGGCGTTGGATCATTGACTCACGGCAGAGATCAAAGGTGGATTTCTGCAGGCACTTAACGTTTCCCATAAGCCCTTCTGTTTCTCACGGCGAAGAAAAGCCCTTGACGCGAATCACCCCACCTCTTCGTCTTCGATCTTGCGCGCCGCCGTCCAACCTAACCCGTCGTTGTACCGTCCCCATGGCACTGACCGATGGCGGAGCTGTAACCGTGCGCTACTGCCAGGTGTATGCCATGGAGGTAACCAGCATTGACGCAGCCTTTGTTCGCCTAGGCGGCGACGGCCGGCGGGTCTCCCAACGCTGCCGATGTTGGCACTCACCGTACCGAAGCTCCCTCAACGGCAAGTACGCCCGCAAGGGATGCTGCCCAACGGGCAGGCGAGGTTTCCCACGACGCTTGGCCGAGACAGCCTCCGCAGCGACACCGTTTGTGTGGTGGGTGGGTGAGCGGGACTGCGTCGCTGACGACGCGCGCACTGGCAACACCGGTCACGGAATTTCCTGTTGCTCCTTTCGATCTATTCAAGAGTTCGTACTAAAATAACACAAAACTATTCTTTCTATTCGATCTATCCTAGAGTTCGTACTAAAATAACACCAAAGCAAATTCATATTCATAATACTCAATCCAACACAAAGAACTTCAAAGAGTGCCCCAAGATTTCTACCGGAGAAACAAAGACAAGAACTTGCATCAACCCCTATGCATAGATTACCCCAATGTCACCTCGGGAATCCGCGAGTTGAGTGCCAAACCATATATCAAGTGAATCAATACAATACCCCATTGTCACCACGAGTTGTCGGCATTCTGGAAACGGGGGTCCCCAGACTTGCCTGCCTGTGGCCCACGGCGTGGCTGTGCTGGCAGGCCTGGACGACCCATCTTCATCAACAAGGCACTCAAGACCCTCGCGAGGGGCCAAGCCTCGCGAGGGGGACGACGCAAGACCTCCTCAGGAGTGGCCTCGCCAGGTTGCCTCGCGAGGAGCGGAGAGATCGAGGCAGGGCAAACCTCGCGAGGTTCTCGTGATGTGAGCCATGACGATCGAGATCAGGCGGGTGCCAGCGCGCACAGCGTCCTTGTTTCCTCTTTGGAGCTAAGGGGGCAAGCGCAGGCGCAGAGTACCGAGGCGTCAAGCAAAGGTTTCCATATTGGTGCAACGAGACCAAGACCAGCGGGGCGGCAAGACGGAGGTCACCATGGAGCCCAAGACGGCGTCACCACCAGAGCCTTTTCCAGGCGAAGACTACTTTTGTCAGGATAAGTTGTACTAGCTGTCCCCTTTCAAATTGGCCGTTGTTGGCTCCCTTCCCGCTCAATATTTGGGGAGAGGACCAGGGCCTCTATAAATAGGACTAGCCATCACAATAGGGGGCATTTGATCTAGAGCCAACCCTTAGCCACACACCGAGCACAAGAACACCTCAACATCAAGAGGCTATTCTTCCCCTTGTACTGTTCATCATCAGCCCAAGAGGCAATCCACCACCACCACACTAGAGTAGGGTATTACACCACAATGGTGGTCCGAACCAGTATAAATCTTGTGTCCCTTGTGTTGTGAATTCGTCGAGTTCGCTCTTGAGATCTTAGCTAGTTAGGACACGGATCGGTAGGGGGAATCTTCGTGCGCAACCCAGTGTTCGAACCTTGAGGGTTTTGCCGGAACCCGTGATCCGACATTTGGCGCGCCAGGTAGGGGTGCGTCGTAGCCTTCCCTCCGCCAATCTACGCTCCGCCACCACCGCGCTCCGCCCTCATGGCAGGCGCCCCGCTACCGACTCCGACGGCTGGCACCGACGACGGGGCTAGGGGGCTCTGAGCCCTGGCCCCCGCCTTGCGGCAGGTGCAGCGGCCACACAAGTTCAAGCCGGAGATGCCGCCGCGCTACGACGGCGCGGCGGACCCGACAGCTTTCCTGCTGGCATACGAGGAGGCCATCCTCGAGGCCGGGGGCGACGACAAGGTCATGGCCAACTGGTTTCCTATGGCCCTCACCGGCGCGCCGCGCGCCTGGCTGCTCAACCTCCTTGGATCCACGGTGGCATCTTGGGAGGAGCTGCGCGACCTCTTCACTGCGCGCTACGCGGCACCGGTGCACCACACGGTCGCGGCCCTGCTAGGTGGCTCTCAAGCGCTGCATTCAGATTGCCATATCAAGCCATTCCTGCGCTAGATCGGTGCCGCCTCCAAGCACTCGGGGGCTCCGTCAGGCTGGGTTGCACCCGAAGCCGACCTCACCTTCGACTCAGGAGACCACCCCATCACCACCGCCGGCTCGGGTATGCTCCTGATGCTTTGCATGCCCACCATCTGCAATGTGGCCATCACGAAGACCCGCATCGACGGCGGCGCCGGCCTCAACATGCTCTTCGTGGAGGCCTTCAGCCTTCTTCATGTGCCGCTCGAGCGGCTCAGTCTCAGCAAGCCTTTCTCAGGAGTTGGCGATGGCACCGCCCACTCCTTGGGGCAGATCCGCCTCCCTGTCACCTTTGGCACGTGTGACAACTACCGCACCGAGCTGGTCGACTTCAACATCGCCCGCATCGGCCTCCCATACAACGCCATCCTCGGGTACCCGGCGTTGGCCCAGTTCATGGCAGCGACCCATCCGGCATACAACCTCATGAAGATGCCAGGAAGCAAGGGCGTCCTCACTGTCAAGGGGGACGCCAAGCAGGCCCTGGTGGCGCTTAAGCTCGCCCTCAAGACCGCCGCGGCAGCGCAACCCGCCGATGCGGGCACCCCCGAAGCCAAGGGAGCCGCGCCAGCCAAGAAGAAGCAACTGTTCAACCAAGACAAGGCGGAAACTAAGCAGGTGCCGGTCAACGAGGACATGTCCTCAGGAGCCACCTTTACCATAGGTGCCGGCCTCGACCCAAGCCAAGAGGAAGTGTTGGTGAAGTTCTTGCGCGCAAACAAGGATATATTTGCATGGGAGCCTAATCAGCTGGTGGGGGTCCCGAGAGAGGTGATTCAGCATCACTTAAGGGTATGCCCCAATGTGCGCCCTATGAAGCAGCGGGCGAGACGGCAGTCCACGGAGAAGCAGGCCTTCATCGTCCAAGAGACCCGCAAGTTGGAGGCGACGGGTGCCATTCGCGAGGTTCGGTACCCCGAATGGCTGGCGAACCCCGTCGTAGTGCCGAAGAAAGGAGGGAAGGAGCGAATGTGCGTTGACTTCACCAACCTCAACAAGGCCTGCCCCCAAGATCCGTTCCCGCTCCCATGGATCGACCAGATCGTTGACTCCATCGCCGAGTGCGACCTGCTGTGCTTCCTGGATGCGTTCTCAGGGTATCACCAGATCAAAATGGCGGTAGAAGATGTAGAGAAGACAGCCTTCCTGACCCCGTGTGGGGTGTACTGCTACACCTGCATGCCCTTCGAACTGCGCAACACGGGCGCGACCTTTCAGCGGCTGATGCACATCACCTTAGGGCGGCAACTCGAAAGAAACACAGAGGCCTACGTCGACGACATTGTGGTGAAGTCTCGGGAGGCAAGGACCTTGATCCAAGATCTGGAGGAGACCTTCGCGAGCCTGCGCCAGGTGAACTTGCGGCTTAACCTGGAGAAGTGTGTGTTCGGTGTCCCTTTCGGCAAGCTGCTGGGATTCCTCGTGTCCCACAGAGGGATCGAGGCGAACCCAGAGAAGATCAAGGCCATTGAGGACATGAGCCCACCGCAGACCCTCAAGGAAATGCAGAAGCTGGCTGGTCGGGTAACTGTGTTGGGACGCTTCATCTCCAAGCTGGGAGAGCGTGCCCTACCCTTCTTCAAGCTGATGAAGAAGAAGGGCCCATCCGAGTGGACCCCGGAGGCCGACCGAGCTTTTCACGACCTCAAGAGATACCTGACCAGCCCTCTGGTGATGGTGGCGTCGCGACCTCTCGAGCCCCTAGTACTTTACCTTGCCGCCACTCCGTACTCTGCCAACGCAGTGCTGGTGGCAGTACGGGAAGAACACCAAGCCAAGGGCGCACTGCGCCAAGCTACAGCCGAGGCGACGCAAGATCAGGAAGGCGCGGCAAGAGCCGTAGCGGCATCAACAGGGGACCAAGCTCAGCAGGACGACGCCGCCAAGGCCCAGGCAAGCGATCAGGCGCCGGAGGTTCCATCACCTCAGGAGACGCCCCGACTTCCGCAAGACACGAGCCTCACCAATGCGCCAGCCCTCGTCGAGCACCCGGTGTATTTCATCATACCGGTATTGCGGGACGTGGGGGCACGATATCCCATGCCTCAGAAGCTCCTGCTAGCACTCTTGGTGGCCTCGTGCAAGTTGCGGCACTACTTACAGGGCCACCCCATCAAGGTCGTCTCAGCCTACCCATTGGAGAGGGTGCTCAGGAGCCCCAACTCTGCCGGCAGAGTCGCTGAGTGGAACATCGAGCTGCAGGCGTTCCAGTAGGAGTTCAGCACTACCAGGGTCATCAAGGGAGCTGCACTCTCTGATTTCGTGGTGGAATGGACGGATGCCCCGACGCTTGAAGAAGGCGAAGACCGGTCCACCTCGCCGGGCAGTGAAGCACCAGACGGCTGGGTCATGTATTTCGATGGCGCCTTCACACACCAGGGCACGGGCTGGAGCAGTCCTCGTCTCACCCACTCAAGACAAGCTCTACTACGCTGTACAGCTCTGCTTCTAGCAGGGTGAGAAGGTCTCCAACAACATCGCAGAATACGAAGGCCTAATAGTCGGCCTGAAAGCTGCAGCAGCCCTGGGGGTGAAGCGCCTCACCGTCAGGGGCGACTCGCAGCTTCTCGTCAACTTCTCCAACAAAGTATACGAGCCGAAGGACGAGCACATGGAGGCATACCTCGCAGAAGTGCGTAAGATGGAGAAGCAGTTCCTGGGCCTAGAGTTGCAGCACGTGCCTCGTGGCACCAACAAGGAAGCTGACGACATCGCTAAGAGGGCGTCCAAGAGGCAGCCCCAAGAGCCCGGTGTCTTCGAGGAGCGGCTCTTCAAGCCGTCAGCAAAGCCACCGCTTTCAAGGACAGCTCAGCCTCGGGAGGAGCTCCCGTAGCCGCCTGCCACAGGAGGCCCAGCCTGTGGCCCGACTTCGGGAGCGCGCCTACTCCTGGCACTCGAGCCCCATGAGGGATGCTGGACCAAGGAATTCAAGGAATACCTGATGCAAGGGACGTTGCCGGAGGAGGAGGAGGACGCGGAGCGCGTGGCCCGGCAGGCCACGGCATACTGCATCCGGGGCAGAGTACCGAGGCATCAAGCAAAGGTTTCCATATCGGTGCAAAGAGACCAAGACCAGCGGGACGGCAAGACGGAGGTCACCATGGAGCCCAAGACGGCGTCACCACCAGAGCCTTTTGTAGGCGAAGACTACTTTTGTCAGGATAAGCTGTACTAGCTGTCCCCTTTCAAATTGGCCGTTGTTGGCTCCCTTCCCACTCAATATTTGGGGAGAGGACCAGGGCCTCTATAAATAGGACTAACCACCACAATAGGGGGCATCTGATCTAGAGCCAACCCTTAGCCACACACCGAGCACAAGAACACCTCAACCTCAGGAGGCTGTTCTTCCCCTTGTACTGTTCATCATCAGCCCAAGAGGCAATCCACCACCACCACACTGGAGTAGCGTATTACACCACAACAGTGGCCCGAACCAGTATAAATCTTGTGTCCCTTGTGTTGTTAGTTCGTCGAGTTCATTCTTGAGATCTTAGCTAGTTAGGACGCGGATTGGTAGGGGGAATCTTCGCGCGCACCCCAGTGTTCGAACCTTGAGGGTTTTGCCGGAACCCGTGATCCGACACGAGTATTCAATTGCAAGACATATATCAAGTGTTCTCAAATCCTTAAAAGTATTCAATCCAATAACAACGAAATCTCAAAGGGAAAAACTCAATCCATCACAAAAAGATAGAGACGGGAAAACACCATATGATCCGACTATATTAACAAAGCCCGTGATACATCAAGATCATGACATCTCAAGAACACGACAGAGATAGATTAAACACATAGCTACTAGTACAAACCCTCAGCCCCGAGGGTGGACTACTCCCTCCTCATCGTGGTGGCTGCCAGGATGATGAATATGGCCACCGGAGATGATTCCCCCCTCCGGCAGGGTGCCGGAATGGGGTCTAGATTGGTTTTCGGTGGCTACAGAGCCTTGCGGCGGCGGAAATTCTGATCTAGGTTTACCCTTGATGGTTTGTCTATTTATAGGATTTTTTGGCGTTAGTTTCACGCTAAGATGGGCCTCGAGGTGAGCACAACCCACTGGGGCAAGACAGGCCCACCAGGCGCGCCCTGGTGGGTTGTGCCCTGCTCGTGGCTCTTCTGGACCTCCCACAAAGTTTCACCTCAAAGCTATTCTTTCCGTTCGATCTATTCAAGTGTTCAACTAAAATAACACCAAAGCAAATTCAAATTCATAATACACAATCCAACACAAAGAACTTCAAAGAGTGCCCCAAGATTTCTACCGGAGAAACAAAGACAAGACCTTGCATCAACCCCTATGCATAGATTACCCCAATGTCACCTCAGGAATCTGCGAGTTGAGTTCCAAACAATATATCAAGTGAATCAATACGATACCCCATTGTCACCACGAGTATTCAATTGCAAGACATATATCAAGTGTTCTCAAATCCTTAATAGTATTCGATCCGATAACAACGAAATCTGAAAGGGACAAACTCAATTCATCACAACAAGATAGAGAGGGGAAAACACCATATGATCCGACTATATTAACAAAGCCCGCGATACATCAAGATCATGACATCTCAAGAAGACGAGAGAGATAGATTAAACACATAGCTACTGGTACAAACCCTCATCCCCGAGGGTGGACTACTCCCTCCTCATCGTGGTGGCCGCCGGGATGATGAAGATGGCCACAGGAGATGATTCCCCCCTCTAGTAGGGTGTCGGAATGGGGTCTAGATTGGTTTTCGGTGGCTACAGAGCCTTGCGGCAGCGGAACTTCTAATCTAGGTTTACCCCTGATGGTTTCTCTATTTATAGGACTTTTTGGCGTTAGTTTCATGCTAAGATGGGCCTCGAGGTGAGCACAACCCACCGGGGCAAGACAGGCCCACCAGGCGCGCCCTGGTGGGTTGTGCCCTGCTCGTGGCTCTTCTAGACCTCCCACGAAGCTTCGAGGGTCTCTTTTGTTCCAAAAAAAATTGTCAAGAAGTTTCAGCTCATTTGGAGAACTTTCATTTCTGCACAAAAAACAACACCACGATAGTTCTGCTGAAAGCAGCGTCAGTCCGGGTTAGTTCCATGCAAATAATACCAAAAACCATATAAAATTGTTGTAACATGGCATGAATACTTCATAAATTATAGATACGTTGGAGACGTATCATACATGCATAACAGAAAATATGACCTACTGTTGTCAGATTCTGGGTTCCGTAGACCCTTGAGAGGTTTGAACTCTGGGGTGCGTGCGAAGATCTCATCCTCCCCAGTCTGCCAGCTCACCCAATCCACGCCCTAGCTAGACGAACCCGACGAACAAGGGACATAGTAGTTTATACTTGTTCGGGCAACCTTGCGGTGTAATGCCATACTCCAGCTTTGTGGTGGATTGCCCCGAGGGGCTGAGGACGAACTAGTACAGTGGTAGAACAACCTCAGGAGGTGCGGTTTTCTTGAGCTCGATGAGCTGGTGGATGAGAGGATGATCTGAATCATCCGTCCCCCTCTATGGTGGTGGCTAAGTCCGAATTATAGTGGCCTTGGTCCTCTCCTCAAATGTAATCCCACAACGGCCAAATTTGAAGGGAGACAACTAGTACATGTTATCCTGACAAAAGAAGTCTTCGCCTGCAAAAGCCTGTGGTCGTGACACCGCGGTGGGCTTCGCAATGACCTCCGTCCTGCCGTCCTGGCGGTCTTGGTCTTGTTGCACCAATATGGAAACCTTTGCTTGATTCCTCGGGACTCCGCGCCTGCGCTTGCCTCCTTAGCACCAAAGAGGAAACTGGTACATTGCGCCCGCTGGCGCCCGCCTAGCCTTGGTCGTCAGGGCTCACGTCAAATGAACCTCGCGAGGTGTACCTTGCATAGATATCTCCATCCTCGGGAGTCAGCCTGGTGAGGCCGCCCCCCAGGGAGGTCTTGGTGTCGTCCACCTCGCGAGGCTTGGCCCCTCGCGAGGGTCTTGGGTTGTTGTTGATGAAGCTGGGTCATACCGGGCCGACGATGAAGCCATGCCGTGGGCCGAAGGCAGGCAAGTCTGGGTACCCCCATTCCCAGGACGCCGACAGTAGCCCCCGGGCCCAAGGCGTGCTCGAACTTGGCTTTGGGGCGAAGCCAAAGGGCAAGTGCGGAGCACCGCGGGCCCTAACCTCCTGCGGAATCGGTCGACGCGTGGCGATTGATGGGACGTGGGCACCCCCACTTCCCCACGCAGCCTTGATATTTGCCGGGCTCAGCGGCCGCCGTCTCCAACACAGCTCCGCCTTCATTGCTTGTTGCACGCTCCCTCGGCTCCTTCACCTTTCCGAGAGACAGCAGCTCCCTTCCCAGATCTGACGCCGGCACCGGTCCTCATCTATCGCTATGGCATCGCGTCTGAAGAAGAAGAAGAAGGGGAGAGCCTGTGCTCCGATCGAATCTCCGCCGGCCTTTGAGCCCGCCCTCGAGCGGTCGACGGTGCTCAACCAAGAAGGGCTGGACAAGGTTCGCCCAGCACTCGCCGCCGATTCCAATGAATGGAAGGCGATGGTGGCTTGGCCTGTTTCCCGCGCCATGGTCGATATGGCAGCCACTGAGATCCCCATCCATCTTCATGCTCTCTTGGCTGGCCTGATCCCCCCTTTCTCTGATTTCTTCAACGCCATACTCTCGCATTACCAAGTCCATGCGCTGCATCTGGATCCATAATCCCTCATTCTCCTTGCCGTCTTCGCCTTCGTTTGTGAGGCCATGGTGGGCATTGCCCCTTCCATGGCCTTGTTTCGCCATTTCTTCTCGCTTCACCAGATCGACGCCCGCCAGTGCTCGGGGTGCGTGGCCTTTCAGGCCGTAGCGGCAACGGCCGGCTCGGGGATCGAATTTGAGCTCTCACCAGTTGTAAGTGGATTCTGAAAGTGGTGGGTGTTCCTGGATGTGGGTGTGCTCAGCTCTCTGCTCTTGCTTTCACGGGCGCCGGCCGTACCCAGCTCCGGCTGTGGGCATGCGAAGCTTGTCGACCATCAGCTTGCCCACGTTTAGCGCCGGTTGGACAGGTTGAAGAAGCTCACGGTGACGGCGCCCATGGTGGTGAAGGAGTTCGTCGAGTGTTGCATCGCTCCGCTTCAGCGCCATTCTCGATGAATGTGGACCTTCGCTGGCAGCAGGGACCCCATGAGGCTCCATGTGCCTGCACTTCCTCCCGAAGACGCTGTGCACAGTGCTTGAGCTCTTGACGGGTGACTCGGCACCTGCCACGCTTCCGGAGGGGGGATGCCTCCTGTACTGCTGCTCAAATACGGGGGAGTTCATGAGGCAGATGCCCCTCTTCGATGAGAGGGGGCTGCGCCCGGCCGGATTTGAGGGATCCCGCGAGAATCCCGTGCTCGGGGTTCCTCAGCCTGCCGTCTCTGCGGCGCGCGTCCCAGAGGCAGATGCAGGGGGCGCACACCGTCGGGTGCTGCTGGGGCGGCTGCTGACAAGACGACGTAGCCTGGTGCTCCTGAGATGGCAGCCCCCGAAGCTGAGGAGGGGGCAAGGAGCTGGCGCAGCCCGAGGGTCCGGAGGTCGCCGCCCCTGAAGCTCGGGCAAGCAGCCTTGAGGTGGAGGCTGGGGAGTTGATGTAGCCTGACACTCCCTAGGCTGCCTCCCCAAAGGCCCTGCCAAATGCCGCAGACACTGGCGGTCGCATTCCGGGCTTCGGCCAGCTTCGCCTGAACTTCGAAGCACTCCGCAAGAGGAAGGGGTTTCCAAGCTGCAGTGGTGACGCCTACCAGCCGCTGAAGCAGAGGAAGTGCATAGCCATAGACGAGTAAGTACCTCATCTTCGCGACTCCCTGAGTGTTGCATCCTTTCCTGACAATGGCTCTTCAGGATCCCTTCGGCTGCAGCTGTGAGATCTCCTGAGGAGCGGCCTCCACCAGCCTTTGGCTCGCCCCTGGTCTTGAGCTCCCCCAGCTGGATCACCGCGCGAGGCGCCGGACCTGGCCAGGAGGCGGACGCGCCGATGGGGGGTCTTGATCTGGCGTTCCTGTCGTCCCTCCTTCATGGTCCAGCCTGGGGTGCATAAGGCATGCCGAGGGCTTCTCCACTGGTCATCGCTGGCGGCTGGGTGACCCCAGCCCCGGCTTTGTCTTCGAGTAATGGGGTCGCGCCACCCAGCACCTCAGCCGAGGCCCGAAGGGCAGTGGGAAAGGCGCCGACCTCCATCCCCCCGCTAGGGGCAGGCAGGCCACCTCAAGTTTCCCCAATAACTCCCAGCGTGAAGGGCGGACTTGGCCATGCGCTGGAGCTCGTGCGCGGGCGAGGTGTTGTACGCCACGAGATCTTCCGATAGGCAATGGGTGCGCTGAGCCGGCTCGGAGAAGAGCTTGTCGATGTTGACGCCCGCCTTGAGACGGAGGACCTCCGGCTGGCGGACGAGTGGCACCAGTTAAAGGTGGCCATCAACCTCGGGCATCTTCAGCATGAGCGCAACAATGCAAAGGCAGTGGTGTCCCTCGCGACCTCACGCGAGGCCTGCGCCCGGGCCTTGGAGGAGGCCAGGGCGGCCGACCATCGCCGTGAGGCTACCGAGGAGCATGAATGAGAACTCCAGGCCTTGAGTGCTGCCCTTGAGCAGCGGATTGAGGCACACAGGGCTGTCCTGGCGTTGATGAGGGGAGCACCTTCTGAAGAGAAGGAGATCCAGAAACGCGAGGAAGCACTGGTGCTGGAGGCCTTGGAACGCAGCCTGGAGCTGGAGCGGTTGGAGGTGAGGGAGCGCCAGGTGGCCATGGCTGAGGATGTTGTCACCATGCGGGAAGCCCGGATCTAGGAGGAGGTTGATCGGAGGGTGGCGAAGGCTCATGCGGGTCTTGCCGGCGAGCACCGCCTGAAGCTGGAGTTCTTGGAGGCTGTGGTTGAGGGCAGGACCGCCGCCCTTAAGGCGAAGCTGAACGAGGCGGAGCAGCGCGAGAAGGCCGCTGTGGCAGCTCAGACCTCCGCCCAGGCTGACCTGGCCTCCGCGCGCGCCGACTTGCTCTCACTCCAGCAAGAGATTGATAGTGACGCGTCTCTCGCGAAGAAGAATGCGGACAAGGCATGCCGTCGGCGAACGCTGCAGCGCGAGCATGCTTCTATGCTCCAGGACCTCAGGGTGAGAGCCAACCGAGCCCCGAGCACCATCTGCGAGGAGAGCGCCCCTCACCCGCGTGAGGAAGATTACGCCAGCCACCTCTGCTTCTTCGAGATCGTGACGCGCCTGGAGGACCGAGCCGCGAGGGCTCGTGAGCTCATTGAGGAGAGGAACCGGGGCCTCCTTGGGCGCGCATTCTCGCGCGTCTTCAGTCACCTCCAGAACCTCGATCCCTATTTTGACTTCGATGCCGCCATAGCCCCCGTGCCCAGGGTTATCCGAGACAACTTATCAGACTGGATGGACGACCACGTGGACGCCCTGGTCGTGGAGTTCGCCCCTGAAGATGACGCAGCCGTGATGGTGGTCGGACAAGGTGGCGCGGATGATGATGATGAAGACAATGCTAGCGACAGCTCGGGTGGCTGGGACGAAGACAGCGAGGACAGCGAAGAAGGCAGCGCCTCTGGCTAACCCTGTGTTTCCTTTGCCTTAACCTGTGTGAAAAGGGAAACCTCCGGGCGCGGCCTGTGGGGTGTGAAAGCATTTTGAAGGGGGGCCCTTATCATGTATGAAACAGAGTGTATGAAATGATGGTTTGCCTTTTGGGGATAGGGCTTGAGATGCACCATCACGGGCCTGCGGGGCTTCCGAGCTGGGTAGTAGTCACGTCTTACCTTGGTTCCGCAGGTCTTGGGCGTGCCTTGACATCCCGGTCGAACCTTCCTCCCGAGGCGAGCCCTTAGGGGCTCACGAGACTCTGGGCCTCCCGAGAAGCCTGTTGATCCGTTCGAGAGGGCCTCGCGAGGAGTGGACGCCGTACTATGGTAGGATGTGCACGCGGCAATCCTGGAGCGAGTGCACTCTTAGCCCCGAGGGGGTCGTATCCGTGCCGCCCGGACGCGACTAGCGTTGTCTGTTGACCAGCCCTCGCTCGCGAGGCGCTCGCAAGGGGGGATGCAGCAGGCGTGAGCCTCAAAGTAAAACATGCAACTAAAACGCAAGAAATCGGCACGAACAAGAGAAAATTCCCTCCATTTTTGATAACACAGAAGAACTTCAAATCTCAGTCCAAAAGGCGGTGAATTGAGTTACAGAAGAAAAAGGGACGAAAGCAAACAGCCGTGTCCAGCACCTAGCTAGTCTTCTTGTCTTCCCACCAGTGTGGATCTAAGTGCTTTCACTGGATGTGAGCATAGTCATTGGGGGACAGTGTCGACGGCCAGCACAGAGCATGGTGCTTCCACTCATTATTACGTGAGGCCCGACGGCGGCACTCAGGAGACTCCGGGGCGTGTACAGCCCCACTCATTATTACATGAGAGTGTCACGAGTGGAGACCTTCATAGGCGTGAGCCTTACTTCATATCGCCTGGCGAGGGCCCCGCCCTGCGCCTCCCCCGACCACCGTTGGGGCGTCTGGAAACCAGGAAGAGACCAAGGGGAAAGGGGGACGCTGGCGGAGCCCTCAGCAACCACGGGCCCTCTGTCGGGGGGGAGGGCTCACCAGCGCCTCCCCCGGTAGAGGACCTACCTCTGTGCGACACCTTGCTCCACGCGGCGCGGGGAGGCCCTGCCTCTGGGCCCCTCCCATGCAGCCCCCAATGCGCTGCTCCCATCGGGAGCGGAGCCACCGCCCTAAGTTCTCCGGCCGCTGTTGTGGCCTGGTTCACCTGCGGTCCATGGTTAGCGTAAGCATGCCCTTGAGATATCGGCTGTACCCTGCGGTCGTTGTCGTCGAAGGGGTCGGTGGAGCTTCTGGGAGGCTCGCGAAAAGCCCCAGCCTATAGCGTCCCTTCTGCCTAGCCCGGCTCGGAGAACGAGCTGGGGTCTTCCTCCAGCGTGTACTCCAGGTCCATCAGGCGGGGCACGTAGGCGTCTGAAGTTGCTGTGTCGGAGCCTTCGCCTGGGTGCCCCACACCTTGGGCCACTAGGCCCTGCACCTGGCCCTAGTGGCTATGGGGTGACACCCCAGCGCGGCCCCACAGGGGACCGCCAGAGCTTGCCCTGCTTGAAGGAGGTGCAGTCATGGCAGGACGTGCAGCGCTGCGGGCCGTGTTGTCGCTGTCGAATCCCTCAGGTGCTCCGGGGGGCGCGCGAGCACGTCGGGGCCTGGCGCATGCCCCTACCGCTACCTGAGGCGTGGGCAGGGAGCAGAAGGGTGCCGCACCTCTGGAGGCGGCGTCAAGCAGTTCGGCGACCCGCTCCAGCAGGGCGTCGCGGCCGCCCTCCGCCAACCTGCAACACAACAGCTCTCATGCCACAATGATCGCGGCTCGCATGTTCGCCTGCTCCCAACGAGTGTGTGGTGCTGTCTCCGCGGCATAGCCTGAATATCACGTGGTGGCACGCGTACGCCGTGGTGCGAGGGCAGACGGTGCCGACCCGCGCCGCCGCATCCGGCGGGGTTGGGTGGCGTGCGAGCTGCCTGGAGCGCGGAGTGGAGGTCTTCCTGGGCGGACGGCACCGCCCGGGCAGGCCAAAAGGCCCAGTGCTCAGCATGAGCCCTCGGATCATCGGCCATCGGGACTGTAGAGCGATGGCGGGCCGGCTGGAAGAAGAGAGGCTCCGACGCACCCCTACCTGGCGCGCCAAATGTTGGATTCTGGGTTCCGCAGACCCTTGAGAGGTTCGAACTCTGGGGTGCGTGCGAAGATCTCGTCCTCCCTAGTCTACCCGCTCACCCAATCCACAGCCTAGGCAGACGAACCCGACGAACAAGGGACACAACAGTTTATCCTGGTTCGGGCCACCTTGCGGTGTAATACCCTAATCCAGTTTTGTGGTGGATTGCCTCGAGGGGCTGTGGATGAACTAGTACAGTGGTAGAACAGCCTCAGTTGGTGAGGTATTCTTGAGCTCGATGAGCTGGTGGATGAGAGGATGATCTGAATGATCTGTCCCCCTCTGGTGGCTAAGTCCTATTTATAGTGGCCTTGGTCCTCTCCTCAAATGTAAGCGGGAAGGGATCCCGCAACGGCCAAATCCGAAGGGAGACACTAGTACATGTTATCCTGACAAAAGTAGTCTTCGCCTGCAAAAGCCTCTGGTGGTGACACCGCGATGGGCTCCATGATGACCTCTGTCCTGCCGTCCTGGCGGTCTTGGTCTTGTTGCACCGATATCGAAACCTTTCCTTGATTCCTCGGGACTCCGCGCCTGCGCTTGCCTCCTTAGCACCAAAGAGGAAACTGGTACACTGCACCCGCCTGGCCTTGGTCATCACGGCTCACGTCATATGAACCTCGCGAGGTGTACCCTGCATAGATATCTCCGCTCCTTGGGAGTCAGCCTGGTGAGGCCGCCCCCCAGGGAGGTCTTGGTGTTGTCCGCCTCACGAGGGTCTTGGGTTGTAGATGCTGAAGCTGGGCCGAACCGGGCCATCGACGAAGCCACGCCGTGGGCCGCAGGCAGGCAAGTCTGGGTACCCCCGTTCCTAGGATGCCGACAATTGTGACAAACACGTATTATCACGGAAGTGGTTTTTTTGTAGTGACGCTACTTGGCCTAATTCGGATAGGCCATAACGGGATGTGAGTTAGCGGGTTGTAAATGGGCTATATGCGAACAGGCCGTTAACAACCTTTCTATGGGACGGGCCACAACCTTTTGACCAAGTCAAACAGGCCGGCCTTTTGACCTGAATGGGCCACTGTTGGGCCGAGCCACGTGTCGACGTATGATAGGCGTGTCTCGTCCATTGGATGGATGACATCTATCCCAACGCTGAGCTGACACGTGGATCCTCCGGCGAATCTGAATTTTACACGTGGAAAATCCCCATTGGCCCGGGCTGTTAACAAGTTATCGGATCCAAACCGGAACCCGATAGCTTAAAGGCAACCCGTTACGATGGATGCCACGTGTTGGTTACCCTTGACGAAAACACTTCCATGATGCACCATTTATCATCATGGAAGTGGACACTTCCGTGATGATAATTTCAGTATTGTCATGGAACACTTCTACGATAGCACATGTATGACTATCTTGATTCTGTCATCAAATCCTCATGGATGTACATACATGACAGAAAACGTGACCTACTATGACAAACACGTATCATCAGGGAAGTGTATTTTTTTTGTAATGATGATTGCCTCAATCGCTAACTCAAAGACATGAGTCTTTCGCCGCCCGTTCTTCTTCATTGATTGAGCAAGCTCCTTCATTGTGCAATAGTAGCCACGGTAATTTATGATATGCGGCCTATAGAAGCAAGAAAAAGACTCTATTTGAGAAAGACCGAAAGAGAACATAGTGGGATGGAAAAGAACATGTCATTACTCAAAAGAAACACGTGCGTTTTATCCTCCCTGCTTGATGTCCTTGTTGTAACTATCCCTCTTCCTCCAAGCAACAAAACCAATGCATACAACCTATTTACTTCCGTTGAACAATTGAAGTCCTTTTTTACTTCTAAGTTCACATATGGAGACCTCTGTGATGGTGGTGGTCTTAGTATTCTCCTCTCACGCTTCTGAACATTGGTCTCACCATAGTTGCTGGCACCACCTTAGCTAGACTCCCCTTGAATAGATTTTTTTGCATCTCAGGTTGGTGTGTTAAATCCAGAAGGGGACATGTGCCCCGAGCCCTCTGCTGCAACACTTTTCATTGCCCCTTCAAATACTTGATCAAAGTCCAAGTTGCCCCAATCAATTCCTCACTCGATGTCAGCACTGGCATGTGCATTTGCCACCCTGAGGGAGTCCTGGATTAGGGGGTCCTCGGACAGCCGGACTATATACTTTGGCCGGACTGTTGGACTATGAAGATACAAGACTGAAGACTTCGTACCGTGTCCGGGTGGGACTCTCCTTTGCGTGGAAGGCAAGCTTGGCAATTCAGATATGTAGATCTCCTCCTTTGTAACCGAATCTGTGTAACCATAGCCCCCTCCGGTGTCTATATAAACCGGAGGGATTAGTCCGTAGGACAACAACCATCATAATCATAGGCTAGCTTCTAGGGTTTATCCTCTACGATCTCATGGTAGATCAACTCTTGTAATACTCATATCATCAAGATCAATCAAGCAGGAAGTAGGGTATTACCTCCATCGAGAGGGCCCGAACCCGGGTAAACATTGTGTCCCCCGCCTCCTCTTACCATCCGCCTTAGACGCACAGTTCTGGACCCCCTACCCGAGATCCGCCGGTTTTGACACCGACATTGGTGCTTTCATTGAGAGTTCCACTGTGCCATCACCATAAGGCTTGATGGCTCCTTCGATCATCAGCAACGATGCGATCCAGGGTGAGGTTTTTCTCCCCGGACAGATCTTCGTATTCGACGGCTTCGCACTGCGGGCCAACTCGCTTGGCCATCTGGAGCAGATCGAAAGCTACGCCCCTGGCCGTCAGGTCGGGTTTGGAAGTTTAAACTATACTGCCGACATCCGCGGAGACTTGATCTTCGACGGATTCGAGCCCATTTCAGGTGCGCCGCACAGTCACGATGAGCATGAATTAGCTCTGTCGTCGGACAGTGTTCAGAAGATCACACCTGTGGCTACTCTGGCCCTCAATCCGGAACAGATTACGCCGTCCGAGGACGGGTGGATGGACCCCGTCACAGAGGTCCCACACTCAGCGGCGATAGAGCCGAATACTGACTTCACCTCCTATGAGACCTGTGTTGCCGGACTCTTGGATTCGTCCCCGGCCACGGGCTCCGAACCGCCTGCGTCAGTGCCTATCGAATCTAATTGGGCACCGATCATGGAGTTTTCCTCCGCGGATATCTTTCGGCACTCGCCCCTAGGCGATGTGCTAAATTCTTTAAAGTCTCTCTCCTTGTCAGGAGACCTTCGGCCGAACTATGTCCGGCTCGAGTGGGAAGCGGACGACGAAGAAATTCGTTACCCACCCACCACCCACTTAATAGCCACTGTCGACGATTTAACCGACATGCTTGATTTCGACTCCGAAGACATCGACGGTATGGACGACGATGCAGGAGAGGAACAGGAACCACCGCCCACAGGGTGCTGGACAGCCACTTCATCACACGATATATATATATATATATATGGTGGATACACCCATAGAAAACAATGACGAGGAACAGAAGGATGCAGCGAAGGATAGTTCCCTCGAGAAGCAACCAAAGCGACGGCGTAGGCGCCGCTCCAAATCCCGCCTCAGCAAAAACAGCGATAACAGCGCAAGACAGAATAATACCCCGGTCGACTCCGAAAGAAACGACGACCACATGGATCCAGCGACGGAGCAGGATGAACCAGCGGACGGCGAACATAGTACAGAGCCGCTGTCCGATCACGGTGACGCCGGGCGTAAAGCTAATCAACCTGTCTCCGGAGAGGAGAACAGTCCGGACGACAATGCACACATCATCCCGGAAAGGTACTTGGAGCAAGAGAACCTCCATAGAAGGCTTATTGCCACCGCGAGGAGTCTGAAGAAACAGAAGCAAAGGCTTAAGGCCGCACAAAATACGCTCATCAGTAGATGGAATAAAGTGCTTGACACTAAAGAAAAGTACGGTGGAAGTCGCCACACAAAGAGCTATCCAAAGCGCAAGCTACTGCCTGAATTCGATGACGAGGCTCTAGAGCCCATACAGCCGAAAAATAAAACGGCCGATCAGCCGGATCGACCACCCCGTGGCCGCGACAGGGCAGCTAATGATGCCGCACATAAGTCAGCACATGATTTACGTGAGGACTTGCACCAAAAAGCTGGTATGACCTGGTCCATCTACGGATCTAGGAAGCGTGCTCCGGCACAGAATCATGGCCGGCCAAACGGCTATACTGACCGAATAACAGTTCGGAATCAAAACCGAACACTACAACCGTCAGAATGCCATGACACATCAAAATACAGGGGTGCTGCGTACCCCCTATGCTTCACCAATGAGGTGCTGGATCACGAATTTCCAGAAGGATTCAAACCCGTGAACATAGAGGCATACGACGGAACGACAGACCCTGGGGTCTGGATTGAGGACTTTATCCTTCATATCCACATGGCTCAAGGAGATAACCTCCACACCATCAAATACTTGCCCCTCAATTTAAAAGGACCAGCTCGGCATTGGCTGAAGAGCCTCCCCGAAAACTCAATTGGAAGTTGGGAAGAGCT
The DNA here is from genome assembly GCF_002575655.3 of Aegilops tauschii subsp. strangulata. Taxonomy (NCBI): domain Eukaryota; kingdom Viridiplantae; phylum Streptophyta; class Magnoliopsida; order Poales; family Poaceae; genus Aegilops; species Aegilops tauschii. Next base: position 332,534,611 of record NC_053036.3, read on the forward strand.
TGAGGATGCTTTTAGGGCCAATTTTCAAGGGACCTATGTCCGACCTCCGGATGCAGACGATTTAAGTCATATAATTCAACAGCCCGGAGAGTCAGCCCGAAAGCTTTGGAACAGATTCCTCACCAAGAAGAATCAAATTGTTGACTGCCCGGACGCCGAAGCCTTAGCGGCTTTCAAACACAGTGTCCGGGATAAATGGCTCGCCAGACACCTCGGCCAGGAAAAACCGCGGACAATGGCAGCCCTAACAAGCCTTATGACCCGCTTTTGCGTGGGCGAAGATAGTTGGCTGGCCCATAGCGGCACCAGTGACCCAGGCACATCCGAAGTCAGGGATGGCAATGGAAAACCACGGCGCAATAAAAGCAAGTGTCGAAACAATGAAGACAGCCCAGACAACACGGCGGTAAACGCCGGATTCAGGGGCTCTCGACCCGGTCAACGGAAAAAGTCATTCAAAGGCAGCAGAGATGGACCGTCCAGCCTAAACAAGATTCTAGACAGATTATGTCAGATTCATGGCACCTTCGACAAACCTGCAAATCACACCAACAGAGAATGCTGAGTCTTCAAGAAGGCCGGCAGCTAAACGCCGAGCACAAGGGGAGGGAGACACCAAGTGAAGACGAGGATGAGCCTCGCCAACAAAACACTGGGGGACAGAAAAATTCCCACCAGAGGTCAAAACAGTGAACATGATTCACGTAACAAAAAGGAGGAGCAAAATACGCACTCCGAGACATATGCGCCGTAGAGCCCGTCACCCCCAAGTCCAACCCTTGGTCGGCCTGCCCGATCACTTTTGATCACAGAGATCACCCGACCAGTATCCGGCACGGAGGATCGGCTGCCTTGGTACTAGACCCAATAATAGACGGATACCATCTCACTCGAGTCCTTATGGACGGCGGCAGTAGTCTTAATCTAATATATCAGGACACAGTCCGCAAAATGGGGATAGACCCGACAAGAATCAGCCAAAGCAATACTACCTTTAAAGGAGTAATACCAGGCCCAGAGGCCCGCTGCACGGGCTCTCTAGTACTAGAGGTTGTATTCGGTTCTCCCGACAACTTCCGAAGTGAAAAGTTAACCTTTGACATCGCTCCATTCTGAAGCGGCTATCAAGCACTACTCGGAAGAACGGCCTTCGCTCGTTTTAATGCAGTACCGCATTACGCTTATCTTAAGCTTATGATGCCCAGTCCACGTGGCACCATCATAGTTAGCAGAAACACAGAGCGTTCCTTACGTACGGAAGAATGTGTGGCGGCTTTAGCAGCCGAACACTGAATGGCCTCTCCAACCAGAATAAATGATTGGTCGTCAAGACCGCGGACACGGCTAGACAAGTCCGGCGCACCCCTAGCTGTAACAACTCAGATAAACCTGAGATTGGGTCGATGGATATACCCCCATAGGTGGTGCTAGGGGCTTCCCGCACATAAAAAGGACTACAGTTCGCCTCGACCTTATTTAGATTGAATTTTAGTGGTTTATTAAGAATAACCAATTTTTCGCACGAAGACTTTCACCTGGGTTTTTCTCTTTTACAGATGATAATCGTGCTACACCCTTCCAGGATACGGCACAACGGAGACACAGGCGCAGACGTGCAGCAGGGCCCCGCTTAAAGGTTTCTTTTTAGATTAAGACCCTGTGTAAACCTTTCTTACTGTCTCTTGTTGCTTCACGCCCTCCTGATACTCAACACAACCGAGAGGGATGCTGGCGTTATTGGCATTTCGCCACATCAGACTAATGCACGTACCTAGAAATTCAGGGTTCATTATCAAGGGCGTTACTCAGCCCGGTATATGTTGTAAAGTCCGAATACCTTAGGGAGTGTTCGGCGTCGCGAGTTTGGCCTTATATGCATCAGCTTTGAATCATGTCTTTGGTCAATAATTGGGTTTGCCCGGCTCACGTGTTTTGCTACCTTACATTCCGCTCTATCGGCTAAGGTGGCACCGGGAGAACTATTGCGATTGTGCCCTGGTTCATCTGGATGAGCACCTCAGTAGAGAAAGCCCAAAACTGACTGTCATGTTAAAGCGTGAGACTGGTCAACCACTCGAGGACTCAGCAGAATCTTCGCGATTCCTCCGCATTAACGAAGGACCGGTTTCCCGGTCATGTACGTACGCGCACCGTATTCGGATAAGCGCGGAAGTACTAGGGGCTATATAGTAGCCCCACTGTCAAACTCCTATGGCTAAGTGAAAGTGTTAAAGCAATATGGTCCGATTGCCTTGTTCGCCACGCTATCACCTCCTTAATGGACCAAGACGTTGGATCAAGTGTGAATATGCGCTTTTCCGAACACCCCCGCATTATATGCGTGGGGGCTGAAGCCGACGACTGCAAACTTTCAGGTTATATATATATACATAAACGGCCGCACAGGAGGCATCATAATACTTTCAGGCAAAAGTATAAACACGGCCTTCATAATGCAAATAGCATTGTTTTTACAATCGGGATACATGTCACTCGAACAAGATACTCTTCGAGCATTGAGCATCTATTAAACGAGCACCTTCTAGGACTTCTTCAAAATAGTGCTCGGCCGAGACCTGGCCTATGGCCGGATCCTGGGTTGCAATAGTAGTGGCCTCCATCTCTGCCTAGTATGTCTTAACACGGGCAAGAGCCATCCGCGCACCCTCTATGCACGCCGACCTCTTTGCAGCGTCGATATGCGGCACAGCACCAAGGAATCATTGCACTAAACCAAAATAGCTATTCGGCCTTGGTCCTTCCGGCCAAAGATGATCCACGACAGACCTCATGGCAAGTCCGGACAATCTATGGAGTTCAGCTCACTCGGCCATTTGTTCATTTAACAGCAGCGGACGCGTTGGAGCACTGAACTGCGACCAGAACAACTTTTCCACTTCATGATCTTTTTGATCTTTGAAAAACTCAGCCGCGTCAGCAGCACTCGTTGCCAAGTCCAAGTACGCGTCTGCAGCACTCCATAATTTATCCAGAGGGGCATACTTCGGATCTCCAAACTTCGTCCGCAACAAAAAGGGCTTCCCAGCCGTGATACTTCCCGCTTGACGAAGCTCCTCCTCGCTACTCTGATTTTAGAGCGGGTTTCCTTGGCTGCTACCATGGCTTTCTTCAGGTCCGCCGCTTTCGCTTGGCTTTCCTTTTCAAGAAGCTCATACCGGTCGGCGGCATCCTTCAGCTCAACAGCCATCTTGGCTATTTTTTCTTCGCTCTGGCGATGAGCAGCTTGTTCGGCTCTTAACTCTTCGGTCGCCCTTAAGGCGGCCGCATCACTTCTCCTGGCTTGTTCCTTGGCTCGGGCAAGCTCTGCCCGAAGGGTCTCCACGGCGGCAGCTCCATCTGCAATCACAGCATATGATAAATACTAGCATCATGCTCCTCTTAATATCTGTTGAACACCGGAGAATACATACCCTGTGCCTCGTCAAGCCGCTTGTTTACAAGCACGATGTCGGCATCTGCCGCATCAAGTTGCCGTTTTAGTTCGGCAAACTCACCAGTCCGGCCAGCCACCGGACCCTCAGACGCCTGCACATGAAAGCAGCGTGATCCTTACCTGGGACTATGATCCTCTGTTTGCCGCCTTTGGAGAGCAACCAGAGTCTCAGGAGCTACTATCTGCATAGGGCACACCTAGCGTGTGCGGTACCGTCAAAAAATATATATTACTTTGCGTACCTCAAAGCCTCTTAGCAGGCTCATAAAAGCTTCATGCAACCCACTTTTGGCGGATGAAATCCTCTCAACCACCGTACCCATTAAAGTACGATGCGCCTATGAGATAGCCGCTTGCTCCAGAAGACCCATCAGTGCGTCCGGTCGTACACCGGACAGTCTCGGACTCTTTCTGTTGCTCTCCTTAGGAGCCGAATACTCCGGACTTCGGGTGGCCGAAGGGTTACCTTCTGGCCATGGTGGATCAGGAGAAATCCTCCGTGATGACACCTCAGGGTCGTCCGCCTCATGAGGCGGGGAGACGGGGGAGGCGTTTCGCTCTCCATCATCTCTGGAAGAAGATCCCCCGAAGACGAACTCTGTCGAGAAGGGCTACGATCCGAACTGCAAGACATATGTCTCGGTTATTGTCCTCGGAGGTGAAGCTGGATATATTTACCAAAAGTACTCTTGTTTACTTACAGCTCGGTGGAGGGATGATCCCCTCGCGGGCACTATGCGGTAAGGATGCCCTCCTGGGCAGGGCCCCCTGGCGAAGGTTTCTTCCCTCGTTTGGAAAAACCTTGTTTCCAAGTCTTCAAAGGCGGTCCTTTTCCTTCCTTGGGGAGAAGGGATTTCAGATCCTTCTTCCCGATTATCCTCCTTCGCAGAGACACTAATTCCCCCGGTTTGGATGTGTAATGCCTGAAGCCCGCTTTCGGCTTCTTTATTCCTCCCTTTGTCTTCCTCTGATGGCACTTGATAAGGTGCATGCTCGAGCATCCTGGCTAGTACAGGATCCGGTGAGCCTTCGGGAAGGGGGGCCGAACACCTGATCATCTTCGCCTTTTTTATCCAGTCCTGGTGAAAGAGCGATTGTTCAGAATGATGTTAGGACAAATGAAAAGACAGCATGTTCGGCCGCGGAATTACTTGCGTGGGTATCCGGACGATTGCAATTTAGACCCGCATCCTCGGTGGTGTCCGGACACTTTATTCGTGATCCGAAGAACAATCCATACATCCCTTCGAGCGTCACACCGAAGAATTGCTGAATAGTTCGCGGTCCTTCTGGGTTGAACTCCCACATACGGAGAGGTCGACGTTGACATGGCAGGACCCGACGAACTAGCATGACTTGCATTACCTTGACAAGGCTGACATCTCTCTTGAGGAGATCTCGGATGCGACTCTGCAATGTCGGCACGTCATTAACTGGCCCCCAGTCCAGCCCCTTGTTGACCCATGATGCCAATTGTGGCAGGGGGCCGAACGGAAGGCGGGGGCAGCTACCCACTTAGTACTTAGGGGAGCTGTGATGTAAAACCACTCCCGCTGTCATAAGTCAGACATCTCCGTGAAGGAACCCTTTGGCCATGGAGCACCGGCGCCTTTGCTTATTATGGCACCTGCGCATTCTGCGTGTCGCCCATCGATCATCTTCGGCTTCACATTGAAGGTCTTGAGCCATAAGCCGAAGTGTGGGGTGATGCGGAGGAAGGCCTCACACACGACGATGAACGACGAGATGTGGAGGATGGAATCCGGAGCCAAATCATGGAAATCGAGCCCGTAATAGAACACAAGCCCTCTAACAAAGGGATCAAGACTAAAGCCTAGCCCTCGGAGGAAGTGGGAAACAAATACGACACTCTCGTTGGGTTCGGGAGTGGGGATGACCTGCCCTTGAGCACGCAGCCTGTGCAAGATTTCGGTGGTCAGATACCTGGCTTCTCTTAGCTTCTTGATGTCCTCCTCTGTGACAGAGGAGGCCATCCACCGGCCTTGAAGGTTGTATCTGGACATGATTGAAGGTCCGAAGCGCTTAGCCTGAACCTTGGGTGTTGGAATTCGAGGTGGGGCAAGGGAAGGATCGAGCGTGAGAAGAAAAGGACAGGCCTTGGCCCCTTTATAAAGAGGGTGAATATCAAGCGTCCTCCGCATGGCCGTTTGGAACTTGCCTAAAATCGAGGAGTCATACCAGCAGGCACGATTGGGTTACCCATACCCGTATTGATGAGAATCCCGTGGTAAAAGGAACACGATCTCTGCTTCGACAAGACGTGCCAATAAAACCGCCTCGCAACACGTGCAGTGGCAGGCTGGGAAAAACGGTTCGTGATGACCGGACCACGGCAGGACGTCACGTTATGAAAAGTTGTCAGCAGATTAGATTTGTGGAAATATTATACTCTCTACGGTGGTATGTGGAATTTGTTTTGCAGAGCCGGACACGATCCTTGTGTTCAAAATCTTCTATGGAGTATTCGGAGGAGGAACCCGCCTTGCAATGCCGAAGACAATCTACACGCTGAAGCCTGGTTCAGGGGCTACTGAGGGAGTCCTGGATTAGGGGGTCCTCGGACAGCCGGACTATATACTTTGGCCGGACAGTTGGACTATGAAGATACAAGATTGAAGACTTCGTCCCGTGTCCGTGTGGGACTCTCCTTTGCGTGGAAGGCAAGCTTGGCAATTCGGATTGTAGATCTCCTCCTTTGTAACCGACTATGTGTAACCCTAGCCCCCTGCGGTGTCTATATAAATCGGAGGGATTAGTCCGTAGGACAACAACCATCATAATCATAGGTTAGCTTCTAGGGTTTAGCCTCTACGATCTCGTGGTAGATCAACTCTTGTAATACTCATATCATCAAGATCAATCAAGCAGGAAGTAGGGTATTACCTCCATCGAGAGGGCCTGAACCTGGGTAAACATTGTGTCCCCCGCCTCCTGTTACCATCTGCCTTAGACGCACAGTTCGGGACCCCCTACCCGAGATCCGCCGGTTTTGACACCGACACACCCCTTGTCCTTTGGCACCTTCTTGTCCTCCTCCACTATGTTTTCCGACATTTCGCCTATCCCAAGATCAAAAGGTGGGCGGGGCAGTAATATCCCAAACAACGCTTCCAAACTTGGATCCTTGGAGCGATTGTGGTGCTTCACCTGAATCAATAACTTCTTTACTTTTTGCTAGATTCAGATCAGGAGACGACCGTATTACTGGTATGGTGTCAGCAGACTTAGTTCTCATGAGTGGTGGCGTCGACCCTGGGCTCACGCACTTTTCCAGCAGCTCGTTGATGCCCCTAACGTCAGAAAATGATATTTCTTTCCTTTGTGCACTGCATGCTTGCTTGGTGGGGAAATGAGGAGGCTTGTTTGTTGACTAGGGTGTAACTGCCTCTACAGTTGCCTGGTTTAATACAGGAGTTGCTTTGCCCTTAAAAATCTCTTTGACACTACAGGTAACTGCTGGCTGTCTCGACTGCTGACAAGTCTGTGTTGCTCCTGTTTTGCTGAGCTGTGGTACTTCTGAACCTTTCCCTCTGTGCTTCTCCTGTCCAATTACAACTCCACTCTTCGCTGCTGACTCTGTAGGTTGCTTGGGAGGGGCTGCTGCCTCCATACTGGCTGTAGTTGCTTCCAAGGTGTCAACATTTGCTATTTTTGCTTCTTCACTGCTTGTTTCTGGTAAACCTTAGTTTTTGAGCTATTGTGATTGGCTGACTTTCTGATTCGGCTGCCGAACACTGCACTTGTGTGGGAACTTGCTGGTTGGCTGTCGTAGTTGCATCATCTTGACCCCCAGTGCCTTGGCTTGCCCCGGAGACGAAAACAGTAGCCTTAACCATCCTGTGGAATACTTTCTTGACCTTCTTCATCCCACCCCTCTCAGCTCCTTTTGCAAACTGTGTGCCACTACCATATTTTGGGACACGGGTGAGTGGTTTCAAACCATCTTCCACACTTATGTCCTCACAGTGCAAATCCACACATGGTAGGAAATCTTCATGTGGCAGCACGGGCACCGGTAGTATAGGGATATCTCGCATCTCAAGGACTCTTGTTTTCTGCTTGTGCTATGATTCTCCAATCTTGACCACATCTAAAACTGTCAAAGTAGGCGCGTTGTCAACTTCAACCGGTTTCTTTTGCATGTCCATGTGCACAAACTCGTTGTGAAAAAATCTACCGGCACTTTGCATGATCCCCGTACACGGTTGTGATTGATACCGGTCCTTGCCACCACGCTTAAGCTTCTGCATGACAGTAATCATTAGGACCTCATCATCATCACTACCCATGTGCCACCCCGGGGTTTCTGCACCTCCCTCATCGTGGCCACTCCTGCCGCTTGTCTTGTCAGTCCTAGCATTGCCACCTGTCCCGCCATCATCCTTGTCCTCCTCCCATTTCTTCCCTCCCCCACCAGCTTCTTCCTCCTCATCATAACCCTCTCCATCTTTCTCCTCTTCCTTCTCCTCTTCCTTATTTTCATCCGCCTCTTTCTCCTCTTGTTCCACCATTTCCTTTTCCTCTTTCTCATTCCCCTTCTCCTCTTCCTCATTTTTGTCCTTGACTTCATTATCTTCCTCTTCCTCTTTGTCATCCTCCTCTTCATCATCCCCATCTTGTCGGCGTTCTGGGAACCAGGGTACCCAGACTTGCCTGCCTGTGGCCCATGGCGTGGCTCCATCGACGGCCTGGTACGGCCCATCTTCAACACCTTCAAGTCAAGACCCTGGTGAGGGGCCAAGCCTCGCGAGGCGGATGATGCTAGGACCTCTGGAGGGATCGCCCTCCCCAGGCTGGCTCTCGAGGAGCGGAGATTCCTATGCAGGCGCACACCTCATGAGGTTGACGTGATGACAGCCATGACGACCAAGGCCAGGCGGGCGCTGATACGTCTCCGTCGTATCTATAATTTTTGATTGTTCCATGCCAATATTATACAACTTTCATATACTTTTGGCAACTTTTTAAACTATTTTTGGGACTAACATATTGATCCAGTGCCCAGTGCCAGTTCCTGTTTGTTGCATGGTTTTTTGTTTCGCAGAAAATCCATATCAAACGGAGTCCAAACTGGATAAGAACTGACGGAGATTTTTTTGGAATATATGTGAATTTTGGGAAGTGGAATCAACACGAGACGATGCCCGAGGGGCCCACGAGGGTGTGGGGCGCGCCCCAGGGGGTCAGGCGCGCCCTGGGACCTCATGGACACTCCGTAAGGCAGTTGGTTCCCTTCTTTTGCCGCAACAAAGCCAATACCCGGATAAAAAATGTGTCCAAATTTCAGCCCAATCGGAGTTACGGATCTCCGGGAATATAAGAAACGGTGAAAGGGCAGAATCAGGGAATGCAGAAACAGAGAGAGGCAGAGAGACAGATCCAATCTCAGAGGGGCTCTCGCCCCTCCCATGTCATGGAAGCCAAGGAACAGAGAGGAAACCCTTCTCCCATCTAGGGAGAAGGTCAAGGAAGAAGAAGAAGAAGAAGAAGAAGAAGGGGGGCTCTCTCCCCCTCTCTTCCGGTGGCGCCGGAACACCGCCGGGGCCATCATCATCACCGCAATCTACACCAACACCTCCGTCATCTTCACCAACATCTCCATCACCTTCCCCCATCTATCTACAGCGGTCCACTCTCCCGCAACCCACTGTACCCTCTACTTGAACATGGTGATTTCTGCTTCATATTATTATCCAATGATGTGTTTCCATCCCGTCATGTCTGAGTAGATTTTCTTTGTCCTATCGTTGATTGGTGAATTGCTATGATTGGTTTAATTTGCTTGCGGTTATGTTGCTATCCTTTGGTGCCCATCATATGAGCGCGTGTGCGGATCACACCATAGGGTTAGTTTTATGTTGATAGGACTATGTATTGGAGGGCAAGAGTGGCAGAAGCTTCAACCTAGCATAGAAATTGATGCATACGAGTTTGAAGGGGGACCAATATATCTTAATGCTATGGTTGGGTTCTACCTTAATGAACATTAGTAGTTGCGGATGCTTGCTAATAGTTCCAATCATAAGTGCATAGAATTCCAAGTCAGGGATGACATGCTAGCAGTGGCCTCTCCCACATAAAACTTGCTATCGGTCTAGTAAAGTAGTCAATTGCTTAGGGACAATTTCGCAACTCCTACCACCACTTTTCCACACTCGCTATACTAACTTTATTGCTTCTTTACCTAAACAGCCCCTAGTTTTTGTTTACGTGCTCTTTATATTCTTGCAAACCTATCCAACAACACCTACAAAGTACTTCTAGTTTCATACTTGTTTTAGGTAAAGCGAACGTTAAGCATGCGTAGAGTTTTATCGGTGGTCGATAGAACTTGACGGAATATTTGTTCTACCTTTAGCTCCTCGTTGGGTTTGACAATCTTACTTATCGGAAGAGGCTACAATTGATCCCCCATACTTGTGGGTTATCAAGACCTTTTTCTGGCGCCGTTGCCGGGGAGTTATAGCGTGGGGTGAATATTCTCGTGTGTGCTTGTTTGCTTTATCACTAAGTAGTTTTTATTTTCTGTTGTTGTTCTCTATCTTTAGTTATGGATATGGAACACGATATACCAAAAAAATTAGGTTTACTTGCTACTCATGGAGATGGGGAACTTCCTAAAACCCTCGATGCTCATTATGTGAAAGATATTATGTACTACTTTGATAATCCTGAGGAAAACCCCATTCAACTTTATAATGGGAGTAACGTTGGATCAACGTGAATACTCTTGGGATTATCGATTGACTCAAAAAGGGAAACTATTATGGGATCAAATTTATATGTTGTATTGGTATGCTAGGCAACTATGCTTGAGATACGATTATACTTGTTGCTCTAGGATGAAGGCTCCACACCTTCCCTTTTCATGCAAATTTAATGATAATGAAACCTTAGCTTCTTATGTTAATGGTATATATGATTACTATGATGTGGAACGAATAGAAGAGTTCGTTGCTTTTATGGGTGCTTATGAAATTGAATCTTTGTTTAAAGAGTTTGAAGATTTTGATGATTCAGTTTATTGACCTGAAAATTTAGCTATCCTTAAGTATTGCTATGAGAATTATAAATACAATTATGATATTGATGAATTTTTTGAGAAAGTCTCCGCTGTCCGAGAAGAGACTAATATTTTGCAGGAGTCTATGGAAGAAGAAATTGATGAACCTATGAGCTCACTGGATGAAAAAGATGACGAGGAGAGCGAAGAACAAAAGGAGGAAGAGCGGATTAGCTACCCATGCCCACCTTTTAATGAGAGTAACTCTTCAACTCATACATTGTTTAATTTCCCTTCGTGCTTACCGAAGGATGATTGCTACTATAATTGCTATGATCCCATTGATTCGTTTGAAATATCCCTTTTTGATGAAATTGATGCTTGCTATGCTTGTGGCCAAGATGCCAATACGAATTATGCTTATGGAGATGAACTTTCTATAGTTCCTTATGTTAAACATGAAATTGTTGCTATTGCACCCATGCATGATAGTCCTATTATCTTTTTGAATTCTCCCGACTACACTATATCGGAGAAATTTGCCCTTATTAAGGATTATATTGATGGGTTGCATTTCACTACTACACATGATGATTTTCATAGATATAATATGCACGTGCTTGCTGCTCCTACTTGCAATTATTATGAGAGAGGAACTACATGTCTGCCTCTCCATGTTTCCAATATAATAAAATTGCAAGAAACTGTCTATACTATGCATTGGCCTTTACTATGTGTGCATGAATTGTTCTTTTATGACATGCTGATGCATAGGAAGAGAGTTAGACTTCGTTGTTGCATGATATATGTTACTTTGTGCTCACTACTAAATCACAAATCATTGTTAATTAAAATTGGCTTTGATATACCTTGGGATCCGGGTGGATCATTACTTGAGCACTATATGCCTAGCTTAATGGCTTTAAAGAAAGCGCTGCCAGGGAGACAACCTGGAAGTTTTAGAGAGTCATTTATTTCTGTTGTGTGCTTTTATAATGTTTAAAAACAAAAAAATAAAGAGGGGAACCTAAAACTTTTTCAAAAAGAAAAGCGAAAGTAAGAAAGACGAGCATTGTTAAAGTGGGAGCTAACCTTGAACTTTGTTCATGCTCATGAAAACTTTGTGAATATTGATTACATAAACTTTTCAACCAAAATAATTATCCCCTTGTACAATTCCATTGTACCATAAAAATAATGTGCCAAGATTTGCCTTTAGGATGTTTACATTGCTTGTTGGTTTGTGCGGTGCAAAATAGAAACTTTGGCTGTAGTGCGCGGTTTTACATTTTTTTACTGGAACGTCAAACGGATCTGAAATTTTTGCACTGTCTTTCTATACAAATTGATTTTTTTTCCTAATTTTTCAGAATTTTTGGAGTACCAGAAGTATGGTGAATGTTCAGATTACTACAGACTGTCCTGTTTAAGACAGATTCTGTTTTTGATGCATAGTTTGCTTGTTTTGATGAAACTATCGACTTCTATCAGTGGATTAAGCCATGAAAAAGTTATATTACAGTAGCTACAATGCGAAAACAAAATATGAATTGGTTTGCAACAGTACTTAGAGTAGTGATTTGCTTTATTGTACTAACAGATCTTACCGAGTTTTCTGTTGAGTTTTGTGTGGATGAAGTGTTCGAAGATCGAGGAGGTCTCGATGTGAGGAGAAGGAGGAGAGGCAAGAGCTCAAGCTTGGGGATGACCAAGGCACCCCAAGTAAATATTCAAGGAGACTGAAGCGTCTAAGCTTGGGGATGCCTCGGAAGGCATCCCATCTTTCTTCAACAAGAATCGGTATGTTTTCGGTTTTGTTTCGTTCATGTGATATGTGCAAATCTTGGAGCGGATTTTGCATTTAGTTTTTCCCTTTTTCATTTATGCACCATGCTGGTATGAGATAGTCATTGGTTGATTTATAGAATGCTCTTTGCACTTCACTTATATCTTTTGAGTATGGCTTTATAGAATGCTTCATGTGCTTCACTTATATCATTTGAAATTTGGATTGCCTGTTTCTCTTCACATAGAAAACCTCCATTTGTAGAATGCTCTTTTGCTTCACTTATATTTGTTAGAGCGTGGGCATATCTTTTGTAGAAAGAATTAAACTCTCTTGCTTCACTTATATCTATTTAGAGAGATGACAGGAATTGGTCATTCACATGGTTAGTCATAAAATCCTACATAAAACTTGAAGATCACTGAATATGATATGCTTGATTCCTTGCAATAGTTTTTCGATATAAAGATGGTGATATTAGAGTCATGCTATTGGGTAGTTGTGGATTGTAGAAATACTTGTGTTGAAGTTTGAGATTACCGGAGCATGCACGTATGGTGAACCGTTATGTAACGAAGTTGGAGCATGAGGTATTTATTGATTGTCTTCCTTATGAGTGGCGGTCGGGAACGAGCGATGGTCTTTTCCTACCAATCTATCCCCCTAGGAGCATGCACGTAGTAATTTGTTTCGATGACTAATAGAATTTTGCAATAATTATGTGAGTTCTTTATGACTAATGTTGAGTCCATGGATTATACGCACTCTCACCATTCCATCATTGCTAGCCTCTTCGGTACCGTGCATTGCCCTTCCTCACCTCGAGAGTTGGTGAAAACTTCGCCGGTGCATCCAAACCCAGTGACACGATACGCTCTATCACACATAAGCCTCCTTATATCTTCCTAAAAACTGCCACCATACCTACCTATCATGGCATTTCCATAGCCATTATTGCCATGCAACTTCCATCATCATCATATACATGACTTGAGCATTTATTTTCATATTGCTTTGCATGATCGTAAGATAGCTAGCATGATGTTTTCATGGCTTGTCCGTTTTTTGATGTCATTGCTACACTAGATCATTGCACATCCCGGTACACCGCCGGAGGCATTCATATAGAGTCATATCTTTGTTCTAGTATCGAGTTGTAATCTTTGAGTTGTAAATAAATAGAAGTGTGATGATTATCATTATTAGAGCATTGTCCCGTCAAAAAAAGAAAAAAGAGAAAAAAAAGAAAAAAAAAGAGAAAAAAAAAAGAGAAAGGCCAAATAAAAAAAGGAAGGCCCCAAAAAAAGATAGAAGGAACAATGCTACTATCCTTTTTCCACACTTGTGCTTCAAAGTAGCACCATGATCTTCATGATAGAGAGTCTCTTATTTTGTCACTTTCATATACTAGTGGGAATTTTTCATTATAGAACTTGGCTTGTATATTCCAACAATGGGCTTCCTCAAATGCCCTAGGTCCTCGTGAGCAAGCAAGTTGGATGCACACCCACTTAGTTTCTTTTGTTGAGCTTTCATACATTTATAGCCCTAGTGCATCCGTTGCATGGCAATCCCTACTCCTCACATTGACATCAATTGATGGGCATCTCCATAGCCCGTTGATTAGCCGCGTTGATGTGAGACTTTCTCCCTTTTTGTCTTCTCCACACAACCTCCACCATCATATTCTATTCCAACTATAGTGCTATGTCCATGGCTCACGCTCATGTATTGCGTGAAAGTTGAAAAGGTTTGAGAACGTCAAAAGTATGAAACAATTGCTTGGCTTGTCATCGGGGTTGTGCATGATTTGAATATTTTGTGTGATGAAGATGGAGCATAGCCAGACCATATGATTTTGTAGGGATAACTTTCTTTGGCCATGTTATTTTGAAAAGACATGATTGCTTTATTAGTATGCTTGAAGTATTATTGTCTTAATGTCAAATGATAGACTATTGCTTTGAATAACTCGTGTCTTAATATTCATGCCATGATTAGATTATGTGATCAAGATTATGCTAGGGAGCATTCCACATCAAAAATTATCTTTTTTATCATTTACCTACTCGAGGACGAGCAGGAATTAAGCTTGGGGATGCTGATACGTCTCCGTCGTATCTATAATTTTTGATTGTTCCATGCCAATATTCTACAACTTTCATATACTTTTGGCAACTTTATACTATTTTTGGGACTAACATATTGATCCAGTGCCCAGTGTCAGTTCCTGTTTGTTGCATGTTTTTTGTTTTGCAGAAATCCATATCAAACGGAGTCCAAACGGGATAAGAACTGACGGAGATTTTTTTTTGGAATATATGTGAATTTTGGGAAGTGGAATCAACGCGAGACGATGCCCGGGGGGCCCACAAGGGTGAGGGGAGCGCCCTGGGCCCTCGTGGCCACTCCGTAAGGCGGTTGGTGCCCTTCTTTCGCTGCAAGAAAGCCAATATCTGGATAAAAATCGTTTCCAAATTTCAGCCCAATCGGAGTTACGGATCTCCGGGAATATAAGAAACGGTGAAAGGGCAGAATCAGGGAACGCAGAAATAGAGAGAGACAGAGAGACAGATCCAATCTCGGAGGGGCTCTCGCCCCTCCCATGCCATGGAAGCCAAGGAAAAGAGGGGAAACCCTTCTCCCATATAGGGAGAAGATCAAGGAAGAAGAAGAAGGGGGGCTCTCTCCCCCTCTCTTTCGGTGGCGCCGGAACGCCGCCGGGGCCATCATCATCACCGCAATCTACACCAACACCTTCGTCATCTTCACCAACATCTCCATCACCTTCCCCAATCTATCTACAGTGGTCCACTCTCCCGCAACCCGTTGTACCCTCTACTTGAACATGGTGCTTTATGCTTCATATTTGTATCCAATGATGTGTTGCCATCCTATGATGTCTGAGTAGATTTTTGTTGTCCTATCGGTAATTGGTGAATTGCTATGATTGGTTTAATTTGCTTGTGGTTATGTTGTTGTCCTTTGGTGCCCATCATATGAGCGCACGCGTGGATCACACCATAGGGTTAGTTTTATGTTGATAGGACTATGTATTGGAGGGCAAGAGTGACAGAAGCTTCAACCTAGCATAGAAATTGATGCATGCGGGATTGAAGGGGGACCAATATATCTTAATGCTATGGTTGGGTTTTACCTTAATGAACGTTAGTAGTTGCGGATGCTTGCTAATAGTTCCAATCATAAGTGCATAGAATTCCAAGTCAGAGATGACATGCTAACAGTGGCCTCTCCCACATAAAACTTGTTATTGGTCTAGTAAAGTAGTCAATTGCTTAGGGACAATTTCGCAACTCCTACCACCACTTTTCCACACTTGCTATACTAACTTTATTGCTTCTTTACCTAAACAGCCCGTAGTTTTTATTTACGTGCTCTTTATATTCTTGCAAACCTATCCAACAACACCTAGAAAGTACTTCTAGTTTCATACTAGTTTTAGGTAAAGCGAACGTTAAGCGTGCGTAGAGTTGTATTGGTGGTCGTTAGAACTTGAGGGAATATTTGTTCTACCTTAGCTCCTCGTTAGGTTAGACACTCTTACTTATCGAAAGAGGCTACAATTGATCCCCTGTACTTGTGGGTTATCAGGCGCCAGCGGGCGCAGAGCAGCAGGTTTCCTCTTTTGTGCTAAGGAGGCAAGCGCAGGCGCGGGGTCCCGAGGAATCTACCAAAGGTTTCCATTCCCGTGCAATAAAACCAGGACCGCCAGGACGGCAGGACGGATGTCATCGCCGAGCCCACCGTGGCATCACGACTAGAAGCTTTGCAGGCGAAGACCACCTTTCTTCAGGATAGGATGTACTTCTTGTCCCCCTTCAAAATTGGCCACTATGGGATCCCTTCACGCCTTTGTTTGGAGGAAGAGGACCAAGGCCACTATAAATATAGCTTAGCCACCACCATAGGAAAGGATCCATCTGGGAGAGATCTCACTAGCTCACATCCACACTAGAACAGACCTCCTGAGGTTGTTCTTCCCCTGTACTAGTTCATCCTCAGCCCCTTGCAAGGCTAATCCACCACAAAGCAGGAGTAGGGTCTTACACCGCAAGGTGGCCCGAACCTGGGTAAACCATTGTGTCCCTTTCCTTTCTTGTTCATCGAGCTAGGCTGAGGGGGTGACGAATAGGTTGGCTGGAGAGGTCGAGTTCTTCGCACACGCCCCAGAGTTCGAACCTTTCTTGGGTCTGCGGAGCCCTGAATCCGACATTTGGCGCACCAGGTAGGGGTGTTTGGGAGGTTTGCCTCTTCATCAGCCGTGCTTCGCCCTCGCCGCTCGGTTCCCATGGTAGGTGTCGCCCTACTCGCCGGTCCGCCGGGCACGTTCGGAGGCATCACGGACCTCCGAGCTTTCTCCCCCACCTTGCGACAGGTGCAGTGGCCGCCGAAGTTCAGGCTGGAGTTGCCACACGGTACGATGGCACGGCGGACCCTATGCAGTTCCTCCAGGCGTACGCGGAGGCCGTCTGGGCGACGTGCGGTGACGACAAGGTCATGGCAAACTGGTTCCCTATGGCTCTCACAGGCATGCCCCGCTCCTGGCTACTCAACCTGTCAGAGTCTTCGGTAGCCTCTTGGGAGGAGCTGCGTGACTTGTTTGTTGCGCGCTTCGCGGCTCCGGCACCCCATGCCATCACGGCCATCTTTGGCGGGTCCCAGGCGCCCGCTCCAAGCTGCCGTGCCAAGCAGCTCTTCTGGCAAATGGGGGCCACCCAGTTGCGGCGGGGGCTCCTCCAGGTTGGGCGGCGCCCAAGGCCGACATCGTCTTCGACTTCAGGGACCACCCCGAGACCACGTTCGGTGCATGCGCACTCCCCATGCTCTGCACCCCCACCATCTGCAACGTTGCAGTCACCAGGACCCTCATCGATGGCGGCACCGGTCTCAACGTCCTCTCCGTGGAAGCCTTCGGCCTGTTCCATGTGCCTTACGACCGGCTCCTCCCCACCAAGCCTTTCTCGGGGGTGGCCGACGGCTCCACCTTTCCACTGGGACATATCTGCCTCCCCGTCACCTTTGGTACGCGCGACAACTACCGCACCGAGCTCATCGACTTCGACATCGCCCGCATCGGCCTCTCGTACAACGCCATTCTTGGGTATCCGGCCCTCGCCAAGTTCATGGTAGCGACTCACCATGGCTACAACGTCATGAAGATGCCGGGAAGTAGCGGTGTCCGCACCGTGGTGGGGGACACCAAGGAGACGCTCATGGCCCTCAAGCTCGCTTTCAAGGCTGCAGTGGCCATGTGGCCAGGCGCAAGGGGCACTCCGGAGATCTCGGAGGCCGCACCGGTGAAGAAGAAGCAGTTGTTCTCCTGAGACCGGGCCGAGATGAAGCAGGTGCCAGTAGACGATGATGGGGGATCAGGCCCCACCTTCACCATAGGTGCCGGCCTCCTCCCGGACCAGGAAGAGCCGCTGGTCAGCTTCCTCCATGCGAATAAGGACGTGTTTGCATGGGAGGCGACGGACTTGGTCGGCGTCCCGTGAGGAGCAATCGAGCACCACCTGATGGTGTGCCCCGTCGTACACCCGGTGAAGCAGAAGGCATGACGACAAGCCCCGGAGAAGCAGACTTTCATCATCTAGGAGGTCCACAAACTGCAAGAGGCCGGTGTCGACCGAGAGGTGCGGCATCCGGATTGGCTGGCGAATCCAGTTAACGTCCCCAAGAAGGGCGGGAAGGAGTGCATGTGCGTCGACTTCACAAGCCTCAGCAAAGCTTGTCCTCAGGACCCCTCCCCTCTTCCGCGCATTGACCAGATCGTGCGACTTGTTGTGCTTCCTGGACGCTTTCTCAGGCTATCACCAAATCAAGATGGCGGTGCAAGATGTCGAGAAGACGGCTTTCCTGACCCCATGCGGGGTGTACTACTACACCCGCATGCCGTTCGGACTGCGCAATGCCGGCGCAACCTTCCAATGGTTGATGCACATTGCCCTGGGCCGGTAGCTTGGGAGGAATGTCGAGGCATACGTCGACGACACAGTGGTTAAATCGCGGGAGGTGAGAACCCTTATCGGAGATTTGGAAGAAACGTTCGCCAACCTGCGCAAGGTAAACTTGCGGCTCAATCCAGAGAAGTGTGTGTTAGGTGTCCCGTACGGCAAGCTGCTCGGCTTCCTGATGTCGCACAGAGGGATCGAGGCTAACCCAGAGAAGGTCAAGGCGATAGAAAATATGAGCCCTCCGCAGACCCTCAAGGAGATTCAGAAGCTCGCGGGCTGCATAACTTCGTTGGGGCACTTCATCTCCAAGCTAGGTGAGCGCGCCCTCCCGTTCTGCAAGCTGGTGAAGAAGAAGGGCCTGTTCGAATGGAATCTAGAGGCCGAGGCGGCCTTCAAAGACCTCAAGAGGTACCTTACCAGCCCGCTGGTGATGATATCGCCTCATCCTTTTGAGCCCCCGGTGTTGTACTTGGCCGCCACGCCCCACTCGGCCAGCGCGACGCTCGTGGCGGTCCGAGAAGAGCACGCGGTAGCGGGTGTGTGGCGTAGCACCCCGCACCCGACCGCGGCACTGCGGCCTCCGGACGGCGCTCCTGAGGCCTCGGCTTCCCCACCGGACGGCAGGGCTCCCGAGGCTCCCTCGCCTCAAGAGGGGCAGGGCACTGTCGACGCCCCCTCCCTCATCGAGCATCCCTTGTAGTTCGTCAGCACGATGTTGCGCGAAGCGCGTGCGTGCTACCCCATGCCACATAAGCTCTTGCTCGCGCTCCTCGTCACCTCCAGAAAGTTGTGCCACTACTTCGAAGGCCACCCTATTAAGGTCGTCTCCTCATACCCCCTGGAGTAGGTGCTCCAGAGCCCCAACGCCACAGGAAGGGTTGCTGAGGGGAACATCGAGCTGCAGGCGTTCCAGCAGGAGTTCAGCACCACCAGAGTCATCAAGGGCGCGGCCCTTGCTGACTTTGTGGCAGAATGGACTGACGCCCCTGACCGAGGGGTGGGCGAGGACCATTCCCTCACGCCCGGAGACGAAGCTCCAAATGGTTGGGTCATGTACTTTGATGGCGTGTTCGCACGCCAAGGCGCAGGGGCTGGAGTCATGCTCATCTCACCTACCCAGGACAAGCTCTACTACGCCGTGCAACTCTGTTTCAGCATGGCGAGAAGGTCTCCAATAACATCACTGAGTACGAGGGCCTAATCGCCAGCCTCAAGGCCATGGCGGCTCTGGGGTTGGGCGCCTCATCATTAGGGGCGATTCCCAGCTCGTTAACTTCTCCAACAAAGCGTACAAGCCAAAGGACGAGCACATGGAAGCATACCTTGAAGAGGTACGCAAATTGAGAAACAATTCTTGGGCTTGGAATTGCAGCACGTACCGTGTGGCACGAACAAAGAGACGGACGACATCGCCAAGAGAGCGTCCCAGCGCACCCCCAAGAGCCTGGCGTCTTCGAGGAACAACTCTTCAAGCCGTCAGGGGCTCCCCCCCACTGCAGGACCAGCGTTACTACAGGAGGAGCCGCCCATGGCACCCTCCTCGGGCATCCCAGCTTGCCGCCTGACCTCGGGAGCCCGCCTGCTTCTCGCGCTCAAACCTCAAGAGCGGTGCTGGACCGAGGAGTTCAAGGCGTACCTGCTTTGAGGCACCTTGCTAGAGAAGGAGGAAGACGTAGAATGTGTGGCCCATCAGGCCACCATGTACTGCATCCAGGACGGCAAGCTCTACCAACGGTGCCCAAACGACGTCTCCCTACAGTGCATCTCCAAGGAGCGGGGGTGCGAGCTGCTGGCCGACATCCACGGTGGGGACTGCGGGCATCACTCCTCGTTATGCACCCTCGTGGGCAAGGCGTTCCGCAGTGGATTCTACTGGCCCACGGCGCTCAACGACACCAGCGAGCTGGTGAGATCTTGTGAGGCATGTCGGTTCCATGCCAAGCAGATCCATCAGCCCGCTCAGGGCCTCCAGACCATCCTGCTCTCATGGCCATTCACGGTCTGGGGGTTGGATATCCTTGGCTCGTTCCCTTGAGCGCCCGGGGCTACCGCTACCTCTATGTCGCCATCGACAAGTTCACCACGTGGGCGGAGGTGGAGGCCGTGCGCACCATCCTAGCTGGCTCGGCCGTCGAGTTCATCAAGGGCCTCGTGAGCCACTTTGGGGCCCCGAACCGTATCATGAGTGACAATGGCTCTCAGTTCACGAGCAACCTTTTCAAAACATATTGTACTAACCTTGGAACGCAGATATGCTACGCTTCGGTGGCACACCCACGGAGCAACGGCCAGACCGAGCGCGCCAACGCGGAGGTCCTGAGGGGCCTCAAGCCAAGGAGCTTCAAGAAGAAACTTGAGGCCTACAGCAGGGGCTGGCTCGATGAGCTCCATTTCGTGTTGTGGTCCATCTGCACCACCGCGACCAAGCCTACGGGCGAGACCCCATTCTTCCTCGTCTACGAAGCTGGGGCGGTCCTCCCTCACGTGGTAAAACATCGCTCCCCATGGGTCTTGGCATTTGACGAGGCACGCCAGGATGCCTCGCGGGGGATGGACCTCGTGCTGGGAGAGGAGCGCCCCCGCCAAGCCTCGCTCCGTGCAGCGAGGTACCAGTAGGCGCTGCGGCGGTATCACTGTCGTAGCGTCCGCTCCAGGACCCTCGAGGTGGGTGACCTCATCCTGAGGCGGGTGCTCTCTAGGGAGGGGCTTCACAAGCTCTCGCCTATGTGGGAGGGCCCACTCAGGATCGCACGTGTCTCCAGGCCTGGCGCCACACGCCTGGAGACGCAGGACGGGGTCCCCATCCAGAAAGCTTGGAACATCCAGCATCTCCGGATGTTCTATCCATGATCAAGGTCTCCGCTCGTGACAATCTCATGTAATAATGAGTTGGGGTTGTACACGCCCCGGAGTCTCCTGAGTGCCGCCCCTGGGCCTCACGGGGGCTCCCACCCATGTCCTAGTGGAGGCCCCATGCTCCGCACTGGTGGGAAGACAAGAAGACTAGTGTAGGTGCCGGACGCGGTTGTTCTTATGCTTGCTTTCTGTAGCTGGTTTGCAACTTCTTGAATGAAATTTGAAGTTTTCGCGTCTCCTTTTTGAGAGGGTTGGGAAAAAAATTCTCCCTTGCATCGTTCGCTCTTCCAGGTCTTGTCTTAGTGGGAGTGGCAGTTTCTCGCCGCTCTTCCTCGTGCGTCTCGTGTGCGGGGGCTGGGCATGGTGTGTGCGCTCGGGCCCGCCCGCGAACACACCTCGCCAAAGCCTCAGTGTCCTGACCTTTGGCATCTTTATCCTCGCACGACGCTTTCAAACGAGCTCACGGGCATGCATGCCCTATTGAGTCCGTGCCTCTGGGCATCGCGATGTAACGTGCCAAGAGGGGCCAGCCCATGCTCGGGGGCTCGCACGAGGAGTGGCACCTCTGGAGGTTTCCTAATCCTGCAGCCAGGGTGCCTCCCGAGGCTCGGTGACTTGTAAATCTTCAAGAATGAGGGGCATGCAGGAAATCCGAGTCTTGGAGAGGCACGCTCTCGCGGCAAGGCAGTCTACCACAAGCATATTAAGCTAAGTCACCCCAATCACAATCAGCAGCAACACGGATATCACGATGCAATATGGAAACGATAACATAATGGCGCAAGCACCATGGTTCATTACATGCCCCAACAGGGCCTTCTACTTTTTTCAATGCAGGAGAAAGAAAGAAACAAAAGCAAGCCACACGACTACAGCGTCTTCAGATGCCCGACTCTAGCAATGCCCGAGCTCAGTCGCAGTCTTCCTCCTACGTACTTCACTAGGGCACGCCGGCGAGGCAGCTCATCGCCCTCCCCGGTCCGAGCCCGGCGGCGTGGCGGCTCGTCATAGTCGCCATCGCTTGTGCTCTCCCCAGAAGAGGAGCCGCCGCTGCTGGAGACAGCGCGGCCGTCGCCAAGGGCAAGCTCACTGCCAGTGACGACGCCGTCATCGTCATCGTTGTCGCTCTCCAGGCAGCAGCCCAGGCGCCGGCCGTCTTCCCTGAAGACCCTGACATAGAGGGTCGTGACACCGTCATACCTAAAGTGGAGGGTGCACCTCCCATGCAGGCCGCGCGCACGGGCAAATGGCTGCCACCCACAGTTCAAGAACACGTTGTTGGTGGCGGTGACCTCGACCTCCACCCACGAGGCCTTGCTACAGCAGCCGTCGGCCTGCAGCCAGAGGCTGCAGGGTCCCCCGGCCGGCAGCGCACCCGCGAAGAAGCACGAAAGCTGGAACCAGATGCATGCGGGCCTCTTCGACCACACAACGAACTCCGGGAGCGTGTCGTCCGAGTGGGAGCGCGGACGCGGTGGTCGAAGGGCTGCCACGTGCCTCCACTATCGCCGAAGCCGCCCCGGCCGCGACAACTTCCACCACGGGAAGAAGCACCTTTGCGGCTCCCGGAGGCGGTGCCAGCCTTCGAAGGGGCGTGTCCGCGCCCTCGAGGGGCCGCCATCAGCGTCGCGACATGCTTACGAGGGCGCCCATAGCCTCTCTTGGGCGGCGGCGAGCCTGGTCCTTCCTTCGGGGCCTTTCCCTTCTCCGCGGCAGAAAACCTCCTCACTGGCGCCATGGACACTCTGGCAAGATGATGGGACCAAAAGGAAGAAGGAGGAGCGAGCAGCGAGAGGATGAAGATGAGCAGGGGGCTCCGCCCCCTCTTGCATTTATAGCCAAGGGAGGCCAATCGCCGGCCTCTCATGATTCCAAGCAATGATGGTTTTTCTGCATGTATCAGGCAGTTGTCAAGTCGGGCAGTTGTTCAGGTAGCGTGGGGAAGTGGAGACGCCCACGTACCATCAAGCGCCACGCGTCGACTCGGTCCGTAGGAGATTGTGGCCCGCGGCGCTTCGCCCTTGCTCTTTGGCTTCGCCTCGAAGCCAAGTCCGAGCGCACCTTGGGCCCGGGGGCTACTGTCGGCATTCTGGGAACCAAGGTACCTAAACTTTCCTGCCTGCGGCCCATGGCATGGCTCCATCGACGGCCTGGTACGGCCCATCTTCAGCACCTTCAAGACAAGACCCTCGCGAGGGGGCCAAGCCTCATGAGGCAGACGACGCCAGGACCTGCAGAGGGAGCGGCCTTCCCAGGCTGGCTCCCGAGGAGTGGAGATTCCTATGCAGGCGCACACCTCATGAGGTTGAGGTGACGCCAGCCATGACGACTAAGGCCAGGCAGGCACGAGCGGGCGTAGAGCAACAGGTTTCCTCTTTGGTGCTAAGGAGGCAAGCGCAGGCTCGGGGTCCCGAGGAATCTGCCAAAGGTTTCCATTCCCCTGCAATAAGACCAGGACTGCTAGGACGGCAGGACGGATGTCATCGCCGAGCCCACCATGGCGTCACGACCAGAAGCTTTGCAGGCGAAGACCACCTTTCATCAGGATAGGATGTACTTCTTGTCCCCCTTCAAAATTGGCCACTATGGGATCCCTTCCCGCCTTCGTTTGGAGGAAGAGGACCAAGGCCACTATAAATATAGCTTAGCCACTACCGTAGGAAAGGATCTATCCAGGAGAGACCTCACTAGCTCACATCCACACTAGAACAGACCTCCTGAGGTTGTTCTTCCCGTGTACTAGTTCATCCTCAGCCCCTTGCGAGGCTAATCCACCACAAAGCAGGAGTAGGGTCTTACACCGCAAGGTGGTCCGAACCTGGGTAAACTGTTGTGTCCTTTTCCTTTCTTGTTCATCGAGCTAGGCTGAGGGGGGTGACGAATAGGTTAGCTAGAGATGTCGAGTTCTTCGCACACGCCCCAGACTTCGAACCTTTCTTGGGTCTGTGGAGCCCTGAATCCGACACATCTTCCTCCTCTTCCTCAAACCCCTCCTCCTCCTCCTCCTTATCCCCCTCCTCATCACCCCCCTCCTCCTCCTCCTCTTCATCATCCCCCTCTTCCTCCTCCTTATCCTCTTCATCCCTGTCTTCACCACCAGCAGCGCCCATGGAGTTGTCGACATCGATGAGCTGAGAGTCATCGTCACCAGCAATAGAAGCTGGGGGTGGGCTGATGTATACAGGGTCATCATCATATCCATCTCCATCATCGTCGTCATCATCACTTTCCCCCTCCCCGTCAGATGCGTCCTTATCTTTGGATAGATTATCTTCATCCGAAAGTTCTAGCTCTTCATCCTCCATTTCCTCATCATCAGATGACAAAAGCGTCTCCTCATCATGACTACTGCTGCCCATTCCTTTCTTCTTCCTTCCAATATTTTGCTCTTCGGGGCTTGCCGCCGGTCTTACATGATGGGGAACATTGCATGAAAATCAAAAAATTCCCTACAAAAGACCCAAGATCTAATCTAGGAGATGCAAAGCAATGAGAGGGGAGAGTGTCTACCTACCCTTGTAGACCGAAAGCGGAAGCGTATGTAACGCGGTTGATGTAGTCGTACTCTTTGTGATCCAATCACGATCCAATCCCATCTAGCATCGAACGGATGGCACCTCCACGTTCAGCACATGTGCGGCTCGATGACGTCTCCTCCTTCTTGATCCAGCAAGCAAGAGAGGAGAAGTAGATGGGATCTCAACCAGCACAACAGCGTGGCGGAGATGGTGGTGGTGCAATCCCGGCAGGTCTTTGCCAAAAGCTGCAAGAACCAATATGAGGAGAAAATGGAGTTTTGGGAGAGGTAGGGCTGTCACCGGGGCATGGAGTTTGGTGTGTCCAGACCCTCCCTCTCCCCCACTATTTATAGGAATCAAGGGGGAGGGTTGGGGCGCAGCGTTGACCCCTCCTCCAAGGGAGGGGGCGACGGCCTAGGGAGGAATCCTCCCTCCTCAAGGCACCTAAGGGGGTGCCTTCCCGCCTTATAGGACTCTTCCCCTTTTCCTTGTTCTAGGCGCATGGGCTTCTCAGGGCTGGTGCCCCTGGCCCATGTAGGCCAGGGCACACACCCTACATCCCATGTGGCCCCCCAGGGCAGGTGGTCCCCCGGACCCCTTTCGACACTCCCGGTGCAATACCGATAATGCCCGAAACCTTTCCGGTGACCAAAACAGGACTTCCTATATATGAATATTTACCTCCGGACCATTCCGGAGCTCCTCATGATGTCCGGGATCTCATCCGGGACTCTGAAAAACATCCTGTTACCAATGCACATATCCCAATACTAGTCTAGCGTCATCGAACGTTAAGCATGCGGACCCTACGGGTTTGAGAATCTTCTAGACATGACCGAGACAGCTCTCCGGTCAATAACCAATAGCGGGAATTGGATGCCCATATTGGTTCCTACATATTCCACAAAGATCTTTATCGGTTGAACCACGATGTCAAGGATCCAGTCAATCTCATATGCAATTCCCTTTGTCTGCGATATGTTACTTGCCCAAGATTCGATCATCAGTATCCCCATACCTAGTTCAATCTTGTTACTGGCAAGTCTCTTTACTCATTCTGTAATACAAGATCCCGTGATTAACTCATTAAGCACATTGATGGCAAGCTCTTTACGATGTTGTATTACCAAGAGGGCCTAGAGATATCTCTCCATCACACGAGGCGACAAATCTCAGTCTCGATCCGTGCCAACCCAACAGACACCTTCGGAGATACCTGTAGAGCATCTTTATGATCACCCAGTTATGAAGTGACGTTTGATAGAAAACAATGTATTCCTCCAGTATCCGGGAGTTGCATGATATCATGGTCGAAGGAACTGATACTTGGCATGAAGAAAGCTATAGCAAATAAATTAAGTGATTCGATCTGTTGCTAAGCTTACAGTTGGGTCTTGTCCATCACATCATTCTCCTAATAATGTGATCCCGTTATCACATAACAACTCATATCTATGGTTAGGAAACCTTAACCATCTTTGATCAACGAGCTAGTCTAGTAGAGGCATACTAGGGACATGATGTAGTTTATGTATTCACACATGTATTTAAGTTTCCGGCCAATACAATTCTAGCATGATAATAAATGTTTATCATGAACGGGAAATATGATAATAACTATTTTATTATTGCCTGTAGGGCATATTTCCAACAGTCTCCCACTTCCACTAGAGTCAATAATCTAGTTCAAAGCGCCATGTGATTGACACCAAATGAGTTCTGGGGATTGATCATGTTTTGCTTGTGAGAGAGGTTTTAGTCAACTCATGCGGCTTGAAGCTACGTCGGTATTTCCCCAAAGAGGAAGGGGTGATGCAGCACAACGATGGTAGGTATTTCCCTCGGTGATGAGACCAAGGTTATCGAACCAGTAGGTGAACCAAGCAACAATACGTAAACGGCACCTGCACACAAATAACAAATACTCGCAACCCGACGTATTAAAGGGTTTGTCAATCCCTTTCGGGTAACGGCGCTAGAAATTGGCAAACGGACGTGAATAAATTGTAATAGACTGATAGATTGAACGCCAAATAAAATAAAGTGCATCAAGGTATTTTTGTATTTTTGGGTTTAATAGATCTGGAAATAAAAGGCAAATAAAATAGATCACAAAGGCAAATAATATGGGAAAGAGACCCGGGGGCCGTAGGTTTCACTAGTGGCTTCTCTCGAGAAAAATAGCAAACGGTGGGTAAACAAATTACTGTTGGGCAATTGATAGAACTTCAAATAATTGTGACGATATCCAGGCAATGATCATTATATAGGCATCACGTCCAAGATTAGTAGACCAACTCCTGCCTGCATCTACTACTATTACTCCACACATCGACCGCTATCCAGCATGCATCTAGTGTATTAATTTCATGGAGAAACGGAATAATGCAATAAGAAAGATGCCATGACGTAGACAAGATCTATTTATGTATAAATAGACTCCATCGTTTTATCCTTAGTAGCAACGATACATACGTGTCGGTTCCCCTTCTGTCACTGGGATCAAGCACGGTATGATCGAACCCACTACAAAGCACCTCTTCCCATTGCAAGATAAATAGATCTAGTTGGCCAAACAAAACCCAAATATTGGAGAAGAAATACGAGGCTATAAGCAATCATGCATATAAGAGATAAAAGAAGATTCAAATAACTTTCATGGATAAAAAGATAGATCTGATCATAAACTCAAAGTTCATCCGATCCCAACAAACACACCGCAAAAAGAGTTACATCATATGGGTCTCCAAGAGACCATTGTATTGAGAATCAAACGAGAGAGAGGAAGCCATCTAGCTACTAACTACGGACCCGAAGGTCTACAAAGAACTACTCACGCATCATCGGAGAGGCGCCAATGGAAGTGGTGAACCCCTCTGTGATGGTGCCTAGATTGGATCTGGTGGTTCTGGACTATGCGGCGGCTGGATTTGATTTTCCTCGACTCCCCTAGGGTTTCTGGAATATTGGGGTATTTATAGAGCAAAGTGTTGGAGATATGCCCTAGAGGCAATCATGTATGATGATATTTCCTATGTGTTTATGAATAAAGATAGTCCTTGGACATTATCAATGATGTGTATCAGCAAGTACGTGACTTGTTTGTGGGAGTATGCATTATATGATGACTGTCCTAAAAGGTCCCTTGTCGAAAGGGTTGTGTGGACGCGCATCCAACTAGACTAGCATATGACACGGTCGATGGCTTGGTCTCACTAGCCATGATGCATTGGATGCTAACCGGATAATATGGACTTGGAAGGATCTGGTCGGATTCGACGTAGTCAGATCCGAGTCGAGATAAGGTCCGAGTCGGACAGACCCAACTATGAGACGCAGCGATACGTCATCTGTGAGTCTCTATTGCAACATACGTTCCATGTCCTAAGACCTAAGCTGGCACATGTACTCGGGATGGTGACAGACTTGCTTTGGGCCAACTAAACGCTACTCCGTGACTGGGTAGTTACAAAGGTAGGTTTCAGGCTTGTCCAGACCCATGCTGCGAGACATGGTCGAGCAAGATGGGATTTGCCCCTCCGATCAGGAGAGATATACTCTGGGCCCCTCGTGTGATCCGACCAGGATAAGCATGGCCATGCGACAAGGATTATGAGATAATCTGGTCTGTGGTCGGCATCACTGGAACGAGAAAGAGGTCGGGCTAGCACAAGGATGACAGACTCGCCTTGAGCCCGACAACATATATCATGTGGCAAAAGGAATGGAAGTATGATGTACAGGTTCGCCTAACCAGCTTCATAGTCTGCTTGGTGTTCGGCATGCCTTGCTAGGGGCCACTACCAATCGTGCAGTTCGGAGGTGATCCGAACTGCGACCAAGCCGGCTTGAACCTAAGGGGTCGCGTGCTTAAGGGAAGGAACCTACGAGGTCGGATCCAGGGACACTGGTCGGATGTGATCCGAGCTGTATTCAGATTATGGCCGAGTAGACTTATGGGCTTTAGGGTCCATGCGAGGCCCAAGTGTTGAGCCCGCGACGGACGCCTATATAAAGTGCGGTGCGGCACACTCATGCGGTTGATCGCTTCGGCACTGTCACTAGGGTTTGGATGTGTTGCGAATAGACACCTCCACTCGCCGCTGGTTGTGTGATCGGACTTAGCAGTCTGTCGCACGATGTTCCTCCTGCACGCGCGAATACTGTTAGAGGCGGTGCACTTGTGCCGCTCCGGTGAACCTGTACGTGGGAACCGACGACCGGCTGATCGAGGGAGATCGGACGAGGAGGAGACGATCCACGCGGACGCGCTTCCCCAACTCTTCTTCCACTGCACGGCACTGCGCGTCTAGTGGTAACAAACTGTGATCCATCCCCCGTAGCATGTTCTTGGTTGTTCTGCGCGTAGGAAACTTTAATTTGCAGTCGACGCACCCTACCGTAGAACCTAGCACAAAGAGTCGGTTCAGGGGGCACCCGAGGTGGGCACAACCCACCAGGGCGTGCCTGGGCCTCCTGGCGCCCCCTGGTGGGTTATGCTCCCCTCGGAGCAACCCCTAGGCGCTTCTTCGGCCCATTGGTTGTCTTCTGGCCCAAAAATATCCGCAAAAGTTTCGCTGCTTTTGGACTCCGTTTGGTATTGATTTCCTGCGGTGTAAAAAAGATGCAAAAAGCAGCAACTGGCACTTGGCACTATGCTCAATCATTGACCCATTCATGAAACACACTCGCATATTAGCTACACCCAATGCTCAAGTACGATCATAGTGCCCCCTAGTTGGTGCTTTATAAGAGAAGATGGAGACTCAAATTCAAAAATAAAAAATTGCATAAAGTAAAAGAAAGGCCCTTCGTGGATGGAAGTAGGGATTTGTAGAGGTGCCAGAGCTCAAAGCGAAAATTTAGAGATAAAAACATTTTAGAGGCATACTTTTCCCACCAACAAAAACGACTTAGAGTTCCCAACACTTTCCATGCTAGATATATCATAGGCGGTTCCCAAATAGAAAATAAAGTTTATTCCTTTTTCAACCATACTTTCACTTTCCATGGCGAACCTTATCCACGGGTGCCTTTCATACCAACACTTTCCAAGGAATTTATTATTTGACAACATAAAGTAAATTCATTTTTCATTATGGGACTGGGCATCCCTAATACCTTTGCCTTACTCTCGTGCAATGACAAGTGAATAAAAACTCATCATGAGAATCACACATCTAACATGGAAAATATTAGCCACCCCTCACCGCCTCGCGAGCGGTACGAGCACACAAAAGAGAAATTTATTTTGAATATTAGAGATGGCACATACAAATTTTCTTAGAACGGCAAAAGAATACCGCATATAGGTAGGTATAGTCGACTCATGTGGCAAAACTGCTTTAAAGGATTTTGGATGCACAAGTAGTGATCATACTTAGTGCAAGATGAAGGCTAGCAAAAGATTGAGAAGCGACCAACCAAGAAACGAATAATCTCATAAGCGAGCATTGAGCATAATTAACACCGAATAATGCACCACAAGTAGGATATAATTTCATTGCATAATTATTGACTTTCGTGCTTGCATTGGGAATCACAAACCTTAACACCAATATTCTTACTCAAGCATAATTACTCATCAAGATGACTCACATATCACATCATCATATCTCAAAACTATTACTAAGAATCAAGTTTATTTTGTCCAATGATCTTCATGAAAGTTTTTATTATATCCTTCTTGGATATCTATATCTTTGGGACTAATTTCCATATGTTGCTTTTGAAAAGCTCAAACAAATATAAGTGAAGATCATGAGCATAATTTTCTTTCTCTCAAATTAATTTAACTAAATCAAGAGAGAATTTCTTAAAAATTTTACTAACTCTCAAATAAATCTAAGTGAAGCAAGAGAGCATTTCTTCAAAAATACTAAAGCACACCGTGCTCAAAAAGATATAAGTGAAGCACTAGAGCAAATCCATAGCTCATAAAAATTTAAGCGAAGCATAGAGAGCAATTCTAACAAGTCATGGCATAATTTTGGCTCTCTCAAATAGGTGTATCCAGCAAGGAATCAAGACTTAAAACACAAAACAAAACAAGCAAAGACTCATATTATACAAGATGCTCCAAGCAAAACACATAGTATGTGACGAATCAAATATAGCTTCGAGTAAAATACCGATGGTCGTTAGAAGAAAGAGGGGATGCCACTCGGGGCATCCCCAAGCTTAGTTGCTTGCTCTCTTTGGATAATAGCTTGGGATGCCAGGGCATCCCCAAGCTTAGGCTCTTCTTACTCCTCATTCCTTCATCCATCGTAAGATAACCCAAAACTTGAAAACTTCAATCACACAAAACTCAACAAAACCTTCGTGAGATCCGTTAGTATAAGAAGAAAATCACTACTATAAGTACTGCAGCAAACCAATTCATATTTTATTCTTGCATTATATCTACTATATTCCAACTTTTCTATGGCAAAAACTCATCAAATAAAACCATAGAATCATCAAAACAAGAACACAACGCAAAGAAAACAGAATCTGCCAAAAACAGAACAGTCTGTAATCTGGATATTTCGAATACTTCTGAAACTCCAAAAATTCTGAAAATATCAGGACCACCTGAGAAATTTGTATATTAATCTTATGCAAAAAGAATTGGCATTATATCACGCTCTGGTTAAAAATGAGAATTGTTTTCGTGAGCGCAAAAGTTTCTGTTTTTCAGCAAGATCAAAGAACTATCACCCAGGAAGATCCTAAAGGCTTTACTTGGCACAAACAATAATCAAAACACAAAAAACATAATCAAAATGGTAGCATAATTGTGCTAACACTCAAGAACAGAAAGCAAAAGGAGTAATTTTGTTCATTGGGTTGCCTCCCAACAAGCGCTATAGTTTTACGCCCTTAGCTAGGCATAAAGCAAGGATCTATGTTTTGTCATCCGTAGTTTTGGCTACTTTGGTAAGGGTTTTCTCAAACCCGGGAGGCTCTTTACGCTTCCCTAAATTTTCAGGAAAAGAAACCATCTTTAGATCTAAAATATCCAATCGTTTGTTGCAAAGAGTAATCAAGGTATTCATACGATTGATACTACCATTGTGGTGTTTGAGGGTTTGATTATTTTTCTGTAATTCAACCATATGTTTATGCAAATCACCAAGTTTGTCTAACATTTAAACTCCCTCTGGGGTGAAATAAAACCCTTCTTTTGAGGTGGAACCCCCAAAATTCCTTCTAAAATTTCATAGGCAGCATTGGCATCAAGCTCAATAAAATTCCCTTTAGCGGCAAAATCTAGGAGTTGTCTATGATGCAAAGCCAGTCCTATGTAAAAATTACGAAGCAAGATCTTAGCGTCCCCTTTAGGTTGCAAATACGATAAGATTCCATAAGCCTATACCAAGCGTATTTCAAATTTTCTCCTTGTCTCCACTTGAAGTATAGAACTTCAAAATCTGGTGACAAAGGAGGAGTAGACACGCTAGCCATCAGGCCTAGAAAGCAAGAGAACGGCGAACGAAAAAGAGGGCGAATAAAACGGCAAATTTTTGTGAAGTGGGGGAGGGGAAAACGAGAGCCAAATGGAAAATAATGTAAATTGCAAGGAGATGAGATTTGTGATTAGGAACCTCGTATATGTTGAAGATCCTCCCCGGCAACGGCGCCAGAAATTCCTTTTGATGCGGCTTGAAGCTACGTGGGTATTTCCCCAAAGAGGAAGGGATGATGCAGCACAGCGACGGTAGGTATTTCCCTCAGTGATGCGACCAAGGTTATCGAACCAGTAGGAGAACCAAGCAACAATACGTAAACGGCACCTGCACACAAATAACAAATACTCGCAACCCGACGTATTAAAGGGGTTGTCAATCCCTTTCGGGTAACGGCGCCAGAAATTGGCAAACGTTAGTGAATAAATTGTAATAGATTGATAGATCGAACACCAAATAAAATAAAGTGCAGCAAGGTATTTTTGTATTTTTGGGTTTAATAGATCTGAAAGTAAACAGCAAATAAAATAGATCGCAAAGGAAAATAATTTGAGAAAGAGACCCGTGGGTCGTAGGTTTCGCTAGTGGCTTCTCTCAAGAAAAATAGCAAACGGTGGGTAAACAAATTACTGTTGGGCAATTGATAGAACTTCAAATAATCATGACGATATCCACGCAATGATCATTATATAGGCATGACGTCCAAGATTAGTAGACCGACTCCTGCCTGCATCTACTACTATTACTCCACACATTGACCGCTATCCAGCATGCATCTAGTGTATTAAGTTCATGGAGAAACGGAGTAATACAATAAGAATGCTGACATGCTATAGACAAGATCTATTTATGTAGAAATAGACCCCATCGTTTTATCCTTACTAGCAACGATACATACGTGTCGGTTTCCCTTCTGTCACTGGGATCAAGCACCATAAGATCGAACCCACTAGAAAGCACCTCTTCCCATTGCAAGATAAATAGATCTAGTTGGCCAAACAAAACCCAAATATTGGAGAAGAAATACGAGGCTATAAGCAATCATGCATATAAGATATCAAAGAACATTCAAATAACTTTCATGGATAAAAAGATAGATCTGGTCATAAACTCAAAGTTCATCCGATCCCAACAAACACACCGCAAAAAGAGTTACATCATATGGATCTCCAAGAGACCATTGTATTGAGAATCAAATGAGAGAGAGGAATCCATCTAGCTACTAACTACGGACCTGAAGGTCTACAAAGAACTACTCACGGATCATCGGAGAGGCACCAATGGAAGTGGTGAACCCCTCTGTGATGGTGTCTAGATTGGATCTGGTGGTTCTGGACTCTGCGGCGGCTGGAATTAATTTTTGTCAACTCCCCTAGAGTTTCTGGAATATTGGGGTATTTATAGAGCAAAGAGTGGGTTCAGGGGGCACCCGAGGTGGGCAGAACCCACCAGGGCGCGCCTGGGACTCCTAGCGTGGCCTGGTGGGTTGTGCTCCCCTCGGAGTACCCCGAGGCGCTTCTTCAGCCCATTGGTTGTCTTCTAGTCCAAAAAATCCACAAAATGTTTCGTTGTGTTTGGACTCTGTTTGGTATTGATTTCCTACGATGTAAAAACATTCACAAAACAGCAACTGGCACTTGGCACTATGTCAATAGGTTAGTACCAAAAAATGATATAAAATGACTATAAAATGATTATAAATCATCCAAGAATGGTAATATAATAGCATGGAACAATAAAAAATTATAGATACGTTGGAGACGTATCATCAACGAGTATGCAATGTTCAGATCTGTGTATACTTTGCAAATCTCTATGTCATAATGTAGATGCTACTACCACGCTCCACTTGGAGCTATTCCAAACGACTGCTCCACTATACGTATCCGGTTTGCGACTCAGGGTCATCCTGATCGGTGCCAAAGCTTGCATCGACGTAACCCTTTGCGACGAACTCTGTATCACCTCCATAACCGAGAAACATTTCCTTAGTCCTCTTTGGTAACCTAAGGATAATTTTGACCGCTGTCCAGTGATGCACTCCTGGATCACTCTTATACCCCTTTGCCAGACTCATGGCCAGGCACACATCGGGATGGTACACAGCATGGCATACATTATAGAGCCTACGGCTGAAGCATAGGGGACGGTTTTCATCCTTTCTCTTTCTTCTGCCATGGTCGAGCCTTGAGTCTTACTCAACTTCACACCTTATAATATAGGAAGGAACTCCTTCTTTGGCTAATCCATTTTGAACTCCTTAAAAATCTTGTCAAGGTATGTGCTCTGTGAAAATATTATCAGGCGCTTTGATCTATCTCTATAGATCTTCATGCCCAATATGTAAGCAGCTTTACCCAGGTCTTCCTTTGAAAAACTCCTTTCAAACAACCCTTTATGCTTTCCAGAAATTCTACATCATTTCCAATCAACATTATGTCATCCACATATACTATCAGAAATGCTATAGAGCTCTCACTCACTTTCTTGTAAATACAAGTTTCTTCATAAACTTCGTATAAATCCAAAAGGTTTGATCACCTCATCAAAGCGTATATTCCAACTCCGAGATGCTTGCACCAGTCCATAGATGGATCGCTGGAGCTTGAATTCCCTTTTTAGCATCCTTACGATCCACAAAACCTTTAGGTTGCATCATATACAACTCTTCCTCAAGGAAAGCGGTTTTCACATCCATCTGCCAGATTTCATAATTGAAAAATGCAGCAATTGCTAACATAATTCTAACATACTTAAGCATCGCTACGGGTGAGAAAGTCTCACCGTACTCAACTCCTTGAATTTGTCGAAAACCTTTTGTGACAAGTAGAGCTTTATAGATGGTGACACTACCATCAGCGTCTGTCCTCTTCTTAAAGATAAATTTATTCTCAATGGCTTGCCGGTCAACGGGCAAGTCCAGCAAAGTCCATACTTTGTTCACATTCATGGATCCTATCTCGGATTTCATGGCCTCAAGCCATTTGTCGGAATCCGGGCTCATCATTGCTTCTTCACAGTTCGTAGGTTCGCCATTCTCTAAGAACATGACTTCCAGAACGGGATTACCATACCACACTGGTGCGGAACGTGTCCTGGTCGACCTATGAAGTTTAGTAGTAACTTGATCTGAAGTTTCATGATCATCATCATTAACTTCCTCTCTGGTTGGTGTAGGCATCATGAGAACTGCTTTTTGTGATGTGCTACTCGCTAGTTCGAGAGAAGGTACAACTACCTCATCAAGTTCTATTTTCCTCCCACTCACTTCTTTCGAGAGAAAACTCCTTCTCTAGAAAGGACCCATTTTTAGCAACAAAGATCTTGCCCTCAGATCTGTGATAAATGGTATACCCAATGGTCTCTTTAGGGTATCCTATGAATACGCACTTCTCCGCTTTGGTTTCGATCTTCTCAGGCTCCTCTTGACATAAGCGTCGCATCCCCAAACTTTAAGAAACGGCAGCTTAGGTTTCTTGCCAAACCACAACTCATACGGTGTCATCTCAACGGACTTAGACGGTGCCCTATTTAAAGTGAATGCGGTTGTCTCTAATGCATAGCCCCAAAATGATAGTGGCAAATCGGTAAGAGACATCATAGAACGCACCATATCCAATAGAGTACGATTACGACGTTCGAATACACCATTACCCTGTGGTGTTCTAGGTGGCGTGAGCTGTGAAACAATTCCACATTGTCTTAAATGCATACCAAACTCGTAACTCAAAATATTCACCTCCATGATCATATCGTAGACATTTTATCTTCTTGTCACGATGATCTTCAAATTCACTCTGAAATTGCTTGAACTTATCAAAAATTGCAGACTTGTGTTTCATCAAGTAAATATACCTGTATCTACTCAAATCATCTATGAAGGTAAGATAATAAGGATATCCACCGCGTGCTTCAATACTCATCGGACCACATACATCAGTATGTATTATTTCCAATAAGTCACTAGCCTGCTCCATTGTTCTGGAAAATGGGGTTTTAGTCATCTTGCCCATAAGGCATGGTTCACAAGTCTCAAATGACTCATAATAAAGAGATTCCAAAAGTCTATCAGCATGGAGTTTCTTCATGCGCTTTACACCAATATGACCTAAATGACAGTGCCACAAATATGTTGTACTATCATTATTAACTTTTCATCTTTTGGCATCAATATTATGAATATGTGTATCACTACAATCGAAATTCAACAAGAATAAACCATTCACAAGGGGTGCATGACCATAAAAGATATTACTCATATAAATAGAATAACCATTATTCTGTGACTTAAATGAATAACCTTTTTGCAATAAACAATATCCAGATATAATGTTTTATGCTCAACGCAAGCACCAAATAACCATAGGTTTAATACTAATCCTGAAGGTATTACGAGCGTGCCGATGGTGATCATATCAACCTAGACACTGATAGTCCTCAGGTGCAAGGAATCATCGTAGCACTTTCCAAAGGTGGAAGTGATAAGTATGGAGTGACGAACCCACAAGGAGCTAAAGGTAAGATCAATATTCTCTCAAGTCATATCTACCACTGATACAACTAACCGTACATCGAACGTTTGCTTCCAACTAGAAACGAGAAATAAAACTACATTGGATATGAAGAGGGTAACTTTGCATGATATCAGAGAACTAAAATATAAAAGTAGGTGCTGTTAATATAAAGTTAGAATATATTACCATATATTATAAAAGCGAGTGTGGAATAATGATGGGTTGGTGTGCGGAATTGTCCTACGCAATTGTTAACAAGATCGGTAATCATTATTGCAAGGGAGAGGCATAAGCTAACATACTTTCTCTTCTTGGATCATATGCACTTATGATTGGAACTCTAGCAAGATCCCGCAACTACTAAAGATCATTAAGGTAAAACCCAACCATAGCATTAAAGCATCAAGTCCCCTTTATCCCATACGCAACAACTCCCTTACTTGGGTTTAGGCTTCTGTCACTCTAGCAACCCACTATAAGTGAATCATGAACTGATGCGGCTTGAAGCTACGTCGCTATTTCCCCAAAGAGGAAGGGATGATGCAGCACAGCGATGGTAGGTATTTCCCTCAGTTATGAGACCAAGGTTATCGAACCAGTAGGAGAACCAAGAAACTACACGTAAGCTATAAGCAATCATGCATATAAGAGATCAAAGAAACTCAAATAACTTTCATAAACTCAAAGTTCATCCGATCCCAACAAACACACCGCAAAAAGAGTAACATCATATGGATCTCCAAGAGACCATTGTATTGAGAATCAAACGAGAGAAAGGAAGCCATCTAGCTACTAACTATGGACCCGAAGGTCTACAAAGAACTACTCACGCATCATCGCAGAGGCACCAATGGATGTGGTGAACCCCTCCGTGATGGTGTCTAGATTGGATCTGGTGGTTCTGGACTCTATGACGGCTGGAATTGATTTTCGTCGACTCCCCTAGAGTTTTTGGAATATTGGGGTATTTATAGAGCAAAGAGGCGGTTCAGGGGGCACCCCAGGTGGGCACAACCCACCTGGGCGCGCCTGGGCCCCCAGGCGCGCCCTGGTGGGTTGTGCTCCCCTCGGAGAACCCCCCACCCCCACGGTGCTTCTTCAGCCCATTGTATGTCTTCTGGTCCCAAAAAAATATCCAGAAAGTTTTGCTGCGTTTGGACTCCATTTGGTATTGATTTCCTGTGATGTAAAAAACATGCAGAAAACAGCAACTGGCACTTTGCACTATGTCAATAGGTTAGTACCAAAAAATGATGTAAAATGACTATAAAATGATTATAAAACATCCAAGATTGATAATATAACAGCATGGAACAATAAAAAATTATAGATACGTTGGAGATGTATCATGAACGTATTGCATCACCCTACAGCGGGAATCCCTCACGTGTGCGCGGCAGGGAAGGCACCATAGGACAGCACCAAAATAAAACATACAACTCAAATGAATCTATATCATCAATCAACCCAAAAGAAAAAGGGAAACTACTCAAAACATCATTGGATGGCAACACATCATTGGATCATAATATGTGGCATAAAGCACCATGTTCAAGTAGGGGATTACAGCGGGGTGCGGGAGAGTGGACCGCGTAAAATAGATGAGGATGGTGATGATGATGGTGATGTTGATGAAGACAATCATCGCGGCGATGGTTCCCCCGATGGCACTCCGGTGCCACCAAGAGAGAGGGGGCGTTTCTCCCCTTTGTGCTTCCTCCTCCATGGCCTCGCCCTTAGATGGGGAAAGGTTCTCCCTCTGGTCCTTGGCCTCCATGGCGATGGTAACCCCTCCGTCTTCCTCCTCCATGGCCTTCGGTGATGTTGGTTCTCTCCGGCAGGGTTCCAGAGAGGGCCTAGATTGGTTTTTCGTGGCTACAGAGGCTTACGGCGGCGGAACTCCCGATCTAGGTTTTGTTCTGGAGTTTTCGGGATTTATAGGAGTTTTTGGCGTCGGGGGCAAGTCAAGGGGCCCACGAGGTGACGACAAGGATGGGAGGCGTGCCCTAGGGGGGTGGGGGCGCCCCCCCCACCCTTGTGGTTAGCCCGGGACTCTTCTCTGGTATCTTTTTTCTCCAGTATTTTTTATATTTTCCAAAAATATTCTCTGTTAATTTTCAGCCCATTCCGAGAACTTTTATTTCTACACAAAAACAACACCATGGTAGTTCTGCTGAAAACAGCGCCAGTCCGGGTTAGTTCTAATCAAATCATACCAAAATCATATGGAATTGTTGTAAATATCGCATGAATACTTGATAAATTATAGATATGTCGGAGACGTATCAACATCCCCAAGCTTAATTCCTGCTCGTCCTCGAGTAGGTAAATGATAAAAGAAATAATTTATGAAGTGTGAATGCTATCAAGTGCACAAGTTTGATCAAAAAAAGTTTCAAGCACTTTTTCTAGCATTATTCTTTATCATAAACAGTAGCTCATCTCATAAAACTTCTCATGATCAAGTAACAAGCTATTCACAAATTAAGGTATAGACCATAAACTGTCTTGAAAACTAGGAAACTATGTTCTCAGTCATCAAACAATTGCAATTCATCTTATTGTCAGGAAGGGTCTATGTAAGAGCTTTGATTTAGCAAATTGCACATACTCAACTATCATTTAATCTTTCACAATTGCTAACACTCATGTGATATTTATGGCTTCAAAGTTTTAATCGGACACAGAGAAAGATAGGGGCTTATAGTTTCGCCTCCCAACCTTTTACCTCAAGGATAATGTCAACAATAATACTTTATGAAAACCTACATCCAAGTGGATATATATATATCCGGATTTCTCCAACACATAGTGCTTGCCAAAGGAAAACGTGTAAAAAGGAAAGGTGGTGATCACCATGACTCTTGTATAAGGGTAGAAGATAAAAGTAAAAGATAGGCTCTTCGCAGAGGGAAGCAGAGGTTGTCGTGCACTTTTATGGTTGGATGCACAAAATCTTAACGCAAAAGAACATCACTTTATATTGCTGCTTGTGATAAAGACCTTTATTATGCAGTCCGTCGCTTTTATTTCTTCCATATCACAAGTTCGTATAAAGCTTATTTTCTTCACACTAATAGATCATACATATTTAGAGAGCAATTTGTATTGCTTGCGTCGATGGCAACTTACTTGAAGGATCTTACTCAATCCATAGGTAGGTATGGTGGACTCTCATGGCAAAACTGGTTTAAGGGATGTTTGGAAGCACAAGTAGTATCTCTACTTGGTGCAAAGAATTTGGCTAGCATGAGAGGGAAAGGCAAGCTCAACATGTTGGAGGATCCATGACAATATAACTTCTATTCGGATATAAGAAAACATAACCCATTATGTTGTCTTCCTTGTCCAACATCAACTTTTTAGCATGTCATATTTTAATGAGTGCTCACAATTACAAAATATGTCCAAGATAGTATATTTATATGTGAAATCTCTCTTCCTTCAATATTCTTTCATGAATTGTTCAAGTGACCAATGTTGAGTTTGCTAACTTCCAATAAATTTTACCACCTATACTTCTTATAAGTGAAGTCATTACCCCCATGGGATAAGCATATGAAGCATGTATAATTTCATATCTATGATATTCAATTCATTCAACCATTTACTCATAGGATATAAGTGAAGCACGTGAGTAAATGGCAAACTACTCCAAAAAGATATAAGTGAAGAACACTGAGTAGTCAAATAATTAACTAGCCACGGGAGGACTCTCTCTCATTCAAGATTTCAGATCCAGTGATATTATTCAAACAGCAAGTAAAATGAAATAAGCTCCAAGCAAAACACATATCATGTGATGAATAAAAATATAGCTCCGAGTAAGGTATACCAATGGTTTTGAAGACGAAAGAGGGGATGCCTTCCGGGGCATCCCCAAGCTTAGGCGCTTGAGTCTTCCTTGAATATTACCTTTGGGTGCCTTGGGCATCCCCAGGCTTAGGGTCTTTCCACTCCTTATTCTCCTCGTATCGATATCTCACCCAAAACTTGAAAACTTCTATCACACAAAACTTAACGGAACTTCATGAGATGGGTTAGTATGAGAAAGACAAATCATTCACTTTGGTACTGTCAAGACAAGATCCATAATTGTTCTCACACAATTCCTACTGTACCATATCATTTCTACCATTTATATTGAGCAATATAAGCCTTAGAAACTAGAAAACAAGCAAACTATGCATTGAAAACAGAATCTGTCAAAAACAGAACAGTGTGTAATGATCTGAATAACAACCATACTTATGTTACACCAAATATTCTGAAAAATTAGGACAACATAGAAAATTTGTATATCAATCATCTGTAAAAAAATTAGAATGTTTCAACACTCAAGTAATTTTAAAGAATTCTGTGACTGGGCGCAAATGTTTCTGTTTTTGCACTTTATTGAAACAAAATCTATAAAACATGATTACTACAGTAGCTTAATCATGTGGACACATAAAAACAGTAGGTATAAGTATTGGGTTGTCTCCAAACAAGCGCTTTTCTTTAATTCCTTTCTAGCTAGGCATGAAGATTTCAATGATGCTCGCATAAAAGTAAAGAATTGAAATGCAAATAGAGCATCATGAAACATATGTGGCAAGCACATTTAAGTCTAACCCACTTTCTATGCATAGGGATTTTGTGAGCAAACCACTTATGGGGAGAAGAATCAACTAGCATAGGAAAGCAAAACAAGCATAACTTCTAGATTTTCAACACATAGAGAGGAAACTTGATATTATTGCAACTCCTACAAGCATATATTCCTCCCTCATAATAATTTTCAGTAGCATCATGAATGAATTCAACAATATACCCATCACATAAATCATTCTTTTCATGATCTACAAGCATGGAGATTTTACTACTCACCACATAAGCAAAATTCTTCCTATTCGGCATAGTGGGAGTATCATAAGAGACTCGAATACTATGAATTGTTTCGACATTAAAGGGGTAATGTTCAGAAAGAGGGTAATCATAATCATGACAAGTTTTATAAATATAATCATCACCACT
Organism: Aegilops tauschii subsp. strangulata; assembly: GCF_002575655.3. Classification (NCBI taxonomy): domain Eukaryota; kingdom Viridiplantae; phylum Streptophyta; class Magnoliopsida; order Poales; family Poaceae; genus Aegilops; species Aegilops tauschii. The sequence continues at coordinate 332,576,205 of NC_053036.3, forward strand.
TTTTATAACATAAGTGTCATCACAATAATCATTATAAGTAGCAACTTTGTTCTCATCAAAATCAATTGAAACCTCATCCAAGATAGTGGAAACATAATAAGATTCAACATCCTCCAAAATAGTGGGATAATTATTATCTAAAGTTGACACTCTTCCAAACCCACTTTCAATGATAGTCTTATTCATACTCCAAAAGATATAAGTGAAATTCATAGAGCATTCTACAATTAATATTGATCAACCAATATCCAAGCTCAAAATATATAAGTGAAGCACACGAAGCATTCTATGAAGTCATACTCAAAATATTTAAGTGAAGCACATGAAGCATTCTATAAATCAACGGAGGACTATTTCATACTGGCATGGTACATATAGGAAAAGAAAGGAAAAATAAACTCAAAAGACACATATCATGTGAAAAAAACAAAAACCGAGGTATACCAATAATTGTTGAAGAAGAAAGATGGGATGCCAAACGGGGCATCCCCAAGCTTAGATGCTTGAGTATCCTTTAAATATTTCTTGGGGAGCCTTGGGCATCCCCAAGCTTGAACTCTTGCCTCTCCTTATTCTTCTCATATCGGTAAATCCTCATTCTTCGAACACTTCATCCACACAAAACTCAACAAAAATAACTTTGTGAGATCCATTAGTATAATAAAGCAAATCACTACCTCTAGGTACTATTGTAAACCCATTCCAATTTCATATTAGCATTATATCTACTGTATTCCAACTTCGCCATGGTTCATATCCCCCCCCCCCCGATACAACCCATAGATTCATCAAAATAAGCGAACAACACATAGAAATTAGAATCTGTTAAGAACAGGACAGTTTGTAGCAATCTGGATCTTTCGTATACTTCTGTAACTTGAAAAATTCTAAAAAAAATAGGAAAATCTAAAAAAATTGCAGAGCAGTAATATGTAAAAATTTCAAGATTTTATCATGCTCAAGTAAAAAATAAGAATTCAAACACTACAGCCAAAGTTTCTGTTTTTCTGCTGCACACCAAACAAGCAATTTAAACATTCTAAAGCCAAACCTTGGCACATTATTTTTATAATACAATGAATATATACAAGGGGATACTTATTTTTGAGAAACTTCCATGAAAAATTCTACATTGTTCCATGAGCATGAACACAAGTGTTCAAGGTCGACCCTCACTTCTCCAATGCATAACTTTCCAATCACTTCTCTTTTGAAAAAGTTTTTAGGCATAAGAGGCAAGTAAATATTTTTGTATTTTATTTTTTATTTTGTTTCACCCACAACTAAACAAAAACAAAAGGGAAAACAAAATCTACTTAGTGAAGAAAGCAAACAAGCATACACGAGAATACCAACCCCACGCTATTGCTCCCTGGCAACGCCGCGAGAAATACACCGATAGTCCTCAAGTGCAAGGAATCATTGTAGAACTTTCCAAAGGTGGAAGTGATAAGTATGGAGTGTCGAACCCACAAGGAGCTAAAGGCAAGATCAATATTCTCTCAAGTCCTATCTGCCACTCATACGACTCTACGTACACCGAACGTTTGCTTCCAACTAGAAACGAGAAATAAAACTACGTTGTGGGTATGAAGAGGATAATTTTGCATGATATCGGAGAACTAAAACATAAAATTAGGTGCTATTAATATAAAGTTAGAATATATTACTATATATTAAAATAGCGAGTGTGGAATAATGATGGGTCGGTGTGCAGAATTGTCCTAGGCAATTGTTAACAAGATTGGTAATCATCATTGCAATTTCATATGAGGGAGAGGCATAAGCTAACATACTTTCTCTTCTTGGATCATATGCACTTATGATTGGAACACCACCAAGCATCCGCAACTACTAAAGATCATTAAGGTAAAACCCAGCCATAGCATTAAAGCATCAAGTCCACTTTATCCCATACGCAACAACTCCCTTACTCGGGTTTAAGCTTATGTCACTCTAGCATCCCACTATAAGCGAATCATGAGCGTATTGCAACACCCTACAGTGGGAATTCCTCACGTGTGCGCGGCACGGAAGGCACCATAGGACAGCACCAAAATAAAACATACAACTCAAACGAATCTATATCATCAATCAACCCAAAAGACAAAGAAAAACTACTCAAAACATCATAGGATGGCAACACATCATTGGATCATAATATGTGGCATAAAGCACCATGTTCAAGTAGGGGATTATAGCGGGGTGCGGGAGAGTGGACCGGGTAAAATACATGAGGATAGTGATGATGATGGTGATGTTGATGAACACAATCACCGCGGCGATGGTTCCCCCGATGGCACTCCGGTGCCACCAAGAGAGAGGGGGAGCGGTTCTCCCCTTTGTGCTTCCTCCTCCATGGCCTCCCCCTTAGATGGGGAAAGGTTCTCCCTCTGGTCCTTGGCCTCCATGGCGATGGTGACCCCTCCGGCTTCCTCCTCCATGGCCTCCGGTGATGTTGGCCCTCTCCGGCAGGGTGCCACAGAGGGCCTAGATTGGTTTTTCGTGGCTACAGAGGCTTACGGCGGCGGAACTCCTGGTCTAAGTTTTGTTCTGGAGTTTTTGGGATTTATAGGAGTGTTTGGCGTCAGGGGCAAGTCAAGGGGGCCACAAGGCGACAAGGATGGGGGCGCGCCCTACGGGGATGGGGCGCCACCCACCCATGTGGTTAGCCCGGGACTCTTCTCTGGTATCTTTTTGCTCTAGTATTTTTTATATTTTACAAAAATATTCTCTGTAAATTTTCAGCCCATTTCGAGAACTTTTATTTCTGCACAAAAACAACACCACGGTAGTTCTACTGAAAACAATGTCAGTCCAGATTAGTTCTAATCAAATCATACCAAAATCATATGGAATTGTCGTAAATATGGCATGAATACTTCATAAATTATAGATACGTCGGAGACGTATCAGACACTTCCAACACTCATCGTTACCTCGCCCTCGGCTAGTCTCCATTATTCCGCAACTCCTGCTCTGAGTTACTAATATTAGCAACTGAATCGGTATCAACCCAGGTGCTTCTACGAGCACTAGTGAGGTACACATCAATAACGTGTATATCAAATATACCTTTGTTGACATTGCCAGTCTTCTTATCTGCCAAGTACTTGGGGCAGTTCCGCTTCTAGTGACCATTCCCCTTGTAGTAGAAGCACTCAGTCTTGCGTTTGGGTCCAGCCTTGGGTTTCTTCATGGGAGCGGCAACTGCCTTGCCATTCTTCTTGAAGTTCCCTTTCTTTTCCTTGCCCTTGTTGAAATTAGTGGTCTTACTGACCATCAATACTTGATGCTCTTTTTTGATTTCTACCTCCGCGGCCTTAAGCATCGCGAAGAGCTCAGGGGTCATTTTCCCCATCCCTTGCATATTATAGTTCATCACAAAACCCTTATGGCTTGGTGGAAGTGACTGGAAAACTTTGTCAACCGTTGTCTTATCTGGAAGATTAACTCCCACTTAATTCAAGCGATTGTAGCATCCAGACACTCTGAGCACGTGCTCACTAACTCAGTTGTTCTCCTCCATCTTGTAGCTAAAGAACTTGCAGAGGTGTCATACCCCTCAACTCGGGCATGTGCTTGAAATACTAATTTCAGCTCCTGGAACATCTCATATGCTTTGTGGTGCTCAAAACGTCTTTGGAGCCTCGGTTCTAAGCCGTAAAGCATGGCGCACTAAACGTGATTGTTAGAACGTGCCTTCTAGACATTCACAACATCCACAGACGATGCTAGAGGGGTTGGCATACCGAGCGGTGCATCAAGGACATAAGTCTTCTATGCATCAGTGAGGACAATCCTCAGACTACGGACCTAGTCCCCATAATAGCTTACAATATCCTTCAACTTAGTCTTTCTCTAGGAACGTATTAAAAACAGGGAGCTACAGCGCGAGCTACTGATCTACAACATAATTTGCAAAGACAATTTAGACCATGTTCACGATAATTAGTTCAGTTAATAAAATTACTAATGAACTCCCACTTAAATCAACATCCCTCAAGTTGTCTAAGTGTTCACACGATCCATATCAACCAACCCATGTCTGATCATCACGTGAGATGGGGTGGTCATCAATGTTGAACATCTCCATGTTGATCATATCTACTATATGACTCATGTTCGACCTTTCGGTCTTCCATGTTCCGAGGCCATGTTTGTACATGATAGGCTCGTCAAGTTTAACCCAAGTATTCCGCATGTGTAAAACTGGCTTACACCCATTGTATGCGAACGCAGAGTCTATCACACCCGATCATCACGAGGTGCTTCGAAACAATGAACTTCCGCAATGGTGCATACTTAGTGAGAACACATTTATCTTGAAATTAAGTGAGGGGGTCATTTTGTAATGCTACAGTCCTAAGCAAAATAAGATGCATAAAAGATAAACATCACATGTAATAAAATATGTGACATGATATGGCCATTATCATCTTGTGCTTTTGATCTCCATCTCCAAAGCACCGACATGATCTCCATCGTCACTGGCATGACACCATGATCTCCATCATCGTGTCGTCATGTGGTCGTCTCGCCGACTATTGCTTCTACAACTATTACTAACGCATATCGATAAAGTAAAGTAATTACATGGCGTTATTTGTTGACACGCGGGTCATACAATAAATTAAAGACAACCCTATGGCTCATGCCGGTTGCCGTACTCATCAACATGCAAGTCGTGAGCCTATTACAAAACATGACCATCTCATACAACAACACATATCACATCACGTTTTGGCTGTAGCACATCACAACATGCCCTGCAAAAACAAGTTAGACGTCCTCTACTTTGTTGTTGCAATTTTTACGTGGCTGCTAGGGAAAACTATAAGAACCATTCTTATCTACGCAAAACCACGATTGTGATATACAAGTTTCCTTTTAACCTTCTACAAGGACCACCCTCATAAAATTAGATTCAACTAAAGTGGGAGAGACATACACCCGCAAAGCCACTTTTATGCAATACAAATAGTGGAACCAGTCTCATGTGCGTGGAGATGTAAGGTTGGTCTTGATCCAGCAAGCAAGAGAGGAGAAGTAGATGGGATCTCAACCAGCACGACAGCGTGGTGGAGATGGTGGTGGTGCAATCCCGGCAGGGCTTAGCCAAACGCTGCCGGAACCAATCTAAGGAGAAAACAGAGTTTTGGGAGAGGTAGGGCTGCCGCGGGGGCATGGGATTTGGTGTGTCCAGCCCCTCCCTCTCGCCCACTATTTATAGGAGGCAAGGGGGAGGGTTGGGGCACAGCCTCGACCCATTCTCCAAGGGAGGGGGCACCGCCTAGGGAGGAATCTTCCCTCCCCAAGGCACCTAGGGGGGTGCCTTCCCCCCCCTTAGGACTCTTCCCCTTTTCCTTGTTCTAGGCGCATGGGCTTCTTGGGGCTGGTGCCCCTGGCCCATGTAGGCTAGGGCGCACCCCTACAGCCCATGTAGGCCCCCGGGGCAGGTGGACCCCCCCCCCCCCCGATCGACCCCCCGACCCCTTTCGATACTCCCCGTATAATACCAATAATGCCCAAAACATTTTCGGCAACCAAAACAGGACTTCCTATATATGAGTCTTTACCTCCGGACCATTGCAGAGCTCCTCATGATGTCCGGGATCTCATACGGGACTCCGAACAACATTTCGCTACGAATGCACATATCCCAATACTACTCTAGCGTCATCGAACGTTAAGCGTGCGGACCCTACAGGTTCGAGAATCATGTAGACATGACCGAGACACCTCTCCGATCAATAACCAATAGCGGGACCTAGATTCCCATATTGGTTCCTACATATTCCATGAAGATCTTTATCGGTTGAACCACAATTTCAAGGATTCAGTCAATCCCGTATGCAATTCCCTTTGTCCGACGATATGTTACTTGCCCGAGATTTGATCGTCGGTATCTCCATACCTAGTTCAATCTCGTTACCGGCAAGTCTCTTTAGTCATTCCATAATACAAGATCCCATGACTAACTCATCAGGCACATTGCTTGCAAGCTCTTTACGATGTTGTATTACTCAGAGGGCCCAAAGATATCTCTCCGTCATACGGAGCGACAAATCCCAGTCTCGATCCATGCCAACCCAACAAACACCTTCAGAGATACCTATAGAGCATCTTTATGATCACCCAGTTATGAAGTGACGTTTGGTAGCACACAAGGTATTCGTCCGGTATCCGGGAGTTGCATGATCTCATGGTCGAAGGAACTGATACTTGACATGAAGAAAGTTATAGCAAATAAACTAAGCGATACGATCTGTTGCTAAGCTTATGGTTGGGTCTTGTCCATGACATCATTCTCCTAATGATGTGATCCCATTATCAAATGACAACTCATGTCTATGGTGAGGAAACCTTAACCATCTTTGATCAACGAGCTAGTCTAGTAGAGGCATACTAGGGACATGATGTAGTTTATGTATTCCCACATGTATTTAAGTTTCCGGCCAATACAATTATAGCATGAATAATAAACATTTATCATGAACGGGAAATATGATAATAACTATTTTATTATTGCCTCTAGGGCATATTTCCATTACATGCCTTTCCTTCCTCATTGGTTGACGTGCATTTGAACCCTTAGAAGCACTGGTAGTTGCCACAGCATCCTCCTCATCCATCTTTCCAACACCTAGTACAAACTTCCCCGCCTGGGATGATATTTCAGAGCACATGTCGTGTACCAGCACCGTCAACTTCTTCTGTTTCTACAAAACAACAAAAGAAACAGGGGTAAACGATGAGGGACTAAGAAATACATGCATTTCATTGTCCTCTTCACGAATAAGTGTGAATCGTAGAAACGAAAAGGAGGAACATACATTGATGTTGTAATTCTGGGGCAGCTTCGCAACAACGAACTTCTGAATATGATCCATGCTCCCAAATAGGCTATCTTACACGCACCTTGAGAACTCAGATTTCAACTGTTTTTTATGGGCAAGTGGGGGAAATCAGCAATTACAAAAAGTGAGAAAAAATGTTTGGGAAAAAGCCAAAAAATGTTGCTTAATTTAGAGCTTTAGCAACTGCCTACCTAAATTAGGGAAACAACACACATATTCATGGACAACTCCAATAAAAATCTTGGTACATGGACAAAAACAGTACATGCCTGCATGAATAACTGAAAAAAACCCATAACTATTTGGACTGAACAACAAACAACTCTAATATATCGTGCTGGACTAAAAAATAGTGCAACTACAGCTCTGTTGATGGGCAACTCCAACTCTAATTAGGGCAACTACAAACTTGGAGGTGGGAAACTACAAATCTAATTATGGGCAACTATATAATTAAAAAAATGTTGAAGGTTCTGTGGATGATTTCTAAATATGATTTTGACCAAAACTACATGCATACTTGATAAACAAGAGGCTCTACATGCTGAACAACCATGAAAAGAAAGCAAAAACTTACTCGCGGTTTTCCATATACACCCTTCCTGATCCTGACCTTCTTCATAACTGCCTTGATGAGACCCTCGTTTCGTGCTTTGACCCTTGGAAGAATATTCGGCGTGCTCTCGTCCACAAAATCCTTGGAGATAGACCTATACTCCACATCTAGTGAGTCGAGGTAAATGAGATGTTCACATACCAAAAACAAACAAAAGAAGGGGGCACATGTCAGTTTGCAAGAACTATAAAAAAAATAAAAAAATAAAAGAATGAAAAGAAAGGTAATAAATTAGAAAAACAGGGGATCTAGAACATTTTACCACTAGGTGGAAGAGGCAACAACATATAATATTCTTCCTGTCTCCAAGCCCCATGAAAGCAATCCTAAGTTGGTCGACAACGCACTGGAAACATCTGAATTCACGATGTCGTGTGGGTTCAACACAGCCGAATAGGCAGATGGAGACACCTTCAAGCTCGTTGTCGGTGCAAGCAAACAAATGAAAACAACGACAAGCCAGGCACTTATAAACTTCTCATTGGCAGCAGCTTCCATCTCCTTTATCATCAAACACCAATTGTTCACTGTTGGCGCAGGCCCTGAGGGGATGTTGAACATCTTATTGAAAACCCTAACTATGTCTGGCTCCATTTCGTACAAAACCTTCTTCCGCCCCCTTGGCAATCCCCATATCCTTTGAACACTGGCTGCGTCGACTGGGATCTTCCACCTTTAGGGATAAAAAGCTCTGACAACTTTGGATCATAACACTCCATGACAAACTTCACAATATCTCCTTTCATTGTTCATGTGCTGATATCAAGCACGCCGCCAAAACTTATATCACCAATGGCATCCTTTTTCGGTGACTTGAGAGAAGCATTCATAATGAATAGTCTAGAAGGTGACGCCCTATCACACCCTGATTTCCATACCACAACACTTAATATGAAAATCATGCCAAAATGTGGTTCGACAAAAACTTTTGAGTGTTTTTAACTTTGCTTGATTTGCTTTTCTGTTTGCTGTTTGCAAGTGCTCTAAAAATCAAATAAATCCTCCAACTCTTATACTCCTTCTCCTTGGTCAAAAACCTTGCCCAATGATCATGCCATGTGTATAGGACAGAATAGTATTTTCTTACAAAAATATTTTGGCTAAAAAGTATTTTCTAAATTAGGGTTTTCCAAAAAAAAACCCTGAATTGAGACTTGAACTACAAGTACTTAATTAAGGGTGTAAAAAATCTTTAAAAATTATATTTGACTCCTATTAGATATAGGACACCCAGAAACCACAAAAATATAATTTTAAAAATTATTTTCCTATTTTATTTAAAGGCTTTTTCTTAAGGCCAGAAATGGTCTTTAATAGGTTAAAATTATTTTAATGTTTCAAAAATATTTGAGGAAATTTAGGGAAGCTCAGTGGACATATATTGTCCATATATAAGAGTTTCAACACATGGTCATGTTCAAAATATTGGTCAAATCCCTCAAAAACCATTTCTGGATACTTCAAGCTTTTGAGATATTTACAAAGTAAATATTCCCTAATAAATCCAATAAAATTCTAGCAAGTCACACATGCATAATGTGATGATATTGCAAAGTTTCATCTCAATCAAAATCATTTTGGTTCCCAAAAGTTCCCCAAAACCCTCTCTGTCCAGATCCAAGTTTGAACAACTCTACATTGCCAACTTATTCCAAATGACCCCAAACTTTGTGGACATGCTCAAAACCCCAAATGATGACACTACACCAAGTGGTGCATCAAGGGGAATGGTTTTGCATGACTAGATCTTTTTAAATGCATTTCTGTGAATTTCTAGGGTTTACAAAAGTTGCATTGGCAACTTTACCTAACTCAACTCAAACTTGGTGGAACAACTTATTCCCTCATGCCATTTGACCCTGTCAAGTCGCATGCCAAGCGGAATTCATCTACTTGCTCAAACAAGCATCGAACACCTTCTGCTACATTTCGAAAACCACCATTTTGACCACTTCCACTAATCTCCATGACTCCATCTTTTTACCACAGCTGGCCCTGGTCACCTTGCACCCCCAGTAACAATGGCGAGTCCACAGCTCCATTATTGGGGGGGGGGGGTAAAACCTCTCTTTTCCTCTCTGGACAGCCCCTTTCCCCCTCTCTCTCAACCCCACTCCTCTCCTACTGGCTCCCCAGGGCATCCAATGCCCCTCCCCTCTTCTTTAATTCTCCGTAGCACTACCAGACACACTTGGCCGCGCCCACATTGCCCAAAAAATGGCCATGCCGGCCACACACGCGCTCTGGAGCGCGCTACATTGCGCTCCCGCACTATAGCCGCACCCTGCCCGACGCCCCCGGCGACCTCGGCCCTCCCCCTCATGTCTCCCGAGGCCGCCTCGACGTCCGCGACACGCTACTTGGTCGGGCCCCTCCTCTTTCCTCCTCCTGCTGCCTCCCTTCACACGCGCGCCAGCCGCCCGAGAGCTCCAATGGACGAGCTCACACGCGCGGTGCCTCTGGCCCTCCCCGCTCTCTCTCTCCCTTCCCCTGGTCGTAGACCTCCTCCACTAACGCCCCGGACACGCCCACATGTGCCCCCGTGACCTGTAGCAACGGCAACAGCCTCGCCGGCGCACTGGACCCACGGTGAGCCACAGGCCGGCTATATAAAGCCGCCCCAGGCCCCCCTATGGATCTCCTTCGCTCTCTCCCTCCCATACACCCCCGGACCAACCCACTCCTCCTCCTCTGCCGCCATTGCCGCCTCGGACCCCCGTTCAAATTTGAACCGCCCCGGCCTCCCTTCCTCCTCTGAACCAGTCCGCGGTACCCCCCAAGCCTCCATGGGCCTCCCGAACACCCCAGGACCCTCCTCCACAGCCAAAACAGGCGCCACCACCAAGCCCGCCACCGCCATCTGCTGCACCCGAAGCCCTGCTCAACTCGGAGCACCGGCGTATGCGTTCAGCACATGGACGGGTGCGTAGCGTCGCACTGAGTCCGTCGGTGTGCCGGACGCCGCCGGAGGTGGCCCGTGCCGCCCGGGAGAGCGCCGGTGCCCGCTCGGCCTCACCTCCACTGCCTCTGCTCTGTTCGAGAGGGAGGTAGGAGATGGCCTGAGCGCTGGGCCCCGCGCGTCGGTGACCCAGCGGGCGGGCCCCGCCATTTAAGTGGAGACGGGTCCATGGTTTCCCGTGAACTCGCAGCGAAGGCGTACTCCCTGAAACACACCTTCGATGTCACCGCTGACGCCCCGTGCGGCCGTGCAGCTGGACCGGCCCACGAACTATCTGTCGCATTGTGCGGAGGATAAGGTTAAAGCCTTATTTCCTTTTTCTTTTCCGGTCGACTTCAAAAATACATAAATAATTCAACAGAGCTCCAAATTGGATGATTCAAATTTCTAGTAGTTCATAAATTCATTCTCTATCATATTGTGCAACTTCCTCATTTTTCCAAAAAAACTTTCTTCACAAATAATTAGCAAATCCTATTTTTCCATTTCTGTGATAAACTTTAGAAAACCACAGTGGGCCCATTCTTGATCCAAATGCAATGATTCAAATTCCAAGATACTTATATGCTCATAACTTAGTTTTTGAACATTTTTCCCAATGCTTTCTATACCAAATAAAATATTGGTCCAATTATCCATATATAACCAACTTTGCAAATCCCTAGGAAATTCCTTTGAACTCCAAATCCAGTGAAACCAACTCCTAGATGCTCCTAAAAGTATTCCTTGTTAAATGGGTGCCTTTACTCATTTTTCAAAATAATTCTTCTGTACACTTCTTGCAAATCCATAAACCCCTTGATTCCATCATATCGAAATGTTTAGAAGTATCCATTGATCCACTTCCAATGAAATCACTTTGGTCATTCCTCATATGACCAGAGGTATCCTAGAAAAGTCCAACTCACATATTAGAGCACTTCTATTTTTGCCTTGTTGTGTTGCTTATTGTGATTGTTTCCGTCGTTAGTTGGTGAAGTAGACGGAGTACTTGAAGATGGACCAGAAGGTTTGAAGACTCTGAAGGACAAGGCAAGCAGCCCTTTGACCATGTCTATGAAACCCTTTTTATGCATGTCATATAGCACTTTTATTGCTTGCATCGAAGTCATGATGATGTGGTGACCACTTGAGGTGGTCTGCCTCCGTTGCTTTTCTCGTTGACACTTGCATGATGCATGACCCTACCTTTCTATGAGGGTTATGCGAGTGGGTGTAGTTAGGATGCTAAGTAGCTGCTACGCAAATGGGATGGGTATATGCATGGTGAAGGAATCCAAATTGTTTTCAAGGACTTTTAAAAAAACGTCGGGTGCCACTAATGCCCGAAGGAGATGGTCAGCTAGGTTACCGCTTGATAAAGAAGTGGTGTACCGGAGCAAGTTGTGCGGGAGTGTATTCCAAAACGGATTAGATTTAAGATTTGTCGACTGTCCCAACCTTACATGCGCAACCACTCTACCCTTACATGGCAAAGGGCATTATTAATTACCTAGGCCGATACTAGCTTGGAGCCTGCATTACTAGTGACAGGAGAGTCATTGTTGTGCTCTCTTGGGACGGGGTTGTGCCATGTAGGGCGGCCATGACTGTTTTCACAGGGCACCGGACACACCATTGGTACCCCGTGCTTGTGGTATGTGATGAATATGGGAGCGAGGCTCCACAATTTTAAGATGTGAAATGTTGGGCATGGGGGTTATTACCAATCGAGTGGACTCTATGTTAGTGTCGTCTAGGGAAAGATAGTGATCGGGTGCTTACCCCGGGTACTTGAGGTACCGCGGGTCGTGGATGACACGGAAGTTCCCCGGATCTTGTGGGTAAAGTGTGCAACCTCTGCAGAGTGTAAAACTATTCGAATAGTCGTGTCCACGGTCAAGGACAGTTGGGCGGTGCTTCTTAAACTACGTCCAGAGTTTTACAAACCACGTGTGTGTGTGTGTGTTGATGAAGCTAATTGGGTTAAGTCAGATGACTTGACACGATGATCAAGTTGGATTGGTGTCCAACTCTGCTTATGTTGTTATCTGCAACTTGTCCATACGGATATCTGTACTCCCATGATGCATACTTTACATGTTGATAGATCATGTCATTGCACTCAAAACTGGCTTTCTGCAAACTACCTACTTAGTGCTATATCATTGCATTATTGTGCCTTGTTCCAATCATGGGTTGCTTGCGAGTACATTCAAAGTACTCATTGGCTTGACGCTGGTTATTTTATTGGCCAGGCATGAAAGAACAAGATATGATGAAGAATACTTCGGTGACGAACATGCGAGCTAGGACGCTTCCCAGTCAGAATGCCTGTAGGGTTAAGGCAGATGGCATGGGTTCTACTTTTTGACGAAGATTTCCGCAACTTAAGTTTATTTGGTATTCAGCCCTTGTGGCTTTATCTATGTAAGACTTTACCATAATGGTCATAATTTGTGTAAGACGGTATGTATGGATGTAAGACTCTTGTTATTCAGCTTCTGTGTGTTTAGTGAGCATTGATCTCTGGGATCACTGTACACGTGCATTTGGTGATCACGACTTATGAGTCGGGGTCCCCACAGAGCTGGTATCAGAGCCATCCTGACTGTAGGAAGCCTTAGTTAGCATGGTCGTTAGTTAGGGTGAAAACTATTTTCAAAACTATCTATACTTCTCTTCCCTTCTCAGTTTTTCGAAAACTAAGGTATACTTCCCTTATTGATCTCTTCCCCTTCAAAACTTTTGGTCACTAGAACCCTTATGCCCTTGACCACTAGATTCCTTGTAATCCTCGTGGATAATCTAGAAGGAAGATGCCTTGTCAGACATTCACCCACATCTACTGAACAAAAGATTGGCGACACCTCGACAAGATGATACCAACAAAAGATACATCCTCAAGGGATGAGGACATGAATACCCAGAAGATGGTGACACCCTTGACACTGCCCCAAGATGATGCGACCTTAGCCTGCAATGATCAGGGCCTAGGATATGCAAGATCATGATATACATCGCTAATAGAGTAACCCTGTCACTACCGTTGTTGTATCAGCAATCACCGGTGGATGAGAACCTCGCCATTTGGTCCGCCTCACTATAGTGAGCAGGAAAACGGTTCTCTTCATCCCCCGCTCTCGGTAACGATATTGTCAACAATGTGTCCGACATATTGGACCTCTACTATGCCTTGTTATTGTCATTGCATAAAGGATTGCCACCTGGAACCGCCGACGCCTTGGAATGCAAAAGGGATCGTCATGATTAAGAAAACAACAGAAGACCGAGTCAATGCCAGCTACGAGGGGCCACCTTCACCCTATCACTTCAGCAGGCGAGAAGTTGTTGAAGACTCTTCAGCATCAGCCTGGATTGTTTCATCAGACAACTACAAGAGACGTACCAACACCTAAGGAAAACTCAGAAGACTGCACGAGGCACGGAGCAAGGCATGACTACCGAGTCCGAGAACCCCTAGGGTAGGATGAGTTGTGTACCCCCCCTATGCGCAGTCGAGTCCGTATGATGGTTCGAATAGAACCATGATTGTGTGTTGCTTGTTTTTATTTGTTTTGTTTGTGTTTTGATGTCAATTGCACTTTAGCCCTAGGCAACAAGTACGCAACTATATCACCTTCCTTATCTTAATGCTTGTGTTTGGCCCTTTCGGCACTTTTTGTTTGCACTTGCACTATAGAACCCCCTTTAGGCATTCCCCTCCTCTATGATACTTCTCCCTCTCTTCTCTCTCCTCAACTAAAGACCGGCAAGACAAGAAGTACCAAGGATTCTACCTCGGCAACCAGCCAGTACTTAAGACTTTTGCTACCGCCTCCTCGTCCAAGTACAACCCCATGGAGTTATGTTTACCCCTCAGGATTGGAAACCCCTCCCTAGATCTTCAAGACTTCACGAGATACCCCAGCTCAAATCCTTAACCATGATCTTAACCCACCGAATTGCAAGAAAAACCAGTTAAGCCTCAGTAACCCTTGCTTCCCATTGGGTTCATGATGGAACTAGTGAATGTAGTGAACAAGCACATTGTCATCCTAATATAGCACAAGAACCGACGATGCCATAGGGCAGACCAATTTGAGGAAATAGGAATAAAGGACAAATGACTTGATGAGATTATATCCACGACCTTGAGGAATTATATGAGACTAATTGGTGGATTATGAGGCCTTCATGATGGCAGATGAATTTGGTGGGATCACGTCAATAGAGTAGCATAACTTTCATTACCCCCTGGAGTGAACTGGATTTAGTAGGACAACTATGATCACAAGTTGATGCTTTCGGTGGTATAAGGTTGTTTGTTTGAAAGGACTAGGTAGAACTACTGGCATCTTAGAAACTGTGCTCAAGGGTAAGATGATAAAATGTTCACTCGCACACTAGGATCCTTGAAACCATTAAGCCCCACCAAGCCACAACGTGGTTGGATCATGACCACGGGCTTTGGCTCTAGGTCGAGAAGACCTTTGCCAATACTCAACTGAGACCACCACCAATACCCCAGCCTACTTTGCGTATCCCATAGACTTCATGGAGTACTTGGACAAGTTAGTTGTCATCTTTATTTGGCGACATACTTGTCTACCCAAAAATGGAAGAAGAGTCGTTCTGCTGGTTAGAAGAGATTTGAAGACCGCCATGTCAGGAAGGAAGAATTACACCAACCACCATCGTCAAGAAGTAAACCTCCGCGTCGGAGACCAGGTGTATCTGCAAGCCACTTCTCTCGGAGGAACCAAGCATTCCCATGTCAAAGAGAAGCTCACACCAAAATCTATCGGCCTTCTCCAAGATCACTTCAAGACGAAGAATAGACGGCTACCAGCTAGAGTTACCACCTGAGTCACCCACTGTGCACAACGTTTTTCCACACGACACCACTCCGAAAACGTTTTCAACTTCCTAACAAGCACGATCTCTCCGAGGACATCGATCACCGAGCCATCGACCCCCACCTTAGCCTGACCCACCGTGAGAGACCCATTAGCAACCTAGATCAAGCAGTACTTCATGCACGAAGCCACACCATCAAGCACTCCAAGGATTCAATAGAGCACCACTCAGAAGCATAAGCAGTATGAGGACATGAAAACTACCCTAGATCCAAGTTTCCGTATTCCTTTACACGCCTAGTCTGGGAATCTCGGGGACGAGATTCTTGTAAGGGGGTAGGTCTGTCACACCTTGATTTCCATACCACAACACTTAATATGACAATCATGCCAAAATGTGGTTCGACAAAAACTTTTGAGTGTTTTTAACTTTGCTTAATTTGGTTTTCTGTTTGCTGTTTGCAAGTGCTCTAAAAATCAAATAAATCCTCCAACTCTTATACTCCTTCTCCTTGGTCAAAAACCTTGCCCAATGATCATTCCCTTTGTATAGGACATAATAGTATTTTCTTATAAAAGTATTTTGGCTAAAAAGTATTTTCTAAATTAGGTTTTTCCAAAAACCCCTGAATTGAGACTTGAACTACAAGTACTTAATTAAGGGTGTGAAAAATCTTTCAAAAATTATATTTGACTCCTATTAGATATAGGACACCCATAAACCACAAAAATATAATTATAAAAATTATTTTCCTATTTCATTTAAAGGCTTTTTCTTAAGGCCAGAAATGGTCTTTAATAGGTTAAAATTATTTTAATGTTTCAAAAATATTTGAGGAAATTTAGGGAATCACAGTGGACATATATTGTCCATATATAAGAGTTTCAACACATGGTCATGTTCAAAATATTGGTCAAATCCCTCAAAAACCATTTCTGGATATTTCAAGCTTTTGAGATATTTACAAAGGAAATATTCCCTAATAAATCCAATAAAATTCTAGCAAGTCACACATGCATAATGTGATGATATTGCAAAGTTTCATCTCAATCAAAATCATTTTGGTTCCCAAAAGTGCCCCAAAACCCTCTCTGTCCAGATCCAAGTTTGAACAACTCTACATTGCCAACTTATTCCAAATGACCCCAAACTTTGTGGACATGCTCAAAACCCCAAATGATGACACTACACCAAGTGGTGCATCAAGGGGAATTGTTTTGCATGACTAGATCTTGGTAAATGCATTTCTGTGAATTTCTAGGGTTTACAAAAGTTGCATTGGCAACTTTACCCAACTGAACACAAACTTGGTGGAACAACTTATTCCCTCATGCCATTTGACCCTGTCAAGTCTCATGCCAAGAGGAATTCATCTACTTGCTCAAACAAGCATCGATCACCTTCTGCTATATTTCCAAAACCACCATTTTGACCACTTCCACTAATCTCCATGACTCCATATTTTTACCACAGCTGGCCCTGGTCACCTTGCACCCCCAGTAACAATTGCAAGTCCACAGCTCCATTATTGGGGGGGAGGTAAAACCTCTCTTTCCCTCTCTGGATAGGCCCTTTCCCCATCTCTCTCAACCCCACTCCTCTCCTACTGGCTCCCCAGGGCATCCAATGCCCCTCCCCTCTTCTTTACTTCTCCCTAGCACTACCAGACACACTTGGCCGCGCCCACATCGCCCAAAAAATGGCCATGCCGGCCACATACGCGCTCTGGAGCGCGCTACAGTGCGCTCCCGCACTGTAGCAGCATCCTGCCTGACGCCCCCGGCGACCTCGGCCCTCCCCCTCATGTCTCCCGAGGCCGCCTCGACGTCCGCAACACGCTACTTGGTCGGGCCCCTCCTCTTTCCTCTTCCTGCTGCCTCCCTTCGCACGCGCGCAGCCGCCCGAGAGCTCCAATGGACGAGCTCACACACGCGATGTCTCTGGCCATCCCCGCTCTCTCTCTCCCTTCCCCTGGTCGTAGACCTCCTCCCCTAACGCCCTGGACACGCCCACATGAGCCCCCGTGACCTGCAGCAACGGCAACAGCCTCGCCGGCGCACTAGACCATGGTGAGCCACGGGCCGGCTATATAAAGCCACCCCAGGCCCCCCTATGGATCTCCTTCGCTCTCTCTCCCTCCCGTGCACCCCCGGACCAACCCACTCCTCCTCTCGTGCCTTCTTCCTCCTCCTCTGCCGCCATTGCCGCCTCGAACCCCCGCTCAAATTCGAGCCGCCCCGGCCTCCCTTCCTCCTCTGAACCAGTCCGCGGCACCGCCCAAGCCTCCACGGACCTCCCCAACACCCCAAGACCCCTCCTCCGCAGCCGAAACGGGCGCCACCACCAAGCCCGCCACCGCCATCTGCTGCACCCGAAGCCAACTCGGAGCACCGGCACATGCGTTCAGCACATGGACGGGTGCGTCGCGTCGCGCTGAGTCCGTCGGTGTGCCGGGCGCCGCCGGAGGTGGCCCGTGCCGCCTGGGAGAGCGCAGACGCCCGCTCGACCTCACCTCCGCTGCCTCTGCTCTATTCGAGCGAGAGGTTGGCAATGGCCTGAGCGCTGGACCCCACGCGTCGGCGACCCAGCGGGCGGGCCCTGCCGTTTAAGTGGAGACGGGTCCACTGTTTCCCGTGAACCACAGCGAAGGCGTACTCCCTAAAACGCGCCTTCGACGTCACCGCTGACGCCCCGTGTGGCCGTGCAACTGGGCCGGCCCATGAACTATCTGTCGCCTTATGCGGAGGATAAGGTTAAAGCCTTATTTCCTTTTTCTTTTCCAATTGACTTAAAAAATACATAAATAATTCAACAGAGCTCCAAATTGGACGATTCAAATTTCTAGTAGTTCATAAATTCATTCTCTATTATATTGCGCAACTTTCTCATTTTTCCAGAAAAACTTTCTTCACAAATAATTAGCAAATCCTATTTTTCCATTTCTGTGATAAACTTTAGAAAACCACAGTGGGCCCATTCTTGATCCAAATGCAATGATTCAAATTCCTAGATACTTATACGCTCATAACTTAGTTTTGAACATTTTTCCCAATGCTTTTTGTACCACATAAAATATTGGTCCAATTATCCATATATAACCAACTTCGCAAATCCCTAGGAAATTCCTTTGAACTCCAAATCCAGTGAAACCAACTCCTAGATGCTCCTAAAAGTATTCCTTGTTAAATGGGTGCCTTTGCTCATTTTTCAAAATAATTCTTCTGTACACTTCTTGCAAATCCATAAACCCCTTGATTCCATCATATCGAAATGTTTAGAAGTATCCATTGATCCACTTCTAATGAAATCACTTTGGTCATTCCTCATATGACCAGAGGTATCCTAGAAAAGTCCAACTCACATATTAGAGCACTTTTATTTTTGCCTTGCTGTGTTGCTTATTGTGATTGTTTCCGTCATTAGTTCGCGAAATAGACGGAGTACTTGAAGATGGACCAGAAGGTTTGAAGACTCTGAAGGACAAGGCAAGCAGCCCTTTGACCATGTCTATGAAACCCTTTTTATGCATGTCATATAGCACTTTTATTGCTTGCATCGAAGTCATGATGATGTGGTGACCACTTGAGGTGGTCTGCCTCCGTTGCTTTTCTCGTTGACACTTGCATGATGCATGACCCTACCTTTCTATGAGGGTTATGCGAGTGGGTGTAGTTAGGATGCTAAGTAGCTGCTACGCAAATGGGATGGGTATATGCATGGTGAAGGAATCCAAGTTGTTTTCAAGGACTTTTCAAAAACCCCGTCGGGTGCCACTAATGCCCGAAGGAGATGGTCAGCTAGGTTTCCGCTTGATAAAGAAGTGGTGTACCGGAGCAAGTTGTGCGGGAGTGTTTTCGAAACGGATTAGTTTTAGGATTTGTCGACTGTCCCAACCTTACATGCGCAACCACTCTACCCTTATATGGGAAAGGGCATTATAGATTACCTAGGCAGATACTAGCTTGGAGCCCGCATTACTAGTGACAGGAGAGTCGTTGTTGCGCTCTCTCGGGACGGGGTCATGCTAGGTAGGGCGGCCATGACTGTTTTCACAGGGCACCAGACACACCGTTGGTACCCCGTGCTTGTGGTATGTGATGAATATGGGAGCGAGGCTCCACAATTTTAAGATGTGAAATGTTGGGCATGGGGGTTATTACCAATCGAGTGGACTCTATGTTAGTGTCGTCTAGGGAAAGATAGTGATCGGGTATGACTATCTTGATTCTGTCATAAAATTGTCATGGATGTACATGCATGACAAAAAACGTGACCTATTGTGAAGATATGATAGCACAGGTATGACTATCTTGATTCTGTCATGGATGTACACTTTGATGACTCTATGTTAGTGTCGTCTAGGGAAAGATAGCTTATCGCGTCCACTTCCATGACGATAAATCATGTGTCATAGAAGTGCTTTCGTCAAGGGTGACCAACACGTGGCATCCACCGTAACAGGTCGCCGTTAAGCTATCGGGTCCGGTTTTGGATCCGATAACCCGTTAACAGCCCGGACCAATCGGTATTTTCCACATGTAAAATTCTCATTGGCTAGAGGAAACACGTGTTGGCTCACCGTTGGGACAGATGTCATCCACTCATTGGACAGGAGGCGCCTATGATACATTGACACGTGGCACGGCCCAACAGAGGCCCATTCCGGTGAAAAGGCCGGCCTGTTTGACTTGGTCAAAAGGTAACGGGCCGGCCCATGGAAAGCCCGTTAACGACCTGTTCGTATATAGCCCATTTACGGCCTGCTAACAACCGGCCCGTTACGGCCTATCGGAATTAAGCCCAGTAGCTTCATCTGGGCCGTCCAATATGATTCCAGCCCATTGTAACTTCCGGCCCATGTATGGCCCATGATGTCTTTCGGCCCATATGAGGCCCTTTGTAACTCTCGGTCCATTAAAGGCCCGAGATGAAACTGGCCCATAATGAATAGTGTATCGCTTTATACCCATTAACGGCCCATTATTCCGTCGGCCGTTTCCAGCCCGTGTTAACTTTCAGCATTCTAAGGGCCCATTTATTCTGGGGCTCATTTCTAGAATTCGGTTAGATATGGTCCGTTACTGGCCTGTTCCGTTTGTGGGCCAAATACAGCCCGTGGTTACATTCGGCCCATTTGTGGCCCATTAACCCGTTGGGTTGTTTTCATAGCGTTATCAAATACGGCCTATTAACAGCCCGTTATGGTCGACAAATAGTACGGACCATGTTTGGCGAAATGATTATACGCCCCGTAGAAGGCCCATGGATCCTACGGCCTGTAGAAGACCAATGGATCCTATAGCCCGTAGAAGGCTCATGGATCATACGGCCCGTAGAAAGTCCATGGATCCTACGGCCCGTAGAAGGCCCATGGATCCTACGGCCCGTAGAAGGCCCACGGATCCTACGGCCCGCAGGAGGCCCATGGTTACAACAGTCCGTGTGTTGCCATGATTATTGAGGCCTAGTTACCAAAAATAGGTTATTGTGGCCACTAGAAAAACGCGGAAAAAGAACTGCAGTGACTACAAGCAAACACCTAAACAAGACAATAAGGAAATAAACTAGCAATGTGCCCGTGCGTTGCAACGGATCCAAAGTAGAATAATACATATTCACAAATTTGAAAGAAAACAGTCTAATTTTGATATACATATGTCACTAAAAATATCTCATGTTTCACTCAAAATATATTTCTTGGGTTGTTTTGATGAGGTAAGGGAGGAATGTGGTTAGTTTCAAGATAGTAAGGGGTTTTCTGTAAATTGGAGCAGAGAAGTGGGATATTGTTGCAAAAAGGCCACAACTTACATCACAGTCGTTAGATGCAGATCTAGTGGTTAGAAATGACGGATGGCAGACACACCATCATCACCAACTGAGTCTTTTATAGGAGTAGAGATAAGCAAGCAACTAACGCTAGCCTATTACAGCTATTACACATATTACATCCACTGGGCATCAAAGTTCGCCACCCGTGCAAATATAGGGAACAAAGCAGCATATTACATACACTGGCCATCAAAATTGGCCACCAGTGCAAATAAACGCGATAGCAAAACAAGTCCATGACTGAAACAACTTCAGAAGAGATCAAGAAACGTTATCCTGGGTATCCACCATGCTGGCAATAAGCTTAGCAAGCTTATTAGCTTTGTCCTGTTTGGCACTAAAATCCTCTAACGCTTGTTGTTGCACCAGAAAGTATGCATCTGAATGCTCCAGGGACTTCCGCAATCCTTCCGCTTCTTGTCTAGCACAGCTGATCGATGTCTTTCAGCTTGTAGTTGAGACTCAAGAAACCGAACTAATTCAGACAGTGAGTTTGAATAGCTTGTGCAAGCGGTAGTGGCCAGTAAATCGAACAGTAAACCAAGACAGGACTTTGGGGTTGCCTCACTGTCTTCAAGATAGTTTTCCTTAGCTGTTTTATCAGCTTTGTTGGAGACCAACAAGGATGTCTCACGATCCTGAACCTTATCTGCATTACTTACTTTATCATTGCTTAATAAGGCACTTTTCCCCAATATTATGTCGGCATTCTAAAAGAAGAAACAAGCAGACACATAACAGGTTTAGCATGTACTAGTATATGAAACTCATTTCGGTGAACCAGTTCATTAGTAAGGTGGACAAGATTAAACTATCAAGTCTTCTATTGCCAAGTAGTACATTATAAAAGCATCAAACAAACATATATCTACGTCCTATGGTCACTGCATTGTCTTGCCAAATCAAAATAGAGACACGGTTCAAATCATATCAGTTCAAGAGAAAGCAGCACTGAAAGAATTTGAAGCGTGGGAAACTAAATGGCACAACAAGATTTCAGATGGGTACCACGGGTCTACATGTACAACAACACTATTGGCCCTGTTATGATGCTAGTAATGTGCATGATATGAGAAGTCAATTGTATACACAATTGAAATTGAAATCAACAGAGCTATTTATAAGAGCAAACCTGTTAAAGAAACATGCGTAAACATACATGTTGTGCCATTGGAGTTTCCGTTGGATCGTTCAATTTAAAAATAAGTTTGTATGAGTAAATACAGTGATACAAGAGTAAAGCAGTATGCACGATAGCAATGGAATCTTAAATGAGAACAATTGTTCTTCAGGTTTAAGCACTTGTTCTACATGAACAGAGTATAGTAAGACGCAAGGATATAGTACTTAAAATAAAATGAGCTCATAGACCTTACCACATTCTTGGTTCGGGACTAGTAAAGAACAAGGTGTTCCCAATCATCGTCCAGTAAATGTGTCTCAGGAGATCGTAAGGGAATTTGATGAGTTTCTTTGCCAGTGAAGTACGTTTTCTTCAGGTAATTCCCATACTGCCACCAAGCATTCTTGAAGATAGCAGAGGTATTAGCACAGGTTACCTCATCCTGAGTTTCCAAATTGGTCCTTCTCTATAGAGAAAAATGGGAAAATTTGTTGTATTATAACCATCATGGAGGTAGAATGTATGGGACAAAGCAAAGTAATTGTCATGAATAACATTACTTACACATAACTCCTAGACAAACACCTGCAACTGGCATTTTCCTTCATCTTCAGTATAATATTTCCATGATGGGAAGATACGCACATAGGATTTAACAACAACAAATGCGATAATGCTAAACTATGAATGGCTGGTTGTGCTTCCTCCACAGGAATAGGTGTACTAACTGGTGGAGTTGGGGTTCGCCGTGGTAGTACTGGCGCTTTGGGCACTGGAGCTGCCTTACTAACTGCTCTTGTTTGGGAGCTCTATGGTGGAGATGGTGTTGTGTCAACAGGAACTGGGTTACTATCTGTTGGGGTTGGGGTTAGATTGGGTGAAGCTGGATCTCTGTCCATCGCAGTAGGTGTAAAATCTGCGAGAGTCTGGGTTATGTGTGGTAGGGCTGGTTCTCGTGCATGTACAACCGGGGTGCTACTGTTATCTTATAAATGAAATACTTGATATCTTTTATAATGGACTAACCGATGCTTCCAGAGATTACCTGGATAGTTGTGCTGGTTCTGTTTTCAGGAAAGAACACCGGATGAAGCTGAAATTCTATTGAATAATATGTTGACAAATGAAAATGATTGGACACTTCCTGAGCCTATTCCTAAACCAACTCCGAAGAAAAGAGGTGTTCTATTTCTCAGTCCTGAAGATATGCAAGAGGCAAAGAAATCTATGAAAGAAAAAGGTATTAAAGCTGAAGATGTTAAGAATTTACCTCCTATTGAAGAAATACATGGTCTTAATTTACCGCCTATTGAAGAAACATATGATATTAATCCATCACCTGTTAAAGAAACTCATGGTCTTGATAACCCGACACAGGTAGTAAAGGTAAATTCTCTCTATAGATATGATAAAGCTGAAATCCCTCCTACTAAGTTTGTTAGCCAATGCTTGGATGAGTTTGATAACTTTATGATTAAGCAAGAAGATTTCAATGCTTATTTTGGTAGACAGTTAAAACAAAATGCTTATATGATTGAACACTTGGGTGATTATATGTCTAGAGTTAAAGGTGAACTTAAACTCATTAGTAAACATGCTTCTATGGTTACCACTCAAGTAGAACAAGTACTTAAAGCTCAAAATGATTTGCTCAATGAATTGAATAGTAAAAATAATGACTATGCTGTTAGAGTGGCTACTAGAACTGGTAGAATGACTCAGGAACCTTTGTATCCTGAAGGCCACCCTAGGAGAATTGAACAAGATTCTCAGAGAAATAATATTGATGCACCTAGTTCTTCTAAAAAGAAGAAAAAGAAAAATGATAGGACTTTGCATGCTTCTAGTGAACCTATTGCTGAACCACCTGACGATCCAAATGATATCTCTATTTCTGATGCTGAAACACAATCAGGTAATGAACATGAACCTAGTGAAAATGTTAATGATAATGTTCATGGTGATGCTCAACCTAGCAATGATAATGATATAGAAATTGAACCTGCTGTTGATCTTGATAATCCACAATCAAAGAATCAACGTTATGATAAGAGAGACTTTGTTGCTAGGAAACATGGTAAAGAAAGAGAACCTTGGGTTCAGAAACCCATGCCTTTCCCTCCCAAACCATCCAAGAAAAAGGATGATCAGGATTTTGAGCGCTTTGTTGAAATGATTAGACCTATCTTTTTGCGTATGCGATTAACTGATATGCTCAAAATGAATCCTTATGCTAAGTACATGAAAGATATTGTTACAAATAAAAGGAAGATACTGGAAGCTAAAATTTCCACCATTCTTGCTAATTACACTTTTAAGGGTGGAATACCAAAGAAACATGGAGATCCAAGAGTACCCACTATACCATGCTCCATTAAAAGAAACTATGTTAAAACTGCTTTATGTGATCTTGGAGCCGGTGTTAGTGTTATGCCTCTCTCTTTATATCGTAGACTTGATTTGAATAAGTTGACACCTACTGAAATATCTTTTAAAATGGCCGATAAATCAACTGCTATACATGTCTGTATTTGTGAGGATGTGCCTGTTGTGGTTGCAAACGTTACTATTTTAACGGACTTTGTTATTCTTGATATTCCCGAGGACGATAGTATGTCTATTATTCTTGGAAGACCCTTTTTGAATACTGCAGGGGCTGTTATTGATTGCAACAAGGGCAATGTCACTTTTCATGTTAATGGTAATGAGCATACGGTACACTTTCCGAGGAAACAACCTCAAGTTCATAGTATCAACTCTATTGGAAAAAAAATTGGAGGTTTTGAATTTCCTCTTCCTACTGTCAAGAAGAAATATGATATTCTTATTATTGGGGATGTGCATATCCCCGTTGAGGTAACATAGTGTTATTCGAAATTTCTCAGGTTCCATGTTATTCGGAATTAGTTTGTTAACAAGACCTGATCAACCTTGTTAGTGGATTCCTTTTGATGAGCATGAGATGGATGAAACTAGAAGGCACAACCTTCTGTACCCCCTCTCTACTTTCTGTTATTTAGTTGAAATAAAGTAAAAATAGTATTTTCCTGTCTGTTTTCTGATTTGTTCGTGCAATATAAAAATACCCCGAAAATAAAAGTTCTCCAAATGCCCTGAAAATGGAATATGATTTTTTCTGGAATATTTGAGAATTTCTGGCACTGAGAACACAACAGGGGGAGCAAGCACCTGGCTACGAGGGTCCAGGGCGCGCCCACCCCTACAGGGCGCACCCCCTGCCTCGTGGGCCCATGGTGGCTCCCCTCCACTTATTCCTGCACCCACACACTTCTTCTTCCTCCCAAAAAATCACCATCCAGCTCAAGCACAAGTTCTAGCTCATTTTGCTGCGATTTTCGATCTCCTTGCTCAAAGCACCTCTCACAAAACTGCTTGGGGGGATTGTTCCTTGGTACGTGACTCCTCCATTGGTCCAATTAGTTTTTGTTCTAGTGCTTTATTCATTGCAAATTTGTGCTGCCTAGGTGACCATGTTCTTGAGCTTGCATGTCAAATTTATATGGTTCCAAGTAGTTCTAATGCATGATATAGGCTCTAGGCACTTGTAGGAGTAGTTGCTATTAATTTTGTTGAGCTTGCTTCACTTTTGTTTGAAGTTACTAAAAATTTCAGAAATTTTTCAGAGGAAGAAATATGCTTAGGAAAATGTACCAAGGTGGTTCTTCAAGGAAGCAAGGACCCAGGCTTGCAATGTGTGATGCTGACGATGAGCCACCAAGGGACACTCCAGTGCGGCCTTGTGAATGGCCTTCAGAAAACTTTATGGATCGAGCGGGAATCAAGGAAGAATTTAACGCGTATTTGCGTAACGCTGATCTTGTGAGCTTCGAGGAAGAAAAGTGCCGCCAGTACCACTATCTCACTAGTTCCTTTGTGAGGAGGTTTGAATTTTCATCTTCACGCAATTCTCCAACTGTCCTGTTTGATCTTTATGAAAAATCTTATACGATGGACTTAGAGGATTTTACCACTGCTTGCAAACTTCCACAATGGGGTAGTGCTAGTGAACCTCGCAAATCTGAATTTAGAAATTTTCTTGCTAGCATAACTGTGGGGGAATCTAGAGATATAGCACAAGCCACCATAGGGAGCATTCATTTTCCTGCTATACATTATTTTGCTCTCTTCATAGGTAGGTGCATAAATGGTAAAGATGAAGCATGTCATATGTGTGTCCCCGACCTCAATATTCTTAGGAGTGATGTGTTAGGAGACAAATCTTATAATTTGGGAGCCATTGTTGCATGTAGGTTGCATCATAATAGATTTAATGGAGATTTCTTCGGTGGAATTTATGCAACCCGCTTAGCTGATTTTCTTGGTGTAACCATACGTAATGATGATATTGAATTGCCTCCTGCTTACCTAGACTTTAATGCTATGGTTCACCACCAGTTTGTCGAGAGGAATGAATCACCTCTCCAGTATCGCTTAATCTTTGACAGACGTCGTGCTGTCCGTATTACTCTCCCTGCACCTGCCTTCTTTGATTATCAGGCAAAAGGAAGACATTTTATTACCAGAGAGGAGGGCGGAGGCAGCTCGCCGCACGCTGCATCTCAGGAGGCAATAGCCGCTGCATCGCAGTACGACCCCAGCTACAACTATGGATATCCGCCAGGTCATCCGTGGCAATAAACCAACTTAGGCCAAAAGCCTAAGCTTGGGGGAGTACGTATTTCCCACCGACATTACATTTATGTTCACACACACTCATTGCTAGATGTCGGTGCTCATACTCTTTCATTGTAATATCCATGCTAGTTTATTTTCCTTTTTCTTGCTTTCTTCTTGTGTGTTTAATAAACCTTAAGAAAAAAAAATTAGTTGTAGCTTTAGCTAGTTTACTTTCTTGCTGTAGTAGTAATAATTAAAAAGAAAACCCACAAAGATTTCCCGTTCTTCTTTTGCTTGTTGGGAGCTTTCCCGTGTAAATAGTTTTTATTTCTTTTCTTTGGGGGTCGATAGGAGAAGACCATAATTAAATTGTTGAAGTTGCTCTTATATGCTTTGTTGTTGATTTAACCAAGAGCCCATATTGCCTTGTCTTCTCCTGTTTATTGAATGCTCGCAGATTCCAGCTAAGTCCAATGCAAATGCACTCTTATTATTATTCACATCGTTCAGTCGTGCAAGTGAAAGGAAATTATGATGATATATGATGGACTGACTGAGATGAGAGAAGCTGGTATAAACTCGACCTCTCTTGTTTTTGTAAATATGATTAGTTCATCGTTCCTGATTCAGCTTATTATGAATAAACATGTTTGCAATGAGAATTAGAGATTATAGTTGCTCGTGCCATGCTTGATTAGCTATGAGTTATAATGGTTTACCTTGCGTGCCAACATGCTATTAAAATGGTTGTGATGTGGTATAGTGGGGTGGTATCCTCCTTTGAATGATTTAAGTGACTCGACTTGGCACATGTTCACGCATGTAGTTGAAATAAATCAACATAGCCTTCACGATATTTATGTTCATGGTGGATTATATCCTACTCATGCTCGTACTCAATGTCTATTAATTTTATGCATGTTCATGACTGTTGTCGCTCTCTAGTTGGTCGCTTCCCAGTCTTTTGCTAGCCTTCACTTGTACTAAGCGGGAATACTGCTTGTGCATCCAATCCCTTAAAACCCCAAAGTTATTCCATATGAGTCCACTATACCTTCCTATATGCGGTATCTACCTGCCGTTCCAAGTAAATTTGTATGTGCCAAACTCCAAACCTTCAAATGAAATTCTGTTTGTATGCTCGAATAGCTCATGTATCAACTAGGGTTGTACGTATCTTCCATGCTAGGCGGGTTATTCTCAAGAGGAGTGGACTCCGCTCCTCATTCACGAGAAAATGGCTGGTCTCCGGGATGCCCAGTCCCATGCTTTATGCAAACTAAATCAAAATTAATTGCAAACAAAACTCCCCCGGGGCTGTTGCTAGTTGGAGGCACTCGTTGTTTCGAGCAAGCCATGGATTGATGCTTGTTGGTGGAGGGGGAGTATAAACTTTACCATTCTGTTTGGGAACCGCCTATAATGTGTGTAGCATGGAAGATATCGCCATCTCTTGGTTGTTATGTTGACAATGAAAGTATGCCGCTCAAAATATTATTTATCTCTATTTCAAAACCGAGCTCTGGCACCTCTACAAATCCCTGCTTCCCTCTGCGAAGGGCCTATCTATTTACTTTTATGTTGAGTCATCACCCTCTTATTAAAAAGCACTAGCTGGAGAGCGCAGCTGTCATTTGCATTCATTACTAGTAATTTATATTGGGTATGACTATGATTGGATCTCTTTTACCATGAATTACAATGTCTAGTCAGACCTTGATCTTTAAGGTGCTCTGCATTTATGTTTTGCGGTCTCAGAAAGGGCTAGCGAGATACCATCTTGTTATATCATATCATGATTATTTTGAGGAAGTGTTGTCATCCGAGATTTATTATTATTGCTCGCTAGTTGATTATGCCATTGATATGAGTAAACATGAGACCTAAATGTTATTGTGAATATGGTTAGTTATAATCTTTGCTGAAAACTTGAATGCTGGCTTTACATATTTACAACGACAAGAGCAAACAGAGTTTGTAAAAGTTTTTCTTTATCACTTTCAGTTTATCAACTGAATTGCTTGAGGACAAGCAAAGGTTTAAGCTTGGGGGAGTTGATACGTCTCCGTCGTATCTACTTTTCCAAACACTTTTGCCCTTGTTTTGGACTCTAACTTGCATGATTTGAATGGAACTAACCCGGACTGACGCTGTTTTCAGCAGACTTTCCATGGTGTTATTTATGTGCAGAAACAAAAGTTCTCGGAATGACCTGAAACTCCACGGAACGTATTTTTGGAAAATATTAAAAATACTGGAAGAAGAATCCACGTCAGGGGGCCCACACCCTGTCCACGAGGGTGGGGGCGCGCCTGCCCCCCCTTGGCGCGCCCCCTGCCTCGTCGGCCCCCTAACGCTCCACCGACCTCAACTCCAACTCCATATATTCACTTTCGGGGAGAAAAATCAGAGAGAAGGATTCATCGCGTTTTACGATATGGAGCTGCCGCCAAGCCCTAAAACCTCTCGGGAGGGCTGATCTGGAGTCCGTTCGGGGCTCCGGAGAGGGGGATCCGTCGCCGTCGTCATCATCAACCATCCTCCATCACCAATTTCATGATGCTCACCGCCGTGCATGAGTAATTCCATCGTAGGCTTGCTGGACGGTGATGGGTTGGATGAGATTTATCATGTAATTGAGTTAGTTTTGTTAGGGTTTGATCCCTAGTATCCACTATGTTCTGAGATTGATGTTGCTATGACTTTGCTATGCTTAATGCTTGTCACTAGGGCCCGAGTGCCATGATTTCAGATCTGAACCTATTATGTTTTCATGAATATATGTGAGTTCTTGATCCTATCTTGCAAGTCTATAGTCACCTACTATGTGTTATGATCCGGCAACCCCGAAGTGACAATAATCGGGACCACTCCCGGTGATGACCATAGTTTGAGGAGTTCATGTATTCACTATGTGCTAATGCTTTGTTCCGATACTCTATTAAAAGGAGGCCTTAATATCCCTTAGTTTCCATTAGGACCCCGCTGCCACGGGAGGGTAGGACAAAAGATGTCATGCAAGTTCTTTTCCATAAGCACGTATGACTATATTCAGAATACATGCCTACATTACATTGATGAATTGGAGCTAGTTCTGTGTCACCCTATGTTATGATTGTTACATGATGAACCGCATCCGGCATAATTCTCCATCACCGATCCAATGCCTACGAGCTTTTCACATATTGTTCTTCGCTTATTTACTTTTCCGTTGCTACTGTTACAATTACTACAAAACCCAAAAATATTACTTTTGCTACCGTTACTGTTACTTCCATATTACTTTGCTACTAAATACTTTGCTGCAGATACTAAGTTATCCAGGTGTGGTTGAATTGACAACTCAACTGCTAATACTTGAGAATATTCTTTGGCTCCCCTTGTGTCGAATCAATAAATTTGGGTTGAATACTCTACCCTCGAAAACTGTTGCGATCCCCTATACTTGTGGGTTATCATGGATCGACATGAATGTAGAGTAATAAGTGATGCGACAAGTGTACGACCTCTTTGCCGTAGCCGTGTCGACCTCAGCATCATTGGGTTGGTCGCTGAAGAAGTTGAGGCATAGGTGGTTGTCGGAGGTGTGGAGGAAGATCTGAGGAATCTGTAGACGGCGTCCAGGGCACTGCTCTGTTGTGATGGATCGTTCCGTCGTTGGAGCAGCTCCGGTGAGCCGTAAGACGTCAAGACTGAAGCAGCACAAGACAGACATCGTTAATCTCAAGTGGGATTCTAATAGCATCTCCAATAGATGATGTAAAATGCATTACCAAAATGTGATAGATGTAAAATTTACATCACCAAAAACCACCTGACTACAACAGATGAGGTAAAAACTATTGACTCTGAACTTAACTGTCAAAACTGAAATTTACTTTGGAATCTGAATGTTACTGTCGAAACTGAATGCAATGGTAGCAGAGAGGCACTTCACATGGGATACTTTAGGGAGGGCCTGCATTTCATCTTCAACCTGCACCCCCCTGAGCCGCCAGCCACCACCGGCCGAACCCCGCGCCGCCTCGCTGCCCCGAAACAACTCCCCACCGCCAGTCCGCCGCCGCCTCGCCGCCCTGAAACAACTCCCCACCGCCAGTCCGCCGCCGCCCCGGCCAGCCCTCTACCCCCTCCTGCGCCAAGCTTTTTCTCTGGCGATCCCCACGCCACCGCCCCACCACCGCACCCCCCACCGCCGGCGAGCAGCACCCCACCCAGAACCGTAAGATAGATAGTGGGGTACCTCTCCGGCGAGCCCCCCTCCCCGCTGCGGGTGGTTCTTCCTTAACTCCGGCGAGCCCCCCCCCCCCCTGAAAATCGGCTGACCCAAAAGTTGATTCAGCCGACTGAAGTGTAGCTAAATCGGAGCAGAGCAGCAGCACGAGTGAGGGGGAGAGCAGCAGCTGCAGCGCGAGCGAGCGAGAGCCAGAGCAGCAGCAGCAGATCCGGCTGGTATGGACGCTGGCGCCGAAGGGGCCTCGCACTGGGGGATAGCCGCCATGGAGATGTCGCCCGCGGCGCCGGCTTCGAGGTAGCCGCTCCATGGGGGTGCGGGATGGAGCACCATCGGCGCCGGGAGGTCGAGTTCAGGAGAAGGTGCGATGCGGTGTGTGTACAACCTCTTTGGTGGCACCGAGTAGGCCTCGGCTTCGTCCGAGGAGTCGGTGAGGATGCTGCGGTTCCCGTGGAGCAAGTTAAGGCGGCGTTGTGGGGATGGAGCAGCCGTGATGGACGAGGCGATCATCGGAGCAGCTCCTTGGAGGTGGAGGACGGGGCGGCTGAACTGGTGGGACGACGGGATGGACGGCGGATCCTCATCCGGGGAGGTGGATGAGGGACGTCGAGCTGTTGCGGTGGACGACGTCGTCGGGGAAGAGGCTCCGGCTGGGCAGCGGTGAGGTGAGGTGGCAGACGAAGGAGGGTGGGGTTTCGCGGCTGGAGTGGAGAGGTTATGGCGGCCTGGGAATTTGAATGGTGAAAAGGAGGCGATGGGAGGGGGAACCATGACTTAGGGACGCGCTTCAAAATGTAGGGTGTGTTACAAAAGTACCCCCACCGATTTGAACTAGCGGCCCTTTCGGCTCAGGGTTAGAAGGGGGATTTCGCGTGTCGGGATTTGGCATCTGGAGGGAGTTTTCGCGCGCGTTGTAATTTCGGGATAGCAAGGCGCGGGTTGTGAAGGCGCCAGTTTTGGGAGCACGATATCTGAATTTTTGGGATATAACAAGGCGCGGGTTGAATTTTAGGGACAAGCCTAACGTGTAATATTGTACTTGGACGTACCAAATCAATTCGCACTTCCATCAACGAAAAAAAACGAAAAAATAAAAAACTACTCACACCACACAAAGAGAGAGTCTTGTCTCGTTTTACTATACAAATGCTATTCAAAGCTACTCCTACCTTCCATCTATATAGGGCCTAATGTGTTTTTCGTGGCTAACTTTGACCAAATATTAGAGCAATAATATATGACATGCAACTTACACAAAGCACACCGTTAAATTCGTGTGTGAAAGGAGCTTTCAATGATATAATTTTCACATTGTGCATGTCATGTACTATTAATCTTGTCAATAGTCAAAGGCGGTCTTAAAAAACGCATTAGGCCCTATATAGATGGAAGGAGGGGGTATGAATCCATGTTATGTCCAATTAAATTTTTTTGCTGGCTGTATAATGCATGTAACCTACTCATACCAACATTTTAGTGCATTCCAAAAGTTTATACTACCGCTACAATTCGAACTGAATTTGAATTCGTTTCTCTATTTCAATAAGAATCTACAATCATGATTGTTGCCAACTTCAACCATCATTCGTGCATTACATTAACACACCACATGATTACTATAGAGATAGATATGAAATATGTGTACTATATGAACTCGAATTCAATTTTTTGAATACACTTGATGTTGATTCCAAATAATAGTACATTTGAATACGTACACCGTGTTTATCACACAAGGTATAGTGCCCCTCCCCCTACATTATGACAAGTATTTAGCCCTGAGCTGCAAAAGCCACACATTAGCCCAAATTATAATCAATGTTCTATATATTATATGTAGTACTAGCAACATGCCCATGCGTTCCACGGAACATCAACATGATCAAGGGGATGCCTTATTTGCAAATATGTAGAGGGGTGTGGGTATCTTTTTTCAAAATTGCCATAGTTTCCTTCCTATCCGTCAGATATAAATCGGACGGCCTATATTGCAGGATGGCAGGCACACCATCATCAACAACTCTGTTTTTTTATAAGAGTAGAGATAAAATATATTATATGTAGTATAACATGTTCATAACCACACCATGTGTATCACCGTTATATATATTCACGCATGCGTCGGTTTAAAACACTATGATAAATTCTTCAAATATCCGAATTTGCTTTTTATAATGAATCATGATCTCTATTCGTCTTTTACACCCACGCAAACCTCTTATCTTTGTAGCTAGCGCTAACTTTCTCTCGTGCATGCACACGCCCGCATCCCTCTCACCCTCCCTCAGCATTCTCTAGCTCCATTGCGCAAATTCGTCTTTTCACTTTAGGTCGTCCACCCACGGTGTGTGTAGCCCCCCCCCCCTAGCTCCTTCGTTACGGCACACATTGATCGATATGCCTCTCTAGCCAGGTGTGCCTATCACAAACATATACTTCCCCTCCTCTCTTCTCACCGTCCATGCCCCCCTATGTCCAATACGGTTCCACGCAGGTGCACACTCCCGCCCCTCTTTTCATCGATCTCATACTCGTACACTCCTCCCCCTCGACATGCTAGGCCTCTCGCACCACCTCCTAGCCGCACCCTCTCCCCCTGTCTGTCTCTCCGGACCTTATTTGCTTCCAACACATGTATGCATGTATACGTACCGCTCTCCCTACATATAGCCAGGTCGACTATAAATCGTTTTCCCCACGCACCGATAGACTTACCTCACTAGTTATGTCTCTCCCTTTCTTGGACACACGACGGCTGATCTTCCTATGTAGTTACATATGCTTACCACAACCATATCGTCTCCCCTCATCATCATTGCATACCTCCCGACCCGTCTCTCACACGCACGTGCATTGCCAGACAGACATCCTCGGCCCTCTCTTATTGATATTGCACTCGTACCCTCCGTTTGTCTAGTAGGCCTCTCCCACCATTTGTGAGACGCCACTCCACCACCAACCCTCCGACACTCTACGTTTGTCTTTCTCCCAACCTTATTCCTCTGCTACACATATCCATGGATGCCGATCGATCTCCCTCTATACATAGCTAGGTCTCTCTCCTTCTCCACACATATACTAGTCGATCTACCTCTCTATTGTTAGGTCTCTGCCCCTCCCCCCCCCCCACACACACACCGATAGTCAAACGTTGTAGGTAGGTATCCATGCCACAAAGAAAAACTGCACCTCTGCCCTCTCAAATTCCAGTAGGCCAGCCGCCCTGTATCTTTGACGTGGGGAAACACAAATTCGATGGCACTCTTTATCGATCGCGCAGCCACACACTTCATCCCTGTTTTTGATTCTATCGAATCTCACGCCGATGGTCCCTCCACTCTCTTCTCGTGGATCGCTCCCTCTATATATGATATATCCATGACTATGTTTCACACACATTGCATATGTTACGTTTTTTTGTTTGAGATATCATTGACACATTGCCTCGGTTTTGCACAAACCATCTCTCACACCCACCCACGTACTACGTACCTGCACCTAAAGAAGAGGTGCACGCAGGACGCACGTACTCACGTCTCGTTCCCGGCCACACCCACGCGGGTACGCGGAGGAGTTTGTTTCTGTACAAAAAGGCAACCCACGTGATAATTTGACGCGTGTAGCGGTTGTTTACTCGAAGGAGGGTCGGGTACCACGCCTAGACGGAACAAAGTTCGACTTGACGCGTTAGTATTAAATAAACTTATACATTCCTCCTCAATGGCACGTACTAGTACAGAATATAAAACGATTGCCGTGGGGAAAATGGAAAAATCCGCTCCACTATATACAATGGAGCCTGCCTACCGGGGTTTGTCCCTCATCACACCATCTCACCCAAGGCGGCGGTGGCCTCTCTCTCTCACCGTTGGTCAGTGATCTGGCTGCATCCCGTCCGCCGGCGGAAAGGGAGGATTTGCATCATTTCTCCGTTCGACGGCGTTGAGGCAGCACGTCCCGATCTGCGGTACCCTCCGTTCTCTCTGACCAAGCTCCGGCGCGGTAGGGCCTTCGCCACTTGCTCGCTGCTGCAGTATGGGCATATCCCGGCCGCCGGCGCCCTCCTAGTAACATCCCGACGACCCTCAGGTACAGCTTCCTCCGGCCTTTCTCCACTGCCCATCTTCCCACGTTGCTGCATGTGGATCTTCTTTAGTTGTTTTCTTAAAACGTATCTCGGTCGGCGTACTTTCCATCTTGCAATCTCGTCCTCAAACCATTTTTGATAAACCACCATCCTGCTATCTTTCCCTTATTACATGGAATATGCTTCTTTTTTGTCGGCATATGTGTCTTCAACTCGTGTTATTGGCCAGTAATTGTTTCCTTTCTACCTCTTTTTTGCAAATACGACTATCCATTTCACCTCATTGCTATTGCGACCTTTTGGTGAACTGCACAAATCACTTTTTTCTTAAGAGTGTTTTGTGCAGTTCCGCCAAAATTTCACATGGGCAACGTTTTTACATTTCTGTGGGACTACAGAAAGGGAGATTGGTTTTGATATCCTCCTCATCCAACTCCGTGCCTAATCTTCTCCAACAAGTAGTTAGTCCTAAAGAGAGATCGCAGAGGTGGTCAGCTTCTATTTGTGTGTGTTATGTTCCATCATCTAGTTCCACTATTATTGTAATCACACTGACTGGATATCTTTGCAAACAGGGATGGTCAGCTCGATTCTAGTGGAGCTGCACAAAATGATCGGATTGTGGTGTCCTCCGTACACCCCTTTTTTGGCTACAGAGCTGGGTGCAACTAGCTGCCAAGCAATGAACACTGTGCCCAGGAAATGGACCCATGCCTACGAACAGCATCGATCAATTACATAGTTTTCTTTATTTGTACACCTTCTCACAACTTTGTCTTCATTTGTGATGTGAATATTGGCGCTGATCTGCGAACCATTGAGATGCATTAGCAGCCATGGTAGTTTCATTTGTATTTGATGGAATGTTGTAACAAGATAATCTTGAGGCAAGAGGACACATGAATCCTAAGTTGAAACCTTTTTTTTCTGCGGGAACCAAAGTTGAAACCTTCATATCATCACAGTACAATTTCATTAAAATTATGCGTACGTATAAAAAAATCTTGAAGGATTGATAGCAATGCCAGAAACAATTCAATTTCATTGCACCGACATGTGGGACATCCTTCATCCGGCTCCACCTGTCGTGCAGCAATATTGAGTGCACAACTAGTGATCACGCACAACTGCAGGGAAAGATTCACCCTGGTCGTTGGGCCGCATTAGTAATGACTAGTGAGCAGTCAAATCACAGAGCCCCACCTTCGCCATAGTAAGTTGCTCGGACGAAGCAACCATCATTTCTCTGTTCCTTGAATCCGCTGATACTCCCATATTTCTAGAGTAATAAGTTGCTCGGGCGAAGCAACCATCACTTCACCTTTCCCACAGTAAGTACTAGTACCTCCTTGGGCCCATTGAAAAAATCACTTTTCTCTCTCCATCAAGTGCATTTATTGTCAATCTAACCCTGTCACCGAAAAACCTCTTTGGCTACAGTTTGTTCAGGGTTAGTCATGAGTTAGTCTAACCTCTAGCTAAGTTAGAGTATCCAAACAGGAGCAGTATAGGACATGCAAGTTGCTCAAAGCATACAATCAAATTCGTACATGAAAGGATCTTTTTTTTCTTTTTGAAAACGGAACGTGAAAGGATCTTCGAATGATATAATTTTCAAATTATATAAAATCTTATCAGTAGTCAAAGGCATCCTCGAAGAATACATTAGGCCCTACTCCCTTTGTCTAGGTGTATAAGTCACCTTACGAAAATACTTAGGCGCGGTGCATTAACTCCCACCTCGTTTCTTGTTTCTTGACATACCCACCAATAAGAGATGTGGGGCGTGCATGTTTTCAATGAGTTAGACTACCAAACACAACATGCAATGGTTAGTTCATTACATGCAATGCTATTAATTAGCAAATAAATATTAATTTCTCTCGTTTTCCCCTCTTCCTTGGTCACGGTGCACAATCTAAGATGTCGGTGTACAAAAGTAGGGGTCCCTTTTTGCACCCCTATACTTGTGCGCGGGTAGTCGCAGCCCCACGCCCCTGGCCACGCTTGGCGGGGCAGAGGAAGCAAAGGCACAAGACAACTAGATCAACACCAAGACGGAAACACATGGAGCAGAAGGGCGAGGTGGACCCCCCCCCCCCCCGGCAAGGACCTTGCCGGGGCGGCCTCCACAGCCCCGGCAAGAGCCTTGTCGGGGCAACTCCTCCAGTGCCAGCGGGGCTGCCACCCTCGAGCCTGAGAGTCCCGATGCCCTCAACCACATTGGGACCAAAGCTCGGGAGGTGCCTCCATGGTGGCATGCAGATCTTAGTGAAGACCAGAAGCATACAAAATCAGATGAGAATCAGAAGACGGTGACCCTCGGCAAGATTCTTGTCGAGGATACCCAAGAGACCCCCGGCAAGCCCCTTGCCTGGGACGATCACAATGCCACGGCAAGACCCTTGCCGGGGTCCCGGAAAAACTCTTGCCGGAGACATCCGCGGTGCCGCAGCCAGGCCCACATCTGCCAAGATTCCACCGCCGTTCCCATGCAAATGCCAGCCCAACAGCTAGGCGAGCACCTGCGTGGCGGCGCGCGGCCTCTAGGCCAACTCAGCAAGCACCTGCGTGGTGGCATGCAGATCTTCGTGAAGACCCTACCACCACGCCAACTCAGCAGCCTGCCAGCCTGCATGGCGCTGCATGCCTCGTTGGCCTGGACACGTGCCGGAGCAAGGCGGAGCGGCGACGGACGGGACGGACCTCGTTACCGCCCCCAATAAAGCAAGTGGACACCTAAGTAGCGCATTTAATGCACTTTGTCCTGTGATGACAGGCGATAAGCTTGTGCACTATACAACTTTCCACCTCCTGTGTGCCACTATGGCAGCCCCTTTGCCTATAAAAGGAGGCCCGCGGCGTACTGAGGGGGGATTCGGATCTTTTGGACGACGCACGCACCGTAG
This sequence comes from Aegilops tauschii subsp. strangulata, assembly GCF_002575655.3. Lineage (NCBI taxonomy): Eukaryota > Viridiplantae > Streptophyta > Magnoliopsida > Poales > Poaceae > Aegilops > Aegilops tauschii. Next base: position 332,614,302 of record NC_053036.3, read on the forward strand.
CTAGTTCAAAAGCTCAAGAACACTCAAATATACACAAAAGCAGGACTAGGGTATTACGCATCCTCGCGGCCCGAATCTGGGTAAACGATCTTTGTGCTGGCTCCTAGACCCGCTCTTTGCACAACCCCGCGCCCGCCAACCGTAGAAGGGATTCCAGTGATCCCATAGGTGTCGTTTCCCCCCGACATAAGATGACTTATTCAATAGATGGAGGGAGTATATAATCTTACCAATAGTCAAAACCAAGTGTTACTACTACACCAAACAAGTTCAAAATGAGAAACTAGACCCACTCACGGCACGGCACGCCTGTCTCATTTGGTCCAACCGCCTCCCTAGGTGTTTGGAGAGGAATTGGCCAGCGCGAGGCGGTTCTATAGGTGGGCAGGCGACAAAAAACAGGGGGAAACGCGCGAACTAGCTATAGATGAGGGAGGGAAGCTTCTACATTCATAGGGGACGTGTCATTGGCTATTGGGCGGCACCAGGCGGTCATCCAGGTATGCCATAAATGATACGAAGAGGCATCCTATATCAGCAAGGACCAACTTCCCTACCGACAGCTCATCTAACAGAACTCCCAAGTTATCTTTGTTTTGTAAAATTTTTACATTTTTTGTTTTTTAACACATGTTAATCGAAGGTCTATTGTGTTACTTTTTTATTTTTTTATTTTTTGAACACATGCTAATTGACTTGAAAGAAGGTCTATCGCGTTACATTACGACATGTTTCCAAAACAGGTCATATGACCTTTGTCAACTTATAAGTCATGTCTGTCAAATCAACCTCGAGGTACTTGTTCTCAAATTAACCTCTAGGCCTTGCCGGAGTGCTCCAATGTAGCCGGCTGTTGCCTATAAGGAGATGCCACCTCACTTAGAGTCATCATAAAAAATACTCATGTAATAGGTTGGCTCTTAGAATGGCTATTAGGTTGGCTCTAAGCATTTAATATTTGCATGAGCAAGGTACTCCCTCCGTCTAGGTGTATAAGTCACTTTACGAAAACCAAATAATCCCAAAACACTTAGGCATGGTGCATTAACTCCCACCTCGTTTCTTGTTTCTTGACATATCAACCAATAAGAGATGTGGGCGTGCATGTTTTCAATGACTCGAGACTACCAAACACACGACATGCAGTGGTTAGTTCATTGCATGCAATGCTATTAATTAGCAAATAAACATTAAGTTCTCTTGTTTTTCCCTCCTTCTTGGTCACGGTGCACAACCAAAGATGACTTACTCCCTCCGTCCGGTGAAGAGTGTACATCTACTCGCATGTTGCCGCCCAATAGCCAATGCCATGTCCCCTGCGAATGTAGAAGCTTCCCTCCCTCGTCTTAGCTGGTTCGCGCATTTTCCCTTATTTTAAGCCGCCTGCCCACATATAGAACCGCCTCGCGCTGGCCAATTCCTCTCCAAACACCTAGGGAGGCGGTTGAACCGAACAAGTCTAACTTGTTTCTAGTGGGTACGTTGATGTGGCATCGATTCCTCCGTCCTGGTTTATTGGTCCCCATTGTATATTGTGTCAAATTTTGACTATAGATTGAACTAACAAAACGTTCGTGCATGTTACCAAAAATTATATCATTGAAACTATGTTGAAATACGAATCCAACGATATAATTTTTGTTGACATGGATTTACATTTTGTTAGCTAAATATTTGGTCAAAATTTGGCACTAACTACAAAGGTGGCCTATAAACCAGGACGGAGGTAGGATGTGAGAGTGGAAGGTGGGCCCTGTATTGATGAAATAGCACATCTTTGTATCTTAGGTTGTGCACCATGACCAAGGAGGAGGGGAAAACGAGAGAACTTAAATGTTTATTTGCTGATTAATAGCATTGCATGCAATGAACTAACCACTGCATGTCGTGTTTGGTAGTCTCAAGTCATTAAAAGTATGCACACCCACATCTCTTATTGGTTGATATGTCAAGAAACAAGAAACGAGGTAGAAGTTAATGCACCGCGCCTAAGTGTTTTGAGATTATTTGGTTTTCGTAAGATGACACCTAGACGGAGGGAGTATTATACTTGAGGGCTACAAGGTTGGCTATAGATTACGTGGCAATGTCATGTAGCCATCAGCTAGCTATACTATTAACCATGCTCTTATAATACTCCTATATTTAAGAACGGAGGGAGTAGTTGGCATGCATGATACTACCTATAATACTCCCATTATAACCAGCCTGGTAGAATTAAAATACCTAATCTAAATGGTCACCGCCCAATCTCTTTGTCCTCCTCCAGCATCCGGCAGAAGAAGAATCGAGCAAGACACCGGCTGTATTCGCCGGCATCGCCTCGGCGGTGGCCTTCATGGGATACAATCGGCGGCGGCCTCCCGTGTTCTACTTTTCCTCGATGATGGCGGCGGGCGGGGATGTGCTGCCCGTCACCTCGTCCACATCTGCGTAGCCGCATCACCTCATCGACATCCGCGGTGGCTTCTTTCTCTGCCTGCATGTCGCAGCTACGCGCGCGTCGACGGCGGATGGCATAGTCGCAGACACTGGAGGCGCTGTACGACGCGGCAGTGTCGAGGGCAGCGACGATGCTCGTGCCTCCGTGCTCCCCGACAAGCCGGTGTGGAGCAAGTCGTCACTCTTCCTCGAGCTGTATTGGAGAGGCCAGCTGTGGAACCACGCGCTGGCTTAGTGCGGCAACTGCCTTCGACGGGCTAGGCGAGGTAGGTGGAGAAGCGAGCTGCAGGGCTCGGCGGGCCACCCAGACGGCTTTTATGCCAGAGAACTGCTCTTCCTACTCGTCGGATGCCGCCGAAAGAGTGGACAAAATGGTGGAAGGAGGAGCTTGGCCGGCGTCCTGCTCCTGAACAGACGTGTGTGGCCCGAGTTGGTTTCTCGCATTCCACGCGGGTTTCTATATCTATATATATACTACTATATAGTGTACCAATTTTAAGTAGGACTAAGAACATCAATCATAACCGTTGATCTGCTAAATCCAACGGCCAATATCAATAGGATTCGCATGAACAGTACACTGCTGCTACCTCACCTGTGTTCTAGAACAATCAAGATGGAGGGATGTGATGGTTACTTGTCCGTTTATTTTATCAGGCCACTTATTACTGGGAGTGGTTGGGTTTTGTGATATGACGGATTTACTGTCGCGTCACGAGCGGGGTGAGACTCGCGTGCAGCGCCGCCCTCTACACTAGTACTACAACGGTCGTGGTTTATTAGTCCCCCATTGAATTTGACTGAAGATTTAACTGACAAAATGTTAGTGCATGTCAACAAAAACTATATCGTTGGATTCGTATTTGAACATAGTTTCCAATGATATAATTTTAGGTGACATGCATCAGCATTTATCGTACTATATTTAATGTTAGTTCAATTTTTGGTCATACTAATCTATAGTAAGGTGCCCGTGCGTTGCACGGAACAGTAAAATGCATTGGTCGGGGAGTTGTTTATTTTGAGAAAGGATATGAGGGTCATCTCATGTGTAAAGGGTAGGTTTCTTCGGATATTATTTCATCTCTAGAGCTCACAAACATCCGGGTGAAATAGATAAAAAAGTATCTTTTGCAAACAAAAGCGTTCAACTGTTCAACCTGCATCCAAAACTTGTGAAGAAATAACACTTATTGTGCTTTGCAAGAAATGATCTTTAAGAATTAGTTTTTGAGTATCCATTGTTATACATGTTGGCTACAGATGACATGGAACTTTCTTATAGTCAATAGTTGGCTATACTATTAAGTATTAACCATGCCCTTATACACCTAGACGGAGGGATTAAATCAGGATGACTTGGAAGGGGGCAGAGGAGATGTAAGAAATGGTTCATCATAAGTCTTTCACCAGTACTGTAGTAAAAATTTCATACATGGAAGATTCTAGACTAAACCATAAATGGATACACTTTTATTCATGCGCGATACTCCAATAGAGCAAGATCATGCATGGAAGTCTCCACATGCTTACGTAGCGGATTACATTGAACAAAGACTAATGATCAACATTTAACTTGGTAATGCATATGTCCAGGTGAACCTCCTTGGAGTCCCCGTGCACCGTGTTGGGGGCCAAATCATACCATGCGTCTTCCATGTCCACATCAGCGGGAAGGTCCCAGCTCGGCACAGTCGTAGTCAGCTTGATGTAGCTAGTGTCGCCGCCCACGTACCTCCGAGGGGTAGTAACAGTGAGCACGCACCCCTACATCGGCCTCGTGTCAGTGTCAGCGTCAGTGGCGTCGCCCCTGACGCACACTATAGAAACGGGGCGGCGGCCCGCGTGGGCCTCGCCGGTGCCCACGATCAAGAGGAAGACACTGCCGTCCTCCTGCGAGACTAGCAGGCGGCGGTGATCCTCCAGGCACGGTGAACGGGTAGCACGTCTCGTACTTGATGTTCTCCACCAAGGGCCAGTAGTGATCGCCGCATGCCTGCGTGAGGTGATGCAGGATGTCCGCCGGCGAGCCCCAAAATGGCATCGGGCACTCATAGCAGTAGATGAAGGGCTCCTTGGAGGCATCGACCAAGCCGTCCATGAAACGGGAGTGGTTGTAGGGTACGGTGTGCCAGTTGAATACATGAGCAAGTTACTACGAGATTTAGTCTGAATAAGCACAAAATAAATCATGACGGCTATAACAGAGATTAAACTAATCATGTGGACTAGCATAGTAGATGAACAAATCGAATCTAGGACACAGACTAGAAACATGAATTCTATCACGATTTCGACAGGAAGGACAGAAACACATACGGTGCAATGGGAGCAGCACCGTTGGTGTTGAGATTGTCGCCCATGTCGTTGAGGAAGACGTTCCCGAGGTCGGGGAAGAAGTCGTCATCGGTGAAGTCGTTGCTGCCAGCAGTCGCGAGAGTGCGCTCCCCAAATTTCAACAGCGCCCGCCGAATGGAACGCAGGAGGGAGTGGCTGTAGGGGATGTTGCGTCCGCCGAATGGAGCGCGGGAGTAGAGCCCACGAAGCAGTAGATGGTGCTCCTCCCTAGTCTCTACTCTTATCTCTATCTCTACTACTCTTCTTTGTTTTTTATAATATACTAGTAGTAGCTGTCAAATCGAATAGTACTGCGCCGTCCGCTGCACGCCCGGCTGAACACGCCTCCTCGCCTCCATCAAACCCCTCCGTTAAACCTGCATAACTAGCTCATAACTAGCTCCAATGGGTTGTGTTGCCACATGACCACCAGATGGTTTGATTGAGTCCAGTCGAGATGGTTTAGTAGGAGAATGTGGATATTTCTCAACTAATAAAACATCTTCAAATTGGCATCCTGATGTATCGTCTCTAGTGGTTAGCGAAGAGTTCATGTTCTTTTATTTGTTTATAGGCGGGCAGGCGGCAAAAAACAGGGGAAAACGCGCAAGGTTCCTTGCAGACGCTCCACCGCGAGGTTCCTTGCTCCTTCTCGGTCGTCGGGAATCTATGTTCTTCCACTCTCTTTTTTACGTGAGCTTTGTTCATCCTTTTGCCAACACGCGAGACATCTAGCATCAAGGTGCACGTGTCATGCAAGAAAATGGAGATAATCAGATAAGCAGTGCATAAGTGAGTCGTGCACTTTGATGGCACCTACTACTACTACGCAATATTTTTTCTCCTCGATGGCACGTGAATAGTGCACGTACTCAACAAAGGAGCACGGGATGGTAGCCATGACATGGCCAGCCCTTTTTTGGAGAGAGTACGTACTACTAAATAACTTTGATGTGTCCCGTCAACTCGCAGATCGACGAGAAGCTTGCTTACTACGCCTTATCCCTCGCCAACGCGTGCGCTGTGGCTCTCAGCACGAGGAGAAACTTTTGCTTACAAGCGGTGGACGTGCAGCAATTCATTTGGTGTCAAATTGCCAGAAGTACTACTGTAGTACCACCATTATTGTTCGACTTCCGGAAGAGGCGAAGAGCCAAGCGCAAGGTCACCTACTAACCTTAGGCTAGCCATAGTGGGAGTAACATAACTACATAAGTAGGAGTACCTCCTTTTTTTATTCTACAAACAACCACACATGAATATTGGACGGTAGCAGCACAGCAACTGAATCAAAAATCGAAACCTTCCTGCCCGGCGCCAGCTTAGCCCGCTGCTCCACATTGATGGCAAGTTAGGGCGACACGATCTCTCACTGCTTCCGCCATTGAAGCGGTGCGCCGACTGAGGGCACCGCCCGCTGCACGCCCGACATTTCAGACTACACATACTTTATGAGACAAAAGGTGGGGCCATTATTAATGATATAGTATTATACTAAAGGGACTAACTATTGTAAGCAGGCTATGTATTAGGTTGGTTCTAGATGATGTGTCAACTTCATATAGCCGGATGTTGGCTATACTATTAACCATGCTCTAAGTGTGGTGTGAGTCGGAAAATTTATTAAGTCATTAATTAATAATTAACAGACGCCTTAATTACTCAGCCGTTTCTGATTCTTTTGGATAGTGGGGCTATTATTGACTTCGACGTGGGGTTTGGGCCAAAGGCCTACTATTATACTTGGTCTTACTAGCTCGCACGACCGACCTGACAGGCTCTATCCTAGCCGCCGCTGTATCATATGGTTTCGCACCGTTCCAGATCTTAGCGACGCCATGCAATTCTTCTCCATCCCTCCTTCCGGCGTGCACCGCGAGAAGGGACAGCGGTCCTCCAAACCCCGCCTTTCGTGATCCTGTATGGGAGAGGGGCGATCAGGTTTTTGGGGAGCACACTCCTGTGACTGCTGACAGCGACGACTTCCTCAACGACAGCCTTCTTCCCCGACCTCGGTAACCTCTTCATCAACGACATGAGTGACAACATCAACCACAGTGGTTCTGCTCCCGCTGTACAGTATGTGATTCTGTCCTCCTGGTTTAGTCCGCATCATTACTTTGATCTTTGCAATTGTCATCATGATCTATTTACAGTTGATTCGGATTACATCTCATAGTAAATTGCTCATATATTCAACAATCCAATCCAAAAGCCTGATTATAGCAATTTACTCCGAGTGGTTTTGCTGCGCTTTTGAAGCCGCCTACTTTTAAGGGGGTGCAATATAAAAGGTGGCGCACAAGAGCAGTATATTGGTTTCAGATCATGTGCTGCTATGACGCCACTAAGGGTAAGCCTGAGGGCGATCTTAATCCTACACAGCAGGAAGCTTTTGAGAACATGGATACCCTCTTCAAAGCCGCCCTGCTGAGTGTTATTGACGATTCCATTGTGGATTCATATATGTCGTTTGACAGCGGCAAAGACATGTGGGCTGCGCTCGAGGCCACCTTTGGGGCCTCAGGCGCTGGCAACGAGTTGTATGTCATGGAGCAATTCTGTGACTACAAGATGACTAATGAGCGCTCTGTTGTTCAGCAGACTCATGAGATACAGTCACTCGCTAAGGAACTTGAGTACTTCAAGTGTGTGTTGCCGGACAACTTTGTTGCTGGGACCATCATTGCCAAGCTTCCACCTTCGTGGAACGATTTTGCTACTTCTCTGAAAAACAAGAGACATGATTTTTCCATTTCGGATCTCATTAGCACTCTTCATTTTGAAGAGAAGGCGAGAGCAAAAGACACACGTGCTCGGGTCGCTGAGGGAGCTTCTAGTGCCCACATGGTACACGAGAAGAACTTCCAGCCCAACCAGCCCCAAAACAACAAGAACAAATCTCAACGGAAAGGCAAGTTCGATGCAAAGAACAAGCCGTCACATTCTACCAACTTCAAGAAGAATTCTCATAACAGGAAGGGATACAAACCTCAATTTTGCTAGCACCGCACAAAACTTATATGGCTGCATCTACCTGCTATCAGCTAACCTCATGGTGCTCCAGGTATTCCTACATTCGTAACTAGGTGCAATGACCACCGCAAGATGAAATAAGCTTAATTATTCGTACGTTGACTTGCTGATTGCAGTGCGGAACAATCCTGTCATGTGTGGAGTAGCAAACAAGCAGTGCAGCCGAAGGTGGAAATCAACCAAGGACTTATGAAATTATATATAATCTTCCTCAGGCAGGTCAATACCCCCTTCGTCCAGATGATCATGTTTTGTCATGCCGAGCTATTGATATGTGCTACTGTTTTGCAACACCGTTTAAGTATAGCTATTGTTTTCCTATCTTTTCAGATTCAGGACAATGAAGATGATTTCAGGGGAACTGCACAATATGGAGTCATGTTGAGTCATCTCTATTGCCTCATGTGTTTGCTGCAAATGTGTCAGCATCAATTGCAAGATGAGGCAGCTAGCTAGCTGTGGAGTTGCCAACATGCTCAAAGTGCTCGCAACATTGAGAAGAAACAAGCATGCCCAGGAAATTAATGCGTGCGCAGGGAGGCCCTTTGCTCAGAGAAGCATCGACCGATTTTCTTTATTTCCACACCTTCTCACAGCTTTGTATTGGTTATAGTATGGTGAATCATTGAGATGCATAAACATGTTGAACTTTTGTTCTTCTGAATGTTAGTATGCATACCGTATCTTCTGAAGCTTAGTTTAATGTAAATGTTGACTAGCCTGTGAACCTTCACAATCTAGTAAGTATATTGTAGGCCTGTTATTTGACACCTCACTTTGCCGCGCTACGCGACCAGTGTGAGTGTCTGCATCTAGTACCGCATCCTCTAATTTGGTGGATGCCAAGTTGAAAAAGGTTACCGATGAGTAGCCATAAGCTGGAGGCGTCTCTTTTTTTCTTTCGAATGGGCAATAAATTGGAGAGTGTCTCAGGCTGCCTCTAGCACGAGGCCCTCCAGTACGAAACATGAGTAGCCGACTGGGCCGATACAAAATCCTATCCATCTTAAAGCCCTTTTTTTGTTTTTTGCGAGGAGAAGCCCATATTTCTTGAAGAGGGGGCGATCCCAGGAAAACTCTCCTTCCTCCTCGCTTCCACTTACGCTTCCGTCTCGCCCCAATTCCCCCCGCTCCCCATCTTCCTCACTCTTCCAGAAAACCCCCGCTCACCTTCTTCCTCACTCGTACAGAAAACACCTTCTCCTCTTCTTCCACTCCTACAAAAAAAACCAGCCCTCCTTCTTCCCCACTCGCACTGCCACTAGGCTCGTCTCTGGCTACTCTGCTCAAACCCGTGAGCTCGGCGCGACGCCCACAAGGAAAATGGAGTCGGCTGGAAGAAGATGAGGCTCCCGCCAGCGGCGACGCCAGTTGTAGATCCCACACCCGGCATCGCGGGGAGAAGCGGCGAGCCCCCCCACCCGGATCTGAGGAACCGGTAGAATCTCCGGTGGACCGCGTCAGCGATCTCTCAGACGTCATCCTTGAGGAGATCATCTCGCTTCTCCCCACCGAGGATTGCGGCCGCACACAAGTCCACTGAACTCGGTGGCGCCCTCTATGGCACACCGCGCCCCTCAATCTCGACTGTCGTCAGATATCTGTCCTTCCTGAATTTGATCTCCTCAGAGCCATCATCTCCTCTCACCAGCAGGGACCCGTTCAACGGCTCTGCATCCCGACACACTACCTGCTATCCATACCCGGCATGGTGGATGCTTGGCTGACATCCCCTGAATTCAGAAAACTCCAACAGTTTGAGTTCTACCATTACCACGAAAGTTTCATACCACGAACACACCAAGAATTCGTGCCCACACCACCGTTGTCCATCTCGCGGTTTTCCTCCTCTCTCCACACCGCCACCTTCTCCCGGTGCCATCTACCAGATGATCTGGTACAAATGCTTCGACTCTCACTCCTAAAAAAACTTTCGCTTGTGATGGTTTATCTGTCGGAGGCCTCACTGCACAGCATCATCCACTCTAGTTGCCCTGTCCTAGAGCGCTTGCTGATTGTTTTGGGAATAGAAATCCCCATCAGTTGTCTCCAAATAAAGTCGCCTCACCTTAAAAGCATTGGAATTTGTTTTGAAGGACAGCAACTCATCATCGAAGATGCCCCTTCACTTCAAAGGTTGCTCCTTGATAATTGTTATAAACCTTTGCAAATAACTGTTGTCTCTGCGCCCAAACTGGAGACCTTGGGTGTAATTTGTGATTCGTTTAATGATCACAGGAAGTTGGTGTTTGGCTCCTCACTTTTTCAGGTACCATATATTATCATCTACACTTTTGTAATCATAAGTTGCATTTTTCATTTGTGCACATAAGTTTTATATCATCTTGGAGTACACTTTGGGTACTAATATTATGTTATATGCTCAATGAAGAGTTCGTCCATGGATAGCCTATCAATGCTGCTTGATTCTGTCAAGATCTTATATATCAGAATGTCTAGTTTTGATCTAAACATAATTATTGGCTTGCTGTGGTGCTTTCGATCTCTGGAGAATTTATATATAGAGGTGATGATTTCATGCACATTGAAAGCCCGTATATATTGTACTAGAATTAACCGTTCAGCTGTCGCTCTTTCGGCATACTCTTTTTTCAGACCTTAACTGTTTTCAATCTTCATGTCTACTTAGGTACTGCGACCACATGGAGAAAAACGTATAACCAATCGGTGGCGTAATAAGCACCAGGATTTTCTCAGTTCTCATTACATTCGTTTGAGGACAATAACGATGGAAAGATATGCATCCAATCAGGCAAACAGAAGCTTTGTCACATTCTTCCTGTTGAATGTGAGGTTACTATTGTCCATGAGGCTTAAGTTTTACCGCAAGAGATTTCTCACGGACGGACACATTGAACAAAAAAAGAAGTTTCAGGTGGACAAATGGGCTTCTAAACGTGCCCGGCTTCTATTTACAACAAGTTGTAGTCATCCTGAAATAAATTTTTTTGCACAGGATGTTGATTTTATGGATCAAACCGATCCATTTGTTTGTGACTGCGAAAAAGAGTGGTTGGGTTAGATGTTACTGCCATGTTCAATCTAGGTTTTGTCTAAAATTTTGATGAACAAGTAATCCTTGGGCTTTTTGTACCGTTTGTAAGCTTGAGTTGCATGTTGTTGCCCTCGTACTCCCCCCCACCTGCCACTACACTGCCGCATCTTCCACCTGCCACTACATTGCCGCATCTTCCCTTTGCAATGAAAATATCTGGGTCTCCCTCCTTAAGCTTCGTCGGCTCGTCTGCTCCAGTGCCGGCAACCCCCGAATCCACGAATCCCCATTCCCGCACCCCCTTCTTGCAAAGATGACACCATGGAAACGCTTCGTGAAGGCCTGTACGATGCCCCCCGAGCGCTGCCGCCTGCGCCGAGAGCGCGGCCGCCTACGCCGAGAGTGCCGCCGCATCCGCATTGAGCGCGGCCACTTCCGCCGAGAGGGCGTCTGCGGCAGCCGACAGGGCAGCTGCAGCAGCCGAGACGGCTGCAGCTGCTGCTGCGATGGTGGCTGCAAATGCTGAGAGCGCTCGAGCTGCTGTCCGTGCCGCTGATGTCGCCCTGGCCCGGGTCGAGGCCATCCACGCCAAGATCGAGGATGCACACGCCAAGATATTCCAGGCCACCTCGGACTCCAGCATGCAACCCACGGCTGAAAAGGCGGCGGTGGCCATGGAGCACTTGCTTCCTCATGAGGTCGTCGAGCGGGAGCTGGAGATGCAGGAGGTGGCGGAGATCGAGGAGCGCCGGGAGGAGTTGCGCGTGACCAAGGTCGAGGTAGAGAAGAGTCTGTCCATCCAGGAATCGGCGGTTGAGTACCAACGCGAGCTCTAGCGCAGCCACTACTACGAGTATTACAACCTTGAGGGCGGCGCCGAGGACGAGGACGAGGACGCGGTCGACTTTAGCAAGGGGGACGCGGAGTCCACCAACGGCGACATGTCGCCAGGACAAGTCATCGACGTCTCATCTCACACCGGCGATGCATAGGCTAGCGTGGCGGCGGATTTGTTAAAATTACACAACGAGCGGATAACACCCGGGACCCAGTAGCTCGCCCAGTTGTTTTTTTAGTTTCAGAGACGGAGCTCAACTGCGCGTTGTGCGGGGGCTGTGGCCCGTCTAGCCCACACTTACGCTTTTATTTAAGCACATGACGAGCCCAGTTGATATCTTTTTTCTTTCTGAAAATGGCTAGCCCAGTTCTTTTTTTTAGAATACCAAAACCGAGGCCTACTTGCTTTTCTCAGCCCTGCTAGGCAGCAAATCTTTCAAGACGAGGAGGGAGGGATTTAAGTAGTAAGAAATGGGCTTCCCCGGAAAATGGGCTATAAGTTGTAAGAAATGGGCTGTAAACTTTTAAACCAAAGCCAACAGGCAATTACATTAAAATATCATTTTTTCTGGATTTCCCTACTCTCTACTCTTATAAAAACCAAAGCCAACTGGCAATTACATTAAAATATCGTCTTTTCTCCCACAAGATAAACTACTCATACAAATGCATCTTCATGTTTCGTGCAACGCACGGGCATCTTGCTAGTTAAGATTTTAAATTTCATTCATTTTTTGTGGAGAATTGTTTTTTTAATTATATTTTGATATAATTTTTAAAAATTATTTTTAACGCGACTCGAAATTTCTTGATTAAAAGAGTTCGGACCCCACCAAAATATGCAAAAATTCGTTGAATTTTTTAGCAGTGCCCAGAATATATGGTCTGTAATGCTAATAAAAAGAACATGGGCTTCAGATATCCTTAAGAATTAGCAAATGGGCTGTAAATTATTGAAAATAATGGCTAATGGGTTGTATGTTATTTTCCACAGATTTGGAGGCTGACTTCTGGGCCTACTAGGTTGACGATGACGATGTCCTAATTTTTTTTGACGTGTACGCAAGGCTTTGTCAACTTAGTCAACACAGAGCAGTGATTGTTGGATGTCCATCCAATGGCCGCCGTGCTTCTTCAATCTCTGATCTTCCTGCTCCAGCCGCCTAAACCAGCGCCGGCGGGACTGCCTGTTCCCTCCCCCCGTGGCTGGCTGTGCTGCCGCCAGGCCATCCCTCTACCCACCTGCACATCCTGTTATTATCCGGCGACGTCAGCCTCACCTCGCAGCCGACCAGTCAGCGCTCGTACACCCCTCAGCGTGGGCATCCGCTGCGGTGGTGATACGTCTCCAACGTATCTATAACTTTTTATTGTTCCATGCTATTATATTATCTGTTTTGGATGTTTAGGGGCTTAATTATGCACTTTTATATTATTTTTGGGACTAACCTATTAACCCAGAGCCCAGTGCCAGTTTCTGTTTTTTCCCTTGTTTCAGTGTTTCGCAGAAAAGGAATATCAAACGGAGTCCAAACGGAATGAAACCTTTGGGAGCGTGATTTTTGGAACGAACGTGATCCAGGAGACTTGGAGTTGAAATCAAGGAAGCTTCGAGGTGGCCACAAGGCAGGGAGGCGCGCCTGCCCCCCTGGGCGCGCCCCCACCCTCGTGGGCCCCTCGTGGCTCCCCTGACCGACTTCTTTCGCCTATATATATATATATATATATATATATATATATATATATATATATATATATATATATCCATATACCCTAAAAACTTCGGGGAACAGAATAGATCGGGAGTTCGCCGCCGCAAGCCTCTGTAGCCACCAAAAACCAATTGGGACCCTGTTCCGGCACCCTGCCGAAGGGGGGATCCCTCACCGGTAGCCATCTTCATCATCCCGGCGCTCTCCATGATGAGGAGGGAGTAGTTCGCCCTCGGGGCTGAGGGTATGTACCAGTAGCTATGTGTTTGATCTCTCTCTCTCGTGTTCTTGATTTGGCACGATCTTGATGTATCACGAGCTTTGCTATTATAGTTGGATCTTATGATGTTTCTCCCCCTCTACTCTCTTGTAATGGATTGAGTTTTCCCTTTGAAGTTATCTTATCGGATTGAGTCTTTAAGGACTTGAGAACACTTGATGTATGTCTTGCATGTGCTTTTCTGTGGTGACAATGGGGTATTCACGTGATCTACTTGATGTATGTTTTGGTGATCAACTTGCGGGTTCAGTGACCTTGTGAACTTATGCATAGGGGTTGGCACACGTTTTCATCTTGACTCTCCGGTAGAAACTTTGGGGCACTCTTTGAAGTTCTTTGTGTTGGTTGAATAGATGAATCTGAGATTGTGTGATGCATATCATATAATCATACCCACGGATACTTGAGTGACATTGGAGTATCTAGGTGACATTAGGGTTTTGGTTGATTTGTGTCTTAAGGTGTTATTCTAGTACGAACTCTATGATAGATCGAACAGAAATAATAGCTTCGTGTTATTTTACTACGGACTCTTGAATAGATCGATCAGAAAGGATAACTTTGAGGTGGTTTTGTACCCTACAATAATCTCTTCGTTTGTTCTCCGCTATTAGTGACTCTGGAGTGACTCTTTGTTGCATGTTGAGGGATAGTTATATGACCCAATTATGTTATTATTGGTGAGAGAACTTGCACTAGTGAAAGTATGAACCTTAGGCCTTGTTTCCTAGCATTGCAATACCGTTTACGCTCACTTTTATCATTAGTTACCTTGCTGTTTTTATATTTTTAGATTACAAAAACCTATATCTATCATCCATATTGCACTTGTATCACCATCTCTTCGCCGAACTAGTGCACCTATACAATTTACCATTGTATTGGGTGTGTTGGGGACACAAGAGACTCTTTGTTATTTGGTTGCAGGGTTGCTTGAGAGAGACCATCTTCATCCTACGCCTCCCACGGATTGATAAACCTTAGGTCATCCACTTGAGGGAAATTTGCTACTGTCCTACAAACCTCTGCACTTGGAGGCCCAACAACGTCTACAAGGAGAAGGTTGCGTAGTAGACATCAAGCTCTTTTCTAGCGCCGTTGCCGGGGAGGTGAGTGCTTGAAGGTATATCTTTAGATCTTGCAATCAAATATTTTAGTTTCTTGTTTTATCACTAGTTTAGTTTATAAAAGAAATGAGTTTGCCTCATACGCTTCATCTTTTTAATATCTTTCGTAAGTATGATAGAAAGGAAAATTGTGCCAAAGTTTTAGAAGAAGAATGCATTAAAATGTTTGGCACTAAATCTTTGAATGATGAGCATGATTCAATATTGTTAGTATGAACTCTTTGAATATCCATAGTACTAATGATGATTGCACTAGTTATGATGAAAATATCTCTTATAAGCATGTCGATTTTTGTGGAGTGCATACAGTTTGCAAGTACATAGCAAACAGGGAAGATAGATTTTGCAAGAGGCATAAGTATTTGGAAACTAAATGGTTGCAAGAAAGGCTAGATGTTTGTGCTAAAAATTTAAACTTTCTTAGCCGTACTTGTGAACTTTGCAATGAACATGATCATTTCAGTACCCAATGCAAATTGTTTCATGATCGTATCGTGTCCAAAAATTGTGATGACTTGATTTCCCTTGCACATCATAATGAACTTAGTTTGCTCTTGGGTTATGAAGAAATGGAACGTATAACTAAGGTTATTCCAGAATTTGCCCTTGATAGAGTTCTTAATTTTGATCTAGAGGAAATTTATATGTATTGTGCAGTGAATTGCATTGAAAATCCTTATATTGCCAATTACATAAAGAAAAGAAAACAAATAGAAGATGAAGAGAATACTAACGAAAGGGAAGAGACTTCCCAGTATTCTCCTATTATTTCTTATGATGAATCAGGTAACGAGGAGGAGCCTTCTATTCAACCAATCTCATTAATAAGGAGCTCCAAAAAGAGGATTGAACCCACACATGACGTGAAGAAGAAAAAGAAAAGATGGAGAATCAAAGGTAGAAAGGTATCTCTCCCAAATGTTGTTGCTCCTATTACTCATTGTGATGATAATAATTGCTATACTATTGGTGCTATCCATACTATTAATGATGAGAGTGATTATGCTGATGATATGAAAAGGCCCAAGCTTGGGGATGCTGTGTTTGATGAGAATGACATGTTTGAGAATATATTTGCTGCAATTAATGTTTGTCCCAAGCTTGGGGATGCTACGTTTAATGAAGATGATATTTTTAGTCTCCCAAGTTTTGATATGCAAATTTATAATGATGATAGCATGCCTCCTACTTATGATGATTATATTGATGAAAGTGGGTTTGGAAGAGTGTCAACTTTAGGAAGTAATGATCCCACTATTTTGGAGGGTGTTGAATCTTATTGTTACAATTATGAAAGTGGATTTGGAGAGGTCATGACTTTATTTAGTAATGATTCCACTATCTTGGAAGAGGTTTCAATCGATTATGATGAGAACAAAGTTGCTACTTATGACGATTATTGTGATGAAACTTATGCTATAAAAAGTGGTGATGATTATATTTATAAAACTTGTCATGATTATGATTACCCTTTTTCTGAACATTACTCTTTTAATGTGGAAACAATTTATAGTATTCGAGTCTCTTATTATACTCCCACTATTCCGAATGAGAAGAATTTTGCTTATGTGGAGAGTAGTAAAATTTCTATGCTTGAGCATCATGAAAATAATGCTTTATGTGATGGTTATATTGTTGAATTCATTCATGATGCTACTGAAAATTATTACGAGGGAGGAATATATGCTTGCAGGAATTGTAATAATATCAAGTTTCCTCTCTATGTGCTTAAAGTTTTGAAGTTATACTTGTTTTGCCTTCCTATGCTAGTTGATTATTGTTCCATAAGTTGTTTGCACACAAAATCCCTATGCATAGGAAGTGGGTTAGACTTAAATCTGCTTGCCATGTGTTTCATGATGCTCTCTTTATGTTTCAATTCTTATCTTTTATGTGAGCATCATTGAAATCATCATGCCTAGCTAGGGGCGTTAAACGTTAGCGCTTGTTGGGAGGCAACCCAATTTTATTTTTGTTACTTGCTTTTTGTTCCTGTTTAGTAATAAATAAATCATCTAGCCTCTGGTTAGATGTGGTTTTATGTTTTAATTAGTGTTTGTGCCAAGTAAGACCTATAGGATCTTCTTGGATGATAGTTATTTGATCTTGCTGAAAATTCCAGAAACTTTCTGTTCACGAAAACAATTGTTAAAAATCACCAGAACGTGATAAAATACTGATTCTAATTGCAGAAGATCAATAATCAAATTATCTAGGTCGTCCTGTTTTGGCAGATTTTTCTGAGTTCCAGAAGTTTGCGTTTGATACAGATTACTACAGAATGTTCTGTTTTTGACAGATTCTGTTTTCTATGTGATGTTTGCTTATTTTGATGAATCTATGAGTAGTATCGGAGGGTATGAACCATAGAGAAGTTGGAATACAGTAGATATTACACCCATATTAATTTAGAATGAGTTCACAACCGTACCTAAGTGGTGATTTATTTTCTTATACTAACGGAGCTTACGAGTTTTCTGTTAAGTTTTGTGTTGTGAAGTTTTCAAGTTTTGGGTAAAGATTTGATGGACTATGGAATAAGGAGTGGCAAGAGCCTAAGCTTGGGGATGCCCAAGGCACCCCAAGGTAATATTCAAGGACAACCAAGAGCCTAAGCTTGGGGATGCCCCGGATGACATCCCCTCTTTCGTCTTCGCTCATCGGTAACTTTACTTGGAGATATATTTTTATTCACCACATGATATGTGTTTTGCTTGGAGCGTCATTTTATTTTATTTAGCTTTGCTTGATGTTTGAATAAAATACCAAGATCTGAAGTTCTTAAATTTTAAAGAGTCTTCACATAGTTACATAATTATTCAACTACTCTTTGATCTTCACTTATATCTTTCAGAGTAGTTTGTCATTTGCTCTAGTGCTTCACTTACATCCTTTTAGAGCACGACGGTTGTTTTATTTTGAAGAAATAGATGAACTCTCATGCTTCACTTATATTATTTTGAGAGTCTTTAGAACAGCATGGTAATTTGCTTGGGTTATAAAACTAGTCCTAATATGATGGACATCCAAGAGGGATATGATAAAAACTTTCATATAAAGTGCATTGAATACTATGAGAAGTTTGATTCCTTATGATTGTTTTGAGATATGAGGATGGTAATATTAGAGTCATGCTAGTGGATTAGTTGTGAATTTGAGAAATACTTGTGTTAAAGTTTGTGATTCCCATAGCATGCACGTATGGTGAACCGTTATGTAATGAAGTCGGAGCATGATTTATTTACTGATTGTCCTCCTTATGAGTGGCGGTCGGGGACGAGCGATGGTCTTTTCCTACCAATCTATCCCCCTAGGAGCATGCACATAGTACTTCGTTTCGATAACTAATAGATCTTTGCAATAAGTATATGAGTTCTTTATGACTAATGTTGAGTCCATGGATTATACGCACTCTCACCCTTCCACCATTGCTAGCCTCTATTGTGCCGCGCAACTTTTGCCGGTACCATACACCCACCATATACCTTCCTCAAAACAGCCACCATACCTACCTATTATGGCATTTCCATAGCCATTCCGAGATATATTTCCATGCAACTTTCCACCGTTCCGTTTATTATGACACGCTCCATCATTGTCATATTGCTTTGCATGATCTTGTAGTTGACATTGTATTTGTGGCAAAGCCACCTTCATAATTCTTTCATACATGTCACTCTTGATTCATTGCATATTCCGGTACTCCGCCAGAGGCATTCACGTAGAGTCATATTTTGTTCTAAGTATTGAGTTGTAATACTTGAGTTGTAAGTAAATAAAAGTGTGACGATCATCATTATTAGAGCATTGTCCCAGTGAGGAAAGGATGATGGAGACTATGATTCCCCCACAAATCAGGGAGACTCCAGACTAAAAAAAGAGGCCGTAAAAAAAGAGAAAAAGGCCCAAACAAAAAAAAACAAAAAAAAGAGAGAAAAAGAGAGAAGGGGCAATGCTACTATCCTTTTACCACACTTGTGCTTCAAAGTAGCACCATGATCTTCATGATAGAGAGTCTCCTATGTTGTCACTTTCATATACTAGTGGGAATTTTACATTATAGAACTTGGCTTGTATATTCCAATGATGGGCTTCCTCAAAATGCCCTAGGTCTTCGTGAGCAAGCGAGTTGGATGCACACCCACTTAGTTTCTTTTGTTGAGCTTTCATACACTTATAGCTCTAGTGCATCCGTTGCATGGCAATCCCTACTCACTCGCATTGATATCTATTAATGGGCATCTCCATAGCCCGTTGATACGCCTAGTTGATGTGAGACAATCTTCTCCTTTTTTGTCTTCTCCACAACCACCATTCTATTCCACATATAGTGCTATGTCCATGGCTCACGCTCATGTATTACGTGAAGATTGAAAAAATTTGAGAACACCAAAAGTATAAAACAATTGCTTGGCTTGTCATCGGGGTTGTGCACGATTTAAATATTTTGTGTGATGAAGATAGAGCATAGCCAGACTATATGATTTTGTAGGGATAGCTTGCTTTGGCCATGTATTTTGCGAAGACATGATTGCTTTGTTAGTATGCTTGAAGTATTATTGTTTTCATGTCAATATTAAACTTTTGTTTTGAATCTTATGGATCTGAATATTCTTGTCACAATAAAGAAGCTTACATTTACAAATATGTTAGGTAGCATTCCGCATCAAAAATTCTGTTCTTATCATTTACCTACTCGAGGACGAGCAGGAATTAAGCTTGGGGATGCTGATACGTCTCCAACGTATCTATAATTTTTGATTGTTCCATGCTATTATATTATCTGTTTTGGATGTTTATGGGCTTTATTATGCACTTTTATATTATTTTTGGGACTAACCTATTAACCCAGAGCCCAGTGCCAGTTTCTGTTTTTTCCCTTGTTTCAGTGTTTCGCAGAAAAGGAATATCAAACGGAGTCCAAACGGAATGAAACCTTCGGGAGCGTGATTTTTGGAACGAACGTGATCCAGGAGACTTGGAGTTGAAGTCAAGGAAGCTTCGAGGTGGCCATGAGGCAGGGAGGTGCGCCTACCCCCCTGGGCGCGCCCCCCCACCCTCGTGGGCCCCTCGTGGCTCCCCTGACCGACTTCTTTCGCCTATATATATCCATATACCCTAAAAACTTCGAGGAACAGAATAGATCGGGAGTTCCGCCGCCGCAAGCCTCTGTAGCCACCAAAAACCAATCGGGGCCCTGTTCCAGCACCCTGCCGGAGGAGGATCCCTCACCGGTGGCCATCTTCATCATCCCGGCGCTCTCCATGACGAGGAGGGAGTAGTTCACCCTCGGGGCTGAGGGTATGTACCACTAGCTATGTGTTTGATCTCTCTCTCTCTCCTGTTCTTGATTTGGCACGATCTTGATGTATCGCGAGCTTTGCTACTATAGTTGGATCTTATGATGTTTCTCCCCCTCTACTCTCTTGTAATGGATTGAGTTTTCCCTTTGAAGTTATCTTATCGGATTGAGTCTTTAAGGATTTGAGAACACTTGATGTATGTCTTGCATGTGCTTTTCTGTGGTGACAATGGGATATTCACGTGATCTACTTGATGTATGTTTTGGTGATCAACTTGCGGGTTCAGTGACCTTGTGAACTTATGCATAGGGGTTGGCACACGTTTTCGTCTTGACTCTCTGGTAGAAACTTTGGGGCACTCTTTGAAGTTCTTTGTGTTGGTTGAATAGATGAATCTGAGATTGTGTGATGCATATCGTATAATCATACCCACGGATACTCGAGGTGACATTGGAGTATCTAGGTGACATTAGGGTTTTGGTTGATTTGTGTCTTAAGGTGTTATTCTAGTACGAACTCTATGATAGATCGAACGGAAAGAATAGCTTCGTGTTATTTTACTACGGACTCTTGAATAGATCGATCACAAAGGATAACTTTGAGGTGGTTTCGTACCCTACAATAATCTCTTCGTTTGTTCTCCGCTATTAGTGACTCTGGAGTGACTCTTTGTTGCATGTTGAGGGATAGTTATATGATCCAATTACGTTATTATTGTTGAGAGAACTTGCACTAGTGAAAGTATGAACCTTAGGCCTTGTTTCCTAGCATTGCAATACCGTTTACGCTCACTTTTATCATTAGTTACCTTGCTGTTTTTATATTTTTAGATTACAAAAACCTATATCTATCATCCACATTGCACTTGTATCACCATCTCTTCGCCGAACTAGTGCACCTATACAATTTAACATTGTATTGGGTGTGTTAGGGACACAACAGACTCTTTGTTATTTGGTTCCAGGGTCGCTTGAGAGAGACCATCTTCATCCTACGCCTCCCACGGATTGATAAACCTTAGGTCATCCACTTGAGGGAAATTTGCTACTGTCCTACAAACCTCTGCACTTGGAGGCCCAACAACGTCTACAAGGAGAAGGTTGCGTACTAGACATCAGGTGGCTTCGCCAGCTCCGGGTCGTTCCCTTCCTGGGCCTCGCCCTCGTCCACCGCGTTTGTGCTCTCGGCGCAGCGAGGTCAACATGGTCAACAAACAACAGCCATCGGAAGAGGCTGACAGTAGGGGTCCACACAAGGAAATGCCTCCTTATTACGCGCAAAATAATGATTCCTCCACCTCACAGCTGAGACCCACCGGAAGGGCCTCTGTATTTCTTGAAAAAAAATGTTCCCCCGCTGTCAACTCGGACCCACCAGCTATATCTTTGCACAAAAGGAAGTGCCTCCTTATTACGCACAAAAAAATGAATACTCCCCCTACTAGCTGGGACCCACCATTGTGGGAGGCTGACTTGTGGGCCTACTAAGATGACGGGGACGGAGGGCTTTGTCAACTTAGTCAATATGAACGATTTTAGCTCCAGTGACCGTACGATGTCCATCCAACGGCCGTAGTGCTTCTTCAACCTTTGGTCTTCTCGCTCCAGCCGCCCAAAGAAGCGCCGGTCGTGCCGCCTCCTCCTGCCTCCCGTGGTCGGCTGTGCTGCCGCGGAGGCCTCACCGCCCCTACTACTCCCACCGCTGGCCAGGCCATCCCTCCACTCACCCACACCCCCTGTTATTCTGCGGCGACGGCAGCCTCACACCAAAGCCGAACCAGTGAACCCTCGTACTCCTCTCCGCGTGGGCATCCACTGCCGCGTCTTCCCTGGCTCCGTGTCGTCCCCTTCCTAGGCCTCACCGTCGTCCACTGCCCTGGTGCTCTCGGCGCGGCGTGGTCAACATGGTCAAGGAAGGACTTCCATCAGAAGAGTATTGTACTTGGAGAGACTGACAACTGGGTCCACGGCCGCAGCAAGGAAGTGCCTCCTTATTACGCGCAAAATAATGATTCATCCACCTGACAACAGGGACCCACCGGATGGGCCACCGTATTTCACAAAAAAATGATTCGCCCCCCTGACTGCTGGGACCCACCAGCTACATCTTCGCACGCAAGGAAGTGCCTGACAGTCGGGACCCACCCGGTCGAAGCGTACATAGCGTTGTCATTATGGTCGCGAACGTGTACGTACATACTGGTTGATCGATCTGTCTGTAGGCTGCAACGATGAACCGTGGCCATGTAAGGAATGGCACGTGTCGTAGTAGAGGCACGCACGTAGCATGTACACATACGTACATCGATCAGGGTGCAAGAAAGTAAATACGGCCACGTACGTACATACAGGCGGGGTCTCGAATGCCTACTCACGCATACGTATGGCCAGGGCTCGTATACATGGCTGGGTCGGAACGGAGAAACTACATCGTCGTCGTGTTCATGGGGAGGCAACGGAATGTGTTGTGTTCATCGAGAGGCAACGGAACACATGCTATTCATCGGGAGCCAACCGGCTTGGACGGAACAGCCGATGGAAACGAGGCCTGACGTACCACAGAACGGAGGAAACGGCTTTGTGTTCTACCGGCCATGGTCGAAAACGGGATCCTATTCATCGGGAGGGGTCTGGCGTACCGCAAAACGGAGGAAACGGACCTCCTACGGTCGAAGCGGGGTCCTGTTGATCGGGAGGGGTGTGGCGTACCGCAAAACGGAGGAAACAGACTTGTGTTGGAGCGCTACGGTCAAAACGGGGGTCCTGTTCATCGGGAGGGGTGTGGCGTACCGCAAAACGGGACTCCACGTGATACTGTTCATCTCCACTGTCGACCTCCTCCCGCCTCCACAGGCTACTGTTCATCCACCATCGACCTCCTCCAGCCTCCACCTGCGACTGTTCATCCACGGGCTCCTGTTCAGCCTCCACCGCGCGCTCCTCCACCGGCTACTGTTCAACCAGCCCTCTCCACGGTGTCCTGTTCAACCACCCCTCCACGGGCTACTGTTCATCCAGCCCTCCACCGGCTACTATTCAACCAGCCCTCCACCGGCTACTATTCAACCAGCCCTCCACGGGGTCCTGTTCATCCAGCCCTCCACGGGGTCTTGTTCATCCACCGGCTCGATCGATCGGGGTCCTGTTCATCCAGTGGCAATGGCCTCTACTACCACGGGTTCCTGTTCATCCAACTCACCATTGGGAGCTGTTCATCCAAAGCCCCCAACAACGCTCACTGTTCATCCAGAGGCAGCATCGATCGGCTTTAGTTAGCAGCAGTAGCGAAGGAATCACTCAAGTTCAGTTAACAGCAAGGGATCGATCGATCGCTCGGGTTCAGTAACGCGTAGCCTGCAGTGCAATCGCTCGGGTTCAGTAACGCGTAGCCTGCAGTGCAATCGCTCGGGTTCAGTTAGAGCCCAACGCCTCGCTCGGGTTCAGTTAGAGTGCAACGCCTCGCACACACGCGTGTACGTACGAGAGAAACGCGCATCGCACGGCCCCCGACCACCCACCGTAACCGGGAACTCCCCCGATATTTTCCTCGCCCTCGCTTCTACCACGGTCTTCTCTGTCATGGACAGCCCAAAGAATGTCATGCAGCTGCGTCTCCGGCCCGCCCAGGACGAAAAGCCCATTTTCTGTCATGATTTTTTGTCATAGAAGTAGGAGCCCACCACATCTATGATGATACCAGGTTTTGTCACAATTATCGTCATAGAAGTGTCATAAGCATGACAGAAAAAAAATTCGTTCCGCCCAAAATGTCACGGATGTGTCTTTTTTTTGTAGTATACTATACTATTCTGCTCCTTGTCCCAAACAAGGTGAAGACAAAAATAACATGATGATTTTTCAAGAAGCATAAAAAAAATAAGAACAAAAATAATAGCAAACCTAGTATCAAAACCTAGCAATGTTGGAGCATTATATATTAAAAAAAGCACATAATGTCCCTGCCTTGAACAAACCCGCATATATTCAAATAAAACTACAACAAACCACCCTCCCTAGCCCCCTACCGATTTCAAGTTTTTCTAAGAAAATACCTCGTGTCCACCTTTCTTCAAACGTTTCGGGTGCCTCCCTTTTTCATCACGAGGAGCGGAGTCGGTGCCCCGTTTCCCCGCCCGTCCACCCCGAACAGGATTCTAACTCGTCCGCCCACGTTTGCGTCTGACATTCCTTGTCATTTGAGCGAGCCCCTCTTCTCCCTCATTTCCACCTTCATCATCAGTTCTTTGTGCAATCATTTTGCTTTTTGGGCCATTCTATAAAACAAAATACACAAGACCAGAAAAATGTCATGTTCAATTCTGCTTCTAGATAAAAATGTGTGAATTCACTGTCATTGGTGGGTAAAACAAAAAAGTTTCCCTGTTTAACATCTCCTAACTTCATTAAATTAGTACTATAAAATGCCTATTATTCCTGATGACACCTCATATGCTGTTGGGGCAACTTGGTGCTGAATCTAGGCAACTACAAAGTGTTTTGTAGCAACTTATAAGAATAAAAACAAGTAATAAGTAACTCTTTCATCATGAAACTTAATAAAAAAGAGTATGCCATCAGAAAATCATAAACAGAAAGCACATGAGCGGTTACGTGGTGGCGCTGGCACAAAAACGTCTTTCAAAAAGTGCTACTGGATGTAGAAAAAAAGCAATATTGCTTTATTTAATTGCAACTTCCACAGAAAAGAAGAGGTCCCATTACCCCTCTCATCTGGGTGATGTCATCTACATGGGCAACTATTTGTTCTATTTCCTTGCAGATGCCTGAGAAAAAATTGAGCAACTATTGTCATAGACCTATACAACTGCCCATGTAGATCCAAGCAACTCCACGACACCCAAACGACACCTCGCCTCTACCCTCCTCCCGAACCCCAGCCCCTGTCGTACCCCCACCCCCCAACTTGAGCAACTCCACGACACGCACACCACTAGGGATTTTGTCAAGACAAATTGTCGTAAACCACGCCTCTACCCTCCTCCCAAACCCCCAACCCCCACCGTACCCCAATCTCAACCGCCAACCTCAACCCCCCGACCCCAACCCTAGGCGACACGACCGCCATGGCAATGTCGTGTCCCGCGGATGCCATGGACAAGCCCCATGCTCGCCCCTCCTTGCGTGCGACGGAGACAACCCTATCGCACCGACACATCACCTAAACCCTAGGCCAAAAAGGAATAGGGACGGACCAACGCCAGGAGATGCGGGGATTACCTCCGCCAGTAGCCGCCATCGCGCCACGCCCACGAACGACCTCCGACGTCGGCGAATCCTCGGCGAACCCATGACCGCAGCCCCACGTTGGTCGTCCTCGCAGAGAGGAGCGGAGAACGGGAGGACAGTTTTGAATCAAAAATGGAGGAGGGAAGAGTTCGAATATGGAGGAGGTGATCGAGGCATGCGGGCGGTTTCAACTGGGAATTTAGGATGCGGGGCCCACCACTACACGGCACGTCCGACCTCTCTCCTACCACCACCTGGGTCGGGACGCTGCGGATCGCTCTGTTGCAATCACGCGCGATGGACAGCTGAGTGCGTGTTCTCGCGAACACCGAATCATGCAACTGCACGATTGAGAATTTGGGTTTTATTTTAGCCATATATTGGAGCACTAATGCACTATTTTAGGGCATCTACTAGTGTTGGAAGTTTTTGATGTCGTATAAAAAGTTTTGGGTGTTGTAAAATTTACACCAACCACATTTGGTGCCTTTTTTAGGGAAAGGCCTTCATGGCTAGTTTTATTAAAATTATGCAACGCTTACATCTTCCGCTAAAATACCAGTAATAAATTCCGGAGGTGAGTCCAACCACAAGCTTGGTGGATCAACACGTCCATTTTGAGTTAGCGCATGAGCGACCATATTAGATGCCCGGTTACAATGCTCTAATAAGGCCTTCCCGAAATCACTAAGAAGTGAGCGACAGACATCTAGTACTAGATTGTAAGTGCGGCTTGCCGCTGAAGGAAATATGCCCTAGGGGCAATAATAAAGTTGTTATTTTATATTTCCTTATTTGCGATAAAGGTTTATTATTCATGCTAGAATTGTATTGATCGGAAACTTAAATACATGTGTGAATACATAAAAAAAACCATGTCCCTAGTATGCCTCTACTAGACTAGCTCGTTGATCAAACATGGTTAAGTTTTCCTAACCATAGACATGTGTTGTCATTTCATAATGGGATCACATCATTAGGAGAATGATGTGATAGAAAAGACCCACCCGTTAGCTTAGCATAATGATCATTCAGTTTATTACTATTGCTTTCTTCATGTCAAATGCATATTCCTTCAACTATGAGATTATGAAACTCCCGGATACCAGAGGAATACCTTGTGTGCTATCAAACGTCACAACGTAACTGGGTGATCATAAAGATGCTCTACAGGTATCTCCAAAGGTGTTTGTTGAGTTGGCATAGATCAAGATTATGATTTGTCACTCCGAGTTTTGGAGAGGTATCTCTAGGCCCTCTCGGTGATACACATCATAAGCTTGCAAGTAAACGACTAAGGAGTTGGTCACAAGGTGATGTATTACGGAACGAGTAAAGAGACTTTCCGGTCACGAGATTGAACTAGGCATGAAGATACTGACGATCAAATCTCGGGCAAGTAACATACCGATAGACAAAGGGAATTACGTATGTTGTCATAACGGTTCGACCGATAAAGATCTTCGTAGAATATGTAGGAGCCAATATGGGCATACAGGTTCCGCTATTGGTTATTCACCGGAGAGGTGTCTCGGTCATGTCTACATAGTTCTCGAACCCGTAGGGTCCGCACGCTTAACGTTCGTTAACGATATAGTGTTATATGAGTTATATGATTTGGTGACCAAATGTTGTTCGGAGTCCCAGATGAGATCACGGACATGACGAGGAGTCTTGAAATGGTCGAGAGGTAAAGATTGATATATAGTACAATGGTATTCGGACACCGGAAGTGTTTTGGAGCGTACCGGGCACTTATCGGGTCACCGGAAAGGAGTTTCGGGCACCCCCGGCAAAGATATGGGCCTTATGGGCCAAGTGAGGGAACACACCAGACCATAAGGGGCTGGTGCGCCCCTAAAGAGGTCAGCCCTATGAGGAGGTGAAGGAAAGAGGGGAGGGAAAGGAAAGTGTGGAGTAGGACTCCCCCTTCCTCCCTCGCCTCTTTCCTTCCCCCTTGATTATATATGGCACGGGGCGCGGCTTGGGAGGGACCCCAAGTAGGATTCCTCCTACCTGGGCACCTCTTTTGTTTGCTCCTCCCTCCCTCCCGCTTATATATATGTGGGAGGGGGCGCCTAGCACACAACAGACAATTACCTAGCCGTGTGCAGCGCCCCCCTCCACCGTTTACACCCTCGGTCATATTTTCGTAGTGCTTAGGCGATGCCTTGCGAAGATCACTTCACCATCACCATCACCATGCCGCCGTTCTGCCGGAACTCATCTACTACCTCGCCGTCTTGCTGGATCAAGAAGGCGGAGGACGTCACCGAGCTGAACATGTGCAGAACGCGGAGGTGTCGTACGTTCGGTACTTGATCGGTTGGAGCGCGAAGAAGTTCGACTACATCAACCGCATTGTTAAAACGCTTCCGCTTATGGTCTACAAGGGTACGTACGCACAGTCTCCCCCTCTCGTTGCTATGCATCTCCATGGATAGATCATTGCGTGTGCGTAGAATTTTTTTTGTTTTCCGTGCAACGTTTCCCAACAGTCATATCATGCGCAGGTCTATGAGTAGATGATATGCACGAGTAGAACACAAAGAGTTGTGGGTGGTGATAGTCATACTGCTTACCACCAACGTCTTATTTTGATTCGCCAGTATTGTGGGATGAAGCGGCCCGGACCAACCTTACATGTCCACACACATGAGACCGGTTCCACCGTCACACATGCAACTAGTTTTGCATAACGGTGGCTAACGGGTGTCTGTTTCTCCTACTTTAGTTGAATCAATTTTTACTACGGCCGGTCCTTGAAGAAGGTTAAAACAACAAACTTGACGAAACACCATTGTGGTTTTATGCGTAGGTAAGAACGGTTCTTGCTAGAAGCCCATAGCAGCCACGTAAAACTTGCAACACCAAAGTAGAGAACGTCTAACTTGTTTTGCAGGGCACGTTGTGATGTGATATGGTCAAGACATGATGTGATAAACGTTATTGTATGAGATGATCATGTTTTGTAAGTTATCGGCAACCGGCAGGAGCCTTATGGTTGTCTCTTTATTATATGAAATGCAAACGCCATGTAATTGCTTTGCTATGCGTTGGCGATAGTTGTAGAAGCAATAGTTGGCGAGACGACCACGACGCTATGATGGAGATCAAGGTGTCGAGCCGGTGACGATAGAGATCATGACGATGCTTTGGAGATGGAGATCAAAAGCACGAGATGATGATGGCCATATCATGTCACATATTTTGATTGCATGTGATGTTTATCTTTTATGCATCTTATTTTGCTTAGTACGGCGGTAGCATTATAAGATGATCCCTTCACTAAATTTCAAGGTAAAAGTGTTCTCCCTGAGTATGCACTGTTGCTACAGTTCATCGTGTTGAGAGACCACGTGATGATCGGGTGTGATAGACTCTACGTTCACATACAACGGGTGTAAGACAGTTTTGCACATGCAGAATACTTAGGTTAAACTTGACGAGACTAGCATGTACACACATGGTCTCGGAACACTGGAGACTGAAAGGTCGAGCGCGAGTCATATAGTAGATATGATCAACATAGAGGTGTTCACCACTGATGACTACCCCATCTCACATGATGATCGGACATGGGTTAGTTGATTTGGATCATGTATCACTTAGACAACTTGAGGGATGTTGATTTAAATGGGAGTTCATTAGTAATTTGATTAATTGAACTTAATTTATCATGAACTTAGTTCTGGTAGTATTTGCAAATCTACGTTGTAAGCATGAATATGATTGGATCATGTTTATTGCAATACGGTTATTCATTTAAGTCAGAGAATAATTGTTGTTCTGTTTACATGAATAAAACCTTCTATGGTCATACACCCAATGTACATGGTTTATTCAATCTTGATTGTAGTCATACACATATTCATAATATTGATGCCAAAAGATGCAAAGTTGACAATGACAGTGCAACACATTTGTGGCATAGCCGTTTAGGTCATATTGGTGTAAAGCACGGGAAGAAACTCCATGCAGATGGACTTTTGGAGGCACTTGATATGAATCATTTGATACTTGCGAACCATGCCTGATGGGCAAGATGACTCGAACTCCGTTCTCCGGGACAATGGAGCGAGCTAATGACTTATTGGAAATAATACATACCGATGTATGTGGTCCGATGAGTATTGAAGCACGCGGTGGGTATCGTTATTTTCTTACCTTCACAAATGATTTGAGCAGATATGGGTATATCAACTTGATGAAACACAAGTATGAAACATTTGAAAAGTTCAAAGAATTTCAGAGTGAAGTGGAGAATCATCGTAACAAGAAAAATAAAATTTATATAATCTGATCGCGAAGGCAAACATTTGAGTTATGAGTTTGGCCTTCATTTAAAACAATGTGGAATTGTTTCACAACTCACGCCACCTGGAACACCACAGCGTAATGGTGTGTCCGAATGTCGTAACCGTACTTTATTAGATATGGTGCGTTCTAAGATGTCTCTTACTGATTTACCACTATTTTGGGGTTTTGCATTAGAGATAGACACATTCACGTTAAATAGGGAACCGTCTAAATCCGTTGAGATGACACCGTATGAACTATGGTTTGGCAAGAAACCTAAGCTGTCATTTCTTAAAAGTTTGGGGATGCGACACTTACGTCAAAAGGCTTCGGCCTGATAAGCTCGAACCCAAAGCAGAGAAGTGCGTCTTCATATGATACCCTAAAGAAACTATTGGATACACCTTCTACCACAGATCCGAAGGCAAGATCTTTGTTGCCAAGAATGGAACCTTTGTATAGAAGGAGTTTCTCTCGAAAGAAGTGAGTAGGAGGAAAGTAGAACTTGATGAGGTAATCATACCTTCTCTCGAATTGTAAAGTAGCACATCAGAGAAATCCGTTCCCGTGATGCCTACACCAACTAGAGAGGAAGCAAATGATAATGATCATGAAACTTCATATCCAGTTACTACTGAACCTCGTAGATCAACCAGAGCACGACCTGCACCAGAGTGGTACGGTAATCCTGTTTTGGAAGTCATGTTATTAGACCAAGGCAAACCTATGAACTATGAAGAAGCTATGATGAGCCCAGATTCTGACAGATGGCTTGAAGCCATGAAATCTGAGATAGGATCCATGTATGAGAAGAAAGTGTGGACTTTGGTGGACTTGCCCGATGATCGGCAAGCCATTGAAAATAAATGGATCTTCAAGAAGAAGACATACGATGATGGTAATGTCACCATCTACAAAGCTCGACTTGTCGCAAAAGGTTTTTTACAAGTTCAAGGGGTTGGCTATGATGAGACCTTCTCACGTGTAGCGATGCTTAAGTCAGTCCTAATCATGTTAGCAATTGCCGCATTTTATAACTATGAAATCTGGCAAATGGACGTCAAAATTGCATTTCTTAATGGATTTCTTAAGAAGAGTTGTATATGATGCAGCCAAAAGGTTTTGTCAATCCTAAAGGTGCTAATAAAGTGTGCAAGCTCCAGCGACCCATCTATGGACTGGTGCAAGCATCTCGGAGTTGGAATATACGCTTTGATGAGGTGATCAAAGCATATGGTTGTATGCAGACTTACGGTGAAGCCTGTATTTACAAGAAAGTGTGTGGGAGCTCTGTAGCATTTCTAATATTATATGTGGATGACATATTGCTGATTGGAAATGATATAGAATTTTTGGATAGCATGAAAGGATACTTGAATAAGAATTTTTCAATGAAAAACCTCGGTGAAGCTGCTTACATATTGAGCATCAAGATCTATAGAGATAGATCAAGACACTTGATAAAATTTTCAATGAGTACATACCTTGACAAGATTTTGAAGGAGTTCAAAATGGATCAGTCAAAGAAGTAGTTCTTGCCTGTATTGCAAGGTGTAAAGTTTAGTAAGACTCAAAGCCTGACCACGGTAGAAGATATATATAGAGAGAATGAAAGTCACTCCTTATGCCTCTGCCATAGGTTCTATAAAGTATGCTATGCTGTGTACCAGACCTGTTGTGTGCCTTGCCATGAGTTTGGCAAGGGAGTACAATAGTGATCCAGGAGTGGACACTGGACAACGGTCAAAATTATCCTTAGTTACTTAAGAGGACTAAGGAAATATTTCTCGATTATGTAGGTGATAAAGAGTTTCCATAAGGGGTTACATTGATGCAAGCTTTGGCACTAATTCAGATGACTCAGAGTCTCAATTTGGATACGTATTGCAAGTGGGAGCAATTAGCTAGAGTAGCTCAGTGCAGAGCATTGTAGACATAGAAAATTGCAAAATACATACAGATCTGAATGTGGCAGACACGTTGAGTAAACCTCTCTCACAAGCAAAACATGATCACACCTTAGTACTTTTTGGGTGTTAATCACATGGCGATGTGAACTAGATTATTAATTATAGTAAACTCTTTGGGTGTTAGTCACATGGCGATGTGAACTATGGGTGTTAATCTCATGACGATGTGAACTAGATTATTGACTCTAGTACAAGTGGGAGACTGAAGGAAATATGCCCTAAAGGCAATAATAAAGTTGTTATTTTATATTTCCTTATTCATGATAAAGGTTTATTATTCATGCTAGAATTTTATTGATCGGAACTTAAATACATGTGTGAGTACATAAACAAATACTGTGTCCCTAGTATGCCTCTACTAGACTAGCTCGTTGATCAAAGATGGTTAAGTTTTCCTAACCATAGACATGTGTTGTCATTTGATAACGGGATCACATAATTAGGAGAATGATGTGATGGACAAGTGTTCGCACATGAACACGTCACCGTGTACCCTCGACGCCGGGGGTGATGCACCACAGCTCACGTCGAAGGAGACCCGTCCGGAAGTGCGGTACGCAGGCAATCCGGCGGGCGCTTTTGTTGACCCGAAACCCCACACGCCCGGGAGGGACCCCGTCAGGGCGCACGGTGGCTATGGGCTGCCCTAGGTCGACCTGATCGCCCCTAGGGCCTCGAGGTTCGCCGCCCTGTAACAAGAAGAACAGACGAAGAACGAGGAAGAAGAAGAACTAGGGTTAAGGAGAAAAAATAAAAGATAAAAAGTGGTAGATGATTTGATCGATTGTGTGTTGTTCAATTGGCCGTCACCCCTTAGGTATATAAGAGGCGGCTGGACTTCCCGTGCAAGGAAAAGTCTTGGATTCACGTCCGAAACCCTAGTCAAATTCGGATTGGTTTTATCCGAACTTTCCAAAACTGTTCGGTTTAAACTGGTTGTACTTAGCATGTCTTTTTTGTGGTGGTAAACGACTTCGGATGGAAACGAGTCCAAAAGCAATCTTGACCGTTTCGACGAGAAGAACAACTTTTATGTTGAACGTTTTTTCATCAGAGGTTATCTCGAAGGTCAAATCGCTCGCGCAAAACAGCTAATTATTCATGCACCTCATCAGACATACCACGTATGTGTCTGGTTCCGGGCGTCATATTTTGCTCATTGGAGGGTCGCGCTGTGCGGGCTCTAACTTTTGCATACGACCTTGGATTGGTACGATCTTTATATCAAAATCGATCGTTTCAACGAGACGCACAACTTCTGTGTAGAACATTTTTCCATCCGAGATAATCTGAATAACCTTTTGAGCCCATCTTAAACTTCTCGTCCGATTGACTATCATAGCCTCCACCCCGGCAAGCTTTCCATCCAAGTAAGCTTTCCACACCGGCAATGTTTCTACCCGGCAAGCTTTTACACCAGCAAGATTTCAACCCGGCAAGGTTTCTACCCCGGCAAGGGTTCCTCCCTGACAAGGTTTCTCCCCCGGCAAGATTTCACACCGGCAAGCTTCCACACCAGCGATCTTTCTGTGCCGGCAAGCTTTCCACGCCGGCAAGCCTTCACACCGGCAAGCTTTCATACCGGCCAGATTTTACCCCGGCAAGGTTTTCGCCCCGGCATGCTACTTTATGATCGTGCCACTTTTGAGCGTCAACACATGCCCCCCTGTTTTTCAGCAAAGCTAGCGTGCCGAAAAATAACTTGTACCAAGTTTGTTCTAAGGACGATGTCAACACTCCATCGGCCATTTATATGTTCTTAGGAGGATAAGTATATATCGGCCATGTCTTGTGTGAACTTTCTGATGCAAACTTCGGTGAAACCTTCTCAGCTTCATTAACAATTCGGTGATAAAGTTCCATAGATATGTATCTCAAGGTCATCCTCCGAACCATATTGTTCACCCTTTTGCTAGGATTTTGTAGATAATCAACAATAAACTTTCTCCAATCCTTACTTTCGCCTGCATAAAAATTTCATTAGTGGCCGAAGCTGTGGACTTCGGTTCGGCCATACCTATGTTGATGAGATTAAGCATCGGCTATTGAGAGAAATGCAATACAACATGATGGACATGGTAGCCGGATGCTTGCTATGCCAACTCTCTTTAATTGTCATGTCTAAATATATGAACAATTTTAATGCAACCCAAGGTAAATTTTGCATCTAGACATACCCCAAGATAAACTATAAGTGATTCGTCAAAACATTGATAACCCTTGGATATTTGTTGCACTACTCATAACGAATCACCGAAAGCCTCAATATGTATAGCACCTATAGCAAGTAAAAGAATCAATCCGAATAACAATGCATATTCGGCTTTGATTAATTGTGCATAAAAATATTCTAAGCGGCACGAGGCTTCAAAAATAGTACCATCAGGAGATATACAAACAACACCAACACCAATATCAAAACATAATCTCCATAGTACTAAAGAGACAAGGCTAGTATCAATATTATGCATGTCATTAATCTGATGTTTAGTAATAAAATCAGCTATGATTTGGCCTCTTATATATCTCAAAGATGCATAAGCCAAAACATATCCAGACAAAGTATAAGCCCCCTAGCCAATTCTGTAACTATGAATTGGTCTATGCATCATGTATTCAATGACATCGGTCATCATGTCTCAACTCCATTCAAATATACATATAAATTTCCATGAGCACGTATCTTGTCTCGCTCTCCGATCAAACTAAGGACAATGTTAGAATATTGCACCGGCCATGTATTGACATACTCTTAGGACGATAGACAAATATCGGCCATTACCATGTAGACTTCATTCAAAGCACATATGGCCGAAATAAACAAATGAAATGACAAATCAAGTATTTCGGCCCTTTGGATCAGCAACAAACTTGTAGCTAATCAAATGTAAAGTGACTTGGTAATACCCTTTCATGATGTAAGAAATTATATTGCATCCATGGATTAAAATAAGCCCATTGAGGGTTACCAATCATACCTGATGACGAATTCCATGGCATAGGCGTTAATGGCATAGTTGAACAATATGGACAATGTGTAGACCGAAGATGCTGAAACCTTAATCTTGGTCCTTCATAGTTTTCACTCTTTTCCTTCTTCACCTTTGCCGCACTTCTTGTAATGGAGGCTTGCACATAATTCTTATTTTGAGCACTTCCTTTGGGAACCCATGCCATGTTCCTTTCTTCAAGTTCTTGTGCACTAAGTTTGTGTAATTCCCTCTTTTGCCAATACGATAGGCCGAGTGGGCATCTCGGCTGTGATTCGGTTTTGACCAATGGCAATTCCTTTTTGGCCTTGTGCACTCTCAACTTCTTTTCTTAAGATTTGGCACTTTGACTCTCAATAATTGGTTTCTTCGTCTCATTGCCTTTAGTAGCCAATGTCAACACTTTAATTGGCTCTTTTTCATTTGAGATCAAATCTGAAGTTGCACTCTTACGACCATCTCTTTTAACACGGTAAACTTGTTTGACCACCTCTTTCTTCTCCCTTGAGTTTTGGACCGATTCCTTATGATTGAAACGGTCTTTAACATGTGGTTGTTGAACAAATGATGATCCTCTCGGAGCTGCATAATTTTGGTGAGGTGGTTTAGAATATGATGGACAGTGTGCCCTTCATTTATACTTGTTCCATGATTGATCTAAATAATAGTCAGCATAGGGGGGTATCCATGACATCGGCATTGGTGGCCCAAAAGGAGGATATGGAGTTTGTTTGCTCAACTTCTTCCTTCGCCAATCCCGGTCTTCAAATTTATGCCTTGGGGGTGACTTCGATGCTTTTGTTTCACTCGGCCGATAAGCACTCTTTGCCTCACTTATATTCTGATATATTTTTAATAACTGCGCGAAAGTGACTTTCGGCTTTTTACCTTTGTGCTTACCATTGCCTTTGCTTTGTTTAGTTGTGCGTGCATCAGTCTTTGAATTTTCTCGTTGCCCCCCAGTGCTAGATGTCGCCATTGTAGCTTTGATGGAATTCCCGTCTTCAAGATTGTTGTTGATGCACTTTTTAACCATATCCTTGCTCGAAGACTTGACCCCATCATCATCGGTGTGTACCTGTTGACCTTTAGATGAATCGGCTTGAGATAGCCGAGTCAACATTTGATCACCATCAAGACCAATCTGATACGACTGGCCATATTCTCGTGCCTCAACAAACTCCAATCGTCCTATGTTGTCCGATTGTGCGGCTTGATGAATCACATTGTTGTCTTTGATATTCTCTTCAAACAAACATTGCATTTGTTCTTGTCCTGATGGCTCGACATCGTGATCAATTATAATAGGATTTGTCGACGATGCACCAACGATGTGATTACCCATGCCCGGACTGAAGGTACATTGTCTGTCCATTAACTGATACTGTGATACTGGTTCTGAAACAAAATAACCGAGTACTGTTGGCTTAGCGTCATCCGACTCGGCTATGCATTGATTTTCATCCTGTTTTCCCGATGCTCTTGAATCGGCTATCTCAAAGGACTTTGGACCTGGCTTTATGTATCCGCAACCAAAGCAATTACAGAATATACGTCTCATTTGAGACCAAATGTTAGCCGGGCATGAAACAAGCAAAGCTACCCATATGGACATAATTTTAAGTCGGCATAATGGGAAAAGCTTTGGTTGCGATGAGTTATCACTACCAGTCTCTATGAATGATACCATGTGTTGACTATCATGATTAGTGACAAGATCATTCCTAACAAACAGATTAATCATTTCGATTGGTCTTTCAAAATTAATTAGAATCTTACTAACAGGTGCATCAACAATATGATTTGACCGAATCGAAAATTGAATAAACTATCTGCTAGGTGTACCTTTGTGAAGACGTTGGAAGGAAGAGATGGTTGCACCACTGGAACAATACCTTGCTCCACTTCTGAATAATTCTCCAACACCTCGTCCTCTTTTTCTGGATCTCGTGCTTCGTCACTCGGATTGTCTGAGTAGATTTCACTCGGATTGCCCGAGTATATTTCAGTCGGATTGCCCGAGTGGATTTCACTCGGAAGCTCTTTGTCAGTTGAACTTTGCTCGGCTGCATTTTCTTGTTCTTGATGTTCATCATTAACGGAACTGTGTTCGTCCATATTACTTTGTTCTTGATGCTCATCAATATTTTTGGCACGAAACTCATAGGGTAGCATGTAAGCTCCCTTACATCTAGAAAAATCAAGGACAGCCAATTTGTTGTGTTTGTCGTTCCTTTGCTCAGCGAAGCTTGCATCTTCTATTTTGGTACACTTGGTAATAAATGGCTTGATGCACTCGGCATTAGCTATCTCAGTGCTCAATCTGGTTTCAACCGAATCCACTATATTAGCCAAGTGAATCCTTTTTTGCTGATTTGCTTGCAAAGCTTCTTTTTTATCTTGCCTTAAGTGTGTAGAAGGGCCAACATGGTTGCTACATGGAGAAAGGCACTTGATGTACTCTTGCAAATCTTCCTCTCCACGCTTCTTCTTGAGTGCTTCATAAGCCTGTCGATATTCTGCTGGTAATTCCTCAAGGGTAGGTGTAGTAAATTCATTAACGCTATTCCCTGTGAGCTCTGGCTTGTTCTTGTCCACTTGGGCCACATGTTTTTCTTTAAACTCAGCCCTGCTTGGATCGGCTTGCCCCCCAATACTTTTACGATCTTTCGGCAATGAATTGATGTTGCCGAAATTTTGCGATTGTATAGGGGGTGTATAACATGCTGCAATGATAGGTGAAGACATGTGCACTGTTGTTGAATATTTTCTCACGCAAATTTGATCAATCGGCAACACTTCGTCTTCTTTCAAAACCCTAGCTCTTATTGCCTCATAATCAGGAACCAATCCCTTTTCGTGCTGCTCAAGGCAAATAGCACTAATCTTCTTATTTTGGGCTAAACTTTTTAATGCAGCCAGAGCCACCTCATCTCCTGCAATATTAGGCACATATGCTCCTGCAGAATCTCCATTCACTCGGCCAAGGTGATCCGAGTCATGAATATTTTTAGTTTCATATGCCACTGAACAATTAATATCACGAGGTGTAGTATATGATGTTTGAGGATAACCGGCCAAATACCTAATGGAAGCACGGCCGATTCCCCCATCCATCGGCATGTTTGGGGATGAGTCCGCATATTGCGAGTTGGCTGCCGATGGATAAAACTGTGAGATGCCCTCCTGTACATGAGGTGTCAAATATCTATCACTCGAACAAATCGTGTTGTTCACTGGCATATTGAAAGATGTTGCCGATGCACGAAAGTTCAGATTCATAAGTTGCATATCGCGATTCTGTAAATTCCAAGTTTCTCCAATGGAATTACTAGTCGGTCTTTGCTCGTTAGGGCTAGCCAACATGACATGTCCATTGAAAGATCTTGCAACATCAACATAATGGCTATTTGCATCTACGTAAGGAGATTGATGATACATGTTATCGTTGTAGATTGCAGCCGCTTGATGACGCTCTCCTCGCAGCAAGAACAGGCTGGAGACTGTTCAAAGCTTCGTCCCCAACGGAGTTGCCAAAAATTGTGTTCGCACACGAACACGTCACCGTGTACCCTCGACGCCGGGGATGATGCACCGCAGCTCACGTCGAAGGAGACCCGTCCGGAAGCGAGGTACGCAGGCAATCCGGCGGGCGCTTTTGTTGACCCAAAACCCCACACGCCTGGGAGGGACCCCGTCAGGGCGCACGGCGGCTATGGGCTTCCCTAGGTCGACCTGATCGCCCCTAGGGCCTCGAGGTTCACCGCCCTGTAACAAGAAGAACAGACGAAGAACGAGGAAGAAGAACTAGGGTTAAGGAGAAAAAATAAAAGATAAAAAGTGGTAGATGATTTGATCGATTGTGTGTTGTTCAATCGGCCGTCACCCCTTAGGTATATAAGAGGCGGCTGGACTTCCCGTGCAAGGAAAAGGCTTGGATTCACGTCCAAAACCCTAGTCAAATTTGGATTGGTTTTATCCGAACTTTCCAAAACTATTCGGTTTAAACTGGGTGCACTTTGCGGGTCTTTTTTGTGGTGGTAAACGACTTCGGATGGAAACGAGTCCAAAAGCAATCTTGACCGTTTCGACGAGGCGAACAACTTTCATGTTGAACATTTTTTTCATCAGAGGTTATCTCGAAGTTCAAATCGCTCGCGCAAAACAGCTAATTATTCACGCACCTCATCAGACATACCCACGTATGTGTCTGGTTCCGGGCGTCATATTTTGCTCAGTGGAGGGTCGCGCTGTGTGGACTCGAACTTTTGCATACGACCTCGGATTGGGACGATCTTTATATCAAAATCGATCATTTCAACGAGTCGCACAGCTTCCGTGTAGAACATTTTTCCATCCAAGATCATCTGAATAACCTTTTGAGCCCATCTTCAACTTCTCGTCTGATTGACTATCATAGCCTCCACCCCGGCAAGCTTTCCATCCAAGTAAGCTTTCCACACCGGCAATGTTTCTACCCGGCAAGCTTTCACACCAGCAAGGTTTCACCCCGGAAAGGTTTCTACCCCGGCAAGGGTTCCTCCCTGACAAGGTTTCTCCCCCGGCAAGATTTCACACCGGCAAGCTTCCACACCAGCGATCTTTCTGTGCCGGCAAGCTTTCCACGCCGGCAAGCCTTCACACTAGCAAGCTTTCATACCAGCAAGATTTTACCCCGGCAAGGTTTTCGCCCCGGCATGCTGCTTTATGATCGTGCCACTTTTGAGCATCAACAACAAGACCCACCCGTTAGCTTAGCATAATGATCGTTCAGTTTATTGCTATTGCTTTCTTCATGTCAAATACATATTCCTTCAACTATGAGATTATGAAACTCCCGGATACCGGAGGAATAACTTGTGTCCTATCACACATCACAACATAACTGGGCGATCATAATGATGCTCTACAGGTATCTCCGAAGGTGTTTGTTGAGTTGGCATAGATAAAGATAAGGATTTGTCACTCCGAGTTTCGGAGAGGTATCTCTTGGCCCTCTCGGTAATACACATCATAAGCTTGCAAGAAAACGACTAAGGAGTTGGTCACAAGGTGATGTATTACGGAATGAGTAAAGAGACTTGCCGGTAACGAGATTGAACTAGGTATGAAGATACCGACGATCGAATCTCGGGCAAGTAACATACCGATTGACAAAGGGAATTACGTATGTTGTCATAACGGTTCGACCGATAAAGATCTTCATATAATATGTAGGAGCCAATATGGGCATACAGGTTCCGCTATTGGTTATTGACCGGAGAGGTGTCTCCATCATGTCTACATAGTTCTCGAACCCGTAGGGTCCGCAAGCTTAATGTTCGTTGACGATACAGTGTTATATGAGTAACATGATTCGGTGACCTAATGTTGTTCGTAGTCTCAGATGAGATCACGGACATGACGAGGAGTCTCGAAATGGTCGAGAGGTAAAGATTGATATATAGGACGATGGTATTCGGACACCGAAAGTGTTTCGGAGGGTACCGGGTACTTATCGGGTCACTGGAAAGGATTTTCGGGCACCCCCGGCAAGATATGGCCCTTATGGGCCAAGTGAGGGAACACACTAGACCATAAGGGGCTGGTGCGCCCCTAAAGAGTTCAGCTCTATGAGGAGGTGAAGGAAAGAGGGGAGGGAAAGGAAAGTGTGGAGTAGGACTCCCCCTTTCTTCCCTCTCCCCCCCTCTTTCCTTCCCCCTTGTTTATATATGGTAGGGG
This sequence comes from Aegilops tauschii subsp. strangulata, assembly GCF_002575655.3. Classification (NCBI taxonomy): domain Eukaryota; kingdom Viridiplantae; phylum Streptophyta; class Magnoliopsida; order Poales; family Poaceae; genus Aegilops; species Aegilops tauschii. Next base: position 332,654,618 of record NC_053036.3, read on the forward strand.
GCGTGGCTTGGGAGGGACCCCGAGTAGGATGCCTCCTACTTGGGCGCCTCTTTTGGCTGCTCCTCTCTCCCTCCCACCTATATATATGTGGGAGGGGTGCCTAGCACACAATAGACAATTGCCTAGCCGTGTGCAGCGCCTGAGGGAGTCCTGGACTAAGGGGTCCTCGGGCGTGCGGCCTATTAGCCATGGGCCGGACTGGTGGGCTATGAAGATACGAAGACCGAAGACTACACCCGTGTCCGGATGGTACTCTCCTTAGCGTGGAAGGCAAGCTTGGCGACCAAATATGTAGATTCCCTTCCTTGTAACCGACCTTGTGTAACCCTAGATCCACCCGGTGTCTATATAAACCGGAGGACTTAGTCCGGAGGCATATACTCATTACCATAGTCATACACGCTAGACTTCTAGGGTTTAGCCATTACGACCTTCTGGTAGATCAACTCTTGTAATACTCATATTCATCAAGATTAATCAAGCAGGAAGTAGGGTATTACCTCCATAGAGAGGGCCCGAACCTGGGTAAACATTGTGTCCACTGTCTCCTGTTACCATCGACCTTAGACACACAGTTCAGGACCCCCTACCCGAGATCCGCCCGTTTTGACACCGACATTGGTGCTTTCATTGAGAGTTCCACTGTGCCGTCCCCAAAAAGGTTTCGATGGCCCCTTCAATAGTCAACAATGACGTTGTCCAAGGAGAAACCTTTCTCCCCGGACAGATCTTCGTATTCGGCGGCTTTGCACTGCGGGCCAACTCGTTTGGCCATCTGGAACAGATCGATAGCTACGCCCCTGGCCATCAGGTCAGATTTGGGAGCTTGAACTACGTCGCGGACGTCCGCGGAGATTTGATCTTCGCCGGATTCGAGACCGCGGCGACTGCTCCTGACCACCTCTATGAACATGACCTAAATCTGTCATCGGACCGCGATCAGGAAATAGCTCCTGTAACTACTCTGGCCTTAGATCCAGAGCATACTGCGCCATCCAAGGATTGGAGGCTCAACCCCACCACGGAGGCCGCAGATTCCCCGATGTTAGAGCCGCACATGGACTCAACCTCACACAGTATTTGTGCCACCGGAACTCCGGACTCATCTCCGGTCATATGTTCTGAACCATATGAGCCCGCGGACGCCGAACTTGATCGTTTATCGATCTTCGAATTCAGCGCCGCAGACATCTTCCACCACTCGCTTTTGGGCGATGTGCTAAACTCTTTAAAGAGCATGTCCTTGGCGGGGGACTCACAACCGAACTATGTTCAGTTCGAACTATGGGCTGATGATGAAGAATCTTGCTTCCCACCCGCCACCCACTTCATAGCCACAGTCGAGGATTTAACCGACACGCTTGGTTATGACTCCGAAGACATCAACGGTATGGACGATGATGCTGCTGAGGAGAAAAACCAAAATCCGCCATTCACCGGATGCTAGACGGCCACTTCTTTGCACGATGTGTACATGGTGTACACACCCAAAACAACCAACGACGATGACAAAGAAAATCCAGTCGAGAATAAACCTCCTGAGCAAAAATGTTGGCATCCTCGGCGCCGCTCTAAGTCACGTCGTTCAAAAGACAGCAATTCTGACACCGGAGAAAATAATACTTCGGACGATGCCGGAAACGATGAAGACCCTGTTGAGGCAACTTCCGAACAGGGGGAACCAGGAAACGGGCAAGTTAGCCCTGATGAACAGGCCACACATGACAATTCGGAGGACGACAATTATCTTCCGCTCTCTGAATATGAGACAAGCCTTGGCGATGAAGAATTCATCGTGCCAGAGGAACCCTCCGAGCAAGAGCCCTTCAAGCGCCGGCTCATTGCCACAGCAAGAAGCCTGGAAAAGAAACGGCAACAGCTTCAAGCTGACCAAGATCTACTCAACGACAGATGGACTGATGTCCTAGCAGCCGAAGAATACAGCCTCAAATTCCCAGCCAAGAGTTACCCGAAGCGCAAACCGCTGCCTCAGTTCGACGAGGATGCACCGAAGTCCGTACCTCCCTCGCGCAATACGGCTAACAGACCACTACGTGGTCGGGAGGAAGCGGCAATTCAAGCCGAACAGCAACCTATACCACCGGAGCATGAAAACAAATATAAAGCAGCCCGGAATTATAAACACGGCACCCGGCAGGACCGGGACAACAGAATAGGATATACCAGATCGATCTACCAATCGCAAAGACGCACCTCAACACGCGACGACGGCAATCTATTCGGACGTACCGAACCTAGTCACGCCCAAGCCGAAAACCACAGACGAACTCCATCAGAGATACGTCGCGTTGTGGCCCGATATAAAGGAGCCGCACACCCCCTTTGCTTCACTGATGAGGTGATGGATCATGAATTCCCTGAGGGGTTTAAACCCGTAAACATTGAATCATATGACGGAACAACAGATCCCACGGTGTGGATTGAGGATTTTCTTCTCCATATCCATATGGCCCACGGAGATGACCTTCATGCCATCAAATACATCCCATTAAAACTCAAAGGACCAGCTCGGCACTGGTTAAACAGTCTGCCTGAAAACTCAATTGGCAGCTGGGAGGAGTTGGAAGATGCCTTCCGCGATAACTTTCAAGGTACATATGTCTGGCCACCGGATGCCGATGACCTAAGTCACATTGTCCAGCAGCCCGGAGAGTCCGCCGGAAAGCTCTGGACTAGGTTCTTAGTTAAAAAGAACCAAATTGTTGACTGTCCGGACGCGGAAGCCCTCGCGGCCTTCAAACACAGCGTCCGGGACGAGTGGCTTGCCCGCCACCTCGGTCAGGAAAAACCAAAGTCTATGTCATCCCTTACCGCTCTAATGACCCGCTTTTGCACGGGAGAAGACAGTTGGCTCGCCCGTAGAAGCAATAGTGCCAGCGATCCGCGCACCTCCGAAGTGCGGGACGGTAATGGAAAGCACGACGCAATAAAAACAAACGTCGCAATAATAATGAGGGCACACAGGACACATCGGTCAACGCTGGATTCAGCGGCCCCAAACCCGGCCAACGGAAAAAGCCATTTACCGCAAGCAAAGACGGACCATCCAATTTAGACAAAATATTGGATAGGCCCTGCCAGATTCATGGCCACCCCAATAAACCAGCTAATCACACCAACAGAAGTTGTTGGGTCTTCAGACAGGCCGGTAAGTTAAATGCCGAACACAAGGGGAAGAGGCCGCCCGGTGATAGCGACGACGAAGAGGCTCACCAACCGAACAACGGGGGTCAGAAGTAGTTTCCCCCCGAAGCAAAAACAACAAACATGGTATACGTGACACACACCCGTAGAGGTGAGCGCACGGAACACTCCCTCCGTATAGGAGATCATACTACGGCTACCTCAGCCAAACTACGCAGCGGCCTTATCACGTCGCATACCATGTCGGCCATCATGCCGCCGGTCTCCATTCAACATGACCGATCAATGTCCATATTGGACTAGCAATTCGGCTTCCGCCATTCGCCTAAAAAGCCTTTGAAGTGGGTACCGCGCATACATAATTATGCACTTGAAATACCCTGGGCATCGGCGGAAGCACAATACGCGTGGGCCTGCAACCCCCTACTTTTCTAACTGCCCTTTTTCTTTTTTACTATCCCCTCTACAGGTAGCTCAAGGGCCGGTCACCCCGAAGACTCTACCAGAGTTCGGGTTCGTACAATCATCCAAGGGTTATTCCTGTCAAGGAATCCCTTAACCGAGGACAGGCGGCGCAGACGTGCGACAGGAGGTCCAAAATAACCTTTTTTTAGACCGCACTCTCTATTCCGAGCCTGTAAAGTGCCTTTTTCCTCAGCCTTCGACCCCTGGCATGTCAAATAGCCAGGGTCGCGGCTTTGTTATCTATATAATAATTGGCATATCACTCAGCTCCTAGTAAAAGTAACCAGTGTCCAGTATTGACTTTTTCCTAATCGATCCAAATTTTTGCTCCTGTGGTTGTTTTACACACACACCTCGGCATAACTCGCCAGGGGCTCGGTATGGGAACAAATGAGTTGCCGGCAAGTCCGAACAGCTTTATAGCGTACTTTGGCATCACGAGTTTTGGCCTTATATGCATTAGCTCCGAATCATGTCTTGGGTCAATAGTTGGGTTGCCCGGCTCCTGTGCTTGCTACCCTACGTTCCACTCTATCGGCTAGGGTAGTAAAGGGAGAACTACTGCGATTGTGCTTCCGGTTCATCTAGTCAAGCACCTCAGTAGAGAAAGCCGAAAACTGACTGTCATGATGCGGCGAGAGCTGGTCAACCACTCGACGACTTATCGGAATCCTTAGGGATTCTCTCCGTGTCATACGAAGGATCTTTTTCAGATCATTTTTGCAACACATCGTATTAAAATAAGCTACATACATACCAGGGGCTATATCATAGACCCACCATAAAACTCCATGGCTAAGTGAAAGTGTTAACGCCCTATAGTCTGATTGCCTGGTTCGCCGCATTGTCACCTCCTTCATGGACCAAGACGTTGGGTCAAGAGTGATCAAATGCTTTTCCGAACACCCCCGTACTTCCTACGAGGGGGCTGAAGCCGACGACTGGAAAACTTTCAGATTATATAAACGGCCGCACAGGAGGAACAAAAGCTTTCGAGCAACAAACATAAAAATAGATTAAATATAAAATTGTCTTTTACAATTCCCATACACCTCAATCGAATATTATGTCATTCGAACATTAACCCTCTATCAAGCGGGCAGCCTCTAGACATCCTCGAAATAATGCTCCGGTGCGTGATGATCCTTGCCCTTGGGCGGACTCTTCGCCGCAACATCGATGGCCTTCATCTTCCCCCAGTATGTCTTGACACGGGCAAAGGCCATCCGTGCACCCTCAATGCACGCCAACCGCTTAACAGCGTCGATACGTGGCGCCGCATCAACAAGCCGCTGCACCAAGCCAAAGTAGCTATTCGGAATAGGCTTAGTCGGCCACAACCGGATTATGACGTTCTTCATGGCAGCGCCGGATATCCTATGAAGCTCGGCCCATTGGGACATCTGTTCATTCAGCAACAGAGGGCGCTTTGATGCGCCAAATTGTGACCAAAAAAGCTTATCCGTTGCATACCCCTCTTGCGCTTGGTAAAACTATGCCGCATCAGAAGAACTCTTCGGCAAGTCTAAAAACTCTTCTGGAGAACTCCACACTTGGTTAAGCTGAGCATAGTTCGGATCGCCGAACTTAGACTGTAGCAAAAAGGGCTTACCGGCCGCAATCTCCCCAGCTTGCCAGATCTCCTCACAGGCTGCTCTGGATTCAGACTGCGCTTCTCTCGCCTCTCGCAAGGCCTTGTCAAGTTCAGCCGTTTTGGCTTCATTCTCCTTCTCAAGGAATTCACAGCGGCTAGTAGAATTTTTTAGTTTGAGCGCCATCGTGGATATTTTCTCCTCGTCTTGGCGCCGAGCAGCTTGTTCGGCCTTTAACTCAGCCAATGCCTTTTCGGTAGCCACATTACTAAACCGGGCCTGCTCCTTGGCCCGGGCCTGCTTCGCCCGAAGAATCTCAATGGCGGCGGCACCATCTGCAGCCATGCATATCCCAGTATGCAACTTTCAGCGTAATGCTTATATTACAAACACATATGTGTAAGGACTGCTCCGAATACATACCTTGCGATTCATCAAGACGCATATTGATTAACGCAATGTCATCCCCTGCCACATCAAGCTTCTGCTGTAGCTTGGCAATATCCGTAGTCCGGGAAGTAGTCAGGAGGGAAACAGCATGTGTTCCAGTTAACCAGATTAGTCCTTGAGTGTTTCTTCTTGATCCTCCGTTCGCCTCCCATGGGAAGCCAACCCGAGTCTCAGGGGCTACTACCTATACATAGGTGCATTTTTGCAAATAAAATATAGTTGAAAATATTACATCACAAACCTCGAAGCCTCTTAACAGGCTCATGAAGGCGTCATTTAATCCGCTCTTCGCAGACAGAATCTTCTCAACCACCGTACCCATCAAGGTACGTTGTTCCTCCGAGACAGATGCTTTTCGCAGCATATACCTCAATGAATTCGGCGCCGCCGGGTCTCCGAAAGCCGCTATAGGAGTACGATCATCCTTTGAAGGAACCTGTTCACCCGTCTCCAGAATCAGGCTGAAAACCGGATAGTTCGGGGCCTTCATCCCCCGAATCCCGGACGAGTGGAAGTTCACCTTTGGGTACTGCCTCTTTCATCCCCCGCGCCGCTTGGTGATCAAGAAAAACCCTCCGAGATGACACTTCGGAGCCGTCCGCCTTATTGGGCGAGGAGGTCGGGGGAGGCGTCTCGCTTTCCATCATCTCTGGGAGGAGATCTCCCGAAGAAGAGGATCGCCCAGAAAAACTCTGTGCCGAACTGTAAAAATACACAGGCACGTTACATATCTCTTCGGTAACAGGAAAGGAACGGGATGCGATCAAAGCACCCCGGATTCACTTACGATTTGGTCGAAGGCTTGTCCTCACGACGGAGTTGTTCAATGGCGTCGCCTTCCAATCCCGAGCCGCCCGACGGTGGCATCTTGCTCCTCTTGGGAGACCGCCCCTCCCAACCTTCGGAGACGGCCCTTTTCTTCCTGAATGGAGAAGGGACACATGCTTCTCCTTCGCCTTTGTCTTCGGGCGAAGAAATGTTGATTTCTCCGGACGCGGTATCTAATTTACCTCCGGAATGAAGGTCATCCCGGGTCTTCCCACTCTCCACCTTACTCTCCTCTACCGGCGCCTAGTACGGTGCCGGTGCCAGCATCCTTGTTAACACGGGGTCCGCTGAGTCTTCGGGAAGAGGGGCCGGACACCTAATCCATTCCGCTTTCTTTATCCAGCCCTGGAGAAAGATGGTTTGCTTAGTGTCTTACCACAGGATACCTGATTAGGAGGTGTTTGGCGGACGGATACTTACCATGGTGTCCGGATGGTTATAGTCAAGGCCGATGTCTTCCGTAGTATCTGGCCACTGTTTCCGTTTCCTGAAAAATAATTTCCACATCCCTTTGTGCGTAGTGCCGAAGAAGTGTTGAAGTGTCCGCGGCCCTTCGGGATTAAACTCCCACAGGCGGAGAGGTCGCCTTTGGCATGGCAAGGTCCGACGAACCAGCATTACCTGAATAATGTTGTCAAGATCGATATCCTTCTCAATGAGGCTTCGGATGCGACTCTGCAGAGTCCGCACTTCATCAACTGATCCCCAGTCCAACCCCTTATTAATCCATGATGCAAGCTGAATTGGTGGGCTGGATCGGAACGCAGGCGTAGTTGCCCACTTGGAACCACGGGGCTCGGTGATATAGAACCACTCCCGCTGCCATAAGTCGGAAGATTCTGTGAAGGATCCTTTTAGCCAACTAGCGCTGGTAAGCTTGCTCACTGAGGCACCACCGCACTCCGCCTGCTCCCCCTCTATCACTTGCGGCTTCACATTGAAGGTCTTGAGCCACAAGCCGAAGTGCGGAGGAGTTCAGAGGAAGGCTTCGCCCGTGACGATAAACGCTGAGATAAGAAGAACAGAGCTTGGAGCGAGATCATGAAAATCTAGTCCATAATAGAACATGAGCCCCGGACGAAGGGATTAAGGGCGAACCCTAATCCTCAAGGAAGTGGGAAACGAACACGACCCTCTCGCCGGATCTGGGGGTAGGGATAACCTGCCCCTCCGTGGGAAGCCGATGGAGGATTTCTGCGGTCAGATATCTTGCCGACCGAAGCCTCGCAATATCCTCCTCTGTGACAGAAGAAGCTACCCACCGGCCTTGACGGCTGGAACCGGACATGACTGAGGCTTGCGGCGATTAAAACCTGGGTGTTGGAACTCGAGATAGTAAGGGCTGAGGAAGAAGCAAGCGTGGAGAAGAAAGACGGGTCTGTACCCCTTTATAAAGGCCGTGAATATCGAACACCTCCTCCCAAGCCTTAAAACTTGCCTATTCCCAAGGAGTTGTACCCTAAAGGCGGTTGGGTTACCCACGTCTGTGCCGATAAAGAATCACTTAATAAGGGGACACGATCTCTCCTTGGATAAGACGTGCCAATGACAACCGCGTCTCAGAACGTGGAGCGGCAGACGAAAATGGTTCAAAATTATGACCAGGCAGGCGTGGTGTCATGTTACCAAAAGTTGTCAGCGGATTGGACTCGTGGAATATTATATTCTCTCTACGGTGGTGTGTGGTGTGTGTGTGTTACAGGTCCGTACACGTTCAATACGTCCGAAGACTATCTTGGAGTTCGGAAGGAGGAACCCGCCTTGCAATGCCGAAGACTGACCTACGCGCCGGATACCTTGTCATTGAAGCCAGGTTCAGGGGCTACTGAGGGAGTCCTGGACTAAGGGGTCCTCGGGCGTCCGGCCTATTAGCCATGGGCTGGACTGACGGGCTGTGAAGATACGAAGACCGAAGACTGCACCCGTGTCCGGATGGGACTCTCCTTAGCGTGGAAGGCAAGCTTGGCGACCAAATATGTAGATTCCCTTCCTTGTAACCGACCTTGTGTAACCCTAGATCCACCCAGTGTCTATATAAACCGGAGGACTTAGTCCGGAGGCATATACTCATTACCATAGTCATACACGCTAGACTTCTAGGGTTTAGCCATTACGATCTCGTGGTAGATCAACTCTTGTAATACTCATATTCATCAAGATCAATCAAGCAGGAACTAGGGTATTACCTCCATAGAGAGGGCCCGAACCTGGGTAAACATTGTGTCCCCTGTCTCCTGTTACCATCGACCTTAGACGCATAGTTCGGGACCCCCTACCCGAGATCCACCGGTTTTAACACCGACAGCGCCCCCCTCCACCATTTACACCCCCGATCATATTTTCGTAGTGCTTAGGCGAAGCCTTGTGAAGATCACTTCACCATCATCGTCACCACGCCGTCGTGCTGCCGGAACTCATCTACTACCTCGCTGTCTTGCTGGATCAAGAAGGCGTAGGACGTCACCGAGCTGAAAGTGTGCAGAACACGGAGGTGTCGTACGTTCGGTACTTGATCGGTTGGAGCGCGAAGAAGTTCGACTACATCAACCGCGTTGTAAAAACGCTTCCGCTTACGGTCTACGAGGGTACGTAGACACACTATCCCCCTCTCGTTGTTATGCATCTCCATGGATAGATCATTGCGTGTGCGTAGATTTTTTTTTTGTTTTCCATGCAACATTTTCCTACAGTGGCATCATGAGTCAGGTCTATGAGTAGATGATATGCATGAGTAGAACACAAAGAGTTGTGGGCGTTGATAGTCATACTGCTTACCACCAACGTCTTATTTTGATTCGGCGGTATTGTGGGATGAAGCGGCCCGGACCAACCTTACATGTCCACGCACATGAGACCAGTTCCACCGACAGACATGCTACTAGTTTTGCATAAAGGTGGCTGGCGGGTGTCTGTTTCTCCTACTTTAGGTGAATCGAATTTGACTGTGGCTGGTCCTTGAAGAAGGTTAAAACAACAAACTTGACGAAACACTGTTGTGGTTTTATGCATAGTTAAGAACGATTCTTGCTAGAAGCCCGTAGCAGCCACGTAAAACTTGCAACAACAAAGTAGAGAACGTCTAACTTGTTTTTGCAGGGCATGTTGTGATGTGATATGGTCAAGACATGATGTGATAAATGTTATTGTATGAGATGATTATGTTTTGTAAGTTATCGGCAACCGGCAGGAGCCTTATGGTTGTCTCTTTATTGTATGAAATGCAAACGCCATGTAATTGCTTTACTATGCGTTAGCGATAGTTGTAGAAGCAATAGTTGGTGAGTCGACCACGACGCTACGATGGAGATCAAGGTGTCGAGCCGGTGACGATGGAGATCATGATGATGCTTTGGAGATGGACATCAAAAGCACGGGATGATGATGGCCATATCATGTCACATATTTTAATTGCATGTGATGTTTATCTTTTATGCATCTTATTTTTCTTAGTACGGCGGTAGCACTATAAGATGATCCCTGCACTAAATTTGAAGGTAAAAATGTTCTCCCTGAGTATGCACCATTGCTACAGTTCGTCGTGTTGAGACACAACGTGATGATCGGGTGTGATAGACTCTATGTTCACATACAATGGGTGTAAGACAGTTTTGCACATGCAGAATACTTAGGTTAAACTTTACGAGCCTAGCATGTACATACATGGTCTCGGAACACTGGATACCGAAAGGTCGAACGTGAGTCATATAGTAGATATGATCAACATAGAGATGTTCACCACTGATGACTACCCCATCTCACGTGATGATCAGACATGGGTTAGTTGATTTGGATCATGTATCACTTAGACAACTTGAGGGATGTTGATTTAAGTGGGAGTTCATTAGTAATTTGATTAATTGAACTTAATTTATCATGAACTTAGTCCTCATAGTATTTCCAAATCTATGTTGTAGATCAATAGCTCACGATGTAGTTCCCCTATTTTTTGATATGTTCTTAGAGAAAAATAAGTTGAAAGAAGATAGTAGCAATGATGCGGACTGGTTTCGTGATTTGAGGATTATCCTCATTGCTGCACAGAAGAATTATGTCCTTGATGCACCGCTAGGTGACAGACCTATTGCAGGAGAAGATGCAGACGTTATGAACGTTTGACAAGCTCGGTATGATGATTACTTGATAGTTTAGTGCGCCATGCTTTACGGCTTAGAACCGGGACTTCAAAAATATTTTGAACGCCATAGAGCATATGAGATGTTCCAAGAGCTGAAATTGGTATTTTAGACTCATGCCCGTGTTAAGAGGTATGAGACCTCTGACAAGTACTTTTCCTACAAGATGGAGGAGAATAGCTCAGCCGGTGAGCATGTGCTCAGAATGCTTGGTTACTACAATCACTTGAATCAAGTGGGAGTTAATATTCTAGATAAAGATAGTGATTGACAGAGTTCTCTAGTCACTATCACCAAGCTACTAGAACTTTGTGATGAACTATAATATGCAAGGGATGACGAAAAACGATTCCCGAGCTCTTCGCGATGCTGAAATCGGCGAAGGTAGAAATCAAGAAAGAGCATCAAGTGTTGATGGTTAACAAGACCACTAGTTTCAAGAAAAAGGACAAAGGGAAAGAAATGGAACTTCAAGAAGAATGGCAAGCAAGTTTCCACTCCCGTGAAGAAGCCCAAACCTGGACCCAAGCCTAAAACTGAGTGCTTCTACTGTAAAGGAAATGGTCACCGGAAGCGGAACTGCCCAAAACATTTGGCGGATAAGAAGGATGGCAAAGTGAACAAAGGTATATTTGATATACAGGTTATTGATGTGTACCTTACTAGTGTTCATAGTAGCCCCTGGGTATTTGATACTGGTTCAATTGCTAAGATTTGTAACTCAAAACAGGAGTTGCAAAATGAACAGAGACTACTTAAGGGCGAGGTGACGATGTGTGTTGGAAGTGATTCCAAGGTTGATAAGATCACCATCGCATACTCCCTCTACCTTCGGGATTAGTGTTGAACCTAAATAAATGTTATTTGGTGTTTGCGTTGAGCATGAAAATGATTGGATCATGTTTATTGCAATACGATTATTCATTTAAGTCAGAGAATAATTGTTGTTTTGTTTACATGAATAAAACCTTCTATGGTCATACACCCAATGTAGATGGTTTATTGAATCTCGATCGTAGTGATACACATATTCATAATATTGATGCCAAAAGATGCAAAGTTGACAATGACAGTGCAACACATTTGTGGCACTGCTGTTTAGGTAATATTGGTGTAAAGCGCGGGAAGAAACTCCATGCAGATGGACTTTTGGAGTCACTTGATTATGAATCATTTGATACTTGCGAACCATGCCTGATGGGCAAGATAACTAGAACTCCGTTCTCCAGAACAATGGAGCGAGCTAATGACTTTGGAAATAATACATACCGATGTATGTGGTCCGATGAGTATTGAAGCACGCGGCGGGTATCGTTATTTTCTTACCTTCACAAATGATTTGAGCAGATATGGGTATATCTACTTGATGAAACACAAGTGTGAAACATTTGAAAAGTTCAAGGAATTTCAGAGTGAAGTGGAGAATCATTGTAACAAGAAAAATAAAGTTTCTACGATCTGATCGCGGAGGCAAACGTTTAAGTTATGAGTTTGGCCTTCATTTAAAACAATGTGGAATTGTTTCACAACTCACGCCACCTGGAACACCACATCGTAATGGTGTGTCCGAACGTCGTAACCATACTTTATTAGATATGGTGCGTTCTATGATGTCTCTTACCGATTTACCACTATTTTGGGGTTATGCATTAGAGACAGACACTTGATAAAACTTTCAATGAGTACATACCTTGACAATATTTTGAAGGAGTTCAAAATGGATCAATCAAAGAAGTAGTGCTTGCCTGTATTGCAAGGTGTAAAGTTGAGTAAGACTCAAAGCCTGACCACGGCAGAAGATATATATAGAGAGAATGAAAGTCACTCCCTATGCCTCTGCCATAGGTTCTATAAAGTATGCTATGTTGTGTACAAGACCTGTTGTGTGACTTGCCATGAGTTTGGCAAGGGGGTATAATAGTGATCCAGGTGTGGACACTGGACAACAGTCAAAATTATCCTTAGTTACTTAAGAGGACTAAGGAAATATTTCTTGATTATGGAGGTGATAAAGAGTTCGTCGTAAAGGGTTACGTCGATGCAAGCTTTGGCACTAATTCAGATGACTCAGAGTCTCAATCTGGATACGTATTGAAAGTGGGAGCAATTAGCTAGAGTAGCTTCGTGCAGAGCATTGTAGACAAAGAAAATTGCAAAATACATACACATCTGAATGTGGCAGACCCATTGACTAAACCTCTCTCACAAGCAAAACATGATCACACCTTAGTACTTTTTGGGTGTTAATCACATGGCAATGTGAACTAGATTATTTACTCTAGTAAACTCTTTGGGTGTTAGTCACATGGCGATGTGAACTATGGGTGTTAGTCTCATGATGATGTGAACCAGATTATTGACTCTAGTACAAGTGGGAGACTGAAGGAAATATGCCCTAGAGGCAATAATAAAGTTGTTATTTTATATTTCCTTATTCATGATAAAGGTTTATTATTCATGCTAGAATTGTATTGATCGGAAACTTAAATACATGTGTGAATACATAAACAAATACGGTGTCCCTAGTATGCCTCTACTAGACTAGCTCGTTGGTCGAAGATGGTTAATTTTTCCTAACCATAGACATGTGTTGTCATTTGATAACGGGATCACATCATTAGGAGAATGATGTGACAGACAAGACCCACTCGTTAGCTTAGCATAATGATCGTTCAGTTTATTGCTATTTCTTTCTTCATGTCAAATACATATTCCTTCAACTATGAGATTATGAAACTCCCGGATACCGGAGGAATAACTTGTGTGCCATCAAACGTCACAACATAACTGGGTGATCATAATGATGCTCTACAGGTATCTCCGAAGGTGTTTGTTGAGTTGGCATAGATCAATATAAGGATTTGTCACTCCGAGTTTCGGAGAGGTATCTCTCGGCCCTCTCGGTAATACACATCATAAGCTTGCAAGCAAACAACTAAGGAGTTGGTCACAAGGTGATGTATTACGGAACGAGTAAAGAGACTTGCCGGTAATGAGATTGAACCAGGTATGAAGATACCGACGATCGAATCTCGGGCAAGTAACATACCGATAGACAAAGGGAATTACGTATGTTGTCATAACGGTTTGACCGATAAAGATCTTCGTAGAATATGTAGGAGCCAATATGGGCATCCAGGTTCCGCTATTGGTTATTGACCGGAGAGGTGTCTCGGTCATGTCTACATAGTTCTCGAACCCGTAGGGTCCGCACGCTTAACGTTTGTTGACGATATAATGTTATATGATTTGGTGACCTAATGTTGTTTCGAGTCCCAGATGACATCACGGGCATGACGAGGAGTCCCGAAATGGTCGAGAGGTAAATATTGATATATAGGACGATGGTATTTGGACACCGGAAGTGTTTCGGAGGGTACCGGGTACTTATCGGGTCACCAGAAAGGAGTTTCGGGCACCCCCGGCAAAGATATGGGCCTTATGGGCCAAGTGAGGGAACACACTAGACCATAAGGGGCCGGTGCGCCCCTAAAGAGGTCAGCCCTATGAGGAGGTGAAGGAAAGAGGGGATGGAAAGGAAAGTGTGGAGTAGGACTCCCCTTCCTTCCCTCTCCCCCACTTTCCTTCCCCCTTGTTTATATATGGCAAGGGGGCGGCTTGGGAGGGACCCCAAGTAGGATCCCTCCTACTTGGACGCCTCTTTTGGCTGCTCCTTCCTCCCTCCCACCTATATATATATATGTGGGAGGGTGCGCCGAGCACACAACAGAAAATTGCCTAGCCATGTGCGGCGCCCCCCCCCCCACCGTTTACACCCCCGGTCATATTCTCGTAGTGCTTAGGCGAAGCCTTGCGAAGATCACTTCACCATCACCGTCACCACGCCATCGTGCTGCCGGAACTCATCTACTACCTCGCCGTCTTGCTGGATCAAGAAGACGGAGGATGTCACCGAGGTGAACGTGTGCAGAACACGGAGGTGTCGTACATTCGTTACTTGATCGGTTGGAGCGCGAAGAAGTTCGACTACATCAACCGCGTTGTTAAAATGCTTTCGCTTATGGTCTACGAGGGTACGTAGACACACTCTCCGCCTCTCGTTGCTATGCATCTCCATGGATAGATCATTGAGTGTGCGTAGATTTTGTTTTGTTTTCCATGCAACGTTTCCCAACAGCCGCACCCCCGCACCCCGACCGGGTGCGGTCATATTGAACCTGGTAGGAAACACGGCTGGCCACAACCCTGCCGGGTGCAGCCATATCCAACTTGGCAACTAAGAAACTTGAGCATTGCATATAAAATAGAACATAGCAAGATATAGGTTACACAAAAGCACCATCCATGAACCGACCCAAAAAAATATGGACATTTATAATGCCTCAGTTTTGATGGAAACTTAACCAAAAGAGCTATAGATAGTTATATAACAATAATGGTCTAGTACAAATAAGTTCAGTTACATGCCACATGCCAATCCTATCAGGACCAACCCCAGATAGCTCAGCAGTACACCATATAAATTTCAAGATAGAAAGGTATGAAGGCGGTGACAGATAAAAGGAACTCCATGGCCATTGATATATCTCAAAGAAAGCAATAACACATAATATGATCCCCATTTAGAAAGTTGAGAGGAAAGTGCAAAAGACTTCATGCGAGTCATTTTACAGAAGAATTTGCACTGAGGTTCAAATAGCTGTCGGTGGAGGACGTCATGGTAGCTCAATGTATAATACAACATGAGAGGGTCATCTGTGTATAGGCAAATGATTCCCAACATCAATCGGCATGGAGATCCTTCCATCAGTAATCAAGTCAACAGTGAGATGCATGTGGAAAAAGCATCCAAGTATAGATGTTCACTCTGCTGAATAAAAAAACATATGCTCAGGTATTTTTATGTGAAGTGCAGTATTTCAAAGTATCAAGAGATTGAAACTGATCTCAAAAGCTGAAACAGGTCATATGAACAAAACAAAACAAAACAAAACAAACCATTGTCTTCTATGAAAGCCGAGTGCAAAATGAATAATATGATAAAGACATGGGACTTCAAATTTCACAAAAGTGTGGATGATTATGTCATGGTACGCAATAACTACGCACACACCTACAACCTGATAATAATTAGATGATATACCCTCTTCTTTATGCATGAAAAGGCCTTTTGCTGAACCTGGGCATCACCCTAGTACATGTAGCAAGGGATTTGCTATCTCTTCAATGCATAGAAACTAAAAAAACTATTTCTAGACAAACAAAGGAATAGTTTATTTGTACCTCTTATAATTAGTAAGCATGGTACCATCAGAAGGACAAAAAAATGTACAACAAAGGGGAAGTGTCAAGTGATTCAAGGTGGAATCTACAAATCTCACTCTCATGATGACTAATATAGGTTTGGGCCATTACTTTAACAGAACCATTTCACTTCTCAAGCTCATCGTCTCCTACAGTCGAATGTCAAGATGTCCGTCTCCCTATTTGGTATTGGAGTTACAGGGAGTGCCTAGTTTTTATGTATCTAGCTTATTTCACTTTTCTTCAAGTTCTAGCTCACAACTAAGTAATCTAATGCAGAAAGTTGATTAGTGTGTTATCTCTGCTCATAGGATTTTGATAACCAGACTTTTACATAATGCTACTTTTTTGGAATACTGCATGAGATGATTCTTTTGAAGATGCAGGGCACACGAAGCACCTGTGCCTTGTCATGGTGCTCAAAAACTACCGATGGTGCTGTAATCTGCAACACCTCACTACTAACCTTGGAAACAATGCCTCTATTCCTCTACCTAGGAAAAAAAATCTTCCTAATTAAAATCCCAATCCAGATAAGAAAATAATATCGTTCTGGATTTGGGACGAAGGCAGGGTTCTTGGATCCAGGAGAACAAGAGGCAGACGAACCACATGTGTTCATTTAGCTGATGAGAAGATGAGATAAAGGGAGTAGTACCTACTAGGCAGAAGTGCGGCGGCCATCTGGACGATGGCTCGCTTAGGGACGGCGGTTCCACTAGCTGTGCCGCCAAGTCATGGTGGTATCCACCGCTCAAGTTCAAGGTCGGGGTAGGGGGGCAAGCTCGTTGCCATGGCGCTGGTCCGGGTCGCTAAGAAGTGCAAAGGAAAAAGTTAAAACCCTTGAAATTTATGCACTGAAAATTAATATACATACATACAACAGGGAGCTAAAGTCCAAAAAAGTGATCAAAAAAGATGTATCAAAAACTGCATAGTTGAACAGTTTCTGAAATCTCTAGTAGTTGATTTGTTTGGCCATATGAAAATACATGTTAGTATGAAAGCTGTGTTAGATGATATCCGCTGTAGATTAAAAAGGAGACGTGCTTAGTTGAAGCATCAGCCTAATATTTAAAGACCCTTTTTCATCTAGATAAACCTGCAAGTATACATCAGACCAAAGAGAATTGGGAAGATTCTAAAAAAAGTAAGATCTACCAAGCAACTTTGTGGAGATGAGATTAAACATTCACTTGCAGTAGTATTCCCAGAACTATTGTGCCTGCAAGTATATATCCGCCTATTAATCCATCTCTTGTGAATAAATGGAATTTTACGCTTAACACTGTCACAACACGCACAAAGTAGAGATGTATTCCGGCAAACACACTTCACTTTCATCCTACAGTCAGCACCGAAAAATAATTCCAACTGAAACTCACATCGGGAGGAGGCGCCCGGCGCTGGACAACGGGGTTTGGGTTGCCGGATCTCGGGACCGGTGGAAGGAGAGGCCCGGCCTGGCCGCCGCGGCCGATGGCAGTGAGTTGGGATCGTACCTGGGGGGCCGCCGGTGGTGCACGAGCGTGATGTGTGTTAGAATAAATCCGAGGCCACCGTCGATCATCCGAGGATCAAGCAATCACACGAGGCATGACACCGAGATTTGTTAACGAGGTTCACCGATATGGCTACATCCCCGGGGTCTGACTATGGACGCTCCTCCCCATGACACCGTTACAATACCGCACCCGGTCGCCCTGGACACCGGCACATGCCGCCGGCTTTCCCTGCGTTCCGGTGCTATTATGTTGGCATAGGTTACATCGTGTGTCTAGCCCCGCTATATATGAGAGGCCTAGGATACAAGTGTCCTACTAGGACACGACTCCATATCCTATCTAAACACAATACAACTACAAGTCCAACTGTAACCTAACTCGTACACTATATTCGTCACAACTCTAACAAACTCCACCTTGGCGAATATTCTCCATCACCTTGAATTCCTCAATGCGTCAAACTTCCATGTACATTGGACTTGAGCTTATCCCATGAGTACCGTTGCTACTCCAAAGACTCCATATGACTCCACCTGCAACTTGTAGTCCCTTCTTTTCTTGACCACAGTCATCACTCGAGCAAAATTAAGTTCCTTATTTCTCTAGTTTGTGCTCCCAACTTCCAGAGTATCAGTCCAACGCCATCACACACTGATCACTGACCTGCGTGAAAGTGAGCAACTCACATATTGGGTGTCACACATAAGAGTTACCTGAACTCAACATCACCGCTCTTCCTTGACCGTCTGTCTGAAACTTGAAAGAATTTCACTGTTGCTTGTAATCATCCCAAGTCAAATTCGCAGTTATCTCACCACATGTATGACCACCAGAGCCCTGGCCCGTCTCCATGCCCCGTGCATACCGCACGCCTCGCCGCTATTACCGCGTCGAGCCTCTGTTGTCCCGGTCGAGTCTTAAGGGTTGCGAACCCACACCACTCAACCCCCACTGCAGAGTACCACCGATCATCACCGACCGACGACGAGTTTCACACTTCCATCAGACCACTGGGCTCCAGTCCGAACTGCATGTCACTCGTTTTTCCCGCTGAATAGGCTTCGATTCTCTAGATCCTTACACCGTAGCCCCTCAATCCAGCTCCACCTTCAACATGACTCCATGGTAGATGATCAGTCCACCGTCGCGCCCCGTCGACTTCAAGCTCTCATGTGCGCACCGTCTTGAATCAACCCCGCGCCATAGTCTTGTCGAAGCCGCCAAGCCCTTGGGCCTGCGCCACGTGTTTCGAAGCCCAAAAGTTGGTCACCATCAGCATCACGCTCCTATGTCGCTGTCGCCGATCCCACCACCGTCTTCTGTTCCAACCGACATCCAAGTCGATCCGTCAGACTATCTAGTCCAACCCAGCCGATCTCGTTCGACTGTACGACACGCTCGAGGCTCGCAAATCATCTTCCGCAAATTTCCATCCATCCCATGATAATTCCATCTTAGCTGGCTTGACATCTTGCAACAACGCCTTCAAGCATCCCTGTTGTGCCAACAAATTTTTCACCCTTGTCTGCCATAACCCAAAGCTTTCAGTTCACTTGAACTTCTCCACCTCAAACCCGATACCCGTTGATGTCATGGTTCTTCGTATAGTTGACCCTGCGAAAAATTATCCGAACTTTCCACGCGATGCCCCAAGTACAGAATTTGTGTACTACTAGTAACAAATCAACCAGTTGACTGTACGTGAATTTGCTCTTGCCTTGGCCACTCCTGATGCTAGCTTGCTTTGCCTAAAGCTTTCCAATGTACTGCAGTATCACGTTGGATTTTTTCCGCTAGATGTGATCTGCCTCTCGTCGTGCCCACTTGAGGACTCGGTCCTCTTTTTTTTCACAAAACAAATCTCGCGTTATCCTTGGCAGCCCTGTCCGTCTTCGCGTCACGCTGGTCCTGGAACCCAGTGCACACTTAGGCAACCACGCCTTGGCCTGGCCCTTGTTGCGTCCGTACACGTCCGCACAAACCGACTGCTCCACGCCTAGGCCTAGCGGCCCATTGTCGCTGCCTGTTCGGTCCGGCTCGGCCAGAGCCACGCGCCTGCCCTAGTACAGCCGCTCCGAGACGCAAGACTCCTGCCGCCGCACGCGGGTTGCTTTTTTCGATCTCGTCGAGAGCGCACCCGACGACCTCCGCGGAACATCACTTCCGCACATCGTCTTTGTACCGAAACTTGACGATGATCCATCCTTCGGATCAACAATCCGCGACCTCCTCGAACCTTGCTCATAATATCACTTGTTAGAATAAATCTGAGGCCACCGTCGATCATCCGAGGATCAAACAATCACACGAGGCACGACACCGAGATTTGTTAATGAGGTTCACCGATATGCCTACATCCTCGGGGCCTGACTATGGGCGCTCCTCCCCATGACACCGTTACAATACCGCACCCGGTCGCCCTGGACACCGGTGATGCGGAGCATCCTATGAACATCACCATGTCAAGAGTCCATTCGGCGAGTGACACGTGCGACATCTACTTCACATACGCAAAGGTGAATCATCTTCTTTACACATGCTCACTTGACCCCTTCGAGGATGGTATGCTACTTGACACTCCACTCGTGTGCATGCATAGGTATTGTCGGAACACTACGGACGAGGAGGAGGAGTGCAAGCGCCAAGGTACAACTACACCATCCGCGAGGGAGGCCTGGAAGCGACGACGGAAGAAGACGGAGCTGCTGAAGCTACAGCGGTCGGACATCCGGGCCAAAGGCCGGACATCCGACGCCTGTGCAGCCGCCAAGGAGCTGCACCAACAGACGGCCAACAGCATCAGCGGCCGGACATCCGGCGCCAGCCCCGGACATCCGGCGCCTCGCCAAAGCCCGGACATCCGGCCCTTCCCCCGGAAATCCGGCATCGACGACAGAAGACATCCAGAAGTTTTACCCTCCAGCCCGGACATCTGGCCCCCAGCCCGGACATCCGGCCCCTCCTGAAGCCCCGGACATCCGGCCACCCCTGTCTGCGCACAGTAAGGGCCGAGGCCCGTGTACCCCTTCGACCCCCTAGACTATATATACTCTTTCTCCTCCATCTTTCTAGGGTTAGCAAAGGATTAGCTCATTTAGCAAAGGATTAGCTCATTTAGCAAAGTATACTCTTTCTCCTCCATCTTTCTAGCTTTGCTCATCCATATCGGATCTACTCCACGAGAGAGACTGCGGCCCCTCTACGGAGAAGATCCACCTTGGATTCAAGATCCCTCACGGGAAGATCCCCTCGTGGATTCAAGACCTCCTCACGGAGAAGAACCGGTTACCGTTTGTATCGTCCGTTGTTGACTTTGGATCTTGTATCTCACCTTTGTGTTCATCGATCTAGCGCATGTGTGATCTATTCTTGTTGGTTGAGTGATTTCTCTCGTGTTTCCCTCGTGTTTCCCCTCGTGTTCATCGCGTTCTTCGTAGGGATCCGCTCCTTTCGTGAAAGATCGGCCATCTAGGGTTCCACCCTACATCAACCGGCACATGCCGCCGGCTTTTCCTGCGTGCCGGTGCTATTATGTTGGCATAGGTTACATCGTGTGTCTAGCCCCGCTATATATGAGAGGCCTAGGATACAAGTGTCCTACTAGGACACGACTCCATATCCTATCTAAACACAATACAACTACAAGTCCAACTGTAACCTAACTCATACACTATATTCGACACAACTCTAACAATGTGGATGGCAGCGAGTTTGGAACCAAGACTTCTTCTTCTCACTGCAATAATTAGAAGCACATCGTGCCTAGTCCACTTTATGTACAACCAGCTGAAAGTGCAATCATGCCCTTACATCATGTTTTGATGTTGATGACAATATACATGTAGGGGACTAACAATGTTCATCAAGTGAATCTCAGGTGTTAGTCCCCGGTTCATCAAAAGTGTGTGGATCGTGAGCAGACGAAGTGGATTGTACTCAAGGAAGACGTGTCAAAATGAATACACATTTGTTTTCTTGAGTATAGGATCCCGCACTATTAAGAGGGGATCGATAGGGTTAGTAAAAGACTTGCTCTTGCCACAAATCTCCTTCCCAAAATTCATTAAGATCTATCACTATACTCTCTGGCTCATTCTGCCTATGGCCATGTCGGATGTCCGGGCCTCCTGCCGGATGTCCGGCCTGCACGCCGGATATCCGGACCTTGCTATCCAGAGAACAACATATGGAGGTGCTTTCTTCCGGATGTCCGGGCTGCCTGCCGGATGTCCGGGCCACCTGCCGGATATCCGGCCCGCATGCCGGATATCCGGGCCCTGCTATCCAGAATACAATATATAATGGTGTTTCCTTTCGGATGTCCGGCCCTCCATGCCGGATGTTCGGGCTCTCCATACACCCCGGATTTCTGGGCCTCCATGCCGGACGTCCGGCCCGAGCTATCCAGAGAGCGTCTTCAGTTGTGTGGGCCAGCCGGATGTTCGACCACCTTGCCGGATGTCCGGGTCTTCCAGTATCGTCGGATGTCCGGGTTGTGCCCCGGATGTCCGGGCCCTCTGCTCTATTCTCTGCTTTCTGCTTCTGTTCACATATGCTACACTAGGCCGGATGTCCGGCCCCGTGTCCCGGATGTCCGGCCTATCCTGTCACTTACACTACAACGGCCATATTTTCTCACACACTATATATAGCCCTCTTCCCCCACGGGAGAGGGTTGACCATTCACTTTGAACAAACCCTAGAACATATTTCACCCTCTCTCTCACTCTTCCACACCAAATCTTAGATCCCTAAGGGATTTGAGAGCATTTGAGAGAAGTTGTCCGACCAAGTGATAGATCCACTCCTTCCCCTTCTTTGCACCAAAGGAATTCATGATTTGAGCAAGTCTTGAGCTTTTCCCCATCGTTCTTGTTACTCTTGGAGGTTGGAGACTCCTAGGCGGTGGGAGTCTTTCGGAGAGGAATCGACCATTGTGGTTACCCCCATAAAAGTTTGTGAGGGTTTGGAGACCACCCCAAGGTCTACCACTAGTGGTTGAGAAACGCCTACGCGGTGTTGTCTCAAAGGGAGAATAGGGTGAGCCTTCGTGGCGTTGGTGTGCCTTTGTGGTAACATCCAGCTCTCTAACGGCGACGTAGCTTCCCTTAAAGGAAGTGAACATCGGCATACATCCTTGTCTCCCAGAGTTGCGGTTATTCCTAACCCTAACTCTCTACTTGTGGTTATTTGTCTCTTAGCACTTACTTATATCATATTGTGCTTGCTTACTCACATATTCGTGTTACTTGTTTATCTTGCTTCGCTCTTAGCATCATACTTGCAATTGTTAGGCTCACTTTCATATTTCGCATTATTGCCTAAAATTGCTTAGTAATAATTAAAATTTGTAATTGTACCTATTCACCCCCTCTAGGTCCATCTCGATCCTTTCACCACCGTCCCTAATCTTCAGCTCCAACGCTCTACTTTCATCTCTTCATTAACCTGAACTGCTCCCCCATAACTACACATGAAGCAACCTGCCAAATATAGAGATTGCTCCCCCCAATTTTACTCAAAAAAGTTGATGATGCAACCGTGGTCCAAACATCCAGTACTCCGGTCCACTTCTAGTCTACTTCGAGAACATTGGCATGCCTCTGGCCAGGATGTACTACTACAATATACTGCTACCAATGAAGAGTGTCTGTTCGTGGTGGTACCAGGAGGATGTGCAATGGGCTTCTTTGATGACGTGGGAGGGTGAAAGGATAGCTGCGAGGACCAGGAGTCGCCCGTAGTTTCTCAAGGATGGGAGTGACCTATCTGCATCAAACTGCTGTTGTAGTATTGGTAAATGGCCCATGCCGTCATATACCTAGCACTCTAACATAAGAGGACCAAAAATGGAGCCGGGGGGGGGGGGGGGTCCCAAGCAGGCCATGCCGTGGGCGCGGAGCAAGCAGGTCGTACCGTCATGCCCGCCGAGCAGAAGCACTCGGAGGCCGAGGTCGGACGACGGCGCCGACGGATCTGCAAGCGCCATGGCCGTCGTCTGACGTGCTCGCCTCCCCCTTCTCTTTTCCTTCCCTTCTGTTTATGGGAGGGAGAGGAAGTTGCGGGCGCCGTGGTGCGAGGAAGACGAGGAGAGAGGTCAGCACTCGGAGGCCGAGGTCGGATGACGGCGCCTGCAAATATGCGAGCGCCATGGCCGCCGTTTGGTGCGCTCATCCTCTCTCTTCTCTTTCCTTCCCTTCTGTTGACGGGAGGGAGGAGGTTGCGGGCGCCGTGGTGCGAGGAAGACGAGGAGAGAGGTCCGCTGTGGCGAGGTTTGAGAGGCGTCGGTGGCGATGATGTGGGTGGGGCGGCGAGGTCGGGGAGAGGGCTAGGCGAGCGAAGGTGTGTGTGGGGCGGCGAGGTCGGGGGGAGGGCTGGACGAGGGGAGGCGGCGCGCCTGCAGCCCCCACGTCGCCTAGCGACCGGAGGAGCGACGAGGGAGCACCGCATCGAGCGCCTCTAGGGTAAGTGCGGCTCGGATGCGGGGGGACGGGAGAAGGGGGCGCGACCGCGCAAGGGGAGGAAGCGGCTAGGTTTTCAGTCGCTAGTGCTTCGTTTTTATAGGGGTACGCGAAATGTCCAACATACCCTCGGCGGACATCCAGTTTTACAGGCGGTGGCACAAATACTTCTACACTAAGTAACATACATACCACGCTCGCAGGCACAGCGGCTGACCAGCGTGGCCCACCAGGGATGGACCCACACGTCAGCGAGGCAACAAAGTAATTCTGGAGTAAGAAAAGGCAGTAAGAAAAATCGAATGGAAGCTACTATTCATTGTAGCAGTGTCGCCTCTTGATCCGACGGCCGATATCATCTGAGGGCGTGATCGGACGGTCAAGAATGCATCAAAACACCGATCCAACGGCCAGGAGCGCCGAGCGGTGAGGAGGCTGGGTGGCTCATGCTATGCTTGTTTCTGGTAGGAGCAGATGATTGTTTTTCTTTTTAAAGAAGCTCCAACACCCTTTCTCCCTCTCTCTCAACAAAAATAAAAAAGAAAACAAAAAACTCGAGCTATCTGAAAAAAGAACTCAAGGAGGGAGAAGCATTTTTCTCCCCCTTCTTTCCTTCGTCCGCACTCCACCTCGTCGCCATGGATGCAGACCTCCTGCAGCGCTGCCTCGAGGCCGGCGGCCGCGACTTCCTGCTCCACCATCCTTCGTCCCCTCCCTCCCCCACATCCGCCTCTGCCGCCGCCGCCGCCTCCTCCTCCTCTTCTTCCATCCTCCAGTCCCTCCCCCTCCATGTGGTAAACCCTCTCCCCCTTCGCCCCCCTCTCTGTTCTCCTCCATTACTCCCCCCTTAATTCCACCCGCTGCGTTTGATGCAGTCATTCGACCGCGGCTACTACCTCCTCGTGAAGGCGATCCAGGAGCTGCGGGAGCGCAAGGATGGCCTTGTCGTCACCGTCGGCATCGGCGGGCCTACCGGCTCCGGCAAGACCAGGTAGATTAGAACCATATTCTCCCCCACCCCTGCGACCGTGTCGCGATGGCTGTTCGATGCTATCTATTTCGTTTGGTAAGGAGCTGATTGGTTGTTCATTTGGGGCTGGTGGTGCCGTGCTGCGCAGCTTGGCGGAGAAGGTGGCATCGGTGCTGGGGTGCGTCGTGATTGTGTCCATGGAGAACTACCGCACGGGGGCAGGGGCTGACGAGGGGAGCGACATCGACTCCATCGACTTCGACGCCCTCGCGTGCAACCTCCAGGTCCGTGTCCGCTTCTCTCGGAGCCGTTCAACATGCGGATGGGATTGGATGCGTGCAGCTTGTTTGCTTTAATGACGGGTCAGAGTGCAGCCAGAAATGGTGGGCGTGGATTCCCTGCTTGATCGTATTCTGAAGGCGTGTGTACTGTGTACTGGTTGTTGCTGTTGAAGGAGAATACCAGTACTAGTACAATTTATGCCTTCATGGGTGGCTGCATACGGGTAAAGCGGAGTTGTTTCCAGAAAGAGGAGTGCCCAGTTTCTAGTGTTAGTGACACTTTCTGTTATAGTCCTCTATGCAAGCAAATAATAGAACAGAGTCCAAAGACGCATATGCTCCGTGAAATTTGGCCGAACCACGAACTTCCGTATTGTGATTATTATTTGAAAATAGTAACCGTCCCATGCTAATTATCTTTTAGTCACCTCAGGAGTAAGGTCCAAGCCTAACTGTATGACTTATGATTCACATGTCCGACCTAACTGTATGACTTAGGATGCACATGCCCGAGAAGTCGACGGAAGATATGATCATGCCTAGCGGTCTTATACTATGTATGTAGTTGAATTAGAGAAGTTGCCATATAAATTTGGCAAGCAGAATATATGGGGGTAGCTAACATGGGAAAAGGGTTTAATACTTTAATTTGTATCTTTGTTGCACTATTGCTTTCCACCGCAACCCTCATACATCTGGATGCTGCAGAATATTTATACTCATACCAGCAGGGGTTATTAGAATGTTTGATTGTTTATGTATTTATTGTCTTGGCTCTGGAAGTAAGCACATGTTAGAAAAGAACCAAAATCTGTCTTAGGACTGTTTTCCGGCAAATGGTTCGGAGTGCTTCTTTCTGACTCTTGATTGTCTCTCAGAAGGAATCAGAATCATGTCAGCAGTGACCAAAATGCTACCAAAATATTAATAGAGGCAGAAAAATATATTTGATGGAACTGGATAATGCTTTTATCAGATAAATATGTTAATAATCTATCTCATGAGAGCAAGCATGATCACCTGCATCAATTATTATTTCAATGTTGTGCCTCCTAGGTATGCGATTTGACAGATATTTTTATTTTGACCTTGAAGACTGCAGGGCTTACACCCCACAGCATTTTATTAAAAAACAGAGCACAAATACAATGGTTCCTCAAGATGAGGAAAAGGAAAAACAGAAAGGAAAACTAGAGAAAGCTATACAAGGGGGGCGAAGAGACTATACCTAAGAATTACAAAACTAGAAACAAAAGACCTCCTCAAGGAGGTAGGAAATCAATCCACTTAAGCAAGGCATCTCTATGCTTCTTTTTGATTCTGTGGGAGAGGAGCGTTATATCATGAATGAAACCATTCCTCCATGCCCTGAAAGAAGGCCGAATATGCCTGAAAGCTCTGTCATTCCTCACTTTCCAAATATTCCACCAAGCAAGGAAGACCACTTCTACAAAAAAAGGCTTGCTGAAATCCTTTCTGGCATGCAAAGCCATTTCCACCATGTCATTGCAATCCTTCCAAACGATCTGCAGATAATTCCACACACGGACACTGAAATTGCACTGGAAAAAGAGGTGGTTTCTGTCCTCAAGTGCCCCAGTCGGACAGAGAACGCATTCAGGCCCATCATTAATCCTCCAATGCCTGCGTTGAATCATGTTCTTGGTGTTAACCCTGTCCATTATGACCAGCCAGGCAAACATTTTGATTGACATGGTGCAGCAGCTCTTCCAGACCCACCCCAAAATGGGATTTGCCACCACTGGCTGGTACACAAAGTCATAGAACTTCTTTGCAGTATAGTCTGACTTTTTACCATGTCTCCACACCCAGGAATCAGGGCAGCCACTGTCCAACTGGAATGTTCCCATCAATGAAGAAAGTTGTTGGAGCTCTTGGAAGGCTAGCTCAGACAGAGGCAAGGAGACCCTATTTCTCCTCTGTGAACATTAACAGAAGTAACTGCCCTAAATTTATCCATGAGTTTGCAGACATCTCTCCACCAAAAAGAACCACGTAGTGTTGTATCATGGGGGACTCTTTGGAAATAGTAAGAATCCCAAACCAAATGAACCATGGCACATCCAGTCTATTATAGAATTTATTAAGATGCTTTAGAAAAAGAGCTTCATTCTGCAAACCAAGGTTTAGGATTCCAAGACCACCCTTGGACTCGGGTCTGCAAACAAGTGGCCAGACAGCCAGGGAATGGCCCTTCTCCTGACCATATTTCCTCCATAAACATTGTCTCTGAATTCTTTCCAACTGCTTGAGAATACCCTGAGGAATTGACAAGCTGCAAAGGAAGTAGATAGGCAGGGAAGAAATTACTGAGTTTACCAATTGCAATCTACTCCCTTGAGGCAAAAACCATGAACTAGCTGTCAATCTTCTCTCCATGCAGTCCACCAGGGGGAGAAGGTCGTTAATTTTAGGTCTGGTAGTCCCCACTGGCAAGCCCAGATATGTAAAAGGCATTGTGCCTAATTGACAGCCAAAGAGGGCAGCTAAACATGTGGCATCAGATGCATTCACATTGATAGGATACATGGAAGATTTATGAAAGTTGATCTGGAGACCAGTTGCCTTTGAGAAAGAGCAGAGCACTGATTTCAGTGCCTCTAACTGGCACCTTTCAGCATTTAAAAAGAGCAATGTATCATCAGCATACTGTACTACAGGGAAATCTGGGTCATGAGTTAGCAATGGCAGACTTAACAAACCCTGCTGCAGTAGATCATTAATCATTGTTTGCAAGAGATCTGCAGCAATAACAAAAAGGAAAGGAGAAATAGGGTCTCCTTGCTTTACTCCACACTTGCATTTGAAATGGTTGCCAGGTACACCATTAAGCAGTACAGAGGAAGTTCCAGAAGACAACAACTGTTTAATCCATGTAATCCATGTATTGTCAAAACCTTTTGCCAAAAGGATCCTCAAAATTGCCTCATGCTGGATAGAATCAAAAGCCTTTTCAAAATCTAGCTTAAGCAGAAGAATGGGCTTTTTAGACTGATTGCACTGGTGGATGTACTCAAATGTCCAAGCAAGACAATCCTGTATTGTTCTTGATTTTATGAAACCATACTGGTTCTTATGCACACATTTGGTGATCTCCTCTTGAAATCTGTTTGCAGCTAGCTTGGTGAGAAATTTTAGACCAACACTAGTGAGTGATTTTGGTCTAAAGTCCCCCACACTCTCCGGAGTCTGCTTCTTTGGGACCAGTGTAATGAAAGCATCATTGAGATTTTCCAACTGAGCAGTTCCAGCATGAAACTCATGTACCAGCCTACTAAAATCAGCAGAGATGATGTGCCAACACTTCTTTAGGAAGAGTCCATTGAAACCATCAGGCCCAAGAGCCTTATCAATGGACATCTCCTTAATTACCTGTTCAATTTCCTTCAGTTCAAAAGGTTTGGTGAGCACTTCCAAGCCCTGTACTCTTGGGATTAAAGACAAGATATCCTCCTGTAAAGATATTGGCAAAACAGTACCCATTCTGCCCTTAAAGGAAATCAAGAACTCCTTGGCCATTTCCTCATGATCTGATGCAACAGAGCCATCAGACAACAACAGGCTAGCAATAGAATTCTTTCTATATCTCTCAGTTGCCATGGCCTGAAAAAACTTGGAATTTTCCTCTCCCACTTTGATATACCTGATGGTACATCTCTTCCTCCAATATAAATATTGCAGGTGTAAAAGGTGTTCATGGTGAAGTTTTTGTAACTTTTCTGAAGTTGGCCTCAGGTCTGGAGAGAGGTCTCATGTCCTCAAGATTATCCAACCAAAGAATCACCCAGTTGCACTTCTCAATCAACCCCTTGATATGGGATAAACCTTTTTGCCATTTCTTTAAAGCAACCGCAAGGCCTTTAATTTATCAACAATGATTGCTGAAATATGGGCCTTGTGAGAGGGCCTAGCCCAAACCTCCTGCACACAATCCAGGAAACCTGGCTGATGAACCCAATAGTTTTCAAACCTGAAAATATGTGCCTTTGGTATGGAAGTGCTGATATAAATTAAACATGGAACATGATCAGACACCGTTTTCGCAAGAGGAGTCACTTGTGTCCTAGGGTAGATGCTGATCCAACTAGCAGAAGTAAAAACCCAGTCAAGTTATTCCAGAAGAGGCATGTCTTGCATATTTGACCAGGTAAATTTTCTTCCCTTTAAGGGAAGTTCCAAAAGACCCAAGTGACCTATGATTTCATTGAAAATAAACATATCATTGACATCTCCACCAGGGAGATTCCTATTCTCAAGAGGTCGAATAAAGTTGAAATCCCCCATCAAAATCCATTTCTGTTCTGGTTCAATATCCAAATTATAAATCCAGTTAACAAACTCATCCCTCAATTCACCCTGACAAGGGCCATAAACATTCACTAGAAACCATTGCTCATTATTATGTACTGAGGTGAAGTGTATGACAATAGCATAGGGTTTCACATCCACCAGAGTACCATGAAACATGTCTGAGCGCCAAGCAGTTAAAAGCCCACCAGAAGCACCTCTCGAGGGGGACTCAACAATCAAAGCCAGAAGGACAGATGCTTCTAATATTTGCACGGGAGCAAATAGAAAGCTTTGTTTCTTGAAGACAAACCACAGCACATTGACTCTCAGTCACTTTTTCTCTGATAGAACGCTGTCTAGCATCAGAATTCAGACCTCGAACATTCCAACAGAAGATTTTCCAGTTACGCGTTGTCACACGATTCATTAACAACCGAATAAGAGTAATGTAAAAGAAGCATGACACACAATGTAATCCAACCCAAAAGATAACAAAGTTCAGTATCGCAGTCTGCAACATCCATAACAAGACCCAAAGCGACAATAAAAGTAGCAAATATAAGAGGCTCTCCAGGCCTAAACAAAGTAGCTAGCAGATTCATTTAAGCCGAAGATGAAGAAGAATCCTCCTTTGGATCAACCATAAGCTTGTCCGTCGATAGGAGGGAGGGATCAATCTCCAGCTCTGCTCCCCCAGCCTGCAAAACATGGATTGGAGTGTGTGGGGGAGCATTAGGCTGCTTGTCTTGGCCAGGGAGACCTGCAGAAATGGGCTGGGCCTCGTCATCCATGGGCTTGGAGCGAGGGCGTTTCTTCGTGGGCTGAAGAGAGAGCTGCTCAAAAACAACATGTTTGAAACCATCCAGTTTTGCCGCGCTTCTAGTGCAACGTCTGAGTGGCGTGTCCACAATAGGTGCCGGTACCTTCTTCCTTCCTCTCTGCTTTCTCTCCGCTGTTTGCTTCTGCACAGAAAAAACTACTGGTGAGGAGGAAATATCAGCAGGGACAGAATCAGCAGAATCAACAGACATGATCTCTTCAGGAGCCGGATCAGAATCCACAGGCAACTCCTCAAACAATGCCCTTGCCACTGGGCGCTTGACCACCACAGACTTTCTAGCAGGAGCAATAATGGGCAAAGATGCCACTCTTCCTGGATTCATCAAAAGCTATTGACCAGGAGCGCTTGGAGTAGATGATTGAGCCCATTAGCTTGAAGAAAATTGACCTTGGCACCTCTTTAACAGAAAAGTCAAACATCAGGTTCTGAAAAGACCTCTTCCAAATCATCTCCGGAGGGAGAGGAGGTCCTGCCACAATATGTGCCATGCCAATAAAAATCTCGTGGTGCTGAACGACAGGTGGCTGATAAGGCACAATTGCCAGCGGGTTCTCCATTAAGACAGGTTGCTGCAGAGGTTGAAGTTGTTGGTCAGGCAGAGGAGGAACATCTTGCTGCTGCAAATCATTACCCTGATCTTGCTGTTCCACAGAAACCGATCCATCCGGTTGATCAATCACAATGGAGACCTGATCTTGCTCTGGAGCTGCAGGCTGCGGGGGCTGCTCCACCTCGGCATCATCTCCCCACAAGGCATTGCCCCAACCTTTGAGCTACATCATTCACAGGCGGAGGAGATTGAACAACAGGTGCATCATTCCATCCCAACATTGGGTATGGAGGCAGAATGAAAGGCAGATTATCCGGAACCAGATTGCCAGGCAACGGATGAGGATTCCCATCCAAGGGCATTGGGTCCTCATTGTTCGGCATTTGATCAGCAAAGTCTGCACCCAAAACATAACATGCAGCAGTCCACGATACTTGAGCACCACCCCATTCCGCATGGTCTCCAAAAACCACATCTCGTGGAACCAGAGGCGTATCTGGAAAGCTAGCTTAAACCAAAGTTCTGACAAGATAAGGATCTTCACTGTCCCAAGAGATAAACTTCCCAAAAGTGCCTACAGCTTGTGAGATGAACTCTGGAGTGCGGTAATCTAGGGGAATACCAATGAACATTAACCAGCCCTTACGAAAACCATGCGTCCCCTTGAAATTTTCCCCCTCATCATGCTTCATAAATCTAACAAATCGATCGTTGCCCAGCGGGAAAGGAGCATGCTGAATCAAGGTATATCTGACTGACGGATCCCTAACTTGGAACAGACCGACCCCACGAAACCACGGCTGAGCAGAGCGAACCAAAATACCTCTATCCTGCAAGAACTGCACAACTTCCTCACGCACCGGACCGAGTGGCCCCTCCGGGGCGGGCATCACCTCAGCGACCATGTAGTCCTCATGGCGACGGGGCGGGTGAGCTGCAGGCGTGAAGAAGGTGCGAGGAAGGCGACGGTCACCGCCGTTGATGATGTGGTGACCAGCAGGCACAAAGCGCTGAGGATCGAGCTCGTAGTTCACCATGGATGAGCTAGGAGCTTGTCTGGGGTTTTCTTTGGGTTGAGGAGAGGGAAGATGCAATGTGGGCGGCGGCGATGGGACTGGACAGTCTATCCCAATAACTCCGGCTCCCTTCCCATGACAAGCAGAGGATTCCAAGAAAATCGTATTTTGTTGCACAGAAATTGGCTTCCAAACCAATCCATTGGAGCGCGCGAAATCATTACAGTCCTGCCTAGAGTGACTCGGACGGGAGCAAGCCGCACAGACCACTCGCATTCCACAAGCAGCTTGGAGAAATCCAAGCCAAGGGTAGATCCACCAGATGAACCCATAGATGATGGGTATTGGCTTGATCCAGAGAAGACGCCGGAGAAGATCGCCAGAAGGGATCCACAGATTAGTGGATGAGAAGGGAGATCGCCGGGGAGGAGGTCAGGGCCGTGGTGGGTGGTGGGAGGGCCATCGCTCGCCGAGGAGTTTTCCTCGATTTGACAGATATTGTGAAATGGACTAGTAAAAGATATTAGCTTATGGCACGAAGACATGTATACATGAGCTACCTACCATCCTTAAGTTCCGTGCATATGTTCCTACTTGATTATGTAACTTGATCAACATGGCCACTGGCACAAAGCATATCTCACCTGTTGAGCATGCTCTTGGTATTGACTGGGCTCGGTCTTGTTCTTATGCATTTGTGTATGGGCTGCGTGATCTTGTTTTTCCTCTATACTTTTCATTTTGTGGTGTTTTACATACAAAATGTAGTGCATGATCTTTGTGGAGCACGCATTTGCATGATTAGAATATAGCTCAAATAATCCGGGGACCCAACAATCCAAATTTGCATTGGTTCTGATCTGCTTATTTGCAAATATATAATAAACCAAATTTCATTTCATTGGGTGAAATTTCAAAACATGCCTTTTGTGAATGAGTTTGCAATTCTGATCTTAAAAGATCAATCTCTCTGGTGTACCATTACTTATTAATTGAGCATCTAGCAGCCGATTGATTTGGTCTTGTTGGGCCATGCTTTACCAGCTGGAATACACAAATTGGAATTTCTGCTTTGTCCATGTTTCCAATGTTAGAGTTATAATATAAGTCATGTATACCCCTTTGTATTTATCCCGTAGTATAAGGGGTTTCCTGCATATGTACCACACCTGTACATGTATATATATCGGCCTATGGCCTCATGGGAATATAAGTTGCTTATTCCTAACATGGTATTAGAGCTTTAGGTCTCTTTTTCGCACGTGCAACTCGTGCTCGATCCCGTCCCTGCCGCCGCCGCGATTTTTCGTCGCCTCCGCCGGTCGCCTGGTGCCTCTCCAGCCCGTCCCCGCCGGCCGCCAGGCGCTCCCCCACGCTAGGCGCCGCTCCCGCCGCCCGCTGGGTGCCGCCGATCCCGCCTGGCGCTGCTTCTCCCGCTCGATCTCCAGGCGCCCGCTGGTCCTGCTCGGCGCCGAACTCCCGCTCGCCGTGCTCCCGCCTCGCTCGGCCCTTGCTCCCGCCTCGCTCGGCCTGCTCCCGCCCCGCCGATCTCCAGGGGCCCAGCCCGTCCCGCTTGGCGCAGCTCCCAGCTGCCCCTGATCGACGCAGCCAGCCGCTGGTTTCGTCCGGTTTCGATCTGCTGCTTTCGATCTTTGCAAAAAAAAAAGTCTGCTGCATCGGGCTTTGTTGCTGTTCCTCGCTGTCCGGTGATCTTCGATGGTACCAACTACACCGAGTTCGCTGGCTTCATGCGCATTCACATGCGTGGCATCCGTCTCTGGGGTGTTCTTTCTGGCGAGGTCTGCTGTCCGCCACGTCCGGTTCCTCCGGTGGCCCCTACTCCGCCGACTCCATTGGTTCTTCCTCCGGATGCTAATCAGGCCGCCAAGGATGCGGCTAAGGTTGCTGATGAGGCTGCTGATCGTGCCTATGATGAGAGGGCTTTGGCTTATGAGGAGGCTCTTCAGACGTATCATGGTGCTTTGTCTGTTTACACCCAGTGGCTTGATGATGATGCTGGTGCTGCAGCTGTTCTCACTGCTAGTGTTCTGCCTCAGTTTGCTTCTGAGTTTCTGGGTTTTCCTACTGTCTTCCAGATGTGGACCTGTCTTCGTCAGCGCTATGAGCCCTCTGGTGATGCCTTATACCTTTCTGTGGTTCGTCAGGAGCATGCTCTTCAGCAGGGTGACTCTACTGTTGACGACTTTTATGCACAGAGTTCTGCTATCTGGCGCCAGCTTGATTCTCTCCGCAGTGCTGGTTGTCGTACTTGCCCCTGCTGCCAGGCTGTCCAGGCCGATTTGGAGTTTCATCGCGTCTACGAGTTCTTGTCTCGGCTCCGTAAGGAGTTTGAGCCCCGGCGTGCTCAGTTGCTTGCTCGTGGCCGTATTTCTCTCATGGAGGCGCTTTCAGAGATTCGTGCTGAGGAGACTCGCCTACGTGGTGCTGGTTTGCTGGAGGTTCCCTCTGTGCTCGCTACTCGGGTTTCTTCCACTCCACCTGCTGCACCGCCCCATTCTCGCTCGAGTGCTCCGCCGCTCTTGCCCACTCCTTCTGGAGGCTCAGGTCGCCCCCGTTCACATTGTGACTACTGCAAGAATGATGGTCATATTGAGTCCCAGTGCTACACCAAGCGGAAACACCTGCGCAAGGCGCGATCATCAGGGACTGCGTCATCTCCCTCGCCAGCTTCAGCCATTGCTTTGACCGAGCAGGATATTCTGAGACTTAAGAGTCTGCTCGCGGCTTCAGGTTCTTCCTCGACGGGTACTGCTGGTTCTGTGACTGATGCTTCCCGCACTGAGCACCCGCCCTCTACACAGTCAGGTACATCCCCATGGGTTCTGGATTCTGGAGCTTCTTTTCATATGTCTTCTCATTCTTCCGCTTTGTCTTCTCTTCGCTCGCTGGATTCTCCTGTTCATGTCCTTACTGCTGATGGTACTCCACTTTCTGTTGCCAGTAGAGGCCATCTTTCTACTCCTTCTTATTCTGTTCCTGATGTTGCTCATGTTCCTCGACTTACCATGAATCTGTTTTCTGCCGGTCAACTTACTGATTCTGGTTGTCGTGTCATCCTTGATGTTGACTCTTGTTCTGTCCAGGATCGTCGCACGCACACTCTGGTTGGGGCTGGCCCTCGCCGCCGTGATTCTCAGGGTCTTTGGGAGTTGGACTGGCTTCATGTTCCTTCCGCTGCCACCACCATCGCCAGTTCCTCCGCTGCTGTCGCTTCTTTGGTTCCTTCCAGCAGTGGCATCATCAACTTGGTCATCTGTGTGGTTCTCGATTATCGTCTTTAGTTCGTCGAGGCCTTCTGGGGTCTGTCTCAGGAGATGTCTCTTTAGAGTGTCAGGGTTGTCGTCTTGGCAAGCAGATTCAGCTACCATATTCTCATAGTGAGTCAGTGTCTCAGCGTCCTTTCGATTTAGTCCATTCTGATGTATGGGGTCCGGCTCCTTTCACTTCGAAAGGTGGTCATAAATACTATATTATTTTCATTGATGATTTTTCTCGTTACACATGGCTTTATTTCATGACTTCACGTAGTGAGGTGTTGTCTATTTATAAGCGTTTTGCTGCCATGGTTCATACTCAGTTCTCTTCACCCATTCGTGTTTTTCGTGCTGACTCCGCTGGTGAGTATATCTCTAAGATGTTGAGTGGTGTCCTTGCTGAGCAGGGTACTCTTGCCCAGTTCTCTTGTCCTGGTGCTCATGCTCAGAATGGTGTGTCTGAGCGCAAGCATCGTCACCTTCTTGAGACGGCTCGTGCTATGATGATCGCCGCCTCTCTTCCGCCTCATTTTTGGGCCGAGGCTATCTCCACTTCTGTCTATCTCATCAACCTTCAGCCATCTGCTGCTTTGCAGGGTGGTGTTCCTTTTGAGCGTCTGTTTGATCGCTCTCCCGATTATTCGATGCTTCGCTTGTTTGGTTGTGTTTGCTATGTTCTTCTTGCCCCTCGCGAACGCACCAAACTAACCGCTCAGTCTGTTGAGTGTGTCTTCTTAGGCTACAGTGATGAGCATAAGGGCTATCGTTGTTGGGATCCTGTCGGTCGTCGGATGCGTATCTCTCGAGATGTGACTTTTGATGAGTCTCGTCCTTTTTACCCACGCCCATCTTCCTCGGTCTTTTCCGTGGAGGATATCTCTTTTCTCACTTTTCCTGACTCCCCTATCACTCCCGTCGCGCCTGGTCTATATCTCAGCTTGATGTTAAGAATGCCTTTCTTAATGGTGAGCTGCGTGAGGAGGTGTACATGCAGCCACCACCTGGGTATTCTGTTCCTGATGGCATGGTGTGTCGTCTTCGTCGCTCTCTCTATGGCCTTAAGCAAGCCCCTCGCGCCTGGTTTGAGCGTTTTGCTTCTGTGGTCACTACTGCTGGTTTTTCAGCAAGTGTTCACGATCCCGCATTGTTTATTCACCTTTCTCCTCGTGGCCGGACTCTTCTTCTTCTCTATGTTGATGATATGGTCATCACTGGGGATGATCCCGAGTATATTGCCTTTGTAAAGGCCCGTCTTAGTGAGCAGTTTCTTATGTCTGATCTTGGACCTCTTCGCTATTTTCTTGGGATTGAAGTCTCTTCTACCTCTGATGGCTTTTTTATATCCCAGGAAAAGTATATCCAGGATCTTCTTGCTCGTGCTGCACTTTCTGACGAGCGCACTGTTGAGACTCCTATGGAGCTCAATGTTCACCTTCGTGCTACTGATGGTGATCCTCTCCCTGACCCGACGCGTTATCGTCATCTCGTTGGCAGTCTTGTCTATCTAGCTGTCACTCGTCCGGACATCTCTTATCCGGTTCATATCCTGAGTCAGTTTGTTTCTGCTCCCACATCGGTTCATTATAGTCATCTCCTTCGTGTTCTCCGATATCTTCGGGGTACGATCTCTCACCGTCTCTTCTTTCCTAGCTCCAGTTCTTTACAGCTTCAGGCCTATGCGGATGCTACGTGGGCTAGTGATCCTTCTGATCGCCGTTCGCTTTCTGCTTACTGTGTTTTTCTTGGCGGTTCTCTCATTGCCTGGAAGACGAAGAAACAGATTGCAGTTTCCCGTTCGAGTGCTGAGGCTGAGTTGCGAGCTATGGCTCTTTTGACGGCAGAGGTGACTTGGTTACTTCAGGACTTTGGTGTTTCTGTCACTACACCGACTATGCTCTTATCTGACAGTACAGGTGCTATCAGCATTGCGCGCGATCCTGTGAAGCATGAGCTCACCAAGCATATTGGTGTTGATGCTTTCTATGTGCGCGCTGCTGTGCAGGATCAGGTCGTTGCTCTTCAGTATGTGCCTTCCGAGTTACAGTTGGCGGATTTCCTGACAAAGGCCCAGACTAGAGCACAACATGGCTTTTATCTCTCCAAACTCAGTGTTGTTCCTCCACCATGAGTTTGAGGGGGGGTGTTAGAGTTATAATATAAGTCATGTATACCCCTTTGTATTTATCCCGTAGTATAAGGGGTTTCCTGCATATGTACCACACCTGTACATGTATATATATCGGCCTATGGCCTCATGGGAATATAAGTTGCTTATTCCTAACATCCAAAAGTAATGATTGCTCTTTTTATCTACACTTGATGTTCTTATCAAATCAATATTCCGTTTGTAACCACTGTTAGGTAATGGTTAATATTCTTGCTTGCTTGCTATATTGACAATTTTCTGCTTATTTAGGTGTATGACAAGTATCCTTACAATCATGTTTCTGAGCAGGATCTAGTGAAGGGCAAAGATACGTTGATGCCACTGGTTGATTTTCAAGAGAAGAAACGGACAGGATGGAGACAACTGAAGATTTCATCATCTGGAGTGGTGTGATATCTCAGACTACATGCTAGACATTATTCACAACCTTAGGATCAGATAATCTTGCTATATTGATACAAGTTATCCTTGTAGGTGATTGTTGATGGTGCTTATGCTCTGCATTCAACACTAAGGTCACTGCTCGATATTCGTGTTGCTGTGGTAAAACATTGGTTTGAAATCTTTTTGTTACATGACAATAGCAATGGCCCAAGTTAATGTTTAATCTTTTACACAATTTCAGGTTGGTGGTGTTCATTTTAGCCTGCTTTCTAAAGTTCAGCATGATATTGGAGATTCTTGTTCATTGGACTATCTGATTGATAGCATATTTCCGCTGTTCAGAAAGCACATTGAGCCAGACCTGCATCATGCTCAAGTATAAATATAATTTCTGTAATTCTCTGTTTTTCCTTTAGTTTGTAGCTACCATTTATACATTCAGTCTGGACATAACCTATTTGAGTTGCTGGTGCAGATTAGAATTGATAATAGCTTTGTCTGCTCATTCCGTGAACCGTACTACAAACTGAAATGCAAAAATGAGGTCAGCAATGGTTTACAGTTGATTAATAACATTGTGTATGCAGTTTTTTGTAATATAATGCAGCAGCTTTTGTTTACGCACTAGTTATGTAAACTACCTTTGATCGGAAGGTCTTAGGCTGAAAACCCCAAGCTGTTGAGCAAAGCCTGTTCTTTGCTAGTGGGTGTCAGAGCACCGAAACTGAAACATGGTGTTGCGCTGTTTACCTTAACAGCCCACCAGCATAGCTTGTCATCTTTGTTTACATTGACAATATTCCGTTCCTCTTCAGTTTCAAATGACTACTATGTGACAGTGCAAATCTACTTCTCTGTGGAATAGTAGATTGAGGTGTATAACATCATTGCTAGGACTTTAGTTGCTTATCGCTAGGTTTTTATGCAGTCAGAGCACTTTAACTTTGGTCATTAATGTCTTTATGAATGTTCCGATCAGATGTATGAAATTGTGAGTATAAGCCTTAAAAAAATGCATGTAATAATAAATTTATTGGGTTCTATAGATATATTTTAGTGGAAATTGTGGTTAAATTTGTACTTTGGAGACTGTATCAGTTTTTGAATTGTCATTTATTTGCATTTTGATGTAGGATAGTATTATTTAATTAAAATGCTCATTGCCTCATTGGTCAAACATTGATATATTGTCTGATGATGGATACAACCATATATTTTCATCCAGTCAGCATTAATTGCAACCATACTACTTCATCGTACTCTTACCTGATGTCCTAAAATGCATGGAATAAATAAACCTTTCAAAACTTTGACCACCAATATAACCATCTTGATTTGTCACATGAAAATGGTAATATTATATTTGTCATCAGAAGTAGTAGTTTCATATTATTAGAACTAGTAATAATCAAGGATGTGTGTGGAGACTGTCATTGGTCCAAAATTACAAGAAAAGGAAATGGAGGTGTACATATTGACACGGAACCTACAACCAGAATGTGCAGTTACTGTTGCTTAGGCCCCACTTGGATTGTCGGTTGCTTCCCAAATACCTCCGTAATTGATACAGACCTCCGGCCGTCGTTTTTATTCCAGACGGAAAACACACTGTGGCCCGTAATTTACACCTGTAAATTAAATCCGGGTGTATAAACTTACACCGAATCCAAGCGGGGCCTTAATTGTTGTTATGCCTACTGTTTTCTGGTATTTTGATTCTTTAACTTTGCCTATTGTCTTTGTAGTTACCAGATGGCCAGAAATTCTATTCTTTTGATAAAAGTAAATCAGAAACTGAGAAGTGCGTATCCTTTCTTCCTTCCTTTCTGAATTCATATTTACATTCATCCAGAGTTGTTCTGTTGATATCAAGTTCTCTGGTAGATTTATCATGCTTATGCCTGTTCATCATTTCAGTTTGTGACAATTGTTTGCTTAAACTATTTCAGCTTTATTGAGATGTACCTTAGGCCACCTTTTGCTTCTGAAGAAATTAAAATTGATGATTGGATTAAAGTTATGCAATGTGGTATAAGATACTACCTCTCTCTCGGGGACCAGAGGATTGTTGACAAGTTCTTTATTATCCGTCCAAAAGCTGAGTTTGAGGTAATGATCTTATCATCCTAAACTTCTGAAATTGTTAAATCGTATAATAACAACATGATATCTTCATTGAATATTCAAATTAGCCCCAACTACCAGGAAGAAAATTGGCGTTGACTTAGTGAGACCATCCACACTGTATGTGAGAGATAGAGGGCGTATGAGGGAGAGGCGCACGAAGGATTGTGGACGTGGGATTTTTTTCCCCCTTCGATCCGATCTGAAACATTGTGCAAAACAGGCTGATTCAAAGTAGGTCCCATTTTGTATGTTGACCAATTCACCGGAGATGGTCTAAGGTCAAATACTATGTGTTTGGCTGTTTACCAATGTTTGGAAGAGGCCAGACACAACTAAAGGTGTTTAGGCTATTGCATTATTGCATATTCACTTGCAGTTTCTTCTGCATGGCTTCCATCACTGATGAAAGCGGAAGAAAAAGAGAAGGATATTTGTTCTTCATTGATTTTATCCATTATAAATAACAAATACAACAGAGAAAGTGATATGTGTTAAAGTGGGTATTATTTATTGCTGGTTACTACCATAAATGTTTTTGTGAACTGTTATGCTGTTGTGCATAAACAAAATCAAAGTTGACATGGCTATTGATTTGTAAGAATGTCTGGCATAAATCAATTGAATTATGTGCCTTTGGTTCCATTTATTTCTGATGGATGTCTTACCTCAGAACTTCAGATTTCTCCAGTGTATATGAAATATGTAGGATTAAATAATTTGTTTTCAGTATTATCTTGCAAGATTTTCTAGTAACAGGCAACTGGAATAGAACAATTTTTTCTTTCTTTAGAACACATTACCAGATATATAACTGGAAGCTCTAGCTTCAAGCCTTCAACTTCATTTGTTTGGACAAAATTAAAAATAACCCAATAGTTAGGAATACTCTGTCTGTTCATGAATAGATGCCATTCCAGCATTCAAAAAATTGTTCTTAGATACATGTCGGTGTATCATTTCGAGATAACTTCACACCAATTTTTGCTTGGCATACCCCTCCTTTTGGCTATCTCTAATGCTTAGTATGTACTAGAGTTACAGGAATTACAACTGGATTTGACTCTCTTATGTGTTTGCCATTTTTTGAATGTGTCTCAGGTTGGACGGACAACTCTTGGAGGATTGTTGGCCTTGGGATATAGTGTTGTTGTTAGCTTTAAACGTACGTCCAGAACTGTCAAGAGAGATCAGTTATTAATCGCAGCAGAGACTATTGATAGCCTGAACGAGTCCTTTTTGGTATTAAAAGGGCCAAGTAGGAAGGTATGAACTCCTGCATACAGTTTTTTTTTTTACATGATACTTGTATGGAACAACAATTACTTGGAAACCGTGATCACCCTTAACAACTAGTCTCTGTCATCTCTGGTACTTGCATGCCTATATCCTCATCCTGGTACTCTAAATAATTTTGAAAGTTCTTGTGCTAAAACTGGAACCTTGACTCTTGCAGTACATGCTTGTGGACACCCTAGAAAAGCCTGATGTTTGTTTGCTTCTGGCTTGTAACAAATTTGGTCCTTTAAATGATCAATGGATCCAGTCTCCTCTTATCTGGAACATACTATATATTTATATGACTGAGTTGTATACTACATCCTCCTGCATCATCAATGATGCGGTGGATTCGTTCAGGGGAAACTATTGCGACACAGCCCGATTTTCCTCCAGTGCAAGCCGAATTGAGTTCAGCTAAGGTGCACCCATCCTGAGTCCAGCTATACGTCCGGAGTGACCCTAGACCAAGTTGAATATGTCACTTGTATGTTTAGCAGTCGTATTAGGGCAGGGTTCGTATTAAGAATCCCTTCCTGCGAATTTGAATCGCCATGGTTGGCTGATCTAAGCAAAAGATGGCGGCAGCAGCAGTAGAGTCAAGGATGAGTGGTGATCCTAGCGAAGGGAATGTGTCATGCATCAGCAAGAGCTAGGAATGCTAAGCGAGTCCTCCAGAAATGTGTAAGGCAGAGGAGGCGACGGTCTGTTGGTGGTAGTGGATGGTGTCACGCTGCTCAGAGAAGAGATCGATCGTGAGAGCGGCTAAAAGAATGATCTGAGAGGCCAAGGCCTTAATTGGCTCTCGTTACCATGTTAGAAGGATAGCAACTTGTACTACCATGATTCCCTAGGTTACATGTACAAGGTATTTGTACAGCAAACCTTTTACAACAGGGTGATACATGTAATGTCACGAAACTGTAATTGTCCATGGAGCTGAAGTTCTACGATTCCCCCCTTCTAGTTGAGCTATAAGGCTGTCTTGAACTTGTAGATGGCTGTAATTTCTAATTATGTTCTCAATTGATAAGCTTAGGGCTTTAACAGTGCTTTATTATTGCTTTTCTAGTGAAGGAAGGGTGCTTTTGAATTCTTAATTATTCGAATTTCCTTCAAGTCCTACATGTTAGAACCTTTAGGTGTCTTTCTAATTATGTTCTCAATTGATAAGATTAGCGTTTTAACAGTGTTTAATATTTCTTTTCAAATGAAGGAAGGGTGCCTTTTAATTCTAAATTATTCAAATTTCCTTCAAGTTGCTTTATTATTGCTTTTAAAGTGAATGAGGGGTGCTTTTGAATTCTAAATTATTCGAATTAACTTCCAAGTCCTACATGTTAGAACCTTTAGGTGTCTTTTGATGTTCGTTATCATTGAACTTCAGATGCATTTGGAAAATGTTACTTACTTGCATAATTTAGATTGTTGCAGCAGAAGCTTCTAATCTAGGCATAAAGGGTCCGTGGATAACAAAGTCCTACTTGGAAATGATCCTGGAGAGCAAAGGTAGAAGTCTTGTTTAACTATTTTGTATTTCCAGTAAAAGCTGTCTGCTAATATGTATCTTGTTTGTTTTTAGGAGTTCCACGAGTTAATACACCCCCACCAGTCTCCAGCACACTACTGACTGACAGTCAAGAAAAGAAAATTGCTGTGCCTAAACCAATTCGTGTTCTTACCGATAGAGTTGCAAATCTTGATGACTTTGTGCAACCATGGACTAGGTCTCCACCCAAAAAGTTTGACCAGGAACCTTCTCTGGGAAAATGGCAGTTTATTCCAGGTTTTCAACTTTTCACTTCAGACCAGAAATCTGTGATGCATTTTTCCACACGTTATCTATATGGAAAAGGAGAAGCCCGTCTTTCCGTTTCTTCTCGTTGGAGTACCAACTCCAGGGTTTTCCTCTGTACAATATCTCATGATTATCTCTAACGCGTTCTCAGATTCTTCTTCAAGAGGTAACATCCAGCTAGCACCCCTGCCAGATTCTTATGACTTAGATAGGGGTCTTCTTCTATCAGTTCAAGCAATTCAGGTAAGGTACCACACATATTTTTTCGGGCAGTAGTTTATGCATACGCAGATCTAAGAATGTTCCATTAATCGTTGTCTTTCAGGCAGTGTTGGAGACCAAAGGATTTCCTGTCATTGTTGGGATTGGTAATGGATGTCCCTTTTGGCCTTACCTTATCTAGCGGACTGATGTAGTATTTTAAGTAAAATTTATAGGCCAAGTATCTCCTTTAGGATTGTTGACAAGTACTTAAGACCCATACCACTTTGCTGGCACAACTCAAAATGTTAAGCCCTTTGCCTCAGATATTCTTGGTAGCAATTTCACATTCCCGTGTTCACTTTATGGTGTCACCATCACTC
The DNA here is from genome assembly GCF_002575655.3 of Aegilops tauschii subsp. strangulata. Taxonomy (NCBI): domain Eukaryota; kingdom Viridiplantae; phylum Streptophyta; class Magnoliopsida; order Poales; family Poaceae; genus Aegilops; species Aegilops tauschii. Next base: position 332,698,061 of record NC_053036.3, read on the forward strand.
AAGTGTTTTTGAAACCTAAGTTACTCCCAAGTTTCACCTCATCATAATTGAATCGATATCTTTTACACGTACTGTACTGCATGACTGCCGCAATAAGGGAAATTCTAATAGTTTTTAAGAAAAAACATGTGATAGTTATGCCATTTGCTTACAAGTCATGTCAACTGTGCTGGATTCATGGCGCATTACAGTCCATGCCTGTACAGTTTTTCTTTTAGGAATAACTGGTGTTCAAGTGTCTCTTCTTGCTTGTGTTTTGATACCAGTACTGGCTGCTTGTACCTTTCTGGTAATCGAATAAACATACATGTGTACTGGAAAAACTGTCTGCTAAACAGAGGCAGCCTTTCTATTTACTAAATCTAACTACTATACCTGTCAAAAGATAAGTTAAAAGGAATTAGATAACAGTTAGAAGGTCAGAATTCATATCGCACAATTTGTAAATCGTACCAGTCAAAATAAATTCAGTATGTATTTATTTGGTAATAACCAAATCAATCGAGGTGGAAAACAAATGCAAATTAATAATAATCTTAGTTTAGTGTAATTGAAAATAATAGCCTTAAAGAAAGTTACTCTTTATTTTAGCCTGTGGGACTGCACCGGTTTATGACTAGTTTATTACTCCTTCCGTCCCATAATATAAGAGGGTTTTTGACACTACACTAGTGTAAAAAACGCTCTTATATTATGGGACGGAGGGAGTAGAACTTTATAGCAAAGATCTATGTTTCTCTCCCTCTCATTGAAAGTTTCTTCTCTAGGTGTTTAAGTTGTCAATATTTACCTGCCCTTATTTGTAGGTGGTCCTAGTGGATCGGGAAAAACAAGTTTAGCTCAGAAGATGGCCAATATAATTGGTTGTGAAGTTATAAGCTTGGAAAGCTATTACAAGCCTGAGCAAGTGAGGGATTATAAATATGATGAGTATAGCTCATTGGATATTGCTTTGCTGACTAAGGTGATGCCATATTCGTGAATTAAATCCACAGATTTTTTGGGTGCGAATTGACAAAATTGACCCTCTATTGAAAGTTCCAGCCAAAAATGACCCTAGTCTGAAACTTTAACCAAATCTGACTCTTTTGCTCAGCGCCAGCCACCCTGGCTCTCAACTTCACTGGGTCAGCACCATGCTTCTCGGTGCTGAGAAAAACCTAGCATTTTTTGCGAGCCAAACGATGATACGCATGTCAGCGTCACGGTTGCCGGAGCTAAGCTTTGAGTGCTCAGCGCCATTCTCTTTGGCGCTGAACAGGTAGTGAGAGCAAGCATGCAGAGCAAAGCAAGTGAGCAACACAAAAAGGCATTTCCTAATATTTATCACTAGGTTGTGACTATTGTTGACTTGTTCCTGCCCCCCTAGTACTAGTACTACCATGCAGGCAGCAGCTTTACATATTTTTATGTACCTGCTGAAACATGGCTCCTGATCCTGCTACCCTGAGTTAGCATTACCTTCTTTATTCGCCATGCTTTGCCCCGCACGATTGTTTCTGCCCGGAAGCTGCACTCCTGCCTTGAGTCAGTATTCTTTTTTAATTCGCCATGCATTTCTTCTGCATGATTTGCTCACTACCTGCGCAGCTCCAGTGTGAATGGTGACAGTGCCTCTGGCCTACAAAACGCCTTTTGGGTCAGAAAAAAGCCAAGTTTTTCTCAATGGCAAGATGTAAAGTGCTGACCTAGCCAAGACCATCATCGGAATGGTTGGTGCTGAACAAGAGGGTTGGATTTGGTTAAAAGTTTTGGACTACGGTCACTTTTTACCGATATTTCCACAAGAGAGTCAATTTTGTCAAAAACACCACTTATTGTGTATTGTCAAGTGAATTTCGAGTTCCTGTGCCAGAAGATATAGGATTGCTTAATCTTAAATTTCTTAACATGCTTCCAAATTTCCGGCCATGCAAACTTAGTTGAAGAGCTGGGATTCCGTTAATTTGTCGTAATCAGCGGATTTACCAGATTTGTTGCCTACAAAACTGAACAGAGCTCGTGCCCAGTCGCACCATGACTGCTGCCCCAAACACAGGTCTGACTGCCTCAACTGGTGGTTCAAGTGGTCGCTCCCTTGGAATCATCTCTAGCTCTATCCCAGCCTATTGCCCCTAATATAGCCTATGCCGCCTTTACACAGGCTGCCGTAGTTGTGATATCAAATCTGGTCGCCGCTCCCTTGGAACGTGTTCGTGCTGCCACCATGGGGCATCCACCCAGGGGTGGGCATTCACCATTCGGTTTAAACTGAAATTTAGTCAGGTTAATTTGGTCTATTCTAATATATTTTCAGCAAATTCCAACAGAAATAGCTGCCAAAATCAGATACTCCGAAAACAGAAAGGCCGATCCTTTTTTTGGTTTGTTGGTTCAGTTTACTGGTCAACCGAACAATATCAGATCAGCCGTCCTCGCCACTAAGGTTGCAAAAAATATCACTTCCAAGACCATGCCTCCGTGGAGTGACCGCCTTCATCCTTGTTGATGTTATCTGTGATGCTCCCGACGGCCCTACCATGCCCATTTACCCACCAAGGTGCAGCACTGGGTGGCTTTGTGACTAGTGTGGCTGCATGGGGAACAAGGGGGGGATGCCACCGCTAGCTGGAGCGTGGCCACCGGCAACTAGAGTGGAGCCGTGTTGCTAAGGTGTGGGACTTTGGGGTATGCCAGGACTCAGAAGCTTGGTGGCGGCACGATGAGTGTCTCAGACTGATGGGCATACGACTTTAGGAGGGCGATGGGCTTAGGCTAGCAAAATGCTGATTGATGGCTATTGGGCTGCCCAGTAGTAGCCTTTTAGTAGGTTCGGCAGTAAAGCTGTTGGAGCTATGTTGGTTGGATCAGCGAAGTTCGTTTCCAAGACACAAAAACCAAATTAAGTGAAATAAATTTGCTTCATCATAAATGCAAAACTGAAAACCGAATCAACAGCAAACTTGGTTTCGGTTTAATGGTTATTTTTCCCACCCCTGTATATCTACCAAGATCAGATGTCTTCCTCTACATTGTGCTGGTAATACCAATTGGCCACCGGGTCCTCTCCAAGTCACGCCACTGCCACTGGGGCTACTCTAACGTCAGCTCCGCCTCGGCTCTTCTCCTGCCTTGGGCAGCACTTAGCAGGTTGGTGATCGCCACCAGTTGGTCTGGTTTAGGTGATGCTGGCATTGTTGTTGTGGGTCCATTTGAGGGTTGCCATGGCTTCACCTCCTCGAGGAATGCCGCCATTGCCTCTCTACAGGGCATACTTGGCAACTGTTATCAACTACCACAATGGCTCTTGCTGTAACACTACCGACGGTATTAGGTAATGTGTGTTGTCTCCCGCTCCAGTACTTGCTCCACCATCTTTGCTCGCTTGGCCTCATCGAGTCATAAGACTTACTGTATTTTGGATCATGGTGCCTCCTCCTGGATGGCATGAGACACTTCTCTGGGTCATACTAATCTTCTAGCTATTTACTTGTCTTTTTCAGACATGTGATCGTACAATCGATGCCTGCACCTGCCAGAACTCTTTTGTCTCATTTCCCTACCTGTGCAGTTCCCCATATTCCTCAGCTTGCTATGCAGCTTATCTCTATCGACCATCTTTCTGATCTTGGTTTGGCAGCTCCTGCTTTCTTCTGTCAAACAGCAGCACTAGTTGGTAGTGGTTGGTGGTCGCTGCTGTCGAGATCCGTGATAACACTACATCATTGGCTGACTTCACATTCTTTCGCTTCCGGTACATCGCATACCATTGCTTCTTCCTTGCACACTGTCACTGCTTTTGATACCACCACCATGTGAAGCTTTGCTCATTGGCACAAACGTTTTGGTCACCTGTGTGGATCACGTCTTGTGTCTGGCTACGACCTACAAACTTGGTGAGCAGGCACAACTCCCCTGCCTTTCCAGGCACAATGTTTCCACTCCCCTCTTTGGATCTTCTTCACTCAGATGTCTGGGGTCTGGCCCCTTTCATTTCAAATTGGGCCATTGCTATGTGATCTTCATCAGATTTTTGTGCCTATTGTCAGGCTCCTTCGTACAAATACAATGAACTTCATTGTTTTGGCGGTGTTCGTAGCAAAAGGGAGAAAATAATGTTCTTTTAGTCAACATAGGTATCAAGGATCACATCATTCTGTTTGCAGCCGTTTCGCATTTTGTTTTTGACTTATGCTGTTTAGATTCTTTGTACACATGGTTTGAGTAAGTATGTAGTATGTTCTCCCTTCCTGCCCGTTAAATGAATCCTTTCTTTGCACTGCAGAATATTAAGGAGATTAGAAATACTCATAAAGCAAAAGTCCCTTGCTTTGACTTTGAGAAGTTCAAAAGAAATGGATTCAAGGAGTTCCAAGTGTCCGAGGAATGTGGAGTGGTAAACTAACTCATCTAACACTTCTGTAGTTCATTTGAGTACCTTTTGTTATGGTTCATTTTGCTCAGCAGGGAGTGCCTTGCCGCCTTGGTGAATAATGAGTTCAGCAGGGAGCAATTTTTCCAGTTCTTATTTCTTAATAACTGTCTCTGTAGCTTGGTACTTGTTAAGATCCCAATGCTTTGCCACAGATAAAAATCGATGATAAAAAATCACTGTAGTGCTATGTTTCAGACTTCCAGCCCAACATTATTTGTTCATGCCCTTAGATTTTTACACATTACAGCTTAGCCTAAATTGTTTCTTGCCTTGCTTTTTTCGACTACCAGGTAATCTTTGAAGGTGTCTATACTTTGCATCCTGCCATAAGGAAATCACTGGATTTGTGGATTGCAGTTGTAAGACTCCGTGTTTTAAATATTGAAGAATTGTTGGCCTAGTCACATTATCTGCTACTTCATTATATTTATATCTGGAGATTAACTATATTCCTTGTACTAGGTTGGGGGAGTTCATTCTCATCTTATTGCAAGAATACAGAGAGACAAGAATCGTGCTGGCTTTTCTATTTCCCAGAATGAAATTATGACCACTGTGTTTCCGCTGTTTCAGCAATACATAGAACCACATCTTGTCGATGCTCATGTTGGTACAAGAGACATGAGTGTTAACTTATTTGATTTATGCCATATGTGAAAGTGGTCTGGACTCATGAAATATTTCTTCTTTATGTACTTTGCAGCTTAAGATTCAAAATGATTTTGATCCTGTGCTTTCTCCTGAAAGCTCGCCTTTTGTATTAAAAAGCACAAAACAGGTAAGTTATGCAGCTCTATTTGTCACTCTTCATGTTTCCATTGGTTTGAGTTTTTTTCCCTTTTATTTATTTTAAAAATAGGTATCCTACCAAGACATACTAAAAGTGCTTGATGGTAGTAAGGTCTGCAGCTCTGTCCAGAATTTTACTGATGTGTACTTAAGACTTCCTGGCATACCATCAAATGGACAGCTGACAGAAGGTGAGTGTATTAGGGTCAGAATATGTGAAGGAAGATTTGCAGTGTTAATACGAGAGGTTTGTCTACCTTCCACATTTCCATTTTTCATTCTGTTTTATTGACTCAGTTCAATGGCATGTTACCATCTCATCTCTTCTATTTATCCAGCCTATAAGGGAAGGGAATTTCATTATCCAGCCAAAGGTTGATTTTGATATTAGTGCCAGTACTGTGGCAGGACTGCTTAAGCTTGGGTACGTTGTGTGTTGTATGGCATTTTCCTTCACCTGTCATACTTTCATAAGAAATTCGTGAAGTCCATGTGATACTTGAGCAGATTGTCTTGGAAAGTTCCTATACTTGTCTAATGGGCCAGTGAGATCATTTCTAATATAATTAATGTTACAGATGGATTAGTAATAAGATGCTATATCATATAACGACAATATGATCTCTTCCCTCTAAAATTCCACATCGACTTGCCATCACTAGACCCTTCAACCACATCATTCAAACATATAGCTAAATGCATGCAAATAACAAAAGCAGAACATTGTTCAAAAGTGGCCTGAGTTGTGACTTTTGATGCATCGAGATCTATGTGTAGTTTAGGGACCCACTGTACAATTTTACCTTCATTAATTTTGTAACCAAGTGCATTTTCCTATCTTCTTGAAATATGCTCCAGTATCCAACATGAGGATGATCCGTCCAGTGGTCCTTATGCCGCCGGCTTGGTAGTTTGTAGATCTGCAATAGTTAGTGTTGTTTTTTGAGGAGGGATGTTAATAGTATTATGTTTTTTTTTTCTAGACTAGTGTCAAAAACGCTCTTATATTATGGGACAGAGGGAGTACGTAGTAGTCATGAGTCATTGTAGCATTGACTACATCTTTTTTCCTTTGTGCTGTGCAATACAACAAACCCGTTCATAACAGTTCAGTAGTTGATCAGTCGGGAACTGATTTGTTGCATATGGTTGCTGGAAATTTTAGGAGATATTAGTTGGTAAAAGAATGTTGTGGCAATATATCTAGAAATCTAAAACTTCTGCTGTGTGATCACTCACGAAAATGTGTGATTCTAGGCAATTAAATTCTCAGTTGATACACCAAAAGCTTACTATCTGCATGCTAAATTATTTCCAGCTCTTTGGGAAGTGAAGTAGTATGACTTATTATTTTGCTTCCCACTTTGTAGCTACCAAGCTGTTGCATACATTGAAGCTTCTGCCGTGATTTACCAAGATGGAAAGGTTATTATTTTCCTTCAGAGTTATACTCATTTTCCTTTCTTGGAAAGAAATTTACTGGAATATGCATGCCCCATGATCTCTGGTTGATGGTTCTTCTATAAGCTTATGACTATTGCTGAGTTGTGGTTAAGGACCAAAGGGGATAGCAATTGTAGCACATTGAAGGCGTATTTGCCTAGAACGCCATTAGCAAGTTGGCAGAAAGATGTCCACATTGACATTCTGAACCCTGGGGCTTTCTACAACATATTTCTCGCGCGATGTCACTGCAGAGCCAACAGCCTTTTGGAATGCATCTCTCATATTATAACATTGTATACCTAGGAGTTTTCTTATAACTCAAAAGGTGTGCATTTCTTATGAACGGCTAGTGCTGTTCGTCAACGGGCAACCTGCGGTGCAATAATCACCATGTTTGAGCCGTTGATGTATAGTTAAGTGGTCTATAATTAAGGACAGACACATTGAACACATTTTTAGCATTGAGTTAACACTTACACACGATTTGAAATATGCTGAATAGGGTATTTTTTTAATGTGGTAGTTTAGTGTTGTAACCTGAAGAAGATTTCTCACAGATGTAACTGCAGTGTTCTCAGTCGGAACATCCCACTTGCTAAAAATGTCCCCATAAAGCTATGTATCCTCATATTAAACTAAGAATTGGAGTATAAATTTCTGGGCCTGGTTCCCATTAAACTAAAAATGTCTCCATAAAGCTATGTATCCTCATATCCACATCTATGCCAAATTGCTGGGCCTGGTTCTCCGTTGACGAGCACCCTGGTGCTTGCCGAGGAGAACAAGATGGCCAGCCAATCTAGGAACCTGGTGCCAAAGCCGTATCGGCGAAGGGCATCGAACAGGAATGGCCACCTGACCGAGTCGAAGGCGTGTGCCAGGTCCAGCTTCAGAAGTACGCGTGGGGCGCCAAGCTGATGTAGCAGACGGGCAGACTGGCGCACGAGAATGAAATTGTCGTGTAGGCTGCGTCCTGGGATGAAGGCGTTCTGGCTCGTGCTGACGAGGGAGTTGAGCTTGGGCGCAAGGCGCAGCGACAGTACTTTGGCTAAAATCTTGGTGACCAAGTGGATGTGGCTTATGGGCCTGAAGTCACCGAGGGCATGGGCGTCCGCGCGCTTGGGGAGCAGGGTGAGCAGCGCCTGGTTAAGGCAGCTGAAGCCGCGGCCTCGCAACGCGTAGAGCTGGCTGAAGACGTCGACGAAATCCTGCCGGACGATGGACCAGCACGCGCGTAGGAATTCGGCCGTGAAGCCGTCGGGGCCAGGGGCTTTGCACGCGGGGAGCCGTTTAACCGCCTGCCAGATCTCCTCAGCGTCGAAGGGGGTGTCCAGGTCCTCCAGGCTGGTGGGAGTGATGAGCTCTGAGAGGTCGAGGGCGCAGTCTCGGGGCGCCTCCGGGCCCAGGAGCGCGTTGAAGTGAGCATAGGCCGCGGCAGCCATCTCCGAGGGGTCGGTTATCACGTCCTCGCCGACAAGGATGCTGTGGATCCTGTTCTTTGGCGCCGATACGTGCATTGTTGATGAAAGAACGATGTGACAGTGCTTTTCTGAACTGGTAGTTATACTGATTCATATTTAAGGTCATATACCATGCTGGCACTCCCTGTGACAGTGCTTTTCTGAACATGACGATTCCAATCGCATACAATTTGGAAAAAAAAGTATGATTTAGCTCGTTCCTCACATTTATCTGATTTAGGACTGATTTGCGCATTGTGTTACCATTTACCTTTTTCTCCACATCAATTTTGATTTCTGCAATTTTTATCAACAATGCCTGTGACAATAGATTCATTCTTTCTGCCTTAATCATCATTGGCTCTGCAAGAGCTATCTACTAACACATTATCTTATTCAAATGAAGATTCTTATAGAAGTTGACCATTTACAAGGCGTGACAAACCCATATATTCAAATTAAAGGAACAAATAAGGAGATAGTTTCCTCTGCTGCCTCTTCTCTCAGCCTAGATGGTTCATATACAACAAAGGTCTTAAAAATCTTTAGCTTGTTCATCTTAATCGTATATGTACATTCTGCGTATATTTTTCATGGTTTTATTGGTGCTTTGCAGAGCTATCTTCAAATTATTCTGGAGAGTTTACCAGTGGATGATAATGTTACTGCTGGTATTCATAACCAACAAGCTGCTAGGCTACAGGAACTAGTTGAGTTCATCCAGTCACAAGTATGTTAACTTGGAAGACAACACTTTGCATCTTATTTGTACATTATATTCCTGTTGCATATTTTTGAGGAACCTGTCTTGATAGCTACTCCCTCCGTCCGAAAATACTTGTCATCAAAATGAACAAAAAAGGATGTATCTAGAACTAAAATATGTCTAGATACATCCCCTTTTATCCATTTTGATGACAAGTATTTCAGGACGGAGGGAGTATTTTTCAAGGTAAACCAAAGCATCAGTACCTACTTGTATCTTTAATCTCCAATATTACATTATTAGTGTTCCATGGATGATTTGTTAACTTCTGTTTTCGAGTCACATGAGAATGACTTGTAGACTAATGAATATAAATTCTGGTTAAACTTGTTGGCAGAGGAGATATGAAGATATGATTGTGAGCCGACCTTTACCTTATGGCTGACAGTTAGATTGCTTAGCACGTGCACTTCGTGGTTTAAATCTATGTAGCATCATATCTGCCAGTTACTTTTGTCTGAAAACGGACAAGAAGAAAAGAGAAATACCTAACTCCCCAATTGCCAAACCCCCAATTGTCCAACCCCATTGGTAGGCTTGAATGCCAACAGGGTGCAGGCCAGCAGTGGAGCAGATTGCATTGCAACAAATCTTGTTTGCCCGTTTCATACTCTATTGTAGAAAAGCTTGGTACTTGAATTGTCTTCTGTGGAAGCGTAGGTATTTTTTGTGGTTATTTGGATCATATAGAGAAAGGACATTGTAAGATGGCCCTTTCTCTGGATACTGGTGGCGAATTTGTTCCAGTATCTGGTAGCCTGCAGTTTCTGCTTGAATTTACCAGCATGGCAGCATCACGTTTGCCCTCTTGAACATCAAATTCCTCAGGATGTTTTTATTTTCTGCATATGTGTTGGACTTTGCTCGGGTCCCAAGAATTCCTTGCTCTGCCACTTCCTGAACGTCATCAAATTAACAGTTCACTGCATCACCCTGATAATGCTTTTATAATCGAGAATTATAATGGTTTTAATAGAGGTGTTCATCACTGTTCCCAGTGGGTTGGCTAAACCGTTGTTGAAGCATGAGTAGTAATTTTGTATTTTCAGATGCATGTGTGATTTAGTTCTATTTTGTCGGTTTGAACGGCTTGGGAAAATCGCGCTTGAACGCCCCTAATCATAGATCATGTAGCTCCTGGAATTCCCCCAAAGAAAGTGTTGGTTTGGCTGATCAGCTGGTATTATGAACAATTTCATCACTTGAAATAATTAATACTGTACATAGTAGATTAGTTGTAAATTGGATTTAAAATTAAATGACGATTTAATATCAAAGTAATCAGGTTTTGTGGCTGCTGTATTTTTTCCTCAATTTATGCTCGGCTCTTTCTATTCTTATATATATATATATATATATATATATATATATATATATTAAAATACCCCCTGATGCAGGGAGGGAGCTTCAATTCTGATTTATCTTCACCTATAAGAGAAAATTCTTCAACAGATGGTGTGCTTGATGATCTGCAATCCAGAATAAAGAGGCTTGAGAGATGGAATACAATAAATATGGTGATTGTTATGCATCTGTTAGCTCTTAGATCCATCAACTTTGTCGACATCAGTTTAATTCAATTTACATTATAAGGATATTTGAATAATTGAACAGATAATCTATTTAACCAATATTTGTTCTTCTGCAGGTTTTATGGACTATACTACTGTCTGCTCTTGTTGGGTATTCACTATACCAGAAAAGACGTCATTAACAAGTCACAAGATTGACTCAAGCAAACCACGCCAGTATGTAGTGCTGCTTTGAGAGTGCTCTCAGAAAGGTCACAACATTAACTCTGACATCATCTTTTATCCTTTTTGCAGGGATTTTTCTTTATTTCCAGATGTTTTGGCATGGTTGATGAACCGAATCATTTGACAGTTTATTGATAGGTTAGTGCATATAAAATCATGGTGTTAGTTTCGGAGTTGACATGCAAAGTCATGCATACCACAGGTATACTGTACTTTAGTTGCGAGTGCTAACTGAAAATAAAGAGGATGTACGTTATACATAGTGCTGTCAGAGTTTATTCTTGACATAGCCTTTCTACAAAGGGACAGATGAACTGTGATTGTTTTCATGAAGAAAAGGGGGGCATTATTTGGCATTATTTGAAACGGACCTCCATTTTCGAACTAGTAAAGCAAAGGAACGGAAAAAGAGCAAGAAGAAAAAGATAAGCTGGACCCTTTGGACTCATGTAAATAAAGATGATAATAGATTTTTTTTTTAGAAAAGGAGGATGTATCCCGGGCCTTTGCATCTAGACGATGCATGCAACCATATTATTAATTATTCTCAAAGACCTTACAAGGTAATACAACAATAAGCCTGAAGCCATCATTTTGGTAACGCTTGTTGCTACTCTTATCCCTTAATGAAGGGGTGCCGACTGTCCGAGCCTAATACTAAACAGGCATCGCACAAAAGTCTAAAATTTAAAGCCGGATGCCCCATCCAAGCCACTACCTAGACTGGGTCACACACTGGTCTGGCACACTTCCAGTGAGCACCGCATACTGCAAGGGCCGTCACCTCCATCTTCCATCAATCCATCCTCAGAGCAGAACTGATGCATCGACCTTACTAGGCCTCGTTGCCATCGATGACACCACGACGCTAAACAGCATCGCCCTCCTGCGCGGGTCCGTCAACCCGCATCGGACGCCGAGCCTCCGCTGCACCACGCCGTCGAGACCCACCCGACATTGATGCAGAAGATGAAACCCCACTCCGCCTCTGGGCCCTTCCAATGAGCACCTGCTCCAAAACGATACCCTCAAGAGGGGGAACAACACCATAGTTTCCGTCATCATCTGACCTGGCAGAACCAGATCCAGGGTTCCCGCCGAAGCAAATGCCTCCCGGAGGACGAGGGGCACACCAACTGCAACTGCACACGAACACGAGCCGTGCCCACGACCACTTAGCTCTCCCAACGGCGCCTTCAAGAAGGACATGGCGCCATGAGCGCCGTCGCCGCCCTAGAGTTTTCACCCGAGAAATCGTGGAGTGGGAAAAGGTGGGGCGGACCTGAACGACGTCTCCAGGAAGAGAAATGGCATCCTCGGGCGTCGTCGCTGTCGCGGCCGGTAGGAGCCGACTAGGGAATTATCCCAATCCGAATCCCCACCTCCCGCTCCGCCCCATCCGGTGACCGGCAAGCAACGCAGCCATGTCCGTTATGACGGAGTGCACGATGCAAGTATTGGAGGAAGAAGCAGCTCGACGTCGTTGGCCGCCGAGGCAACAAGCCACCAACCCGCCGGTGGATCGCGGCCATCCGACCCGATCCCTGACAGCCCGCCCGCCACCGGACAGGGAGGCCCACCTCGGGGTCGCCGCCCGGGATCCAAGGCCTTCCGCCCTAGATCGGGAGGAGCAGCGCCAACACTGCCACCACAACTGCCGATAGGACGCCGGCCAGCCGCCACACCGCCGAAGTCCAGATCTGGGCCGTCATGAACCAGATTGGTGCCGCCACAGCCCAGATCTGGATCACACCCTCGAGCCAGGGAGCCCGGTGTCGCCCTTCGACCCGCGAGAGGGAGGAGTGCGTCCGCCGGCGCACGCACAAGCTAAGCCTGGCGCCTACCACCGGCGGCGATGGAGGGGAGGGAGAGGGAGGGGCGGTGACCCGGTGACCGGGCGGATAGGGGTGGAGCCCCTCGGTCGCCCGCGCGGGGGGGGGGGGGGGGGGGGGTTGGGGGTGGGTGGGTGGGAGTAGATATCATTCAGAATGCAGATAACACCGTGGATGGTGTTTTCCTGCTAGAGCTCCCAAAAGGCCAGCCTGAGTCGAGCTTCTCTGCCAGAGCACCATGGGCACCGTCGAGAACACATGAATTCTGAATCGAAAATCGACACACAGTGATCGGATGTGAGCCTACTCGCAGACAGACTGTCGCGCCAAACCATGCAGATGCAGATGTCCAGGTTTAGCATCACCATGTCCAGCCATTGACGTCTAAGTTTAGGATCGCCGTGTCCAGCCATGGACGTCCAAGTTTAGCATCCTAACCACACCTCAATGACAATTGTCTTCCTTAACCAGCGACAAGTCGCTCAATCTCCGGCGAAGCAAATTGCACCACCATGGCTCCGATCGTCTCCTCCTTTGCCGCAGCGGTGCTTCTACTCCTCGCACTGGCGTCACCGGCGGCAGCCTTCAACATCACCAGAATCCTTGGCGAGTTTCCCGACTTCTCCACGTTTAACGGCCTCCTCAGTCAGACGAAGCTCGCCGACGAGATCAACCGCCGGCAGACTATTACGGTGCTGGCAGTCAACAATGGAGGGATGGGCGCCATCACCCCGCTCCCCTCAGACGTCCAGCGGAAGGTGCTCGCCGTGCACGTGGTCCTGGACTACTACGACACGGAGAAGCTGGGCAGCATGAAGAACCGCTCGGCCGTGCTCACGACGCTCTTCCAGTCCACCGGCCAGGCCACCAACCGGATGGGCTTTATCAACTACACCAGGCGCGCCGCCGACGGCGTCATGATGTTCGGCTCCGCCGAGCCCGGCGCCCCGTTGACGTCCCAGATGGTGAAGCCCGTCATGTCCCGCCCCTACAACATCTCCGTGCTGGAGGTCAGCTCTGCCATCGTGCCGCCCAGCATCGGCTCCGTCGACAACAGCAGAGCTCGCGCTCCGGTGCCTGCCCATACTAAGACTCCTGCGCCAGTACCGGCGCCGTCCAATAGCAAGAAGCCAAAGACGGAGGGAGCCCCCACCCCTGCTCCTGCCCCGTCCGACGACGATTCTAGCGCTGACGCACCTGCCGACGCGGACGGGCCCGACGCGGATGGCCCGGCGGCGGATGGGCCCGACGCGGACGGCCCCGATGCGGATGCGCCGGCAGATGATGACGACAAGAGCAGCGACGACACCGGGGACGCTGCGGGCAGGGTGGTTGCCCGTGCAAGTCTCGGTATCGTGGCGCTTCTGGCGATTGTTGTTTCGCTCTGATTTATGCCCGTACAAGTAGGTTAGATACGGTTCAAAGCAGCACTATGATGGTGTGTAGGCAAAACGTGATCGGAATGGCTGTCAAATCGAAATTACCAAGAGAAGGCACACTGTCAGGATGTGCGAGATAGGAGGGACGCCGTAGGCGATTTACTGCTCAGTATCGTTTGGTGCCTAGTCGAGTGTGTGTCACCTATTTAGTTCTGTAGGATTTAGCCTGCCACGCAGAGTTCGATAGAAGCTTATGCTGATTGGGATCTTGATGAAAAGCAAAGTATGCCTCACTTAGAGAACAATTTCAAAGGCCACCACATTTCGTATCCAGATGTACTCTTCTCAAGTTGCAGAGTCCAGTATGCAGTTTACGCGTCACGTATCATTTTCTAAGGGAGCCGGCTATGGTGCCACTGCGAAAACATGGAAAACTTGATAATTTCTGTCGTTTCTATATATACATAAACATAAGTGAGAAGAACAAATTTAGTTATTTGCTAGTATCACATGATTTACAAGTATGACCACTTCCTATCCTAAATGAATGAATTACACATAAAGTGCAATCACGTGGTGGGTCCATGTCATTTGTCCTGGAGCCTGAAGAAGGCCATGAGAGGCCCGTAGACTCTCTCCTTGGCGTTCCCAGCCAGGACGAAGTCGGCGTGCGCGTAGTCCGCGAGGTACTGGACAGTGAGCGTGTCGCTGTCGTGCGACTTGAGCGCCTGCTCGAGGCGCCGCACGTCCTGCACGTCCGAGAGGCTGTCCCTGCCGCCGCTGCTGAGGAAGAGAGGGAAGCCGTCGGGGATGGCCGACACGTTGTACGCGGGCGGCGTCGCCTGGCCGTAGTACTTGATGTTGTCGCTCGCGTCGCCGTAGTCGTACTTGGCGATTATACCTCTTCTGATCACTGTTGGGTCAAATTACATGTGCCACGTTAATTATTTTTTTCATTTCTTTCTCTTTTTCGACGGGAAAAAAGGTGTATGGACTGTGGCCGGGGGAACTCACTTTTTTTTTGAAACTGAAAAGAGATAGAGCGTACTCACTTTGAGCCAAATGGACCATGTTCTTGGTTGAAGAAGCTTGTGGCTCATGAGCAAGGAAGGTCTGGACAGAGGAGTTGTCGAGGCAGCAATTATCGCCTGTTGGTCGACCAATAGTTTCTTTCAGTTCGCCGACCAGTTACTCAGTTAGTGATAATAACAAACGGAGAGATAGAAGCAGATACCTGTAAACGATGACATGAGATCGTAGCAGTTCACCCCTGGTAGCTTGCATATGTCAGTGAGCAGACCATGAACAGCAGTCCTGCATAGAGATCATTCATTAATTCCCAGCCATCGTCAGTTGAGTTGCAAAACAAACGAAACCTCAGAAGAAGAGAATGAATCGAGAATGCTTAAATTACCCTGTTGGATCGAACTCATCGATTCCCAGCCAGTAGAGAGCCTGCCATCAGAAACATGAGTGTTATTTTTTATTCATGTCGTGTGATGTGATACCCTCGGAATCGGATCAAACATAATTACCTCGGCGAGGAAGACGTCGGCCGCCGCCAGCGTCAAGGGCGACGACACCTTGTTGAGGAAGGCGATGGGGCTGAGCAGGCCAGCCGAGCGCAGCATCGATACGTGCTGTTGCTGGTCGCTCAGGGCAGCTAGCGCGATCAACGTCCCCTGCATTCACACACAATGCCACAGGTTTCTTAATCTACTCGGGATGCCCTGAGATCATTGTGAGTATTTTGTTTTGTGACTTACCAGCGAGTGGCCCACATAATGCACCTTCTGCTGGCCTGACTGGTCGTACGCGTACTGCAGCATCGCCGAGAGATCGTTGCTGGCTAGCTCGTCCCATGACCAGTTCCAGTAGGCCTGTGGGGGTTCTCATCCAGCATCAGTATTAATATAGTATAACAAAGAAGAGAGTGCACATCACATCATATTCTAATGAGAGGATGTACGTGCACGGAACGCACCGGATCACTGGAAGAAAGCGATGTGTGGCCGAGGCTGTAGACAGTGCCGCGCGTGTTGGCAATCCAGACGTCGTATCCGTTGTCCGCTAGGATGTAACCCAGGGACTCGTTGGGCGAGTTCATCAGCCATGTCATCCCGTCCTGCATTCCAACAAAACAAATATCATCACTTGCACTTGCTATCGCAAGCATAATTAACATCCAACAGTTGCTTTTTACTGTAGTGCTGTAGTATATGTATCATACCATCATGAGGCCGTGCTGCAGCAGGACCGGCACTTTCCCGCCGCCGCCCGTCGCCGACTCGCCGCGGCGGCCGCTCGTGATTCGCTGCAGGCTTAGGATGTATCCGTCTTGGGTCGTCACCTGCATGTACGCGACCACCAAATTAATCTTCCGTCAGTTAATCAAACATGATGAGATGAACGCACGCGCCTGGTTACTGAAGCGGTAGTAATTAGCGTTTTTGACACTATACTAGTGTAAAAAAACTCTTATATTGACACTATACTAGTGTAAAAAAACTCTTATATTATAAGACGGAGGGAGTAGTACCATGTGTTCCTCGCATCCGTAGCCGAAGGGCTCCACCCTGGACCGGCACGTGCCGTTCGCCGCCGCCAGCGATTCCTCCGGATCCGGTCGTGCTGCCGAGGCCCCAACGCACATCACAACCAACAGGCTAAGGACGCAGCTGCTGCCTCTCGACATTGTTAATCTGGCCATACGCACAAGTTTTTTCTTCTACCGATCGGCTTAGTCGACGTGAAATCTACATTCTTCTCTCCCCGATCCATCTTCCTTTTATACTAGTTGGAACGATCGGGTCATTTTCGACGCAGGTTAATTAACCAGAGGGCTGCAAGCAGTATTGTATTGAGCTATCAAGTAGACATCACCTTGCTAATTCACGGCGTTGTGGCGCACTTAACATAGTTTAATCAACCCTTGTTGCACGCAGGCTCCTTAAGCACGTCGAATATTTCTTCTTGTAATAAAAAGCAAGCGTGCATTTTACTTCAGTTCCTGCCGATTCTCGATCAAACTTTTTTTAAACCAAAAATAATACGCCCCTCCCTCACAAACCGCATAAGGGTAATATGGTCATTTAACCATAATGTATACCCACCAGGGCACAACCCCTCTGTCTTGGGCCGGCCCATTTTTCTTTCTTTTTTTAACCTTCAAAAAATAGGTGCATGAGGTAGGATTCAAACTCCCAAGCTCTCAATTTACTTCCACACGCTGTAGCTAACTAGGACAACTAACTTGCTGTGCCTAGTAACTCCTTTTATTCTTCTTGTTGTGCATCTTCTCAGTTTTGTTTTGTTTGGCCCTTTTATTCTTCGATTTTGTTCTATTTTTGTTTTTCTTCATAAAACATGTTCTAGTCCCTGTGATAACAAAACGAGTCGCACACGTGGTGTTAAACACATATAGTTAACGCAAACAAAATATATATATTAAATACAACATGTGAGCGTGTTTCAGTAAATAAATGAAGGAAACGTCCGTATGCACAAGATGGATGGACATTTCATTCCGCGTACTCTGTACGCATGACGTACAGGTTCTCGTCGCATGAGTCACCATGTCGGTCCTCAATTTTTTTAAATTAAATGCAAAACAAAAAATGAGTCGCATTTCAAGGAACGAAGGAAACGCACGCCGTCCGGTCCACGCGTCGTTTCAGTGACTAGCTACCTACACTCTTTTCTTTTAATAATAATCCATAGAAAAAACTATGTACACTCTTTTCTTTTTCATTTGCTTAAATTCCTGAACATTTTCTTAAACTCATGAACTTTTTCAAATCCGTGAACTTATTTTTTGAATCCGCGAATTTTTTTGAAATGAATGAATGTTTTTATTTTGTAAAACTTTTATCAATTTCACGACCCTTTTTTTTCAAATTTGTGAAGCTTTTCTCAAATCGATGAACTTTTTCTGATTTCACAAACTTTTTTCAAATTGGTATTTTTTGTCAAATTCATGAACTTTTTCAATTTCGTGAACTTTTTTGTCACATTCATTTACTTTTTTTTTCAAATCGACGGACATTTTTTAAACTTGTGAACTTTTCTTTAATCTGTGAACATTTTTTTAATTTTAAAAACTAGCAACTCAGGCTGACATTTTTTAAAATTTTAATTACCGGCAACTCAAGCTGGCAATCGGGTCGGGTTTGGTCGGGTCGACCTCTCCCGGACTCATGCCTGAATCCCTTGTCGGGTCCATCGCTCGCCGAGGACCCTACACATGGGTGACCCATGCCTGAACCCATCGAGTAGCCCGACCAACTCGGGCACCCATTGGTTCTAGCATTTTATTACGTTTTCATTTTACTCGTTCAATGCATGTCATGGTTGATGCATTTCCTCTTAACCAGCACCCTCGTAGTCTCCTTTATATAGTAGAGCTCCACCGACTAGACGCTAGAGCAAGCGAGGTGGTACTAAACAACCTGCTCTCGTGATCAATTCACTGACATGCATGCAATAGACTTTTTTTAGGGTAGCATGCATTTTTCTAGACAATGTGTGTTGCACCTTCAACCTTTGGAGGTCCAATAAGCTGAAATATTGCATCGTTGCGATGTTATTTAGGGTGAAGATGTTGACCCATACCCAACCCGTTTGGGTTGGGTGTCCATGAGCTCGGCCACCCATGGGGGGGATTGTTTGGTTGACCGGCAATTGTGTAACTAGACTGCCCTATTATATAGCCTAGATTCATGCCTCATGCCGTGTAACCAGATGAAATGGAACTAAAACCATGAACGGAACAGTATGCTGCCTACAGATAAGCCAGAAAAACACCATGTTCAATGAAGAGTGTTCGAGTAGACCAGAAGGCTCCGTCTGAGAGCACAATATTGTCTGATATTGTTGAAATGGCCTCAATATTTTTTCGATGGCCTTGTACGATCAATTCAAGGCACCATACCAAGTTGTTTGAGTTTTCAACAATTCTTGCATTTTTTGTAGTTTTTTTGGGTGAAAAATGGTCGATAAATGGCCAAACCTGACTCAACTTGCAGTGTTGGAAGTCGTTCAAACCTGGTGTTGATGCCTCGTATGTTTGTGCCAAGACTACTGCAAGAAGTTGGGGTCATTTATATATAGTCCCAAAAACTATTAGTTGAAAGGGGTGTGCTAGACTAGGCAACATGGGTGTATCTGTGAGCATGTAGTCTTTCCTAATTTACATGCTTCAGTTATTTGCAATTTTCGTCATTAACAATCAACATGAACATTTTCTTATATCCTAACCATTTCTTGAAATTTGTCGGCGATTTTAGAATTTTAAATCGTGTATGAAAATTATATAAACTTGAACACTTTCTGCAAAATTGTTATCAAATTCGCAACAATTGATGTTGAACACAAATTGTTATCAATCCACATGCTCGCAAAATTTGGTGTCATTTCGTGTATCACAACAAATACACCATGTTCAACCGGGACCATTCGGGTATGCCGATAGGGCAAGTTTCGAAGCACTTTTTTTCACATCCACCAAACGTAGCCAAAAAAATCCACACAATGGCAACACCTTGGCAAGCATGCATGCCAAGTTCCATTGGTTTCCGACATTTCATGCATTGTCTAGGGTTTTCCCGGTGAAAAAACATAAAATACAGGCCAGACATGATGCAACGTGCATTCCGTGTCCGAATTCGCTCAAATTTTGTGTGGGGGCTATCATGGGCATGCCCACCCGCTGGCAAAATTTGATGTCATTTCATGCATGACACCAAACAGACCATGTACAACATGGACCTTTCGGCTATGCCGGTAGGGCAAGTCTCGAAGCACCTTTTCTTTCACCTCCACCAAACGGACCCAAAATTTTCCACACAACGGAAACATCATGGCAAGCATGCATGCCAAGTTACGTTGGTTTCCGACATTTCATGCATTTTCTAGGGTTTTTCCAGTGAAAAAATTCTAAAACACAGGCCAGACGTGACACAACATGCGTTCGGTGTCCGAATTTGTTCAAATTTTGCATGTGGGGCTACCATGAGCATGCCCACCCGTTGGCAAAATTCGGTGTCATTTTAGGCATGGCAGCAAACACACCATGTCCAACCTGGACCTTTTGGGTATGCCGGTAGGGCAAGTCTCGAAGCACTTTTTTCTCACCTCCACCAAACGGGCCCAATTTGTCCCACACAATGGAAACATCATGGCAAGCATGCATGCCAAGTCTCATTGGTTTCTGACATTTTATGCATTTTCTAGGGTTTTTCCGGTGAACAAACCCTAAAACACAGGCCAGACATGATGAAATGTGCGTTCGGTGTTCGAATTCGTTCAAATTTTATGTGAGGACTGTCATGAGTATGCCCACATGCAAGCAAAATTTGGTGTCATTTCGTGCATGGCAACAAATACACCATGTTCAACTAGGCCGTTCGGGTCCATCGGTAGGGCAATTCTCGAAGCACTTTTTTCACCTCCACCAAACGTACCCAATTTTCCCCCACAATGGCATCACCATGGCCAGCATGCATGCCAAGTTTTGTTCTTTTCTGGCATTCTATGCATTTTCTATGGTTTACCCGGTGAAAAAACCCTAAAACACAGGCCGGACGTGGCACAACGTGCGTTCAGTGTCTGAATTTGTTCAATTTTTGCATGGGAACTGCCATGGGCATGCCCACATGCTGAAAAAATTGGAATCATTTCATGCATGGCAACGAATACACCATGTTCAACCGGGACCGTTCGGGTCTGCCGGTAGGGCAAGTCTCAAAGCACTTTTTTTTCACCTCCACCAAACATACCCAAATTTTTCCACACTATGGCCAAGCTGCATGCCAAGTTTCATTCATTTTTGGCTATGCATTTTCTACGGTTTTCCCATGAAAAACCCCTAAAACACAGGGTGGACATGACACAACATGTGTTCGGTGTCCGAATTCGTTCAATTTTTGTGTGGGGGACTACCATTGGCATGCCCACATGTTGGAAAAATTTGGTGTCATTTCGTGCATGGCAACAAATACACCATGTTCAACCGGGACCGTTTGGGTCTGCCGGTAGGGCAACTCTCTATGCACTTTTTTTCACCTCCACCAAACATACCCAATAGTTTTCCACATAATGACATCACCATGGCCAAATGCATGCCAAGTTTTGTTCATTTCTGGCATTCTATGCATTTTCTATGGGTTTCTCGGTGAAAAAGCCCTAAAACACAGGCCGAACGTGACGCAATGTGTTCGGTGTCCGAATTTGCTTATTTTTGCGTGGGAGCTTCAACTGCTCTGGTGTTGCGTCGGGCCCCAACGTCGTGTATCCGTCGACGGCAACGTGCCACTCCTTCAGCAGCCGCGCGGACATCGTAACGAGCAGCGCGAAGCGGCTCAACTCCGCCGGCGGCCACGAGAGAGTCGACGGCCAAGATCGACCATCGCCCCTTTTGGATTCGGAGCTCGCCATCGAGTAGAGTAGGGGCGAGAGGGGAGAAACGGGCCAATGGGGGTCTGAGGAGGAGGAAGAGGGGCGACATGCGCTAGCTGGCCGGCCCTGGCTTTTTATAGCCAAGGCTGCGGGCGCGGGGGGGGGGGGGGGGGTTGGGGTCGGGTGGAAGACCCTGCATCGGTGTGAATGCGGAGGCAGGCGGTACGACACGATGGCTTAATGGTAGGGCGGGGCGAGGCGCATGCGGCGCTGATAACCCACAAGTATAGGGGATCACAATAGTTTTCGAGGGTAGAGTATTCAACCCAAATTTATTGATTTGACACAAGGGGAGCCAAAGAATATTCACGAGTATTAGCAGTTGAGTTGTCAATTCAACCACACCTGAAAGACTTAATATCTGTAGAGAAGTTTTTAGTAGCAAAGTAGTATGGAAGTAACGGTAACAGTGGTAATAGTAACAATAGCAGTTTTGTAGTGATTGTAACAGCAACACGACGAAAGTAACTTAGCAAAGATCAATATGCGAAAAGCTCGTAGGCATTGGATCAGCGATGGATAATTGTGTTGGATAAGATTCATCAGGCCTTGTTTGGTAGAGGGGTATTTCCAGCCCCAACAAGGGTGGGGATTTCAGGGGATTTGGTGAATCCCTCTCTTCCACCCAATCCCCTTGAATCCCCAATCCCCCTCTACCCACAATCCTCTTTGTATAGAAATATTGTTTGGTAGGCAGGGTTTGCATATGATATAAGATGGTGCAAAACATGCAAAAGTCCAATCTTTACAAGCAAAACAACATCATAGCATAAAAAACTTGCTACGAGTAGAATCCACACACGAAACTAATCATGTTGCTACAGAACTATAGAAGCACTGTGATGATCGTCAAGCTCGTGTTAGGTGACGTCGCTCTGGTAGCCATCGTAGGATCACTTTATCCTTGCCGAGAGACAATATCGTCCACTGCAAGGTAGCAGACAAAGCCTCCGTCGTGCTTGCAAGTCAGGCACTATCTGCCGGGGAGCTCGACAAGGCATGTGCCATGAGCTAAATGTCCGCCATTGCACTGCACAAGTTCAAGATCATATCAATAGGTTAGTATTAGTGTTGCCTTTCTTAGGTGAATGGAAAAAAGAATTGGTCGAGCATTTGCCTGGAAGATAGGAGGCAGCTACTTATCAAATCTTAATTGAGGATGGTATAAGGAGGGTTTATGCACTGGCAAAAGTTGCGCGGTACTAGAGAGGCTAGCAATGGTGGAAGGGTGAGAATGCGTATAATCCATGGACTCAACATTAGTCATAAAGAACTCATATACCTATTGTGAAACTTTTATTAGCCTTCAAAGCAAAGTACTACTCTCATGACCCTAGGGGGGAGGTTGGTAGGAGTTAACCATTGCACACCCCAATTCAAACATCACAGAAGGATTTCAATCAAGGATAAATTATGCTCCGACCTCACCGGTAATGTCAGCGGCCACCACTTTACATGCGTGTGGATTTTTTTGCAAATGTACATGCGTGAGGATTAACACCATTATTAATACTCAACTTTAATTCTTTTACTAGCATTCCCCCATATTACCACCTCAATATCGCAAAACTATTGCAAGGAATCAAACATATCATATCAGTGATCTGCAAGTTTTATGTAGGATTTTATGACTAACCATGTGAATGACCAATTCCTGTTAACTCTCTAAATAGATATAAGTGAAGCAAGAGAGTTTAATTCTTTTCTACAAAAGACTTTCCCAAGCTCTAACAAATACTCCCTCCGTCCGGTGAAGAGTGTATGTTTGGCTTTAAAATTTGTCCATAAGAGTGTACAATGCACATTGAATTATAAAAAAATGCTTCTCTCTTATCACACGGTAATCAA
Organism: Aegilops tauschii subsp. strangulata; assembly: GCF_002575655.3. NCBI lineage: Eukaryota > Viridiplantae > Streptophyta > Magnoliopsida > Poales > Poaceae > Aegilops > Aegilops tauschii. The sequence goes on from NC_053036.3 coordinate 332,721,207, forward strand.
GATCAATAGCATCCTACACATGGTCTTCTTATTTTTTACATGCACTTAGGTCATTGGGGGTTGGATAATTAAATAGGAGAGAGATGGTGGCTTGTACCTTTCCAATGCATTTTTTACTCCACTCCATAATTTGTCCTAAAATTTCTATATGTACACTTTTCACCGGATGGAGGGAGTATAAGTGAAGCAAAAGAGCATTCTACAAATAACAATTTTCTATGTGTAGAGAAAAAGGCATCCAAACTTCAAATGGTATAAGTGAAGCATATGAAGCATTCTACGAAGCCATACTCAAAAGATATAGGTGAAGTGCAAAGAGCATTCTATAAATCAACCAAGGACTATCTCATACCAGCATGGTGCATAAAATAAAAGGGAAAAATAAACACAAAAGACGCTCCAAGAATTTACGCATATCATGTGAATAGAACGAAAACCAAAACATACCGATAGGTGTTGAAGAAAGATGGGATGCCTTCCGGGGCATCCCCAACCTTAGACGCTTAAGTCTCCTTGAATATTTACTTGGGGTGCCTTGGGCATCCCCAAGCTTGAACTCTTGCCTCTTCTCATTCTCCTCATATCGATACCTCCTCGATCTTCCAACACTTCATCCACGCAAAACTTAACCAAACTTTTTTATTAGCGGGGTTAGTACACATAAGATCAAATACCCATCATGTACTGCTGCAAAATTATTGTATAATTATAATAAATCATTACCCACTGTATGCTATCACAAGGACTCAACAATATTTCAAACATACGCGAATAATAAAACTATAATAGCAATCTGTGAAAACAGGACAATCTATAAAGATGCAGATGGTACATATACTTCTGTAACTCAAAGAATTCTGAAAAAATTTAGGAAAAAATAAAGAATTTGCATAGCACTACTGTGTAAAAATTTCAGAATTTTTTCATGTTCTAGTAAAAACATGTAAATTCACGCACTACAGCAAAAGTTTCTATTTTTGCACCACACATACCAAACAAGCAATCTAATCATCCTAAAGGAAAATCTTGGCACATTATTTTTATAATACAATGGATTTGTACAAGGGGGTAATTATTTTTGTTGAAAAGTTTCTGCAATTCAAGATTTGCAAAGTTTACATGGGCATGAACAGAGTTCAAGGAGCTCCCCCACTTCAACGGTGCTCGTCTTTCTTACTTTCACTTTCCTTTTTGATTTTTTTTGGTTCCCCTCTATGTTTTTTGTTTTTAAACTTTTTAAAAGCACACAACAGAATAAAATGACTCTCTAAGACTTCCGGGTTGTCTCCCTAGCATCACTTCCTCTAAAGCCATTAAGCTAGGCATAAAGTGCTCAAGTAATTGATCCACACGGATCCCAAGGTATATGAAAGCCAATTTTAATTAACAATGATTTGTATTTTAGTATTGAGCACAAAGCAACATATATCATGCAACAACAAAGTCTAAATCTCTTCCTATGCATCGGCATGTCATAAAAGAACAATTCATTCACATATAGTAAAGGCCGATATATAGCATAAACAGTTTTTTGCAATTTCATCATATTGGAAACATAGAGAGGTGGAGATGTGGTTCCTCTCTCAGAATAATTGCAATTAGGTGCAGCAAGCACATGCATATTATATTTATCAGAATCATCATGTGTAGTAGTAAAATGCAATCCATTAATATAATCCTTAATAAGCGCAAACTTCTCCGATATAGTGTAGTTGGGAGAATTAAAAAAGATAATAGGATTATCGTGTGTGGGTGCAATAGCAACAATTTCATGTTTAACATAAGGAACTATAGCAAGTTCATCCCCATAAGCATAACTCATATTGGCATCATGGCCACAAGCATAGCAAGCATCAATTTCATCAAAAATGGATATTTCAAAAGAATCCAAGGGATCATTGCAATTATCATTGCATTCATCCTTTGGTAAGCACGAAGGGAAATTAAACAATGTATGGGATAAAGATTTACTCACATTAGAAGGTGGGCATGGGTGATCAATCCGCTCTTTCTCCTTTTGTTCTTCGCTCTCCTCCTCATCTTTTTCATCCAATGAGCTAACAGTGTCATCAATTTCGTCTTCCATAGATTCCTGCAAAATATTAGTTTCTTCTTGGACATCGGATACTTTCTCAATAAATTCATCAATATCGGCATTATATTCATAATTCTCATAGCAATATTTAAGTATAGCACAATTTTCAGGTCTGTAAACAGCATCATCATAATTTTCACACTTTTCAAACAAAGATTCAATTGTATAAGCACCCCTAAAAGTGACAAATTCTTCTATTCGTTCCACATCATATTAATCATATATACCATTAGCATAAGAAGCCAAGGTTTCATTATCATTAAAGTCACATGAAAAGGGAAGGTGATGAGCCTTCATCCTAGAGCAGCAAGTATAATCATATCTCAAGCATAGATCCCAAGCATACCAATGCAACATTTCAATTTGATCCCATAAGAGTTTCGCTTTTTGAGTCAAGCAATAATCCCTAAAGTATTCACACTGATCCAACGTATCTCCCATTATCAAGTTGAATGGGGTTTTCTCAGGATTATCAAAGTAGTTTTTAATATTTTGCACACAACGAGCATCGAGGGTTTTAGGAGGTTCCCCATCTCCATGAGTAGCAAGTACAACTATTTTTTTGGCATTTCGTGTTCCATATCCATAACTACAGATGGAGAACAACTTAAAACAGAAAATAAAAACTACTTAGTGGTAAAGCAAACAAGCACACACGAGAATATTCACCCCACGCTATTGCTCCCCGGCAACGGCGCCAGAAAAAGGTCTTGATAACCCACAAATATAGGGGATCAATTGTAGCTTTTTTGATAAATAAGAGTGTTGAACCCAACGAGGAGGTAAAGGTAGATTTATATTCCCTTCAAGTTCTATCGACCACCGATACAACTCTACACACACTTAACATTCACTTTACCTAGAACAAGTATGAAACTATTTTGTAGGTGATAGGATAGGTTTGCAAGGATAAAACTAGGAGTACTTAGCGGAAATAAAACTACGAGTAATGTGCAAGGTAATAAAATTAGTTGTTTAGTAGAGAGCTTTTTGTTACACAAGAGAATGATTTGTCCATAGGCAATCGATAACTAGACCGGTAATCATTATTGCAATTTTATATGAGGGAGAGACATCACTACTGGAATCAGCTTCTTTGCCGTCCGCCATGGCGGACGGCAAAGGCATGGATCACGGACGGCAAACGTCTTTGCCGTCCGCCAGCAGACGGCAAACTATCCGTCTGAACACGTGCCAGCAAAGGCCTTCTTTGCCGTCCGCTTCCAGTAAGCGGACGACAAAGGATTTTGCCGTCCGCCATCCTAGGCCAGCAAACGGCAAAGATAACGGACGGCAGTGCGGTGGCGTGAGAGCCGTCAGGGGGTTAACAACGCTCTTTGTCGTCTGCCAGCGGACGGCAATTCTTCTTCTTCTTCTTCTTCTTCTTCTTCTTCTTCTTCTTCCTCCTCCTCCTCCTCCTCCTCCTCCTCCCCCCTCCACCTCCTCCTCCTCCTCCTCCTCCTCCTCCTCTCCTCCTATTCCTCCTCCTCCTCCTCCTCCCCCCTCCGCCTCTTCCTCCTCCTCCTCCTCCTCCTCCTCCTCCTCCTTCTTCTTCTTCTCCCTCCTCCTGTTCCTCCCTCCTCCTTCTACTTCTTCTTCTAAACTAAAACTAAAACTAATCTAAAATAAAGTAAACTAAAATAAACTAAAACTAATCTAAAATAAACTAAGCTAAAATAAACTAAAACTAAACTAAAATAAACTAAAACTAAAACTAATCTAAAATAAACTAAACTAAAACTAAACTAAAACTATAACTAAAACAGAAACTAAACTAAAAGAAACAAAAAGGAACTAATTAAACAAAAAAAGGGGGAGGAGCTTACCTGGTGGAGGGGGAGGCCGAACGGCTGTGGCGGCCGCTGGAGGAGGCGGCGACCCGGTGGAGGGGGAGGCCGGACGGCCGCGGTGGGACGGGGCGGGGATGGCCGCGGCGCGGCTGCCCGACGTGGAAGAGGCGGCGGGGCCGCGGTGGAGGTCGGGGAGGGGTGCAGGGCGGCGGGGTGGCCGGCGACGCCGCACGGGGTCGGCGGCGCGGGCCGGTGTGGGTGGGGGATGGCGATGGAGGGGAGGGGGTGGGGGGGGGGAACATGGAAGGGGCGGCGAAGGTGCGGTGGAGGTCGGGGGCACAGGGGAGGGGTGCGAAGCGGCGGGCCGGCCGGCTACGGCATATGGGGTCGGCGGCGCAGGTGTGGGTGGGGAGGAATGAGAGAGTGGAGAGAAGAGAGGGGGGCGGGACGGCCGTTAACGTACCCGCCTCTTTGCCGTTTGCCGTCAGCCTACGGTCGGCAAAGTTTCTTTGCCATCCGCTTGCGAACGGCAAAGAGGTGGGGCCGGTGGGCTTGAGTTGGTTAAACAATAACTGGACCCACTCACCTCTTTGTAGTCTGCTAGTGGACGGCAAAGAACTGACTGATGACAAAGACTTTGTTTGCCATCAACCACATCTTTGCCGTCCGTTTTCTTGTGGCTGACGGCAAAGACCTTCTTTCCCGTCAGCAAGCAGACGGCAAAGAAGTGGCAGACGGCAAAGAAGTGGATTCCAGTAGTGCATGAGCTATCATACTTTCCATACTTGGATCATATGCACTTATGATTGGAACTCTAGCAAGCATCTGCAACTATCAAAGATCATTAAGGTAAAACCCAACCACAACATTAAGTATCAAGTCCTCTTTACTCCCATACGAAACAACCCCCTTACTTGGGTATAAGCTTCTGTCACTCTCGCCACCCACTATAAGCGGATTATGAACGTATTCTAACACCCTACAGCGGTAATCCCACATGCTTGCACGACATGCAGGGCACCATAGGACAACACCAAAATAAAACATACAACTCAAACCAATCACGATCATCAATCAACCCATAGGACAAAACGAATCTACTCAAACTGTTGGGGAACGTAGTTTTTCAAAAAAAATCCTACGATCACGCAAGATCTATCTAGGAGAAGCATAGCAACGAGCGGTGAGAGTGTGTCCACGTACCCTCGTAGACCAAAAGCGGAAGCGTTTAGTAACGCGGTTGATGTAGTCGTACGTCTTCGCGATCCAACCGATCCAAGTACCGAAAGTACGACACCTCCGTGTTCAGCACACGTTCAACACGATGATGTCCCTCGAGCTCTTGATCCAGTTGAGGACGAGGGAGAGTTCCGTCAGCACGATAGCATGGCGACGGTGATGATGATGTTACCGGCACAGGGCTTCGCCTAAGAACTACGATGATATGACCGAGGTGTGTAACTATGGAGGGGGGCACCACACACGGCTAAGAGAAGACTTGGTGTGCCTTTGGGGTGCCCCCTGCCCACGTATATAAAGGAGGGAGGGAGAGAGGGTGCCCCCCTAGGGGCGCGCCAAGAGTATGGAGTCCTACTAGGACTTCGAAGTCCTAATAGGAATCCCTTTCCTTTTCGGAGTAGGAGAGAAGGAAAGAGGAAAAGAGAGAGGGAGTGGGAAAAGGCAAGGGGGGTGCTACCTCTGGAGCACTGCTTTGGTTTTCCCTTGTAGAGGAAAGGGTGATGCAGCAAAGTAGCGTAAGTATTTCCCTCAGTTTTTGAGAACCAAGGTATCAATCCAGTAGGAGGTTACACGGAAGTCGCCTTGTACCTACACAAAGAAATAAGAACCTTGCAACCAACGCGATAAAGGGGTTGTCAATCCCTTCACGGCCACTTGCAAAAGTGAGATCTGATAGAGATAATAAGATAAATATTTTTGGTATTTTTATGATCTAGATTGGAAAGTAAAGATTGCAAAATAAAATAGATTGGAAACTTATATGATGAAAAATAGACCCCGGGGGCATAGGTTTCACTAGTGGCTTCTCTCAAGATAGCATATTCTACGGTGGGTGAACAAATTACTGTCGAGCAATTGATAGAAAAGCGCATAGTTATGAGAATATCTAGGCATGATAATGTATATAGGCATCACGTCCGTGACAAGTAGACCAAAACGATTCTGCATCTACTACTATTACTCCACACATCGACCGCTATCCAGCATGCATCTAGAGTATTCGGTTCATAAGAACAGAGTAACGCATTAGGCAAGATTGCATGATGTAGAGGGATAAACTCAAGCAATATGATATAAACCCCATCTTTTTATCCTCGATGGAAACAATACAATACGTGTCGTTTCCCTTTCTGTCACTGGGATCGAGCAACGCAAGATTGAACCCAAAGCTAAGCACTTCTCCCATTGCAAGAAAGATCAATCTAGTAGGCCAAACCAAACTGATAATTCGAAGAGACTTGCAAAGATATCAAATCATACATAAAAGAATTCAGAGAAGATTCAAATATTGTTCATAGATAATCTTGATCATAAACCCACAATTCATCAGATCTCGACAAACACACCGCAAAAAGAATTACATCAAATAGATCTCCAAGAGAATCAAGGAGAACTTTGTATTGAGATCCAAAGAGAGAGAAGAAGCCATCTAGCTAATAACTATGGACCCGAGGTCTGTGGTAAACTACTCACACATCATCGCAGAGGCTATGGTGTTGATGTAGAAGCCCTCCGAGATCGATTCCCCCTCTGGCGGAGCGCCAGAAAAGGCCCCAAGATGGGATCTCACGGGTACAGAAGGTTGCGGCGGTGGAAATAGGGTTTCGTGGTGCTCCTGGATGTTTTCGGGTATATGAGTATATATAGGCGAAAGAAGTCGGTCAGGTGAGCCACGAGGGTGGGGGGCGCGCCTACCCCCCTGGGCGCGCCTCCCTGCCTTGTGGCTTCCTCACTGCTTCCTTGACGTCCACTCCAAGTCTCCTGGATTGCGTTTGTTCCAAAAATAACTCTCCCGAAGGTTTCATTCCGTTTGGATTCCATTTGATATTCCTTTTCTGCGAAACACTGAAATAGGCAAAAAAAAAAACAGCAATTTGCACTGGGCCTTTGGTTAGTAGGTTAGTCCCAAAAAATAATATAAAAGTGCATAATAAAGCCCATTAAACATCCAAAACAGATAATATAATAGCATGGAACAATCAAAAATTATAGATACGTTGGAGACATATCAGGGGGCGCCGCCCCCTTCCCCTAGTCCAATTCGGACCCAAGGGGGGGGCACCACCTCCCCTTGGCATGCCTCCTCTTTTCCCGTATGGCCCAATAAGGCCCATTACTTCTCCCGGTGAATTCCCGTAACTCCCCGGTACTTCGAAAAATACCTGAATCACTCGAAACCTTTCCGATGTCCGAATATAGCCTTCCAATATATGAATCTTTACCTCTCGACCATTTCGAGACTACTCGTCATGTCCGTGATCTCATCCGGGACTCCAAACAAACTTCGATCATCAAATCACATAACTCATAATACAAATCGTCATCGAACGTTAAGCGTGCGGACCCTATGGGTTCGAGAACTATGTAGACATGACCGAGACACATCTCCGGTCAATAACCAATAGCAGAACCTGGATGCTCATATTGGCTCCTACATATTCTACAAAGATCTTTATCGGTCAAACCGCATAACAACATACGTTGTTCCCTTTGTCATCGGTATGTTACTTGCCCGAGATTCGATAGTCGGTATCATCATACCTAGTTCAATCTCGTTACCGACAAGTCTCTTTACTCGTTCCGTAATGCATCATCCCACAACTAACTCACTAGTCACATTTCTTGCAAGGCTTATAGTGATGTGCATTACCGAGAGGGCCCAGAGATACCTATCCGATACACGAAGTGACAAATCCTAATCTCGATCTATGCCAACTCAACAAACACCTTTAGAGACACCTGTAGAGCATCTTTATAATCACCCAGGTACGTTGTGACGTTTGATAGCACACAAGGTGTTCCTCCGGTATTCGGGATTTGCATAATCTCATAGTCAGAGGAACATGTATAAGTCATGAAGAAAGCAATAGCAATAAAACTAAACGATCATTATGCTAAGCTAACAGATGGGTCTTGTCCATCACATCATTCTCCTAATGATGTGATCCCGTTCATCAAATGACAACACATGTCCATGGTTAGGAAACTTAACCATCTTTGATGAATGAGCTAGTCAAGTAGAGGCGTGCTACCTCTTGAGCACTGCGTTGGTTTTCCCTTGAAGAGGAAAGGGTGATGCAGCAAAGTAGCGTAAGTATTTCCCTCAGTTTTTGAGAACCAAGGTATCAATCCAGTAGGAGGCTACGCGCGAGTCCCTCGCACCTACACAAACAAATAAATCCTCGCAACCAACGTGATAAGGGGTTGTCAATCCCTACACGGTCACTTACGAGAGTGAGATCTGATAGATATGATAAGATAATATTTTTGGTATTTTTATGATAAAGATGCAAAGTAAAATAAAAGCAAAGTAAAAATCAAAGGAAATAGCTAAGTGTTGAAAGATAAATATGATGAAGATAGACCCGGGGGCCATAGGTTTCACTAGTGGCTTCTCTCAAGAGCATAAGTATTTTACGATGGGTGAACAAATTACTGTTGAGCAATTGACAGAATTGAGCATAGTTATGAGAATATCTAGGTATGATCATGTATATAGGCATCACGTCCGAGACAAGTAGACCGACTCCTGCCTGCATCTACTACTATTACTCCACACATCGACCGCTATCCAGCATGCATCTAGAGTATTAAGTTCATAAGAACAGAGTAACGCCTTAAGCAAGATGACATGATGTAGAGGGATAAATTCATGCAATATGATAAAAACCCCATCTTGTTATCCTCGATGGCAACAATACAATACGTGCCTTGCTGCCCCTACTGTCACTGGGAAAGGACACCGCAAGATTGAACCCAAAGCTAAGCACTTCTCCCATTGCAAGAAAGATCAATCTAGTAGGCCAAACCAAACTGATAATTCAAAGAGACTTGCAAAGAAAACCAATCATACATAAAAGAATTCAGAGAAGATTCAAATATTGTTCATAGATAAACTTGATCATAAACCCACAATTCATCGGTCTCAACAAACACACCGCAAAAGAAGATTACATCGAATAGATCTCCACGAGAGAGGGGGAGAACATTGTATTGAGATCCAAAAAGAGAGAAGAAGCCATCTAGCTAATAACTATGGACCCGAAGGTCTGAGGTAAACTACTCACACTTCATCGGAGGGGCTATGGTGTTGATGTACAAGCCCTCCATGATCGATGCCCCCTCCGGCGGAGCTCCGGAACAGGCCCCAAGATGGGATCTCGTGGGTACAGAAGGTTGCGGCGGTGGAATTAGGTTTTTGGCTTCGTCTCTGATCGTTTGGGGGTACGTAGGTATATATAGGAGGAAGGAGTACGTCGGCGGAGCAACAGGGGCCCCACGAGGGTGGAGGGCGCGCCTGGGGGGGGGGGGGGGGGTAGGCGCGCCCCCTACCTCGTGGCCTCCTCCTTTGTTTCTTGACGTAGGGTCCAAGTCTTGTGGATCTTGTTCGTTCCAAAAATCACGTTCCCGAAGGTTTCATTCCGTTTGGACTCCGTTTGATACTTTTTTGTGCAAAACTCTAAAATAGGCAAAAAACAGCAATTCTGGGCTGGGCCTCCGGTTAATAGGTTAGTCCCAAAAATAATATAAAAGTGAATAATAAAGCCCAATAATGCCCAAAATAGAAGATAATATAGCATGGAGCAATAAAAAATTATAGATACGTTGGAGACGTATCAAGCATCCCCAAGCTTAATTCCTGCTCGTCCTCGAGTAGGTAAATGATAAAAACAGAATTTTTGATGCGGAATGCTACTTGTCATAATTTCTATGTAATTCTTCTCATTGTGGCATGAATGTTCAGATTCGATATGATTCCAGATAAAAGTTTAATGTTGACATAAAAACAATAATATTTCAAGCATACTAACTAAGCAATTATGTCTTATCACAATAACATAGCCAAAGCAAGTTATCCCTACAAAATCATATAGTCTGGCTATGCTCCATCTTCCCCACACAAAATATTCATATCATGTTCGACCCCGGTTTTGGCCAAGCAATTGGTTCATACTTTTAACGCGCTTCAGCCTTTTCAATTCTTACGCAATACATGAGCGCAAGCCATGGATATAGCACTATGGTGGAATAAGGTATAATGGTAGGGGTTATGTGGGAAGACAAAAAAGAAGAAAGTCTCACATCAACGAGGCTAATCAACGGGCTATGGAGATGCCCATCAATTGATGTTAATGCGAGGAGTAGGGATTGCCATGCAACAGATGCACTATAGCTATAAGTGTATGAAAGCTCAAAAAGAAACTAAGTGGGTGTGCATCCAACTTGCTTGCTCACGAAGACCTCGGGTATTTGAGGAAGCCCATCATTGGAATATACAAGCCAAGTTCTATAATGAAATTTCCCACTAGTATATGAAAGTGACAAAATGAGAGACTCTCTATCATGAAGATCACGGTGCTACTTTGAAGCACAAGTGTGGTAAAAGGATAGTAACATTGTCCCTTCTCTCTTTTTCTCTCATTTTTTTATTTGGGCCTTTTCTCTTTTTTTATGGCCTCTTTTTTTGTTTTTAGTCCGGAGTCTCATCCGACTTGTGGGGGAATCATAGTCTCCATCATCCTTTCCTCACTTGGGACAATGCTCTAATAATGATGATCATCACACTTTTATTTACTTACAACTCATGAATTACAACTCAATACTTAGAACAAAATATGACTCTATATGAATGCCTCCGGCGGTGTACCGGGATATGCGATGAATCAAGAGCGACATGTATGAAAGAATTATGAACGGTGGCTTTGCCACAAATACAATGTCAACTACATGATCATGCAAAGCAATATGACAATGATGAACGTCTCATGATAAATGAAACGGTGGAAAGTTGCATGGCAATATATCTCGGAATGGCTATGGAAATGCCATGATAGGTAGGTATGGTGGCTGTTTTGAGGAAGATATAAGGAGGTTTATATGTGATAGAGCATATCAGATCACGGGGTTTGGATGCACCGGCGAAGTTTGCACCAACTCTCAAGGTGAGAAAGGGCAATGTGCGGTACCGAAGAGGCTAGAAAATTGTGGAAGGGTAAGTGTGCATATAATCCATGGACTGACATTGGTCATAAAGAACTCATATACTTATTGCAAAAATTTATTAGCCCTCGAAGCAAAGTACTACTACGCATGCTCCTAGGGGAAGGGTTGGTAGGAGTTAACCATCGCGCGATCCCGACCGCCACACAAAGGAAGACAATCAACAAATACTTCATGCTCCGACTTCGTTACATAACGGTTCACCATACGTGCATGCTACGGGAATCACAAACTCCAACACATGTATTTTTCAATTCCACAATTACTCAACTAGCACAACTATGATATTACCGCCTTTATATCTCAAAACAATTATCAAGCATCAAATTTCTCATGATATTAATTAAAGCAAATTTCCATGCTATTTTAATACTCTCAAAATAATATAAGTGAAGCATGAGAGATTAATAGTTTCTATAAAACAAATCCACCACCGTGCTCTAAAAGATATAAGTGAAGCACTAGAGCAAAACTATATAGCTCAAAAGATATAAGTGAAGCACATAGAGTATTCGAATAAATTCCGAATCATGTGTGACTTCTCTCAAAAGGTGTGTATAAGGATGATTGTGGTAAACTAACAAATAAAGACTCAAATAATACAAGGTGCTCCAAGCAAAACACATATCATGTGGTGAATAAAAATATAGCTCCAAGTAAAGTTACCGATGGAAGTAGACGAAAGAGGGGATGCCTTCCGGGGCATCCCCAAGCTTTGGCCTTTTGGTGTCCTTAGATTATCTTGGGGGTGCCATGGGCATCCCCAAGCTTAGGCTCTTGCCACTCCTTGTTCTATAATCCATCAAATCTTTCACCCAAAACTTGAAAACTTCACAACACAAAACTTAACAGAAAATCTCGTGAGCTCCGTTAGCGAAAGAAAACAAAAGACCACTTCAAGGTACTGTAATGAACTCATTCTTTATTTGTATTGGTGTTAAACCTATTGTATTCCAACTTCTCTATGGTTTATAAACTATTTTACTAGCCATAGATTCATCAAAATAAGCAAACAACACACAAAAACAGAATCTGTCAAAAACAGAACAGTCTGTAGTAATCTGTAACTAACGCAAACTTATGGAACTTCAAAAAATCAGCAAAAATAGGACGACCTAGGCAATTTGTTTATTGATCAGAAGAAGTTGGAATAAATTTTGTATCACGTTCTGGTGATTTTTAACATTTATTTTCGTGAACAGAAAGTTTCTGGAAATTTCTGCAAGATCAAATAACTATCATCCAAGAAGATCCTATAGGTTTAACTTGGCACAAACACTAATTAAAACATAAAAACACATCTAACCATAGGCTAGAACAAATATTTATTCCTAAACAGAAGCAAAAAACAAAAAACAAAAAATAAAAGTGGGTTGACTCCCAACAAGCGCTATCGTTTAACGCCCCTAGCTAGGCATAAAAGCAAGGATAGATCTAGGTATTGCCATCTTTGGTGGGCAATCCTTAAGTGGCTCTCATGATAGATTCATATGGTAATTTTATTTTCTTCCTAGGGAAGTGTTCCATGCCTTTCTTTAATGGAAATTGGAATCTAATATTCCCTTCCTTCATATCAATAATTGCACCAATCGTTCTAAGGAAAGGTCTACCAAGAATAATAGGACATAAAGGATTGCAATCTATATCAAGAACGATAAAATCTACGGGCACATAATTCCTATTTGCAACAATAATAACATCATTAATTCTTCCCATAGGTTTCTTAATAGTGGAATCCGCAAGATGCAAGTTTAGAGAGCAATCATCAAAATCACGGAAACCTAGCAAATCACATAAAGTTTTGGGAATAGTGGAAACACTAGCACCCAAATCACATAAAACATAGAACTCATGATCCTTAATCTTAATTTTAATAGTAGGTTCCCACTCATCATAAAGTTTTCTAGGGATAGAAACTTCCAACTCAAGTTTTTCTTCATAAGATTGTATCAAAGCATCAACGATATGTTTGGTAAAAGCTTTATTTTGACTATAAGCGTGAGGAGAATTTAGCACGGATTGCAACAAGGAAATACAATCTATCAAAGAGCAATTATCATAATTAAATTCCTTGAAATCTAAAATAGTGGGTTTATTAATATCTAGGGTTTTGTTCTCTTCAATCCCACTTTTATCAAATTTAGAATCAAGATCTAAAAACCCCGAATTTTTGGAACGCCTTCTAAGTAAAGGTGGATCATATTCAGTCCCATCATTATCAAGATTCATATTGCAAAACAAAGATTTAATAGGGGACACATCAATAACTTTTAGATCTTCATCTTTATTTTTATTGAAATTTGAAGAACACGCTTTCATAAAGCAATCTTTCTTAGCACGCATCCTAGCGGTTCTTTCTTTGCACTCATCAATGGAAATTCTCATGGCTTTGAGAGACTCATTGATATCATGCTTAGGAGGAATAGATCTAAGTTTTAAAGAATCAACATCAAGAGAAATTCTATCAACGTTCCTAGCCAATTCATCAACTTTAAGCAATTTCTCTTCAAGCAAAGCATTGAAATTCTTTTGCGAATTCATAAACTCTTTAACACTAGTCTCAAATTCAGAGGGCATCTTATTAAAATTTCCATAAGAATTGTTGTAGGAATTACCATAATTATTAGAGGAATTACTAGGATAAGGCCTAGGATTAAAGTTTCCTCTATACGCGTTGTTACCAAAATTATTCCTACCAACAAAATTCACATCCATAGATTCATTATTATTCTCAATCAAAGTAGACAAAGGCATATCATTATGATGAGAAGAAACACTCTTAGTAGCAAATAATTTCATAAGTTCATCCATCTTTCCACTCAAAACATTAATTTCTTCTATCGCATGCACTTTTTTATTAGTAGATCTTTCAATGTGCCATTGAGAATAATTAACCATAATATTATCTAGGAGTTTAGTAGCTTCTCCTAAAGTAATTTCCATAAAAGTGCCTCCCGCGGCCGAATCTAAAAGATTTCTAGAAGCAAAATTCAATCCGACATAATTTTTTTGTATAATCATCCACAAGTTCAAACCATGAGTTGGGCAATTACGTATCATTAATTTCATCCTCTCCCAAGCGAACATGTTCATGATCAAGTTGCTTAAAATTCATAATATCGTTTCTAAGAGAGATGATCTTAGCGGGAGGAAAGTACTTAGAGATAAAAGCATCTTTGCACTTATTCCAAGAATCAATACTATTTTTAGGCAAAGATGAAAACCAAGCTTTAGCATGATCTCTAGGAGAAAAAGGAAATAGCTTCAATTTAACAATATCATTATCAACATCTTTCTTCTTTTGCATATCACACAAATCAACGAAGCTATTTAGATGAGTAGCGACATCTTCACTAGGAAGGCCGGCGAATTGATCTTTCATGACAAGATTCAACAAAGCAGCATTGATTTCACAAGATTCAGTATCGGTAAGAGGAGCAATCGAAGTGCTAAGGAAATCATTATTGTTGGTATTGGTAAAGTCACATAATTTGGTATTATCTTGAGCCATCGTGACAAACAAGCAATCCAACACACGAGCAAACAAAAAGCAAGCGAAAAAGAGGCGAACGAAAAAGAGAGGGCGAATAAAACGACAAGGGTGAAGTGGGGGAGAGGAAAACGAGAGGCAAATGGCAAATAATGTAATGCAGGAGATAAGGGTTGTGATGGGTACTTGGTATGTTGAATTTTGCGTAGACCTCCCCGGCAACGGCGCCAGAAATCCTTCTTGCTACCTCTTGAGCATTGCGTTGGTTTTCCCTTAAAGAGGAAAGGGTGATGCAGCAAAGTAGCGTAAGTATTTCCCTCAGTTTTTGAGAACCAAGGTATCAATCCAGTAGGAGGCTACGCGCGAGTCCCTCGCACCTACACAAACAAATAAATCCTCGCAACCAACGCGATAAGGGGTTGTCAATCCCTACACGGTCACTTACGAGAGTGAGATCTGATAGATATGATAAGATAATATTTTTGGTATTTTTATGATAAAGATGCAAAGTAAAATAAAAGCAAAGTAAAAAGCAAAGGAAATAGCTAAGTGTTGAAAGATTAATATGATGAAGATAGACCCGAGGGCCATAGGTTTCACTAGTGGCTTCTCTCAAGAGCATAAGTATTTTACGGTGGGTAAACAAATTACTGTTGAGCAATTGACAGAATTGAGCATAGTTATGAGAATATCTAGGTATGATCATGTATATAGGCATCACGTCCGAGACAAGTAGACTGACTCTTGCCTGCATCTACTACTATTACTCCACACATCGACCGCTATCCAGCATGCATCTAGATTATTAAGTTCATAAGAACAGAGTAACGCCTTAAGCAAGATGACATGATGTAGAGGGATAAATTCATGCAATATGATAAAAACCCCATCTTGTTATCCTCGATGGCAACAATACAATACGTGCCTTGCTGCCCTTACTGTCACTGGGAAAGGACACCGCAAGATTGAACCCAAAGCTAAGAACTTCTCCCATTGCAAGAAAGATCAATCTAGTAGGCCAAACCAAACTGATAATTCGAAGAGACTTGCAAAGATAACCAGTCATACATAAAAGAATTCAGAGAAGATTCAAATATTGTTCATAGATAAACTTGTTCATAAACCCACAATTCATCGGTCTCAACAAACACACTGCAAAAGAAGATTACATCAAATAGATCTCCACGAGAGAGGGGGAGAACATTGTATTGAGATCCAAAAAGAGAGAAGAAGCCATCTAGCTAATAACTATGGACCCGAAGGTCTGAGGTAAACTACTCACACTTCATCGGAGGGGCTATGGTGTTGATGTAGAAGCCCTCCGTGATCGATGCCCCCTCCGGCGGAGCTCCGGAACAGGCCCCAAGATGGCATCTCGTGGGTACAGAAGGTTGCGGCGGCGGAATTAGGTTTTTGGCTCCATCTCTGATCGTTTGGGGGTACGTAGGTATATATAGGAGGAAGGAGTATGTCGGTGGAGCAACAGGGGGCCCGAGGGTGGAGGGCGCGCCTGGGGGGGGGGGGGGGGTAGGCGCACCCCTACCTCGTGGCCTCCCCCTTTGTTTCTTGACGTAGGGTCCAAGTCTCTTGGATCTTGTTCGTTCCAAAAATCACGTTCCCGAAGGTTTCATTCCGTTTGGACTCCGTTTGATATTCTTTCTCTGCGAAGCTCTGAAATAGGCAAAAAATAGTAATTCTGGGCTGGGCCTCCGGTTAATAGGTTAGTCCCAAAAATAATATAAAAGTGAATAATAAAGCCCAGTAATGTCCAAAACAGAAGATAATATAGCATGGAGCAATCAAGAATTATATATACGTTGGAGACGTACCAAGGCGTACTAGGGACACTCTGTTTTGTCTATGTATTCACACATCTACTAAGTTTCCGGTTAATACAATTCGAGCATGAGTAATAGATATTTATCATGATCTTAGGAAATATAAATAACAACTTTATTATTGCCTCTAGGGTATATTTCCTTCAGTCTCCCACTTTCACTAGAGTCAATAATCTAGTTCACATCATCATGTGATTTAACACTAGTAGTTCACATCGTCATGTGACCAACACCCAAAGGGTTTACTAGAGTCAATAATCTAGTTCACATCGCTATGTTATTAACACCCAAAGAGTACTAAGGTGTGATCATGTTTTGCTTGTGAGAGAAGTTTAGTCAACGGTTCTGTCACATTCAGAGCTGTATGTATTTTGCAAATTTTCTATGTCTACAATGCTCTGCATGGAGCTACTCTAGCTGATTGCTTTCACTTTCAATATGTATCCAGATTGAGACTTAGAGTCATCTGGACTGATGTAAGAGCTTGCATCGACGTAACTCTTTACGATGAACTCTTTATCACCTCCATAACCGAGAAATATTTCCTTAGTCCTCTTAGGTAACTAAGGATAACTTTGACCGCTGTCCAGTGATCCACTCCTGGATTACTATCGTACCCCCTTGCCAAACTCATGGCAAGGTAAACAATAGGTCTGGTACACAGCATAGCATACTTCATAGTACCTATGACTGAGGCATAGGGAATGCCTTTCATTCTCTTTCTATTTTCTGGCGTGGTCGGTGTTTTGAGTCCTACTCAACTTCACACCTTGCAACACAACCAAGAACTCCTTTTGACTGTTCCATTTGAACTACTTCAAAATCTTGTCAAGGTATATACTCATTGAAAAATCTTATCAAGCATCTTGATATATCTCTATAGATCTTGATGCTCAATATGTAAGCAGCTTCACCGAGGTCTTTCTTTGAAAAAAACTCCTTTCAAACACTCCTTTATGCTTTCCAGAAAATTCTACATCATTTCTGATCAACAATATGTCATTCACATATACTTATCAGAAAGGCTGTAGTGCTCCCACTCACTTTCTTATAAATACAGGCTTTTCCAAAAGTCTGTATAAAACTATATGCTTTGATCAACTCATCAAAGCGTATATTCCAACTCCGAGATGCTTGCACCAGTCCATAGATGGATCGCTGGAGCTTGCACACATTTGTTAGCATCTTTAGGATTGACAAAACCTTCTGGTTGCATCATATACAACTCTTCTTTAATAAATCCATTGAGGAATGCAGTTTTGACATCCATTTGCCATATTTCATAAAATGCGACAATTGCTAACATGATTCGGACAGACTTAAGCATCGCTACGAGTGAGAAGATCTCATCGTATTCAACACCTTGAACTTGTCAAAAACCTTTTGCGACAATTCGAGCTTTGTAGATAGTAACACTACCATCAATGTCCGTCTTCCTCTTGAAGATCCATTTATTCTCTATGGCTCGCCGATCATCGGGCAAGTCCACCAAAGTCCATAATTTGTTCTCATACATGGATCCAATCTCAGATTTCATGGCCTCAAGCCATTTCGTGGAATCTGGGCTCATCATCGCTTCCTCATAGCTTGTAGGTTCGTAATGGTCTTAGTAACATGACTTCCAGAACAGGATTACCGTACCACTCTGGTGCGGAACATGCTCTGTTTGACCTACGAGGTTCAGTAGTAACTTGATACAAAGTTTCATGATCATTATCATTAGCTTCCTCACTAGTTGGTGTAGGCATCACAGGAATAGTTTTCTGTGATGAGCTATGTGGCACCCCGGCTCAGAGAAACCGGAACGCCCCGTATTCCAGCCCAGAGATCGAGCAGAAGTCTTCTGGAATACGTCACTCTTAGCATAGAACAAACCAGCTTTCTATTATTACATGAACATGAATACAAGGTCTCCGATATTACAATGAATAACACCGGCACGGCGACACTACGCCATCCTCAGTTGCTCTATGCAAGCAGCAGAACAACTCGAAGCAACGGAAAAACTACTGGCAGCGGAACAGTGACGATGGTGATGAACTCCACTCCGCAGGGACTCTGGCTGGAACGCTTATCCTAGCTCGCACGAACGGAAACCACAACAAGCAATCAAGCAATCACGGCATGACCTGCAAACTGGCATGACACGCCAGGTCAGTACATTGAATGTACTTGCAAGCTCACAATAACCAGAAGCATTCAAGACAAACAACAGCATGGCAATTACAGGTTAAACACGGATTAACATTATATTATCCGAACAACATAGCCTGAACAACATGATACAGCTAGAACAATATGAGCATGGCATGGATATATAAACATGATGACACTATCATGCAACATGATGACATTATCATGCACCAACTTACTCTGTTCGGGTTATCTCGTAACCATCACATGCAGCACTTACCAACCTCGGACATCACACGATCATCTCAGGATCAAATCAAGCTTGGTATAAACAATACCGTAGTAATCATCAAATGACCACAAGGAGCTTGATCTTTACCCACGATTCTTGCACAACATCACGAATATCCAACAACTCGGTATGCTCGATACCACGGTGATCATTCACGGATCACAAACGGAACCACTCTTGGTTCAACGGGTTACCTCGTAACCAAACGGTGATCATTCACGGATCACATACGGAACCACTCTGGGCTCAACGGGTTACCTCGTAACCAAACGGTGATCATTCACGGATCACATACGGAACCACTCTGGGCTCAACGGGTTACCTCGTAACCAAACGGTGATCATTCACGGATTACATAACCAACTTATCTCATCATCGAACTGGGGTTGTTATTAAGCACATCATTATTATTATTACTGTTGACTCACAGGGTGACCAACTACGAACTGGGCCCTTATCCGCGGGCGCGGCTATCGATAGATTTAATATACACTCTGCAGAGGTTAGTACACTATACCCACACTACGGAACCCATGGCCTCGCACTCCCATTCGGGTGGACCAACAGCGTTCCGACAAAACCGTCCTACTGCCATGACACCCTCCCGGCCACTTCGACTCACTCCCCACTGGGCTAGTCCTGGGTGGCCCCGTGTCTACCAAAGACACCAACGGCCACCGTCGTGGCAAAACGGCCACCATCGTGGCAAAAATGGTCCCAAACGGGGACAAGGATCCATAACAACAACAACAACGGGCACACAAGGCTTATGTCCGCCTACCTGATCAGGGTAGCGCGCGCCCATAACCTTCCCTGTTGGAGGCACCGGCGAGAGGCATGACAATAGACCCAGTTAGGACCTTCCCATAAAGGTAAGCGTGGTTGCACTGGTCAGCTCGATATGGTGGCACCATGACTGAGCCAATAGTTGTTCAAGTTCAATTTAATCCGGTTAAACTTGAATGCAATATGCTAAGCCATGATAAACTTAACATGATGCAATTACAAAGCATGAGCATGATATCAACATAAGCATGGGGGTGCAACATAACTATCCACCATATCAACAATGAATCATATCCAACTGAGCATACCATAATGACGAGCATGAATATTACAAGTACAACACTACTCATAACATGACCATTAGCATCAACAATAAATACCATGCAAGAACACATCAATAACATTACCGAGTAATCACTTAACCAACTAACAGCAAAGGAACAATGCATATTAACGATACTCGATAACCGACGTTAGTCATGCACCGAAGAACATGACCAACCCAACATGTACTATTATCAAGCATGGCAATATGAAAGTAATACTAGCGAGTAGAACATATTAATAGAGTGCAAGAAAACATAGCATGCCAGTAACCACCGATCCATAAACATAACCGAAATAACGACATCGGTAGCAAAACAAGCATACAGTTATTAAAGATTCAAGTTGAAAACCAATGCTACTGCATGGCTATCATGCAAATGGTGGTTGTGGCTTGCCTGGGGATGGAGAATACTCCAGGAAGAAGTGCGAAACGATCGCGGAAAGATTCGTCGGAAAACGTTCTCTCTCGGAGGGGGCTGATTTAGTGCAAGGGCAAAATGGTCATTTTAAGAATGTCAAAACATGTACAAAATGATACCAGCAGAATAGGCTCGACGAAACAAAGAAGTGGGATTTGGAATCACCTCATTTGGAGTTGGGAGTAAAAAGATATGATAGTTTTTCTACCAGGGACCTATCTGTAAAATGTTTTATGCAAACAAGCCCCTGACTAAGAAAACTGAAAACGCATTCGGGCAAAATACGCTTTCTGCAAAAAGAAAACACACTTTCAGCCGAAGTAGACAGGGAATATGCTTTTGAACAAGGAAAACGTATTCTGGACAGAGGCCGCGGAGGTTTACGCTTTCACTTACCGGAAACGTAAACGCCGGAAATATGTTTCCACTTATCCCGCGTGGCAGTGGGGCCCGTGGCGCTGGGTCGCTGATGAGCGGGTCCCGCGGGCTTTCTCTCTCTCTCTCTCTCTCTCCTGGCTCCCTTCTTCTTCCTCCCGCGTACGCGCGCCTGGCAGAGGGAGGAGCTCGCCCCGATGGCGATTGCCGGCGGCACAGGTCACCTCAGACGGCGCCCGGCCTACCGGCGGGTTCAGGAGACCGAGGCGCGCACACCCATGTAGGTTTCGACCGCCGTGGAGCTTGGGGAAAAGCGGGGCATCGACCACGGTGGAGCATGCCGTCGGCCACCGGTGAGCTCGCGGCTACAAGCCACGGGAGGAGGAGGAGAGGCGATGGGGTGGTTCAGTAGTGGTGGTGGAGGCCTCTGGAGGTAGTGGAGCGGAGGGAGATGGCCAGGGTCGCCGGAATCGGGAGGACCCGAGGCAGCGACCGAGGTGGCGATGGAAGGGCAAGGAGCAGCTTGAGTTCAAACGAGAGGCTGGGGAGGGCTAGTGGAGTGTGGGGAGGCTGATGTTGTGCTCGAAGGGCTCGGGGGAGGGCTACTTATAGCCGGGGCGAGAGGCACGGCTCGGGTGCCGCCGGGCACGTCCGGCCGAGGCGCTGCCGTCCGCAACAGTGACGGGGAGGGGCGAGGAATGCGACGAGGCATTGATTCAGAGGTCACGGAGGGGTAGACGACGCCGGAGAGCAGAGGAAGAGGCCGAGGTGAGCTCGGAGCCAAACGGAGCACTGTGCCCCCGTGGGCGTTCGGCGGCGAGCGTCGGTGAGGAAACAGACGGAGGGGGAGAGGGGCCCAGGGGAACGACGACGACGAGAGGAAGACAATGGACACAGTCACGCGCGTGAAGGCGACGAGGGGAGGAGGTGCCGAAGCACAAACGGCCACTGCACACAGAGCGCGTGCACTGTGATGCCATTAACGCGGTCACCGCGTGCACTGGCATGTAGCGGGGAGATGGGCTTGAACATGTTGTCTAGTGGTAAGTTCTTCCAGGGGAGGTTTCAACTGCGGTGGTAGATCGATGAAAACTGCTCTGGTTAAACGGTAAGTAACCTATAAAGTTTACTGCAGTAAACTTGGTCGTGAACTGCTGATTAACAGGAAGGAGATTGGGAGCAATGAAGTTGTCTGCGAGGTTTAGGGTAAGAAGGACTTTCATCCTGGTAGCTTTGAGAATATTTGGACCAAGATAAATCATAGTTGCTTCACAACTGCATATTTAGTCCAGAATCAAGATCATGATGGTGCACTCACATGGGGTATCAAATTGATCTGAATTTTGGCAAGGCTTAGTGATTTGGTCACAGTAAGAAGCTGTAAAAATTTCATACCAATTGGATTCACCAAAATGGTACTTCCTTCACAACTATCTTCACTGACCAGAATCTTGCAAGAATTTTGCAGAAATATTGGCTAGGTGAAATGGTGCCAAATTTGGTGGAGAGAAGGTATAAGGGTAGAAGCACAATCTGGTAATTTATTAGGATTTTTGAAGCAATATAAAATGCACTTTCTTAACAACCTGAAAATATTGCCAGAATCAAAGATTTGGTCCTGTGCTCACATAGTTGATTGGATGGGGCTGAAATTTTGAGGAGGGTAATTATACGAGCACATGAAGAGGCATGCCAAATTTCAACTTATTTGGATAACACTAGCTAGCACTTCCTTCACAATGGCTTCTGTCTGACAGAAACTTTGAAAAATCACTTAGGAAGATTGGCTAGGCAAATAAAGTTGAATTTTGGCATGTGGTAATTATTTTGACATAAAAGAATGCCCAACAAGTTTGGGAGCAAACAAGATAATATAAATGACACTTCATTCACAAAGTGCCACTCTGGACAGAAAGGAAGAATAATTATTGGGGAATTATTATTGGGCTAGGATAGGAAAGTTTGGGCACATTTGAGCAACATATGACCCAAAGTAATTATGAGAATTATTTGGGAATTTTTGGATGGACAGAAATATAGGTTGCTTCACAACCTAGGGCAGACAGGGTTATTCCCTTAATAGAAAAAGGAATATTCCTGGGAAAAAGAAATTTGGGTTTGGTCAAGCAGTGAAGTGACATGATCTTGGCAAGGTTTTGAGAATCATGAGTCACTAGGGAGAGGAAATGAAGATGATTTCCCAGGTGGCAAGGCCACAGAACCACTCCAAAAAGAAAAACAGAGCAAAAACCAATAAATCAAAAAGAAAAAGAAAAGGGCCAAAAACCAGGCTGTTACAAACCTTCCCCCCTTAAAGAAATCTCGTCCTCGAGATTTGGTTGCTCAGAGAACAAGTATGACTTTAGGACACCGTTTCCAACTCGGGTATCCTTTTTCCTTTATTTATTGTTCCCCGAAGAATTGTAGATGATTAACTTACCTTGCTCTGGGGTGGCTTGCTTCACCTTTCCCCAAATTCTGATGGGTCTTTGCTCATATACCAATTCCTTTTTACTGGCGTTGATTCTCCATACCCGGGGTGATATCCAATGGATCTGAGCATAAATTTTCTTTTGGTCATGAAAACCTTTTTACTCTTGTCATGGGGTTGCTTCAAATAAATGCAGGCCTTCTGGTTTCAACAAATGCTGAGAATTAATCATGGCCATCTTCTGACGGGATCTGACTGCTCATAAGTGGTACTGATTTATTTGATTTATTTCTTTGGCTCGATCATGGGATATCTACCAAAGATTTGACTGCCTTCTGTCGTGAGAAATATAACAGGGTATAGACTTATAACTGTAGCATACCTCAAATATTAACATCTTGAGACTGTCCTGATAGGTATGCTGGTGGGAAGATACTTTTCATGATAGGCTATCCGGGTACTAGGTTACACAAGTGGATATACCTAGTCGGAGCTGATTGTTCGATTTTTGATTTGCCCATGTTGTCGGTATACCCAGATGTGGTAATAAGCTGTGCGATGCTTTATACTGTCACCGAAGTCAAACTGCTGAGGTTGCAAAAGAATCTTGGACTTGACAGAACAGATTTGGATATTCCGCACTAACCATTTTTAAGCGGGTTAGCGGGATATGAAGTCCTTGTAGAGCAGAGTAATTCACTGAGGGTATGCCTTTGTGGCTCCATATGTAATCTGGCCACTAGCTGACTTGGGTATCCAGACCCTGATGGTCATGCAAAAATCATCATACCATTGCTATCAGCCTCATCCTTTTGATTGTCATAATTTTCTTTGTCAGGATATCTTACTGAAATAGGTTGGCCACATATATCCTTGATTCTTCGTATGACCATGGTCGCGGCTAGTGCAATATTTTTGTCATTATCCCTGGTGCTTGGGTTCCGCACGTATATGACGTATTCTCGGGGCTTGTAGTTGTACAGAGCTCATTGTTGAGGCCAATCATACAGGAAGGTGACAAGGTTTTAGGACATCTCCTTGTCAGTTGCGGGAATAATGACCTTGATGAACATTGTCAAGACTGCTGATTCTGTGATGTCATCCTCAGATCTTGTCGATTCTTCTAATTCATGAGATGTATCTCTGCTTATTTTCCTTTGCCTGACTCGTGAGGTTGTGGGATCCTTACTTTCCTTAGGTATATCTGCTAGATCCTTGCCGCATGTCGTATGAGTGACTGATATGACTGGGGATACATGCTCACCATATATAAGAATCATATGCAACCAAACACTTGATTCTTGAGGTAGGCATATGTTTTGAGTGACTTGTACTTCTGACCAAAATATTGCTGATCTGACTCTTGAGATGTACTGCCAACTCACCGTATAATCCCTGAGGACGGTGCAATAGTGTAGTACTGGCGTGGGCTGAGTGGCTTACAAGAGAAGCCATCTGAGTAGCTTGCTGAGGAAGACTTGTTAACTTCTGCTCAAACCTTTTGTCTGGGTATCATGCGGAAGAAGGCTCTATAGCTTGCACACGAAACTTGGTCTGATTATTGTGCTGGAGAAGCCTGAGTTCCGTACTTGAGAAGCTTCCCCTCGGGTTTGCTTGTTGAGAAAAAAATCATTTTCATCTGTTTGAAGCTTTTACCGAGGTATCTTGCTGAGAAAGACCGGGTATCTTGGACCGGAAATTGTTCACATATCATGCTGAGGAAATTTGAGGAGCCTTGCATTATAAATTTCTTCCGATAACGTGTGGAAGAAGACTGAGTTTCTTACATCCAAAGCTTCATACTAATATGCAGACTGAAATCTACACACACGCCCATAATATTCTGTGGCTGATTATTTGAGTGAGAAAATTTGTTTGACTGTCTTCCTTGAGCATCCCACATTCTGACTTTATTTCGGATGATAACATATGTCAAGCATCATGCACTGCTGAGCCAAAATTTTGTAGATGATCCATACTTATGACTGAAAAATATATCGTTGATCTTGTACCTGACTTGCCTTGCTGCTGGCTTGATCATTACTGCTGTGAGGATTTTGTACCCCTTATCACTTCTTCAAGTCCGGTGTCAGTTGATGAGCAACTCTCTATAGGGGGGAAATAATGTAACACCGGGGCCCAAAAAGAAAGAAGCAAAACTCAACTAAACAAAAGCACACAACAACAATCAATTCACACACAATCAATGTCACATATTACTGCTAGTCACACAATATGCATGCCTACTTAAGCACACAAATCTCGCAGGATCTCCGGTTCTACGATCTAGCATGCTGTGACAGTGTGCACGAGGACGAATAAATGTGTGGAAGAATTGGTGTAAACAGCGTTACACCAAGTGCTAGCTTAGCCAGGTAGCAACCTGGACTAGCTCGGAGACAAGGATGCACTTGGTAATCATGTAGTAGGACACGAAGGTCGCAACCACATTACTATCAAGCGCACGGAAAAAGATCCGTACTCGTCCAAGGAATAGGGTAGCGGGGGAAAACTGATGCTGCTGACATTGCCCTTTCTTGATAACTAAGATCATTAAGGGTTGCCAACACGACAAAATAAAAGAGCAATTCGGGATAGAAGCATGTCCATCACCGAAACGATAGGCGAGGCTGAAAGGAGGATATCGGCGAGATACCTGAGCACCATTTCTGCAAACAGTGTCGGGATCATTTGGCATCACTCTATGGAACAGAAATGACACCAAACACCGAAGAACGAGCAAGAAAAATAAAACTGGAGAAATGCAAAGGCTGAGCTGTAGTGGATCCGAATCGATGCCAGCTACACTCACCAGATAAACCGTTGGCAACAAATACTAAGGCTATATGCATGCTATGAAACAAACAAATGCAGCAACCAAATGCAATAAACAAGCCACACTTTAAACTACCGGTTTCTACCGCTCGCGCTGACTAGGGCGTCCTACAGCCAAACCTGCTCTGATACCAAGCGCTGTGGCACCCCAGCTCAGAGAAACCGGAACGCCCCGTATTCCAGCCCAGAGATCGAGGAGAAGTCTTCTGGAATACGACAGTGCTTAGCATAGAACAAACCAGCTTTTTATTATTACACGAATATGAATACAAGGTCTCCGATATTACAATGAATAACATCGGCACGGTGACACTATGCCATCCTCAGTTGCTCTATGCAAGCAGCAGAACAACTCGAAGCAGCGGAAAAACTACTGGCAGTGGAACAACGACGATGGTGATGAACTCCACTCCGCAGGGACTCTGGCTGGAACGCTTATCCTAGCTCGCACGAACGGAAACCACGACAAGAAATCAAGCAATCACAACATGACCTGCAAACTGGCATGACACGCCAGGTCAGTTCATTGAATGTACTTGCAAGCTCACAATAACCAGAAGCATTCAAGACAAACAACAGCATGGCAATTACAGGTTAAACACGGATTAACATTATATTATCCGAACAACATAGCCTGAACAACATGATACAACTAGAATAATATGAGCATGGCATGGATATATAAACATGATGACACTATCATTATTAACTTTGCATCTTTTGGCTTCAATATTATGAATATGTGTAACACTACGATCGAGATTCAATAAACCATTTATTTTGAGTGTATGACCATAGAAGGTTTTATTCATATAAACAGAACAACAATTATTCTCTGACTTAAATGAATAACTGTATTGTAATAAACATGATCTAATCATATTAATGCTCAACGCAAACACCAAATAACATTTATTTAGGTTCAATTCTAATCCCGAAGGTAGGGCGAGTCTGCGATGGTGATCGTATCAACCTTGGAATTACTTCCAACACACATCGTCACCTCGTCTTTAACTAGTCTATGTTTATCGTGCAACTCCTATTTTGAGTTACTAATATTAGCAACTGAACCGGTATCAAATACCCAGGGGTTACTATGAACACTAGTAAAGTACACATCAATAACATGTATATTACATATACCTTTGTTCACTTTGCCATCCTTCTTATCCGCCAAGTATTTGGGGTAGTTCCACTTCCAGTGACCATTTCCTTTGCAGTAGAAGCACTCAGTTTCAGGCTTGGGTTCAGCTTTGGGCTTCTTCATGGGAGTGGCAACGTGCTTGCCATTCTTCTTGAAGTTCCCTTTCTTTCCCTTTGCCCTTTTTCTTGAAGCTAGTGGTCTTGTTTAACCATCAACACTTTATGCTCTTTCTTGATTTCTACCTTCGCTGATTTCAACATCGCGAAGAGCTCGGGAATCGTTTTCGTCATCCCTTGCATATTATAGTTCATCACGAAGTTCCAGTAACTTGGTGATAGTGACTAGAGAACTCTGTCAATCACTATCTTATCTGGAAGATTAACTCCCACTTGATTCAAGTGATTGTAGTACTCAGACATTCTGAGCACATGCTCACTGGTTGAGCTATTCTCCTCCATCTTGTAGGTAAAGTACTTGTCAGAGGTCTCATACCTATCGACATGGGCATGAGACTGAAATACCAATTTCATCTCTTGGAACATCTCATATGCTCCGTGGCGTTCAAAACATTTTTGAAGTCCCGGTTCTAAGCCGTAAAGCATGGTGCACTAAACTATCAAGTAGTCATCATACTGAGCTTTGTCAAACGTTCATAACATCTACATCTGCTACTGTAATAGATCTGTCACCTAGCGGTGCATCAAGAACATAATTCTTCTGTGCAGCAATGAGGATAATCCTCAGATCACGGACTAAGTCCGCATCATTGCTATTACCATCTTTCAACTTATTTTTCTCTAGGAACATATCAAAAATAAACGGGGAGCTACATCGCGAGCTATTGATCTACAACATAGTTATGCAAATACTATCAGGACTAAGTTCATGATAAATTAAAGTTCAGTTAATCATATTACTTAAGAACTCCCACTTAGATAGACATCCCTCTAGTCATCTAAATGATCACGTGATCCATATCAACTAAACCATGTCCGATCATCACGTGAGATGGAGTAGTTTTCAATGGTGAACATCACTATGTCGATCATATCTACTATATGATTCACGTTCGACCTTTCGGTCTCAATGTTCCGAGGCCATATCTGCATATGATAGGCTCGTCAAGTTTAACCCAAGTATTCTGCGTGTGCAAAACTGGTTTGCACCCGTTGTATGTGAACGTAGAGCTTATCACACCCGATCATCACGTGGTGTCTCGGCACGACGAACTGTCGCAACGGTGCATACTCAGGGAGAACACTTATACCTTGAAATTTAGTGACGGATCATCTTATAATGCTACCATCGTACTAAGCAAAATAAGATGCATAAAAGATAAACATCACATGCAATCAAAATATGTGACATGACATGGCCATCATCATCTTGTGCCTTTGATCTCCATCTCCAAAGTACCGTCATGATATCCATCGTCACCGGCATGACACCATGATCTCCATCATCTTGATCTCTATCAATGTGTCGTCACATGGTTGTCTCACCAACTATTGCTATCACATAGCGATAAAGTAAAGCAATTATATGGTGCTTGCATCTTATGCAATAAAGAGACAACCATAAGACTCCTGGCAGTTGCCAATAACTTCAACAAAACATGATCATCTCATACAACAATTTATATCTCATCACGTCTTGACCATATCACATCACAACAAGCCCTGCAAAAACAAGTTAGACGTCCTCTACTTTGTTGTTGCAAGTTTTACGTGGCTGCTACGGGCTTCTAGTTAGAACCGTTCTTACCTACGCATCAAAACCACAACGATTTTTCGTCAAGTGTGCTGTTTTAACCTTCAACAAAGACCGGCCATAGTCAAACTCGATTCAACTAAAGTTGGAGAAACCGACACTCGCTAGCCACCTATGTGCGAAGCACGTCGTTAGAACCAGTCTCATGAACGCGGTCGTGTAATGTCGGTCCGGGCTGCTTCATCCAACAATACCACTGAATCAAAGTAAGACGTTGGTGGTAAGCAGTATGACTATTATCGCCCACAACTCTTTGTGTTCTGCTCGTGCATATAACATCTACGCATAGACCTGGCTCGGATGCCACTGTTGGGGAACGTAGTATTTCAAAAAAAATCCTATGATCACGCAAGATCTATCTAGGAGAAGCATAGCAACAAGCGGGGAGAGTGTGTCCACGTACCCTCGTAGACCAAAAGCGGAAGCGTTTAGTAACGCGGTTGATGTAGTCAAACGTCTTCGCGATCCAACCAATCCAAGTACCGAACGTACGGCACCTCTGTGTTCAGCACACGTTCAGCACGATGATGTCCATTGAGCTCCTGATCCAGTTGAGGACGAGGGAGAGTTCCGTCAGCACGACGGCATGGCGACGTTGATGATGATGTTACCGGCGCAGGGCTTCGCCTAAGCACTACGACGATATGACCGAGGTGTGTAACTATGGAGGGGGGCACCGCACACGGCTAAGAGAAGACTTGGTGTGCCTTTGGGGTGCCCCCTGCCCACGTACATAAAGGAGGGAGGGAGAGAGGCCAGCCCCCTAGGGGCGCGCCAAGAGTATGGAGTCCTACTAGGACTTCCAAGTCCTAGTAGGAATCCCTTTCCTTTTCGGAGTAGGAGAGAAGGAAAGAGGAAAAGAGAGAGGGAGTAGGAAAAGGCAAGGGGGCACCACCCCCTTCCCCTAGTGCAATTCGGACCCCCCTTGGCCTGCCTCCTCTTTTCCCGTATAGCCCAATAAGGCCCATTACTTCTCCCGGTGAATTCCCGTAACTCCCCGGTACTCCGAAAAATACCCGAATCACTCGGAACCTTTCCTATGTTCGAATATAGCCTTCCAATATATGAATCTTTACCTCTCGACCATTTCAAGACTCCTCATCATGTTCGTGATCTCATACGGGACTCCGAACAAACTTCGGTCATCAAATCACATAACTCATAATACAAATCGTCATCGAACGTTAAGCGTGCGGACCCTACGGGTTCGAGAACTATGTAGACATGACCGAGACACATCTCCGGTCAATAACCAATAGCGGAATCTGGATGCTCATATTGGCTCCTACATATTCTACGAGGATCTTTATCGGTCAAACCACATAACAACATACGTTGTTCCCTTTGTCATCAGTATGTTACTTGCCCGAGATTCGATAGTCGGTATCATCATACCTTGTTGGTGGTAAACGACACCTATGGGATCACAAGAATCCCTACTACGGTTGCCGGGGCGCAGGGTTGCAAGAAGAGCAGGATCAGTGGTCAGCACGAGGATCATTTACCCAGGTTCGGGCCGCGAGGATGCGTAAAACCCTAGTGCTGCTTTGGTGGATGTATTGAGTGTTCTTGAGCCCTTGAACTAGCTACGGTGGCTGAGTAGTCCCAGGGAGCCGAATCCTTCTCCAGTACGCCATGGGCCTCCTTTTATAGTCGAAAGGGGCTGCCACAGTGGCATACAGGAGGTGGAAAGGCGTACAGTGCTACGAGCTTATCGCTCGTATTACAGGACAAGACACATTTAATGCATCGCTTAGGTGTCCCCTTGCTTTATTGGGGATGGGAACGAGGCCCGTCCCGTCCGTCACCGCTCCTCCTTGCTTCGACACGCGTCTTGGTCAGTGATGCATGCGGTGCCATGTAGGCAGGCAGGCAGCTGAGGTGGCGCGGTGGTAGAGCCTCCACGAAAATCTCCATGCCGCCACGCAGGCGCTTGTTGAGTTGGCCTGGGAGCTGCATGTTGCCACGCAGGTGCCTGCCCAGCTAGTTGGGCTGGCAGCTACATGCGAACCACGGTGGAGACTTGGCTGGTGCGGGCCTGGAGGTGGCCCTGCTGGCGCCCTTGGCGAGGGCCTTGCCGGGTGGCCCGGCAAGGGCCTTGCCGTGGCGCGCTGTTGTCCCCGGCAAGGATCTTGCCGGGGGTCTTGTGGTTCCCCTCGGCAAGGATCTTGCCGAGGACCGCTGTCTTCTAATCCTCATCTGATCTTGAATATGTCTTCACAAAGATCTGCATGCCACCACAGAGGTGCCTCCCGAGCCCTGGCCCAACGTGATCGATAGTATTGGAGACTGTGGGCTCGAGGGTGGCTCGCTTTGTTGGTGTTTGGGCGCGCTGCCCCGGCAAGGGTCTTGCCGGGGCTGCTGAGGCCGTCCCCGGCAAGGGTCTTGCCGGGGGAAACTGCTCTGCCCCTCTGCTTCTTTGCGTTCTTGGTCTTGGCGTTGCTCTGGCTGTCTTGGGCTTCGGTTTTGCCTTGGTTCACCTCCCCTGTTCTGCTTGGTGCAGCTGTGGGCGCGGCTCCGACTGTCCGTGCACAGGTAAAGGGGTACAAAGGTGCGCCCCTTCTTTTGTACACCGACAGGAGCCCCCGGGCTGGGGCCACACATAAGCGTGACACGTTGTTGGGCCAGGCCCAAAATGGTGTGCGAGCAGGCGGGGTGGTTTTTACCGCGGTAAAACTTTTCACGCGCTGCGCTTCCCACGACCCGCTCGCAACGTGGTGGGATGCGCGTGACGTGGGCAGCATGCGTGGGGCGGTTCCCGCACGCATGCGTCATATCGCAGTAAAGAGGCGACTTGCGCCTTCCCCGTAAAAAGAGGGAGGCGTGGAGGCGTGGCTCATTTACTGGATGGACTCGGGTCACAGTCTTCAAGGCGCCCACGCCCCCTAATAACGGGGCGGGGAACGGTTGTCGGTGTCAAAACCGGCGGATCTTGGGTAGGGGGTCCCGAACTGTGTGTCTAGGATCGATGGTAACAGGATACGGGGGACACAATGTTTACCCAGGTTCGGGCCCTCTCTATGGAGGTAATACCCTACTTCCTGCTTGATTGATCTTGATGAGTATGAGTGTTACAAGAGTTGATCTACCACGAGATCGTAATGGCTAAACCCTAGAAGTCTAGCCTATGAGTATATGGTAATGAATCTGTCCTATCCGGACTATGCTCTCCGGTTTATATAGACACCGGAGAGATCTAGGGTTACAAGAGGTCGGTTACATAGGAGGGAATCTTCATAATCGGTCGCCGAGCTTGCCTTCCACGCCAAGTAGAGTCCAATCCAGACACGGGTATAATCTTCGGCCTTCATGTCTTCATAGCCCATCAGTCCGGCCCAACAGACAACAGGCCGGACGCCCGAGGACCCCTTAGTCCAGGACTCCCTCAGTAGCCCCTGAACCTGGCTTCAATGACGAGGAGTCCGGCGCGCAGATTGTCTTCGGCATTGCAAGGCGGGTTCCCTTCTTCCGAACTCCAGGATAGTCTTCGGATGTGACAATTGTATCCGGACCTGTTACACACTATGCATGACCGCAGAGAGAATATATATATTTTACACGAGTCCCATCCGCTGACAGCTTTTTGCAATGTGACGCTACGTCCGTTCGGTCATAATTTCAAACCGTTTGTCCCATGTTTCAAGACGCGGTTGCTATTGGCACGTCTTGTCGAAGCAGAGATCGTGTCCCCTTATCGTGGGATTCTCATCAATGCGGGCATGGGTAACTCAACCGTGCCGTTTACACGGCCCTTGGGCATAGGCGAATCTCCAGGCGTGTGAGGAGGCGTTTTAATATTTGTTGCCTTTATAAGGAGATAAGGATTCCCCCTTCCTCTTCTCACGCTTTCTCTCTGTCTCTGCCTTCCCAACCTTGAGCTCCAGCGCCCAAGTTCCAATCTCCTTTCCACCCCAGCAACCATGTCCGGATTCGGTGGTCAGGGCAAGTGGATGGTCTCCTCCGTCATGGAGGAGGACATTACTGAGCTCCGGGCGGCCGGATATTTGGCGAAAGAGATCGCCCACCGTCTGCCGGCCGAGGGACAGATTGTCCCCACGCCGGAGCCCACAGAGAGGGTGGTATTCATCCCCCATTTCTTCCGCGGGCTAGGGTTTCCCCTTCACCCCTTCGTTCGCGGGCTAATGTATTATTACGGGGTAGATTTCCATGATCTGTCCCCGAATTCCTTCCTCAACATTTCGGCGTTTATCGTCGTATGCGAGGCCTTCCTCCGCATCCACCCCCACTTCGGACTGTGGCTCAAAGTCTTCAACGTGAAGCCGAAGGTGGTAGATGGCCAGCACGTGGATTGCAGAGGGGCAATGGTGAGTAAATTTTCCAATGTCTCTTGGCCCAAAGGCACCTTTGTAGATACAGTAAAGGAATGGCAGAAGTAGTGGTTCTACGTCACAGAACCATGCGGCACCTCCTGGGCCGCGGCTGCCGAATTCCGCTCCGGCGCTCCTATGCGACTCACCTCCTGGGTCGAGAAGAGTCCGGACTGGTGTTCTCCTGATGAGCTGATAGCGCTGCAGACGCGTGTTCAGAGCATGGTAACCAAGAGCGTCAAGCTTGTTGATGTGATCCAGGTGATGTTAGTTCGCCGGATCCTTCCATGCCAGCGCCGAAGCCGGCCGCTGTGGGAGTTCAATCCAAAGAAGCACCGGACCTTGGTGAGGCTCTTCGAGACTACGCACGAGGGCGCATGGAAATTGCTCTTCAAGGGCAATGAGAAACCACCGGCCACATATTCGGACCGTGGTCACGATTATACACACCCCGCCAACAAGGTATGTTATTTTGAACGAGTCATCAACCTAATTGTTTCGAGGATGATGTCTGAGCTTTTGTTATTGCTCCTTCAGGACTGGACGGAGAGGGCAAAGTGGATCCAGTGTCTGGCTCCATTGCCTGAAGAACCAGTCATCCCGCACCTGGCGGAGATGCTAGTACCGGCGCCGTATAAGGCGCCGGAGAAGAAGGCCAAGAGCGGCCTTCGTCGTAAGGGTACGTCGGACGAGGCATCCGACGACGACGAAACTCATTCCTCTGTCCCTGGGGACAATGACGGGGGAGAGGAGGAAGAAGAAAACAATCCTCCCCCTGAGGAGAGGAAGAAGAAGAGGGCGGCTCCGGTGCATCTGGAGGCGGAGGCGCCTAAAAAGGGGAAGGGCATTCCGGCGGCCAATACTGCGTGGGACATTGACAGTAGTCCGGAACGACGCCCCCGCACAAAGCCCCATGCTGCATCGTAAGTGACATGGCTTATTTATGTGCACATCCAGCCTTTTCTCTCCATTATCTTGATGTGGTTAGCTGTACCGTTGCAGTCCGGCCCACGACCTAATCCAGCAATCCTCGTCTGGAAGTTCGTTGGCTCCATCGGAGATGGCGAGCCAGTCGCCACCGCCTGCATACTCCCCCGGGGCCGGGGACGACACCGAGGCGCTGTCTCTGAGGGCCAATCCGACCCGGGGAGGAACCCAGGACGCTGTCTGGGAGGCGCCACGAGGCGAAGCCTCCACTGCCGGACACATGGTGGAGACAATCCCCATGGAGACTGGCGAAGAGGGCCGCATCCAGCTTGGCCCTCAGCCGGATACGATTTTGGAGACCCATATGGCTCCGGAGTCGGGCGTGCAGCCCCCTTTGAAGGAGGGGGTGCACCGTTTCCGCCGGTGGCCCTTGTCCATCCAGGGGCGCCGGATAACCTGATGGAGGCGCTATGAGGCGCCTCCGTTATGGACGAGCACCGTGTTCTTATGAGCGCGGTGATCGAGAAGGTTCAGTCCGCCAAGAGTGGACTGAATGAAGCCTGCAGCAACCTGTTGACAGGTTTTGAGGTAAATAATAGAGAAAAAAACCCATATAGTCAGTAGCCCCTAAGTCACTGTCCGGTGCTCGGTAAGAGGAACCGGACAGACGATCAATCCTCTAGTGAAGGCGACTAACGTAATATGTGTGCATGAGCAGGCATCGCCGTTGGCCGCGACCTCACATGCTGCCAAAGTCTCTGAGCTGAGGCAGAGGCTGGAGCAGACCGAGAACGAGCTCGACGAGGTTAGAGTGCGGCTGCCGGACAAGCAAGGTAAGTAATGGCTTGCTGTGTGTTCGGAAAGCGGAGACACTGTGTATTGACTGTAATGTCAAAATGTATGCAGGAGCCGCAACCGAGGTCGAGGCCCTGAGGAAGGCCTTGGGCGAGGCCGAGGAGAAGGCTGTCCAGCAGCAAGCCGCCCGTAAGAAGCTCGAGGCCCGTGTCAAGGAAATCCAGCAGGAGCTCCAAGATGCAGTGAAAAAATGTGAGGCCTTGGAGAATGATGCGTCGTCTCAGGAGGCCGAACTCACCAAGGCTCGTCAGGGCACGGAAACTGCATGGAATGAGGCCCAGGCCGTCATCCAGGAGATCCAGGAAGCCAGGAAAATCACGACGGGTAAGGCTTTTAAGATGCAAAGCAAGTATGCGGAGAGGCAGTACCTTTTACTAACCCGGGTTCGGAGTTCCCTAGGAGCTTTTGCGGATCTACCATGCAGCGTATCGAACGCTGCAGATTTCTACCGAGCCGAAGGAGGAGGTTCTATGGAGAAGCTATTCTGGGCGCAGTATGCGGCGCCAGAGCATCCCGTGTCTTTCACCGATCAGCTGAAGCAGCTAGTGGAGCTGCACCGGGTGGCCGAACTAGCCATGAAGGATTTGACAATCCGGCTATGGCCAGTCGAAGCTATGCCCGGCAGCTACTTTGGACTCGTGAGGCACCTAATGGAAGCGTGTCCGCGGTTGGACGTCGTCAAGCGCTCTGCCTGTATTGAAGGCGCCCGCATGGCCTTTGCTCGCTGCAAGATGTGGCGGGCGAAGATGAACGCTGTTGAAGTTGCCAGCGGGCCGCCGGAGGGCAAGTAGCACCGCACACCCGAGAAATATTTTGTGGATGTCATAGAAGGGTCTCGACTTGTGGCAGCTCAATGTTCGAAGGACATTATTTTTGAATGAATGCATTCATGTTGTCCTTTGCCTTGTATTATAAAGACAAAGCTTGTTCTGTAATGTAATTTTGTTATGCTTTAAATTGTTTCCTCCTGTGCGGCCGTGTTATATGCAATCTGAGGGTTGGCCAGTCGTCGGCTTCTGCCCTCACGTAATTAGTACGGAGGTGTTCGGGATGGGATCTAAAAAATCTTGATCCAATTGTATGGTCCTTGAAGGAGTTGTTTAGCACAACGAACAAGGCAATCAGACTATACAGCTTAAACACCCTCACTTAGCCATAGGAGTATTATAATTAAGCAAGTGCGTAGCCCCTGGTCCAAGCCAGGGTGCTGTCAGCATCTGATCGGGAAGTGCCGACCCTTCGCGTGACGCGGAAAAAATCTCCAACGATTTTGTAACCCTTGAACAGCTGACCGGCTCTCGCCGTATCATGACAGTCAGTTTTTGGCTTTCTCTACTGAGTTGCTCATCCGGTCAGGGCCAGGGCACAATCATAGTAGTTCTCCCTTTACTACCCTAGCCGATAGAGCGGAACGTAGGGTAGCAAGCACAGGAGCCGGGCAACCCAACTATTGACCAAAGACATGATTCGGAGCCAATGCATATAATGCTAAATTCGGGGTGCCGAACTTGTATATAAAAAGTGTTCAGACTTTGTTGCCGTGTTATGGGGCGATAAGCAGCCCCTGGCGAATATGAAACGTACAAAAGAGTACCGATGTAGCTGATAAGCAGATCGAAATAAAATGAAGTAAGAAGCGAAAACCGCAGAAACTGGGCCGCAAATCATTTTTTTATGACTGAATGGATACGTCAAGGCGTATCTTATACAAGTAGTGCAATAAGCACCCAAACTATTTAACATGCCGGGATCAAGAAGGAGTAGCGTGCGGGTCCTGGGCAATAAGTAAAAATACCGTCAAGAAGAACGTATGGAGGTTACCCTACGCACCTATGTTGCATGCCCCCCTTGTCTGCCGATCCTTCGAAGGGGCTGGTGATCAGGCTCGCGGGAAAAGGAACCTGAAACAGAACGGAAAAAGTGTGTCCAGGGTCGGTCTAGTCGAACTGTAGATCCCGGGTTAGCATGTGCCTCCGTCGATGTCCATGGAATTTCGAGTGTGTAATTATGTACGCGTGGTGCGAATGCCACTGCTTCGTTGGGACTGGGACGGAGGCCGAATTGCTAGTCGAGCTCTTGACGAGCCTTGCTATCCTGCTGCAGTGTAGTTCGGAACTTCCTAATGGTGTCCAGGGGCTCGGCAGCCGCACTATGGTGCTTCTTGAGAAGGCCGCTCTGTACCTCTGCTGCTAGGGCAGTGGTGTGCTCCTCTGTTCGGAGGGAGCATTACGTATTGCCATTGACTGTTATTACGCCGCATGGACTGGGCATCTTGAGCTTGAGATAAGTGTAGTGTGGCACTGCATTGAATCTAGCGAACGCTGTTCGTCCGAGTAGTGCGTGGTAGCCGCTGCGGAATGGGACGATGTCGAAGATTAACTCCTAGCTTCGGAAATTGTCCGGAGAACCGAAGACCACTTCCAGCGTGATTGAGCCCGTACAGCGGGCCTCGACGCCTGGTATGACTCCTTTGAAGGTAGTCTTTGTTGGTTTGATTCGTGGGGGGTCAATGCCCATCTTCCGAACTGTGTCTTGATAGTGCAGGTTGAGGCTGCTACCACCGTCCATTAGGACTCGTGTTAGGTGAAATCCGTTGATGATTGGGTCGAGGACCAATGCGGCTGAACCGCCATGACGGATACTGGTTGGGTGGTGTCGATGATCAAAGGTGATCGGAAATGACGACCATGGATTGAACTTGGGGGCGACTGGCTCTACCGCATAGACGTCCCTGAGTGCACGCTTATGCTCCCTTTTGGGGATGTGTGTAGTGTATATCATGTTCACCGTTTTGATTTGAGGGGGAAACTTCTTCTGCCCCCCAGTGTTCGGCTGCCGGGGCTCTTCATCCTCGTCCTCACTTTGTGATCCCTTTTCTTTGTTTTCGGCATTTAACTTGCCAGCCTGCTTGAAAACCCAACAATCCCTGTTGGTATGATTGGCTTGCTTGTCCAGGGTGTCGTGTATCTGGCACGGACGGTCGAGTATGCGGTCCAGGCTAGAAGGTCCTTCATTATTTCTTTTGTAGGGCTTCTTCCGTTGGCCGGACTTGGAGCCACTGAATCCGGCGTTGACTGTGGTGTCACCGGTGTTGTTGTCATTGCTTCGGAGTTTGTGCCTATTGCGCCGGAGCTTGCCCGAGCTATTCTTGGCCTCGGAGGGGCCTGTCTCGCTGGCTGTGTTGTTATTACGGGCCAGCCAACTGTCCTCTCCCGCGCAAAAGCGGGTCATGAGTACCGTGAGGGCTGCCATGGACTTCGGCTTTTCTTGGTCGAGGTGGCGTGCTAGCCATTCGTCACGGATGCTGTGTTTGAAGGCCGCTAAGGCCTCGGCATCCAGACAGTCAACGATCTGGTTCTTTTTGGTTAGGAACCTAGTCCAGAATTTTCTGGCTGATTCTCCAGGTTGTTGAACTATGTGGCTTAAGTCATCGGCGTCTGGTGGCCGGACATAAGTTCCTTGGAAGTTGTCTAGGAAAGCTTCTTCCAAGTCCTCCCAGCTGCCGATAGAATTTTCGGGCAGGCTGTTAAGCCAGTGCCGAGTTGGCCCTTTGAGCTTGAGTGGGAGGTATTTAACGGCGTGGAGATCATCTCCTCGAGCCATGTGGATGTTGAGGATGAAATCCTCGATCCACACTGCGGGATCGGTTGTGTCGTCGTATGATTCGATATTGATGGGCTTGAATCCCTCGGGGAATTCATGATCCAGTACCTCGTCTGTGAAGCAGAGAGGGTGTGCGGCACCTCTGTACCGTGCCGTGTCGCGGCGTAGCTCTGATGGAGTCCGTCTGCGGCATTCGGACCGGGCATGGTTAGGTTTATCACGTCCGAATAGGTAGCCGTCTTCGTGCCTCGAGGCACGTTCTCGAGATCCGTAGATCGATCTTGTATGTCCTGCTCTACTGTCCAGGGTCTGCCGGAGGTCATACGTATGACCCCGAATTCTTCCATCTTTATTTTTGCGGGGCGGTTGGGCAGGCTACTGTTCGGCCTGAGTTTCCGCTTTATCCCGACCGCGTGGTGGCCGGTCGGCCGCCCTGTCTCGACCACATGGTGGTCGTTCCGCATTACGCGAGGGAGATGTGTGCTCCGGTGCCTCCTCGTCTAATTGAGGTAGCAGTCTACGTTTTGGGTAGCTCTTGGTTGGGCGCTTGAGGCCGTATTCTTCCGCTGTCAGGACATCAGTCCATCTGTCGACGAGCAGATCTTGTTCAGCTTGAAGCTGCTGCTGCTTCTTTTTTAGGCTACTTGCAGTGGCTATGAGTTGAAGCTTAAAGCGCTCCTGCTCCAGAGGGTCCTCAGGTACGATGAAATCTTCGTTGCCGAGGCTTGTCTCCTCTTTGGAGGGTGGACGGTAACTATCGTCCCCCGAGTCATCTTCTATGGCCTGCTCGTCAGGGTTGTCTTGCCTGTCGTCATGTTCCTCCTGTTCGGATGTAGCTCTGATAGGGTCTTCATTGTTTTCGGCATCGCCCGGAGTGCTATTTTCTCCGGTACCAGTATTGCTATCCTTTGAGCGGCGAGGCTTAGAACGGTGTTTAGGGCGCCGGCGCTTGGACTGCGTCTCGGAAGTTTTATTCTTATCTGGCTCTTCTTTGTCGTCGCCAGATCCCTTGGGTGTATCAACCATGTATACATCGTACGAAGAGGTGGTCATCCAATGTCCAGTGAATGGCGGGTCTTGGCCTTGCTCATTGTCGGCATCGTCGTCCATACTGGTGATGTCTTCGGAGCCATAGTCAAGCACGTCGGTTAAGTCATCGACGGTGGCTATGAAGTGGGTGGCGGGTGGGAAGCAAAATTCCTCGTCGTCCGCCTCTAGCTCGAACCGAACATAGTTCGGCTGTGAGTCTTCCTCCAAGGACAAGTTCTTCAAAGAATTTAGTACGTCACCCAAAGGCGAATGCTGGAAGACGTCTGCGGCGCTAAATTCAAAAATCAACAACCGATCCAGCTCGGTGTCCGCAGGTGTATCCGGTCCGGAACGTGCAGCCGGAAACGAGTCCGGGGTTCCGTTGGCGCAAGCATTGCAGGATGTCGAGTCCGTGTGCGGCTCCAACGCCGTGGACTTCATGGCCTCGGCGGGCGGGATCTGCTTTGGTACTAAGGCCGTTGTAGCAACATGATCTATCTCCTTGGTGTGCTCCGATGACAGATTTAGGTCATGTTCATCGGAGAAAGGGGGAGCGATCGCCGCGGTATCAAATCCCTCGAAGATCAAGTCTTCACGGATATCCGCGACGTAGTTTAAGCTTCTGAACCTGACCTGGTGGCCAGGGGCGTAACTATCGATCTGCTCCAGATGGCCAAGCGAGTTGGCCCGCAGTGCGAAGCCGCTGAATACGAAGATCTGTCCGGGGAGGAAGGTTTCTCCCTGGACCACGCCATTACCGACGATCGAAGGGGCCATCAATTCCTTTGCCGACGGCACAGTGGAACTCTCAATGAAAGCACCAATGTCGGTGTGAAAACCGGCGGATCTCGGGTAGGGGGTCTCGAACTGTGCGTCTAGGATCGATGGTAACAGGAGACGGGGGACACAATGTCTACCCAGGTTCGGGCCCTCTCTATGGAGGTAATACCCTACTTCCTGCTTGATTGATCATGATGAATATGAGTGTTACAAGAGTTGATCTACCACGAGATCGTAATGGCTGAACCCTAGAAGTCTAGCCTATGAGTATATGGTAATGAATCTGTCCTATCAGGACTATGCTCTCCGGTTTATATAGACACCGGAGAGATCTAGGGTTACAAGAGGTCGGTTACATAGGAGGGAATCTTCATAATTGGTCGCCTAGCTTGCCTTCCACGCTAAGTAGAGTCCAATCCGGACACAGGTATAATCTTCGGCCTTCATGTCTTCATAGCCCATCAGTCCGGCCCAACAGACAACAGGCCGGACGCCTGAGGACCCCTTAGTCCAGGACTCCCTCAACGGTCGCCTCACCCGTCCTTTCGACCCTGCACGCTCACCACGCGTCCTTCATGCAGGTGGCGAGCTTTGGAGGCGGGAAACCGGGCCGTCGCTGGTTGGAGCAGCGGGCCGGTCCCGATTCCCTGCGCCTCCGATGGCTGGATTGGCTGAGCGGGGCGACTGGGTCTCGACCCCGCCCCTTTATAAAGAGGGGGAGAGAAGGAGCGCCACCCCACATTCTTAAGTATCCATCCTTCTTCATCTTCGCTTCTTTCTTCCATCTGCCATGGCGAGAGGAGGTTCTGGGCCTTCGGCGGTGGCAGCGAGGGTCGCTGCTCGTCAGCGCGTCCTCCCTCCCTCGAGCCCGTGGCGGCGGAGCCAGCCACAAGAGGAAGGGGGAGGGGGCGTGGCCGAGGTCGCCGTGGCGGTCGGGGGAGAGGGGCACGAGGCGGCGCGGTGGTTGTGCCTCTGCCAGCGGTGCCTCCCACGATGGAGGGTCACGTCGGGGACCGGCCCCGCGAGTTCTTCGTCAAGCTGCACCAGCCACCGCGTCGTCGTCTCCGTATCCGCACCCCCTTCGCAGCGGAGATGGAGCTCGATCTGCCCCAGACCCTCAGGTTGCACATGAGGGGCTGCGGGACTGGCGGTACGCGAGTCGACGTTTACTTCCCCGCCCCTCACGTCATGTATCTCCCTCGCAGGTGGAAGACGTTTGCCCGCATCCATAGCCTGACGGTGGGGCTCATCCTCTATTTCAAATTAATGGAGGGCGGCCTGCTCTCCGTCAAGGTCTTTGGAGATCTTGGGACTCACCTGAAGTGCTGCGTGGAGATCTCTTCCGACGATGAAGACTCTTCCTCAAGCGAGAGTGACGAGGAGGACAGCGACAGCGGCGACGAGGGGGCTGGGCGGCAGGATGCCGACTCCAACTTCGACTGACCGCGCCGCTCCTCCCTCGATCACGCGCCCTGCTGAGGGCCATCCTCACCAAGCTCTCCTTTGGGGTGCTCCCCGTCGTCTCCTTGGGCGGCTGGCGTAGGAGGGCCGGAGAAGGCGAAGAAGCCGGGTGGCGGCCGTTAGCTCGGAGTACGCGGGTACCAACGCCTTCGTCGCGTATTGGCAAGCCGCTGCCTCATCTTCTAGCCTTCTGCTCCTCGCACCTTGCCAAGGCGCTCTTTTTTCCCTCCCGCTATCGTGTTCCATCCTCTGAGGAGAGGGACAAGAAAGCGATTATGGGCATCTTATCTCCTTTTTAATCTGTAAGCCTTCGGGCCTTGTTAAATTTAAAGCTTGTAATCCCCCTTGTTCATGTTTTTCTTTCCGTATGAACTGTACCTGTATGGGATGTTTTTAATGAAAAGGGTGTTTGCCGGGTTCTTCGTACGTGAGCGAGGCCCATGCCTAGGATAAATGCTTGTTATTTTCATAATAAACGTTATCGCCTGGCAACAGGCCTTGCCGTTTCTCTTCTTCGGCCGACCTTTCTCATGCTTTTGGCGGAGGCAGGGGCGAAGTGGAGTTAGGCTCCTCGTTCATTTCTTCGCCATCGCAACTACTACCAAATCCCAACCCAGGAAGTAACTCTCGGGCACAAGGAAAAAGGGAGTACGGTGGTTTTAAGACATAAATGAGGCTTCACATGTCCCAGTTCCATACGGAAACGTACAGCAGGGGGAAGAAAAACTTATCTGAATCCGCAGCCCCCGGCAACCTTGGTTCGTCGTGGTTGGATCCTTACATCTTCAGCCCCCGGCAGGCTTGCCTTGCCGGGGTCAGAGCGTCAGTTCATTCTCCTTTTCCCAAGTGGCTCAGCAAAAATGACATGCGGACCAAAGAAAACAGAAAAGAGGCACACCCGACCTCTAGGCTAGGGGTTAGTCGCCGCTAAGCACTATCAACCCTAACCGAGGAAGGGACTCAACCTAGCATGCGTGCTATAACTTAGGGCGCCAGCGCTTCGTTTATTTATGCTCAGGGTCTGTGCCTGGCTTTGTACAGAGGGTTACATGCCTTGCAGGCAAAGCTTGTACAAAAGGTGGCTTGCCGGGGGGCCCAGCAAGCCGCGCCTTATGGGTAAAACTTGCGAAGATGCTCGATGTTCCAGGAATTACTCACTGGGACAGCATCTTCGGTCTCCAGGCGGACTGCGCCGGGCCTGGTGACTCGTATTGCCCGATAAGGGCCTTCCCACTTCAGCGTCAACTTGTTGGTATTCTTGGCCGACTGAACGCGCCGAAGAACAAGGTCGCCTTCCTCAAAGCTTCGGGCATGAACCTTGCGGCTATGGTAGCGGTGCAAGGCTTGCTGGTAGCGTGCTGCTCTCACAGCCGCCCGAAGACGATCTTCCTCAAGGAGCATTGCGTCATCTTGCCGCAATTGCTCTTGCTCAAGCTCATCATAAGCGAGCACTCGAGGTGACCTGTATATGAGTTTCGTGGGGAGAACTGCCTCCACCCCATATACTAGGGCAAAGGGTGTCTGACCGGTGGCTCGATTTGGTGTCGTCCTGATTGACCAAAGAACCGCCGGCTACTCATCAATCCAGCGCCTTCCGCTCTTGTGCAGCCTGTCAAAGGTCTTCGTTCTCAGGCCCCGCAACACTTCAGCATTCGCCCTCTCTGCTTGGCCGTTGCTCCGGGGGTGTGCCACGGAAGCAAAACAGACCTTGCTGCCGAGGTCTTCAATGTACTGCAGGAAGGTGTGGCTTGTGAATTGTGTGCCGTTGTCGGTGATACTGCTTGGCACACCAAAGCAGCAGACCAGTCCCTTGAAGAACTTGACGGCTGACTGTGCTGTCACCTTTCTCACTGCTTCCATTTCCGACCACTTTGTGAACTTGTCGATTGCAACGTACAAGTACTCAAAGCCCCCGACAACACGGGGGAAGGGGCCCAGTATATCAAGCCCCCAGACCGAGAATGGCCAGGAGAGAGGGATTGTTTGAAGGGCTTGAGCTGGTTGATGAAGCTTCTTTGAATGGAACTGACACGCTTCACACTTGG
The DNA here is from genome assembly GCF_002575655.3 of Aegilops tauschii subsp. strangulata. Taxonomy (NCBI): domain Eukaryota; kingdom Viridiplantae; phylum Streptophyta; class Magnoliopsida; order Poales; family Poaceae; genus Aegilops; species Aegilops tauschii. The sequence continues at coordinate 332,765,199 of NC_053036.3, forward strand.
TTACTAGTGTCGTCGCATCCTGGAGGGCGGTGGGCCAGAAGAAACCTTGTCGAAACGCCTTGCCGGCAAGGGCCCTCGACCCTATGTGGGAGCCACATATGCCTCCATGTATCTCTGCCAACAACTCCAGTCCTTCCTCCCGGGGGATGCACTTCAATTTCACACCGTTCGGCCTCCTCCTGTACAGGACGTCATCGACGAACAGGTACAGGGCAGACCGACGGGCTACTTTTTCCGCTTCTTCCCGCTCCTCAGGAAGCTCCCCTGTTTGGAGGAATCGGACGGTATGCTGCGCCCATGCCGGAGCCTGGGGCTCGACGACAAGGACCAAAGGCATCTCTTCCGCCATGGGAGCGGTTGTCTCTATGGCTAGGGCTTGACGCCCTGCCAGAGCCAGTTGCTCTTGGGCAGACTCAGTGTGCACGGCAACATCCTTGCCGGTCGTCCCAGGGTGCTCGGCGGGAAAGTACTTGCCGGGACCTGATTTCCTCCGCTTGTTCTGCCCCATTGATGGTTCGACGGATGGCTGAGTTAACCGGAGCAAAAAGGTACCTGATTCCATAGGTAGCTTCAATGCGGCACGCTTCGACAGGTAATCGGCGATGTCGTTGTTCGCTCGGGGAACGTGCTCCGCCTGGATACCGTCAAAGCGCTCCTCCAGCTTCCTCACTTCATCTACGTAGGCCTCCATCAATGGGCTCTGGTAATCCTTGTTGACTTGCCTGACGACAAGCTGCGAGTCACCCCTGACGATGAGCTTCTTCACCCCGAGGTCTGCCGCGATCCTGAGACCAGCAAGCAGCCCCTCGTACTCAGTAGTGTTGTTCGTCGACATCTCCCTGGGAAAGTGCATCTGGACCACATACTTGAGGTGCTCTCCGGTGGGCGCGACAAGCAGCACATCGGCACCGGCGCCTTGCAGCGAGAAAGCCCCATCAAAGTACATGATCCAGTCGCGGTCTGCTTCCTTGCCGGGAAGAGCGGTCTCCTGGATTTCCTCGTCGGGCGTTGAGGTCCATTCTGCAATGAACTCCACCAAGACTCTGCTCTGTATTGTCGAGGTACTTTCAAACTTCAACCCAAAACTGGACAACTCCAGGGCCCATTCCACAATCCTTCCGGTCGCATCTGGGTTATGCAGTATCCATTGCAATGGGAGGCGGGTGACGACAGTGATCTCGTGGGCTTGGAAGTAATGACGCAGCTTCCTCGAGGCCATAAGGAGGCCAAAGAGCAATTTCTGCACACTGAAGTACCTCGATCTAGCCCCCTGCAAGAGGGAGCTGACAAAGTAAACCGGGTGATGCATCATCTTCTTCTGCACCACCTCACTTGACTGCGTGGGCACTGCCTTGGTGGCATCAGACTCCGCCGGGGGCCTTGCCTTGTTGGCAGCAGGCCCTGCCGAGGGGATCTTTGGCTTGCCATCCGCTGGTTCTGCCGTTGCCACTGCCTCCTCGTCGACCTCCCTCTGTGCCACCAGTGCGGTGCTGACCACTTGATTCGTCGTCGCCAAATACAGCAGCCACGACTCTTGTGGTTTAGGCGCAACCAATATTGGCGTGGAGGAAAGGTATTTCTTCAAATCCTGCAATGCCGCCTCGGCTTCCGGGGTCCACTGCATTGGGCCTGCCTTCTTCAAGATTTTGAAGAAGGGAAGGGCACGCTCGGCGGATTTGGAGATGAATCGACTCATGGCGGCGACGCAGCCGGTGAGCTGGCGCACATCTTTGATCCGCCTGGGCGCCTCAATCTGCTCAATAGCCTTGATTTTATCTAGGTTTGCCTCGATCCCGTGCTGCGACATGAAGAATCCGAGAAGCTTGCCGTACGGAGCACCGAAGACACACTTCTTAGGGTTCAGCTTAAGGTTGATCTTGCGCAGGTTGGCAAACGTCTCTTCCAGATCTCGCACAAGAGTTGGCCCGTCTTGGTTTTGACCACTATGTCATCCATGTATGCTTCCATATTTCTATGGAGCTGGGGTTCGAAACCAATTTGGATTGCTCTTGCAAACGTCAAGCCAGCACTCTTCAACCCGAAAGGCATCCGTAAAAAGCAATACGTACCACATGGGGTGATGAATGCTGTCTTCTCTTCATCCTCTCTTGTCATGAAGATTGGGTGGTAGCCCGAGTAGGCGTCGAGGAATGATAACAGATCACACCCGGCCGTGGAGTCAACAATCTGGTCGATGCGCGGCAACGGGAAGGGGTCCTTAGGACAAGCCTTATTGATATCTGTGTAGTCAATACACAGCCTCCACTTCCCATTTGCCTTGCGCACCACTACCGGATTGGCCAACCACGTCGGGTGGAGCACTCCTCTCACCAAACCTGTTGCTTCCAACTTCCTTATCTCCTCTGTGATGAACTCCTGCCTCTCCAGAGCCTGCTTTCTAACCTTCTGCTTGACAGGCCGCGCATGAGGGCAGAAAGCTAGGTGGTGCTCAATCACCTCCCTGGGAACACCGGGGATGTCGGATGCTTGCCACGCAAACACGTCGACATTCGCCCGCAGGAAGGTGACGAGCACGCCTTCCTATTTGCTGTCGAGGGTGGAGCCTATGGTGAAGGCCCCTCCCGTGCCATCCTCCCCGACGGGCACCTTCTTGGTCTGCGGTGGCTCGGCTCTGGATTTCTTGATCTTGCCAGTAGAGCTCTCTGGCACGTCCTCGACGGTAGCACAACACTCCGAAGAGGTGTGCTTGCCGGAGTGGGTGCGAGAGGTCTTGCCGGGCTTCTTCTTCCCCCCCCCCCCCGGGCCTTCAGCGGCAGGAGCAAGTGCCTTGACGGCAGCTGCTGCAACTGCTTCCCGGTAGAGTTGGTTGGTGCAAATCAGCGTGTCCTTCTTGTCGGAGGGGACGGAGATGATGGTCAACGGCCCAGGCATCTTTAGCATGTTGTAGGCGTAGTGTGACGCCGCCATGAACTTGGCTAGTGCCGTGCGGCCGAGGATCCCGTTGTAGGGCAAGGGGATCTCGGCCACGTCGAAGACGATCCTCTCCGTCCTGTAGTTCAACTCTCCTCCAAACGTCACGGGCAGAGTGACCTTCCCCTTCGGCTAGCTCCTCCCCGGATTGACCCCTTGAAACGTGCCCGTTTCCTCGAGGTCTCCATCAGGAATTTGCAGCCTTTTGATCACGACGGGCGAGATCAAGTTCAGGCCGGCCCCGCCGTCGACCAACATCATGTTCACCCTAAGGTTGCGTATCGTTGGTCAGACCTACAATGGCAAACACCCGACCGCGGTTGTGCGGTCAGGGTGGTCCTTGGCGTCAAAGATGAGGGGCGTGCTGGACCACTTCAGCGGCTTCTGACCGTCGAACGACGGCTCCGCTGCTGTAATCTCATGCGCCCACTGCTTGAGCTGGCGGTGAGAAGTATGCAGCGACGCGCCACCATCGACGCACATGGCCTCCGTAGCCTTCTAGAACTCTTGGTCACCGGACTCGTCGTCCTCGTCGTGATCATCATCTTCTTGTTTCTTGTCACGGTCCCGGGCGGGCCTCTCTCACTACTAGGAAAAGGGCTATAGATAATATGGACACTAATGGCGCACCACACATGTGGTGCACCACTACTATATACTAATGGCGCACCATGTGTTGGTACGCCATTAGTGTCCAAATACTAATGGCGCACCACATCCACGGTGCGCCACTAGTAACAATTTTTTTTATTTTTTCTCAAAACTAGTAATGGCGCACCAGGGGATAGTGCGCCATTACTAGTTTAACTAGTAATAACTAGTAATGGCGCACCACACCCTCGGTGCGCCACTACTAACAAATTTTTCTTATTTTTTTTCAAAACTAGTAATGGCGCACCAGGGGACAGTGCGCCATCACTAGTTTTAACTAGTAATGGCGCACCACACCCTCGGTGCGCCACTACTAACAAATTTTTTTACTTTTTTTAAAAGTTAGTAATGGCGCACCGTGGGTGTGGTGCGCCATTACTAGTTTAACTAGTAATGGCGCCATTACTAACTTTGCCCAAAAATTCCACCGAATGCACCCCCCCCCCCGTGGACCACCTTTTCAGTCTTAAAAAATAAAAGAAAATGATCGAAATGTCAAAAAAATAAAATAAAATAAGTTTCCCATGTGATATGTGGTCTAGTTGTTGAGAAAATTTACAAATATGAATTTCGACTTTATTTGCAAAATCTCTCTGGAATTTGTAAAATGGGCATAACTTTTGCATACGAACTCGGATTAAAAAGTTATATATATGAAAAATCATCTACTCGAAAAGTTACATACGAATTGAAGCAGGGGAACTTTGTTCAACATCTTCAAAATCCCCAAAAACCTAACAGAACGAAAGATACGGGGCTTTTAAGATCTAGAGTGGGGGAATGAAAAAAAAATTAAACTTACTAGTGGCGCACCATTTGCTAGGTGCGCCACTAGTAACAGAAAAAAAATTTGGTTTCAAAAATTGCTAGACATCAACAAGGCTTAATAGGATTGATATGATAGATATATCAACAAGTGCCTGTGAAGTGAGCTGGTGCTGGGGTTGGATAGAACTCTGAAATTAAGCGTGCTTGGGCTGGAGTAGTGTGAGGATGGGTGACCTTTCGGGAAGTTTGACCACGGAGTGCGATTTGACTTGAGATTAAGCATAGTGACCCGAGATTAAGAAAAAAAACGAAAAACATATTTCTGATTTTTTTTGAAAAAAATGTTAGTAATGGCGCACTTCTATGTGGTGCGCCATTACGAAGTCAGATAGTAATGGCGCAACGTGTGATGTACTAATGGCGCACCACGCACCTGTAGTGCGCCATTAGTAGGCAAAACAGGTGCGCCACTAGCAGGCCTTTTCCTAGTAGTGTCTTGCTGGTTTTCCTTGCCGGGGCGGCTTCCTTGGCCGTCACGCTTCTTGCCGGATCCCTCGGCACCGTCCTGACCTTTCTCCTTGTCCCGCCTTTCATACTCGGCCTTTTGCTTTTCAGCAAGCAGCTCGACTTGCCGACACTTCTGGAGATCGTGGCCCTTGGTGTGGTGGATCTTGCAGTACTGCTTGCCGGAGCCCCCTGGCTTGTCGGCAGCTGCTAAGGCCCGGCAGGCGGCGCACCCGCCAATCTCCTTGCCGGGGCCGTCTGCCTTGACCTTCTTGGCAGCGCCGGTGTCGTCGGATCCCTCAACGGCAAGTACGGCCTCGCCCTTGCATTTCCTGTTGCGACGCCGGCCCTTCTTCGTCGGGGTGGCGGCGTCTTCGTCGGTAGAGTCGGTTTCCGCGCCGGGGTCTTCGCCGGGGTACTTCCTTCCCTCTTCAGCCCGGGCGCATCTATCGGCCAGAACGTAGAGTTCGGCCACATCCTTAACCTTGGTCATCGCCAGCTCTTCGCGCATCTTGCGGTTGCGCACGTTCTGATGGAACGCGCTGATCACATCGGTGGGATGAACGTCGGGGATGTTGTACTGCACCCGGCTGAACCTCTGGATGTACTTGCGCAGGGTTTCCCCTTCCTTCTGGGGAATGATATGCAGATCACTGGCCTGGCCATGAGGTTGGTGGCCTCCTGTGAAGGCGCCAACGAACTCATGGCACATATCCGACCAAGAAGAAATGGAATCCGCCGGCAAGTGCATCAACCAAGGCATAACATTGGGCTTCAGCGCCAACGGGAAATAATTGGCAAGCACCTTGTCGTCGTGAGCTCCGGCCGCCTGCATCACGATGGTGTAGATGCCGAGGAACTCGGACGGATGGGTCTTGCCAGTGTACTTCTCGCCGACGTCGGGCTTGAACGTGCGGTGGGACGGCCACTGGAACTGCCGTAGCTCACGGGTAAAGGCCGGGCAGCCCACCTCGTAAGGTAGGCCGCCAGAGCCCCCCGGTGCTGGGTGGTCCATAGCGGGTCCCGCCCGCTTGTCCGACTGGTGGCGTGTATCACGCCAGCGCTCAATAGTGGTCCGAGCATCTTCGTGAGCTCGTTCTCGAAGAACTTGGCGCTGGTCGCGGTGGGTCCGCGGGTCGGACGATGCTATAGGGATGTTATCACAAGCGTCGTCACGATGGGAAGACGCCCGCGGCGGCTGGCGAGGAGGAGGAGAGTGCACCGTGGCCGCTTCCCCCGGTCCTCCCAGTGCCAGCATGTGGTGGCTTGGTGGAGCGCCGACCCGAGGGCCCCGCCGGTTGCAGATCATCTTTGTTGGCGACGGCGACGAGGCTCCGGATGGTGGCCCTCCACTCGTCAAGGTTCTCTGCAGCAGGAAGGAAGTCGAGGAGCAGCTGCGCGTGCGCCAAAGCTTCTGCTGGCGTGGGTGGCGGCGACAACTGAGTGGACCGTGGCGTGCTTCAACTTCTAACCACGTTAGAAGGAGCTCCGTCACGACCCGGCGGCTGCGCGCCATTTTCGCCAGCACTTCGGCGGGCATGCTGAACTCCTTCATCCCGCGAACGACGCACAGGGCTCTTCCCACGACGGTGCCCAGGGTCACCGGCGTGGTGACGCTGCTCGTCGCGCACACCATGGGAAGAGCGCGCAGTGGTCGCCGGCGTGGGCGTCTTGGAGGTTACTGCCCCACCCGTGGGTGGCACGACGACGCTCCTGGAGGGCCCCGCACCGCCTGCAGGGGGCCCAGCCCCATCTTTAGACTTGGTGATGTGCGGCTCGTTGCCTGGCGCGCAAACGGCGCCGCTCGCCGGGCTCTGACTGCCAGGGCGATGCTGGTGCTCGCGGACTGCGGCTCGGGTTCTGTCCGCGACCGGGCCGCTACTCGCCCGCACTGGCACGGGCCGTTCGTTCCCCGACGAGCCAATCGCCGTGGCCGTCTTCTTCTTGGGAGCCATGGTGATGAAGACACGCTAGGCTAACTACTAGACCAGATTCTCACAATTGCGCCCCCTACCTGGCGCGCCAAAGATGTCGGTGGGAGACGACACCTATGGGATCACAAGAATCCCTACTACGGTTGCCGGGGCGCAGGGTTGCAAGAAGAGCAGGATCAGTAGTCAGCACGAGGATCGTTTACCCAGGTTCGGGCCGCGAGGATGCGTAAAACCCTAGTCCTGCTTTGATGGATGTATTGAGCATTCTTGAGCCCTTGAACTAGCTACGGTGGTGTAACATCCCAAAATTCTAAATTTTGGAATGTTATAATAAATAGATAGTTTTGATAGTTTGTTGGATTGTTGTGTGATTGATTGACTGAAAGTGAGTGGAATTCGAAATCTTTTGAAAGTTAAATGAGAGGGAATAAAAGGACTTTCCCAAACTTTCATTTTGCTTTTATGATCTCCGTGAATTCAAATTCTTTTCAATCACAAAACCCTCGAGAGAAGATGACATGACTTCTTCCATTTATTTAAATGAAAAGGGGTGTTGAAAATATTTGAATATCATTTGAAAATATTTCCAATTCAGAAACTTCAAGCAACTCAATGATTTTCATGAGAGAAGATAAAATGGCTTCTTCAAAACATATGAAATATGAGTTGGAAGTTTAAAAGGATCTAATTTAAAGTCCCGTTGAAATTAATTTCAATATAGGAGTTATTTGAGTCTTATTCAAATTATTTTTCTCCAAAATAAAAATATACAGAAAATAGGGTAACATGATTCCCTACATCAGAAAATTGGAGAGAAATAAATTTGAAATCATTTTGGTATTTTTAAAATTATTTTTATTGGATTTTATTAAGGCAGTAGCACCGTTTGATTTATTTAAATTTATGTGGATTTTATTTGCCTTTAGAAAAATGTTCATCTTGTAGGAAATCTTTTTCTGAAAATTTTGATATATTATATGCCTATATAATTTATTTTCTCGTTGTCTGAAAAAAATGTTTGTAAAAAAAAACTTTAGGACCGACCGGACCGGGCCGGCCCAGTTCGCCAGGCCGCGGCCCAGCCGGCCAGCGCCTCGCCACCGAGCTCGGGACAGGAGTCTCGAGCAGCGCCGCCCCGCCGCCGTGTCCAGATCGGACACCGCCGCCGCCTTTGCCGCCCCCTCCCACAAGCCACGCTGCCCTCTCTGCCCCTCCATAAATACCGGAGCCCGGCCCCGTTCCCCTCCTCAAGCCGCCGCCGACGACGCCCCGCATACCCTCGCCGGAGTTGCAAACTCCGACGAGATCCGCTGCCGCCGCCCCGCTCCGTCCCGTCGCCGTGGACCACCGCCGTCGCCACCATCGGCTCCGCCGCACTGCGCCGCCTCTCCCCGACCCCTTTGCCGGCCTCGTCGACCACCGGAGTCCCCTCGCCGTTCGCATCCGATGCCGCCGCCGCCGTTCTTCCTCGCCGCCGACGACCCGCCGCCGCGGTAACTGCCGCCTCCCCTTGCCGTTGGATCTGGATCCAACGATCCAGACCCTCATGTTTTTTTTCTTCTTCTTCGTTTAGTTTTTTTAAGGGAATGTTCGTTGGATACGGATAGGAAACGAACGTTCACTTTTTAGTGTTTTTCTTTTTCGGTTATTTTCGGCCAGGGACCCGTTTGTAATTAGTTTTTTTCACCGATTAGTCCCTAATCTTTAAATGTTCACCACTTTTTACTCGTTTGTCCAAATCCAACGAAACCAACGCCCACTTCTTCGTTATGATCTCCTCTAACCATTAATCCAACTCAAACATGTTTTTGAAATTTTAAAATTTGAATTAGATCAGATTTGAATTCAAACTTCGTTTGATCATAACTTGAGTTTCGTAGCTCCGATTTAGTTGATTCTTTTTGCAAATCGAAGCTCTTGACCTAAACTTTCTGATAAGGCCAAATTCATATAATTTTGGTACTGTTAGAAATTGTTTTATGTTGCAAGAGTTATTTGCTTGGTTTTGATGTTTCCCGAATCGTCTTCTTCGTTCTTTCTGATCTTTTGAGTGATTGCTTATGTGTAGTTACTATTGCTTGCTTACGATAGATTGACCGGAGTGTGACGAGTAGATCTATCCAGAGTATTGAGTGCAAATCATCTTCATCAACATTGCAGGCAAGTTCACACTTTGATCATATCCCTTTCATACCCAGTTTTTATGCATTAGATTCAACCCTCAAACATTGCATGGTTAGGATCTAATTAAATTGTGGGTATTGGGAAGTAGTTGATGAGGTAGTACCGATTGCCCTGTTTACAATCAAACCCTTGGGAGTTACTTCTACGTTGCTATTATATTGTCATGCTGTGCTCATAGACGTGGATTGGGTTTGAGAGATATTCATGATAGATGTGAGATTGTTAATAATGGTTTACTTAAGGTGGCAACAAAAACTCACATCTGGGTGGATTGAGGCACCTGGAGAACCCAGTGTTGTCTGTTTGTATGAGGACCGCCACCCAGACTCAAAGGGATCATACGATTATTCATGCTAGAAACTTCCGTGTGCAGCCACAAGCCATTATGGGCTCTGGCATAGTTGAGTAAGTTGTGTGAGCTCTTGAAGAGGTGGACTAGCATCTGTAGGGGGATTGTAGGTGTAACGGTCTGCCCGGAGTAGAGAGTAAATGCTTCTGAAAGACTGTGTCTCGATCATCCGTTTCTCAAACACCATGTAGTGCGAGAAATCCAACGGAGGAGATCGAGTCTTGTGGGGAAAAGTGCGCAAACCTCTGCAGAGTGTACAAACTAATCATGATTAGCCGTGTCCCCGGTTATGGACATCTTGAGTATCTAGTTCTTGGATTATCCCGTTGATCTCATCATGTTACTTAATTTAAATTTGATTTGGGTTAAATCACGTTCTTAATTGGGATTGAGATGCTGTCAACCATCTCAATGTTTCACAACCACAATGGTAGTTAAATAAAATTTATTCCTTTGCAGTAGGGAAAAATTGGCTTTTCGCAAAAACATTATAACCATAGAGCTTTTCCACCAGCCATATATGCATGTAGTGATAGCCTTTGTTCATCATGTCCCTATGGTGTGAATTTGCCAGCTTATACCATGTGCTGACCCGTTTTCGGGCTGCAGCGTTTCATGTTGCAGGATTCTTACGACGAGTAAGTGATACGTTAGGGTTACGATTTCTACACTCAACCTTGCCGTTGGTGTTGATGGGAATCCATAACCTTGTTACTTCCGCTATTTGGATTGAGGTAATAGTATTTATGTTACTTTATACATGTGATTTACCTCTGTTATAAATCCTCAAGTACTGTGTGTGTCAGCATACCGATCCAGGGATGACACTAAAGCACAGAGACTTGATCCATTCGGGTCGGGTCGCTACAGGTGGCTGAGTAGTTCCAGGGAGCCGAATCCTTCTCCAGTACGCCATGGGCCTCCTTTTATAGTCGAAAGGGGCTGCCACAGTGGCATACAGGAGGTGGAAAGGCGTATAGTGCTACGAGCTTATCGCTCGTATTACAGGACAAGACGCATTAAATGCATCGCTTAGGTGTCCCCTAGCTTTATTGGGGACGGGAACGAGGCCCGTCCCGTCCGTCGCCGCTCCTCCTTGCTTCGACACGCGTCTTGGTCACTGATGCATGCGGTGCCATGTAGGCAGGCAGGCAGCTGAGGTGGCGCGGTGGTAGAGCCTCCACGAAGATCTGCATGCCGCCATGCAGGCACTTGCTGAGTTGGCCTGGGAGCTGCATGTTGCCACGCAGGTGCCTGCCCAGCTGGTTGGGCTGGTAGCTGCATGCGAACGGCGATGGAGACTTGGCTGGTGCGGGCCTGGAGGTGTCCCTGCTGGCGCCATTGGCGAGGGCCTTGCCGGGTGGCCCGGCAAGGGCCTTGCGTGGCGCGCTGTTGTCCCCGGCAAGGATCTTGCCGGGGGTCTTGTGGTTTCCCTCGGCAAGGATCTTGCCGAGGACCGCTGTCTTCTAATACTCATCTGATCTTGAATATGTCTTCACAAAGATCTGCATGCCACCATAGAGGTGCCTCCCGAGCCCTGGCCCAATGTGGTCGATAGTTTTGGAGACCGTGGGCTCGAGGGTGGCTCGCTCTGTTGGTGTTTGGGCGCGCTGCCCCGGCAAGGGTCTTGCCGGGGCTGCTGAGGCCGTCCCCGGCAAGGGTCTTGCCCGGGGAAACTGCTCCGCCCCTCTGCTTCTTTGCGTTCTTGGTCTTGCCGTTGCTCTGGCTGTCTTGGGCTTTGGTTTTGCCTTGGTTCACCTCCCCTGTTCTGCTTGGTGCGGCTGTGGGCGCGGCTCCGACTGTCCGTGCACAGGTAAAGGGGTACAAAGGTGTGCCCCTTCTTTTGTACACCGACATACCTAGTTCAATCTCGTTACCGGCAAGTCTCTTTACTCATTCCGTAATGCATCATCCTGCAACTAACTCACTAGTCACATTGTTTGCAAGGCTTATAGTGATGTGCATTACCGAGAGGGCCCAGAGATACGTCTCTGATACACGGAGTGACAAATCCTAATCTCGATCTATGCCAACTCAACAAACACCTTCGGAGGCACCTGTAGAGCATCTTTATAATCACCCAGTTACGTTGTGACATTTGATAGCACATAAGGTGTTCCTCCGGTATTCGGGAGTTGCATAATCTCATAGTCAGAGGAACATGTATAAGTCATGAAGAAAGCAATAGCAATAAAACTAAACGATCATTATGCTAAGCTAACAGATGGGTCATGGCCATCACATCATTCTCCTAATGATGTGATCCCGTTCATCAAATGACAACACATGTCCACGGTCAGGAAACTTAACCATCTTTGATGCATGAGCTAGTCAAGTAGAGGCATACTAGGGACACTCTGTTTTGTCTATGTATTCACACATCTACTAAGTTTCCGGTTAATACAATTCTAGCATGAATAATAGATATTTATCATGATCTAAGGAAATATAAATAACAACTTTATTATTGCCTCTAGGGCATATTTCCTTCACAAACATCATAGGATGGCTATACATCATTGGATAATAATATATATGATATGTCTCTAGCATATCTATAATTTTTGATTGTTCCATGCTATTATGTTATCTGTTTTGGATGTTTTATATGCATTAATATGCTATTTTATATTATTTTTGGGACTAACTTATTAACCTGGAGCCCAGTGCCAGTTTCTGTTTTTCCCTTGTTTTTGAGCTTCGCAGAAAAGGAATACCAAACGGAATAAAAATTCATGATGATTTTTCTTGGACCAGAAGACACCCAGGAGACTTGGAGTTCAAGTCAGAGGAGCCACGAGGCGGCGACAAGGGTGGAGAGCACGCCCAGGGGGGTAGGGCGCGCCCCCTACCTTGTGGGCCCCTCGTGACCCCCCTGACCTAGTTCTGCCTCCTATATATTCACATACATCCCCAAGCCACCGAAAGCATCCACTAAAACACTTTTCCACCGCCGCAAGCTTCTGTTCCCGAGAGATCCCATCTTGGGGCCTTTTCCGGCATCCTGCCGGAGGGGGATTCGATCACGAAGGGCATCTACATCAACCCTATTGCCCTTCTGATGAAGCGTGAGTAGTTTACCACAGACCTATGGGTCCATAGCTAATATCTAGATGGCTTCTTCTCTCTCTTTGATTCTCAATACCATGTTCTCCTCGATGTTCTTGGAGACCTATCCGATGTAATCTTCTTTTGCGGTGTGTTTGTGGAGATCTGATGAATTGTGGATTTATGATCAGCTTATCTATGAATATTATTTGAATCTTCTCTGAATTCTTATATGCATGATTTGGTATCTTTGTATTTCTCTTTGAACTATCGGTTTGGTTTGGCCAACTAGATTGGTTTTTCTTGCAATGGGAGAAGTGCTTAGCTTTGGGTTCAATCTTGCGGTGTCCTTACCAAGTGACAAAGTAGGGGTAGCGAGGCACGTATTGTATTGTTGCCATCGAGGACAAAAAGATTGGGTTTACATCATATTGCTTGAGTTTATTCATCTACATCATGTCATCTTACTTAAGGTGTTACTCCGTTCTTTATGTAATAGTAGTAGATGCAGGCAGGAGTCGGTCTACTTGACACAGACGTGATGCCCATATTGCATAATCATTGCCTTGGATATCGTCATAACTTTGCGCTTCTCTATCAATTGCTCGACAGTAATTTTTTCACCCACCGTATTATTTGCCTTCAAGAGAGAAGCCTCTAGTGAAACCTATGGCCCCTGGGTCTATTTTCCATCATATTAGTTTTTGATCTACTATTTTGCAATCTTTTATTTTCAGATCTATAAACCAAAAACCCAAAAATACTTACTTCATCTTTTGTTTGGTTTTATCTATCTCTATTAGATCTCACCTTTGCAAGTGACCATGAAGGGATTGACAACCCCTTTATCGCGTTGGGCGCAAGTGTTTGATTGTTTGTGCAGGTATTGGTGATTTGTGCATTCTTCTCCTATTGGATTGATAACTTGGTTCTTAACTGAGGGAAATACTTATCTCTACTTTGCTACATCACCCTTTCCTCTTCAAGGGAAAAACCAATGCAAGCTCAAGAAGTAGCAGGAAGAATTTCTGGCGCCGTTGCCGGGGAGATCTATGCCAAGTCAAGACATACCAAGTACCCATCATAAAACTCTCATCTCTTGCATTTACATTATTCGCCATGCACCTCTTGTTTTCTTCTCCCCCACTTCTAAAACGATTTTCGAAAAGATTTGCCGTTTTCTTTCGCCCTTCTTTCGTTCGTCTTTTCGTTTGCTTTTTGTTTGCTCGTGTGTTAGATTGCTTGCTTTGTCACGATGGCTCAAGAGAATACTAAATTGTGTGACTTTTCCAAAACTAATAACAGTGATTTTATTAGTACTCTAATTGCTCCCGCCACTAGTGCGGAATCTTATGAAATTAATGCCGCTTTGCTGAATCTTGTTATGAAAGATCAATTTTCCGGCCTTCCTAGTGAAGATGCCGCATCCCATTTGAATAATTTCGCTGAGTTGTGTGATATGCAAAAGAAGAAATATGTGGATAATGATATTGTTAAATTGAAGCTATTTCCGTTTCACTTCGAGATCGTGCTAAAACTTGGTTTTCATCTTTGCCTAAAAATAGCATCGATTCATGGAGTAAGTGTAAAGATGCTTTTATTTCCAAGTATTTTCCTCCCGCTAAGATCATCTCCCTTAGGAACGATATTATTAACTTAAGCAACTTGATCATGAACATGTTGCACAATCTTGGGAGAGGATGAAATTGATGATACGAAATTGCCCTACTCATGGTTTGAATTTGTGGAAGTTTATACAATTTTTTTATGCAGGATTGAATCTTGCTTCTAGAAATCTTTTAGATTCGGACACGGGAGGTACTTTTATGAAAATTACTTTACGAGAAGCTACTAAACTCCTAGATAATATTATGGTTAATTATTCTCAATGGCATACTGAAAGATCTTTCACTAGTAAAAAAGTGCATGCAATTGAAGAGATTAATGTTTTGAGTTGAAAGATGGATGAGCTTATGAAATTATTTGCTAGCAAGAGTGCTTCTATTGATCCTAATGATATGCCTTTGTCTACTTTGATTGAGAATAATAACGAATCTATGGATGTGAATTTTGTTGGCAGGAACAATTTTGGTAATAACGCGTATAGAGGTAATTTTAATCCTAGGCCATTTCCTAGTAATTCCTCTAATAATTATGGTACTTCCTACAACAATTCTTATGGAAATTATAGTAAGATGCCCTCTGATTTTGAGAATAGTGTTAAAGAATTTATGAGTTCACAAAAGAATTTCAATGATTGGGTTGAAGAATGCTTAAGATTGATGATTTGGCTAGGAACGTGGATATAATTTCTCTTGATGTTGATTCTTTGAAAATTAGATCTATTCCACCCAGGCATGATATCAATGAATCTCTAGAGGCTATGAGGATCTCCATCGACGAGTGCAAAGAAAGAACCGCTAAGATGCGTGCTAAGCGAGATTGGTTTGTAAAAGCGTGTTCTTCTAGTTTTTGTGAAAATAATGATGAAGATCTTAAAGTGATTTATGTGACTCCTATTGAATCTTTGTTTTCCAATATAAATCTTGATAAAGATGGGACTGGAGATGAGTCAACTTTAGTTAAAAGGCGTCCTTTTTAGATCTTGATGTAAAAATTGATAAAAGTGGGATTGGAGAACCCACTCTTTTGGATTTCAAGGAATTCAATTATGATAATTTTTATTTAATAGATTCTATTTCCTTGTTGCAATCCATGTCGAATTCTCCTCATGCTTATAATCAAAACAAAGCTTTTACTAAACATATCGTTGATGCTATGATGCAATCTTTTGAAGAAAAGCTTGAATTGGAGGTCTCTATCCCTTGAAAACTTTATGATGAGTGGGAACCTACTATTAAGATTAAAATTAAAGATTATGAGTGCCATGCTTTGTGTGATTTGGGTGCTAGCATTTCCATGATTCCAAAAACTTTATGCGATGTGTTAGGTTTCCATGAATTTGATGATTGTTCTTAAAATTTGCATCTTGCGGATTCCACTATTAAGAAACCTATGGGAAGGATTAATGATGTTCTTATTGTTTCAAATAAGAATTATGTGCCTGTAGATTTCACTGTTCTTGATATAGATTGCAATCCTACATGCCCTATTATTCTTGGTAGGCCTTTCCTTAGAATGATTGGTGCAAGTATTAATATGAAAGAAGGAAACATTAGATTTCAATTACCGTTGAGGAATGGCATGGAACACTTTCCTAGAAAGAAAATTAAGTTTCCACATGAATCTATTATGGGAGCTACTTATGGATTGCATACCAAAGATGACAATACCTAGATCTATATTTTTATGCCTAGCTAAGGGCGTTAAACAATAGCGCTTGTTGGGAGGCAATGGATTTTTTTTTGTGTTTTTTGTTTTGCTACCGTTCTTGAATAAAATACACATTATTACCTATGTAGTAATTGTTTTTTGGTGTTTTAGTTAATGTTTGTGCCAAGTAAGACCTTTGGGATAGCTTACGGTGATAGTTGATTTCATCTTGCTGAAAAACAGAAACTTTTACGCCCAGTCCCGGAATTTTTAAAAATCACAGAAGCATGATAAAATTTTGAATTTTTTGCACAAGATTGATATAAAAATTTCCTATGTTGTCCTAATTTTTCAGAATGTTTGGAGTTACAGAAGTATTCGAAGTATCCAGATTACTACAGATTGTTCTCTTTTTGACAGATTCTGTTTTCTATGTGTTGTTTGCTTATTTTGATGACTCTATCAGTAGTATCGAGGGGTATGAACCATGGAAAAGTTGGAATACAGTAGATATTACACCAATATAAATAGAGAATGAGTTCACAACAGTACCAAAAGTGGTGATTTATTTTCTTATACTAACGGATCTTATGAGATTTTCTGTTGAGTTTTGTGTTGTGAAGTTTTCAAGTTTTGGGTAAAGATTTGATGGACTATGGAATAAGGAGTGGAAAGAGCCTAAGCTTGGGTATGCCCAATGAACCCCATGGTAATATTCAAGGACAACCAAGAGCATAAGCTTGGGGATGCCCTGGATGGCATCCCCTCTTTCGTCTTCGTCTATCGGTAACTTTACTTGAGGCTATATTTTTATTCACCACATGATATGTGTTTTGCTTGAAGCGTATTGTATGATATGAGTCTTTACTTTTTAGTTTTTCCCAATCATCCTTGCTGTAAACACCTTTTGAGAGGGACACGCATGAATCGTAATTTATTAGAATACTCTTTGTGCTTCACTTATATCTTTTGAGCTAGGCAATCTTTGCTCTAGTGCTTCACTTATATCTTTTTAGAGCACGACGATGGTTTTATTTTTTAGAAATTATTGAACTCTCATGCTTCACTTATATTATTTTGAGAGTCTCTAAACAGCATGGTAATTTGCTTTGGTTATGAATTTAGTCCTAATATGATAGACATCCAAGAGGGATATAACAAAAACTTTCATATAAAGTGCATTGAATACTATGAGAAGTTTGATTCCTTATGATTGTTTTGAGATATAAAGATGGTGATATTAGAGTCATTCTAGTAAGTAATTGTGAATTGGAGAAATACTTGTGTTAAGGTTTGTGATTCCCGTAGCATGCACGTATGGTGAACCGTTATGTAACAAAGTCAGAGCATGATTTATTTATTGATTATTTTCCTTATGAGTGGCGGTCGGGGACGAGCGATGGTATTTTCCTACCAATCTATCCCCCTAGGAACATGCGCGTATTACTTTGTTTAAATGACTAATAGATTTTTGCAATAAGTATGTGAGTTCTTTATGACTAATGTTGAGTCCATGGATTATACGCACTCTCACCCTTCCACCATTGCTAGCCTCTCTAGTACCACACAACTTTCGCCGGTGTCATACACCCACCTATTACCTTCCTCAAAACACCCACCATACCTACCTATTATGGCATTTTCATAGCCATTCTTAGATATATTGCCATGCAACTTCCACCGTTTCGTTTTATTATGAGACACACCATCATTGTCATATTGCTTTGCATGATCATGTAGTTGACATTGTATTTGTGGCAAAGCCACCTTTCATAATTTTTTCATACATGTCACTCTTGAGTCATTGCACATCCCGGTACACCGCCAGAGGCATTCATATAGAGTCATATTTTGTTCTAAGTATCGAGTTGTAATTATTGAGTTGTAAGTAAATAAAAGTGTGATGATCATCATTTTTAGAGCATTGTCCCATGTGAGGAAAGGATGATGGAAGCTATAATTCCCTCACAAGTTGGGATGAGTCTCCAGACTTTTCAAAAATAAAAGAGGCCAAAGAAGCCCACAAAAAATGAGAGAAAAGAGAGAAGGGGTAATGTTACTATTCTTTTTCCACACTTGTGCTTCAAAGTAGCACCATGATCTTCATGATAGACAGTCTCCTATATTGTCACTTTCATATACTAGCGGGAATTTTTCATTATAGAACTTGGCTTGTATATTTCAATGATGGGCTTCCTCAAATTGCCCTAGGTCTTCGTGAGCAAGCGAGTTGGATGCACACCCACTTAGTTTTCTTTTGAGCTTTCATAAACTTATAGCTCTAGTGCATCCATTGCATGGCAATCCCTACCCACTCACATTGATATCTATTGATGGGCATCTCCATAGCCCGTTGATACGCCTAGTTGATGTGAGATTATCTCCTTCTTTTTTGTCTTCTCCACAACCACCATATTCTATTCCACCTATAGTGCTATGTCCATGGCTCACGCTCATGTATTGCGTGAAAGTAGAAAAGGTTTGAGAACATCAAAAGTATGAAACAATTGCTTGGCTTGTCATCGGGGATGTGCATGATTTGAATATTTTGTGTGATGAAGATGGAGCATAGCCAGACTATATGATTTTGTAGGGATAGCTTTCTTTGGCCATGTTATTTTGAGAAGACACAATTGCCTTGTTAGTATGCTTGAAGTATTATTGTTTTTATGTCAATATTAAACTTTTGTTTTGAATCTTATGGATCTGAACATTCATGCCACAATATAAAAAATTACATGGATAAATATGTTAGGCAACATTCCACATAAAAAATCATGTATTTATCATTTACCTACTCGAGGACGAGCAGGAATTAAGCTTGGGGATGCTGATACGTCTCTAACGTATCTATAATTTTTTATTGTTCCATGTTGTTATATTATCATTCTTGGATGTTTTACATTCATATTATAGCAACTTTATATCATTTTGTGGGACCAACCTATTGACATAGCGCCTAGTGTCAGTTGCTGTTTTTGCTTGTTTTTACTTTGCAGAATATCCATATCGAACGGAGTCCAAACGCAGCTAAACTTTTTTCTGCCCAGAAGACAACTTGGGAGACAACGAAGTGCACGAGGGAAGGCTGTGGGGCCCACCACCCATCTGGGTGCGGCAGAGGCCCATGGCGCGTCCTGATGGGTGGTGGGGCCCATGGAGGCCCTTTCCACCGCCTCTCAGCTCTATAAATACCCAAATATTCCAGAAACCCTAGGGGAGTCGATGAAAAAAATTCCAGCCACCGCAAGTTCCAGAACCATGAGATCCAATCTAGAGTCCTATCCCGGCACCTTTCCGGAGGGGAGTACCATCACGGAGGGGTTCATCATCCTCATTAGTGCTCCTTCGATGATGCGTGAGTAGGTTACCACAGATCTACAGGTTCATAGGCAGTAGCTAGATGGCTTCTTCTCTCTTTTTGATTCTCAATACAATGTTCTCATCGATGTTCTTGGAGATCTATTTGATGCAATGACTTTTTGCGGTGTGTTTGTTGGGATCCGATGAATTGTGAGTTTATGATCAGATCTATCCATGAATATTATTTGAGTCTTCTTTGATCTCTTATATGCGTGATTATTATAGCCTCATATTTCTTCTTCGAAACTTGGTTTGGTTTGGCCAACTAGATTGATTTTTCTTGCAATGGAAAGATGTGCTTTGTGATGGGTTTGATCTTGTTGTGTTCTCACCATGTCACAGAAGGGGTAGCGAGGCACGCATGTATCGCTGACTATTAAGGATAAAAAGATGGGGTCTATTCCTACATGAATAGATCTTGTCTACATCATGTCATCATTCTTATTGCATCACTCCGTTTCCCCATGAATTTAATACACTAGATGCATGATAGATAGTGGTCGATTTGTGGAGTAATAGTAGTAGATGTAGGCAGGAGTCGATCTACTAATCTTGGACGTGATGCCTATATACATGATCATTGCCTTGGATATCGTCATAGTTATTTGCTCACAAGAAATTGAGCTAATACATGGACTACAAAACAGAAAGAGATTGCAGAAAGGTATACCCAAGATGAATTTTTTAGACCACTAGTGTAGAAGTTAATAGCACAAACACCACAAAGAGCGCTGACTATACTTTTTTTTGCTGGCATCATTAGATACAAAGGAACCATGGCAGTGGACAACAACACTGAGATGAGAAACAAACTACTTGCAACATTACATTCTTCTCTCATTGGAGGTCACTCTGGCATGAGAGCCACTTATATGTGGGTCAAGAATATGGTTTTTTGGCCAAGTCTTAAGCATGACACCGAACAATTGGTTGCTCATTGCCACACTTGACAGAGATCTAAGCATGAGAACTGCCCAAGACCAAGTCTACTAGACCCTCTGCCCATCCCTGACATGGCATGGACACACATATCCATGCATTTCATTGAGGAATTGCCCAATTGACAAGAAATGGTAGTTTTCTTAGTAACGGTAGACAAGTTCACCATAATTTAGTTTCCACTGTATAAGTCTAAAGAGAACATCGCTACACATGTTCATGCATTTTAATGTGTTTCGCTCCGAAACAACAATGGGATGGTGCATGCATCTGCCTGCTTCGAGGTACTTCCTCCGTCCAAGTTTCTTAGGCTCCTTGTATTTTGGGTCCAACTTTGATAAAAGGAAAAACTTAAAGTATATGGTACAAAAAGTACAACCTGTCTAACTTAATGTAAGACATTTTTGCTGTTCAAAATTAAAATGTAAAATCATATTACATTAAGTTATAGAGGGGGTATATTGTTAGAATGATAATTGAAAGAGGTTTTCCATGGTATAAATTTTGTGACATACGGTTTACATTTAGCTAGTTATATTTATTGTTAAACATTGAAATAAAAGGGTGTCTAATAATCCCACACGAAGGGAGTAGCTGCACACGGGAAAAATGCTCTACTTGGTTAAACGGCAAACCAGGTGCATGTTTTCATGATATAGAAATATGTTCTTGTGAATGATTCTGATTTTATTTTTTTAATAATATTTTTTTAACAAATTCGGAAAATATGTGACATAATTCATAAACTTCAGTTTTATTACCCCGTCGGTCATGTCTAGAACGAAGGGGATCTTCATTCTTGCATAAGCAAAGAGGACCTCTTCATCCAGCGTGATTTGACGATAGCTTTTCGGTCGCCTATGGGCCGAAGACCAGTCGGTCTGGGCCGAAGAGATCTCTTCGGTCGGGAGTGGGAGATGATCTTGGGCTGCATGAAGGCCGAAGAGGCAGTCTTTGTCCACCACTCGAATGAAGAGTTCTGGATAAGGGAGTCGGGATCGTCTTCTTCCTCCCGACCTGCTCAATCCTCATTCTCTTTTTTTCCTTTGCAAATTTCACTGGATCCACCTCCGTTTCGTGCCCTCGACACTGCCATTGACCAGATAGTAGAGGAGTGCTATTCCCGGTGGCAAAGACTTAGATCCATCCATGGGGTAGAGGGTGAGGGCATGGAGGAGTAGAGGAGGAGCTTAGTTGGGGGGAGCTGAGGTGGAGGAGTGAAGGAAATATGCCCTAGAGGCAATAATAAAGTTGTTATTTATATTTCCTTATATCATGATAAATGTTTATTATTCATGCTAGAATTGTATTAACTAGAAACTTAGTACATGTGTGAATACATAGACAAACAGAGTGTCCCTAGTATGCCTCTACTTGACTAGCTCATTAATCAAAGATGGCTAAGTTTCTTAGCCATAGACATGTGTTGTCATTTGATGAACGAGATCACATCATTAGAGAATGATGTGATGGACAAGACCCATCCGTTAGATTAGCATAATGATCGTTAAGTTTTATTGCTATTGCTTTCTTCATGACTTATACATGTTCCTCTGACTATGAGATTATGCAAGTCCCGAATACCGGAAGAACACTTAGTGTGCTATCAAACGTCACAACATAACTGGGTGATTATAAAGATGCTCTACAGGTGTCTCCGAAGGTGTTTGTTGGGTTGGCATAGATCAAGATTAGAATTTGTCACTCCGTGTATTGGAGAGGTATCTCTGGGCCCTCTCGGTAATGCACATCACTATAAGCCTTGCAAGCAATGTGACTAATGAGTTAGTTGAGGGATGTTGCATTACAAAACGAGTAAAGAGACTTGCCGGTAACGAGATTGAACTAGGTATGATGATACCGACGATAGAATCTCGGGCAAGTAACATACCGATGACAAAGGGAACACGTATGTTGTTATGCGGTTTGACCGATAAAGATCTTCGTAGAATATGTAGGAGCCAATATGAGCATCCAGGTTCCGCTATTGGTTATTGACCGGAGATGTGTCTTGGTCATGTCTACATAGTTCTCGAACCCGTAGGGTCCGCATTCTTAACGTTCGATGACGATTTGTATTATGAGTTATGTGATTTGATGTACCGAAGTTTGTCCGGAGTCCCAGATGAGACCACGGACATGATGAGGAGTCTCGAAATGGTCGATAGGTAAAGATCGATATATTGGAAGGCTATATTCGGACATCGGAAAGGTTCCGAGTGATTCGGGTATTTTTCAGAGTACCGGAGAGTTACGGGAATTCGCCGGGGGAAGTAGTGGGCCTTAATGGGCCATACGGGAAAGGAGAGAAGGGCCTCAAGGGCTGCCCGCGCCCCCCCCCATGGCAAGTCCGAATTGGACTAGGGAGGGGGTGGCGCCCTCCTCTCTTTCCTTCTCCCTCTCCTACTCCTTCCCCCTCTCCCCTCTTGGAAAATGAAGGGGACTCCAACTAGGATTGGGAATCCTAGTTGGACTCCCCATATGTAGCGACCAGACCTCAAACAGTCTGATCTCTGTGCATAAGTGACATCCCTGGATCGGTAATGCTGACACACACAGTACTTGAAGGATTTATAACAGAGTAGCAATCACACACTTATTACATCGAATGTCTCAAAAGAGAACTTATTATAATAAATATGGCTTAAGGCCATCTAATTCGATAACAATGGAAGGCTTGGAAGATAAAGTGAGTCTATCAACTCCAACGGCATCACTGAGTGAAAGACCACGACCTAAGGCTCCTTACTCGTCCTCTAAAAAGTCTGCAACGTGATACGTTGCAGCCCGAAAACCGGTCAGCACATGGAATATGCTGGCAATGTAACACAAGAGAGTAATGAACAGAACAATGCTATCGCTACATGCATATATGGCTGGTGGAGGCTGTATGGTTAATATGTTTTGCGAAAAGCCAATTTTTCCCTACTGCAAAGGAATATATTTTTATTTAACTACAAAGTTTGTTGAAAACATTGAGAAGGTAAACCCCCTCTCAATATTTATATTAAGAGTGATGAGATCAACATGATAATCCAAGAACCAGATACTCAAGATGTCCATAACCGGGGACACGGCTAACCATGATTAGTTTTTACACTCTGCAGAGGTTTGCGCACTTTTCCCCACAAGAATCGATCTCCTCCGTTGGATTTCTCACACTACATGGTGTTTGAGAAACGGATGACCGAGACATAGTCTTTTAGAAGCGTTAGCACCTTACGATGGGTAGACAGTACCACCTACATCCCCTACATCTGCTAGTCTACCACTGTAAGAGTTCACACGACTTAATCAACTATGCTAGAGCCCATAATAGCTTGTGGCTGCACACGGAAGTTTCTAGCATGAATAATCTTATGAATCCTTTGAGCCTAGGTGGCAGTCCATAGGAAAATCACACGGTACCCCGGGATTTCCAAAAAAAAATAGGCAATCACTGGGTTCCCCAGGTGCCTCAATCCACCCAGATGTGTATTTAAGTTGCCACCTTAAGTTGAACCATTAATTAACAATCTCACATCGGTCATGGATACTCTCAAACCCAATCCACGTCTACGAGCATAGCATAGCGGTATAAGCAACGTAGAAGTAACTCCCAAAGGTTTGATAATAAACAGGTGAATAGGTACTATCTCATCTACTTCCCAACCCACAATTTAATTCAGATCCTAACCATGCAATTGTTTGAGGATTGATCTACTGCAATAAAACTAGGTAGTAAAGAGGTATGATCAAAGTGTTACTTGCCTGTCTGATGATCCGCGAAACCTAGAGACTCGTAGTAGCACGCTTCGCACTCCGGGTACTCTATCGCAAACAAACAAGCATACAATAAGCAATCAAGCAAGGGCACGGGTAAAACTCAAATAAGAGATCTAACCAGAAAGTTCAACTTAAGAACTCCGGTTTGCAAAAAGAATCAAATCAAACGAAGCAACAAAACTCAAACTGCGAATGGAACAAGCTTCGTTTACTAATCTGGACTAAAGTCAAATTTTACAGTAGCAAAAACTTGTTTAAGTTGGTTAAACAGAAAGAGGGTTTCGAGACGAAACTCTAGGCGCTTGAATCGCCTGATTCCGATAAACGAGCGAAAAATTATAGTAGAATGAAAATCGGATCAGAAATCGCGATCGAAAATAATCGCGGAAAACCTGAGAAAAAGAAAAACTGACGAACAGGCTAACGAACGAACGTTCGCTGTCTGCGGTTAAACGGTGAAAACCGTTCGTTAAAACGAACGAACGAACGGGCGTTCGCTATATAACTAAACCGAAAAAATAAACCGATCTAAAAAAATAAACCGCGGGTTCTTAAAAAAACGAGGCGGCGGCGGCGCGGCTACCTCCGGCGGATCCGGCGACGGCGGCGGCGGCGGGCGGCTCCGGCGAGGCGGCGCGGTCGGCGGGTCGGCTGAGGGGCAGCGTCCGGCGGCGGCGGGCGGCAGCGGCGCGGGCGGCGGTTAGGGTTAGGGTTTGGGCGGCGGCGCGGGTTGGGCTGGCTGCTCGGGTGGGCTGGCGGCTCAGGGCGGGGCGGCTTATAAAGGCCCCCGGGCGAAGTCCCGCTCGGGTACGGCCCGGAGTCGGTTTGACTTTTTTTTCAATAATTCCGACGTGCAGAAAAAGAAAGAAAAGAAATACTAAACGGACTCCAAAAATCCCGAAATAAATTTTCCCCGTCCTCTAAAAATAATCCGGACAAGGTGAACATTTATTTGGGCCTAAAATGCAATTTTGAAAAACGCATATTTTTCCTAATTCAAATAAAATAGCGATAAAACTCCGAATAAAAATCTTATTTGATTTTAATATTAAATCTCTGATATTTCTTTATTTTGAGGAAGTCATTTTATCCTCTCTCTTTTATTTTAATAAAAGAAATATTTCAGAGAAAAATAATTAAAATCAAACGATCCTCTTTTCAAAAATTCGAGAAAAACTCGAATATGAAAATAATGAAATCCCCAACTCTCTCCGTGGGTCCTTGAGTTGTGTAGAATTTCTAGGATCAAACCAAAATGCAATAAAATATGATATGCAATGATGATCTAATGTATAACATTCGAAATTGAAAATTTGGGATGTTACAAACCTACCCCCCGTAAGATGAATCTCGCCCTCGAGATTCGGGTTGGCTAGAAAATAGGTGAGAGTGATCCTTCCGTAGGTCTTCCTCTCGTTCCCAGGTGGCTTCCTCTTCGGTATGGTGACTCCACTGAACCTTGCAAAACTTGATAACCTTATTGCACGTAACACGGCTGGCAAACTCGAGTATCTTGACTGGTTTCTCCTCATATGTCAACTCACTATCCAACTGTATCGCTTCCAGCGGCACTGTATCTCTCAGAGGAATATTAGCCATCTCTGCGTGGCACTTCTTCAACTGAGAAACATGGAACACATCGTGAACTCCGGACAATCCTTCGGGTAATTCCAACTTGTAGGCAACTTCTCCCATACGTTCCAAAACTCGGTATGGTCCCACAAAACGTGGCGCTAACTTTCCCTTAACTCCAAAGCGCTTCACTCCTCAAAGTGGGGATACACGAAGATACACTATGTCTCCAACTTCGTAAACTGCTCCTTGCGTTTAGAATCCGCATAACTCTTCTGCCTGGACTGGGCTACCTTGAGTCTATCGTGAATCAGCTTAACCTTCTCTTCAGACTCTTTAATCAAATCTGGTCCAAACAACTGTCGGTCTCCAACTTCGTCCCACAACAACGGTGTTCTACACCTCCTTCCGTACAGTGCTTCGAAAGGGGCCATCTTCAAACTGGCTTGATAACTGTTGTTATAAGAGAAGTCTGCATAAGGCAAATTATCGTCCCAACTAGATCCATAGTCTAGTGCACAGGCTCTCAACATGTCCTCCAGAATCTGATTTACTCTCTCAGTCTGTCCATCTGTGCGGGTGAAAAGCTGTACTGAACTCTAGCCTGGTTCCCAAAGTTTCATGCAGCTGATTCCAAAACTTTGAAGTAAACTGGGTTCCTCTATCTGATACAATGGTCCTCGGAACTCCATGCAGACATACGATCCTGGTCATGTATATCTTTGCCAACTTAGCACTGGTGTAAGTGGTCTTTACTGGGATGAAATGAGCTACTTTCGTCAAACGATCGACTACAACCCATATCGAGTCATAGCCTGAACGAGTCCTGGGTAATCCCGTGATAAAATCCATGCCTAGCTTATCCCACATCCATTCGGGTATCGGCAAGGGTTGTAGCAATCCGGCTGGCTTCTGATGTTCTGCCTTCACTCTCTGACATACATCACAAACTGCTACATACTCCGCAATATCCTTCTTCATTCCGGTCCACCAGAAACTATCCTTCAAATCCAGATACATCTTGGTATTTCCTGGGTGAATCGAATATGGCGAATCATGGGCTTCTTGCAGAATCAACTTCCTGATCCCCGATTCATTTGGCACATATATGCGGTCCTCAAACCATAAGGTATCGTGCTCATCCTCACGAAATCCTTTAGCTTTTCCTTTACTCATTCTTTCCTTTATCTCGGCAATCTCGTTGTCCGTCTTCTAAGCTTCTCTGATCTTATCCATCAAGGTAGACTGAATCTCCAATGCTGCTACATAGCCTCTCGGAACTATCTCCAAACATAGCTCGCGAAGGTCTTCTGCTAACTCCTTGGGTAACTCTTCGGTCATGAGTGTATTGACATGACTTTTGCGGCTCAGCGCATCGGCTACTACATTAGTCTTTCCGGGATGATAATGCAATCTCATATCATAATCCTTAATGAGCTCTAACCATCTCCTCTGCCTGAGATTCAACTCCTTTTGCGTGAATATATACTTCAAACTCTTGTGATCCGTGTATACCTCACAATGGTTTCCGATGAGAAAATGTCTCCATGTCTTCAACGCATGCACTACAGCTGCTAACTCCAAATCATGCGTAGCATAATTTAACTCATGCGGTTTAAGCTGTCGTGAGGCATATGAAACAACTCTTCCCTCCTGTATAAGTACGGCTCCAAGTCCTCGACGAGAAGCGTCGCAGTATACTTCATAATCCTTGCGTTGATCTGGCAGAATCAACACCGGTGATGTAACCAAACGTTTCTTCAACTCCTGAAAACTGGCCTCACATTTCTCAGTCCAATTAAATTTGGTGTCCTTCTTCAACAACTCCGTCATAGGCTTTGCAATCTTTGAGAAATTCTCAATGAACCTCCGGTAGTATCCTGCGAGTCCAAGAAAACTCCGAATCTCTCCAACTGACGTGGGTGACTCCCAATTTGTCACAGTGACAACCTTGGTGGGGTCTACTGCTATTCCTTCTCCGGATATAACATGTCCAAGAAATCCGACTTCCTTCAGCCAAAACTCACACTTGCTAAACTTGGCGTATAACTGATGTTCTCTTTGCTTACCAACCAAGTACCAAACGCAAATGCTCTTTATGTTCCTCTTTGTTCTTCGAGTAGACCAGAATGTCATCAATGAACACCACAACGAACTTATCCAAAAACTCCATAAACACTTTGTTCATCATGTTCATAAAATAGGCAGGTGCGTTAGTCAGACCAAATGACATAACGGTATACTCATACAGCCCGTACCTTGTTGTAAAAGCTGTCTTAGGTACGTCCTGCTCTCGAATCTTCAGCTGGTGATACCCTGATCGCAAATCGATCTTGGAAAACACCTTTGCTCCTTGCAGCTGGTCAAACAAATCATTGATCATCAGCAGTGGGTACTTGTTCTTGATCGTCACTTCATCCAATCCTCGATAATCAACAACCATCCTCAACGATCCATCCTTCTTTTCCACTAGAAGTACTGGGGATCCCCAAGGTGACGAACTTGGGCGAATATAACCTTTATCCAGTAACTCCTTAATCTGCTTCTTAATTTCCTCTAAATCCTTTGCGGGCATTCTATACGGTCTCTTAGATATTGGCCCTGTGCCTGGCAAAAGCTCAGTCAAAAAATCAATGTCTCTATCTGGTGGCATGCCTGGCAACTCTTCTGGAAATACATCCAGAAAATCCTTCACCATTGGTACTTCCTCCTGTACAACTCCTGATGAGGAATTTACTTGAGTCCTATTCGGCACATGTCGAGATACATACTTGATCCTTCTTCCTTCTGGGGTGGTAAGCAAAATCGGCTTACTGGCGCAGTCAATGTTCCCTCCATACTTTGATAACCAATCCATGCCTAATATCACATCCAGTCCTTGTGACTCCAATACTATTAGGTCCGAGGGAAACAAGTAGTTACCAATCCTTAATGGTAACCGATCACACCATAGTCTAGCCATATACTCTGCTCCTGGCGAGGTTACTAACATGGGTGACCTAAGGGCTTGGGTTGGCAGTTTAAACTTATCCACGAATCCCCTTGATATGTATGAATGTGATGCACCAGTATCAAAAAGTACGACTGCAGTAAATGACTTAACCAAAAACTTACCTATTACTGCATCTGGCTGGGCTTCAACCTCCTCCACGTTAACGTGGTTCACTTGTCCCCTGTTGAAATGGTTGGGCTTCTTCCCAGAGCTTCCATTGCCATTTCCATTCTTGGCTTCAGGACATTCATTGGTGTAATGTCCGGTCTTCTGGCATTTGTAGCAAGTCACGTGGCTTAGATCCTTCTTGGAGGGTGTTCCAGGGTTGGAACGGTTCTGTCTACTACTTCTTCCATTACCATTACCATTCTTGGGGCCACTATGATTGTGCGAACTTCCTCCATTATGAGTGTGGCCTCCATGGTTATGAACAAGTCCTCCTGAGTTCGGGGTGTAACGGGGTCTCTGTTGGGCTCCAGAATTGTACTTCCCTTGTCCATACTTCCTCTTGCGGCTGTCAATCTGCTGCTGCTTCCCTTCAAGCATGAGAGCTCTATCCACCAACTCCTGGTAGTTATTGAAATTTGCCACCATCAACTGCATGCTCAGCTCATCATTCAGTCCTTCCAAAAACTTCTCCTTTTTAGCTGCATCTGTAGCGACGTCATCTGGGGCATAACGTGCTAACTTACTAAAATCATCCACATATTGGCCAACTGTGCGCCCTCCTTGGCGTAAGTTGCGAAACTCACGCTTCTTCATGGCCATAGCTCCTGCTGAAACATGGGCAGTACGGAAAGCCTGCTGGAACTGGTCCCATGTCACAGTGTCAATCGGGTAAGTGACTATGAAATTCTCCCACCATGATGCTACGGGTCCATCAAGCTGATGTGCGGCAAAACGCACTCTCTCCGCATCTGTGCATCCTGCAGTAGTCAACTCCCTCTCAATCTTGCGGAGCCAATCATCTGCAACAATCGGCTCGGTGCTACTGGAGAACACCGGTGGATTCAGCCTAAGAAAACGGGCTAAGTGATCGACTGGTGGTGGTGGGGGTGGGTTGTTGTTGTTGTTCCCCTGATTCTGATTCTGGACTAGTATCTGCATCAATGCATTCTGCTGCTGGATCAACTGAGTGAGCTCCGGTGGGAAAACAAATCCATTGTTGCGTCTCGGAGGCATCTGCTGGGTTTAGAAAAGATGAGAAAACAGAGTAGAATGAGGTCTAGGGGGAAAACACTACCCATATGCACATGAGACAAACACAAACATATCACTCAATCAAATAAAACAAGGGGATACAATCGGTCTAGAACTATCGTTACAAAAGTGCTTGGACTATACTATATACATGGTGGAGTACTACTACTGATTTGGTGGTCTACTAGAAAAATTGCTCGGTCGAAGACTCCATGATATCTGCTCTAGCTTAATCAACATAGTCATCATCGCTATCATCGGGATCCGAGTCGGTGTCGTCGATGATGATGTAGTTATCCGGGCAAGTGGAATCGTCGTCTTCTCCTCCTGGCGTGGGGTCTCCCATGAAAACTCCTAGCTTCCTTGTCAGGTCGTCATTCTTCTCCACTAGTACGACGATTTCCTCCATATAATCTTCGCGTGTAGCCTTGAGTTCTTCCTCCAGCTCCGTGATCCTTGTCATCGCCTTCTTCAAATCTGTCATGCCTGCGCACATCTGGTTCTCCTGGCGTCGAATGTGCTGGTTTAACTCCTGGATAAAAGAGGCAATCGATCTATCCTTCCTGGTGTTGATCAACTCCCATTGCTCATCTCGGCGCCCACAAATCTGGTAGATAGTGTCCTTGAGATCTTTGTGGTAAACTTCTCCAATGCGTCCCATGGTAATGTGAGCTGTCATACTCTTTCCTAGACTCCAGGTTGGTGCATCAAAGGAAAACTCTATGGTCTCAGTGACTGGCGTGAATGTCCTTCCTGGAACTTGAACTTGAATCATCCAGCGCTCCTCTTCTGGTAAAGTGGCATTGTAGATCCCGGTGAAGCTTGGTATTCCAATGTTCAGGTATCTAGTGACTTCCTTCAAGTGGCGTCCAAATGGGGTGTCTTCATCCGGTTGCATGAACTTGATCCTTGCATCCGCCATTCTAAAGAGTAGAAAATGGAGAGGAGTTAGAAATGAGAAGAGAGTAGTGATCTAGGGCTTTTGCTTAGTGGTCGTGTCCTACAGTCAGCGTGTGCTCTGATACCATCTTTGTAGCGACCAGATCTCAAACAGTCTGATCTCTATGCATAAGTGCCATCCCTAGATCGGTAATGCTAACACACACAATACTTGAAGGATTTATAACAGAGTAGCAATCACACACTTATTACATCGAATGTCTCAAAAGAGAACTTATTACAATAAATATGGCTTAAGGCCATCTAATTCGATAACAGCGGAAGGCTTGGAAGATAAAGTGAGTCCATCAACTCCAACGGCATCACTGAGTGAAAGACCACGACCTAAGGCTCCTTACTCGTCGTTTGAAAAGTCTGCAACGTGATACGTTGCAGCCCGAAAACGGATCAGCACATGGAATATGCTGGCAATGTAACACAAGAGAGTAATGAACAGAACAATGCTATCGCTACATGCATATATGGCTGGTGGAGGCTGTATGGTTAATATGTTTTGCAAAAAGCCAATTTTTCCCTACTGCAAAGGAATATATTTTTATTTAACTACAAAGTTTGTTGAAAACGTTGAGAAGGTAAACCCCCTCTCAATCCCAATTAAAAGTAATCATTAACAACCCAATCAAATTTATATTAAGAGTGATGAGATCAACATGATAATCCAAGAACCAGATACTCAAGATGTCCATAACCGGGGACACAGCTAACCATGATTAGTTTGTACACTCTGCAGAGGTTTGCGCACTTTTCCCCAAAAGACTCGATCTACTCCGTTGGATTTCTCGCACTACATGGTGTTTGAGAAACGGATGACCAAGACATATTCTTTCAGAAGCGTTAGCACCTTACGATGGGTAGACAATACCACCTACATCCCCTACATCTGCTAGTCTACCACTGTAAGAGTTCACACGACTTAATCAACTATGCTAGAGCCCATAATAGCTTGTGGCTGCACACGGAAGTTTCTAGCATGAATAATCTTATGAATCCTTTGAGCCTAGGTGGCAGTCCATAGGAGAATCACACGGTACCCCGGGATTTCCAAAAAAACAGGCAATCACTGGGTTCCCCAGGTGCCTCAATCCACCCAGATGTGTATTTAAGTTTCCACCTTAAGTTGAACCATTAATTAACAATCTCACATCGGTCATGGATACTCTCAAACCCAATCCACGTCTACGTGCATAGCATAGCGGTATAAGCAACGTAGAAGTAACTCCCAAAGGTTTGATAATAAACAGGTGAATAGGTACTACCTCATCTACTTCCCAACCCACAATTTAATTCAGATCCTAACCATGCAATTGTTTGAGGATTGATCTAATGCAATAAAACTGGGTAGTAAAGAGGTATGATCAAAATGTTACTTGCCTGTCTGATGATCCGCGAAACCTAGAGACTCGTAGTAGCACGCTTCACACTACGGGTACTCTATCGCAAACAAACAAGCATACAATAAGCAATCAAGCAAGGGCACGGGTAAAATTCAAATAAGAGATCTAACCAGAAAGTTCAACTTAAGAACTCCAGTTTGCAAAAAGAATCAAATCAAACGAAGCAACAAAACTCTAACGGCGAAAGGAACAAGCTTCGTTTACTAATCTGGACTAAAGTCAAATTTTACAGTAGCAAAAACTTATTTAAGTTGGTTAAACAGAAAGAGGGTTTCGAGACGAAACTCTAGGCGCTTGAATCGCCTGATTCCGATAAACGAGCGAAAAATTATAGTAGAACGAAAATCGGATCAGAAATCGCGATCGAAAATAATCGCGGAAAATCTGAGAAAAAGAAAAACTAACGAACAGGCTAACGAACGAACGATCGCTGTCTGCGGTTAAACGGTGAAAACCGTTCGTTAAAACGAACGAACGAACGGGCGTTCGCTATATAACTAAACCGAAAAAAAATAAACCAATCTAAAAAAATAAACCGCAGGTTCTTAAAAAAAACGTGGCGGCGGCGCGGCTACCTCCGGCGGATCCGGCGACGGCGGCGGCAGCGGGCGGCTCCGGCGAGGCGGCGCGGGCGGCGGGTCGGCGGCGGGGCGGCGGCAGTGCGGGCGGCCGTTAGGGTTAGGGTTTGGGCGGCGGCGCGGGTTGGGCTAGCGGCTCGGGTGGGCTGGCGGCTCGGGGCGTGGCGGCTTATAAAGGCCCCCGGGCGGAGTCCCGCTCGGGTACGGCCCGGAGTCGGTTTGATTTTTTTTTAAATAATTCCAACGTGCAGAAAAATAAAGAAAAGAAATACTAAACGGACTTAAAAAATCCCAAAATAAATTTTCCCCGTCCTCTAAAAATAAGCCGGACAAGGTGAACATTTATTTGGGTCTAAAATGCAATTTTGAAAAACGCATATTTTTCCTAATTCAAATAAAATAGCGATAAAACTCCGAATAAAAATCTTATTTGATTTTAATATGAAATCTTTGATATTTCTTTATTTTGAGGAAGCCATTTTATCCTCTCTCTTTTATTTTAATAAAAGAAATATTTCAGAGAAAAATAACTAAAATCAAACGATCGTCTTTTTAAAAATTCAAGAAAAACTCGAATATGAAAATAATGAAATCCCCAAATCTCTCTGTGGGTCCTTGAGTTGCGTAGAATTTCTAGGATCAAACCAAAATGCAATAAAATATGATATGCAATGATGATCTAATGTATAACATTCCAAATTAAAATTTTGGGATGTTACACCCTATAGGCGCGCTCCTCCTAGGCCGGCCTCCTCCTCCTCCCTCCTTTATATACGTGGCCAAGGGGGCACCCCAAAGCACAACAGACAATCTCTTAGCCGTGTGTGGTGTCCCCCTCCACAGTTACACACCTCGGTCATATCGTCATAGTGGTTAGACGAAGCCCTGCGCCGGTAGCTTCATCATCACCGTCTCCACGCCGTCGTGCTGACGGAACTCTCCCTCGACCTCAACTAGATCAAGAGTACAAGGGACGTCATCGAGCTGAACGTGTGCTGAACACGGAGGTGCCGTACGTTCGGTGCTTGGATTGGTTGGATCGCGAAGATGTTCGACTACATCAACCGTGTTACTAAACGCTTCCGCTTTCGGTCTACGAGGGTACGTGGACACACTCTCCTCCCTCATTGCTATGCTTCTCCTAGATAGATCTTGCATGATCGTAGGATTTTTTTTGAAATACTACGTTCCCCAACAAGGAGGATGAGCTCAGTCGAGGGGGGGTGTTACCTGAACTAGTTTCCCTGGCATAAAATCATCAGCGGAATCATCATCAGCATCGCCGCCCTTCATGATGCTACAATCTTACTTGATCTACCGCTCTTTGAGCTTGCATAACACTTGGATGTGTTGTGAGCTTTGTTGCTTGGCATAAAGTCATCATTGTCGCTCTTTACATTCTTAGAGCTACCCCCACCCTTCTCTGGTGCAACTTGACCCTTCTATCAGTTCTGAGCTCATTTGCTTGGCATATAGTCATCATCGTCTTCGCTCACTTTCTTTGAGCTTGCGCCACCCCTCGCCGACGCAACACTCTACCTCGGTATTCTCACCTTAGGTAAGGGCCCAAATAACGTTCATCCTCCCAAAGTTGAAGATATCCCTGCATCCTTAGGGTACCTCTGGAAATTACAAACAACAATAAAACAAGACTAGATCGATGAACATATGGTCTAACTAGGTGCAGTCCGAAATATCAATTACCTTAACGTAGTCCTCATATTGCTTCCGCGGAAAAGTTATTTGTGGATAGTTAGGAATAAAAGGTACCGAGTAATGCGCGCATGCATAAATTTGAGTTCAACAATCCTATCCCACCTTCCAGGAAACATGAAACGTTCTTGTCGAATTTCCTCTGGATTCCTTTACGGGAGCTTCTCCAAAAGCCCGGGCTTGGAAAAACACTTACCCAACTTCGTCAGGTGGCTATTACTACTAACTAATTCTTCAAAACGCACACCTCCCCTGCCAGGACTCTACATTCCTGCATTATTGCACAAAAGAAAATCGGACATCATTGGAGTAAAACCGTGGGAGTTGTCGCCCTTACATGGCTGGATAAATGGCTAAGGAAAGATGTCGAAGACAACACAGAGGGAGGGGGGTGGTGGTTATGGAATTAGGGTAAGGGGTTGGTGGAATAATTAAGCGGGAATGATGGCGGGAAATTTGAGCGGGAACAATGGCAGGAAAGGGTTGCAGGGAAAAACGAGCGAGGACACTAAATTAATTAAGGGCGGAACAGGAAAGTGCAAATAAAGAAAAAAAGACCTTTTATCCATGCCAAGAACAAAGAAGACTTTTCATCCCAAAGAGGAACGGCATGCAACTTCGTTCGACAGTTTACGTGAAGAGGTGAGCCCCAAAACATTCGTTGGCCTCTTCGTCCTAGCCATAGCTAAAGACTCCTCTTGGGCTCTGACGCAGCAGTTTTCGGCCCAGCTAAGAACAAAGAGTGCAATCAACCCTCGCGTGGACGAAGACAACCTCTTTGGTCTGGGCGAGAACGAAAAGTGCATCTTCGATTAACATGAGGCCGATGGAGTAATAGAAGTGAAATTTACGAATTAGGTCATATATTTTTGGAATTTGTTACAAAAAATAATATTAAAAAATTCCTGATTCTAGTGCTCTCCCTAGGCCTAATTTATGGAAATTCTTTGAACCACAAAACAAAGTCAGAAGTACGAATACACCATATATTTGCTTCGAGTTGATTTGGTGCTAAACCCGTAGGTTGCTATCAGTAGTGCACTAGTGCGTTGGAGCACAATCCATTTCTGACTACTATTTTTCTTAGAGCATGGTTAATAGTCTAGCCAGTGGCTGGCTATATCAAACTGCTATATCATATATAGCCATCATTTATATTCACTCATTTAATAACGCGGGCTATAAAATTGGCTATTACATTAGTATCCTTTTGAGCACTGCTAGGCCCATGATGAATTCATGTACGATCCACACACGATATGTCACATACACCACTGGATTGTCTTTTGGAAAAAATTGTGTGGCTTCAAAAACGTGTTGTGCACAAATCATGTATGAAAGATCGTGTGCACGACAATTTCCTATCTTTTTTATCTTTCTTCATATTAATGGTATTTGTCTAAGAATACGAATATAGCTAAGCTCTTGTATGTAAGCTCACTTTCTTTACTTTTTCACATCTTTCTTCTTCACATAGATAAAAATAATATATAAACAGGCTAGAAACCTATTATTGTTTTTTCTAAAAGGAAGTTAAAACCCGTCTCTGCATCAATGATGCATTCAACCACCTTTATTAGTTATTTCACAAATGTCTCACAAGAACATACATCAATCCATCGAAGCCACCACTCATACATACAAACTTGATAATGTGGAGTGCTCCCATCCTCCATATCTAAAACCGGTGTCGTCATCGATCCATCCACATAACGTATCCGGATCAACAACTGGTGCAGCCTACCTAAAGCGCACACCGCATGCATACATTTTAGAAGCCGTCATCATCATCGGACCACTGACCCATTTTCAGGAGAGAGATCCGCATCTTCCTTGCCAGACCGGACATTCGTCGACGCCACCATGGCGCCCAACGGTGCCACCGCCCTGCGCTCATTCGTCCAGATGCGAAGACTCTGGAAGATCCGTCATGTGTAGCACCTGCAAACCAGTCATGACTCAGCGTAGCACCTGTCGGCCAGGCATGACTTGACAGCTCCACCGAAGCTCCGTGCAAGACGAAGCCGCTCTACCTCTTGCCTCTGTCTTCCAGTGTTGCTCCACAAACGATGCTCCCAAAAGAGAAACGACACCGTAGTACTGCTGGCGTCCGATCTGGAAGACCAGACCCTAGGGTTTCCCCCGAAGCAGCATGAGTGGGTCGATAACAGTTACACAGCGATGCCTTCATCAAGGTAACGGCGCAAAACGCCGCCATCGCCCGCCAACGGCTCGGTTTTCACTGGCAACTATGTCTCTCCGACTCATAGCCGTGAGAGATGACAAATCTCGAGATCCGACCACCCAGCCGCAGGCCGGCCACCTCTGACGGAAGAGATGACCACCACCGCCGGCTGCAGGATAGATCTAACCGTAGGTGCCGCAGACGCGACCATCAGGCCCTCCACGCCGCCGCCGCCGATCCAAAGGCCGATGGCGCGCCGCCGCCGCCCGAATAGGGCAGGCCGCCGCGACTGCAGCCCACGCCGCATCCGACGCCGCCGCGCCACAACCATCGCCATTGCCAACACTGCCACCACAGCCGCCATTAGGACGCCGGCCGGCCGCCACACCGTCGTAGTCCCGATCTAGGCCGTCATGGACCAGATCGGCGCCGCCGCAGTCTAGATCGGGGTCACACTCTCGAGCCAGGGCGCCTGCGTCACCCTATGACCCGCGAGAGGGAGGAGTGCCTCTGCCTTCGCTGTCGCACGCACATGCTATGCCCGGTGCCAACCACCGGCGACAACGGAGGGAAGGGAGAGGAAGGAGCGGTGACCCGGCCGCTAGAGGGGAGGGGAGGGGGCGAGAGCTAGATATGAGAGGAAGAAACCCATTATTGTACTTGCTCTTAAAACCAACTGAATGCTCAGGCTCTAATTTGTCTCCCTGCCTAAGGTAAACAGTACTCCATCAGTTTCCCGAAGATCACAGTAGATCGTCACACTCACACTTCCATCAGTGTCCCGTAGGTCGTTTCACTCAAACTTCCATCAGTTTCCCGAAGATTATAGTAGGTCGCCACACTCACTCTTCCATCAGTTTCCCGAAAATCATAGTAGGTCGCTACACTCACTCTCTTGTGTCGGATTTTGGTTGGTTAGTACTGTCCATCCTTAACCTTAGTCTTCGTTGCTGCTTGCTTTCCATGCACTGATATGCAGCCCTCTCTCCCGGTACATGAACGTGGTGCAGCTGCCTCATAAATCAGCCGCTATTGTTAGGCTCGAGAACTGTCGCAGAGAATAAATTCCATTTATGGACATCACTTTCTCGATGGTCCGATCTAGGGAGTGCCACTATACAACCATTAAACACGTGTTACTAGTCCTAAGCGTGCGGCCGAGGGCCTGGATACGGACGGAGACGTGCCGCTAACACATGCTATAAATAATCGGCATTGCTAAATCTCAGTAAAGTGAAACTTAATGGGTAGACACTATATTCGTAAAATCATACGTGGAGATCCATATATTTTTTATTTTTTTTCTTCTTTTTAATATGTTGTGTCACTTGTTAAGTCTCAGTCGACTTAGGTCTAACCACACCCATAAATAATACTTTCTTCGTCCTAAAATATAAGATCATTTTTGACAGAGGGAATAGTATTTTGTTGACGAAGAAGAGAGGAGTCCCACGGTATGCACAGGGTGCGTCGTACCACTTCGTTGTGCCGTGAAATTTCCGCTGTTTGGCGTCGCAGTGGATTGCCGCTCCAGTTTGATGCAGTGTCTATTTTTCTCCTTTTCAGTTGTACAACTGATGGTGAAACCAGTTGAACCAGCGGCGCCGAGTGAACGCCCTATCATTTTTTCAATAGAAGGAATATATTACGCCATCATCAAGTAGCATTGCGGATGCACCCAACTAAAGTACATAAAAAAAGGCCAACATACAATTCCAACAAACAACACTAACATGCATCAACGATGGCAACCACGGGTAGTATAATAGATGCTCCAACAACCACGACATCAGGAAGGGACCGACATACAAACATTGTTGTGGCTCGACCCGACGACTAATGCCAGATCATGAGTTTTCATCTCCGAGATCAGTTCGGATAAACTTTATGCAATGTCTTCAACAGAGAAACGTCGCATGAATGACACTACTATCAGGTCTAACTAATGAAGGTCGTATTTAGAGTTTTAACCCCTTAACCTCAATCTCCTGCACACAAAGAGCACAACCTAGCGACATCACCATGTACTATCCCCACCTGTCGATCCTTCATCACAAAGCCGTGCATAGGCATAGTAATGATGAGGGCCTAGCCACATAATTAGGACCATGTCCACGCAATACATTGTAATAGCCCAAGATTAGCACTTTCCTTAGAAATTGATTGTGCATCATGATCATCGCATAAGAATTTCATGAGCATCATTTCATTTAATTTGGAAATGAATATTTAATCAACCCTTAAAAAATTACTAAATGTAAAATGCTAAAATTAATGCAAAATGTCCAAAGTACATTTTCAAACCCTAGATAATCTAGGTAGAGCCACTTATTAAAATGTGGACCCCCCCCCCCAAATTTTACGGTTTAAAAGAATTCAAATTTGATTTGATTTAAACCCTAAACCCTAAGATATTTTACTATTTTACTATTCATTAGTAATTTACTAGGTTATTTTCTTTTTGATGTTCTACCTCTAGTCTTCACTTGAAACTTTGCCATAGACTTCTATAATACTAGAGGATACGAGGCGCGTTGTAGCGGAAATTGGTTGATGTAAATTTGGGTTGGCATCCAAAACATAAACTCCATATGACTTATTAAATTTGATTATGTATAGTCTAACTATATTTATTGAATATAAGTAGAATAACTGAATGGAAAACATTTTCCCTTGCATGGTTGAATGTTGTGGTGGGTCTTTTTCCATGCACGATTGCATATAGAGGTGGGCCTTATCCGCATGTTGCTGCGGGACTCGATTGCAATATATTTTAATGACATTTGTGTGAAATATAAATATTTAGATTAATAACACATGATTTAAAAAAACACAGGACTTATTATATTTTTATTATGTATAGTTGTAAACTATTTATTGAATATAAAGTAGAATAATGGAATGAAAAATATTTACCATGCATGGTTGCATGTGGTGGATGGGTCTTTTTCCATGCATGGTTGCATATTGAGGTGGACTTTACACCATTCATAATTTTATGGTGATGTAGGATGCTTGCACTTTACCCCATTCATAATTTTATGGTCATGTAGCATGCTCATGTTGAGATAAATAAGTTAGTGGGGATCACTCTCTTAGGTATATAGAATTTGGGAGCTGCACAAATTCTGTCATGATTTTATGACAAGCTGACTAACCATTTTTAGTTAAAACCCATTTAATTCAGTTGGGCTACCCCATGAGAGATGGATAACTTGCTAGTGCCGAGCACAACATACTTGGCAATGCCGATCAGTTGTCCCATCCCAGAGGCCAGCCTAACCCTTATATAACAACCTAGCTGGCCCGACTAGCCCTACCCTAACCTAGTGCACCTCCTCCTTTCTCTCCCGATCGTGCGCTAGCGCCTTTATCCGGCCAGCGAGCCCCCGCCACCGCCGGCCGACCTTTGCCACTCCCTTCCCCTTTCTTCCCCATCGCAACCCGACCTTGCCCCTTCATGCCTCAGCCCCCCGGGCCACCATGGCCACTGCCCACCATCACCATCGCTGTTGTACATCCGCTGGCTGACATCTGCCCCACGCCGTGCACGTACGTTGTCGGGCTCCTTCAAAACCATTGTCGCCTCATACCGCCTGGCCAACCGACTGCTCTTGCAGCAATAGCGTTGCCTTCCTCCGCCGCCAACATGAATGATTGTTGTTTACGTTGTTTTTCTTATTGTTGTTGCATTATTATTATTTTAGATGTTTACTTTGCCATAGTATGGATCACATTTGGTGGAAAGGCTTTAGCTTAGAAGTGGTCATAGTTTGGGAATATAATTTTGAGCTAGTAAGTTCAGAGTTGAAGATGACCAGTAAGATAACAAAGTAAATCCTAGTAGTAATAAAACTGGAAGTATTGGAGGAATAACTTTAGACTAAGTGATCACCCTTTTGGAAACGACTTTAGTCTAGTAGTGATCACCTTAAGTGTTGGAAATATGCCCTAGAGGCAATAATAAAATGGTTATTATTGTATTTCCTTGTTCATGATAATTGTCTATTGTTCATGCTATAATTGTATTAACTGGAAACCGTAATACATGTGTGAATACATAGACCACAACATGTCCCTAGTAAGCCTCTAGTTGACTAGCTCGTTGATCAATAGATGGTTATGGTTTCCTGACCATGGACATTGGATGTCATTGATAACGGGATCACATCATTAGGAGAATGATGTGATGGACAAGACCCAATCCTAAGCATAGCACAAGATCGTGTAGTTCGTTTGCTAAGAGCTTTTCTAATGTCAAGTATCGTTTCCTTAGACCATGAGATTGTGCAACTCCCGGATACCGTAGGAATGCTTTGGGTGTACCAAACGTCACAACGTAACTGGGTGACTATAAAGGTACATTACAGGTATCTCCGAAAGTGTCTGTTGAGTTGGCACGAATTGAGATTGGGATTTGCCACTTCGTATGACGGAGAGGTATCTCTGGGCCCACTCGGTAATGCATCATCATAATGAGCTCAATGTGACCAAGTGGTTGGTCACGGGATCATGCATTACGGTACGAGTAAAGTGACTTGTCGGTAACGAGATTGAACGAGGTATTGGGATACCGACGATCAAATCTCGGGCAAGTAACATACCGATAGACAAAGGGAATTGTATACGGGATTGATTGAATCCTCGACATCGTGGTTCATCCGATGAGATCATCGAGGAGCATGTGGGAGCCAACATGGGTATCCAGATCCCGCAGTTGGTTATTGACCGGAGAGTCGTCTCGGTCATGTCTGCGTGTCTCCCGAACCCGTAGGGTCTACACACTTAAGGTTCAGTGACGCTAGGGTTGTAGAGATATTAGTATGCGGTTACCCGAAAGTTGTTCGGAGTCCCGAATGAGATCCCCGACATCACGAGGAGTTCCGAAATGGTCCGGAGGTAAAGATTTGTATATAGGAAGTCCAGCTTCGGCCACCGGGAAAGTTTCTGGGGTAACCGGTATTGTACCGGGACCACCGGAAGGGTCCCGGGGGTCCACCGGGTGGGGCCACCTATCCCGGAGGGCCCCATGGGCTGAAGTGGGAAGGGAACCAGCCCCTGGTGGGCTGGTGCGCCCCCCATGGGCCTCCCCCTGCGCATAGGGTTGGAAACCCTGGGGGTGGGGGGCGCCCCACCTGACTTGGGGGGCAAGTCCCCCCTTTGGCCGCCGCCCCCCCTTGAGATTAGATCTCTAGGGGCCGGCGCCCCCCAGGGCCCCTATATAAGGGGGGGGGGGCTGCACACCCAAGCCCCTGGCGCCTCCCTCTTCCCCCCGTAACACCTCTCCCTCTCGCTGAGCTTGGCGAAGCCCTGCCGAGATCCCCGTTGCTTCCACCACCACGCCGTCGTGCTACTGGATCTCCATCAACCTCTCCTCCCCCCTTGCTGGATCAAGAAGGAGGAGACGTCTCTCCCAACCGTACGTGTGTTGAACGCGGAGGTGCCGTCCGTTCAGCGCTAGGATCATTGGTAATTTGGATCACGACGAGTACGACTCCATCAACCCCGTTCTCTTGAACGGTTCCGCTCGCGATCTACAAGGGTATGTAGATGCACTCCTCTCTCTCGTTGCTAGATGACTCCATAGATTGATCTTGGTGATGCGTAGAAAATTTTAAATTTCTGCTACGTTCCCCAACATTAAGTTGGTAATCAGAGCATAGAATGATCACATCGGTGGATAGACTTTAGTCTAGTAGTAATCACGTTTGGGATAGACTTTAAGCTTATCACAGTTGAGACAGTTATTTACTAGTTAAGTTGTATAGTCGTAGTACTGTTTTTACTTCAGCAGTTAAACCTGATAGTAGTTCGTGTCAAGTTGTTGTGGATGATTATTGGTATTGGAGCAATTTCATGCTTGAGTAATTGGAGTGTTGCTTGGGTGGCTTTATGAGGTTTTGGTTTGCGAGTTCATTCAATGTACTCATGGCTTTTAACGTGGCCAGGTATGAAGATGTTTCCCACAAGTAAGGAAAGGGAGTTGACGCAACACTAGAAGAGTAACCCAGTCAGATCTCTGTGGAGTGCAGCCGTGCTAGGACCTTGCTACCATATATAGAGTTTCCGCTGCACTTATATATATGAAATAGTCACTACGACTAATCTGACTGTTCCGACCTCAACATATGCATTGTTGAGACGTGGAGCCTTATAAGTCACTGTTGTAAAGTTGTGTAGATCAATAAAGCACTCTTTTATTGAATAGTTTGTACACTGTTACCCGTGAATTGTAAAAACACGCGCCAGATTGATTTTCTGGGCTGGCATGTGCGGCCGTCCATCTGAATACAGTGGTAATTCACTGTACTCAAACGGGTTGCCACAGGGCTATCGTGCCATGGTCGTGCACACGGCGGTTTCAAAAACAAATTACACTTCCAATCCAGTTTTGCATCTTGTACTCCCTAAGCT
This sequence comes from Aegilops tauschii subsp. strangulata, assembly GCF_002575655.3. NCBI lineage: Eukaryota > Viridiplantae > Streptophyta > Magnoliopsida > Poales > Poaceae > Aegilops > Aegilops tauschii. The sequence goes on from NC_053036.3 coordinate 332,807,916, forward strand.
TGCAAAAACGTCTTATATTGTAGGGCAGAGAAGTATCTTGCAAGACTTTAAATTCAAGTTTAACCCATTTTATGCACAACTCGAAAAACAAAAGGGGAATTCAATACTTAATTCAAATTGGGCCATGGATTTTCGGAAGTCCTATTCTGATCACGAGAAATACTTAATTCAAATGCTCCCTGATGAAAAGTAAAATAAAAAATAGTAAAAAAAAAGTTGACTTTTTTGTAATCTTTGACAAATGTTTTGTATGCTTGTCAAATTTCAGCATGAAATGACATTCGTGGAAGGGTGGCAAAAAAAAACAGAACTCTGAAATGTTTTTGAAACTAAGCATTTTTGGAACATTGATTTTGTTTTTTGCCACGAATGACAATTCGTGATGAAATTTTGCAACCATGCTCAAAATTTACCACAAAAAGATTCAGAATTTGTTTACTATTTATTTTTACAATTTTACTGCTCATCAGGAAGCATTTGAGCTCGTGAGCAAATACTCCACGTCCCAAGGATTTGCCTTAATATACATATCCATGTCAATATTAGATTTGTCTATATTTTTGCTTCTTAACCTTTTCTTCAAATTTGAATTGTACAGTATGATAGATATATGGGTAAATGTCACAAATTTGGAGTAGTACAAAAATCACTTGTTTTGAACACCCCATGCGTGTGGGAGTACCACTGGATAGGAGTGCCGGTCGCGCGACGCATGTGGCACACGCGGCCGCCGCGAGCGTACACCAAGGCAGAGTGAGGGAATAGCGCGAATTCGCAAACGCGACGCAACACGCAGCTGCCGATCAGTCGACTCGACTCGACTCGTCACTGCCCTCTGCTCGCCCATACGGCACTGCCACCGCGCCATTAACTGCGCGCATTCAAGCCACCCCGCTGCGCTCCAACTAACGTCCGCAGCTCTACGCCTTAAATGCGCGCCTCCCCTCGTCCCGATCCCCTTTCCTTCAAGCAAGCAAGCAAGCAGAGGAGAGGGACCGGGACCGGGAGTGAGAGGAAGTTGAGCTCTTGGCCCCTGACTGCTGGTTGAGATGTCGAAGATGGCGGACGAGAAGGTGATCTCGGCGCCGGCGACCGGCGGAGGGGAGGACGGGCTGATCGCAGGGGACCTGTCAGCCGCGGAGGCGCGGGTCCGTCCGTTGGAGACGCTGCTGCGCGCCGCGCCTCTGGGGCTCTGCGTCGCCGCCATGGCCGTCATGCTCCGCGACACGCAGACCAACGAGTACGGCACCGTCTCCTACTCCGACCTCGGCGGATTCAAGTACGTTGTTCCCTCGCATCTTGACTCCCCCGCCCCTGGAGTTCATTAGCTCCTTAATTTCCCCTCTTTGCCGTGCTCCCTCACCAATTCATGTCCCTGTGTCTTTTGGCACAAAATCAAAGGTACCTGGTTTATGCCAACGGGCTGTGCGCGGCCTACTCCCTGGTCTCCGCGTTCTACACTGCCGTGCCGCGGCCGGCGACGCTGTCCCGCTCCTGGATCGTCTTCCTCCTAGACCAGGTTATTCACTGGTTCCTCTCCTCTGCCTTCACACCTATGATTAGAACAATATTTTGCAGCTTAGTTATGATGATTATGAGCCTTTTTATGTAGCGCAGCTAAAATTCAGTCAATTTTCCGATTTCGTTACTACTCCATGCGTGTACTAAATCCATGAGTATGCAGTTTGGAGAGCAGAGGATATATATCAGTAGGTTTTATGACTAGAATTATTTGTAAGACTTTTGATTTGTTCCAGCTAACTAATTCCATGCGTGTACAAAATCCATGAGTATACAGTTTGGAGAGCAGAGGATATATATCAGTAGGTTTTATGACTAGAATTATTTGTAAGACTTTTGATTTATTCCAGCTAACTAACCGCTTTAGAAAACCTGCTGGAGGAGTCATCCACTAATTTTCATATAAAGATCATACCCCGTAATAAGATACTCCTAGTTAGAGTGAGTGTTTATACAGCAGAGAAATTAGACCGTAATAGAAACAGAAATGTTTGCCCCGGACATAATTTTACCTGTCAGTATTGGTATTGATTTGTCCACCCTCAATTCAAACGACTTCGACCACCAGATCCTAGCTTTCCTGTACTGTAGAACTTGCACAGCACAGTGACGGGAAACAGTTGGCCATTTATTCATGCTAATTAACCCGCAATATGCGTGGATGGATGCAGGTGTTCACGTACCTGATCCTGGCGGCCGGCGCGGCGTCGGCAGAGCTGCTCTACCTGGCGTACAACGGCGACAAGGAGGTGACGTGGAGCGAGGCGTGCGGCGTGTTCGGCGGCTTCTGCAGGCAGGCCCGGACGTCGGTGGCCATCACCTTCGGCTCCGTCGTGTGCTACATCCTCCTCTCCCTCATCTCGTCCTACCGCCTCTTCAGCGCCTACGACGCACCCATGCCCTCGCTCGGCAACAAGGGCGTCGAGATCGCTGCCTTCCCGCGCTGAGCCGAGAGGATCCCTAGCTGCTGTGGCTTGGCTACTCGATGACGGGTCAAAACTCAAAACACGTACGTACGTAGTAGTATCGCTGTGTGTGTAGGCGAACGAAATAATCTGCAAGGGCTCATAGTTAATTTCAAGCTACATATAGTGCATCTGCCTCTCTTCTTTTTACTTGATTCTATATACACTGTACTAGCTTTGAATCTTCTGCTGTGAGGCTGTGGTGGATTCATTGATGCGTTCCAAAAATGAGAACCTAGTTCCGTTGCAGGCACCCAGGTGATCTATGTAACTACGATGAGCTTCCTCATTTAAGGAGTTCAGTTGCTTGTAAGGTGCTTGAAGCAAAGCAAAATCAATACCCTTTCCGTTCACAAATACGTATAAGATATAAGATGTTCTAACCTTTTTATCCGTGTGTTTGTTCACTCAACTCATTTTTCGTATATAGTCTATATCCTGAACATCTTATTTGTCAAAGGAGGGAGTATTTCACAAAATAAAGACGGAACTGAGTGTATAAAATCTTTTGTGGAACCTGCATACGCCAGATGACAAGGCCGCGTCGAGGAGTTAAATGCACAAAACGAGTAAATAGCAAAAAGCTACCACATTACAGACGGATATGTCCATTCCTGAGGATTTCCTAGCAAAAAACTACCACATTACAGGCCCGGCGAATATGTCCATTCAGGCGTTCTTCCTGAGGATTTCCTAGTGCTCTGCCGGGATGGTGCGGTCCGCGATCGGATGGTGCGTGAGGGATTTCCTAGCAAAAAACTACCACATTACTGGCCCGATGAATATGTCCATTCAGGCGTTCTTCCCTGAGGATTTCCTAGTGCTCTGCCAGGATGGTGTTGGAAATATGAGCAAATTACTACGAGATTTAATCCGAATAAACAGAAGATAAATCATGACTACAGCAGCAGAGATTAAACTAATCATGTGAATTGCATGTGAACTAGCATAGCAGATGAACAGACCACATCTAGGGCACATACTAGAAACATGAATTCTACCACGATCTCGAACAGGAAGGATAGAATCACATACGGTGCAGCGGGAGCAGCACCGCCGGCGTTGACGTTGTCGCCCATGTCGTCGAGGATGAGGTTGCCGAGGTCGGGGAAGAAGTCGTCGTTCGCGAAGTCGTCGCTGCCAGCAGTCGCGCGAGTGCGCTCCCCAAAAACCTGATCGCCCCTCTCCCGTACAGGATCACGAGAGGCGGGGTTCCGGAGGCCTGCTGTCCCTTCTGCCGGTGCACGCCGAAAGGTGGGATGGAGAAGACTTGCTTGGCGGCGCAATGATCTGGAACGGTGATGAGAAACCATACGAAGCGGCGACGGCTAGGGTAGACGTCTGCCTGACTATATAGTGCGGGCCGGGCAGGTCGTGGGAGTAAACCCCACGTCCGAGTCGTCACGATCCAAAAGAATCGGAAACAGTTCAGTAATTAACGCGTCCGTTAATTATTAATTAATGACTCATTAATTTTTCCCGAGCAGCAAAAATGTAGACAACGTGCATAGCTCTGTCCTCGGCTCAATCCCGCAACCCGCGTCGTGACGAGGCGTGGCATGGCGTGGCGTGGCGTGGCGAGGCGAGCGAGGAGGATGAGCGCTCGTGTAGGTCTCTTCTTGTCATGCTCATACAAGTGGTAGAAGAGCTCACCTTATAAAAAGGTGCAACTCTCTCTCAACTTATGAGGTGGGACTAAACTTTAGCCTCACTCACTCCACTCACATGTGTGCATGAATGGGCCAAGAGAATTTCAGAATTTTAGTTGGGCTTTGGGCCAAAGGCCTACTAGCAAAATTCCAACAATCCCCCACAAAGTCTCATTGGCACATCTCATCATTTAGTTCCAAAACATTGTTTATATACCGGTTCTTAGTGGAGACTGTGAAGTTGAACTTCCACTTAAAGATTTATGCTACACTAGATCACAACTTGAATATTGGACTATGCCTTGAACTATAAGTTTTCTGTGAGACTAGTTTCACACAAATTCTTGACCGATACTGGGCTGCCGCAGGGCTTCCCCGCGGGTGGAGCATATACGTCGTACTCCAGGGCCTTTTCATGAATTTATTAGAGAACACCCAATTCTCACAGACTGCGACGTTAACAGCCAAATTCTTATAGGTGTGTTCCTCAGAAGATGTTCTGCAGGACAACATCTCTGCTTACCCGAATAAGCCACTAGGAACACATTAAGATAAGTATCAACCCGCCATGCAGATCAGGAGAGTATTGAATCTTCACGGAGTGGGATAGTTAATATAGGGATACTCTCCTCCCAGCTGACCAACAGCTTGTCTCCCACTTCTACTTCACGGGATCTCCGATCACATAGAGTGGGTTATCACTATGGACAACTCATGCGGTGGGTCTCAAACCCATCTCCATCGATGCATTATCTATCACATTACGTGATAGACCCTTTGTGAAGGGATCTGCCAAGTTTTTCGACGTTTGGATATAATCCAACGTAATAACTCCGGAGTTCCTCAATTTTCTGACAGATTTTAGTCTCCTCTTCACATGTCTTGAGGACTTCATATTGTCCTTCGAACTGTTTATCTTGACGATCACAGTTTGATTATCACAGTTCATCAGGATAGGGGGTATTGGTTTTTCAACCATAGGTAAGTCCATCAAGAGTTCACGAAGCCACTCTGCTTCAACAGTGGCAGTGTCCAATGCTGTGAGTTCTGCTTCCATAGTTGACCTCGTTAAGATGGTCTGCTTGCAAGACTTCCAGAAAATAGCGCCACCACCAAGTGTAAAAACATAACCACTTGTGGCCTTTATCTCATCAGCATCAGAAAATCCAGTTTGAGTCACTGTAACCCTCCAATACCCTTGGATACCCGGTGTAGTGAATCCCATAGCTCGCGGTGCCTTTCAAATAGCGCATAACTCTCTCAAGCGCATGCCAATGATCATCTCCCGGTTTTGACACAAACCGACTCAGCTTGCTCACAGCAAAAGAGATGTCAGGCCTCGTGGCACTCGCCAAATACATAAGCGAGCCAATAATCTGAGAATACCTCAGTTGATCTCTAGCAATCCGTTGATTGTTTTGAAGCAACACACTAGCATCATATGGAGTTGGAGAAGGTGTGCAGTCGCTATACCCAAAACGACTCAAGACCTTTTCCACATAGTGAGACTGAAGCAGTGTGATTCCACCATTCTCATCTCTCAACAGCTTGATGTTTAAGATAACATCAGCTACTCCTAGATCCTTCATCTCAAAACAGCGAGATAAGAAATCCTTAACCACCTTGATTAAATCAAGTTTGGTTCCAAAGATCAATATGTCGTTGACATACAGACAAAGAATAACTCCTTCGCCCCCACCATAGCGATAGCACACACACTTGTCACCATTGTTTACTACAAAGCCGGCAGCAGTTAATGTTCTTTCGAACTTCTCATGCCACTCCTTAGGAGCTTGTTTAAGGCCATATAAAGACTTTAATAACTTGCACACCTTTCCTTCCTGACCAGGTACTACAAAACCATCTGGCTGATCCATGTAAATTTCCTCCTTCAATTCTCCATTGAGGAAAGCCGTCTTAACGTCCATTTGATGAACGAGAAGACCATGTGAGGCAGCTAGTGATAGTAGCACCGGAATTGTGGTCAGTCTAGCCACGGGTGAGTAAGTATCAAAGAAGTCTTCACCTTCTTTCTGGGTATAACCCTTGGCCACAAGCCGTGCCTTGTACTTTTCAATCGTACCATCAGGTCTAAGCTTCTTCTTGAACACCCACTTACATCCTACAGGTTTGCACCCATAAGGACGGTCAGTGATCTCCCAGGTACCGTTAGCTAAGATGGAATCCATCTCGCTACGAACAGCTTCCTTCCAGTAGTCAGCATCAGGAGATGCATAGGCTTCTGAAATAGTCCTGGGTGTGTCATCCACAAGGTACACAATGAAATCATCACCAAAAGACTTTGCAGTCCTCTGTCTCTTACTCCTCACAGGAGTTCCATTGTCACCCTCAACAGGATTCTCAACGTGTTCCATCGCAATGGTGGGTTCAGGAATTACAGCGAGTTCCTCACTAGATGGAGTAGGTATCTCCTGATTTGATGAACTCGACATATCCTTCATAGGAAATATGTCCTCAAAGAAAGTTGCATCATTCGACTCCATAATCGTACCAACATGCATGTCGGATACGTCAGATTTTATTATCAAAAATCTATAGCCGATGCTATGAAAAGCATAGCCCAGAAGAACACAATCCATGGTTTTTGGTCCAAGCTTGCGCTTCTTGGAAATTGGTATATTGACCTTCGCCAAACAACTCCAAGTACGTAGGTAAGAGAGTTTCAATATTTTCCTTTCCCATTCCTCAAATGGAGTCATGGTCTTATGCTTTGTGGGAACTCGGTTTAGGACATGACACGCAGTCATTAGCGTCCCCCCACCATTCCTTGGAAAGACCCGATGTGTCTAACATGGTGTTAACCATATCAGTTTGTAACGCCCACGATGCGGCTATATCTCCCACGTGTCGAGGCACGACTTAGAGGCATAACCGCACTGTGGTTTTGTCGCAAGAAGGGTCATCTTCACACAATCCCATGTAATGAACAAGAATGGGATAACGAGAGTTGGCTTACAATCGCCACTTCACACAATACATAAATATAATTCATACATCATCCAAATCCACACATAGACCGACTACGGTCAAAACCAAATGAAAATAAGATAACCCCAAATGCTAGATCCCCGATCGTCCCAACTGGGCTCCACTACTGATCATCAGGAAAAGAAACATAGTAACGACCACGTTCCTCATCGAACTCCCACTTGAGCTCGGTTGCGTCATCTGCACTGGCATCGTCGGCACCTGCAACTGTTTTGGTAGAATCTGTGAGTCACGAGGACTCAGCAATCTCACACCCGCGAGATCAAGACTATTTAAGCTTATAGGAAAGGATGGTGTAAAAAAGTGGAACTGCAGCAGGCACTAAGCATATATGGTGGCTAACATACGCAAGTGAGAGCGAGAAGAGAAGCAACGCAACGGTCGCGAAGCTAAAAATGATCAAGAAGTGATCCTGAAACTACTTACGTTCATGCATAACTCAAACCGTGTTCACTTCCCGGACTCCGCCGAGAAGAGACCATCACGGCTACACACACGGTTGATGTATTTTAATTAAGTCAAGTGTCAAGTTCTCTACAACCGGACATTAACAAATTCTCATCTGCCTCATAACCGCGGGCACGGTTTTCGAAAGATAATACCCTGCAGGGGTGTACCAACTTAGCCCATTATAAGCTCTCACGGTCAACGAAGGATAAACCTTCTCCCAGGAAGACCCGATCAGTCTCGGAATCCCGGTTTACAAGACATTTCGACAATGGTAAAACAAGACCAGCAAAGCCGCCCGAATGTGCCGACAAATCCCGATAGGAGTTGCACATATCTCGTTCTCAGGGCACACCGGATGAGATATCCTACGAGTAAAACCAGACCTCGAGTTTCCACGAGGGGGCCCCGCAGTCTACTCAGTTCGGACCAACGCTCGAAGGAGCACTGGCCCGGGGGGGGTTAAAATAAGATGACCCTCGGGCTCGCGAAAACCCAAGGGAAAAGGCTTAGGTGGCAAATGGTAAAACCAAGGTTGGGCCTTGCTGGAGGAGTTTTATTCAAGGCGAGCTGTCAAGGGGGTCCCATAAATCACCCAACCGCGTAAGGAACGCAAACTCAAGGAACATAATACCGGTATGACGGAAACTAGGGCGGCAAGAGTGGAACAAAACACCAGGCATAAGGCCGAGCCTTCCACCCTTTACCAAATATATAGATGCATTAATTAAATAAGAGATATTGTGATATTCCAAAATATCCATGTTCCAACATGGAACCAACTTCAACTTCACCTGCAACTAACAACGCTATAAGAAGGGCTGAGCAAAAGCGGTAACTTAGCCAAACAACGGTTTGCTCGGAAAGGATGGTTAGAGGCTTGACATGTCAATATGGGAGGCATGATATAGCAAGTGGTAGGTAGCGCAACATGGCAATAGAACGAACAACTAGCAAAGCAAAGATAGAAGTGATTTCGAGGGTATGGTCATCTTGCCTGCAAGGTTCTCAGAGTTGTCGAAAGCTTGATCCTCGTAAGCGTACTCAACAAGTTCCTCGTTCACGAACTCGTGTCCCGGCTCTACCCAAAACAAGAACACAAGCAACGAAACCACAATCAATCACGGGAAATGCACAAGCAACATGATGCAAAGCATGAATGACATGCAAGATGTGATATGCGATGCATATGCGTGCTCCGGAAGAAAAATGATGAACAAGGCAGTAACTTGGCAAACCAAGCATGCCACTAGAAAGATGAGATGATTTCGGTTGAAATCGATATAAAGATCACCGAAACGGATGCACGGTTTGCAAATGGCAAGCAAAACAAGAATGACACGAATCTGCGATTAACAGCATGATAGCACTTAAAATACATCAAGTAACTATGCTACAACACTACAACATAGCAACAAAATATATGGCAGTAATCTACAGGGGATGCTTGACAAAAGATGAACACTGAGCTACGGCTAGATCACACCACAGCAGGTTCAAACAGGCATGGCAAAAGTGCAAAAGATATCAGGTTCACAGACTTGGTGAAATTACTGGACATGGCTGAAACAGCATCAGGTAGCAATGTTCAGAGCACAAAATCAACATACTACAGGAACTTAACATAGCAAAACAAGGCATGGAATGCATCTACTAAATGCATAGAACAAAAGTCCCTTACTGACCATGAGCCAAAAAGGGACAGAAATATGATGGCACCCATGTAAACATAGCAAGTTTCGTTAACAGGTTTCAGACTTAGCAGAAAACAGAGGATGACAGAAACAGACATTATGAGGGCATCTTTGTGAGCTTGATGCACTCACCACAAAGCAATTCATGACAAAACAAGCATACCTACAGCAAGATGGCATGTTTATGAAGCTATCCATGGCAAGAGCAAATACATAGCATGAAAGGAACAACTACAACAAGCTTGGCAAAATTGAATAACACGTAAACAATCTGCCAGAAATATTTTATATCAAAAGTAGAGCAATATTGAGTCATTCTATGGCACTCCATAATTGCAAACAAGGGCATGGATGGATCAACTACAACAATATCTACAAAACATCCTTACAGAACATCACCAAAATAAGCATGGATCTCTCTGTAGACACATGGATACATAGCAACAAAATAACAGCAGTCACAGACTTGGTAAAACTACTAAATCTCTGAAATCAGAAACATCACGAAGCCTAGTTTGCATGCTTGTGCTAGTCACCACAGAGATCACAAAAATACATGGCATACAACTCTGTAAAGATGATATGGCATACATCAAAACACATGTAGAGCTCATGCCCATAAGATGCACACATTAAATGCAACAAAAATAAAAATTCCTCAAGTTCTGATAAGTAACAGCAGATAACAACAACTAGCACTCTTGCACCAGAGATTTGGGCATCAAGATGGACTCAAATGAACATGGTGCGATGGAACAAAATTAAGAGCATCTCGAGACGAACATTTCAATATATTACACGCACGAAACGGAGCTATATGCAGAGAGTTATGATGCGATGAACAGGAGCATCTATTGCAAAAGTACTGGGACTTGGAGGATTTTGAGAGAGGGGAGAGAGTCAACCGTCGGCGTTGACCCGATCTGGATCGGCTCGGGCTGCTCAAGCTCGGGCCGAAGCTCGCCGGAGCAGTGGCGGGAGGAGGGCGCCGGCGAGGCGCCGGAGAGGAGGAGGGAGACGCCGGCGAGGGGCGGCACCGGCGACGAGGGCGGCGGAGGCGACGGGTGGCCGCGGGGAGGAGGCGCGCGCGCGGGGAGGAGGGCGGCGGCGTCGGAGGAAGACGGCGGCGCGCGCGGCCGAGGCGGCGGGGCGCGGAGGAGGAGACGGGCCGGCGGGGCGCACGACCGGGCCACGGGGGCCGGCTGCAGGCTCGCCGGGCCGCGGGCGTACGGGCGGCGGGGCGCTGACGTGGCGGCGTCCCGTTGGCTGCGGCGGCGGCGGGGTTTTCGTCCGGCGGCGGTGGACACGTCCGGTGGCGGCGGGCGAATTTGCTAGGGTTTGCACCGCGAATATTTCAGAGGGGGAGGTGTATATATATAGGCATAGGGAGCTAGGAGACTCCAAACGGAGTGCGGTTTTCGCCCACACGATCGTGATCGAACGACCTAGAGCATGGAAGTGACTTAGAGGGGTTTTGGGCTATTTGGAGGGGTTTTTTGCTGCAACACACAAAAGGACTTTGCGGTTACCCGGTTAACCGTTGGAGTACCAAACGACCTCCAAATGGCACGAAACTTGACAGGTGGTCTACCGGTGGTATACCAAGGCCACTTGGCAAGCCTCGGTCCATTCCAAGGATGTTCAACACCCACTCACGAAACGAAACAAGAGGGGTGCGCCGGAGGAGGTGGGAGTGCCGGATTGCAAAACGGACAACGGGGAAAATGCTCGGATGCAAGAGACGAACACGTATGCAAATGCAATGCACATGATGACATGATATGAGATGCATGACATGAACAAAATGCAAAACGACAAACAAAACCCGACCACGAAGGGAATATCATAACACATAGCCGAAAATGGCAAGAGTTGGAGTTACAAATATGGAAAGTTACATCCGGGGTGTTACACAGTTAGAGTTCCACTACTAGGAAAAGGCCTACTAGTGGCGCACCAGTTTTGCCTACTAATGGCGCACTACTGGTGTGCCACTAGTACCACGCCACTAGTATTAAATACTAATGGCGCACCACTGGTGCGCCATTAGTATCTGGTATACTAATGGCGCATCACGCCGTGCACCATTAGTATAGACGAACATGCGCCATTAGTGTGCCTCCCAGGGGGCGATATTTACACATGTGCTTTGCCATACTAATGGCGCACTGTGGGGTGATGCGCCATTAGTATCCTTTGGCATACTAATGGCGCACGTTGGGGTGATGCGCCATTAGTATGAATATTAGGGATTACTTTTTTCTTTTCTGATATTTGCACAGGTTACAAAATATATTATTGGACAGAATATAGACAGCACCACACAATAACAGCAGATTCATCGAATACAATAGAAGATTAGTCTCCGAATACAATTCATCATATTAGTCTCTGAATTCAAAAGACCGAACAAAGATAGAACATTACAAGTCTCGAGACCGCGAGTAGCGTGTTTGTCTTCACATTACAAGTCGATATCGATCATCTAAACTACCATCACATAGAAGAGAGCTGCGGTCATCACGATGAGCATCATCGTGATGAAACTGGTCTTCATCCGGTTCCTCCAACGCTCCCTCCTCTCTCCCGCTAGATAGCATGCGTATCTAGATTCCGCCTCCGCCCTAGTGGTGTACCCTTTGTAACTGTTACCGCTGAAACGGTGAACCTGTCTCCGACACTCCTCCCAGTCGTCGTAGACTCCGGGAACCTTACCCTTGTACACGACATACGACGGCATCTCTATGCACTAGCCAAACAACAGACAATACATAAGCAATATATAAGTATGCAACAAAAGGATCGGAAGAGAAAAGCACGACATTAATAGCACGATTCATGGTCCTACTAATAAATAGCATCGATTACATCTAAGTTGAACGACTGTCCAAACCAAAGAGACATACAAGTTCACTAAAGTTTAATTACAACATGAGCTAATCGATGTATCAGAACTACACATAGCATCACTACTTTCGACTTGACTCATGGGACTGGAGCGTGGATGAAGCCGCCGTCTTTCGTGATGGTCATGAAGTCACGGGCGTTGTCAGCCTGCATTTGTAGCGTTGTGTCTATCTCATTGTTGGACGGTTGATATTTGAGGTAGAACTGCCCCGAGGTACGAAGGACATCTTGATGGATGATTTCTGCAAACTCCGACTGGATGCGAAAGAATTCTTGTCGGATGTCCGCGTCCTGGATTGCCGCCAAGCTTGCGGCCCAATCTTTGAAATTATTTGGTAGGAGAAGGTGATTATGGTCCTGTATGATCGCCCGCATGTGATGGAGGGCGTAGTAGGCATCCTTCTGACCGCCAGGCGGCTGCTTGACGCAGGGGAACGTCATATTGTGGGTGAACACGTGCCTGCCGTACCTACGAACTGGCCTCTTAAAGGTGCCTCCAGATGCGGCGTAGCCGGGGAGAGCATCATCAAGAACTTTCTTGATATTTGTGTAGTCTATCTTGGAGTCACGGTCCGGGTCGAAATACGTGGCCATGGAATATTTCGGGCTTAAGAGGATGAGTGTGCAATGTGTGTCACTGCACAGAACACTGAATGTTAGAAAAAAAAGAACGATCAAAATCTAAGAAATCATATGTTACGGGGCGGTTAGGGGATGACTTACTCGGGAAAGTAAGGCACGAGGAAGTTATCCTTATCTGGGTTTGCCAGAATGACGCCTTCGAGGTGTGAACTCGCGACTTGCCGGTCCCCAGCGCTGCCCAAGATCTTGGCACGCATGTAGAAGTGGTCGACTATCACAATGTCCGGGGTCTTGTCTCTAATGATCCGCATCTCCATACTCAGCGAAAACAGCCGAACGAAGGTGTAGTGCAGCGGATGAAGGTTAAACATAGCAAAGATGTCATCAAACCGCAGGACGATCGTACCCCCGACGGCGCTATCCACAAAGCCCTTGCCCTTTGGCACCTTGGCCACGAAAACCGGGTATGCCACATCATTCTCTCTGAGACGCCGCTTCTCCAAAGAAAGAACACTGTCATGCAGACTCCGCATAACACCGGTTGAAGCATTGAGCATATTTTTCGGTAGCATCGCCCTACCCGCCACATGCACCCTCCTCGAGATATCCTTAGGTGAAGGTGGCCCGTCCTGAGCACGGATCGTACTCGGTGCCGGCTGGCTCGCACCGGCGCCCTTGTTAGTCTTTCGTTTCCGTCCCTTCTTCTTGACCAGCTGTAATGGGATCGAGTTCTGCTCACAGACCGCCTTCTTGAGCGTGTTGGGGCTGATAATATTTCGCACCTCAGCTATCTGAGGCTCGGTGAAGGCGGTAGCTGGAGGCGTCTCCTGAGAACTGAACGCCAGACGACGCCTGTTGCAATTGGGTTTCTCCACCGTACCAGCTATATCGCAGTCGTCTTTTTCAGGGTTGGGTTCTTGAGAAGGAGGCCCGCAGAACTCGTCACCGTACCCATGTTCGGCAAAGTACTTATCGACGTTGGTAAATGTACCGTCGTCGTCCGGATCCTGTGCCATATGCATGTCCGGATCCTGTGCCACAGGGATGTCCGGCATGTCCGATAGCGTTGCGGCGTTCTTGCCATGGCTTGGCGCTGGCACGACTGGCGGTCTTGTCTGTGGGGTGGTGTCCCCCGCCCCCAAACGAATCTGGCTCTTTGGCCAAAGCAGGGGCCAGCTTACGCAGGCGCTGAGGGTCATCACATCATCTTCGTCGGCCCCACCGGGACGAATCGGAGGTAACAACTCGTCGTAGCCTGGCAGCACCCGAACCAGTTCAACCCTATACAAGGTGGGTGGCATCGGATTACCGTGGAACACACGGTTGCCCGGTTGAACGATTCTGCCCTTGGCGACATCGACCAACTCGCCGCCCACGAAGTGCAGGAGAGTGCAAGGAACGTTGGCGGCACCCTGCGAAAACATGTAGGGCGTCAGGGATGCCCAGTCAAAGGCAAGGAGATGAAGTCATCGGCCGAGAGGCTTAGTTACCGTGATGCCGTCGAGCTCGGCTAATGCCGAGGCACCGCCAACGGCGGGCGTGCAACTGACGGAGGGGCCGCTTGCTGGCGAGGTGCCGGCCGGTGTACACCCGGGTGCATTAAGCTCCAATGCCCGTGCCGGCGCCGGAGACACGAATACCGCCTCCGCCGGAGACACCAATGGCGCCGCCTGCGCGTTGTGCGAGTTGCTGGCCGTGAAGCTGGGAACCGGGGGAGGCCCCTGTTGGCCGCCCGCAATCCACGTCGTCAGCCCCTGAATCAAGGTAGGCACCATGGCGGTGAGCGTCGTTCCCAGTTGTTGTTGCACTTGCTCTTGGACAATCTCCGGAATCCGCACCACTTGTGCCATGAGTTCTTGAACCTCGCGTGACTGGCTTTCCGAGCTGGTCTTTTTCTCCTTTCGCCCACCAGCGGTATAGTATGACGACCATTTTCTGGACAAGCCTTTGTCGGCCACACGACCAGCTGACGACGGCTTACTGAGCTTATCCTTGTTTTTCATTACGTTCAACGCCCTATTTAAAGGGGTGTCGAAAGGGGAGCTCTGAGACAACCCCGCGCTACTTCTTTCAGCCTCCCGCGGAAGGAATGTGAACCATTTAGAAATTTGGCTTCATTAATTAGAATGCAACCATATGGAGCTAATTACGCGGGGGTGTATTCCTTACCAGAACAAGCTCAAGCGCCCTGGTCTTCGGATCCGTGGTAAGCTCCTTTGTTACCGGTTCCTCCTTGTACCGGGCCCTGACAAAGTTCCTGGTCTGCTTGTCACGGTATTTCTCGAAGCGGGGCGGTAGGCCTTGCTCGGCACGCTCCGCGTCCTCCTTGTCCCATATAGGCTCCGCCACTGTGTAACCGCCGGGACCGAGTTGGTGGACCCCTAAGTTCAACTGCCGCATTTCTTCCCCCCACTGACTTGATTCGGAGGTTGCGCTGCTCTCGCACTTGATCTTGAACTCCTTGTAGTCATCTTCGCCGATCAAAGGATATTTCGCCTTGATCTTCTCATAACTATCACCTTTTTCAATCATTGCCTTCACCGTGCTTCTCCAAGTAGACAGGGCCGTGCTCATCCTCGTGAGGGCGGCACTGTTCACTTTATTCCCTGAGAGGCGTGTGTTTGCAAAGTGAGCAGGGAACTTGTATCGTTCGTGCAGCTTCGTGAAGAGGAGGCTGCGCAAATTCCCTCGGTCCTTATGCCTTAGGTTCTCGGTGTTGATCGAGACGGTGCTCCGGAGAATGCACCCGAGCTGAACCGAGTACCCCTTGACTAATTCTTTGGGCGCCGTTGGATGCCCGTCGGAGTTCACTTCAGTAAATTCCTCCTTGAAGGTGCCGAGCACGCTCGGGCACCGGTCCTTCCGTTGCCTCTTCGGTTGGCTGCCATCTGTGCGTGTGCCGCCATCATCAGTGGTGGCATCCTCGGCGGCACCATCAGTGGTGTCATCCCCGACGCCACTAGGGGTTGTGTAGTCAGGATCGGTGTCTTCCGCGGCGTCCTCATAGCGGTGAGGTTCTTCCTCCAGCTCCTGGGACAGCTCCCAGAATTGCTTGCCGCCCGAACCGCCGGCCTCATCATTGTGGGCCATGTTTCGCTCTAAATAGGAAAAAAGTTTGGTCAAAAAGTTGGTTATTGTCAAGGAACAAGATCATGGTCTCATCATTTAGGGTTTGTCGACACCGAGGCATCCTAAAAGCTAAGCTTTTATCATTTAGGGTTTGTCGACGCCGAGGCACCCTAAAAGCCTAAGCTTTCATCATTTAGGTTCTTATCGACACCGAGGCACCCTAAAAGCCAAGGTTTTATAATTTAGGGTTTGTCGATGCCAAGGCACCCTAAAAGCTAAGCTGGGAAGGAGAATTCTAAGTTGGGCCTAATCACTTGGCTCTATTGCCACCTATGGTTTAATGCAGCAAGAATAAAGGGGCAGTTGATCCTACTTAATTAAGTACTAAGACCCCGGCCCATGCATTAGTCACAAGTACCCCATATGTCCTATTTTTAGCAAAGTCATGCTAAAATTCACGGAAAATTTCAGCATGACCTTTGCTGAAAATAGGACATATGGAGTACCCGAATTTGCCGGAACGGAAGTTAATCGACATTCCAGCAAACTCAAGGGCCTCTCGGGGTACCTGCAAAATCATCACGACACGATGGTCGGAGACAAACCCCAGCAAACTAGCAAAGTTACTGACGTGTTTACAGAAATTGTTTTCTGTAAAAGATGATCATCATCTTTACAAGTCTTTCTCAATGTGATCACAAGTAATTCAGAGGCATAACAAGTAATTCAGAGCATCACCAGGCATTAGTAGTTCAGTACATGAACAAGTTTTACAAAGCACATCAATATGTATTGTATTTCATTGTGGAGTGATATATAGTATGTTACAGCAAAGAAACAACTTAATCCATGCCTGTTGATGCCCTGTTCTTGATGAACCTTATGACAGTATATACAACAACTTATCCTAAATGTGGCTAGAACTGTAGATTTACAAATTAAAGGACACAAACTCAAGCAAGCTTCCTGAACAATACCCTGACAGAAAACATAGGACAAGCAATGAATTTCTATAACCAGTAAGAACAAGGGGATGATTTTAGCAAGTTAAGTGCAGCTCTAGCACCCTGTGAACCAACAGAGTGTGGGTCACCACAGATTCTGTAGTCAAAAACCTTCAGGACAGAGTGAAAATAGTTACAATATGCTTGCAAGTAATTTTTCTGTAACTAAGGCACAATATGCTTGCAAGTAAATCACAATATGCTTGCAAGTAATTTTTCTGTAACAGTCTTGCCCCTATTTGAAGGACAAGCAAATAGATACAATGGATAACTTTGGCACAATCCTCTGACTAATTCATCACTGTAGGCCAGCATGAAACACACTCCTCCAAAAAAAGCCTAAAATTCCACTATTATTGCCTGTAAAAAAGCCTAAAATCCACTAGTATTGCCTCTAAAAAAGCCTTAAAAGTCCACTATTATTGACAATCAAAATATGATCTGAACTATAAGGAGTTAACTGAAAAATGAGTGTTAACTGAAGTTTTCCAGTACAGATCATAACTGAAGTTATTCAGAGAATATAGTGACATCAAATGCAGTTAATTAGTCTTAATTGAATCTTAGTTTGTATGCTGTCAGAGATTCACACATGCTCCCCTAATTATTTTGTCTGTATCTTTAGATTATCTACTTTAGGCACAATCATACACAATTCTGACTGTACTGTAACAATTGTATTCCATCATCCATCAAAATGTTAAACAGAAAAACACTTTGTGGATAACTTTGTTTTCCTATGACTGAAAACTGAATGCAGAGTTTTTGCTGCCCTTCATCAGAACTTCATAAGAGAGCTGCTCCAATTTCGGCAAAGTTTCTTTGCATAATGCTATGACTTCTGACTAATTAACATAAATTCAGTTCTCATGCAATCAACGAATTCCAACAAAGTCTATTTTATGATTTGTGACTCCGGATGGTCTGAAACTATCACTGAATTTTGTGTTCGGTTTTCAATTTTCTGGAGGCAGACAAAGTTGTAGAGAGGGGAAACTGACTTAACCTCGGGAGGGAGGAAGGAGGAAGGAGGAGAGGTACCTGGGCGGGCGCGGCCGGTCGCCGGAGGGGTCGGGGTCGGGGTTGGGGTCGGGGTCGGCGGTGGCGGCGGCGTCGAAGGGATGGCTCGAGGGCGTCTGAGCTCGTCCGGGTCCTCGTAGTCGAAGAGGAAGACGGCGGCGGTCCTCCTGGGCGCCTCGGTTGGTCGTGGGGAGGGCGGCGGCCACGTGCTTCGCGGGTCGGCGGCGGTCGTCGTCCTGCACCCCGTGCCCGGACTGAGGTAGAGGCGGCGCAGGGCAGGGGCCGACGCGGGGAGGCTGTCGATGACAGCGAGGTCGCGGAGGTGTCGGCGATGGCGGAGCTGCAGTGGTGGGGGGCGCGGGGGCGGCGGCGTCATGGGTCGGGGCAGCGTGCGGGGGGGGAAGTGGATCTGGCGAGAGGGAGGGACGAAGGGGTCGGGCGAGTTAGAGCTAGGGGGGAAGATTACTAATGGCGCACCCCCTAGCGGTGCGCCATTAGAATTTTTTTTAGATATCAATGGCGCACCACCCGAGCGGTGCGCCATTAGTATGTTTTTAATATTTTTTTATAAAAACAGTAATATTTTTTTATAAAAACAGTAATAATTTTTTTATGAATATGAAAAAATATCATCAAATTTGTTATTTGAAAATATCATCAAATGGGGGTGCTTGGCGGCGGTGCTCGGCGCCGGTGGAGCGGGCTGGGGAGGGTGCGGGGGATCGGCGGCGGTGGAGCGGGCTGGGGAGGATGCGGGGGATCGGCGGCGGCGGGGGAGGGTGCGGTGGGTGCTCGGCGGCGGTGGAGCGGGTCAGGGAGGGTGCGGGGGGTCGGCGGCGGCGGTGGAGCGGAGGAGGGTGCGGTGGGTCGTCGGCGGCGGTGGGCGGGGGAGGGTGCGGGGGGTGCTCGATCGGCGGCGGTGGAGCGGGCCGGGGAGGGTGCGGGGGGTCGGCGGCGGCGGTGAAGCGGGGGAGGGTGCGGTGGGTCAAAAAATATCATCAAATTTGAAAAAAATATTCATGAATTCAAAAAGTGCCCATGAAATTTGAAAATATTCATGAGTTCAAAAAGTGCCCATGAAATACAATCGAGAAATGAAGGCTACAATTTAAATACAATCGATCTTAGCTAGCTATCTGTTCACAATCTTCTTGCCCTTATTTTTCGTAAATGGAGTTCTTCTCTTGAACGGACGTCCTTTAGGTAGGGTGGTCCTGCTTCTTCTTGTGGTGTATGCTGATACTTCATCGTCGTCGTCATGTTCCATCTTCGGGTCGCCGTACTTGTCGAAGTCTTGCTCATTGGTGACTCCATCCATTCCGATGATCTTCCTTTTGCCTCTCCTCACGACAACACGACTGGGCTTTGACGGGTCGGTAATGAAGAAGCATTGGTCCACTTGGAAAGCCAGTACCCATGGCTCATTTTTCGCGGTGACGTTCGCGCCCACGGTCTTGGATTTGGCTTCGGGTATAACCATGGTGGTGAAATACCGGTCTTCTTTTATGACGCTCTTGGCCCATCTCACACGGAACATCGGGACCTTCTCTCCAGCGTAGCTCAGCTCCCAGATCTCCTCGATCCTTCCGTAGTATCTGTCCTTGTCGTTACCGGTGTAGGATTCCATCGTTACCCCGGAGTTCTGATAACCATC
The DNA here is from genome assembly GCF_002575655.3 of Aegilops tauschii subsp. strangulata. Lineage (NCBI taxonomy): Eukaryota > Viridiplantae > Streptophyta > Magnoliopsida > Poales > Poaceae > Aegilops > Aegilops tauschii. The sequence goes on from NC_053036.3 coordinate 332,827,437, forward strand.
GCTCTTCATGTCCTTGTCCTCGGTGTAGAATGTGTAGCCGTTGATATCGTACGCCTCATAGGTCATCAGGTTGTGCTCGGCGCCCTGTGACAAGGCGAATATGAGTTGTTCTTCCGCGGAAGAATCCTCATGTAAAGGGTATGACAGAAGCTTCTGCTTGAACCAACGCGTGAAACATGAGTTGTGCTCTTTGATTATATCTCCGTCCGTCCTCTGTTGGCCTCAGTCATTGTACGTCTTCTCAATAAAGGTTTTGTGCTCTACCACCCAAGGATCGACCACGTCTATGTGTTGTAGTGCGACTAGGTTTGCTCTTTCAAACTCGGTGAGTCGACCCTCGAAGTCGACATGCATTTCGCGGCGACCCTCACGGTGACCCCATCCAGCGAGCCTGCCGAGGTGCCTGTTGACGGGCAGACCAACGGGGTTCTCGATGCCTAGATAATTCGTGCAGTAGGAGATGCACTCTTCGGTCAGAAAGCCCCTGGCTATGCTTCCCTCTGGACGTGACATGTTGCGAACGTATCCTTTGATGACACCATTCATCCTTTCGAACGACATCATGCTGTGCAGGAACGTCGGCCCGAGTTGGATGATATCCTCCACGATATGGACCAGCAGATGCACCATAACGTCAAAGAATGCGGGCGGGAAGTACATCTCAAGCTCGCATAGTATCACCACGATCTCTTCCTGTAGCCTTCTGAGTTGCCTCACGCCAACCGACTTCCGAGAGATGACGTCGAAAAAGTTGCATAGGCCAAATAGCGTTTCACGGACGTGCGCGTCCATGATCCCACGGATTGCAACTGGAAGTATCTGCGTCATTAGCATGTGACAGTCGTGAGACTTCATCCCGCTGAACTTCTGCTTCGCTGAGTCTAGGTATCTGCTTATCTTCCCCGCGTAACCGTAAGGAAGTTTTACTCCTACGAGGCAGGTGAAAAATTGATCAATCTCCTCCTGACTTAGAGTGAAGCACGCGGGAGGGAAGTCATTTCCGGTCTTCTTGGCCTTTTTGCCTTTGCGACGACTTTCCGTGTCCTGCTTCGCCTCATCATCATCATCATTAGCGTGAAGCTCCTCCCTGATGCCCATTGATTTCAAGTCTGCCCTTGCTTTCGGCCCATCTTTGGTCCTCTCTGGCATGTTGAGCAGGGTACCAAGTAGACTCTCGCACACGTTCTTCGTGATATGCATGACATCAAGGCTGTGAGGCACACGGTGGATCTTCCAGTACGGCAAGTCCCAGAAAATAGACCTCGTTTTCCATACCTTAAGCAGCGGCTATGGCGCCTTTCACTTCTTTCCCGGCTCTGGCGCCTTTTGCTTCTTTCCCGGCAGTGGGCAGTCTTTCCAATTTTTCAACAGCTCGTCTATTTCCTCGCCGCTCCTCGTACGCGGGCGTCTTCGGGGTTCGGTTTCACCATCGAACAGATCCTTGCATTTCCTCCACGGGTCATCGTCACGAAGCCACCTTCGATGTCCCATGAACACGGTTTTCGAAGACCCGGGATCTCTATCTAGCTGGCGATACGTTGTGTCATCCATGCACCTGACGCATCCAGAAAATCCGTGGACCACCTGCCCCGCGAGATATCCGTAACCGAGATAGTCGTGCACCGTCGTGAGCAGTGCGGCTCTCATAGGGAAATATTCTTTCTCTGCGGCGTCCCACGTATTGGCTGGCATTTTCCACAGCGTGTCTAGCTCCTCTTTCAGCAGCCCCAGATACAGATTGATGTCGTTCCCTGGTTGTTTCCGCCCTTCAATTAGCATACTCATGTGAATGTACTTCCTCTTCATGCACAACCAGGGGGGAAGGTTGTACATCCACACAAACACAGGCCAGGTGCTATGTGTGCTTCTCTGGCTGCCAAACGGATTGACTCCATCGGTGCTCGCGCCCAGCACGATGTTCCTTGGATCCTTCCCAAATTCTGGGTGTTCGAAGTTCAACGCTTGCCACTGGCTCCCATCCTTAGGGTGACTCAGCATCTTGTCTTTTTTATTTATCTCCGGATCATTTGCGTCATCTTCTCGCTTCTTCTCCTCCCTATCCGCGTGCCAGCGCAGGAGCTTTGCTACCTTAGGGTCCGCGAAATACCGCTGCCGACGAGGAGTGATCGGAAAGTACCACACCACTTTTCGACGAGCTTTCTTCCTCTTCTTGTATCGAGTGACGCCGCACACCGGACATATGGTAGACTCCGCGTGCTCGTCCCGATAAATGATGCAATTGTTCATGCACACATGGTATTTCACGTGCGGTAAATCCAGAGGACACACGATTTTCTTTGCCTCCTCGAAACTGGTCGGGCACTTGTTCCCCTTGGGAAGACGTTCGTGCCAGAATGACATGTTCTCGTCGAAGCATGCGTCGGTCATTTTGTGTTTTACCTTCATCTCCAGAGCCATGAGCGTTACTTTCAGGCGGGTATCCTCGGGCCTGCATCCTTCATACAATGGAGTAACCGTGTCTATCTCCAGTTGATCCAGCTTGGCTTTCTCTCAGGCGGCAGCTCTTGTGTTATCCGTCTGCTTGAGAAGCAGCTCTTGAATATGAGGGTCCTGCACCCAGCCCATCGATGGTCCATCATCGTCTGCTCCGCTGGCATCTTCATCTTCATGATCATGCCCTTCGTCTGCTCCGGCATCTTCCTCATCATCATGTCCGGCATCTTCTACATGATGACTGTGTACAGCATCACCGTCGTGATCATGTCCTGGAGATTCTTCGTCTTCTCGCCCGCCCGAGCCGCGGTGGTTGTCTTGCTGCCGTTCCTCATTTCTTGCCCGGCCCCCATGGACGACTTCATAGTCATCTTCATCACCTTGCCACCGATAGCCATCCATGAAACCACGCAAGAGCAGGCGGTCCCGCACCTGCCCGGAATCCGGGTCCGCAATAAGGCTCTTCAGCTTGCATCTTCGACACGGACATCTTATCTCCGTCTCGTTCTTTTGAAGCATCTCGGCCTTCGCGGAGCTCAAAAACCTATTCACGATGCCTTCGGTCATCGTGCGGACCATGGTCGCCTGCGGGGTAGAGCAAAACGATATTTTAGAACCAAGAAAAAATTTGGCATGACTTTCCCTAAAAATAGGACCAAAAAGAATGCATAGTGCCAAAATTCTCGCCGAAACGGAAATGAATCAACATTCCAGCAAAATATTGGCAACTATCGCATTTCAAATACCGGTACCTGCAAACACAAACATATATGCAACACCACAAACATATGCAGCACCACAAACATACATAGATCTAGCTAGGCCATAAAAAGTGCATGTGCACGTTGTTGGAGGGAGAACAACATAAAGATAGCTTCCCCCTTACTTACCTATCAAAAAAAGGTAATTTAACCACTTAATTTGGATGAATCTATGGTGCAAATGAGGTGAGGAGGAGGAGGCAGCCGAGACAAGCTTGGAGGAGGAGGTGGAGAGAATGAAGTGGGGAAAGTGAGTGGGTAGGTGTGGCTGTCCAAAATATCTAGCTGGTCCCAGGTTACTAATGGCGTACCACCTACAAATGCGCCATTAGTAACCCTGGTTACTAATGGCGCACCTGCTGGTGGTGCGCCATTAGTAATTTTGCAAAAAAAATAAAAAAAATATACACTAATGGCGCACCAGGGCACAGTGTGCCATTACTAGTTTAAACTAGTAATGACGCACTATACCCTGGTGCGCCATTAGTAGTTTTGCAAAAAAAAAAAAATAGTAGTGGCGCACTATGTGGCTGGTGCGCCATTACTAGTTAGAACTAGTAATGGCGCACTGTGCCCTGGTCCGCCATTAGTATGTTTGGAAAAATAAAAAAAATTGTTACTAGTGGCGCACCGTGTGTCTGGTGCGCCATTAGTGTCTTTCACACTAATGGCGCACCAGCACATGGTGCGCCACTGCTATATAGTAATGGCGCACCACATGTCTGGTGCGCCATTAGTGGCCATTTCATCTATAGCCCTTTTCCTAGTAGTGTCCGGTTCTTTGTTTCGGCTACCCCATTTGACTGAGGTGAGTAGGGAGGCGTCCTCTCATGGATTATACCATGTTCCGCACAAAATAGATCAAATTCATTGGAAAAATACTCTCCACCACGATCGGACCTAAGCCGTTTAATTTTTTGATCAAGTTGGTTCTCTGCCTCGGCATTATAGTTTTTGAAGAAAGTTAAAGCCTCATATTTTGATTTCAGAAGATACACATAACAATATCTAGTGGAGTCATCAATCAACGTCATGAAGTATCTCTTTCCACCTTTTGTCAACACGCCATTCATCTCACAAAGATCAGAATGTATAAGCTCTAGTGGCGCCAAGTCTCTTGCCTGTGCAGTCTTATGGGACTTGCGAGGTTGCTTAGCTTGCACACATACTTGGCACTTAGAGCCTTTGACAGTAGAGATTTTTGGAATTAAATTCATATTGGCCAGCCGCGTCATGCAACCAAAGTTAATTGACAAAGTCGTGAATGCCAAATATCAGACTCATTATTGTGGCAAACATTATTAATAACTTTAGTGCAAATATCTGACAAAGACAGGCGGAACAAGCCTCCGCTCTCATAGCCTTTTCCAACAAATTGTCCATACTTAGAAATTACAACTTTATTGGATTCGAAAACCAACTTAAAACCATCTCGACATAAACGGGAACCGCTAACGAGATTTTTATTGATGGACGACACATGATGAACGTTCTTCAGACGCACAGTCTTCCCTGAAGTAAACTTCAGATCGACCGTACCAACACCTCAAACGATGGCATGTGACCCGTTCCCCATCAGCACGGGAGAAGTCCCTGTTGCCTGGTAAGAAGAAAACATGGAGGCGTCAGCACAAACATGTACGTTGGCACCGGTGTCAATTAACCAATCAGGGGATTGAAATACTGAAAGGATGGTAGGAAAAATACCGTACCCTGATTCCTTCATATCAGTATCACCGATGACAACATTAGCGGACTTGCCGCTCTTCTCATGTTCGCGCTCCTCAAAGCGGTTAGGACACTTCGGAGCCTAGTGATTAGGATCACCGTAGACATGGCAAAGTCCCTTCCCCTTCTTATGAGAATTCTTCTTGAAGTTGGTAGAATGTGATGGCTTGTTCTTTGTATCAAACTTGGCTTTGCCCTGAGTTTTGTTCTTGTTGTTTTTGAACTTGTTGGGCTGGAAGTTCTTCTTCTGTACCATGTGGGCACTAGAACCTCCCTCAGCAACTCGAGCACGTATGTCCTTTGCTCTCGCCTTCTCAACATCAAGAGTACCAATGAGATCCGCAACGGAAAACTCCTGTCTCTTGTGTTTCAGAGAAGTAGCAAAATTGTTCCACGAAGGTGGAAGCTTGGTAATGATGCCTCCGGCAACAAATTTGTCCGGCAACACACACTTGAAGTACTCAAGTTCTTTTGCGAGCGACTGTATCTCATCAGCCTGCTGTACAACAGGGCGCTCATCAGTCATCTTGTAGTCATAGAATTGCTCCATGACGTACAACTCGCTGCCGGCGTCCGAGGCACCAAACTTGGCCTCGAGCGCAGCCCACATGTCCTTGCCGTCGTCAAACTACATATGCGAATCCACAATGGAGTCATCAAGAACACTCAGAAGAGCGCCTTTAAAGAGAGTATCGATCTTCTCAAAAGCTTCTAGCTGTGCTGGATTAAGATCGCCCTCAGGCTTGCCCTTGGTGGCGTCATAGTAGCCCATGGTCTGAAACCAGTAGACTGCTCTCGTGTGCCACCTCTTATATTGCGCCCCCTTAAAGGCAGGCGGCTTCAGATGCGCAGCAAAACCACTCGGAGTAAATTGCATATTATCAGGTTTTTGGATTGTTGGAAATATGAGCAAATTACTACGAGATTTAATCCGAATAAATAGAAGATAAATCATGACTACAGCAGCAGAGATTAAACTAATCATGTGAACTAGCATAGCAGATGAACATATCACATCTAGGGCACATACTAGAAACATGAATTCTACCACGATCTCGAACAGGAAGGATAGAATCACATACGATGCAGCAGCACCGCCAGCGTTGACGTTGTCGCCCATATCGTCGAGGATGAGGTTGCCGAGGTCGGGGAAGAAGTCGTCGTTCGCGAAGTCGTCGCTGCCAGCAGTCGTGAGAGTGCGCTCCCCAAAAACCTGATCGCCCCTCTCCCGTACAGGATCACGAGAGGCGGGGTTCCGGAGGCCTGCTGTCCCTTCTGCCGGTGCACGCCGAAAGGAGGGATGGAGAAGACTTGCTTGGCGGCGCAACGACCTGGAATGGTGGTGAGAAACCATACGAAGCGGCGACGGCTAGGGTAGACGTCTGCCTGACAATATAGTGCGGGCCGGGCAGGTCGTGGGAGTAAACCCCACGTCCGAGTCGTCACGATCCAAAAGAATCGGAAACGGTTCAGTAATTAACGCGTCCGTTAATTATTACTTAATGACTCATTAATTTTTCCCGAGCAGCAAAAATATAGACAACGTGCATAGCTCTGTCCTTGGCTCGGCTCAATCCCGCAACCCGCGGCGCGTCATGACGAGGCGTGGCGTGGCGAGGCGAGCGAGGAGGAGGAGCGCGCGTGTATGTCTCCTCTTGTCATGCTCATACAAGTGGTAGAAGAGCTCACCTTATAAAGAGGTGCAACTCTCTCCCAACTTATGAGGTGGGACTAAACTTTAGCCTCACTCACTCCACTCACATGTGTGCATGAATGGGCCAAGAGAATTTCAGAATTTTAGTTGGCCTTTGGGCCAAAGGCCTACTAGCAAAATTCCAACAGATGGTGCGGTCCGCGATCGGATGGTGCGTGAGGGACATGCTTACTCTCCCTGGTTCGAGGTCTCGCTCCGGCCATGGATTCGGCACGCGCATGCCACCGCGGCCCCTCTCTCCTATCTTGTCCCGGTCTCCCTGCGGGGTGTGCCGGCACATGCTTGGTGTTAGCGGACGGCGAGCGTGATCTTGTGTGGCCTCGGCTACATCGTCGGAGTAGATGATAGTACTGTGCGCCGGCTGGACATGGCGGATTTTCGCGTCTGGCTGTGCACGGACCGGCCTCGGCATATCCCGCATCGCCGTCTGCTCTTCATTGACGAGCCAAGGCATACTCTATGGGAGGAGGCAGATGGGCAGGGGCGTCAGTTGGCTGGCGGGCGAGCACACTCTGGTACCCCATCGATATCTCGGTCCTGGCGGACCCTGCCCTGGTGGATGATGGAGCTGCTGGAGGGCAGCAACCGCCGCCTCCGCCGTCTCCGCCCTGGTCCCCCTCTTGAGATGATGATCATGCACCTCGGCCTACAGGGGAGGGCACGGAGGAACGACGGTCCAACCCATGGTGGCCACGGTGGAAGCTCGCCCGACACGGTTGGGTTGTGCACGGCGGCAGCGCCGCCAGCCAGTCACCGGAGGATTCAAACAGCTTTGGATCCGGTCCGGGAGGCGGTCAATAGCAGTCGTGTGGCTGCCGTCACTAGCCCACTTTCGGGTACGGGACCGGGCCCGGGATAACACTGGCATGTTGGTGTAGCCAATCGCGGGCATGCGTGTGCTGCAGTGTGCAACGGGTGGTCAGGATACTCCTACGGGCCCTGTCGTGGAGTTGACACGGCAGATGTCTTAGCGGAAGGACTTAGCCGTGGAGCCATCGCAACTAGGTTAGCTTAAAGGGGTTAATCGGGACAAAGGACACAGAGAGTTTTTATATTGGTTCGGCCCCTTGCGGTGAAGGTAAAGGCCTAATCCAGTTTGGGGTTGTATTGCTTGGGTTTCGATTACCAGAGAGCGAATACGCTTGACCTAGTTCTCGATCTCTTGTTTCTTGCCCTTAACTCGCCTCCGGGTCACCCCTTTATATACACAGGTTGATACCCGGCGGCTTACAGAGTCCCGGCCGGCTCATACACAACGTGTCCGGCTCGATGACTAACTAAGCTTGCCTTACAATACAAGTCATACATACGCCGGTTCATGCTCTTGGGCCTTAAGTCGCCTCTGAGTCTTGGGCCACCAGTGGGCTTGTATGAGCCGCCATGTTTATTGATAAGTTGCCAGTGGTATGATCCGGCCCCTCCTGGGCGGTTCATACCCAGTAGTTATATCCCGAACATTAGGCCCCAGGTTGATTTGAACTTGTTCATATCAATCTTCAATACCTGACTTGTCACAATCTTGCATTGCTATAAACCTTGTTGTAACCCGCCATGACGTCAGCTCACAGAATCTTCTTAAACCGCCATGACATCATTTCGCATTAATTTTGCATGAGGCCCAGTACATCTTAATTGATCCCTATCTTAATGAACATCCCGAAAATCGAGGCGTCCATATAGCCATATGATGATTTCAGCCTCCTCGATTCCCGCGCATGCCTTGTATTCACTCTCTTATAAATAGGGACGGGGGTCTTTATAATTCCCCCTGCCTCCTAGCCTTCGTTTTCCTCTCGCGTCTCCTCTGTCGCCCGAGCTCCGCCGCCGCGACCTCCGACCGTTGCACCAACTCAGGCCGCTGCATCGACCTGATCAGACCAGAGAACTCCGGCGCGCCACCACTGTTCCTCATCACCTGTAAGTGCACCTCTCCTTTTATCTCAGATTTGCATTAGGGTTTGGGCAGTTCATCGGTGTTCTTGCCGTTCTTCGCTATTTCCTTCAACTCAAATAGCTTTTAATCTGGATTGGTCATAAACCTTGTGCGGAAGTAGTTTTAGCATTCATTTTTATCATCAGAATAGCATCTCCCCATAGAAGATCTCATCGGAGTATCCAAAATTTTCTACTGCTGCCACCTTAGGTTTAGAATTTTACTGCTTTTTCTCAACTGTGGTAGATCCAAAATTATTGCTTCAGCTTGCAAAATCTGTTTGTCCAACACTTCAAAAAATTTCCACTGATAGATTTGAAGTACCATAACTGCCATGCCGGCTTATACCGTAAACCGTGATCCACCATATGACACTAGGCCTTGTTTAAACCACCACCATATGCTTCATAACTTGCATGATCCGGCAATACTTCTCCGGTTTAACCATGCTCGCTTATAATTTGGTTCCGCATAATATACTTGCCTTTTAAACTCTGTCCTGCTTAATAGCAGAATCCTTAATCCGGTAGGTACCATTAGTCCCCTTTTAAGCCGCCGTTATGAATATCTGCGTACTTAAATGTTCATTCTCCGGCATAATCTGTTAGCCTGTTTATAGCATTTTACCTTTGAATCAATGGTCCGGCTTAATAGCATGATCTTAAGCCGGTAATATTTCTTTCTTTTAGGCCCTTTTCCTCAAAAAATGGTCCCTGTCTTTCTTTCTCATTGAATGAACCACTGCCTGGGACGCCCCTATGAAGACTGTCACCGCCTGCAACTGGGTCGTTTCCCGGGTCACCGAGGAAGACTTGAACGAATATGTTCAGACTGGCGTCCTAACCAAAAAAGATTTCATCCTTTGGAGGGTTCCAGGCAATGAAACTCGTCCTGAGCCCAAGGACGGTGAAATAATTGTCTTCACTGACCACATAAACCAGAGCTTCAGCCCTCCCGGCTCAAAATTCTTCCGCGATGTGCTGCATTTTTTCAAGCTCCATCCACAAGATATCAGACCAAACCCCATTTCAAATATCTGCAAGTTCCAAGTTTTTTGCGAGGTGTACCTTCAAGAGGAGCCCACCGTAGAACTATTCAGGGAGTTCTATTACTCAAACCGGCAGAACGAGTTCAAAGACGGGCCTAGCCTATGTAACGCCCATGATGCGGCTATATCTCCCACGTGTCGAGGCACGACTTAGAGGCATAACCGCATTGTAGGTATTGTCGCAAAAAGGGTGATCTTCACACAATCCCATGTAATGAACAAGAATGGGATAAAGAGAGTTGGCTTACAATCGCCACTTCACACAATACATAAATTAATTCATACAACATCCAAAATCCACACATAGACCGACTACGGTCAAATCCAAATGAAAAGAAGATAACCCCAAATGCTAGATCCCCGATCGTCCCAACTGGGCTCCACTACTGATCATCATGAAACGAAACATAGGAACGACCAAGTTCCTCGTCGAACTCCCACTTGAGCTCGGTTGCGTCACCTGCATTGGTATCGTTGGCACCTGCAACTGTTTTGGTAGAATCTGTGAGTCACGAGGACTCAGCAATCTCACACCCGCGAGATCAAGACTATTTAAGCTTATAGGAAGGATGTGGTAATGAGGTGGAGCTGCAGCAAGCACTAAGCATATATGGTGGCTAACATACGCAAATAAGAGCGAGAAGAGGAGCAACGCAACGGTCGCGAAACTAGAAATGATCAAGAAGTGATCCTGAAACTGCTTACGTTCATACATAACCCAAACCGTGTTCACTTCCCGGACTCCGCCGAAAAGAGACCATCACGGCCACACACGCGGTTGATGTATTTTTAATTAAGTCAAGTGTCAAGTTCTCTAAAACCGGACATTAACAAATTCCCATCTGCCTCATAATCGCGGGCAGGACTTTCGAAAGATAATACCCTGCAGGGGTGTCCCAACTTAGCCCATTATAAGCTCTCACGGTCAACGAAGGATATTCCTTCTCCCGGGAAGACCCGATCAGTCTCGGAATCCCGGTTTACAAGACATTTCGACAATGGTAAAACAAGACCAGCAAGACCACCCGACTATGCCGACAAATCCCGATAGGAGCTGCACATATCTCGTTCTCAGGGCACAACGGATAAGCGAAGCGTACAGGTACCAACGTAACCCAAGTTGTCAAGGGACGGTCCCGCACGGTGCTCTAGTTTGGACCAACACTCACAGGAGCACTGGCCCGGGGGGTTAAAATAAAGATGACCCTCGGGCTCACGAAAACCCAAGGGAAAAAGGCTTAGGTAGGCACATGTAAAACCAAGGTTGTGCCTTGCTGGAGGAGTTTTATTCAAAGCGAACTGTCAAGGGGGTCCCATAAATCACCCAACCGCGCAAGGAACGCAAAATCAAGGAACACAACACCGGTATGACGGAAACTAGGGCGGCAAGAGTGGAACAAAACACCAGGCATAAGGCCGAGCCTTCCACCCTTTACCAAATATATAGATGCATTAATTAAATAAGAGATATTGTGATATGTCAAAATATCCATGTTCCAACATGGAACCAACTTCAACTTCACCTGCAACTAGCAACGCTATAAGAAGGGCTGAGCAAAAGCGGTAACTTAGCCAAACAACGGTTTGCTAGGAAAGGATGGTTAGAGGCTTGACATGGCAACATGGGAGGCATGATATAGCAAGTGGTAGGTAGCGCAACATAGCAATAGAGCGAACAACTAGCAAGCAAAGATAGAAGTGATTTCGAGGGTATGGTCATCTTGCCTGCAAGGTTCTCAGAGTTGTCGAAACCTTGATCCTCGTAAGCGTTCTCAACAGGTTCCTCATAAGCATTCTCGTCTCCCTGCTCTACCCAAAGCAAGAACACAAGCAAAGGACCAACAATCAATCACGGGAAATGCACAAGCAACATGATGCAATACATGGCATGATATGCGAGATGTGATATGCAATGCACATGCGTGCTCCGGAAGGAAAAAGCTGAACAAGGCATCAACTTGGCAAACCAAGTATGCCGCTGGAAAGATGAGATGATTTTGGTTGAAATCGATATAAAGATCACCGGAATCGGATGCACGGTTTGCAAATGACAAGCAAAACAAGGATGACACAATTCTGCGATTAACAGCATGATGCCACTTAGTATGCAACACGAAGCTAAGCTACTGCACTCGAACATAATAAAAAATAATATGACAGTGATGTACTGAAGATGCTTGACAAAAGATGAACACTGAGCTATGGCTAGATCACAAAATAACAGGTTCAAACAAGCGTGGCAAAAGTGCAAAAGATATCAGCTTCACAGACTTGGTGAAAATACTGAACATGGCATAAACAGCATCAGGAAGCCATGTTTAGAGCAAGCAAACAGCATGCTAATGGAACTTATCATAGAAAAACAAGGCATGTCATGAATCTAATAAATGCATAGAACAAAAGTCCCTTAATGACCATGAGCCAAAAAGGATCAGAAGAGATGATGGCACCCATGTAAACATAGCAAGTTTCGTTAACAGATTTCAGACTTAGCAGAAAACAGAGCATGGCATTAACAGAATTATGAAGGCATCTTTATGAGCTCGATTCGCTCATCACAAAGCATTGCATGACAAAAAAATCATACCAACAGCAAGAAGACATGTTCATGAAGCTATCCATGGCAAGAGTAAGTTCATAGCATGTATGGATCACTAACAACATCCATGGCAAAATTGAATAGCAGGTTAACATTCTGCCAGGAACATTTTATAGCAAAACTATAGCAAGATTGAGACATGCTAGGTTACTCCATAATTTCAAACAGAGGCATGGATGGATAGAGCACAACTATATGTCCAAAACATCCTTACTGAACATACTCAAAAGAAGCATGGATCTCACTGTAGCCACATGGATACGTGGCATCAAAATAACAGCAGGAAAAGACTTGGCAAAATCCCAAGTCCTGAAAACAGAAACATCACGAAGCCTAGTTTGCATGCTTGTCCTAGTCACCACATAGATCACAAAAATACATGGCATACACACCTGTAAAGCTGGCATGGCATAGATCAAAACACATGTAGAGCTCATGCCCAAAAGATGCACACATCAAATGCAGCAAAAATGACAAAACATCATAATTTGATAAGTAACAGCAGTAAACAACATATAACACTCTTGCATCAGAGATTTGGGCATCAAGATGGACTCAAACAATCATGTCACAATAGAACAAAATGAGGAGAACATTATGAGAAACATTTTGATATATCATGCACACAAAGCAGAGCAGTATGCAAAGAGATATGATGTGATGAACAGGGCAACATAATGTGAGAATTTCGGGACTTAGAAGAAAAACGAGGGAGGAAAGTCAACCTCAGATCTAGGGTTTGCTCTTGGCACGGAAAACGAGGATCGCTGCGGATCTCGGCGGAGGACGTCGCGGTGGCCGGAGTTCGTCGCCGGAGCTAGAGAGATGGAGACGGCAGCCGGAGTGGACGGGGAAGCGGGGCGCGGTCGCCGGTGCGGGGCGGCGAGGTCCGACGTGGAGGCGCGGTCACCGGTGGAGGCGGACGGGCCCGCGGCGACCGGCGGAGGCCTGGGCGGCGGCGGAGGCGGTCGGTTCCGCGGGGAGGCGCTCGGGCGCGGTCTCCCGCGGGCGGCGGCGGAGGAGAGACGGGCCGCGGGGGCCGGCCTCGGGCCCGGGCGTGCCAGCGGCGGACGGGCGGCAGGTTGCCACGTGTCACCCGGGATTCGTCGGGTGACGGCGCGGACACGTCCGTCGGTGGCCGGAAGGTGTCCGGCGGCGCGAGGGAGCGGGGCTAGGGTTTTGGACCCGGATTTGGAGGAGGGGTGCACATATTTATAGCTAGAGGGAGCTAGGAGACTCCAAATGGGGTGTAGTTTTCGCCCACACGATCGTGATCGAACGGCGGAGAGCATGGAGGGGGCTTAGATGAGTTATTGGGCTGTTTTGGAGGGGTGTTGGGCTGCAACACACAAGAGGCCTTTGCGGTTACCCGGTTAACCGTTGGAGCATCAAACGACCTCCAAATGGAACGAAACTTGACAGGTGGTCTACCGGTGGTGTACCAAGGCCACTTGGCAAACCTCGGTCCATTCCGAGAACGTTTAACACCCACTCACGAAAAGAGACAAGAGGGGTGCGCCGGTGCATGTGGGAGTGTCGGATTGCAAAACGGACAACGGGGAAAACGCTCGAATGCAAGAGACGAACACGTATGCAAATGAGATGCACATGATGACATGATATGGAATGCATGACATGAACAAAATGCAAAACAAAAGACAAAAACCCAACCACGGAGGGAATATCATAACACATAGCCGAAAATGGCAAGAGTTGGAGTTACAAATATGGAAAGTCACATCCGGGGTGTTACAACACTAAACCACTACGAGAGGATCTCGTCCCGAGATCTAGGACTGAAAGAACTCCGGATATTCGGAATGGAGGTGGTCCTCGCGTTCCCAGGTGGCGACTCGGTCGGAATGGTGTGACCACTTCACTTTCAGGAATTTGATTGACTTGTTGCGAGTCTTGCGCTCAGTTTCTTCAAGAATAGCAACGGGGTGCTCATGATAAGACAGATCTTCTTGGAGGTCAATCTCTTCGAAGTTGATGGTGCGCTCAGGAGTGTTGAAGCACTTGCGGAGCTGTGACACATGGAACACATCGTGCACGTTCGCGAAGTTGGAGGGAAGCTCAAGTTGATAGGCGAGGTCGCCTCTTTTGCCAATGATCTTGAAGGGACCCACGTATCTAGGGGCAAGCTTCCCTTTGATACCGAAGCGACGAGTGCCTTTCATTGGAGAGACGCGGAGGTAGACATGGTCTCCGATTTCGAAAGCCAAGTCACGGTGCTTGCTATCATAGTAACTCTTTTGACGCGATTGCGCGGCTTTGAGATTTTCACGGACGACTTTACACATTTCTTCAGCCTCTATGATTAAGTCGTTGCCAAGCAGTTGGCGTTCACCAATCTCTGACCAATTGAGAGGAGTACGACACTTTCTGCCATAGAGAATTTCGAATGGGGCCTTGCCCAAACTCGCTTGGAAGTTGTTGTTGTAGGAGAACTCGGCATATGGGAGGCAATCTTCCCACTTCATGCCAAAGGAAATGACACAAGCACTGAGCATATCTTCAAGGATTTGATTGACTCGCTCGACTTGGCCACTAGTTTGAGGATGGAAAGCTGTGCTGAAGCGAATGTTGGTGCCCATGGCCTTCTGAAAGGAGTCCCAGAACTTAGAAGTGAAGATGCTTCCACGATCTGAAGATATCAATTGTGGAATGCCATGCAAGGAGACAATCCTGGAGAGGGTGACATCCGTTAGCATCTTGATAGACAGATAGACACGTTGAATCAACGGATAGAAATTGCAACATATAGTCTTCACAATAAACATTCGAACGAGGATGAACTAATGAATTCCATAGTAAATCATCACACTTCCATAAGTTGAGAAGCCACTTAGAAAAAAAAGTATGGAATCAACATTTGACTTCGAAGCAACTCGAATACCACAACTCAAAACAAAACAAAGGATTGGCTTGCAGAATAAGCCGGAACAAACATATGATAGAGATTTCGTCCGAAGTTTTCATGGTGGGGCCCACACAGGCTCGATCGTATAGCACCATCATGTACAAGGCAGTGCACATGACATACGAAACGTCCCCGAGTCGCCATAGCCAAGGACTCTTTAAGACACTACGAGACCACTGTAAAACCAACCGTGGAAAGGCGGACCACTAGACGTCGAACCCGAATCTCATATCATGCATCTGTCGGAAAGATATCCTAGGAGCTACTTGAATTCCCACTTATAAACTCCCGAAACTTTCTGGTTATGCAATCAGGTGCTGGGGATATAGGGGAGACAATATATCTCACCCCAAACTAACAATACCTAGATCCAACTGTATCCATCCTTCAAGACATAACCAAGAAACCTTCGGAAATCATTTACCTCAACCTTCGAAAAGCATCCGTTATACGATTTATGGCAATACTCCCGAACTCCCGCCCCAGTACTGGGTGGCGTCGAGGTGATCTCACCAACAACTGCATAAAAGAGATTTTCGATGTCGGCGAAACTTAGGTATTCCAGAACTGCAACGATAAAATTGTGACGACAACATCTCGGAGCTCAACTCCCCGGGACACTGCCACAACCCCTAAATGTCGGGAGGCACCAAGAACAATGTTCTTGTCACAAAACCATTGGAATGATTCCAAGATACCCGCGTGATCCTAAATTTTTTTAGTGAAATTTGAGGAGAGGAGAGTCAAAACTTCTACGTCAGGGGGCCTCACCAGAGCGACGAAGGGACTGAGGAGTAAAAAGAATCCTACTCTCCGATATATATAATCCTAAGACTCAAAATGTTATTTTTTAACAACGCCAGTGATTCGATCAAGCAGGGGGCTCCTAAGTCGGGGATGGCTCTGATTACCAACTTGTAACGCCCACGATGCGGCTATATCTCCCACGTGTCGAGGCACGACTTAGAGGCATAACCGCATTGTAGGTATTGTCACAAGAAGGGTCATCTTCACACAATCCCATGTAATGAACAAGAATGGGATAAAGAGAGTTGGCTTACAATCGCCACTTCACACAATACATAAATTAGTTCATACAACATCCAAAATCCACACATAGACCGACTACGGTCAAATCCAAATGAAAAGAAGATAACCGCAAATGCTAGATCCCCGATCGTCCCAACTGGGCTCCACTACTGATCATCAGGAAACGAAACATAGTAACGACCAAGTTCCTCGTCGAACTCCCACTTGAGCTCGGTTGCGTCACCTACACTGGTATCGTCGGCACCTGCAACTATTTTGGTAGAATCTGTGCTTCACGAGGACTCAGCAATCTCACACCCGCGAGATCAAGACTATTTAAGCTTATAGGAAGGATGTGGTAATGAGGTGGAGCTGCAACAAGCACTAAGAATATATGGTGGCTAACATACGCAAATAAGAGCGAGAAGAGGAGCAACGCAACGGTCGCGAAGCTAGAAATGATCAAGAAGTGATCCTGAAACTGCTTACGTTCATACATAACCCAAACCGTGTTCACTTCCCGGACTCCGCCGAAAAGAGACCATCAGGGCTACACACGCGGTTGATGTATTTTAATTAAGTCAAGTGTCAAGTTCTCTACAACCGGACATTAACAAATTCCCATCTACCTCATAACCGCGGGCACGGCTTTCGAAAGATAATACCCTGCAGGGGTGTCAAGACTTAGCCCATTATAAGCTCTCACGGTCAACGAAGGATATTCCTTCTCCCGGGAAGACCCGATCAGTCTCGTTCTCAGGGCACACCGGATAAGCGAAGCGTACAGGTACCAACGTAACCCAAGTTGTCAAGGGACGGTCCCGCACGGTGCTCTAGTTTGGACCAACACTCAGAGGAACACTGGCCCGGGGGGGTTAAAATAAAGATGACCCTCGGGCTCGCGAAAACCCAAGGGAAAAAGGCTTAGGTAGGCAAATGTAAAACCAAGGTTGGGCCTTGCTGGAGGAGTTTTATTCAAAGCGAACTGTCAAGGGGGTCCCATAAATCACCCAACCGCGCAAGGAACGCAAAATCAAGGAACATAACACCGGTATGACGGAAACTAGGGCGGCAAGAGTGGAACAAAACACCAGGCATAAGGCCGAGCCTTCCACCCTTTACCAAATATATATATGCATTAATTAAATAAGAGATATTGTGATATGCCAAAATATCCATGTTCCAACATGGAACCAACTTCAACTTCACCTGCAATTAGCAACGCTATAAGAAGGGCTGAGCAAAAGTGGTAACTTAGCCAAACAACGGTTTGCTAGGAAAGGATGGTTAGAGGCTTGACATGGCAACATGGGAGGCATGATATAGCAAGTGGTAGGTAGCGCAACATAGCAATAGAGCGAACAACTAGCAAGCAAAGATAGAAGTGATTTCGAGGGTATGGTCATCTTGCCTGCAAGGTTCTCAGAGTTGTCGAAACCTTGATCCTCGTAAGCGTTCTCAACAGGTTCCTCATAAGCATTCTCGTCTCCCTGCTCTACCCAAAGCAAGAACACAAGCAAAGGACCAACAATCAATCACGGGAAATGCACAAGCAACATGATGCAATACATGGCATGATATGCGAGATGTGATATGCAATGCACATGCGTGCTCCGGAAGGAAAAAGCTGAACAAGGCATCAACTTGGCAAACCAAGTATGCCGCTGGAAAGATGAGATGATTTTGGTTGAAATCGATATAAAGATCACCGGAATCGGATGCACGGTTTGCAAATGACAAGCAAAACAAGGATGACACAATTCTGCGATTAACAGCATGATGCCACTGAGTATGCAAGACGAAGCTAAGCTACTGCACTCGAACATAATAAAAAAGAATATGACAGTGATGTACTGAAGATGCTTGACAAAAGATGAACACTGAGCTATGGCTAGATCACAAAATAACAGGTTCAAACAAGCGTGGCAAAAGTGCAAAAGATATCAGCTTCACAGACTTGGTGAAAATACTGAACATGGCATAAACAGCATCAGGAAGCCATGTTTAGAGCAAGCAAACAGCATGCTAATGGAACTTATCATAGAAAAACAAGGCATGTCATGAATCTAATAAATGCATAGAACAAAAGTCCCTTAATGACCATGAGCCAAACAGGATCAGAAGAGATGATGGCACCCATGTAAACATAGCAAGTTTCGTTAACAGATTTCAGACTTAGCAGAAAACAGAGCATGGCATTAACAGAATTATGAAGGCATCTTTATGAGCTCGATTCGCTCATCACAAAGCATTGCATGACAAAAAAATCATACCAACAGCAAGAAGACATGTTCATGAAGCTATCCATGGCAAGAGTAAGTTCATAGCATGTATGGATCACTAACAACATCCATGGCAAAATTGAATAGCAGGTTAACATTCTGCCAGGAACATTTTATAGCAAAACTATAGCAAGATTGAGACATGCTAGGTTACTCCATAATTTTAAACAGAGGCATGGATGGATAGAGCACAACTATATGTCCAAAACATCCTTACTGAACATACTCAAAAGAAGCATGGATCTCACTGTAGCCACATGGATACGTGGCATCAAAATAATAGCAGGAAAAGACTTGGCAAAATCCCAAGTCCTGAAAACAGAAACATCACGAAGCCTAGTTTGCATGCTTGTCCTAGTCACCACATAGATCACAAAAATACATGGCATACACACCTGTAAAGCTGGCATGGCATAGATCAAAACACATGTAGAGCTCATGCCCAAAAGATGCACACATCAAATGCAGCAAAAATGACAAAACATCATAATTTGATAAGTAACAGCAGTAAACAACATATAGCACTCTTGCATCAGAGATTTGGGCATCAAGATGGACTCAAACAATCATGTCACAATAGAACAAAATGAGGAGAACATTATGAGAAACATTTTGATATATCATGCACACAAAGCAGAGCAGTATGCAAAGAGATATGATGTGATGAACAGGGCAACATAATGTGAGAATTTCGGGACTTAGAAGAAAAACGAGGGAGGAAAGTCAACCTCAGATCTAGGGTTTGCTCTTGGCACGGAAAACGAGGATCACTGCGGATCTCGGCGGAGGACGTCGCGGTGGCCGGAGTTCGTCGCCGGAGCTAGAGAGATGGAGACGACAGCCGGAGTGGACGGGGAAGCGGGGCGCGGTCGCCGGTGCGGGGCGGCGCGGGCAGAGGAGCGGGGCGGCGAGGTCCGGCGTGGAGGCGCGGTCACCGGTGGCGGCGGACGGGCCCGCGGCGACCGGCGGAGGCCTGGGCGGCGGCGGAGGCAGACGGTTCCGCGGGGAGGCGCTCGGGCGCGGTCTCCCGCGGGCGGCGGCGGAGGAGAGACGGGCCGCGGGGGCCGGCCTCGGGCCCGGGCGGGCCGGCGGCGGACGGGCGGCGCGGTGCCACGTGTCGCCCCCGGATTCGTCGGGTGACGGCGCGGACACGTCCGTCGGTGGCGGGAAGGTGTCCGGCGGCGCGAGGGAGTGGGGCTAGGGTTTTGGACCCGGATTTGGAGGAGGGGTGCACATATTTATAGCTAGAGGGAGCTAGGAGACTCCAAATGGGGTGTAGTTTTCGCCCACACAATCATGATCGAACGACGGAGAGCATGGAGGGGGCTTAGATGGGTTATTGGGCTGTTTTGGAGGGGTGTTGGGCTGCAACACACAAGAGGCCTTTGCGGTTACCCGGTTAACCGTTGGAGCATCAAACGACCTCCAAATGGAACGAAACTTGACAGGTGGTCTACCGGTGGTGTACCAAGGCCACTTGGCAAACCTTGGTCCATTCCGAGAATGTTTAACACCCGCTCACGAAAAGAGACAAGAGGGGTGTGCCGGTGCATGTGGGAGTGTCGGATTGCAAAATGGACAACGGGGAAAACGCTCGGATGCAAGAGACGAACACGTATGCAAATGAGATGCACATGATGACATGATATGCAATGCATGACATGAACAAAATGCAAAAGAAAAGACAAAAACCCAACCACGGAGAGAATATCATAACACATAGCCGAAAATGGCAAGAGTTGGAGTTACAAATATGGAAAGTCACATCCGGGCTGTTACAGCCTAGAGCTAGGCGGCATTTCTATACAGCGCCGGAAAGAAGCCACCTTCCCAGCTGCCACTCTTCCCAGTCACCCCAAAGACTGGAACCAAACTTGGTTTTACTGCTGTCGTGGAATTGTCACGGCAGATGTCCTCGAGCTAGGACTTAGTCGTGGAGCCATCGCAACTAGGAAGCTTGAAGGGGTTATGCGGGACAAGAAACACGAGGGTTTATACTGGTTTGGCCCCTTACGGTGAAGGTAAAAGCCTACGTCCAGTTTGAGGTGATATTGATTAGGGTTCCGATCGCCAGGGAGCTAAACAGCTATGCCCGGCTCTCGATGATATTGTTGTCGCCCTTAAACCGCTGCCGGGTCGTCCCTTTATATAGGGAGGCTGACGCCCAGCAGCCCTTAGAGTCCCGGCCGGCTCATAAGAGTGTCCGGCTCGGACTCTAAACTATACTTGCCTTACACTACAAGTTCTACTATAATAATGATTGTAACTACGGGCCTTAAACCATATCCGGGTCTCAGCCCATCTCTGGCCCATCGTCTTGAAACTTGGCTCCGGGCTTCTGGCAACGACCGTACGAGTAACCCGGCCCCTCCTGGCGGGTGACTCTAAGGTCTATATCCTCAACATTAGGCCCCAGATTGATTTGAGCCGGCTCATGTCAATCTTCAATTCTTCTGACAGAAAAGTCTCCGGCTTACCATTCATGTGAAGGCCATAACCCGGAGTGACGTCATCCTCTGGACTCCGGATAATCCGCCATGACGTCATCCTCCATTAAGTCCGTTTTCTACTCCGCCAGATCCGCAACGGATCTTTGCTTTTACTGTCATTCCGAAAATCGAGGCGTCGTGGGGGGGGGGGAGATAACCACGCCGTGGTCTCCTTGAATCTCGCGCCCACTTATGACCTTGCCTTATAAATAGGCCGGCCCAACGGGTTCTTCTCACGCTCTCTTCTTCCTCCTCGCGCCGTCGCTCCTCTGCCCGAGCTCTGCCACTGCCGCCGCCGTCGCGCCCCTGGTCTTCATCAACTTTGCCGCTGCATCACCCTGACTCGGACCAGATAAACGGCGGCGACTTCCGCTCTTCTCCAACTCCGGTGAGTCTCCTTTGCCCTGTCAGATAGATCTACCGTAGGGTTCGTGTGTGTTCTTCGCGTTCATCGCCATTGCCACAAGCCTCGGTAGTTCTCGTAGTCACTGCACTTGGTTGATCTTTAGCCTTGCATAGAACTAGTGCGGTAGTTGTTTAGGCCTCATTTCAAGTGCCAGTAGATCTCCTTCCACTGTATAGATGCTTCGTTCGAGCTCAAGAACATCCGCTCGTCTGTTTCTAGGTCTAGAAAATTTTCATTTCACCCGACCATTTTGATCCAAAAAAGTTACTGCCATATATGAAACCTGTTTTACCACACTTAGTAAAAACTGCAACCATTGAATCTTGGCGGCTTACGATCCCGGGTTAAAGAACCCACGCGTTGTAGAATCCTCCGGTTTAAAGAGAACCATGCTTTGTAGAATCCTCCGGCTTAACTGTGGTAAAGCCGTAAATAATCAACTTATCCTGAATGCCCCTGCGGCTTAAATAACCCACTGTACCTGAATATATATCATTAGTCCCCTTCATAAGCCGCCATCCTAGTTTGAACTGTAGATCTCCGGCTTATAATTAACCCGGACATTTTTCCCTTTTGTCATAGACCACCAACTTTCACCATGCCTCCCAAGGCTCCCATCACTTGCAACTGGATGAGGTCCAACGTCACCAACGAGACCCTGGCCAGTTTTGTTAAGTCCGGATATTTGCCTAAAAAGGAAATCATGTCCTACCGTGCCCCTGACCCGTCGGAAGAGAGACCACAGCCAAGGGACGGGGAGGTAGTGATCTTCGCAGATCATATGAGCCGGGGCTTCGCACCGCCCGGCTCAAAGTTTTTCAGGGACGTGCTCAACTTCTTTGACCTGCGGCCTCAAGATATAGGACCCAACTCCGTATCCAACATCTGCAATTTCCAAGTCTTTTGCGAAGTGTACCTTGGAGAAGAGCCGAGTCTGCTGCTCTTCAGAGAGATGTTTTACTTAAACCGCCAAAATGAGTGCGCCAACGGGCCAAGTCTGGAGTTAGGTGGCATCTCCATCCAGCGGCGTAGGGACTGTCTTTTCCCTTATGCAGAGCTGTCGAGCCACCCCAAGGACTGGAATATGACTTGGTTCTACTGCCAAGATACGTCCCCGGCTGACGAGAACCCGCTGCCCGGCTTTCGCCCAACACGTCTAGAGCCGACTCACCCGCTGTCGGACAAGCTGACTGCAGCGGAGCGCCAGCCTCTGCTTCCGACTATCAATAAAATCAAGGCCCTGCTAGGCAACGGTCTGAACGGCATTGACCTGGTCCGGGTCTGGATCTCATGGCGGGTGATCCCATTGAGCCGCCGCCCCGGCTTAATGTGTGAGTACACCGGGCGAAAGGATGACCCTCAGAGGCACAGTCGCAATGATCTTCCAGAAGACGTTGCTGAGGAAGAGACCAAGGCTCTGTTAAACGAGAGTCTGGCAGACTGTGGAAGGACCGGGTTAGCCCCCTTCTGCAAGACCAACCCAGCCCCAGCGGTAAGCCGCTGACTTTAACCTTTCAACTTCTTCTGCATATAACCTTGATCTGAACCGTTTTAAGAAGTCATTACTATATTTCTCAGGCTGATGATAAGTTCTGGCGGGTCAAATATGACCATGAGGCGGCCAAGAAGGCAAGGAAGGCGAAGAAAGCCGCCAAGAAAACCGCCCCTCGTAAAAAAGGAAGCAGACCTACTGCTTCGGAGCTGATGCAACTAAGCGACAGCTCCGAGTCAGAGGTAACCCCTAAGCCTTTAAATTCTTGCTGTACTTGTTGTTTGTTGCTGTCCGCCTTATCAACACTTGCTCATTGACAGGATGACACCGGCGCCAGTAACCCGGTGGTTGAAGAGGTAATGTCACTTTCCTCCGACTCGGAGCCCTTGCCACAGCTGAAAGTCCGAAGGGTAACCCGGAAAGTAAGATTTTCACATCCTTTAGCTCATCAAGACCCTCAATTTCTTTTGAAGCGACAGGTTCACGAAAGCCGGCATCACACCCGGACCAACAAGGACACCGATCTCTCCGCCGGGTTACCCGACGCAACAAGGAAGCGTCACACTGAGGTTTTTTCTCACTTGTACCCTTTTCATCCGTTGGCGGGTGTTATCCGTCAGCCACTCAACTCTTCTGACTCCAATTATCAGGAGACCTCCCCCTCTTCGGGTGACTCCATGCAGTCAAATCTGCCGGCCTTCAAGACTGCGCCCGGGTAACAACAATCTTCTTACATTATCTTTGTCTGTACTTACTCTTTGTGTGCCTAACACTTCTGTCTTTTCAGTGCCCAGGCAAAGCTCACCAAAAGAGCGAAGAAAACCAGGTCAGCCGGAGTGCCGGACTTACCTGAACCGGAGGTGACGACTCAAGAGCCGCCAGCTGCCTCCGCCCCCGAAGCCACCACTCCAAAGGACACGACACCTGAGGCCTCTGCCCTGACTACCAAGGCAACGACCGAAGCTGCGGTTAACCCGGAGGCCTCCGGCTCAGCTCCACCAGCAGACGACCCGGACGTGGTAATCACCCGGACGGAGTTCGTTGAGCCGGGGAGACCGACCGTGTTGGCCAAATGCTCCGCGAAGGGGGAGTTGCTGCAGCCCCACCGGGTGAACCTGGACCTCTCTAGCTACACCGACTTGAGTATTGGAGAGCTCGTCTCTGGCTACATCAGCCAAGTACACAAGAGCCGGGACGCCGAGGTCGCCATGGTCAACCAGATCCAACAAAAATCTGAGGTATCCTTCTGCTGTCTTCTTACTTACTGCATAGTTACCTTTGCCATGCTAGCCCCCAAGTCGACGACTTATGCTTGAATATGTTGTAGACTTAGGCTCCGAGTCGGAGGAAAGTGACATTACCTCTTCAACCACCGGGTTACTGGCGCCGGTGTCATCTTGTCAATGAGCAAGTGTTGATAAGGCGGACAGCAACAAACAACAAGTACAGCAAGAATTAAAGGCTTACCTGAACCGGAGGTGACGGCTCAAGAGCCGCCAGCTGCCTCCGCCCCCGAAGCCACCACTCCAAAGGACACGGCACCTGAGGCCTCTGCCCCGACTACCAAGGCAACGACCGAAGCTGCGGTTAACCCGGAGGCCTCCGGCTCAGCTCCACCAGCAGACGACCCGGACGTGGTAATCACCCGGACGGAGTTCGTTGAGCCGGGGAGACCGACCGTGTTGGCCAAATGCTCCGCGAAGGGGGAGTTGCTGCAGCCCCACCGGGTGAACCTGGACCTCTCCGGCTACACCGACTTGAGTATTGGAGAGCTCGTCTCTGGCTACATCAGCCAAGTACACAAGAGCCGGGACGCCGAGGTCGCCATGGTCAACCAGATCCAACAAAAATCTGAGGTATCCTTCTGCTGTCTTCTTACTTACTGCATAGTTACCTTTGCCATGCTAGCCCCCAAGTCGACGACTTACAATAACTCTTCAACTCAGCAAGCATCATAATTTGGCTGGCGGTTTATCAAATAATGTTCCACTTTTAAGACTTGAAGAGTTATTGTAATAGAGTAGGTGCAACAGTTCATCTCTGCCGTGCCATCGTGCACATTTTGAATGCAAAAGCCCTTTGAAATTGTCTCTTTGATGTTTCTCCGGGTCATAATCATCCCTTTGTTTTTCTCAACCTTAAAAGATGCCTTTAAATATCTGCATAGAAAGGTAAATCACAAGTCTCGAGACGGCTTACCGCCCTGAGAATCAGGTGTTTGAGATCGATAACCCGGAATATGAATCAAAAAAGACTGGTCCTTAATTATACTCTGAATATGGCCGAAATAACACACTTAACAGCCTGTAAGCATACTTTCGGTTTAAATAACCCGGGTAGTAAGGTTGGTACCTTAACTCCGATTTACTTGCCTTGATGACACTCATGATGTTCAACTAACACTGTAAACCAAAGTTAAGCCGGCAAGTGAGAGCCGGCCATGCACACCTTATCATAATCAGAGTAAACTTGTGATAAAGCAGAAGAACTTAGGGGCTTTCGGTTCGAATACGACCAGAGACCCGGCCCAAAGGGGTTAAGCCAAGATTCGGATACGATCATATAGCCCCCAGTGGGTGTGGCGATGCCAATCAAGAGGGTACCGACAGCTATGTTCTCTTTGGTTCGAATACGACCCATGTTTGAACAGGAAGCCCCCAAGTGATTCTTAAAATTGTTTAACGACGCTGATTCGAATACGATCCATGTCGGTTCTCTGAGGGGTTAAACTATGATTCAAATATGACCAAAGGTAACCTCCCAATGAGCTCGGCACTTTGCCAATCAAATGGGTATCGACAGCTATGTTCTCTTTGGTTCGAATACGACCCATGTTTGACCAAGAAGCCCCCAAGTGACTTTACTGCTTTACGGCTAGATCCGAATACAATCATAAGCCGGATCCTCCTTTTAAATCATCATGTAATCTTGTAATAAAAACAACACGTGCATATTTGGAGGAGGAAAAAAGGACAGAGGTCCTGCTTTATTGCTTATCATAGTATATACATGGCTGAGACAAATATGTACACCACGAGAGCCGGTAGCTCAAGTGTAGTAAGGCCGAAGCTGAGCTATGTTCCACGGCCGACGGGTCTCTTCCTCAGATTTACGTGAATCTTTGTGCTCCCGAATATCAATGAGGTAATATGACCCGTTGTGCAAGTTCTTGCTGACCACAAAGGGCCCTTCCCAAGGTGGGGATAACTTGTGTGCATCTGTTTGATCCTGGATGAGCCGGAGCACAAGGTCGCCTTCCTGGAAGACCCGGGATTTGACCCGGCGGCTATGATAACGGCGCAAGTCTTGTTGGTAAATCGCTGACCGGGCTGCTACCACATCACGCTGTTCATCCAACAAATCAAGAGCATCTTGGCGCGCCTGTTCATTATCCGTCTCAACATAAGCCGCCACGCGAGGTGAGTCGTGACGAATGTCGCTGGGGAGGACTGCTTCTGCTCCATAAACCATGAAGAAAGGCGTAAAGCCTGTAGATCTGTTAGGAGTAGTATTGATGCTCCATAAGACGGAGGGCAACTCCTCCACCCAACAACCCGGCGTCCGTTGCAAAGGGACCAAAAGCCGGGGCTTAATGCCCTTCAGAATCTCCTGATTAGCTCTCTCAGCTTGACCATTGGATTGAGGATGAGCCACTGAAGAAACATCAAGCCGGATATGCTCTTGTTGACAAAACTCTTCCATGGCGCCTTTGGAAAGATTGGTGCCATTGTCGGTTATAATGCTGTGCGGAAAGCCAAAACGGAAAATCACCTTTTTCATAAATTGAACCGCCGTGGCTGCATCGCACTTGCTAACTGGCTCAGCCTCTACCCACTTTGTGAACTTGTCAACTGCCACCAAGAGGTGGGTCTTCTTATCCTTGGACCGTTTAAAAGGCCCAACCATATCAAGCCCCCAGACCGCAAAGGGCCAAGTGATTGGGATCATCCTCAACTCCTGAGCCGGCACATGAGCCCGTCGTGAGAACCTTTGGCAACCATCACATTTACTGACCAAGTCCTCTGCATCAGCATGAGCCGTCAGCCAATAAAAACCATGACGGAAAGCCTTGGCCACAAGGGATTTTGAGCCGGCATGATGGCCACAATCCCCTTCATGGATCTCACGCAAGATCTCTTGGCCTTCCTCAGGGGAGATACAACGTTAAAATGCTCCTGAAATACTGCGATGATGTAACTCGCCATCGATGACGATCATTGACTTAGCCCGCCGGGTTATTTGCCTGGCCAAAGTTTCATCCTCAGGCAACTCTCCCCGGGTTATATAAGCCAGATATGGCATTGTCCAGTCTGGTATGACATGAAGAGCCGCCACCAGTCGTGCCTCCGGGTCAGGGATAGCCAAGTCTTCCTCTGTAGGCAACTTAACCGAAGGGTTATACAGGACATCCAGGAAAGTGTTAGGCGGCACCGGCTTTCGCTGAGAGCCTAGCCGGCTTAGAGCATCAGCCGCCTCGTTCTTCCTGCGATCAATGTGCTCCACTTGGTATCCCTGAAAGTGCCCAGCAATGGCATCAACCTCGCGGCGATAAGCCTCCATGAGAGGATCCTTAGAATCCCACGTGCCTGATACTTGTTGAGCCACCAAGTCTGAGTCACCAAAGCACCTTACCCGGCTTAAGCTCATCTCCTTAGCCACCCGGAGACCATGGAGCAAAGCCTCGTACTCAGCCGCATTGTTAGTGCAAGGAAACATCAACTGTAGCACATAATGGAACTTGTCACCCTTAGGGGAAGCCAATACAACGCCAGCCCCCGAGCCCTCCAGCTGCCTGGACCCATCAAAGTGAATAGTCCAATAAGTGTTATCCGGCTTTTGCTCAGGCACTTGTGACTCTGTCCAATCATTGATGAAATCCACCAAAGCCTGAGATTTAACAGCAGTGCGTGGCACATATTTGAGGCCATGAGGTCCAAGTTCTATAGCCCACTTAGCAATTCTCCCTGTGGCCTCTCTGTTTTGAATAATATCACCAAGAGGGGCAGAACTGACCACAGTGATGGGATGACCCTGAAAATAATGCTTAAGCTTCCGGCTCGCCATGAACACACCATACACAAGCTTCTGCCAATGCGGGTACCGCTGCTTGGACTCAATGAGCACTTCGCTGACATAATAAACCGGCCGCTGAACCGGATGCTCCTTACCCGCCTCCTTGCGCTCCACCACAATAGCCACGCTGACGGCTCGTGCGTTTGCCGCCACATACAGTAGCAAGGGCTCCTTATCAACCGGAGCAGCAAGGACTGGGGGCTCTGCCAGCTGCTTTTTCAAATCCTCAAAAGCGGTATTAGCTGCATCATTCCAGAAAAAGTTATCAGTTTTCTTCATCAACTGATATAAGGGCATAGCCTTCTCACCCAAACGGCTTATAAACCGGCTTAAAGCAGCGATGCGACCCGCCAAGCGCTGAACGTCATTTATACACGCTGGCTTAGCTAGGGAGGTGATGGCCTTGATCTTCTCTGGATTAGCCTCAATGCCTCTGTCAGAAACCAAGAAGCCCAATAGTTTGCCTGCAGGAACACCAAAAACACAGTTGGCCGGGTTAAGCATCATCTTATAGACCCGGAGATTATCAAAGGTTTCCCTTAAATCATCTATCAGGGTTTCCTCTTTGATGGATTTAACCACAATATCATCCACGTAAGCGTGAACATTGCGCCCGATCTGTTTATGAAGACAGTTCTGTACACAGCGCTGGTAAGTCGCCTGTGCACACTTGAGTCCAAAGGGCATAGACACATAGCAGAAGGCTCCAAAGGGAGTGATGAACGCCGTCTTCTCCTGGTCCTTAACTGCCATCTTAATCTGATGATACCCGGAATAAGCATCCAAGAAACTTAAGCGTGCACAACCTGCCGTAGCATCAATGATTTGATCAATACGGGGGAGGGCAAAAGGATCAGCCGGACACGCCTTGTTCAAGTCCGGGTAGTCCACACACATCCGCCAGGTGCCGTTCTTCTTGAGTACGAGCACCGGGTTAGCCAACCATTCTGGGTGAAAAACTTCAACAATAAACCCGGCCGCCAAGAGCTGGGCCACTTCTTCACCAATGGCTTTCCGCCTCTCCTCATTAAACCGTCGAAGGAACTGTCTGACCGGCTTAAATTTCGGATCAACATTGAGAGTATGCTCAGCGAGTTCTCTAGGTACACCTGGCATGTCAGAAGGTTTCCATGCGAAGATGTCCCTATTCTCACGGATGAACTCGATGAGCGCGCTTTCCTATTTTGGATCCAGATTGGCACTGATGCTAAACTGCTGAGATGAATCTCCTGGAACAAAATCAACAAGCTTAGTTTCATCAGCCGATTTAAATTTCATCGCCGGCTCGGTCTCCGTAGTCGGCTTCTTCAGAGAGGTCATGTCTGTTGGGTCAACATTGTCTTTGTAAAACTTCAACTCCTCTGTAGCACAAACAGACTCTGCATAAGCTGCATCACCTTCCTCACACTCCAGAGCCACTTTCCGGCTGCCGTGAACCGTAATGGTCCCATTGTGACCCGACATCTTGAGCTGTAAGTACACATAACACGACCGTGCCATGAACTTGGCGTAAGCCGGCCGTCCAAATATAGCATGGTATGGACTTCTTATCTTGACCACTTCAAAGGTCAACTTCTCCACCCTGTAGTTGTTCTCATCACCAAAAGCCACTTCCAATTCGATCTTGCCGACTGGATAAGCCGACTTACCAGGTACCACACCATGGAAGATAGTGTTTGACTGGCTGAGGTTCTTATCAACCAACCCCATACGGCGAAAAGTCTCATAATAGAGGATGTTGATGCTGCTGCCTCCATCCATGAGTACCTTTGTGAACTTATAACCTCCCACCTGAGGAGCCACCACTAAGGCCAAGTGGCCCGGGTTATCCACCCGGGGAGGGTGATCCTCCCTACTCCACACTATAGGCTGCTCAGACCACCGCAAGTAGCATGGAACCGCCGGCTCAACAGCATTCACAGCCCTCTTGTGAAGCTTCTGATCTCGTTTGCACAAACTAGTGGTAAACACATGATACTGTCCACCGCTAAGCTGCTTTGGGTTGGTCTGATAACCCCCCTGCTGCTGTTGATGACCCTAACCAGACTGTTGATTAAAGCCCCCTTGACCGTTCTGAGGACCGGAATTTGAGCCGCCGCCCGGGCCATGAAAGCCGCCGGCGCCTGAGCCGCCGCCCGGGCCATTGTAGCTCTTAAAGGCCTTCATGGTCACGCAATCCTTCCACAGATGAGTCGCTGGCTTCTCTCTAGAGCCATGCCTTGGACAAGGTTCATTCAACAACTGCTCCAGCGTTGGACCTGACCCGCCGCCTCGGGGAGGGGGCCTCCCCTTGCGTCGCTGGTTATTACCTTGGGAGTTGGTGTTGGCTACAAACTCTAGGCTGCCATCGGCCTTACGCTTGCCTCCTCCTTGGTTCCCCGGGTTAAACTGAGGACCCTTGCCATTGCCGTTCTTCTTTCCCTTCCCTGTCCTTTCATCGTCTGAAGGGGGATCCTTGGTACCATCGGAATCGGCGTACTTGACAAGAGCCGCCATTAGTGTACCCATATCGGTGCAGTCGCGCTTAAGCCGCCCGAGTTTCATCTTAAGGGGCACAAAGCGACAGTTCTGTTCCAACATTAAGTCTGCAGAGCCGGCATCCATCTTATCTGATGAATGTATGATCTCCTTGACTCGGCGAACCCAATGGGTTGTGGATTCACCCTCCTGCTGCTTACAGTTAGTCAAATCCACAATTGACATAGACTGCCTACAAGTATCTTTGAAGTTTTGGATGAACCGGGCTTTCAGCTCAGCCCAAGACCCAATGGAATTCGGTGGTAGCCCTTTCAACCACGTGCGGGCAGTTCCATCTAACATCATGGTGAAATACTTGGCCATGGCCGCCTCACTGACCTCCAGCAATTCCATATCCATCTCATAACTCTCAATCCAGGCTGCAGGCTGTAAGTCAGCTGTATAGTTAGGCACCTTCCTAGGGCCCTTGAAGTCCTTAGGTAGACGTTCATTGCGGATAGCTGGCACCAAACAAGGGACACCCCCGGTCCTGGTAGGGATACCCACATCAACGGAAGTCGTCGGATAAGCTGGGGGGGGTCTGGTAAGCCGTCAATTGAGGCACCTGCTCCGCCTCTTGCCGCGCTTGGTCTGCTGCGTAAAAGGCTCCATTATGAGCCGGGCCATGGCCAGGTGGCGGGTCATGGCGTCGGACATTACTTGAGCCGGTTGCTGAGACCATGTGCTGGCTGTAACTCAGGCTCTGGCCTGGACGAGGGGTCGAGTGGATCCTGTCCCGGCTGTAGGAGTACGCCTCTTGCTGCGCCAATGCGTCTGCAGGAGTTCCCTGACCCGGCGGGTTTCGATGGCCGCCGGAGAATCGCCGTCAACGGGGAGAGCCGCCAGCCGTGCTGCCGCAGCTACCATGTTCTCCAGCGGGTTATCATAATGACCCGGGGGTATTGGCACATACTGAGGCGGGGCAGGGGGCACCTGGGGAGGCCCCATCACTCGTGGCTGAATAAGGGGTCCAGACCCGGGCGCCATGACCCCTGGCGGGTTACTAGACCCTGCACCTGGCGTGTTGAAGAGGTTGCGTGGATCGTAAACCGGTGGGAGTCGAGACTGGGCCTTCTGATGCCTCCTTCTCATGACCTCATTGGCCGCGTTCTGATCCATCGTGAGTTGGAAGGACTGCGCCTGAATCAGCTGAGTCCGGGCGTCGAGAGCCGCCCGCTCTGCAGCCAGCCTGATCCCTTCCGCTGCAAGATCCTCTTTAGCTTTTATCAGATCCAATTTTAACTGTGCCACCTCCGCATCATGCTGAGCTTGATCCGCCGGGTCAACCGTGGCGGTTAACAGGGCCGTCATCTTGTCCGTGAGATCCATCAGCACCTGAGCCGGAGAAGGCATCGGGTTTCCCGATCCAGCAGCGGGATTCTGAACAGGCTGCGCACCAGCCATAAAAACTCCAACCTGACTTGGCGGCTCAAAAAGGTCCGGAATACTGTCGCCATCGGAACAACCCATGAGCCTGCCATCTTGAAGTTGGTACAACGAGTTTGACTCATCGGTGGCCGACTCGCCGTCAGAGCCGGCGGCCGCCAAGATACTTTGCTAGAAGGGGAAAACCCCTTGCCGGGTTATCGCGCTAGCCGGCTTAGCAAGACACACCATCTCCCAGACAGCATCAGCACAGCAGAGCAGAAAAAGTACATGCCGTCTTTTTCAAAGATCCAGGCCTTGATGGCCAACGGCTTGACCGTTATTGATCTAGTTCGATGCTGGGTCGCCTGGAGAGTCTTGCCTCTAAGCCGCCGACCCGGCTTAATGTGCGAGTACACCGACAAGTTAACAGATCCATCCTCAACGCCACTGTCAGATTGGAATGACTGACGAAGACATCAATAATATGACCAAAACTCTGTTGAATGAGAGCTTGGAAGATTGCATACAAGTCGGATTAAATCCTTTCTGCGTTCTGAATAAGCCGCCAGCTGTAAGCTCTGAATCAAGTTCATACTTGTATCATGTTTTCATTTGCACTGCCTGTTCATACTCATTCAATTTTTACAGGCCGATTCACCTTTTTGGACCAAGAAGCTGTAGGATAAGCCAAAGAAAACCCGGACGAAGAGCAAGGCTATCAAAAAGCCTGCTAAGAAGAAGACCAATCTTTGCCGAATTATTCAATTTGGATGATAAAGATGATGATGATGAGTCGGAGGTAGAACTTGATTCCCTTGGCTCGTTTTTTGTACATCTTATTGACAATGACTATTCTCAGGATGATGCGGAGGCCAGCCGTGCAGATGATGAAGAGGTAATTACTCTTTCCTCCGGCTCAGAACCTTTGCCAACACAGAAAACCCGACAAGCAAGTCGGAAAGTAAGATTTTCTCACCCTTTAGCTCACTTGGATCCCAACTTTCTTTTGAAGATGCAGCAACATGAAGCTCGCCGCACAACCCGGAACATCGGCGTTGGAGTTTTATCCTCCGGCTTACCGAACACCCCAGCTCCTCGCAAATGTCAACAGGAGGTTTCAAATATTTCTGACTTATCTTATCCCAAGGCGGGTCTTTTTCGACAACCTCCTAACCCGTCCGGTTCAAACTATCGGGGAACATCTCATTCCTCCTCCGGCGACTCAACGGGAACTCAAATCCCAGCCTTCAAGACTATGCCTGGGTAAGGGTGTATTCCATCATTCAAAACTTCATGCTTGATTGATATGCTGACATCATTGTATTTCTTATTTTCAGTGGCATGGCCAAGCCTAGCAAGAAGGTGAAACTGAACAAACCGGCTGAAGATTCCAACCCTTCTGAGCCGGAAAAACAATTGCCAGAAGCCTCTCATCCAACCACTGAAGCTGCCATTGATGGCCCGCCACCAGAAGAACACGACGTCACCATGGATCAAATAGACGTTGAACCAGTCATCTCTAAGCCGCCAAGTCCCATCAAGCCCACTGAAGAGAAAGCTGACGATGTCATCATCACCGGGCTTGCTTATACAACGCCGGGTAACCCTACTGCCTTATCCAAGCACAGCGCCAAGGAAGAATTTTCCGCTGCTGATAAAGGCAAGTGGAAGGTAGACTTAGAAAGCTATGCTCAGTTCGGTGCCCAAGAGATCCATTCCAGTTATTTAAACCGTCTATATACCAGCCGTGATTTTGAAGCCGGCTTGGTCATCTTGATGAAGGAGCGCTATGAGGTAATCCAACAAAATCCTCCTCGTAAATATATCTCTATCAGCCGCCATGTCTATAGAATATGATAGAATTGAATATACTGTAGACTTTCAAATAGTCAGTAATAGATGAATATCATCACTAGTAGTCCCCAAGGGCCGGCTTAAACTATCAAGTTAAGCCGGGACTTCAATTAGCAGTGATCAACTTTGCATCTGTAGCCCCCAATGGCAGGTTTAATCAGTATGAATAAACCGGAACTTATCACCATGGCTAAAAAAATCCAATTATGTAGCCTTTATAAACCGGATTATATCATTTTGCCCGGGGCATCGTAAAACTTGTCGTAAAGAGAGCAATAGGCATTAGCCCCCAAGTGCCAAGGAGAATACTTGTATTGTGGTTGGGACTTCAAAAATAATCATGATCATAATACCTTCCATGTTGTTCATGTCGCAGGCTGAACTAAATGAAAAGGAATCCCAAGTCAAAGATCTGAGGGCCAATATTCAAACTCAGCAATCCGAGACTTCAAAAGCCAAATCAAAGCTGAAGACTGCCTTAGAAAACATTGAACAGTTGAAACAAAACTTCAACACTGATAGAACTGGCTGGGAGACCGAGAAAGCAGCTCTATTAAAGAGAGCAAAGGACGTCGAGGCAACCCTTAAACCGGTAAGTGACGAGCTGCCCGGTTTAAAGCATCAGATCAACAGCATGACATCAGCCATCTTTGGTAAGTAGTAAAAATGACTTCTTTACACCAGTAGGCATATCATAATCGTCTGTCGGTTTATCAATAATTTACTGATGCAGGCTCTCGAAGCGTCAAGTTGGGCTCAGACATGCGCATTAAGCTTAAGGCTGTCTACACTCTTATAGAACAGCTATGCACTGGCGCTCAATGGACCATTGCTGCTGCTATTCATAAGAAACAGCCGCCCACCCTCATCAAGGAAACATTGGAGAAGTTATCAGTGCTACCCCAGAGGATCGACGATTTAAAGCGAGCATCTGCTAGAGCTGGCGCCTTGACTGCTTTAAGCCGGGCAAAGGCGTGGCAAGCAGATCTTGATCCGGAAGAGTTGGCCAATGGTTGCCCAAGTGTAAAAGAAGACGAGTCACCCTTCAGCGCTGATGGCTTTGCAGAAATAGCAAGAGCAATGCGTCCGTTAGCGAGCAGGCTGGCTGAAGAGACCAATCTATCCCAATACTAGGCAGCTTCTGACTCCAAGAACAAGAAGATGAAGGCGCCGGTTCATCCCACCGACGCGTAAGCACACCTTTTGCTCCTGGCATTGATCCATCCAACCTTATTGATGATAAAGTTGTGTTTAGAGCTTTGACCGGTATCAACTGGTCTACGCCTGACTTCCAGCCAATGGATAATCAAGGAGCTGAAGAAGAAGAAGCACATGATGATCCGGAGGCTTCAACCCGCCAAGAGTAGAAGTTTGAATTCATGAGCCGGCGCCGGTCATAGCGTTTTGATGTTATGTCTCACAAACACTTGTCCTTTTGGGCCGTCATATGCCTTGTAATAGGCTAGTTAAACAATTCTGAGCTGTCACGCCATCGTGCGTGTTTATTTGCATAACACTGCCGATCCATCATTTGAAGATATGCCACTTATGCTTATAATATCATCAATTATGCAGGGCAGGTTTATCATTTTTTCCTGCACATAAACAGATAACAAGTGCCCTGGCGGTTTACCCCAGGGCGGGTCACAATACCCATATAAAACCACTGATGACTAAATAGTCCATAACCAGGGCCGGTTTATCAATACCTCATGTAACCATAACAAACGAAATATCATACCTATGATATTTGTTCACACTGCCAGATTATCATGCATCGTGCAGTAAGGGTCATAGCCCAAAGATGAGAGCACATCGCCCTCTTCAATTTATTCATACCGCCGACTTATCACGCCATATGCAGCAAGGGATAACATCAAAGCTTAGAGCCAAAACTCCAATTCATAAAATCATCATATACTGGTGACTTTAAAGTCCAAAGCCAGTCCGGGTTAACAAAACTCCGGATAGATTCATATATGAACCGTAAGGCAACATGGCCCTAATCAGTTTTCAACCATATATCAACATGGCACAAAAGGTGAACCTCAAAAAATGTTCAAACCAAATATAAAGCAGAAATACAAAAAGAAAACAAGGCATTCATAGGCTGCCAAGCCTTCATGTCAAGCATTATTCAAGGGCCATGCAGCCGCTGAGTTAAACCTTAATTCAAACCTCGTAAGCCAGACCTCACATGACCAATTGCTATTTTTACTTTGACATATTCAGGGTCTTTAAAAGATCGATTGTCAAGAGTACGATGAGTCATTCCACAAAAGGCAGGATAACCTAGATTTTTTGGTGAATACACCTGGCGTCCAAGCCTATTACAAAGGTCAACAAAGCTCTTGTTCATTAACAAGAAGCCCCCAAGTAATATTTCATTCCAGGCATATAAGCCAGACGAGTAGGGTAGTTATAGCTATGCTCAATGAGCAGGAAGCCCCCAAGTATTTTTTAATCATGGCATACAAGCCAGATAAAGAGGATAGTCATAGCTATGCTCAATGAGTAGGAAGCCCCCAAGTGATCGTGTGAATTGACAATAAAGACTCATATTCTTAGAAATGAAACGACAGTGGCCCTGAATTATCAGGGATGCTGGCTTTATTATATTCATCATAATATATAATTGACATAAGTATGTACATCACGAGAGCCGGTGGTTCAAGTGTAATAAGGCCGAAGATGAGCAATATTCCATGGCCGGCGGGTCTCCTCCTCCGACGTGCGTGAGTCCTTGTGGTCTCGAACATCGATAAGATAGTATGCCCCATTGTTCAGATTTTTGCTAACCACAAAGGTTCCTTCCCAAGGTGGGGATGGCTTGTGCATATCAGTTTGATCCTGGATAAGCCGGAGCACCAAATCGCCTTCTTGAAAGGTCCTGGTTTTAACCCGACAGTTATGATAATGGCGCATATCTTGCTGGTAAATCGCTGAACAAGCCGCCGCGAGGTCACGCTCCTCCTCCAACAGGTCAACAGCATCCTGACGTGCTTTTTCATTATCAGCTTCAACATAAGCCACCACACGGGGCGAGTCGTGACAGATGTCACTAGGGAGAACCGCCTCTGCTCCGCAAACCATGAAGAAAGGCGTGTAACCCATAGATCTGTTGGGGGTTGTATTGATACTCCATAGCACTGAAGGCAATTCCTCCACCCAACAACCCGGTGTCCTCTGCAAAGGGACCATGAGCCAGGGCTTGATGCCTTTCAAAATTCCTTGATTGGCTCTTTCAGCTTGGCCATTGGACTGGGGGTGAGCCACTGATGATACATCAAGACGATTATGTTCTCGTTGACAAAACTCTTTCATAGCACCCTTGGACAGATTAGTGCCATTATCAGTTATATGCTGTGGGGATAGCCAAAATGGAAATTCACCTTTTTGATGAACTGAACCGCGGTTGCCGCATCACATTTACTGACCGGCTCTGCCTCAACCCACTTTGTAAATTTGTCAACTGCCACCAAAAGGTGGGTCTTTTATCCTTGGACCTTTTGAAAGGTCCAACCATATCAAGCCCCCAGACTGCAAACGGCCAAGTAATTGGAATCATCCTCAATTCTTGAGCCGGCACATGAACTCGTCTTGAGAATTTCTGAGAACCATCACATTTGCTAACCAAATCCTCTGCATCAGCATGAGCCGTCAGCCAAAAACCCATGACGAAAAGCCTTGGCCACGAGAGACTTAGAGCCGGCATGATGACCACAATCTCCTTCATGAATGTCTCGTAGAATCTCATGGCCCTCCGCAGGAGAAACACAACGTTGAAACACCCCTGTGACACTGCAGCGGTGCAACTCTCCATTGACAATAGTTATTGACTTAGACCGCCGGGTTATCTGCCTGGCCAAAGTTTCATCTTCAGGTAACTCGCCCCAGGTCATATAAGCCAAATATGGAACTGTCCAATCAGGAATAGCATGAAGAGCCTCCACCAATTGTGCCTTCGGGTCAGGAATAGGAAGATCTTCCTCTGTAGGCAATTTGACTGAAGGGTTATATCAAGGAAAACGTTAGGTGGCACGGGCTTACGCTGGGACCCTAACCGGCTTAAGGCATCAGCCGCCTCATTCTTCCTGCGATCAACATGTTCCACTTGATAACCTTTGAAATGACCAGCAATAGCATCAACCTCGCGACGGTAAGCTGCCATGAGTGGGTCCTTAGAGTCCCAAGTGCCTGAAACTTGCTGAGCCACCAAATCTGAGTCACCAAAACACCTCACCCGGCTTAGATTCATCTCCTTAGCCATCCGAAGACCATGGGGCAAGGCTTCATACTCAGCTGCATTGTTAGTACAAGGGAACATCAACCTTAAAACATAACAAAATTTATCACCTCGTGGGGAAGTCAAAATAACTCCATCCCCCGAGCCTTCCAACTGCCTGGATCCATCGAAGTGAATAGTCCAATATGTGCTATTCGGCTTCTCCTCAGGCATCTGCAGCTCTGTCCAATCATTGATGAAATCCACAAGTGCTTGAGACTTGATGGCTGTGCGAGGCATGTATTTTAAACCATGGGGTCCAAGCTCAATGGCCCACTTGGCTACCTGACCTATGGCCTCTCTGTTTTGAATAATATCCCCTAAAGGAGCAGAACTGACCATAGTGATGGGATGACCCAAAAAATATTGCTTGAGCTTCGACTAGCCATGAATACCCCATATACCAGCTTCTGCCAATGCGGATACCGCTGCTTGGACTCAATGAGCACCTCACAGATGTAATAAACCGGCCGCTGAACCGGATACTCCTTGCCTGATTCCTTCCTTTCCACAACAATTAACATGCTGACAGCTCGGCTATTGGCAGCCACATATAACAACAAGGGCTCTTTATCAATGGGAGCAGCAAGGATCGGTGGCTCAGCTATTCAAGGCTTCAAACGCCTGATCAGCAGCATCACTCCAGACAAAGTGATCTGTTTTCTTCATCATCTCGCACAGAGGGATAGCCTTTTCAACCAACCGGCTTATGAACCGGCTTAAGGCCGCAATACGACCCGCCAGACGCTGAACATCATTAATACACGCCGGTTTAGCCAAGGAAGTGATAGCCTTGATTTTCT
This sequence comes from Aegilops tauschii subsp. strangulata, assembly GCF_002575655.3. Taxonomy (NCBI): domain Eukaryota; kingdom Viridiplantae; phylum Streptophyta; class Magnoliopsida; order Poales; family Poaceae; genus Aegilops; species Aegilops tauschii. The sequence continues at coordinate 332,866,195 of NC_053036.3, forward strand.
CCGGGTTAGCTTCAATGCCCCGTTCAGAAACCAGAAAACCCAAGAGCTTGTCGGCTGGTACACCAAAAACACATTTGGCTGGGTTAAGCATCATCTTGTAGACTTGGAGGTTGTCAAAGGTTTCTTTCAAATCATCTATCAAGGTCTCTTTCTTCCTTGATTTTACCACAATATCATCCACATAAGCATGAACATTGCACCCAATCTGATCATGAAGGCAATTTTGCACACACCACTGGTAAGTCGCCTAGGCACTCTTGAGCCCAAAAGGCATAGACACATAGCAGAAGGATCCAAAGGGAGTGATGAAGGCTGTCTTCTCCTGGTCCTTAACTGCCATCTTGATCTGATGATACCCTCAATAGGCATCCAAGAAACTCAAACGCTCACAACCCACTGTAGCATCAATAATCTGATCAATACGAGGTAGAGCAAAAGGATCGGACGGACAAGCCTTGTTATGGTCTGTGTAATCAACACACATCCGCCAAGTACCATTCTTATTGAGTACCAGCAACGGGTTAGCCCACCATTCAGGATGAAAAACTTCAACAATAAACCCAGCTACCAAAAGCCGGGCCACTTCTTCACCAATGGCCTTACGCCTCTCTTCATTAAAGCGATGAAGGAATTGCTTGACCGGTTTAAACTTTGGATCAATATTGAGAGTGTGCTCAGCGAGTTCCCTCGGTACACCTGGCATGTCTGAAGGCTTCCATGCAAAGATGTCCCGGTTCTCAAGGATGAACTCGATGAGCACGCTTTCCTATTTTGGATCCAAATTAGCACTGATACTGAACTGCTTGGATGAGTCGCCAGGAACAAAGTTGATCAACTTAGTGTTGTCCGCCGACTTAAACTTCAACAAGGGGTCATGTTCTATGGTTGGCTTCTTCAGAGGAGTCATATCCGCCGGGTCAACATTATCTTTATAAAACTTTAACTCTTCTACTGCACAAATAGACTCAGCATAAGCAACGTCTCCTTCTTCACATTCCAACGCTATCTTCCTGTTAGCCGTGCACAGTGATGGTGCCCTTGTAACCCGGCATCTTGAGCTGCAGATAAACATAACAAGGCCTTGCCATAAATTTGGCATAAGCCGGCCGGCCAAACAAGGTATGATAAGGGCTCTGAATCTTAACCACTTCAACGGTCAATGTCTCCGCTCTAGAATCATGCTCATCTCCAAAAGCCACCTCCAAAAGCTATCTTGCCTACTGGATATGCCGACTTACCAGGCACCACTCCATGAAAAATAGTATTGGACGGCTTAAGATCCTTATCAGTCAAACCCATACGACGGAAAGTATCATAGTAAAGGATATTGATGCTGCTGCCTCCATCCATGAGTACTTTAGTGAACTTGTACCCTTCAACCTAAGGTGCAACCACCAAAGCCAACTGACTCGGATTGTCAACCCGGGGCGGGTGATCCTCATGGCTCCAAAGAATAGGATGTTCAGACCATCGCAAGAAACGGGGAACCGCCGGCTCAACTGCGTTTACCGCCCTTTTATGAATCTTCTGATCTCGCTTGAATAAACTCGTGGTGAACGCATGATATTGTCCACTATTCAGCTGCTTCGGGTTACTCTGATAACTAGATTGCTATTGCTGATTCCCTTGACCAGACCATTGATTGAAACCACCTTGATTGCCTTGACCCTGGAAACCAGAATTTGAGCCGCCTCCACCGAAGCCAGGCCCGTGAGAGCCGGATTCTGAACCGCTATCCGGGCCATGATTGTTCTGGAAAAGATTGGAATTTCTATACTCCCTCATGATGAAGCAATCCTTCCATAGATGATTGGTCGGCTTCTCGTGCGTACCATGCTTTGGGCAAGGCTGATTCATCATCGCCTCCAGGTTAAACTTCGGCCCACCAAGCCGGGGCGACTTTCCCTTCTTATGCTGATTATTGCTCTGCGAATTGGTGTTGGCCACAAAGTCTAAACCGCCCTCAGCTTGGCGCTTACCGTTGCCACCATGACCCGCCGTGTTATGCTGCTTTCCCTTCGCACTGCCACTCTTCTTCCCTTTACCCGCCTTCTCCTCATCAGTGTCGGGGTCTTTGGTACTATCAGAGTTGGCATACTTGACGAGAGCCGCCATGAGCTCCCCCATGTCATTGTAGTGGCATTTAAGCCGTCCCAGTTTCTGCTTAAGGGGGAGGAAATGACAATTCTTCTCCAACATGAGGACTGTTGAACCGGTATTGATACTGTCTGATGAGTGTATAACAGCTGAGATTCGGCGCACCCAATTGGTTGTTGATTCGCCCTCACCTTGGACACAAGAATCCAAATCCAGGATCGACATAGGCTACTTGCACGTGTCTTTAAATTTTTGGATAAAACAAGCTTTCAACTCTGCCCATGATCTGTGGAGTTAGCGGGCAGCCGTTTCAACCAAGTACGAGCCGGCCCATTCAACATCATGGTGAAATACTTAAGCACATGCAGCATCACTAACATCCAACATCTCCATAGCCATCTCATAGCTCTCAATCCAAGCCTCCAGTGGTTGATCCGCCGTGTAATTAGGCACCTTTCGAGGGCCCTTGAAATCCTTAGGCAAGTGCTCGTTGCATAGAGCCGGCACTAAACAGGGCACACCTAGGGTTCTAGAGGTCACTCCTGCTTCCACAGTCGCTGATGGATAAACCAGGGATTGCTGTTGAGCCGCTAGCTGAGCCGCCAGCTCCGCCTCCCGACGCGCCCTACCCTGATCAACCAAAGTCTGGGCATCATTACCACCTTGCGCCGGGTGATGCCTACGAGGCTGGTTACGGTGTTGCTCATTGCTTGAAACTGCTGGTGAATCAATGTGCCTGCTATAACTTCGACTTGGCTGAGGGGTTTAGTGAATCCGCTCACGACCATAAGAATAAGCCGCCTGTTGAGCCACAACCGTCTGAAGAAGCTCTCTGGCCCTCCGTGTTTCTATCACCGTCGGAGACTCGCCTTCAACTGGGAGAGCCGCCAATCGTGTTGCCGCAGCAATCATGTTCTCCAAAGGGTTAGAATAATATCCTAGCGGCGTTGAAACATGCCGAGGCGGAGTCATATCCAATCGAGGCGGGTCCGCAGCACGCGGCTGAACCGGATCCAGTCACGGGCACCTCAACCGCCCGGTTCACCACATGCGGGTCACTGGCCCCTGCCCCAGGCATGTTGAAGAGGTTTCTCGCATCGTAAACAGGAGGTAAACGGCTCTGGTGTCTCATTCTCATGATAGCATTCGAAGTGTTTTGGTCCAAGGTAAGCTGGAAAGACTCTGCCTGAATCCGTTGCGCCTGAGTGTCCAAAGCAGCCCACTCCGTAGCCATCCTAGCGTTATCAGCCGCCAGCTCCTGCTTGGCTTGAGCTATCTTGTCTTGTAGCTTCGCCACATCGACCTTATGCTGTTCCTGAATTTCCGGGGTCACCTCCACCCCCATCAAAGTCGCCAAAGCCTCCAACAGCTCTGTCAAAACTTGAGCCGGCGGGCGCATAGAGCCGCTAGCACCAGTCGTCGCCCAAGCCATTGATCTAGAGGTCATAGCCGCGACAGTTGTTGAGCCAAGCGCCGCTGTGTATCGGCCATGAAGATCGCCACCCTGTTCGGCGGCTCATAGGGGTCCGGAATACTGTCACCATCGGAACAGCCCCCAAGCCAGCCGCCTCACAGTTGATACATTGAATTGGTCTCTCCGATTGACGACTCACCATCAGAGTAGATGGCTGTCTCACCACTAGACATAGATCCTTCCTCAAACTCCGCCCCATGGATAAACCAACAAAGGCATGCTTCACGGCGGGTTGAACCTGGGCAGGTCGTGCACGCTGAGCCGTCTTGATGATGTCGGTGTAGGTGTCCGGCTCAGGGCCCGGTTCGCCGATCTTGCCGATGAAGACGTGTATTCCGCCGAAGGGAACCCTGTGCCCGTACTCAATTGAGCCGGCCTCGGGGCCCCAGCCTGCATCGTCGATGTAGAGCTTGCTGCGACGACTCTTGGTCATCTGGCCCACAGCGTATCCCTTGATCCCTTCGAAGCTGCCCTTTAAAAACTTGAAACCACCGTGCGCTGGCCCCATGGTGGGCGCCAACTGTCGTGGAGTTGACACGGCATATGTCTTAGCGGAAGGACTTAGTCGTGGATCCATCGCAACTAGGTTAGCTTAAAGGGGTTAATCGGGACAAAGGACACAGAGAGTTTATACTGGTTCGGCCCCTTGCGGTGAAGGTAAAGGCCTAATCCAGTTTGGGGTTGTATTGCTTGGGTTTCGATTACCAGAGAGCGAATACGCTTGACCTAGTTCTCGATCTCTTGTTTCTTGCCCTTAACTCGCCGCCGGGTCACCCCTTTATATACACAGGTTGATGCCCGGCGGCTTACAGAGGCCCGGTCAGCTCATACACAATGTGTCCGGCTCGGTGACTAACTAAGCTTGCCTTACAATACAAGTCATACATACGACGGTTCATCCTCTTGGGCCTTAAGTCACCTTTGAGTCTTGGGCCATCAATGGGCTTGTATGAGCCACCATATTTATTGATAAGTCGCCAGTGGTATGACCGGCCCCTCTTGGGCGGTTCATACCCAGTAGTTATATCCCCAACAGGCCCAGGTGATACGGTTGTGCAGGTGGATGGTGATGGGGTCCTACGCCCGAGAGGGCAGGCAGATCTTTCTGTTCCAACTGGCTCCCTAGCATCGGTACAACTGCCCAGATGGCGACTAGCAGAAAGGAAAGAGGAGGACATGGGTGCCTCAGATTTAGTGCCCATTGGAACTACAAGTAGGGGTGCTTCCGTCCAAATTAAGTCATATCAGATATCTCTACACGAACCAAAGGTGGTGGACCAGGACCTAAGCTACTTTTCAGAAGATTCCCGGTCTGGTATGGGCCAGCTATCGCAAGACGCGTAGGAGGGGCATCGGTTGGTGGACGACTGGGCCACAGTCCAGGTTAGCCTATCTGGAGGTAGTTGCACCCATGCAACATGCATGGCACCATAGGAGGGGGAGACAACACCAGCGATGGGCGATGCCATGCAGCATGCAACGCATGAGCCGAGTACACCAGCGCAGCCCGACATGGGGAGCTCCCTGCAAGTATGCATTGACGAGCTTCATGCAGAAATGTGCAAGTCCATTGCCTCGGTCCTACCACTGCTGGCTGACCGAGCAGGTGCGGTGCGAGCTGTAATCCAAGGAAGAAGAGGAGATCGATATAACTCCCAGGAGGAGTGCTCGTGTTGCGAAGAATGGATCCACCAAGCCATAATAGGTGCTGATACAAAAGTTATGCGTAGCGCATGAGGGCGAGGTCATTTTAGAGGAGGCTCTTCGGATGTTCGTGGATCTTTTCTCAAGGCCACTCTCCGGTGCACACATCACGGCGGTGTTGGCTCTATTTGGCTGGGAGTCACCGGCAGTGCCACTTCAGGGGGTGTTGGTGGAAGGAATGGCGGCGTACATGCCACTCGGGCAGCCTAGGTAGGATGTGACCATGAATATGAATATGTAACCATTGAAGATGCTAGTGTGGAACGTTCGTGGCCTTAATGCTCCCGCAAGGCGGAACACAGTCTTTCAGGTGGTGACTACGGCTTGTCCAGCTATAGTGTGTCTACAGGAAACCAAATTGCAGGAGGTTACAGACAGCATTGTACGACAGTGCCTTGGCAATAAATATGAAAAGTCTTTAGTTGCCGGCTCTGGGGACATGTGGGGGATCTTGATAGCTTGGGACACCACTACCACCCAACTATCAAACCCACGCTTTACTAACCATACAGTTACGACACTTGTCAAGTGCTCGGAGGACGAACAACCACGGTGGCTCACTTGAGTGTATGTGCCACAGGTGGAGCGTGATAAAGCGGAGTTTATGCAGGACTTAGTGGACATTCGGAACCTGCACGTTGGGCCATGGCTAGTGGCAGGGGATTTCAACCTACTTGCTAAGCAGGAAGACAAGAACAATGCCTTGGTGTAGGAACAAAGTATGTCTACCAGAGGGGGGGGGGGGTGAATGGGAGTTTTAAATTTTCTTCGGAAAACTCAAATCTCTCAGAACCCAGCAGCGGAATAAGTGAAGTAAAGACCATGATGAACTACTACAGAGAATCGAAGGGAAACTAAAGCATGCATCAAAGTAAAACACATGAATGAAATACATCGAATGAAAACATGAGATACAGAGGTAACCAAAGGTGCTCGATGGCAACATGGAATTTGTTCGACCAGTTCGTCCTTCTACACAAGGAGTACGTCTGGTTGGAGGGGATGTGACTTAACATGGAAGATAAACTTTCTTCACCCTATTCTCCTCGACAATCGATTCGTCAACCGATGCCGATCACTCGTGGCAGATACTTGAAGGCGATCTCCGAACCTTGACTTCTTTGAGAACCACAATCACTCTTGGTCTCTGAAGAAATTAACACCTAACCGTCTAGAGAGTTTGCATCTCTCAAGAGTAATAGGCGGAGCATACTAAACTTAGATTCTAGTGATGCTGAACCACTATCTAATTCTTCGGCTCTAGGGTTTTTCTCTTGGTGGATTTTAAATTCAAAGCGCTCGGAGAGTGGGTTGCTCAACAATCTTCTCAGAATCAAACGGAGCAGCCACCGGACAAAGCCGACGCAGGGTGGCTATTTATAGGCACAACCTTCCCAGATGGGAAATGACCATTTTGGACATGAGGTCCAGCCAATGGCCAACCGACACGTTCACAACAGTCGGATTTTTGAGCAACGGGAACATTACTTGAGGAACAAGTAATGCTAACTCCGCGGTCCGAGGCAAATCTCTTGTAGCGAAGAAGATCACAGTCTTTTGTTGGCAAGTACTTGCTCGGAGCACAAAGAGATTTCTCTCACAACTTTCATAGGATTTGGGTTTAGCATCAGAGAATCAAAGCTTCGAATGCTATACCCCTCTTAATAGTACGGTGGCCCTATGACTCAATGAAAGAAGAAGAACAACGAAATAAATGTTACGTCTTCACTTCGTCTTCATTCTTCCTCGAACACAGTCATTTGCTTCGAACATGCACCGAACCAATTGCTTGGGATTCAGCAATTTTTAGGTTTTTTTTGTAGCTTTATCTTCGGTGATAACCTTCACTTCTGCGCAGGGAAATTATCTTCGTCATTTGCATCAAACTCCTCGATACTTCAGGGACCTGTTACTCTGTGTGCACTAGCAAACACATAAGTCCCATACTGTTTATGTCAAGAAACTCCAAAACATAAGGGGCCTACCTTTGCACCAACAATCTCCCCCTTTTTGGACGATTGTTGACAAAATAGATAATCATCAAAGTGAAGAGAGATAATGAAGTGTAACTTGAACAAGAGTGAACTTGCGTTACTTGACTCGATGATGAAATATACTCCCCCTAGATGTATGTTGATTCAATTGATATACAATTAAGTTCCTTGCAATTCATTTGAGTAAGTGGAGGATTTTCAATCGTATGAGGTAATTATTCGCACTGATGATAGATAATCCAACGAGAATTGCAATCATTCATGACTTCTGTTAATAATTCCATCTGCAAAACAATAAGCTTCGATAGAATATATTTCAGCAGGGGGGTATTAATTTTACAGCTCATAACAAAAGTTTTACAGTAGAGCACATGAGATGGCAAAAATATCTCAAAAGATAGAGAGAATAAACACAAAGACCAAATCCAACAGAGCAAAACTATTGAAACTCTTGATGTTATTTACCCCTTTTTGTCAACTAGTGTAAAAAATGTGACAAAAACATGACTGTCAAAAGGTGAATATGATTCACTCTGAGGCATCGCCTGAGGAGCTGCCCGAAGAAGTTTCTGATTTGGAAGTGTCTGGAATATATTCATGTTCAGCAGCAACAACAGATCCTTCAAGACTGGCTTGGTGCTTATAAGAGGAAGGCACATTTGGATCATCCTCATGAGTCTTGCAAGGTAGAGGATTCACTTCAGCAGGTTATTCAATAGGCGATGTAGCTTCTGATTCGTCGAGTAATTTGCGCAGCTGAATCCGAAGTAAATTCGTTGTTGGTTCACGAGCTGGCAAAGGTGGAGTGGTGCAATCTTGAAAATCTTCATTAGTGAACCTTTGGTCAATGTACTGATAGAGTTCTTGGAGGTGACAGTTGCTGAGTTGCTTCTTGGAGAAAAATTTCCGAAGCAATTTCCATAAACGCTTCTTGTTTTCTGCTGTGATCATGTGCACTACTTTTTTTTGGTTGTGTATGGCATTTAGTTCGGCTGCCAGATGCTCTCTCTTGACGATCTTTGGCCATATGTTTCAGTAGCAACTATTGAGTGCGCATGCTTACTTCAAGATGTGAAGGAGGCTGAGTGTTCGGCAAGAGATCACATTGAGGTAGCTTGGGTCCATTGAAGGTAGTATAAGTACTTGACATGGGAGCTTTTCCTGAGGAGAAATCTTCCATAACTCTCAGTGTATCACGCACAGGAGGAATGAAGCTTTTATGGCTGACCTTGGCAAGATATTCGGTCTTCATTGCATAGTCAATCACCTTCTAAATCCAGGTGCATACATCTTGATGGTTTTTGGACTCTGAGCTGAATCCATCAGTATGCACAAAAACATTTCTTCAACATCGAAGATATACCCTTGTGAGATGGCATGTATGGTGTTCCGAAGAACATCAGAGACAGCATTATCAGTATTCATCCCAGCCAATGGACAGAGGGTGTATGTGAGAATGTGATACCACGTCTGATTGTCGAATTTCAAGTGCTCAGGCAGAGGAGGACCATTGTAGTCACGAATCTTATCTTCATCCATTGTACATCAGAAATCTTCATCGGAGATGGCATCAATGTTATGAACCCGACTCTCAGTTTTGCCATGCTCAAACCGAGGGAAATGAAAGTGTGACACAAAGTCCATGGCAGAGCATTTGATTCGTTTTCCTTTAGTCATCCATTCCATAATCCACTTTTTGCTACCTGACTCGTCTCCGGAGATATACAGGGTTGCATAAAATTGAAGGATAATCTCCCTGCTCCATGAATGCTGATAGCCCAAGATATGCGTGAGACCATAGTCTTCGATGTCTTGCAGAATTTGATTGAAACAAACGATGTTCTTCATAGCAGTAAAGTCTAGGAATTCATGCTGTCATAAAGAATTGAATAATATATAGCCTGTTCCTGAGTCCAAAACTAAGGAGATTCAGACGTACTGGCCTTGATGTAAGGACTTTCTTGAAAGAAAACCGGATGAGTGTTTTTGTTGAACAAAGGCCCTTTGACGCCAACGCCGATGGAAAACAAAGGCAGTCGCTCGCGAGGATAGGGGTACTTGAGTTCATCTTCAAGAGAAATCACTTCATCCGCATAGATGACGGAATCTGAATGATGAGCTGACGTAGATTTTGCTGCAGAAGGATCAACATCCGAGGTTCTTCGTGCAGTGTCGAGTGAGATCCTCAAGGGAGAGGGATTTAATACTCGTTCAGGAGCTGAGTCAGGCACCGTAGCTTTATCAGTCATTGGGGCTGTTGTGGAATTGCTTCAGATGTAGCTAGAGGAACAGAGGGTGGAACCGAATCATGAGAAGCTTGTTGTTCAGGTCGAAGAATTTCACCTTCTTCGGACACTTGGTGCTGAGAAGGATTTGCTTCATGAGCTGGAGAAGCCACATGCACTGCTTCAGTTGGCCTTGGAGAAGTTGATTCATTTGCAACTGGTTCATGAGCAACCAAAGGACTTGCTTGTACATGAGAATTTTCTCTCGGTGCATCAGTATCAGGAGGAGGAGCATTTTTCTTCGCAATCTTCTTCTTCTTCGACGGATCAAAGTGCCCTTTTACCAGATCATTATAACTAGTCACGTAGGCTTGGTGATCAAGGCAAATCTTGCGAACATCCAGATCCGAATTAAATCCCAACCTTCTGTGCCGAAGGACTTTCAACTCTATTGATCTCGTCATATGATTCTCCAAGTTGCTTTATGACAAACTTGGATTTTGCATTCATCATATGGGTGTCAAGCTCCTTGAGTTGGCCAGTGAGCTCATTGATCTCAACTAAATCAGTTCTCAAATCTTGAATCAGATCAGATGCTTGAGAAATAACTTCAGGGGGAATGGGCAAAGATGCCACTTCTCCATCAAATAAATCATCGATAAATCTATCCAGCTACTCCATGATGAAGGTATGGTCGAAGGAATGTGGTGCAACAGAGACATTTTGAGGCTGAGCAGTGGTCTGAGCCGTAGGAGCAGTCTGTGCAACATTTTTCTCGGTCAGAGGCAATGATGCCAATGGTTGAGTCAGTTTTGGAGCAAATTGTTCAGCCTTTTCCATCACAGCATCAGTACTTGGAACCTTTTGCTTTGCAGCAGGGCCTTTTATTTGCTTCATCTTTTGCCTCGGCAGTTGTTCTCCTGGCTTAGCAGAGCCAACAGGTGCTTGGACTACTACATCTTGCAAGTTAATTGCATCAGGATGAGGATCTATATTCAATTTGTCAACCATAGTGACAATGGTATGAGGCGTCTTTCTTTTCAGATGAATCTTCTTCGGAGCTGCAACTAGGACGACACTTTCTCGAAGATCAGGCATAATAGTGGACGTAGTCACATTTACTTGTTTAGAGAGAGTTGCATCAATTTCTTCTCGAGTGAGCGGGGGATCATCTCTATCAGAAGAGTCACTTTGGTGTTCAACAGGCTTAGCTGGCCTTTTCCTCGGGGCACTCTTTTTCTTCAGATCGGCAGATTTTGGATCATATTTGATCTTCATTCCGCGTTCTACTTTTCCTTCAGCCTTTTTCTTCTCAACGTCTGATTTGATGAGATGACGATTTTCTTCTTCCTTGGCTTGATCTTTAGCGGCCTTCTTGGCTCGCTTTTCAGCATTCTTGAGGTGCTTGGCCTTTTTTTTCCGGATACGAATCAGGAGTTATGGTGGACGACTCATGAGCATGAGGAGGTGGTGGAGGCCTCTGCTGTGGTTCACCTGCCTGGATGAGCCCAATCTCGCGGCAGTCACCCCATGGGGGTTGGAAAGCAAAGTTCATGGCATACCGAGGATGAACCATCTTGTAGTTAAACCACTTCCTTACCCAGTGGCGCCGAATATTTTGCACAAATCCTTTTCTCTAAGTGGAATCTTCTAGTGTTATATTCATCGTGAGAGACAAGCTCAGCTGTATTTTTGACTGGTTGCCTGCCACCTCTCCTCTTCTTCGGAGCATCTACCTCTTGTTCATCTGCATTTGGTTCGGATCTTTTCCTCTTGCTGGATGACGGGCCTCCTGTTGGGCCCTTTGCATTCAGTGCTTTTGATTCATCAACCGTTCCCATGAGAGCCTTTTGATCATTAGCCATACTGTGTACCTTGGCAGAATCTGCAACAGACTGCATTCACCTGTGAAGAGAATAGGTATGAGGGAAAATGGGGACAGGGTCACAATTGCTCACAGTGAAAGTTTTCTCGAACAAAAAGTTTTTGAGGAAGTATCAGATGCAGATTTTTAGAGATGTCTCAAAAGAATGAAACATATAGATCGAGCTAGTAGATCTGAAGAAGAATACTAGACAACGAGCTAGTCATTTCATTCGAACGAAGCATAACACAAACCCTAGATCTGACGGATTCGGATGCGAGGAAGAACTACAAACCACATCCGCACTAGAAAGGTAAATACTTAGATCTAAGAACCATGGTAAATCAGGAGAAAATTAACCGTGGACAAACTCAAAACATGAAGGATGAAAGTCCGAGTACGAACTACACGTACCCTAGCTCGATGACATGCAGCAACTACGGCGGCACAAGGAAGAAGATGTCCCACAGCGGCGTGGAATGACTCCGGTGACCTCTTTCCGGCAGCTAAGCGGCAAAGGGGTCGTCGGCATCGAGCTCATGGTGGAGCACTGCGGCGAGGGTTTCGGTGGAGAGACGGCAAGGAGAAAGAGTGTAAAGGAGGAAGAAAGGAGCGGTGCGGTTTAAATAGGCGAAAGAAAATTTTGCACGTGGACGGTCTCTAGGCAGAGACGATTGCGATTCAATGGATAGGATGGACTGGCAGTTGATGTTGCACGTGGTAACCATCAAAGATCGTGGTCCAGATTTGGGCGGGAATACCCAAATTTTGGACTGCTTTCGCAAAGTAGATAAATGTTCGGACCGAATCTTAATCATGGTCAAGGACACCAGTTAAGTTTCGTTCGAGATAAAATTGAGCATTTGCAACAGAACATCACAGACTGGAAAAGATAGATCAGAGGGAAAATAGGGTCCTAGGCATTTCAGTCAGACAGAAACACAAACACATGAGCAAATAGCTATGAGAGAAACGCATTCGGACAGAAACCAAATCCATCGAATGAAGAGAAATCCAACGAAAGGAAATTGTGGTGGCGTAACCCACCGTATAAGAACTTTATGACCTCGAGAATCACACAATTATCATGGCACCCGGTTAGTCTAGTTCTTTGTTAATGTATTCACTCTCAGAAAGAAAATTTCACTTTGTCGAAATTTCCAAACTCTTCGAGTGTTATGCACCCTGTGTTAGCACGGGTCTAGTCTTACCACGTTTGTGAAGTCTAGGATATTTAGCTCACACTGTAAAGCACATAATCTTTTCTCGTTGAGAGGCTTGGTGAAAATATCAGCGAGATTGTCTTCGGTCTTGACGTGATTTATGATAATATCCTCCCGAGCAACATGATCATGAATAAAATGGTTTCTGATGGCAATATGCTTCATGCGAGAATGCTGCACAGGATTATGTGCAATTTTGATGGCACTCTCATTATCATAATATAGAGGGATATGCTTGACCTTGTGCCATAATCCTTCAGTGTTTGCTTCATCCACAATAACTGAGTGCAACAAGCGCCATATGCAATATATTTGGCCTCAGCCGTAGAGAGAGATACACAATTCTGCTTCCTTGAAGACCAACAGACCAACGATCTACCGAGGAAATGACATGTCCCCGAGGTAGATTTCCTATCAACCAAGTCACCAGCCCAATCTGAGTTTGAATAACCAACAAGATCAAACTATGCTCCCTTAGGATACCATAAACCTAAGGTGGGGGTGTGAGCCAAATATCTCAGAATGCGCTTGACTGCTTGGTGATGCAATTCTTTTGATGCAGCTTGATAGTGGGCACACATGCAAACACTCAACATAATGTTAGGTCTGGATGCACAAAGGTAAAGCAGAGATCCAATCATCGAACAATAGGCTTTCTGATCGTAGTCCTTACCATACACATGTGCATCTAGCTTACCATTCTAGGCATTGGAGTTTTATAGCGCTTCATTTTGGAGTCTTGGATTTTGAACTCCTTCAGGCACTATTTCAGGTGCTTCTCCTGTGAAATGAAAATGCCATTGTCTTGTTACGAATTTGCATTCCGAGAAAGAATTTGAGTTCACCCATCATGGACATTTGATATTTATCGGACATCATTTTCCCGAATTCTAAGCTGCAAGCATTGTTAGTACAGCCGAACATAATATCACCCACATATATTTGACAGACGAATAAATCATTGTTAGCAGCACGAGTGAAAAGTGTGGGATCTGTGGATCCTGGCCTGAACCCTTTGTCGAGCAAAAACTTCTTCAGGGTGTCATACCACAGTAGTTAGCCAAACGAGTGCGAGAACGAGTTGTGGGCCATAATTTGGATTCTCAATTTCATCAAGAATTAGTGAAGGATCAACTCGATTTGCCACACTAGGAAGAGCATTTTCTTCGTGATGGTCATTATCATCAACATCAGTGTTGGTGTCATCATTTCCTTTAGGATTGGCATGTTGATTGGCATTTTGATCTTGATTCTCATTTCCATCTGGAGGAGCATTTGCTTCGGTAGTGGCTTGACGAGTTCCGCTTCGAGTCATAGGAGCATCATCATCATATGACTCAAGTGCATTTCCTTCAACAGGCTTGACGCTCCCAATGGCCGTTTGCCGAATAGCATCCGATATCAGCGGTTCATCTATCACATTTGACAGGTGTCGGTGTCAAAACCAGCGGATCTCGGGTAGGGGGTCCCGAACTGTGCGTCTAGGATCGATGGTAACAGGAGACGGGGGACACGATGTTTACCCAGGTTTGGGCCCTCTCTATGGAGGTAATACCCTACTTCCTGCTTGATTGATCTTGATGAATATGAGTATTACAAGAGTTGATCTACCACGAGATCGTAATGGCTAAACCCTAGAAGTCTAGCCTATATGACTATGGTAATGTGTATATCCTTTCCGGACTAACCCCTCTGGTTTATATAGACACCGGCGGGATCTAGGGTTTACATAGAGTCGGTTACATAAGAAGGAATCTTCGGTCGCCACGCTTGCCTTCCACGCCAAGTAGAGTCCAATCCGGACACGGGTACAGTCTTCGGCCTTCATGTCTTCACAGCCCATCAGTCCAGCCCATGGATAACAGACCGGACGCCTGAAGACCCCTTAGTCCAGGATTCCCTCAGTAGCCCCTGAACCTGGCTTCAATGACGAGGAGTCCGACGCGCAGATTGTCTCCGGCATTGCAAGGCGGGATCCCCTTTCCGAACTCCAAGATAGTCTTCGGACGCGATGATAGTATCCGGACCTGCCACATACACACCATATATAACCGCAGAGAGAATATATATTTTTACATGAGTTCTATCCGCTGACAGCTTTTTATAACACGGCACCACGTCTGTCCGGTCATAATTTTGAACCGTTTTTCGTCTGCTACTCCATGTTTTGAGACGCGGTTGTCATTGGCACGTCTTGTCAAAGCAGAGATCGTGTCCCCTTATCACGGGATTCTCATCAATGCGGGCATGGTTAATCTAACTGTGCTGTTCATACGACCCTTGGGAATAGGCGAGCTTTTAGGGCGAGTGAGGAGGCATTTAATATTCGCTGCCTTTATAAGGGGATAAGGACTCCTTCTTCCTCCCTCACGCCCTCTCTCTGTCTCCGTCTTTCCAATCTCGAGCTCCAGCGCCCAAGTACTCATCTCCTTTCCACTCAAGCAACCACGTCCGGATCCGGAGGTCAGGGCAAGTGGATGGTATCCTCCATCAAGGAGGAGGACATTACTGAGCTTCGGGCAGCCGGGTATTTGGTGAAGGAGATCGCCCACCGTCTGATGGCCGAGGGACAAGTCGTCCCCACGCCGAAGCCCACTGAGAGGGTAGTATTCATCCCCCATTTCTTCCGCGGGCTAGGGTTTCCGCTCCACCCTTTCGTCTGTGGGCTGATGTATTATTACGGGATAGATTACCATGATCTGTCCCCGAACTCCTTCCTGAACATCTCGGCGTTTATCGTCATGTGCGATGCCTTCCTCCGCATCCAACCCCACTTCGGGCTGTGGCTCAAAGTCTTCAACGTGAAGCTGAAGGTGGTGGACGGCCAGCACGCGGAGTGCGGAGGAGCCATGGTGAGCAAGCTACCCAACGTCTCCTGGCTGATAGGTACTTTTGTGGAGATAGTGAAGGAGTGGCAGAGACAATGGTTCTGCATCACGGAACCCCGCGGCACCACCTGGGCCGCGGCTGCCGAATTCCGCTCCGGTGCTCCCATGAGGCTCATCTCTTGGGTCGAGAAGAGTTCGGACTGGTGTTCGCCCGATGAGCTGATAGCGTTGCAGACGCGCGTCCAGAGCATGATAGCCAAGGACGTCAAGCTCGTCGATGTGATCCAGGTGATGCTAGTTCACCGGATTCTTCCATGCCAGCGCAGAGGTCGCCCTCTGTGGGATTTCAATCCGAAAAAGCATCAGACCCTGGTGAGGCTCTTCGAGACCACCCATGAAGATGCCTGGAAGTTGCTCTTTAAGGGCAACGAGAAACCGCCGGCCATGGATTCAGACCGTGGTCACGACTGTAAACACGCCGCCAGCGAGGTATTTTACTTTTGACGTATCCCCAACTTAAATGTTTTGAGGATGATGTCTGAGCTTTTATTATGGCTCTTTCAGGACTGGATGGAGAGGGCGAAGCAGATCCAATGTCCGGCTCCGCTGCTTGAAGAACCAGTCATCCCGCGTCTAGCGAAGATGCTGGTGTCGGCACCGTATAAGGCACCGGAGAAGAAGGCCAAGGGGGCCAAGAGTGGCCCCCGTCACAAGGGCACTTCGGACGTGACGTCCGAAGACGACGAAGCCCATTCCTCTGTCCCTGAAGACAATGACGAGGAAGAGGAGGAGGAGGAGGAAAACGACCCTCCCCCCGAGGAGAAGAAGAAAAAGAGGGCGCCTTCGGCGCATCTGGAGGAGGGATAGCCCAAGAAGGGGAAGGGCGTCCCAGCGGTCAACACCGCGTGGGACGTTGACAGCAGTCCGGAACGACGCCCCCGCACAAAGCCCCATGCCGCATCGTAAATGACATGGCTCACTCATGCGCACATCCGGTCCTTTCTCTTTATTATCTTGACATGGTTAACTGCACTATCGCAGTCCGGCCCGTGACCTTATCCAGTGATCCTCATCTGCAGGTTCGCTGGCTTCGTCGGAGATGGCGAGCATGTCGCCACCGCCTGCTTATTCCCCCGGGACCAGGGAAGACACCGAAGTGTTGTCCCGGAGGACCGCTCCAAATCGGGCAGGAGCCCAGGACGCTGTCCGGGAGGCACCGCAAGGCAAGACCTCCACTACCGGACATACGGAGGAGCCGATCCCTAGGGAGATTGACGAGGAGGGCCGCATCCAGTTCGGCCCTCAGCCGAATATGATTCCGCAGACTCATATAGCTCCAGAGTCAGGCGAGCAGCCCCCTTTAAAGGGGGGTGCTCCGCTTCCACCGGTGGCCCCCGTCCATCCAGGGGCGCCAGATAACCTGATGGAGGCGCTACGAGGTGCCTCCGTTATGGACGAGCATCGTGTCCTTATGGGTGCGGTGATTGAGAAGGTTTAGTCCGCCAAGAGTCGACTGAACGAAGCCTGCGGCAACCTATTGACAGGTTTCGAGGTTAGCGATATAGGAAGAGAAAAAACCCATGTAGTCAGTAGCCCCTGAGACACTGTCCGGTGTTCGGCGAAAAGAACCGGACAGAGGATCAATCTTCTATTGTAGGAGACTAACGTAATATGTATGCATAAGCATGCGTCGCTGTTAGCTGCAACCTCGCATGCTGCCGAAGTCTCTGAATTGAGGCAGAGGCTGGAGCGGACAGAGAACGAGCTCGGCGAGGTTAAGGTTCGGCTCCAGGAGAAGCAAGGTGAGGAACGACTTGCTGTGTGTTCGGAAAGCATAAGCGCTGTATATTGACTGTAGTGTCGTAATATGTGCAGGAGCCGCGACCGAGGTCGAGGCCCTGAGGAAGGCCCTGGGCGAGGCCGAGGAGAAGGCTGTCCAGCAGCAAGCCGCCCGTAAGAAGCTCAAGGCCCGGGTCAAAGAAATCCAGCAGGGCTCCAGGATGCGGCGAAGAAATGCGAGGCCTTGGAGCATGATGCGTCGGTTCAAGGGACCGAACTCGCCAAGGCTCGTCAGAGCGCGGAGGCCGCAAGGAATGAGGCCCAGGCCGCCCTCCGGGAAATCCAGGAGGCCCAGAAGATCACAGCAGGTAAGGCATTTAAGATGCAAAGCAAATATGCGGAGAAGCAGTACCTTTTACTAACCCGGGTTCGGAGTTCCCCAGGGGATTTTGCGGATTTACCGTGCAGTGTATCAGACGCCGTGGAGTTCTATTGAGCCGAAGGAGGGGGTTCGACGGAAAAGTTATTCTGGTCGCAATATGCGATGCCAGAACCTCCCGTGTCCTTCACCGATCAGCTCAAACAGCTGGTGGAGCTGCATAGGGTGGCCGAACTAGCCATGAAGGATTTGATAATCCGGCTATGGCCAGCCGAAGCTATGCCTGGCAGCTACTTCGGACTTGTGAGGCAGATGGTGAACGCCTGTCGTCGGCTGGACATCGTCAAGCGCTCTGCCTTTATTGAAGGTGCCCGCATGGCCTTCGCCCGTTGCAAGATGTGGTGGGCCAAGCTGAACGCCGTTGAAGTGGCCAGAGGGCCGCCGGAGGGCAAGGAGCACCGCACACCCGAGCGATATTTTGCGGATGTTATAGAAGGGTCTCGACTTGCAGCAGCTGAGTGCGGGCAGGACATTATTTTCAAATGAAAACATTTGTGTTGCCTTTGCCTTGTATTATGAAAACAAAGCCTGTTTTGTAATGTAATTTGGTTATGCTTTTAATTGTTTCCTCCTATGCGGCCGTGTTGTATGTAATCTGATGGTTAGCCAGCCGTCGGCATCTGCCCTCACGTACGTAATACGGAGGTGTTTGGGATGGAATCTAAACAATCTTGATCCAATTGTATGGTCCTTGAAGGAGTTGTTTAGCGCAACGAACAAGGCAATCAGACTATACGGCTTAAACGCCCTCACTTAGCCATAGGAGTTTTATAATAAAGCATGGGCGCAGCCCCTGGTTCAAACCAGAGTGCTGTCAACATCTGATCGAGAAGTGCCGATCTTTCGCATAATGCGGAAAAAATCTCCAACGATTTGTAACCCTCGAACAGCTGACCGGTTCTCGCCATATGATGACAGTCAGTTTTCGGCTTTCTCTACTGAGGTGCTCATCTGGTCAAGGCCAGGGCACAATCGCAGTAGTTCTCCCTTTACTACCCTAGCTGATTCAGCGGAACGTAGGGTAGCAAGCACAGGAGCCGGGCAACCCAACTATTGACCAAAGATATGATTCGGAGCCAATGCATATAATGCTAAATTCGGGGTGCTGAACTTATCTATAAGAAGTGTTCGGACTTTGCTACCGTATTATGGGACGATGGGGAGCCCCTGTCGAGTATGAGACGTACCAGATTGTACGGATGCGATTGATAAATGGAAATAAAAATGGAGTAGGAAACGAAAACCACAGAAACTGGGTCGCAAACCATTTTCATTATAACTGTATGGATACGTCAAGGCATACCCTGTACAAAAAGTGCGATAAGCATCCGGGCTATTTAACATGCCGGAATTAAGAGGGCGCAGCGTGCGGATCCTGAGAAATAATTAGAAATACCATCAAGAAGAACGTGTAGAGGTTACCCTATGCACTTATATTGCTTGCCGTCTTAGTATGTCGATCCTTCGAAAGGACTGGTTGCCAGGCACACTGGAAAAAGAACCTGAAACAAAAGGAAAAAAGGTTGAAAGTATGTGTGAGTCCGGGGTCGGTCAAGCCGTACTGTGGACCACAAGTTGTGCCTCCGTGGATGCCCATGGGATTTTAAGTGCGTAATTATGTGCGCGTGGTACGAGTGCCACTACTTGATCAGGGCTGGGACGGAGGCAGAATTGCTAGTCAAGCTCTTGACGGGCCGAGTTGTCCTGTGGCAGCGTAGTCCGGACCTTCTTGACGGTGTCCGAGGGCTCGACAGCCGGATTGCGGTTCTGCTTGAAAAGGCCGTTATGTACTTCTGCTACTAGGGCGGTGGTATGCTCCTCTGTACGGAGGGAGCGTTCCGTATTTCCATTAACTGTTATGACGCCGCGTGGACCGGGCATCTTGAGCTTGAGGTAAGCATAGTGTGGGACCGCGTTGAATCTAGCGAACACGGTTCGTCCGAGCAGTGCGTGGTAGCCACTGCGGAAGGGGACGATATCGAAGATTAACTCTTCGCTTTGGAAGTTGTCCGGAGAACCGAAGACCACCTCCAGCGTGATTGAGCCCACGCAGCGGGCCTCAACGCCTGGTATGACTCCTTTAAAGGTAGTCTTTGTGGGCTTGATTCGTGAGGGATTAATGCCCAACTTCCATACTGTATCCTGGTAGAGCAGGATAAGGCTGCTTCCACCATCCATCAGGACTCATGTTAGATGGAATCCGTCGATGATTGGGTGAAGGACCAGTGCGGCAGAACCGCCATGGCGGATACTAGTAGGATGATCTCGACGATCGAAGGTGATCGGAAATGAAGACCACAGATTGAATTTTGGGGCGACTGGCTCTACCGCGTAGACGTCCCTGAGTGCCCGCTTGCGCTCCTTTCTAGGGATGTGTGTGGCGTATATCATGTTCACCGTTTTGACTTGAGGGGGAAATTTCTTCTGCCCCCCGGTGTTCGGCTGCTAGGGCTCGTCGTCCTCGTCCTCACTTTGTGATCCCTTTTCTTTGTTTTCGGCATTTTAACTTGCCGGCCTGTTTGAAGACCCAACAATCTCTGTTGGTGTGATTGGCTTGTTTGTCTGGGGTGCCGTGTATCTGGCATGGACGGTCGAGTATGCGGTCCAGGCTGGAAGGTCCCTCATTGTTCCTCTTGTAGGGCTTCTTCCGTTGGCTGGACTTGGAGCCGCTGAATCCGACGTTCACTGTGGTGTCATCGGTGTTATCGCCATTGCTTCGGCGTTTGTGTCTATTGCGCCGGAGCTTGCCGGTGCTGTTCTTGGCCTCAGAGGGGCCTGCCTCGTTGGCTGTGTTTTTGCTTCGGGCCAGCCAGCTGTCCTCACCCGCGCAAAAGCGGGTCATGAGTGCTGTGAGGGCTTCCATGGATTTCGGCTTTTCTTGGCCGAGGTGGCGGGCGAGCCATTCGTCACTGATGCTGTGTTTGAAGGCTGCTAGGGCTTCGGCGTCCGGACAGTCAACGATCTAGTTCTTTTTGGTTAGGAACCTAGTCTAGAATTTTCTGGCTGATTCTCCAGGTTGTTGAACTATGTGGCTTAATTCGTCGGTATCAGGTGGCCGAACATATGTACCTTGGAAGTTGTCGAGGAAGGCTTCTTCCAAGTCCTCCCAGCTGCCGATGGAGTTCTCAGGCAGACTATTTAGCCAGTGTCAAGCTGGTCCTTTGAGCTTTAACGGGAGGTATTTGATAGCGTGGAGGTCATCTCCTCGGGCCTTGTGGATGTGGAGAATAAAATCTTTGATCCACACTGCGGGGTCGGTTGTTCCGTCGTATGATTCAATATTGACAGGCTTGAACCCCTCGGGGAATTCGTGATCCAGCACCTCATCTGTGAAGCCGAGAGGGTGTGCGGCGCCTCTCCGACGAAGTCCGTCTGTGGTTATCGGCCCGGGTGTGATTAAGTTTCGTCACGTCCGAATAGGTAGCTGTCATCCCGAGTAGGGAAGCGTCCTCGCGATCCGTATATAGATCTGGTGTGTC
Organism: Aegilops tauschii subsp. strangulata; assembly: GCF_002575655.3. Taxonomy (NCBI): domain Eukaryota; kingdom Viridiplantae; phylum Streptophyta; class Magnoliopsida; order Poales; family Poaceae; genus Aegilops; species Aegilops tauschii. The sequence continues at coordinate 332,887,301 of NC_053036.3, forward strand.
CTGCTCTACTGTTCAATTCCTGCCGAAGATCGTATATATGGTCCTGAGCTAGTCTGTCCCTGTGTTTGCGAGGCGGTGGGGCGGGTTGTTGTTCGGCCTGAGTTGCCGTTTTATCCCGACCGCGGGGTGGTCGGTCTGCCGCACTATCCCGACCGCATGGCGGTCGGTCCGCATTGCGCGAGGGAGGTATGGGATCTGGTGCCTCCTCATCGAACTAAGGTAGCAGTCTGCGTTTTGGGTAACTCTTGGCTGGGCGCTTGAGGCCGTATTCTTCGGCTTCCAGGACATCGGTCCATCTATCGATGAGTAGGTCTTGATCTTCTTGGAGCTGTTGCTGCTTTTTCTTTAGGCTTCTTGCAGTAGCTATGAGCTGGCACTTAAAGCGCTCCTGCTTGAGGGGTGCCTCAGGCATGATGAAGTCCTCATTGCCAAGGCTCTCATCATCCTCGGAGAGTGGATGGTAACTATCATCATCCAGGTCATTGGTCGTGGCTTGTTTACCAGGGTTAACTTGCTCGTTGTCTTGCTCCTCCTGTTCGGATGCAGCTCCAACAGGGTCTTCATTATTTTCGGCGTCGCCCCGAGTCCTATTTTCTCCGGTGCCAGTGTTGCCATCTTTTGAGCGACGAGGCTTAGAGCCGCGTTTAGGGCGCCGACGCTTGGACTGTCTCTCGGAGGGTTTATTCGCATCTGGCTCTTCTTTGTCATCGCCAGATCCTTTAGGTGTATTAACCATGTAGACATCGTACGAAGAGGTGGCCGTCCAACGTCCAGTGAATGACGGGTCTTGGCTTTGCTCCTTGTCGACATCGTCGTCCATAACGTCGATGTCTTCGGATCCATAATCGAGCTCGTCGGTTAAGTCCTCAACGGCAGCTATGAAGTGGGTGGCGGGCGGGAAGCAAAATTCCCCATCATTAGCCTCTAACTCGAACCAAACATAGTTCGGCTGCGAGTCCGTCTCCAAGGACAAATTCTTTAAAGAGTTCAGCACATGGCCGAGTGCTGAACAACGTCTGCGGCGCTGAATTCGAAGATCGATAACCGATCTAGCTCGGTGTCCGCAGGCGTACACGGTCCGGAACTTATAGCCGGAGACGAGTCCGAGGTTCCGTTGAAGCAAATATTGCCGGTTGTTGAGTCGGTGTGTGGCTCCAACGCCACAGACTCTGTGACCTTGGACATTACGATCTGCTCCAGATTTAAGGCCGTTGCAGCAACAAGAACTATCTCCTGGATGTGATCCGGTGACAGATTTAAGTCATGTTCATCGAAGCGAGGAGGAGCGATCGCCGTGGTCTCGAACCCATTGAAGATCAAGTCTCCATGGATATCCACGACGTAGTTCCAGCTTCCAAATCTGACCTGACGGCCAGGGGCGTAGCTGTCGATCTGCTCCAGATGGCCAAGCGAGTTGGCCCGCAGTACGATGCCACCGAACACAAAAATCTGTCCGGGAAGGAAGGTTCCTCCTTGGACAGCGTCGTCATCGATGATTGAAGGGGCCATCAAAACCTTTTGTCGATGGCATAGTGGAACTCTCAATGAAAGCACCAATGTCGGTGTCAAAACCGGCGGATCTCGGGTAGGGGGTCCCGAACTGTGCGTCTAGGATCAATGGTAACAGGAGACGGGGGACACGATGTTTACCCAGGTTCGGGCCCTCTCTATGGAGGTAATACCCTACTTCCTGCTTGATTGATCTTGATGAATATGAGTATTACAAGAGTTGATCTACCACGAGATCGTAATGGCTAAACCCTACAAGTCTAGCCTATATGGCTATGGTAATGTGTATATCCTTTCCGGACTAACCCCTCCGGTTTATATAGACACCGGGGGGATCTAGGGTTTACATAGAGTCGGTTACATAAGAAGGAATCTTCGGTCACCAAGCTTGCCTTCCACGCCAAGTAGAGTCCAATCCGGACACGGGTACAGTCTTCGGCCTTCATGTCTTCACAGCCCATCAGTCCGACCCATGGATAACAGGCCGGACGCCCGAGGACCCCTTAGTCCAGGACTCCCTCAGCAGGTGCTCCTTTTGAGAGCCATTAGATTCATCAAACCGCACATTTACCATTTCCATAACTTTCATTTGGTGAGAGTTATAGACATGATACATATGCGAGTTTGAGCCATAACCAAGAAGAAAACCTTCATGTGCCTTAGGTGCAAACTTGGAGGAATGATTCATATCAAGAATGTAACAAGGTGCACCAAAAACACGTAGATAAGAAACATTTGGTTTCTTGCCAGTGATAAGCTCATATGAAGTTTTCTTAAGGAACTTGTGAAGATAAACACAATTGATAACATGACAAGCAGTGTTAATAGCATCAGCCCAGAAGCGAATGGGAGTTTTGCACACACTGAGCATAGTTCTTGCCATTTCAATGAGAGTTCTGGTCTTACGTTCAACATCTCCATTCTGTTGGGGAGTGTATGCAGTAGAGAACTCATGGGTGATAGCATGATCATCGATAAATTCAGCAATGTGAGTATTTTTAACTCAGTTCCATTATCACTTCTGACATGCTTAATTCGCACATCATATTCATTATGGGTCATCTTATCGAAGCTTTTGAAGATGTCTTGAGTAGAAGTCTTGTGTTTGAGAAAGAATACCTAAGTGTATCGAGAGAAATCATCAACAATAACCAGACCATAGTGACTACCACCAAAGCTTGCATAGTTCTGAGGACCGAATAAATCCATATGAAGAATTTCTAGTGGTCCTGTTGTGGTCATAACTGTCTTGGATGAATGATGCTTCTTAGCCAATTTACCAGCCTCACAGGCAGCACAGAGACGATTCTTGTCGAATTTTACATCAGGAATCCCACGAAGATGATTTTTCTTCACCAGAGTCTGCAAATTTCTCATACCTACATGACCAAGTCTACGGTTCCACAACCATCCTTCGGTTTCTTTTGCAAGCAAACAAGTTTGGACTGAGGGACCCTTAGAGAAATCCACAATATAAAGATCACCCTTTCTAATTCTCTCAAAGACGAAGGAATGGTCAGAGGCCATGAAGACAATGCATTTGGAGATAGAGAATAAGACTAGCATGCCTAAATCACATAGCTTGCCAACTGACATGAGATTGAATCCAAGGGATTGAACAAGCAGCACATCATCAATAGACTTATCCTTTGAGATAGCAATTTTACCTAGCCTAATTACCTTTCCTTTGTTGTTGTCGCCAAAAGTGATATACTTCAAAGGAGAAGTAGTTAAGTTGGGGTTGACAAACAACGACTTGTCTCCGGTCATATGACTAGTGCATCCACTATCCATAATCCATTCAGTGCACCTGGAGACACAGTCCTGCAGAAGAATTAGGCTTTCTTAAGCACCCACATCTTTGCAGGTGGATTTGAAACAAATGAACGAGCAGGATATGCTTTCTTTCGATTACCATAGTTGTTACTCGGTGAGGAGCTAGTATAATTGAAAGAGTAAGCATTGAAATTCTTTCCAGGTGAGTGAGCATAATGATTGTATCCAGTATGCATGTACTCATACTGTCGAATCCTTTGTGCCTGCATGGTTAGTCGAGTGGAAATAGGCAGATCATCAATAGTTTTCTTCAGCACCCAAATGGCTTTCTTTGGGGGGCCATTTCTGCTGTTTGGTCCAACATAGCGAGCAACAGTCTCACAATGTGATCTTTGAATAGCTTATAGTTGTTCAGGGAATCATCATCAGGATATTCAAGCATGGAAGAGTTATACCCTGAAAGTAATGCTAGGTCGAGCATTTTGCTCTTTGCAGGAACCCACACAGTTTGAGGATATTGATGTGGTTCCCAGTAAGTGCCATTTTCATTCAGTTTCCTTTCGAAACCGATGCCTTCCTTTCTAGGATTTTTGTGAAGAATAGATTTCTTCAGAACATCGCAAAAGGTTTGGTATCCTTTGAGAGATTTGTACATTCCCGTCTGAAGAAGATCCTTCAACCTAGCATTTTCATCAGAAACAGAACTATTTTCCTCGATCGAGGGGTTAGCATTCACAAATGATTCAACATTAGATTCATCATTATTTCGTTCAATGCATTTTAAACATGGTGGCTCAAATACTTTAGGTTTCTCTTTAAGTTGTTGGGTGAGAAGAGAATTTTTTTCATCAAATCCTCATGAGCCTCTCTCAGCGCCTCGAGTTCTTGTTTCCTTTTCAGGTAATCATAGGTCAATCTTTCGTGGTCCGCTGAGAGAAAATTATGACGAGTTGAGAGTTCATCCATTCGTGATTTGAGAGTGGAATACTCTTCCGTCAGCGACTGGTTTTTCTCCATCTCCTCTAGCAACAGCCCTTCAGATTTCCTGAGGGTTTTCTTAATTTTCTCAAGAGAATTTTGTTGTATATTGGCAATTTTGATCAACTTAGCATGGTCATCCTCATCAGAAGAATATTTATCACTGGAGCGAGTCTTGTGATGCTTGGAGGATACCTTCTCTTTCGAAGCCTTGGCCATGAAGCAGTATGCAAGAGATTTGTCGTCACTTGAAGGATTCCCGAAGAAGTTTGTCGTAGCAGAGGAGGCACATGCTATGCCAACCATGTCGGATTCGAAATCTTCGTCAGATTCTTCTTCCTCTTCAGAACCCGATGATTCTTCTTCCTCAGACTCCATTTCCTTGCCGATGTATGTCTTGGCCTTGCGAGAAGTATTCTTGTGGTTGGAGGAGGACTTGGAAGGATTCTTTGAGGAAGATCTTGGCGATGATTTTGAGGAGGAGCTGTTCTTCTTCTTGAAGAACTTATTTGTTTTCTTCTCATCATCGGAGTCGTAGTTCTTGCTCTTGCCTTTGCTTCGATAGTTGCTCGAACCATATCTCCCACTAGCATGGATTTCAGCTTCCCAGAGAGGGCAGTCCGAAATGAAGTGTCCAGGATTTTTGCACTTGAAACAGGTGTATTCTCTGGCTGGTTTTGAGGATTTTGAACCCCCAGAGTTGCTTGAACTTATTTTATGGAACTGGCTTTTCTTGTGGAAATGTTGGAATCACTTCATGATCAGTGCGAGATCTTTGCTGAGTCGTCCTGGATCATCTGAATCTTCTTCAGCATTTCCATCCGAGGAGGAATCAGCCATAGCCTTGAGAGTATGATTTTTGCGTTGAGTCAAGCCATACAGATCTCTTTTCTCTTCTTCTTGTTCCTCGTGTGTGTTTAGTCTTTCCATGATATCAGCGGAGTTGAGGCTTGTGAAATCAGGACACTCTTGAATCATCAGAACAAGCGTGTCAAATGAAGTGTCAAGAGATCGAAGCAGTTTCTTTACAGCCTCATTGGCAATGATATCTTTGGCACTAAGTCCTTGAAGTTCATTGCTATGTCACTGAGGTGGTCGAAGGTTTGCTGACAGCTTTAATTTCCAGTGTGCTTGAAGCGATTGAACTTTGCACGAAGAGTATCAATTCAAGCTTCTTTCTGAGTTGAAACTCCTTCATTGATCTTTTCGAGGACATCCCATGGCTCCTTTGTAGTTTCACACTGGAGATACCGAAGGAATTGTGCTCGAGAGAGATGGCCACCAATTTCATCTTTGGCTTGAGCATCCAGCTAAATGAGCTTATTTTCTTCATTGGTAGGAGCTTGAGGAATAACTACCGTGAACCGATATGCACCACGTTCCACATATCATCATCTATAGCTCGAAGACAGATCTTCATCTTCACCTTCTAGAAGGGATAGTCTGTCCCATCGAATATGGGAATCTTGAGATGCACCTTGTAGTTCACTGAAGACATACTTAAGCTCCAAAGTCGTTAGTCTAAAATGAGCAGAGTCAAGGAGTACCTTGCTCTGATACCAATTGTAGGAACGAAGTATGTCTACTAGAGGGGGGTGAATGGGAGTTCTAAATTTTCTTCCAAAAACTGAAATCTCTGAGAACCCAGCAGCAGAATAAGTGAAGTAAAGACTAAGATGAACTACTACGGAGAACCAAAGGGAAACTAAAGCATGCATCAAAGTAAAACACATGAATGAAATACATTGAATGAAAAAACATGAGAGATAAAGGTAACTGAAGGTGCTCGATGGCGACATGGAGTTTGTTCAACCAGTTCGTCCTTCTGCACAAGGAGTACGTCTGGTTGGAGGGGCTGTGACTTAACACAGAAGATAAACTCTCTTCACCCTATTCTCCTCGACAATCGAGTCGTCAACCGATGCCGATCACTTGTGGTAGACACTTGAAGGAGATCTCCGAACCTTTAAAGAGTTCTTCTTTGAGAACCACAATCACTCTTGGTCTCTTAAGAAATTGACACCTAACTGTCTAGAGAGTTTGCAGCTCTCAAGAGTAATTGGAGGAGTGTACTAAACTTAGATTCCAGTGATGCTGAACCACTATCTAATTCTTCGGCTCTAGGGTTTTTCTCTCGGTGGATTTTAAACTCAAATCACTCGGAGAGTGGTTGCTCAACAATCTTCCCAGAATCAAACGGACCAGCCATCGAACAAAGCCAGCGCGGGGTGGCTATTTATAGCCGCAACCTTCCCAGATTGGAAATGACCATTTTGGACACGAGGTCCAGCCAATGGCGAACCGACACGTTCACAACAGTCGGATTTTGGAGCAACGGTAACATTACTTGAGGAACAAGTAATGCTAACTCCTCGGTCCGAGGCAAATCTATTGCAGCGAAGAAGGTCATAGTCTCTTGCTGGCAAGTATTTGCTGAGAGCACAAAGAGATTTCTCTGACAACTTTCATAGGATTTGGGTTTAGTATCAGAGAATCAAAGCTTCGAATGCTATACCCCTCTTAATAGTATGGTGGTCCTATGACTCAACGAAAGATGAAGAAGAACGAAATAAATGCTACGTCTTCACTTCGTCTTCATTCTTCCTCGAATGCAGTCATTTGCTTCAAACATGCACCGAACCAATTACTTGGGCTTCAGCAATTTTTAGGGGTCTTTCTTGATAGCTTTATCTTTGGTGATAACCTTCACTGCTACGCGGGGAGATTATCTTTGTCGTTTGCATCAAACTCCTCGATACTTTAGGGACCTATTACTCTGTGTGCACTAGCAAACACATAAGTCCCATACTGTTTATGTCAAAAAACTCCAAAACATAAGGGGCCTATCATTGGACCAACACTTTGTTAATAGAAGGACGTTGACATGATTCCGTGCCAAGCAGAACTTACCTGAGCTTAAAGAACTTTACCTGAATGGGAGACACTACATGTGGTCCAATGAAAGGCAGACTGCGACATTGGAAAAGATTGACCATGTCTTCGTTTGGAACGAGTGGGATGACGCATACCCCTCTTGTTTCCTTTCTGCCCTTGGCACTGCGGTCTCGGACCACTGCTCGTTGATGCTAGACTTGAACGTGGATATTAGTACGAGGAAAATATTTAGGTTTGAAGAGTTTTGGTGCAAAGCCGAGGGATTTATGGACGTAGTCCAGATGGCGTGGACCTCGACGCCGACAGCCTCCAATGTCTATCTCACTCTACATAACAAGCTCAGAGCCACGACTGTTATCCTACAAGGGTGGAGTGACCGTTGGATTGGGAATGTGAAACTACAGATTGCTATTGCTATGGAGGTGATCAAGCAACTTGATATTGCTATGGAGTCGAGGGAACTCTCCAACATGGAAAGGGATTTGAGGAGGTGTTTGAAGAAGAAGCTGCTAGGGTTGTGCTCCCTAGAACGTGCAATCATGAGGCAGCAGTATTGGCTCTTGCAGTTGCAGGAAGGAGATGGTAACACGAGACTATTCCACAATCAAGCGAGTCACAGGCACAGGAAAAACATCATTAGGGCAGTACGACATAATGGCCAATTATACTCGGGGCAAGATGAGGTGGCATCGACAGTTGACGCATACTATGGTGCGACATTCGATACCTTGACTCCGAGAGAGCATACAATCCACTTGGCAGCACTTGATTTGCCAAACCTCAACCTCTCACATCTGGAGCAGTTGTTCACAGTGGACGAAGTGGAAAGTGCGATCAAAGCCATGCCTCCGGATAAGGCTTCGGGACCAGATGGATTCGCATGCAGGTTCTATGCAACTTGCTGGAGTATCATAAAGGATGATTTCATGGCAGTTATGTGCTGATTCCACAACGACGACATGAGGGGTATGGCGGCTATTAATAAATCTCTAGTTACCCTCCTGGCTAAGAAGGAAGGGGCCTTGGATGTGGGGGACTTCCGGCCCATTAATCTTGTGCACGTGACCATAAAGATCTTTGAGAAGGTTCTTGCGTGCAGGCTTGTGGTGGACCTACCTAGGCTTGTAGGTAACCATCAGAGTGCATTCGTGAAGGGAAGATCGCTACACGATAACTTCATGTTGGTTCAAAGTATGGTGCGTTGTCTTAATGCCCTAAGGACCCCTTCGGTCTTACTCAAGCTCGATATATCAAAGGCTTTCGACTCGGTGAAGTGGCCATTTCTTCTGGAGATTCTGCAGCACTTGGGCTTTGGGCCGCGGTGGAGATCATGGATTTGTGGCATTCTTTCTACTTTGTCTGCCAAAGCCATGGTCAATGTGAGCCCGGCGACACGATTATCAACTGCAAGGGGCTGCGTCAAGGCGACCCCATCTCGCGAATGTTGTTCATCCTTACTATGGAGCCACTACAGAGATTGTTTGAGTTTGCCACGAGCAGAGGTGTTCTTGTGCCCTTGGCGCAGGTGGGCATGAGGAAGAGACTGCCCATCTTTGCAGACAATGTGGCATTGTTTGTAAAGCCTATTCTGATGGACCTTGCAGTCTGCCAGTGCATTTTTGAGCTATTTGGGGAAGCGTCAGGCCTACGGATCAACATGAACAAGTCAGCCGCCTTGCCGATTCGATGTACAAAAGAAGATATCACCATGGTATGCACTCAACTAGGCTGCCCTTTGGGATCATTTCCTATCAAGTACCTCGGGCTGCCATTATCCTTGCAGAAGCAGACCGTGGCGCAACTTCAATACTTCGTGAATCAGATGGCCAACAAGCTGCCGAAGTGGAGAGCGGCACTAATGCTGAAGAGTGTCAGGTTAACCTTGTTGCAATCCATTCTATGCGCCACACCAATTCATGCGATGATGGCTTTGGACCTTCCCATGAATACGATTGCGGCTATGAACAAGAATGTAAGGGGTTTCCTATGGTGCAGAAGGACATAAGCTAATTGTGTGAACTGTGCTATCGCATGGGAGACGGTATGCACACTAAAGTGGGCAGGTGGATTAGGATTGCCAAACTTGCGTTGGATGAACATGGCCATGTAGTCTAGATGGCACTGGCTCAAAAGGACATACACTACTAGGCGTTGGAATGAGTTCAAAATCAAAGTGCCCAATGATCGGTGCTCCTTTTCCAGGCTGCTACAAGGACCATAGCACATAACGGCCTTATGACGCTCTTCTGGGAGGACCGTTGGTTACATGGGCAGAGGGTCCAGGAGGTTGCCCCTTTGATTTACAGCAGGATCCCACCACGGGTTAGAACTTCCAGGATGGTTGGTTGGGTCATAGAGGATGGATCATGGGCCTGGGATGTTGGTCCAAACCTAGGACCAGAAGCATTGCAGGAACTCCTTTTGTTATGGCAGAAAGGGATCACTTGGGAGCCTACGAAGAATATGTCAGATGAAATTACATGGTCTTGGGAGGCCAACGGACAGTTCTCGGTTCACTCGGCATACGTGACCAAATTTTGGGGGACAGAAGTGGTGCCTACTGCGGATCTAACATGGAAATCGCGGGCTCCCTCACAATGCAAATTCTTCACTTGGCTCGCTCTATGGGATAAATGCTGGACGTCCGACTGCCTGGCACGTTGAGGACTACCGCACCAGGATGCGTGCCCCTTTTGTGACTAGGTGGAGGAAACGATCAACCATTTACTACTCACGTGCATATTTGCTAGGACGGTGTGGGCGGTGATCTGTGAGGCTCTGGGTCGGCCGGAATGGGTGCCGTCACAATAAGACACACTTGTACATTGGTTGAGCAGTAAACAAGGATCCAACAACCTGAGGATGAAGGACCCGCGCACCATCTTAGGGCTAATTATGTGGGAACTATGGAAGCACAGGAACGCCATTGTCTTCGATGGTGTTCATGCGAGGTGCTGCTTCGTAGTATAAGGCTAGAGGGTTTAGTGTGGTTGTCGGCAGGCCTACTAAAAGGAGATGTAAACCCCTTGTTTAGTCGGGTAGCGAGGTGGGATAGTCGTGAGGAGTAATATGTCTTAAATATTTCTTGTAATTCTGGTGGAGGCATTATTTTGCCCTTCTTCTTTAATATATGATATCACACCCATGCGTATTCGAGAAAAAAAGGTCAACAAAAAACTACCACTTTTTTGGTTCCATATTCCAAAAAACCCAAGTCGCTAAACGGTTAGGTTTTAAGCACGGTTATAATAGGTAGGGCCCGTCCGCCAGGGTTCTGTCGGCTAGAGGCTGACGGCGGTTAGGGCGCGCCATTCCAACCAGGGTCAAACAGACTGAGCTGGCTCTCTCTGTTTCCTTCCCGTCTCTCTCTCACACGCTCTCCCTCTGCGTAGACCTAGGCGATGGTGGCGGCGGCGAAACCATACGATGCCGACCACTCTACGGGAGGAGGTGGAACGGGTGATGGTGGCAGAGAATATTCATAAGTGGATAACTGGCTGGGCAGCGGCAGCTTCGCAACACAGCCGCCGGCACCGCAGCGTACACCTATGGCGACGCCACCGGCTGCATCACCGTCGCTGAAGAATTAGTAGTTCTCGCTTGTCAACAGAGCGGCCAGGAATGTTGCTAGTGTTGTGTCCGCAGATCCGGCGAACTCCAACCGTTGGGCCTCGACATTTGGAGGGGTTGAGTAAGTATATTGTCTTCTCTCCCAAACCCTTGTTTAATTCATTAGTGCTAGGTTAGTACACAGTGGAGGCAATCTTTAGTTAAGTTTGACCAAATCCTAGGTTAATGCAGAAGTGATTCATCATAGAACATGTACTTAGTTAGTTGTATGCTTAACTGATTCAAATTAGTTAGTTGGAGGCAGTAGTTGGATTTTGCACTGTAGGTTTTGTTGGATGCAATAGTGATTGAGAAAAAGCATGGTGGAATCATAGAAGATGATTTGTACTGAATTTTGTAGTCAGTGGGCATAACTGAATTTTGTACTGAATTTTGTAGTCAGTGGACACTTCTTCAGTTATGTTGATAAATTGTGTACAAGTTACAAAGTGTTTTCAGTTAACACATTATGTAATGCAGGCTGGATGATGAAATTTGGGAGGTGAGGCTGCATTTCTAGGGGAGAGATAACATGGAAAGAAGATTCTCTATTTCAGTCATCACTTTCCTCAACTTGATTGCACTGACTGAAACTAAAGGCTATGGGTCAGATGACTACATGTACTGCGTAAAAGAAGTGGGAGTTGGACATGATGGTTTATTGCTTCTGGACAATCAGGAGGCAGTTGAAGAAATGATAGACCACTCTGATTTTACTGTTTTGAATATCATAGTGGCTAAGGCAAATGAAGATAGAGATGTTGAATTTAATAGGGCTCACAATGCTTACGAAGAACAAGTTCCAATAGGCAGTCCAGTTGGGAGCCCTGGTTTTGTGTTGAGTCTTTCACAAGATGGAGTTGTTCACCCTCTTGAAGTTATCAACACATAGCAAAGCTGCAACTTGGACATGGCAGAAGCTCATGGTGGTGATGATGGAGATGATGTTGCTGAGGATGGAGGTGATGGTGGTGAGGATGGAACTGCTGGTGTACAAGATGATGATGTTGACAAATCATCCTCAGACTTTGAGATTGACAGGGGTGATTAAAGAGGGATAAAGATGTCTTACAAGGCTTGGAAGAGAGGTGAAGAAAATCTTGTCAATGCAGAAGAAACATATGTTGCACAAGATAGACCAGCGTTTGAAGGGGATAGTGATGTTTCAGAGTTTTGGGAGGAGGAGAAAGAGGATGACAGTGGAGAGGAGACAATTGTGGCAAAGGGCAGGCACGAGAAACTTAAGCCTGTTAGAAGAGCACCATTAAACCCAGGTCCTACTTCCAGGGCTCATAGTGAGCCAGAGATCCCCAAGTTTCAAGATTTTGTACCTGAACCTCATGAATTTTGCTTCCCTAGAGATTTTGGCATTTCTGATTCAAATGGAGTGTTTCCTATACTACCTTCTGGAAGGAAGAGAAGATTGAAGAAGAAGAAATAGAGGACATGGTATGACCCACTACTACATGATGCACATGAGGAGTTGTGCAAGGACCTTTGCTTTACCAATGTGTATTAGTTCAGAAAGGCATTGAGAAATTATCATGTTAGAACTTTGAAAAACTTTCAATACCGTAAGAATGAACCAACAAGGGTTATTGTTTGGTGCCTAGACAGAAAAATGGCTGCGAATTTTTCATGACTGCCTCCAAAGTAGCCCATGAAGATACATTCACAATCAATAAGTGCCACCTGGACCACACTTGTGGAGCTAGTGGAGAGAGTACCAAGGTCATTGCACAGTGGCTTGCAGAAGCTGTGGAGGACACAGTTATATCAAATATAAGGGCTGATGTAGAGACAATTCTGAAACATACAAAGAAGAAGTTTGGGGTGCATGTTCCTAGGAGTTTGGCCTGTAGGTCAAGACTCATGGAGATGTTGTGCAAGGTGATCATAGAGAGCAGTATCTCAAGTTGAGGTACTACCTATACTGTGTGCTTAACACAAACCCTGGAAGCAGATGCATAGTGACCACTTTTAAGGGTCCTTTGAACCCAACACCCACACTAAGGTTCAAGTACATGTTCTACTATCTGCAAGTGTCGAAGGATGGATTCCTTAGTGGTTGTAGGCCTTTCATAGGTAAATTTCTGTTCTGTACTCCTTCTTCAAACTGAACCACTGGACGTAGTTATTTCATTTGACCTTAAATGTCACTGTTTATGCAGGACTAGATGGTTGCTTCATCAAATAGTCCACAGGTCACTAGATATTGGTAGCAACAGGGACAGATGGGAACAACAATATATTCCCAACTGCTTTTGGGGTAGTTGACAAAGAGGATGGTGACAGCTGGACCTGGCTTCTTAACCAGCTTAGAGTGTGCATTGGCACTAGCAACAAATTTGGGAACTAGACCATCATGTCTGACAGACAGAAGGTATTCTCTGTGCCTTACATAAATCTGATGAAATGCACATAGACATGCTGCTGTACTTTTCTTATTTGTTGCTTATGTAATCAGACAACAAGGTCTTCTAAAGGCAATTAATGAAGTGTTTCCTCAGTCCCCACAAAGATATTTCCTTATATACATATGTACCAACTTTCAGTCAGCTGGCTTTAGAGCAGAAGAACTTAAGAAATGGGTACAAGGCTACATACCAGCAAATCATCTACCCTGTTTCTGGGCCAGAATTCTGGCCAAACACAAACACACCAGACATTGAACCACCAATATTTAGGGAGAGGAAAGGGAAGAAGCAGACAACTAGGAGAAAGGGTCAGCTTGAAGTGCCAGCTCCTAAGGATACATCTAGGATGGGCACAATAACCTATAGTAACTGTAGCAAGCTAGGTCACATGTGGACAATGTGTGGTGATACACTTAAGACCAAGTTGTAGACAATGAAAAACATGCAGCAGGTAACTAATTACATCCAATATATTGTAGCATCTTGTGCATCTAGTATGAAGCACATGTACCATATCATCTTGTGTTTCATGTGTAGGAAAACAGGGAATCATACCCATCAAGTTCTGCACCAACCAAACCACCTAGTGCTGCTCCAGGATCATCCAGAGCCCATGCTGCTTCAGTTCCTGCCAGGGTTGCTAATGGGCCCCCCAAATCTAGTGCAAGAGCAGGAAGTAGGGCCACCCAAACTGCTGCAAGAACAACAGTTGGGCCCACACAAACTGCTACCCAAACTCCAAGGGCACCAGTAAGAGGAACCCAAACTGCATATAGACCACCAACTAGGGCAACCCAAACCGCATCAAGAGCATCAGGTACTGCTACTGTAGTGTGTACAACAACATCAAGAAAGAGAAAGAGAACATCTTCAGCACCAGCCAAGAATACCAGGTCCAGTGCATCATCTCCAGCCAAGAACACCAGGTCGGCAGTTAGACTAGGAAGACGTTTCAATGCTTTAAGGGCAGCATCAACATCAGCTCAACTTTGGGTTGGCTCAAAGAGGAAGAGGAGGGCCCCAAGCAAGTGAGATGAGTATTTTACAGCCAGTGGCAACCACTGAGTAAACTGTAATATGCTTATAAAACTTCTATTTGCCATGCCATGAACTGTGCTTGTTTGGCATGCTTTATTGTGCTCTGTTTCATGTTTGGAACAGTTAGTGGATTTGGCTACCTTAGGTTTTGTGTGAATTTGGCTACCTTAATTCAGTGTGAATTTGGCTACATTAAGTTATGTGTGAATTTGTCTACCTTAAGTTCTGTGTGAATTTGGATACCTTAAGATCTTTGAGATGATGATGATGACTGTTGTTAGATGATGATGATGATTGTTCTTGTGAGATGATGATGATGATTATTCTTGCGAGATGATGACTATGGACGATGATTGTTTTTGTGGTCATTTAGGGTGTCACGGCATTGATGAAAGCCTACTTGCCTAAGTAGGGTCATTTAGGGTGACACGGCATCAACGAAAGCTTACTTGCCTAAGTAGGGTCACTTAGGGTGCACGACATCGACGAAAGCCTACTTGCCTAGGCTCATTTACGGTGCCATGACATCGACGAAATAGTAATTGCCTAAGTAGGCTCATTTCGTTGCCACTGCATGAATGAAACACTAATTGCCTAAGTAGGGTCATTTAGGGTGCATGACATCAACGAAAGCCTACTTGCCTAAGTAGGGTCATTTAGGGTGCCACGGGATCGATGAAACACTAATTGCCTAAGTAGGTTCATTTACGGTCCCACGACATCGATGAAACACTAATTGCCTAAGTAGGCTCATTTCTTTGCCACGACATTAACGAAACACTAATTGCCTAAGTAGGGTCATTTAGGGTGCACGGCATCGACGAAAGCCTACTTGCCTAAGCAGGGTCATTTAGGGTGCACGACATTGACAAAAGCCTACTTGCCTAAGTAGGGTCATTTAGGTGCCACAGCATCAACGAAACCCTAATTGCCTAAGTAGGCTCATTTATGGTTCCACGACATCGACGAAACACTAATTGCCTAAGTAGGCTCATTTACGGTGCCAAGGCATCGACGAAACCCTAATTGCCTAAGTAGGCTCATTTACCGTGCCATGGCATCGACAAAACACTAATTGCCTAAATCCACCATTTTTAACAGATCACACCTGACCAAATCAAATCATTCATACATAGATAGATAAAAGATTCACTTATTCATACATAGATAGATCATTCAACAATATTATTACACCACATTCATACATTGCATCATACACAGATTGATTCATCAGATAGACATGGATAGGAAGATAGATCTAAGAGCACAGAAACATAACAACAACTTCATGGGTACATAATCCTAGTACACCTCTGCCTAGTGACCTGAAAAGGATGGAAATTTTCCCTCCTCCTTGCCCACTAGATGATATCATCATCACTAGGGTTCGAGGCAAGGGGGAACGCATCCAGGAACTTCTCCATGTCCTTGCGGTTGCGTGCTGCAAGGATCCTCTCAGCCAGTTACCTTCTCCATCTCCATTGGGTTGTTGCTCTTCTTGCCTCTCTTCATCTGGCTCCCTTGGGAACCTCTTCTTCTTCATCTATGACCTCTCCAGGATCCATGTCTCCCTGGGATTCTATGGTTATGTTTAGCGGCTAGGGGGAGGAGAAGGGAGGGGTTGGGTTTGACTGCAGTTTCTGCCAAGGGGTGTGGGCTTTATAGAGTACACTGGTGCGCGTCAGTCCTAAACAAACGGTTTTTAACCCCTTCCCGCGACGACATGTGGAATCGTCGCCAAGTGAGTGTGGGCTATAGGGGGGTCCTTCCCACACGACCCAGAAACCGTCAGGGATAGGGAGCCTTGATGCATACAGTTGTCCCTATATAACCATTTCCGATATCTCGAATATCCCAAACACTTCATCCTTGCTACTCGTTTGTGCTCGCATTGCCATCACAGTCAGAGTTTTGTGGTTCTGCCTAAAACCAGGCAGATTCCCGGCACGGGAGTTTTCCAGGCAGATTCTAGGCACGGGAGTTTTATGATGCCTGGCACATCACAAACAGTTCATGATTATAAACCGTGTACTATGGGTAGATAGTCACACACATTTAGTTTTCCCGCACCATATGTGATAGTTTCTGACATCACACACGCTTTGCAAACGACAACTGTGTGCATGCTTGCACATATTTCCTCTTTGTGAACCGTCTTGGATTATGGTGTATATCCCAAACATTTGTGTTTTACAACCATGTGTGCCGTGATGACATGCACAACGTAATTTCGCCCTAATTTAATTGATGCTATTTAAAATTTTACCTAATTTAAACTTGAAAGTAGGCTATAGCTTTATTCATATCCATCAGGTTCAAACAACCAATGCATTATTCGATTCACAGGTACATATGTTTAAGAATTACATAAGCACCAAATAAAGAATGATGTACTAGGGTTCTATAGTTGTACTATTACAGATGGTAAAGAAAGAGGCGACAGACATTCCAGATGCTGAACAAGATGAAGCGGAATGGCCCTATTGTGCTCTCCTGGATGCAGAAGGCATGCAGGACTCTAGTCCAACCCCTTTTGATGGCCGACCGCCAATCATGTAGTTTGAGAGGTAATCTTGAGTAAACTGCTTTAGGATCCACTTCAAAAGAAAAAATATTCAGATATTGTCATCTAACACAACTCATTACAGGCAGTAAAAAGAAGGCTACAGGGTTCTTACTTTTTTGAGGGTGAAGACAGTAGGAAAGATCCCTACTGCATATATATTAAATAAAAGAATAGAACTGTTACATGGGTGGTAATTACAGAGGTGGGTAGTGCTTAGAGGCTAACAAAGTACAACCACTAAGAGTCCTGAAGCAGGTTTTGTAAGATGGAAGACACAACCTATCTCTTATGCTCCGGTAACCTGTATTGAATGTTGCCAAAGTCACACTTGAACCGATCCCACCAAGAGGTCATGGAAGGCACGAATTGTCTAAAGTAGTGATTGTTGCGCTCCTTCCATAGGCTCGAAGCAGCAACCAGGAAGATTTCCATGATCATTTTGCGAGGATGCCGTGTCTTCAGTTGTTCCACAAGATCCAGCCTATTCCCATCCGTAGCCCAGGTGATGTTTAATCGCCGCCAACAAGCCTTGCTAAAAGTGCAGTGGAAGAAAAGATGTTCCACTATTTCTTCAACATGGAGACCGCAGAGCAGGCAATCAAGGTTGGAACCAATGTTGTAATGCCTCCTTTTTAGCATGTTCCGAGTGTTTAGGCGATCTGACAGCAGGAACCAACCGAAGACCTTGATTTTTGGGGTACACTTGGTGTGCCAAAGCCAACAGAAAGCCATGTGTGCGACTACATCTCGGAAGAAGAAGTGATAGTACGTGGCAGTCTTGAACACAGTTGACCCCCAACAATATGACCAAACATCGTTCTGCTCATCAAAAGTCACGGCCGCAACGTCGAGCTGCAATAGCTTGAGCTCATCATGAGCTTGCATGGAGAGCGGCAGCTGAAAGGTTTCATGCAGGGTGGTGGCCGTTAAGAAGTCTCGGACCGACAAATCTTCATCATGGACGTAAGAGAAAGCTTTGGGGTACTTATCAGCGTATATAGCATTATTCCAGTTGTCTTTCCAAAAAAGCGCAGACATACCCTGTTTGATTTGAACGTGAGTGATAACGCGATATGTTGGCATTAGGTGAACAAGCTCGCGCCACCAGAAGGATCCGCATATATCGGTTGCATGGGGGATTGAGTCAACATAGTATGTTTCCCAAACCAGTTGCACCCAAGGAATGTCCATTTTGTTGAAAAACTTACGAAGGAATTTGAGAAGCAGGGCGTCATTTTGAACCTTCAGATCAAGAATCCCGAGGCCACCACTAGATTTAGGTCGACAGACCATGGGCCAGGCAGCTAGTGAGTTATGTTTGTCGCAATCCGCAGTTCTTTTGTTCCATGGACATTGTCTGCGTATTTTGTCCAACTGAGCAAGGATTTTCGGTGGCAAACGCAGGGTGCCCATCGGATAGATAGCGAGCGAAGTAATGAGCGAGTTGAGCAGAGCCAACCTTCCGGCATGTGACATGAGGGACATAGCAGCTGTGATCTTTCTTTCAGCTTTGCACACAAATGGTGTCATGTCAAGAACTGAAGGTCGCGTGGTGCCTAAGGGCAAACCCAGGTAAGTAAATGGCATGTTGGCTTGGGTGCAACCAAAAAGATTGGCCAGAGCATTGCAAGTGTCAGCCGGCGTGTTGATAGGCACGAGCGTGGATTTATGAAAATTGATCTTGAGGCCAATGGAGGTGGTGTAGTCTTCAAGAATTTGTTTTATCTTGGCAGCTTGGAGATGACACGCCGGCAACACAATGATAGTGTCGTCCGCATACTGGATTACCGGATACTTTGCATCGCCTTTGGGCGGGATAGGGTGTCTGATTAGGCCTTGATCGAGTGCTTCATTAATGGCAGTTTGCAAGAGATCGGCCGCAATGACAAAAATGAGGGGAGACATAGGATCTCCTTGGCGTACTCCACATTTGCACTGAAATTGTCGACTAGGTACCCCATTCAAAAGCACCGAAGACTTGTCGTAAGAGAAGATACTTTCCATCCAAGCGAGCCATTTGGGTGGAAAACCCATTTTCTTCATGATAAGGAGCATTGCAGAATGTTCGATGGTATCGAAGGCTTTGGCAAAGTCTAGTTTCAGGAGGACGATTTCTTTCTTGAAATCTTGACATTGGTGTATGTATTCGAACGCCCAGGCCAAACAGTCATGAATGGATCTTCCACGAATAAAGCCATATTGATTTTTATGCACCACTTGAAGAATAATGTTTTGAAGGCGGTTGGCCAGAATTTTAGTGATCATCTTTAGGTAACAGTTTAGTAAAGTGATGGGCCGGAAGTCATTGAGATTGTCAGGCGAGTTGGTCTTTGGGATCAGCGTGATATAGCCTGCATTGATGCTCTCCAAGTTTAGGCCACCCTTGTGGAATTCTTTGCATAGGAGATAGAAATCTTCTTTGTGGATGGGCCAACACGCTTTCAAGAAAGCACCATTGAAACCGTCAGGGCCAGGGGCACGGTCAGGTGGCATAGTCGCCACCACTTCATCAATCTCTTTATGTGTGAACGGAGCCACCAGGTTGGCAAAGGGCACATCCTCTCTGAGCAGATTGTCTAAATTAAATCTCATGGGCAAGGGGTTAGCTTGTCCCATCCGAGCCTTAAAAGCCTCAAAGATTATGGATTCTTTCCCAGCATGATCCTCAACAACCCCACCATCGGCAGTTTTAAGGGAGCTAATGCAGTTCCTTCTGTAGCGTTCTATGGCTACAGCCTGAAAAAACTTAGAGTTCTCATCACCAAACTGAATCCATCTAATGGTGCATCGTTTCCTCCAGTAATCTTTCTGGTACTGAAGCAACCTTAAGAGGTGTTTTTTGAGAATGGAGCGAAAATTTCACTCTGGGTACTGAGAGGCCGGCGATCTTCAATGTTATCAATTTCCAGAAGGGCCTTGTTAGTATTTTCAATGGCAACGGTTAGGCGGGAGATTTTCTTGCTCCAGTGCTTGAGTGCATACCTCACAGCCTTGAGTTTTTGCCCAATTCGCACCGCAGAGTGGGAGCGTCTAGTGTGTTTAATGGGTTTGTTCCAAGCCTGTTCCACCACCTCCATAAAACCAGGATGAGCAATCCAATATGATTCAAACCTGAAAAGCTTACTTTTTGGGATTGTTGTTTGAATGATCACAGAGCAAGGAGTATGGTCAGAGACAGGCTTCCCTAATGGATTCACCATTGTATTTGGGAACGAGGCAGTCTAGTTGAGCGTGGTGAAAAACCAATCGAGCTGTTCAAGTAGTGGTTGTTGTTGCATATTTGACCACGTGTACGCTCTGCCTTTGATTGGCAATTCAGTAAGGTTTTGTTCACGGTTGAAATCATTAAAGGTGAACATATCTTGAACACTACCACCCGGTTTGTTACGATTATCAGGCGAACGAATGTAATTAAAGTCGCCAAGAATAAGCCAATCTTCGGAAGAAGGGATATGTAAATCAAAGAGCCAGGTTGTGAAAGTATCCGAGGTTCACCTTGACAAGGGCCATAAACATTGACAAGCTTCCAACAATGGTTAGACTGTGTGGATGTAAACTCTACACCTAACGCAAAGCACTCCGTCAAGAAGACAATGCCCGTGAAAATGCTACTATTCCAAATCATAATGATGCCACCGGAAGCGCCATGCGAGGGAATAAATGCAAATTGATCAAAATATCGGGGACATAAATATTTTAAGGTAGCAGCATCAAAAGAGGGCATCTTAGACTCCTGTAAGCAAATGACATCGCATCCACTAGTCCGGATCGCATTACCAAGCACTAAGTGTTTCTCAGGCGCATTAAGACCGCGCACATTCCAGCAAAGTACATTCCAATTGCGCAAAAGCATTGAGGGAATAAAGTTCAGCGATCTACAGAAACAATAAAAGAGACCCACCTACTCTGCAGACAGAGCCGAAGTGGTGAGCTCTTCAGCAGACACGGCACAGAGATTAGTACCAATGGCCTGCAGGGTGGTAATGGGTGTTGGAGGGGGCAATGCCAGAGCTGCATCATCAACACTTAAGGCAACAGGTACAGGTGCATTAAGATTGGCGGCTTCAGAGATCTCCACAGCAGAAGGATAACTCGAGGCTTGACCTTGGACTTGACAGGGCGCACGTCAGAAGCCTGAGTGACCCGGAATCCATCATACTTGTTGGTTCTGTTGCTTCGACGCATGTTGGCAGTGTCTATCGGAGCAAGCATCTTACCTTTGCGCTGTTCCATAGCTTGTGTAGTGGTGGGCAGAGAGCTCGAACCCTCATCAGGCAGCGACAGGGAAACCTCAGCAGGCAGTGACAGAGAAGTCAAAGTGGGTTCAGGCACATCATTCTCCAACTGAGCAGGGAGTTCAACATTCCAGGGGCATGTCATTAGAGTTGGTGATCTCCTCCAGCTGTGCAGATGGCTCAGTAGCAAGGAGCAACGGAGTAGCCGCAGGCATCAGAGTTACTGGCAGAGGAGTGTGTGCAGCAAACAGACTTGCCTGATCAGTAGAGGCCGTGATTTGAACCTGAGAAAACTGAATAATTCCACCAGAAAGGGACACTTGCACCTCCACCTGAACAGCCTCCTGTCGAAAACCAAGACCCGAGCTCCAGGGACCAAATGCAGCCACTAGCGGGCGCAGAGCCGAGAACAGAGCTGTATTAAGCTGTTGGCGCGGGACTGGGTTGGTCAGTAGGAGAGACGTGAGCATATCACCTTGGGCAGACAGACCAAAACACAGGCCCTGGCTGTGAACTTCAACAGAAACTGTGAGCATATCCTCATGATCGTGAACAGCAGGTGCGTCAGGTGCGTTGATCACAATCATATCAAGAGAGTGAACAGAGTCAGAGTCTTCAGAGCTCGTGATCGAATCATGCCAAGCTTGCAGCGCATTATCTGAGACATTATTTTCAGGCACAAGACCATCATGCACTTGCAGCCCCTGAGCCGCGAGCCATGCCTGAAAGTTCATGAGAAAGGGTGGCAGTTGGGGCAATGGTGGTCTAGGAGGCGCTGGCCATTCTCCCCACCCCACATGATCGTGATTTTGCTAAGCTGCAGGCCCATCGGGTGCACCATTGGGGGTGCCGTGTTCTGAACGAACCAGTTGTGCCCCTGTTGCTGGTATAATTGCTCCGCTGTGAGGTTAGGCCCGAACTGAGGATGTGGGTTCCCGTCAGGCGGCGGTGGTTCCTCACCGGCCGACGGCACCTCAGGAAGGAGCCCATTCCAATCATTTCTCCTGAGGATCATAATCTGGACAGTCCAGCAGTCTCTCGCGCCACCAAGCTGCTAGACAACAAAACTTTTGGGCACAAGACGCACGCTCAGAACTCTTGCCTTAATCAGCATGAAGCGACGGTCTTGGCGAGGATTGTACCAGGAGACAAGAGCACCAAAACCACCAAGGGACTTGTTGATGTAATAGTCTGTTTGGTAATCGTACGGAAATCCAAAATACATCAACCAGATCTCAGGCCCAAATGTGGTGGTACGACGATTGAGTGCTTCATGGTGGAGGACGAAAGTAATTAACAGATCTTCGTCCTCAAGCTTTAATGGCATGGCCACAGCAGTATCACGGATGAAGGAGTCTACAAACCCAAAGATTCCGATTCCAAAGGGGTGGTCACTTACTTAAGTGGTGAAGAGCTGGGCCTCATGGAGCAAGCCCTGGATAGCCTGACGAATAGCAGCCCGACGATGCAGAGGCACGTACTCACTGGTCTCCGCAATGGCCAGGTAGTCGTGGTTTAGTGGCGGAATGGGGCCAACCACCATCCCACTACGGACGACACGATCGGCCGGCCCATACTCGACGGCAAATCCCGGTGGCAGGAACGACACCGGATTAAGGGGGTAGTTCGCCATGGTGGTGGAGCAGAGGAGAGCGTCTGAGGCGACGGGTGTGACAGAGGTGGCGTATGGCAGGCTTGGGGCGGTGACGCTTGAGGAAACCGAGCAGAAGCGGAAGCGTGCGGGGTGTTTTAGGAATTCCGGGGATTTTTAGGGATCCATTTCCAACGCTCTAGCCACCGCTTATTTCTACAGGATTGTACCACGTGTCCATAATGCCCACAATCCACACATCGAATGGCAGAAGTTCTCTTGGGTTTTTTTAGTTTAGTACAGCAGCCGAAGGAAGGTTGGACTGATTGATAATGGGCGGGTCAGCTACCTTATTTGGTCCAAGATGCGTTAGAGGAATCCGGGCCGGGCAATTTCTTGCCTTGTGATCAGCAGAAGAGCAATTAATACAAATGACCCGAGTTGGGCAATGAATCTTCTGGTGCCCCCATTGTAGGCAACGTGAACATAGAACCACCCAATTTTTGGCAAGCGTTCCAATCTCTTCCTCAGGATATCCAGCCTGGGCCCAATCCACCTTATAATGGGCCGCCAAGCAAGGCGGCCATTGAGAATGGGCTGGGGCATATTTGAAGGCCGATTTTAGAAAACATTGTGGCGCGAGAGGATAGGGCCTATTAATGGGGCAATTAAGGCTGCCCAAACGGAGAGATACTGAATCAGTTGCATCCTCCAATTGCGCTTGTCGGTTATATTTCTCCATTAAGGATAATGGAGATGATTCTGCCATGACAGGAGGTATTTTGTCCTTTGCCAAAAAAGAGACAAATTGAATTTGAATTCCCTGACTATTCTTCGGGCAGGATGATGACGAAGCCTCATGAGCATGTTTGTTGGAGAAAACCATATGATCAATAGGCCTTAAAGAAAATTTGCTTAGCTCAATCATGGAGGAGGCTGCCACCGAGGACCCAGATTTCAGGAACCCCAAATCAGATTTAATCACCACTGGATGTCTAGCAGAAATCTCCGATCAAACTTCATCCGCACGCCAACTCAAAGTAGACGAAGGAACATGATTGAAACGGCCATTGTATAGATGAAAATGGCAAATGAAATCCGTCCAAATGCGGTCCTTAAGGCCGTAAATGAAATGTCCCACCTTGTTGTTCGCAACCGAGAAGCGAAAAGCTCGAGGGTTAAGCTTAAACACCTTGAAACCCACCCTAAAACCCCCAATACAACATTGGAGAGCAATACCCACAGATTCTTCATTGAGTGGGAAGGAGGCCGAGGAAAACGTGACCACAAGGAAGAACTCCTTGGGGTCTCGGGAGGGGGAGAAATGCACCGTGGAACCAAACTTTCTTCTCACCTAATCTGCAAGGGCTAGGCCAGGGGCAAAATCCCAATGCAGAAGTCCTTCCATCTTGAATCAGATTAGAGATCGCCATGATTGTGAGTGGAGCAGGTGGAGGCTGGGAGAGAGGTGGGAGGACAGGTTGGAGGAGCCATTGGTTTTTACAGGGTTCTTTCTTACCATCTTGCAGTTCACTGTTGTCTTGCATAAAGTGTAAAAAAATAGTTCGATTGACATCTTTTGACCCATTTTAATAACAATCTTTATCAGTTTCCTCACTTGATGCTGGTTCATGAATATCTCATTGCCCCATACGCAGAAAGGGTAGAAGTATGGATCTTTGGCAATGATATATGTACCTAAAAGCACCAAGTTAATATTAGAAGCTAAACAACAATTGAAAAATGATGTAGTACAACACTCCATCCATCCCATTATATAAGATTTTATTACATGTATATCTAGACATCATCAGAACATTAAGGTAACACTCTTCCTTGTTGCTATGTAGCCTGGGATTGCATATTTAGTCATTCAGTACAATGCATGTTTCTAAACAACAATTAAAAAGGCAAAGGCTTGTTAACTGCAATATCCTTAACAACAACCAAATATCATAATTCATAGTGGTATTGTTGAAACTGTTATTGATGAAATTGAACTGCACAGATAGAGCATCACATTGTGAAGAACTGAAATAAGCAAGTCATAAGGACATCTCTAGGCGACCCTTAAAAAGTTAAAGGACTAAAACCCTTAGTGGATATATATATATATATATATTCTCCAGCAAATATTGGCCTTTTCTAGTCGATCCCCTAAACTTAAGGTTGTAAATTTCAATTTGATCAAGTTCAAAGCAGGTTCAACCGAAAGTAGCATGCTTTCAAACATAAACATAGATAGTTTTGCATAACCGAACATAAAACATAAATTTAAACTAAGCTAAACTACTTTTGGTCGAAGTAGAGGTCAAGCCAATCCTTCCTCGTCATGTACGGTGTGCCGCGAGCCGTGTCCGGGCCAGTACCATCGTCGGGGTCGTTGGGGAAGGCACTCCTCCACTCGTCGACGTCGATCCCCTCGTCCTCGGGGCCCACCTCGATGCCCTCCGTGCCGCCGTCGCCGCCGCCTTTGACCTCGTCATCAGAGGAGAGCGCGATAACCTCGCCATCCTCCGCGCCGCCGTCCTCGTCGCCTTTGACCTCGTCATCGGAGGAGAGCGCGATAACCTCGCCACCCTCCACGCCGGCAAAGATCGCCCGCTCCGCCTCCACGAGCTCTAGGCGCTGCCGGCGGAGCTCTTGCATGTAGGCCTCATCGGCGGCCTCGGCCCCGAGGTGCTCCCATGCCTCGCGGTCCTCCCGCGCCATAGCCGAGCTCACCACCCCTGGCTCCGGCGGAACGAGGTCGACCGGACGTGTGCCGAAGGGGAAATTGAGCCTAGCCGGCGCGCCGTGGTAGCGGACCTGCCAGCGGTCGTACTCCATTGCCACGAGCTCGGCCGATCGGAAGCTACCAAGCCACCGGCGGGTGTGGGTCTCTCGGTCTGTAATCTCGGCGACCCACATCCCCCACCGCCGCTGCCGGACCCCGAGGTAGGACTTCGTCGGCTGCCGAGTCTGAGGGAGGACAGGGAAGTCCTCGAACCGACGTAGGGGTGCGGCGGCGGGCAAATTAGGGGACCGGTGACGGTGGATCGGTCCCGCTGAGGATGACGGGGACACCTCAGCGGGCACCTCGTCGGCGTCGTGCGAAAAGGCCGCGATAAACCTCTTTTTGGCCATTGGCTCCTCGAGCTCCCCGGCACACAAGCAGAGGTTGAGGATGGAGGCGCCGGCGATGGCGGCGACCTACCAATGGTTTCGAGGGTTGTGTGTGTCTATGTGATCGGAGGTTTGGGGGTGTGTGTGTAGGGGGGAGGCAAGGTTGTGTTTGAGGAAATACTGCGGCAACTGAAAATTTTACTAGGCGGGAGTAACAAGGCGGGGCTACTGAAAATTTGGATCAAGGGCGAGCAGATATTTTTGAGATTGCGAGGGATGCAGATGCGGGAGTAAAATGCTGGGGCTACTGAAAATTTGAATCAAGGGACTGAAACAGAGCGGGACTAACAGACATCGCACACGGTCCGCACATACTAATCGTGTGCTATCAAACATTAAAACCTTCTAGGCGGTAGATATTTTCGAGATTGTGAGGGATGCAGAGGCGGGAGTTTTTAGGGAGTGAGCTAGTGTGCTTGACATGCCGACTGTGGACTATAGCCGACGCACCTTCTCGCGTAAGCCATAGGCATACTATACACCGACGGTGCTCCAAGATATTTTGTGCTGCATGTCACACGGATGGTGATAATAAACTGTATGGGATCTACTTGATTTGAACTGCAAAATGGGGTCACAGCGGCAATGGACGCTGTTTGAATTGGTAGACCTTTTATCTGCAGTGAACATGCAACTATATGTGTGTCGTAAAAGAATTAGAATTATTCAGGGTTCGTTTGGACATTTTATATTTTAAACTGGTTTTGTAGCCATTTCACGTGCACAATTCAAAATTAAACTACATGCACATGCTCCAATGCACCAAAGTTGGTTGAAAAATCACATGTGTGTCCTTGGGTGAATTTCTAGGTCCCATGCAAGAGATGAGAATGAATTTCAAACACCAGGGCACTCTTGATTGCTGGCAAAACGTTGAGATACCTGTTTTTTAAATTCTAGTAAATCCAAAACTCGTCTGAAATTCATGAAACTTGGCATGCTATCATGGAGCGGCATCAACATGACGTGGTGAAAATTTTGTCCCATTTGGGGCAGGTTTGTGTATAAGCTTCTCACAAACTAGAGCTTCTCACAACAAGCATGATGGTTTCGATAGGGAACGTACCACCTTTGGGGACGGGACGATGTCCGTTGCCTCTTATTGCTTTCAAAAAAATTCTAGTGTCAACATAGAACAACAGGAGTGTTGTGTTTAATCTTGGAATTTTTCGGGGTTCGTTTGGCCTTTTGTATACATTAACTAGGTTTTCTAGGCATTTTATGTGCATAATTCAAATTTGAACTACAGGCACATGCTCCAATGCACCAAAGTTGGTTGAAAAATCACATGTGTGTCCTTGGCTGAATTTCTAGGTCCCATGCAAGAGATGGGAATGAAATTCAAACACCAGGGCACTGTTGATTGCTGGATAAGCATTGAGATGCCAGGTTCTTAAATTGTAGTAAATACAAAACTCGTGAGAAATTCATGAAACTTGGCATGCTATCATGGAGCGGCACCAACATGCCGTGGTAAAAAAATTGTCCCATTTGGGGAAGGTTCGGGTATAAGCTTCTCACAAACCAGAGCTTCTCACAACAAGCATGATGGTTTGGATAGGGAACGTCCCACCTTTGGGGACGAAATGATATCCATTGCCTCTTATTGCTTTCATTTTTTTCTCATGTCAACATAGAACAACAGGAGTGTTGTATCAATTTTTGGGATTTTTTGGGGTTCGTTTGGACATATTTATGCATTAACTGAGTTCAATGCATTTATGTGCATAATTCAAATTTGAACTACATGCACATGCTCTAGTGCATATAAATTGGTTGAAAAATCAAATCTGTGTCCTTGGGTGCATGCTTAGGTCCCATGCAAGAAATGGGAATGAATTTTAAACACCGGGGCATCGTTGATTGCCGGAAAACATTGAGATGCTTGGTTTTTCAATTCTTGTAAATCCAAAACTCGTCTGAAATTCATGAAACTCGGCGTGCTACCATGGAGCGGCATAAACATGCCATGGTAAAAAATTGTCCCATTCGGGGCAGGTTCAAGTATATGCTTCTCACAAACCAGAGCTTCTCACAACAAGCATGATGGTTTCGGTAGGGAACGTCCCACCTTTGGGGACGAAACGATATCCATTGCCTCTTATTGCTTTCAAAAAAATTCTCGTGTCAAGATAGAACAACAGGAGTGTTGTGTCAATTTTTGGGATTTTTCGGGGTTCGTTTGGACATTTTTATGCATTAGTTGAGTTTTCAACGCATTTATGTGCATAATTCAAATTTGAACTACATGCACATGCTCTAGTGCATATAAATTGGTTGAAAAATCAAGTATGTGTCCTCGGGTGCATGCTTAGGTCCAATGCAAGAAATGGGAATGAATTTCAAACATCAGGGCACCGTTGATTGCCGACAAAACATTGAGATGCCTGGTTTTTAAATTCTAGTAAATCCAAAACTCGTCATAAATTCATGAAACTTGGCATGCTATCATGGAATGGCACCCGACATGCTGTGGCATTTTCCGTGTCCATTTTGAGAGAAGGCGCACTCGAATAATGACAGCCAACAAAGGCATTTTGAAAAAATAGCTGCCACTTTAATATCTCAAACGTTTGTAGAATTCAAACCGTGTGCGTTCGGTTAACCATCACTACAAAAAAAAGACACATCCATGACATTTTGGGCCGAACGAATTTTTTTTCTGTCATACATATGACACTTCTATGAGGATAATTGTGACAAAACCCGGTATCATCATAGATGTGGTGGGCTCCTACTTCTATGACAAAAATCATGACAGAAAATGGGCTTTTCGTCCTGGGCGGGCCGGAGACACAGCTGCATGACATTCTTTGGGCCGTCCATGACGGAAAAAACCGTGGTAGAAGCGAGGGCGAGGAAAATTTCGGGGAGTTCCCGGTTACGGTGGGAGGTCGGGGGCCGAGCGATGCGCGCTTCTCTCGTACACGTACGCGCGTGTGTGCGAGGCGTTGGCTCTAACTGAACCCGAGCGAGGCGTTGGGCTCTAACTGAACCCGAGCGATTGCACTGCAGGCTACGCGTTACTGAACCCGAGCGATCGATCGATGGCTTTTAACTGAACCCGATCGAGCGATTCCTTCGCTACTGCTGCTAACTGAAGCCGATCGATGCTGCCTCTGGATGAACAGTGAGTGTTGCTGGGGGGTTGGATGAACAGTTCCCGGTGGGGGTGGATGAACAGGACCCCGTGGTGTTGCCTCTGGATGAACAGGACCCCGATCGATCGAGCCAGTTGGGGCTGGATGAAGAGGACCCCGTGGAGGGCAGGATGAACAGGACCACCCGTGGAGGGCAGAATGAACAGTAGATGGTGGAGGGCTGGATGAACAGTAGCCCGTGGAGGGGTGGTTGAACAGGAGCCCGTGGAGAGGGCTGGTTGAACAGTAGCCGGTGGAGTAGCGCGTGGTGGAGGCTGGATGAACAGGAGCCCGTGGATGAATAGTCGCAGGTGGAGGCTGGAGGAGGTCGGCGGTGGATGAACAGTAGCCCGTGGAGGCTGGAGGGGGTCGACGGTGGAGATGAACAGTATCCCGTGGAGTCCCGTTTTGCGGTACGCCACACCCCTCCCGATCAACAGGACCCCCATTTCGACCGTAGGAGGTCCGTTTCCTCCGTTTTACGGTACACCAGACCAGTGCCGATGAACAGGATCCCGTTTCAAATGTGGCCGGTCGAACACAAGGCCGTTTCCTCCGTTCTGCGGTACACCAGGCCTCGTTTCCATCGGCTGTTCCGTCCAACCCCTCCCGATGAACACGATGACGCATTCCGTTCCGACCCAGCCGGTTGGCTCCCCATGAACACGACGACGACGCTGTTTCTCCGTTCCGACCCAGGCATGTACACGAGCCCTGGTCGTACGTATGCGCTAGTAGGCGTTCGAGACCCTGCCTATATGTACGTACGTGGCCGTATTTTCTTTCTTGCACACTGGCCGCTGTACGTACGTGTACATGCTACGTGCGCGCCTCTACTACGACACGTGCGCGCCTCTACATCCACCAGTATATATGTACGTACACGTTCGCGACCAGAATGACAACGCTACGTACGCTTCGACCAGGTGGGTCCCGACTGTCAAGCACTTCCTTGCCTGCGAAGATGTAGCTGGTGGGTCCCAGCAGTCATGGGGCGAACTGTTTTTTTGCTCGGACGCACTTCCTTGCGTGCGAAGATGTAGCTGGTGGGTCCCAGCAGTCAGGGGGAAACATTTTTTCGCGAAATACAGTGGCCCGTCCGGTGGGTCCCAGCTGTCAGGTGGATGAATCATTATTTTCCGCGTAATAAGGAGGCACTTCCTTGCTGCGGCCGTGGACCCAGCTGTCAGCCTCTCCACGTACAGTCCACGTCCGATGGAAGTTGTTCCTTGACCATGTTGACCACGCCGCGCCGAGAGCACCAGGGCGGTGGATGACGGCAAGGCCTAGGAAGGGGACGACGGGGAGCCGGGGAAGACGCGGCAGTGGAAGCCCGCCTGGAGAGGAGTACGAGGGTTCACTGGTTCGGCTGCGGTGTGAGGCTGCCGTCGCCGCAGGGCCTGGCCAGCGGTGGGAATAGTAGGGGGCGGTGAGGCCTCTGTGGCAGCACAGCCGGCCACGAGAGGCAGGAGCATGCGGCTTGACCGGCGCTGCTTTGGGCGGCTGGAGCAAGAAGACCAGAGGTTGAAGAAGCACTACGGCCGTTGGATGGACATCGTACGGTCACTGGAGCTAGAATCGTTCATATTGACTAAAGTTGACAAAAGGCCCCCGTCCTAGTCAACTTAGTAGGCCCACAAGTCAGCCTCCCACCATGGTGGGTCCCAGCTAGCAGGGGGAGTATTCATTTTTTTGTGCGTAATAAGGAGGCACTTCCTTGCGTGCGAAGATATAGCTGGTGGGTCCGAGCTGTCAGCGGCGGTAACGTTTTTTTCGCGAAATACAGAGGCCCTTTCGGTGGGTCCCTGATGTCAGGTGGAGGAATCATTATTTTGCGTGTAATAAGGAGGCATTTCCTTGCATGCGGCCGTGGACCCAACTGTCGGCCTCTCCACGTACAGTCCACTTCAGATGCATGTCGGTCGTTGACCGCGTTGACCAGGCCACGCCGAGAGCACCAGGGCGGTGGACGACGGCGAGGCCTAGGAAGGGAACGACACAGAGGCAGGGAAGACTCGGTAGTTGTTTCCCACGCGGAGGGGAGTATGACTGTATGAGGGTTTACTGGTACATCTGCCGCCGCCGGAGAATAACAGCAGGTGTGGGTGAGTAGAGTGATGGCTAGGCCAGCGATGGGAGTACGGTGGGGCGGTGAGGCCTGCACGGCAGTAGAGCCGGCCGTGGGGAGGAGGGAGCAGGCAGTCCCGCCGGCGCTTGTTTGAGCGGCTGGAGCAGGAAGAGCAGAGATTGAAGAAGCACGACGGCCGTTGGATGGCCATCCAACAGTCACTGCTTGTGCGTCAACCTTTTTTTAGGAAAGCCTCAAATCTGTGGAAAACAGCATACATCTCATCTGCCATTATTTCTAATAATTTACAGCCCATTTGCTAATTATTAAGGTTTTTTTGGAGCCCATATTCTTTTTGTTAGCATTACAGCCCATATTGTGGCCACGGTTAAAAAATTATACGAAATTTTGCATATTTCGGTGCGGTCCGAACTGTTTTTAATCCCGAAATTTCGACTCACATTCAAACTGATTTTAAAAATAAATGTATATCAATAAAAAATCCAACAAATTCTCCACGCATAAAAATTAATGTAATTTAAAATCTCGAAATGAAAAAAATATATTTGAAACTAATTGCCGGTTTGATGTGTTTTAAAAATGTACAGCCCATTTCTCATTACTGATGGGCCATTTTCTCGGCCAGCCGAATGAAAGCTCTCCTCGTCTTGAAAGATTTGCAGCCCAACAGGCCAGACAAAGCGACTTACTTGGCAAATCACAAACAAACTGGGCTGTGGCCGTGGACCTAGCTGTCAGCCTCTCCACGTACAGTACTCTTCTGATGGAAGTCATTCCTTGACCACGTTGACCATGCTGCGCGGAGAGCCCCATGGCGGTGGACCATGGCGAGGCCTAGGAAGGGGACGACGCGGAGCCGGGGAAGACGCGGCAGTGGAAGCCCGCGCGGAGAGGAGTACGAGGGTTCACTGGTTCGGCTGCGGTGTGAGGCTGCTGTCGCCGCAGGGCCTGGCCAGCGGTGGGAATAGTAGGGGGCGGTGAGGCCTCCGCGGGAGCACAGCCGGCCACGGGAGGCAGGAGCATGCGGCACGACCGGCGCTGCTTTGGGCGGCTGGAGCAAGAAGACCAGAGGTTGAAGACGCACTACGGCCGTTGGATGGACATCGTACGGTCACTGGAGCTAGAATCATTCATATTGACTAAAGTTGACAAAGGCCCCCGTCCCAGTCAACTTAGTAGGCCCACAAGTTAGCCTCCCACCATGGTGGGTCCCAGCTAGCAGGGGGAGTATTCATTTTTTTGTGCGTAATAAGGAGGCACTTCCAGTGGGTCCGAGCTGACAGCGGGGGGAACGTTTTTTCGCGAAATACGCTGGCCCGTCCGGTGGGTCCCAGCAGTCAGGGGGGAAACATTTTTTTCACGAAATAAGGTGGCCCGTCCGGTGGGTCCCTGCTGTCAGGTGGAGGAATAATTATTTTGCGTGTAATAAGGAGGCACTTCCTTGCGGCCGCCTGGACCCAACTGTCAGCCTCTCCACGTACACTAGTCTTCCGATGGAAGTCGGTTGTTGACCACGTTGACCACGCCGCGCCGAGAGCACCAGGGCGGTGGTCTGGACGACGGCGAGGCCTAGGAAGGGGACGACGCGGAGCCGGGGAAGACGCAACAGTGGAAGCCCGCGCGGAGAGGAGTACGAGGGTTCACTGGTTCGGCTGCGGTGTGAGGCTGCCGTCGCCGCAGAATAACAGGGGGTGTGGGTGAGTAGAGGGATGGCCTAGCCAGCGGTGGGAGTAGTATGGGGCGGTGAGGCCTCCACGGCATCACAGCCGGCCATGGGAGGTAGGAGCACGCGACACGACCGGCGCTGCTTTCGGCGGCTGGAGCAAGAAGACCAGAGGTTGAAGAAGCACTACGGCCGTTGGATGGACATCGTACGATCACTACAGCTAGAATCATTTATATTGACTAAGTTGACAAAGCCCTTGGTACGCGTCAACTTAGTAGGCCCACAGCTCGGATTTTGCAGAGAACATATAGCCCATTTGCGATTTGTAAGAATGTACAACCCATTTTTTAATTCTAATGGAATTTACTACAGCTCATTTACAGTTTGTTAAAAGTACAGCCGAACTTCTAGCTAGGACAACGATTAATAATTTCAAACAACCGCTCAAAACAGAATTCAAAAAAAATCCCACATTTTGATGGGATCCGAAATATTTTTATCCGAAATTTCTAGTCAGGTTAATTCAAAATAAAGTTGTATTACATTAAAATCCAACGAAATATTGCGCGCGCAACAAGTAATGAAATTAAAATTTTCAAATTCCAAAAATAATATATTTTTCAAACTAATTACGTGTTTGGTGCATAGTAACTGTCCAGTTATTATAATTACATCCCATTTATTATTTCTTAAAGTCCATTTTCTTGTTAAGCCTAATGCATACCTCCTAGGAAAGTTTGCAGCCCAGCGGGGTGGAGAATAACAAGTTGACCCGGATATTGTGTACAACTGTCGGCCCAGTTGCATTGCTGATGTTGAAAAAAAGGCCTGTGTAGTACAGTACAACCTAACATGGTTACTCAGCCCACATTCAGCGACGCCGGAAAGGCCCAAACAAGGCTTCTGTACAACTTTTTGAAGTCACTGAGCTCAATTAATAACTTAAGAAAAAAGCTAGATTACAGTGGAACCTAATTAAAAGCTGTCACGAGCAAATAAATAATTCAACAGGTCCCACTTGTGCGTGTGCGCGTGTGTGTGCGTGTGTGTGTGTGTGAGAGAGAGAGAGAGATAGAGAGAGAGAGACCCATCGGTTGATGCTCGTAAATACATCTTTCAGCCATATGCATTGCTGATGCTCAGTAAAAACTTATATAGTTAACACAATCATATAGAACATCATAGCACACTGAACTTGCATACAAAAATTTCACGCAGGCGACACAATCAGGATGGAAGCAGTGGATCGCTACGGGAAGGGCTATGTTGAAACCAACAAAGTCGTACATAACGGTTCATCGTCTTTATCAATGATGGGGAAATATCTTGAATGTTGTGCAAAGAAAACAGACAGACAACACAATAAGTTCTGCTAGCACATTAAGTTGACGTACAGCCCTTTCTATAAAAAGTTCAGGTACAAAATTAGAACATGTCACAATCAAATGTATTGGTATATCAGTGCTTCACACCCATAGCTCGGATTTAACTAGTATCTGACAAGATTCAATTGTTACCTCAAATTAGAGCACATCCAGGCAGCCAGCCCTGCCTCTTCTCCCAAAGAAGCAGTGGCCTCCGCCGCGCGATGGTGTAGGCCCTGTGCCATCCATCGTTCCGAGCAACACAGGGAAAGTCTGACGTTGACTCCTGTAATGGACGTCGTCGACGGACCCTGGCACCAGCGGCGGCGGCAGGACTTTGATTGATGGATTGACCACTTCTTCGACATGCACGAACACTCGATACAGGTACATCCCTAACGTTGTCCGCGGCGGCCTTGGTGGCGATGAATAGTACAACCCCGGTTCTTGCACCGGTATCTCAACACCAATCACCTTTGGTATGGTGGACGGCTTCTTCATCCATGCCATAACCGTCAGAGCCCAGCTGTCTGGAGGAACAAACATACTTACGAGCTCACCTCCAAGGTCGTTGATAAGCTCGTTCATGGACTCGCTATTCCAAGCACGTCGAGGCATGCCGTGGAAGGTAAGCTTTGTTAAAAACTCAAGCTTAGAGGGCACCGAGCCCCATCCTGGGTGCCACCGACCAAAGCTCACCAGCGCGCCATTGCAGAACAAACGCCGGGAAGATTCGAACACACGACTGCAGTCGAAAGTTGTCCGGAACCTGACGAAGAAATCAGCCGGTGGCGGACAGACTTCGACGAGCAAGTCACTTATTTGGATGCCATGCGCAATGCCAAGAGCTTTGGCAAGGTCGTCCGGCGAGACGGGAGGCCGGTCCCTGTTGATGGTTACCATCAGCACTTTGCCGGCAAACTGGTCGTCAAGCGCCGCCATGCCACTGTTGAGTGACAGCACGCAGCGACCGAAGGCAGGACGGACCTCAGGATCTCCGGCTCGGATATCCACGTTGACCGGCGACATGATAGTGCGCTTGAGTACAGGGAGTACAGGAGGGGGATTTGGGGGAACTGGAGTAGGAATCGAGATTCCAGAGGTGGGGGAGGGGCGGGAGACTGGGGATGAAAAGGTAGCATGAATTTCGAGCACGCGCCAATATGCTCTCGGCGCGCAAGCGCATGAAAACACCGGTGGCGCCCACATGTCGGCCTAAGAGTCCTTATTCTTTCTTTTTTGGAGAGCCCGGCCTTTTTTCAGGATCTTTTGAGAGCCCGGCCTGAGAGTCATAATTGACCTGTTTGGCATTGCGTTACTACTCGGCCCATATTCAACGACACCTCACTGGCCCAAACAAGTGTACATCATCGAAAAGACACTGAGCTCAAATTATATAACTTGAAAAAAGGAGATACACTCTGAACACTGGAGAATGGTGATGCCCTCATTTAGCCCACCAGTAGTTCGAGACAATAAAAAGTTCGAAACAACGATATATACAACATTCAAACACTGACTAGTGACTACTACTGACATAAACAACAAGACATGATAGTTCATAAGAAGTCTTTCTACACCAGCAAAACGCACCCATCTGTAGCACTCAGACTCTCGTGATCCAGACGAGAATGACATTCTAAACAGAAGCAACTATTACATAGTAAGAGTGACATAGACGAGGATGACCAAATGACAAGGAATATGCATAACAAAAGAAAGAACTACCCATCCAGAACTAGCAGCAAAGACAACAAAGTCATTCGAAGAGATGATCCAACACCATCGTAATTTGCAGCCCCGCTTCAGCGACCAGTGATCCGGAGACACCAGTACTCCACCCTTTCAACGCAACAGCCCAATTACCTATCAACCTGAAGGCTTGAACCACATCACTGCCTGTCGTAATTAGACATCCAGGGATCAAAGTTAATCCGGATGCCTTTGTCATTCTCACCTTTTTTTGGCTGCAAGCTGTATTGTTGACAATCAAGGGAGTTTGCTCCCGAACTCCTAGGGCTCGCCGTGTAGACATAGTTTTCCATACAAACAGAGCCTCTCTGCCATCAAGGTCCTTGCCAACGGTGATCTCCTGGTTAATCGGATAATTGAGTCCGAGAAACAGAGAGTGTGAACCAAGGCTGTTTACCCGCCTCCAACTAAAAAATCCTAAAGGCCCCAACAAGCTGGTATCCTGCTCATAGACGTAACAGACACTGTCCGGATACTCACGTATTACACGGTGCTTGTATACAATGGGTTTTTTGCAATATAACTTTTCCGGCTCATGTGTTCGAATGATCATTAGTCTTTTGCCGTCGTCTGATCGAGCGAGGAACCAGTTGTGCTTCCCTGAATTTGGCAAAGGTGGTGTGATTACAAAGGGCAGTAACTGTAGGGACACTGCATCATATCAAAAAGGACAGGCATTGTTAATGTAAGATCAACATTGTTCAGAGTATGAGTAGGATAATGCAAGAAACAGCATTGATATGTCCCTGTTAGAACTGGGAGGAAAATACAGGGAAATGTATACTGGGTTTGAAAATATAGAAGTGCCATGCATGGTTATACTCATGTTATCTCGCAATCGATTCTTCACAGGAAACTACCATGTCATGCATGTTATGTACTCCCTCCGTTCCCAAATATTTGTCTTTCTAGGCATTTCAAATAGACACAACATACGGATGTATGTAGACATATTTTAGAGTGTAGATTCACTCATTTTGCTCCGTATGTAGTCACTTGTTAGAATCTCTAGAAAGAAAAATATTTGGGAACGGAGGGAGTAATCATGTTCTGTCCTCACAAACAAATTCTTCAAGGTAACTAACAGTCCATGCATTGTTATATACTCATGTTCTGTGGGCAAAAAATTTGTGAGGATATTATTCTAGCTATTGATTGCTGAAGGGCGAATATAGGTATGTACACATGGTAAGCATTGCAGGATTTCACTACTTCCAAATATAGAGTTCTCCATATGCACATTTACTTCCCTAATGTATGGTTAGATGAAACAAACAGTGTGGTGCATGTTTCTACATCATGAAAATGAGGAAACTAACATGGCCATTGATACACACTCATATTTAGTAGTAGTATATAGATTACTGTAAAATAAGGATAATATCCATATATTCCTAACCGTTTGATTATTCAGGGTACAAATTGGCTGTAATGACATGGTCACAATCGCATGAATTAACTCATTCCAAATATAGCTGATTTACGGCGTCTCTAATACATTGCCATAGTTCCACTCAAATTCTGCTCAAACAGGGATATGCCAATCATCACAAAAAGTTCAAACAGTGTCATGGCGTCATCATTAACATGAGACGGAAACAACTTACACGCGTTGTCCTAGCAATACGTGGTGCCATCTGATTTGTCGATCGCGTAGATGATGCCATTATGTTCAATAGCATCACAGAAGTGTGTATCAGCTTTGACGATGATCCACTGCGAGCCGAGTTGTCTCCAGCTAAAGAAGGCACCGGCGTAAAGATAGGCGAGTCCGCGGTCGAACAAGGCAATTAGCTTGAACTCTGCGTAATTCGCATGTCGTGTAGGCACTTGGCAGATTACAATCTTCTGCAAAACAAGGTCCGTCCAACTGACGTAGTAATCTAGATGACTTGGACCGCGATGGTAATACTCTATATAATCCAATGGAGGAAGGATAATCTCATGGGAGGTCTGGAAGTTCACGAGCACCAACTTTTTACCGTCTTCTCTGAAGGCAGCCATCCAGTGGGAGTTCATGCCGACCCAGTACATACCTGCCAAGAAGTTTCGGGCGATGGTGATCGGATCGATGTTGAGGGAAATGATGTACGGTGACCCACTACATACCTGCAAAGAAGTTTCGGCTAATGGAGATCGGATTGAAGTCGAGGGGCATCATGCACGCCTCCGTATCATAGTGAGCCAATCTCGCAAGACCAGATAGCAGCAAGAAGGGTGTCTTGAAAAGCTTAGGCCTCGCTTCGACGATGGCCATGTGCATGTCCCTCGAGCATGCAGCCAGCCGCAGGGCGCTCAACATATCCATACACGAACAATAGAGGTCGAGGATGTCACTGGGAGATTGCTCCAATCGCGGCTCATATGGATGCTGCACGGTTCGTGTTCAGCCATGGTGGAGTTTGGAAGGGGGCTTGATTTATGGGGGAGAAGGATGTCGATGCTGGAGCGGCTAGCGAGGGAATAGTGGTACTGGGGGAGGCGAGTGAGGCGACGGTACATGGGGGCACAGTGAGATGGAGACGGAGACGGAGACGGAAAAGGAGATGGAGATGGAGTGGTGCTATGGGAGCGGAGAGGGAGACGAGGTTTGGCGCCAATGTGCTGTACAGCGGCGGTGACAGACTGCACAGGATGAGGCTGACTTTGGTAACCCGAACACGCCGCCTGGACTAGTGTCAGGCGCAGGGTGTTGTCACTTCACTGTGAGGACCGGATGAATAGTATTTTGACCATCAAGTGTACCACAGTTGTACTACTACTAGTAGTAGTAGGAACATGAGTACTCCATTATTGTATAGCGGAAATAGGTCTCCCGTGCTAGCATGCCTGTTCACTTCATCGTTCAGGTATCATCCATATTGCGAGCAGAACCAAATTATCATGCATGCCCAATCAACGCCCTGCCGCGATGCATGCAGTGGTCATTCTGGTGCATCAAGGACGGCATGCAGATCGTTCCACACTTGAGAAGAGGAAAAATGGAAAGGTAGAACGCGGCAGCAGAGGAAGAGAACGCTGGCTAATGAGGCTGGGAGGGGATCGAGCAGGAAGTTAATGCTCCACGCCTAAAGGTTTTGGGAAAACCTGATTTTCATAAGGTGACTTATACTCACCTAAAGGGAGGGAGTATTCCTTAACCAGAGAATGTTGTGTCTCCCACTCACGCGCTCAAAAAAAAACTATGACACATTTTTTATCTGTTTGCATAGGTCCCACCTATCAGGAAGGATGGGCAGTACACGAACAGGTATGACTCATCAGTCTACCCACATAGCCTTTTCGTTTAGTCTAGCTAGCCGTCTAATCAACTGCCTACACGCCACTTCTCCCATTTACTTCTCCATCGGGAACCGATTCTCCTCAGCTTCTTCACCTCCCCTTCGTCTTCATTTGCATCCAGACCCCACTGCGTTCACATTGTTTTAACCTCTTTAAATAATCATCTACTACTTCAGTTAGACAAGCCATCTAATCCTAATTCTCCAAACCATAGCCCTCCGTTCCAGCGGTTCCAAATGGCGAAAGAGATCGAGATGCAGGTTTTTAGCGTCCAACATGTCCTCGTCGAAGGCTCGATGCGCATAGTTGCCACCGTCACCGTCCACCCAAGGGTTGTTCGACAGTGGATCAACAATGTATCCAACTCCCTCGAAAAGGTAGAGAGGAGGGTAATCGGTCTCGACGCAGAGTACACGAAGCGTGCCCCTGGGAAGATCCAGCGCGCCGCCGTCCTTCAGCTGTGCCTCGAATATGTTGTTTTGGTGTACCACATCATACACTCGCCCTCCATACTAGGTGAGCTTCACGATTTCTTGTCTCGGGAGGACGTATACTTTTGTGGGGCAGCCATCGAAGGGGACAAACAGAAGCTGGAGCCGTACAACCTTGATTTGAAAAGCATCGCTGGCCTACAAACCAGAATGAAAATTCCTGTAGAAGATTGTGATAAACAGACACCATCCCTATTCGACGTAGCAAATTTTGTGCTCGGTACAAATCTTCAGAAGGGTGACGAGATGGTGGCATTAAGGTCGTCTGGATGGGAGAATTATCCCTTGACGTATGAGCGGATAAAATATGCTGCCCTCGATGCCCGTGTGAGTTTCGAGATAGCTGCAAGGTCAAAAGAGCTTGTTGCGAAGCCGTCTCCCACAAAGAATGAGAAGAAGAAGAAGAAGAAGAAGAAGAAGAAGGAGAAGAAGAAGAAGAAGAAGAAGAAGAAGAAGAAGAAGAAGAAGAAGAAGAAAAGGCTGCACCAGTAGGAGGGCATTATGGATGGATGAACTATTTCCTCTCGTGTAAAAAAAATTATTCCCTCTCGGTGTATATTGATATAGATGGACTATTTCAATGGTGTGCATGTCTTTGGAACAGAGTAGTAGCGTGGGTCCGCTTGACTATAAGGAACTATTTGTCCGCATATATAGCTTTCTCTGCTACTCCTTCCAGTCATCGGTATGCAGTGCATGTGTCCGTAGACATGACAACTTGTCCATGGAAGTTCAACTATGGCGACCCTCACGTTTCATCTCGCGATTCCCAGGACGCCTCTCCAACCCACGGCACCACGCCCCCCGACGTGCGCCTCACCCCTCTCGGCCGCACCGCCCCTCTGCCTTTGTGTGCATGACATGTGGGCCACCTAAAATGCGGCGAGCATCAAGTTTCTACCACAGCCACCCGCGATTCCCACGACGCCGCTCGAACCCATGAAACCACATGTCCCCCGACCTGCAGCTCACCCCTCTTGGCCCCACTGCCCCTCTACCTACGGGAGCATTACATGTGGACCAGTCACCTATCGGGTCCACATGTTATTGACTCAAAGGTAGGTGTAGTAAGGCGCTGAAGCTCAGTCCCGACGGCCCTGAGAGGGAAATGTAACTCCTGCGCCAGGGCTTGTGGTGCTCCCGCAGCACGAACTCGTGCCAAACTCGAGATTTGTTTCTTTACTATACATGCACGCAATGATTTAATGGACATTGTAATCTCAACATGTGATGGGGAGCTCTAAATTCGAATTTGAAACTTATAAAACGAAAAGATTCAAAACAAATAAACTGGGAGAGAGGGAGTATATCGTAGGATGTGTCCCATACAAAATAAGTCCCCTGGTTTGTCACCGCGAAGATGCGGTTAGAAAGGAGCACGGCGTGTTCCTACTCGTACGGCAACAAATCGGCCGCAGACAGCATGGTCCGCCTTTGACCGCCATGTGCAAGGTTCGTACTATCTTATTCAATCTCACCGTGGTTCCATCGTACCAATTCATGCGGTGGCACGTTGCATGGCTGATCCCAATGTTGGACAAAGGTTCTACAGGAACGGTGTCACCGTTGTAATTGTTGTGCAAATTGATGTTGGTACCCTCCCGTACATATGCAAGCTAATCTCCTGCACCGAGCCTAACCTGTGAAACAGTGGGCAGGGGGAGAATTAGGAAATGGACACGGAAGTAGTCTTTAGAATGCATTTACTACGTGATCAAACTCATCTTACCTGCTCATCGGAGGAAATCCGAGTGCCCCTCAACGTCGGCATCTCAAGGGGCGTCAACTTGCAACTACGGCCACGCCGCGCTGGAGAGACCCCCAAGGAAACATCCTCGTGCGTTCCACGGAACATCAAGATGCATTTGTATGAGTAGTTTATCTTTTGAGAGAAAAGGATGAACGAGGGAAGGCCTCTAGAGATAGAGATGGACACTACTACTACCAATGTGCTGGCCCGTGCGTTGCAATGGATCCAAATTAGTAGAATAATACTTGTTCACGTGCTTGAAATATAAACACTCTAGTTTTGATATACATGTGTCAGCAGACATGACAGCTTGTCCATGGAAGTTGAACCACGGCGACCATCATGTTTCTTGTTTCTACCACTGCCACACCCACACGCGATTCCCACGACGCCGCTCCAACCCACGACACGACGTCCCCCGACGTGCACATGGATCCCCTGACGTGGCTATCACTGCCTTGCCCTGCCTTTCCTTCGCTGACAGGTGGGACCCACGCTTATGGGTCCCACATATCAGTGACAGAATGGTAGGATTATTCGCGTCAGGGGATCCTCATCCCCCCGACTTCCCCTCATCCCTCTCGGCCCCACCGCTCATCTGCCTTTGTGTGCATGACATGCGGGCCAGCTGAACTGCGGCGACCATCAACTTTCTACCACAGACACACCCGATTGGACGCGGTTTGCCTGCTCCGCTGCTGTTCTCCGATCCGTACTCTCGCACCATCGAATTTTCATCCAGCGGCTGTGACACATTTCGTCCCGGTCATCAATCCTCAGCTGGAGTACTTATGTACTACAGGTAGTACCCGCCGGTGTGGCCATCTACGCCTCGTAATGCCCCGACGCCCAGCTGTGTCACCCTCGCCACGGCCACGCCACCACCGGCCGGTTCATCTCGAACGAGTGAGTCGCGAACCATGCCACCACCATGAGAATGACATCTGGGCCAGCCGCATTTAAGGTCTGCATGTCATTGACTCATAGGCCGGGCACTAAGCCACTGAAGTTCGGTCCCGTGGGCCCCGAGAGGGAAATGTAACTCCTGCGGCAGGCCTTGTGGTGCTCCCGCAGTACGAGCTCGTGCCAAAACTGGAATTTGTTTCTTACTACTACCAACTAGTACTAGTAAGGTACACGTGCATTGCACGCATGAGATTCTGGTGGTTTGTGCATTATGCTTCTACATGTGGAGCTTTCTGGATTCTAACATGTGGCAAAATCTGGTGGAATGTAAGGTTAGGAAAGTTTGATTAACTTAGGTGAGTGTTTGGTTCAAGCCACACCTTAGGTAAGCCACACTAAGGCCCCACATGACATACACACAAAAAATGTGGCAAGATTCCCTTAGGCTTGCCAACTTGTGGCTCTCATTTTGAAGAACTAATAACTTTGCCTAAGCTTAGTTGTGGCAAAGTTAGTCATGAATTAAGTTCAACCATGGAGTCTTCTAGATTATACATGTGGCAGAATCTGGTGGATGATATCCAACGACCAGTAGTGCTCGGATTTGCCATCTTTGTACCGTCGGATTGGCTTCATCCAACGACCAACTTTCAAAGTTTTTCACACACTATATAGGGGGTATAGATATAGATGTGCCGGTCCGTTGCAATGGATCCAAAGTATATCTATTTAGTGGAGTGCACTCTAAACACAATATCTATTTATTTTTCTCTAACCTTCCGTAGCCATGCAACCAAGCGACATAAGCTTCATGGGTGCCCCCCACATCATATTATTCATACTACGTTGATTGAAAAAAAGATAAATCACCCAAAACAAGATCTTCCCGTTTTTTGTTCCTACGATGTTGTGTCGTGCACGTACCTACTAGTTGTATAGTGGTAGTACTAGTAATATAGTATTAGGAGTACAAACTTGGTACTAGTAGGAGTAGTACTAGTACGGAATGCTCCTACTCTATCAACGAGTCCCGTCTGACGCCAAATTTCTTGGCTTCCGTGCTACAACTAGATCTTCCCCTCATTTCGGTTTTCCAACCCGGCGGCGGTCGGGGTGTCGGTTTGCTCAACGGCGGTCCCACATGAAAGTGAAAATGCTAGGCAACACGCCTTCCCTAAGCTATGTGCCGTGCCGGACGGGTCGTGTTGTACTCTCGATTCCCGGGCGTGTGGGGGTGCGACGCGAACGCGGCAGGCCTTTTCCTTTTACCAGCAATGTGCCCGTGCGTTGCGATGGATCCAAAGTAGTAGAATAGTAGTATTTGTTCACAAACTTGAAAGAAACCACTATTGTTTTGATATACTCCTAATATATTACTCCCTCTGTACCTAAATATTTGTCTTTTTTGAGATTTCGAATGGACTATCACATACGGATTATATAG
Organism: Aegilops tauschii subsp. strangulata; assembly: GCF_002575655.3. NCBI lineage: Eukaryota > Viridiplantae > Streptophyta > Magnoliopsida > Poales > Poaceae > Aegilops > Aegilops tauschii. Next base: position 332,930,964 of record NC_053036.3, read on the forward strand.
ACATATTCTAGTGTTTCTAGCAAGATGCCCGCGCGTTGCATGAAGTTGATGGAAAAGGTAAGCACAACTTATAAATTGACGGATGGAGTACTAGTTACAGTGATGCATATAATTAAGCAAAGGGATCGCACATGTCGGTATTGACTGGAACGAGAATGCAACAGCACAATAAGAATTAAGGCCACGATGATGCGATCGAAGTGGTCGTTACAGAAGGCAAGAAGAAAGATGGATCCATGAACATACGACCTCCTCCTCCTCAACTTAGTGCGTCGGGCCATCGACCGGCGGCTAAGGAGCGGCGGCTTTTGTGGCGAGGTCGAGGTGCTTCCAAGCAAAGGCATCCAAGGCTTCCAGCCGGTTGAGGAAGGCCAACATCGTAGCGTCCTCACTGGCCTTGTAGATACCTATGTACACGATTTGCTCGTACACGTGGATGTGTAGGTCGACGAATTCTTGCAGGGCGAGGCTCCTCGCGGCGAGCGCGACCTCCAGGTGGACATTCTTCGTGGCGTCGGCGGGCAGTCACAGGGCCACCAGTGCTTGAAAGAGGTTCCGGCCATGGAGGCCGATTAGGGTGGCAGGCAATGAGGAGCCCGGGCGCGCGGGCTGGAGGAGTACGGCGATGTCGTCCGCGAGCTTCTTGAGGACGTTGAAGTTGTTGCTGGTGGCAACGATCATCTGGTCCAACTGAGAGTCGTAGTTGGCATCGACGGCGGCCATCCACCAGCCGGTCTCCAACACCGTCTGGAGACGATCCTCGGCGCCATGCCGTAGGCCGGCGTCGTGGACCATCTGGCGCCGCCGCTGGCCGCTCACGCGCATCGCCGCCATGGGTTTGGAGTGAGCTCTTTTGCTCTTAGTGTAGGTGCTTAGGCAAATGCTTAGGTGCGCACAATGTGGTAGATGCATTGGAATGGAGGGGCGCCTTTATATGAGGGCAATGAGGGCAAACTGCGTTGCATTCACATCGTGCAGCCTCTTTTCCCGGACCTCCTCCCATTACTTCCCTCATGCATTAATTGAAGGAGGATGCATTGGCCGTTCAACATATCAGGAACCGCTACTCCCTCCCTCGTCTGCATTAAAGCCGTATCGGGAACTGCGCCGCCCGCTGTCAAATCGAATACTCCCTCCGTCTAGGTGAGTATTAAATCATCTTATGAAAACCAAATAGTAAACACATAGGCGTGGTGCATTAACTCTCACGTTGTTTCTTATTTTTGGACATAAATAGAGGAATCAACCAAGAAGAGATGTGGGGCTTGTATGCTTTTAATGACTTGAGACTATCAAAGATGACATGTAGTGGTCAGTTCGTTGCACAAGAACAAATACAACCCACGTCAGCACACACGTATCTTGTATAGCATCACATCCAATGGCTATAAAAGATGAATGAGACAAAATTATATCTCATCTAGATGAGTTCTAGCAAAACTGTATTAATAATACTTAGTACTCCTGCGCCATGTATCATATATTAGTATCATGTAGTACTTTATTTATTGCCATGTATGACACATAGTACTCAACTCTTTCTCTTTCTTCATTTAATTCTATGACACCTCATCAAAATTGCTAAGGCTAGTACCATTACAACCAGCCTTAGCAAATACTAAACATTAAGTTCTCTCGTTTTCCTCTCCACCTTGGTCACCTAGACGGAGGGAGTATACTGCGTGGGCTTTTCCTGCGCGGTAGGCGGGGCAGTTCCGCCTAGTCGGTTCGACAGAGACGCGAGAAGTCCTGCGTCGGATAGGCCTCGTGGTAGGCAACACCTTCGACCTCCAGAAGAATCGGCTGGTGTCCTCTCGTCAGCCTTCAATGCTGACCCTGGCAGGAGCCATGGTTCATCCTTCGTACGGTAAACTGGAGAAACCTCCATACACGTTTCATCATCATGCATGGCAGCGGAATGTACTAGATATAGAACACATCCACTACACTGCAATGGATGGCTACCTTTGCTTCAATATCTACAAGGGTTGGATGAAGAGCAACAGCCAAGTGTGCGGTTCAAGCAAAGAAGTATCGGCCAAGAGGAAGAGGGACAAGGACGAAGTCGAGGACGTGGACGAGGACTCCGAGTAAGGTGGCAGTGTCGTTGCTCATGGTGGTTCTAATGAAGTGTCTACCCGAATAGTTTCAAAGTTTAATTTCAGGTGTGCTTAATTTAATTTGAGGGGTGTGTTGTGCTGAGCCCCGAACAGAACTATGTTATGTTTCTTCTTGTTACTTTAACTCTTCAGTACGTACATACTAGTATTTCTTACATTTCATCTTTTAGTTGGTATAGTACTACCGCTCGTTTCTTCACATTATATACGTACAATATATATGGCCAACATCATATAGCCAGCAGTTTAGTTGTCAAAGAATTTCAGGGTGCTTAGTTTTGTCAAAGAATTCCAGGGTACTTAGTTTTATTTGAGGGGTGGGTTGTGCACTTGTGCTGGACACCATTATTGTGACAAGCCTTTTTAATAGTACTATATGCCTAATTTAGCGACGAGCGCTCTCTATATGTACCACTTTTTTTTAATTTCAAGTTTTGCTCCATGGCGCAATCCATCGATACTACTACTGTACAAAAGTGGAGTATATACATTTTTTAAAAGGCTAGAGGGCGGGGCAGTTTAGCTCGGTCGGTTTCACGAGAGGCGAGGGCCTTTGTGATTTGACGGCTCATTACTGCTGTCAAATCGAATAGTACTGCGCCGCCCGCTGCACGCCTGGCGCCTCCATTAAACCCCTCCGTTAAACTCGCATGCAAACCGAGAATCCTACTCCTGCCACACGTCCGTTCATGAGCGGGCCGGAATTAAACGCAACACCGGCCGAGCTCCTCCCGTCCGCCCTCAGTTTAAACGAGGCCAGACGCCGGCCAAGCTCCTACCGTCCGCCCTCTATTTACACGAGGCCAGACAGACAGCGGGCAAGAATCGCACCCCTCCGCCGCTTCCCCATCTCCTCCTTCACCATTTTCTCCAGTCTTCCGATGGCTTCCGTGAGCCGTTCTCCGGCATATTACCCGGCTGGGTGGCCCGCCAAGCTCTCCGGATACGGGCGAGGCCGCTCGGTGCTTCACCAACCTCGCTTGGCCCGACGGAGCCAGTTGCCGCCCCAAGCAGGCGCGTGGTTCAGCAACTCGCCGCTCCAGTTCAGCTCGATGAGGAGTGGCGAGTTGCTCCACGCCGGCACGGCGGCTGGCACGCCGGTACGGGCGCCGTCGGTGCCGCGTCGTACCGCGCCACCAGTGTCTGCGGTGGCCGTGCCTCCCGTGTCTGTGGGCGCGCCTCCCGTGCCTGCGGCAGCGCCATGCAGGCAGAGACAGAAGCCGGGTGCGTGGAGAGCGACGAGTCGGTGGCCAGCTTCTCCGTGTCCGCCGCCATCATCGAGGAGAAGTAGAACACGGGAGGCCGCCGCCACTTGGGACCCATGAAGGCCACCGCCGAGGCGACGACCACGGATTCAGGTGGTTTCTTTGCTGTTTCGTCTCTTCCGAGGACCTTCGTCGACCCCGCAAGTGTCTGACGGACATGAGGAAGACAAAGGGATCCGCGGGCGGCCATTTAGAACTAAAATAAGTCTAGATACATCCATTTCTAGGACAAGTATTTCCGGACGGAGGGAGTATTAATTATACAAGAGAGCCGGATTGGCACCTCTTAGTTCATGTAAATGTAATGAAATCCATCATGTTTATATGAAGATCCGGCTTTTTTATACGAAATCCATCATGCTTATATGAAATCAGTCCGTGTTTGCACGAATTTCATCTCGTTGGTTAGAGTTGTAAAAATGTATGCCGCTGGCGTTTGATGTCGTCCTCCGCTTAAGGAAGCGGGAGGAAATTTGCCGGCTGCCGTTGGAGATGCTCTTTATGCTGGAAATAATAGTGACATCCAATCCATTTGAGTTAATTGCCTGTATGATTGTCCCTCTATAAAAAGTTAATTGCATGTACAGTGTACACGTGACTTGCAGGGTGGCTACAGCTTCGTACAGAAAGTTAAAAATAAACAAGTCCATCCTTAATCTTGTATTCTAAGTACTCTGTGGGTTCCACTGTCAGTACAGTAGCGAAAGAAGTATATATTAAATAAGTAGAGTAATATATAATATAAAAATATAAAGTTAAAAGACAGAATTCGAACTCATGTCATCGCGTTGCGAGCATCCGGCGCAAACCAGCCCAGCACATTTTTGTTGTAGACCATGCTGGAGATATATCTCCATGTCTACTCTTATATATACTCCATTCGTTCCTGAATATTTGTCTTTTTCAGATTTCAAATGGACTACCACATACGGATGTGTATGTAGACATATTTTAGAGTGTAGATTCACTCATTTTGCTCCGTATGTCTTTTCAGGAATGGGTCAGATTTGTCCTTGATTTATTTATGAGGTATCCAGATGGCACTGCACCGCCAAGAAAAGAGGGTAACATCAAAATTATGGACTACTTTTTTGAGTATGTTGGTAAGGTCCAGTCATAGTCACTTGTTGAAATCTCTAAAAAGACAAATACTCCCTCCGTCCGGAAATACTTGCCATCAAAATGGATAAAAGGAAATGTATCTAGACGTATTTTAGTTTTAGATACATCTCTTTTTATCCATTTTGGTGACAAGTATTTTTGGACGGAGGGAGTAGAAAACAGAGTTGGTGATGATGGTGTGCGTGCCATCCTGCAATATAGGCCGTCAGATTTATATCTAATGGATAGGAAACAAACTATGGCAATTTTGCAAAAATATACCCACACGTCTCTCCACGTTCGCAAATAAGGCCTTCCCTCGTTCAACCTTTTCTCTCACAAGATAAACTACTCATACAAATGCATCTTGATGTTCCGTGCAACGCACGGGCAGCTAGCTAATTTCTTTTAAAATAGTTGCTACGATAATTGGGTTGAAGTGATATATTTTATGTCTGCCCCGAATGATTTCAGATTCACTAGTAGTAACAAAGAAAAGGTTGCCTTGTTAATTAAGAGAAAACAGGGTGAAAACTATCACATGAGGCTGGTAAAAACAAGGCACACTGGGTTCAGCGTCATCGTCACTACAGCTGTGCGCGCGTGAGAAGTCTACATATCGAGGGGGCTACCGAGCGAGGCACCGAGACACAATGTTTGAGAGAGAAACCAATTGACAGATTATGATCAGGTCGAGTTGTCACCCTTCTGCTGTCATTGTTGGGGGGGAGGGAGAGAAAGACGTATCGAGAGTGTGCGCGGTAGGCACAGAGGCACAACTAATAGCGAGTGTGTGTGTGTGTTTGAAAGAGGAGTAGATAGATTATTATCAAGATCGATGTGCCACCCTACTCCTTCGGTGCCGGGTAGTGTGTGTGTGTATGTTTGAGAGAGAAGCCAGTCAATAGATTAGTATCAAGATCGAGGTGTCACCCTACTCCTTCGGTGTTGGGAAGTGTGGGTGTGTGTGGGGGGGGGGCAGTGACACTCACATATCTCTACGCTTATAAAAAACAGAGTTGGTGATGATGGTGTTCCTGCCATCCTGCAATATAGGCCATCCGATTTATATCCGACGGACAGGAAGGAAACTATGGCAATTTTGCAAAAAGATACCCACACCCCTCTCCGCATTTGCAAATAAGGCATTCCCTCATTCATCCTTTTCTCCCACAAGATAAACTTCTCATACAAATGCATATTGATGTTCCGTGCAACGCATGGGCATCTTGCTAGTAGGGAGAAGGAGTTTGTCTGACACATATCTAGCTATATTAAGGGATAGGTAGATAGCATATGTGTGAGAGACATTATTATACTTTGAGACATTAGTGGCTGCGGGTGGGCGGAATTAAAGGGGTGGGCGTGTTAGACATAGAGAGCGTGTGTGTTTCTGTGTGAGAGACTTGTAGGATGGGGTAGAAAGACGAATTTAACCCTGACGGAGGGAGAGAAATACATGAAGTGCGCGTGTGTGATTCCGATGCCCACAAGGAAATGAGATATGTATGCGTGTGAGAGAGATTGCACAATTCATTCACGTATCACTATCTAGCGATCATGGACGTGCATCGCTTGAACATAAGTAAATATCTACTTCGTATCGTGGCCAAAGGTACAGTATCGATTCAACGCTATAAAGATTGGACACTCACATATCACATTTCTTTTCTATTTAAATAAACCTTTTCAGTTGTGCATGCCAAAGTTACAATGATGTTTCTTCAAACAACCAATGTAGCTATCATGTATATGCACCATTGTTACTCTTGCATTCAAATTCAGTAGTCTTGGATGATTTAAGTTTCTATTTTGAAGTAATATATGTAATATTCATATATGAATTCAACGGGTACGCAATTTATGAAATGGAGGCTATGTAATCATATGAGGTAATACTTTTAAGTAGTTGACTACAATATCCATTTCTTTTTGTGCGCCTCTACACTAACACGTCAATGCATTATGTTTAAAGTAAATAACCAATGGCACTAAATTATCTATTTACATGAGAAATACATAGGCTAAGCGTTTGATCCCTTTTTTTGTGAACGCACCACTACACCCGTACGATTGGCCGCGCCCGTGTGAACGTCCAAGTTATCGGCGCATCATCCGGAGTTATTGTCTTTTTTTCTGGGGTGGACTTCACACCAATTATTAACTGCTGATGCGTGCCCCGTGTACAAAGTTTAGCATGACCTTCCCGCTAGCACGGTCCAAAATTAGTTGAAACTGGATACGAACGATCCCGCGGGCGACAAAATCTCCCGCCTCCTTCTAAAATTTCCACCACCTTAGTCTTTAGCATGCGAAATCCCCCTTTTGTCCTTGGTGCACGGAGACCAAAAATTACAATACCACTCTCATCTACATGATAGGTCGGGGCTGCTTTGGTAACTTCCGGTTCCCCACTACACGACACCCCCATTTCCTCTCCCCCTCCCGCAAAAACGACTAACTCCACATCACCAGAGCATCTTACATCACGCCGTCCGTACTTCATCGCCCTTTCTCCCCTTCCCTCTTGAAACCCTAGACTGCTCATCCACCGGCGTACCATAGCCCATTCACTGCCAGCGGCGTCCACCTCGCCGGATCTGCTTCTGCGGCCGCATCTACCCGTCCCACCTCCCCTAGAAACAAGTAGACTGCTCATCCACCATTGTACCATAGCCCATTCAGTGTCGGCCTTGTCCACGGCGCCGGATCTGCTTCGCCGGTACTCTCGTCAACCGCCGCGCATCTGCAGCGGCTCGTTCGTACTCCCTACCAGAGACGCTTCGTCCACACCCCCCGGAGCCGCCCCACCGACGCCCCCGTTGACGGCCTCTGATCCTCTTTGCCGACACCTTCCTCAACCCTACTGGAGCCGCTTCGCCGACACCTTCCTCAACCCTACCGGAGCCGCTTCGCCGACACCATCGTCAACCCTACCGGAGTAGCTTCGCCTATACCATTCTCAACCCTACCGGGGCCGCTTTGCCAACTCACAAGTCCACGGCCTCAGATCCGCTTCCTCGCACCCTCATCCAACCTACCGGAGCAGCTTCTGACGCCCCGTCCACGGCCGCAGATCCGCATCGTCGACACCACCCTTAACCCAACCACCGGAGCAGCTTCTGACGCCCCGTCCACGGCCGCAGATCCGCATCGTCGACACCATCCTTAACCCAACCACCGGAGCAGCTTCTGACACCCCGTCCACGGCCGCAGATCCGCATTGTCGACACCATCCTTAACCCAACCACCGGAGCAGCTTCTGATGCCCCGTCCAAGGCCGCAGATCCGCGTCGTTGACACCATCCTTAACCCAACCACCGGAGCAGCTTCACCTACACCCTCGTCCACGGCGACAGATCCGCTTCGCCCACACCGTAGTCCACCCTACCGGAGCCGCTCCACAAACACCCTACTCGACGGTTCTAGATCTCCTTACCGGACCCCAACAGCTAGCGCAGCGTCATCACCCTCGACGTTTCTAACCTAATTCCCACCGTCTGGAGAGATGCCAAGCACCCGCCATGGCCTAGGTACTTGTCACCTTTAAACCCGTCCAGCATCACCTGCCCGATGTACTTCAAATATACTAACCGGTCGCTGTTACCTGTTATGCAGCTGGCAAAAACTACAAGGACGATGTTTCTTCTGGATCTAACAGCTTGGCCAACCAAGATCCTGGATTGAGGCATTGCTATGATCTTGTAAGCGCGTCTCTCTCTCTTGTATTGTTCTGTGCCTGCCAGTGTGCTTTGCTAGGATTTTCGACCAGTAATTCCTTTGTGCAGACAATGATTTCTACTACTGGCTGCTAAATTAGATATGTAGATGTCATACATGATACTACCTCGTACCTCCGTTCCTAAATATAAGTCTTTCTAGAGATTCCACTATAGGCTACATACTGAGCAAAATGAGTGAATCTACACTCGAAAATGCATCTATATACATCTGTATGTGGTCCATACTGGAATCTCTACAAAGACATATATTTAGGAACAGGGGCAGTACATTACACAAAATCGTAGGTGGCATGTAGGAATTCCAGTGCACTACATTAGGCTCCCTTAGAGTGCCTGCTACTCCAGCATACAGAGTCATGGCTAGTTTATGGTACGCACACAATCGTTAATTGGTGGTTTAAATATGTGCAAAGGATATGCAATGTAGTATCATGTAGAGATGTCTGAAATTAGCCGTCTCAACTTGCAGATAGGGTTACACAATGAAAAAGTACAAGATGTATGTGGCAATTTCATGGAACATCGCAAAAAAAAGGAGAGGCAGCGGTGAGCCTATACAGTGTGCTATGGTATGTCACTCCTCCATTGCAATCATCGTGACATGTTATTTGTATGCCAGTTCTATTAGCCAAGTTTCTTAGGGACAGTTATTACAAGTTATCCTAAGAAAATAAGCACATGTGAATATAAGCTCCATGTAATAAGCCAACCAGTTCTTTTCATTGCATTTTCAGCTTATCTTTGGTATGATCAGTGGAAAGTCTAGATTGCATTATATTTTCTTCATTTTGCTGCCCATATGGAAATTAATTTGACTTGCAAACATCACAAATTGAACCCAGTGCAGTAATTAATATGATAGGAAAACAGACCATCACTATTTTCTCAAAATGCAAATACAAAGATACCATCTACTTGGCACAATCTACTTTGGTCAATGTTTTCCATAGAAATCCCATTGCCTAATTTAAACGAAGAACGCATGACCCACATTTAAATGAAGAACAATTATTTATTGAAATTCGATGGTCCAAGTGGCTGGTTATTATCGTATAGCAGCACCACCTGAAAGCATCATATAGTAGCAGCAGCAGCTCATAGCAACTCATCATACAGCAGCAGCAGTCTGCAATTCATCATATACCAGCAGCATCTCATAGCAATTCATCATATAGCAGCAGCAGGAGTAGCTCATAGCAATTCATCATATAGCAGCAGCAGCAGCTCATAGCAATTCATCATATAGCAGTAGCAGGAGCAGCTTGTAGCAACTCATCATATAGCAGCAGCAGCAACTCATAGCAATTCATCATATAGCAGCAGCAGCAGCTCATAGCAACTCATCATACAGCAGCAGCAGCTCATAGCAATTCATCATATAGCAGCAGCAGGAGCAGCTCATAGCAATGCAACATATAGCAGCAGCAGAAGCAGCTCATAGCAATTCATCGTATAGTGGATCAGAATGAATATTTGGCAAAAAATCAGAGGAGATCCTCACCTTGTTGGATGAGCTCATCCTTCAACAGCACCTCAAGGCCATGGCCTGGGAGGAGGGCAGGGGGAATAAGGTGCCTTCTACCGCAGTGTGGCATCAGCCGTAGTTGTGCAGCGCCCGTCGGAGTAGTGCGTTGGACGAACCACAGTGGAGCAGCTACTAGAGACCATGAGAATGAGGGGCGGCGTGTAACGCCCACGATGCAGCTATATCTCCCACGTGTCGAGGCACGACTTAGAGGCATAACCGCATTGTAGGTATTGTCGCAAGAAGGGTCATCTTCACACAATCCCATGTAATGAACAAGAATGGGATAACGAGAGTTGGCTTACAATCGCCACTTCACACAATACATAAATTAATTCATACATCATCCAAAATCCACACATAGACCGACTACGGTCAAATCCAAATGAAAAATAAGATAACCCCAAAAGCTAGATCCCCGATCATCCCAACTGGGCTCCACTACTGATCATCAGGAAACGAAACATAGTAACAACCACGTTCCTCGTCGAACTCCCACTTGAGCTCGGTTGCGTCACCTGCACTGGTATCGTCGGCACCTGCAACTGTTTTGGTAGAATCTGTGAGTCACGAGGACTCAGCAATCTCACACCCACGAGATCAAGACTATTTAAGCTTATAGGAAAGGATGGGGTAATGAGGTGGAGCTGCAGCAAGCACTAAGCATATATGGTGGCTAACATACGCAAACAAGAGCGGGAAGAGGAGCAACGCAATGGTCGCGAAGCTAGAAATGATCAAGAAGTGATCCTGAAACTACTTACGTTCATGCATAACTCAAACCGTGTTCACTTCCCGGACTCCGCCGAAAAGAGACCATCACGGCTACACACACGGTGGATGTATTTTTAATTTAGTCAAGTGACAAGTTCTCTACAACCGGACATTAACAAATTGCCATCTGCCACATAATCGCGGGCACAGCTTTCGAAAGATAATACCCTGCAGGGGTGTCCCAACTTAGCCCATTATAAGCTCTCACGGTCAACGAAGGATAAACCTTCTCCCGGGAAGACCCGATCAGTCTCGGAATCCCGGTTTACAAGACATTTCGACAATGGTAAAACAAGACCAGCAAAGCCGCCCGAATGTGCCGACAAATCCCGATAGGAGCAGCACATATCTCGTTCTCAGGGCACACCGGATGGGCAAGGCATCGGGTTGGCATAGACCCTGGTTGCCCAGGGGGCGCCGGACATCGCCCGGTTTGGGCCAGCACTCGAAGGAGCACTGGTCCGGGGGTTTAAATAAAGATGACCCTTGGGCTCGCGAAAACCCAAGGGAAAAAGGCTTAGGTAGGCAAATGTAAAACCAAGGTTGGGCCTTGCTGGAGGAGTTTTATTCAAGGCGAACTGTTAAGGGGGTCCCATAAATCACCCAACCGCGTAAGGAACGCAAACTCAAGGAACATAACACCGGTATGACGGAAACTAGGGCGGCAAAAGTGGAACAAAACACCAGGCATAAGGCCGAGCCTTCCACCCTTTACCAAATATATAGATGCATTAATTAAATAAGAGATATTGTGATATGCCAAAATATCCATGTTCCAACAGGGAACCAACTTCAACTTCACCTGCAACTAGCAACGCTATAAGAAGGGCTGAGCAAAAGCGGTAACTTAGCCAAACAACGGTTCGCTAGGAAAGGATGGTTAGAGGCTTGACATGGCAATATGGGAGGCATGAAATAGCAAGTGGCAGGTAGCGCGGCATAGCAATAGAGCGAACAAGTAGCAAAGCAAAGATAGAAGTGATTTCGAGGGTATGATCATCTTGCCTGCAAGGTTCTCAGAGTTGTCGAAAGGTTGATCCTCGTAAGCGTACTCAACAGGTTCCTCGTTCACGAACTCGTCTCCCGGTTCTACCCAAAGCAAGAACACAAGCAATGGAACCACAATCAATCATGGTGCAATGCACAAGCAACATGATATGCGAGATGTGATATGCAATGCAATATGCGTGCTCCGGAAGGAAAAAGATGAACAAGGCATCAACTTGGCAAACCAAGTATGCCACTGGAAAGATGAGATGATTTCGGTCGAAATCGATATAAAGATCACCGAAAACGGATGCACGGTTTGCAAATGGCAAGCAAAACAAGGATGTCACAATTCTGCGATTAACAACATGATAGCAATTAGAATACATCAAGTAACTATGCTACAACACCCCAACATAGCAACAAAGCATATGGCAGTGATCTACAAGAGAGGATTGACAAAAGATGAACACTGAGCTACGACTATAGCACACAATAACAGGTTCAAACAAGCATGGAAAAAGTGCAGAAGATATCAGCTTCACAGACTTGGTGAAAATACTGAACATGGCTGAAACAGTATCAGGTAGCAATGTTCAGAGCAAGCCAAACACATGCTACGGGAACTTATCATAGCAAAACAAGGCATGGAATAAATCTACTAAATGCATAGAACAAAAGTCTCTTACTGATCATGAGCCAAAAAGGCACAGAAGATATGAAGGCACCTATGTAAACATAGCAAGTTTCGTTAGCAGGTTTCAGACTTAGCAGAAAACAGAGCATGGCATTAACAGAATTATGAAGACAGCTTTGTGAGCTCGATTCACTCATCACAAAGCAATGCATGACAAAAAAAGCATACCTACAGCAAGATGGCATGTTCATGAAGCTAACCATGACAAGATCAAGTTCATAGCATGTATGGATCAACTACAACAACCTTGGCAAAATTGAATATCATGTTAACATTCTGCCAGGAACATTTTATAGCAAAAGTGGAGCAAGATTAAGACATTCTAGGTCACTCCATAATTGCAAATAGGGGCATGGATGGATATAGCATAACCATATGTCCAAAAAATCCTTACTGATCATACTCAAAATAAGCATGGATCTCACTGTAGCCACATGGATACATGGCAACAAAATAACAGCAGGTAAAGGACTTGGCAAAATCCTAAGTCCCTGAAAACAGAAACATCACGAAGCCTAGTTTGCATGCTTGTGCTAGTCACCACATAGATCACAAAAATACATGGCATACACCTCTGTAAAGATGGAATGGCATAGATCAAAACATCTATAGAGCTCATGCTCATAAGATGCACACATCAAATGCATCAAAAATAACAAAACATCAAGTTCTGGTAAGTAACAGCAGTAAACATCATATAGCACTCTTGCATCAGAGATTTGGGCATCAAGATGAACTCAAACAAGCAGGTCACTATGGAACAAAATTACGAGCATCTCCTGATGAACATTTCGATATATCATGCACGCAAAACGGAGCAGTGTGCAATGAGATATGACATGATGAACAGAGCAACATAAAGTGATATATTCGGGACTTTGCAGAAAACAGAGGGGGAAATCAACCTCGATCTAGTGTTTGTGGGCGCGATTTTCGAGGCAGCGGCGGCTCGCCGGAGCTCGGGGAAGGCACCGGTGGGTCGGGGTCGACGGATCCGGCCGGCCCCTCGCCAGATCTGGCGCCGGCGGAGGCGACGGCGACCGGCGCGGGCGTGGCGGACGAGGTTCACCGGAGGCGGCGCGGGAGCTCGCCGGCTCAGGCGCGGGCGCGCCGGCGATGCGCTCGGGCGGCAGGCGGCGGAGGGCGGAGCGGCGAGCGGAGGCGGCGCGCTCGGGCAGCGGGGTCGAGACGCTGGAGGCGCGGCGGCGATGGGCTCGGGCGGGCCCTCCTCGGGCTCGCCGGGCCGCGGTGGCGCCTGCCACGTGGTAGCGCAGGGTTGGCGCGGGGGCGGAGGCGATTTCGTCTGGCTCGGGCCGGACGTGTCCGACGGCGCAGAGGGGAGGGGGTTAGGGTTGGTCTGCGCGAAAAATTCGGAGGGGATCACATATTTATAGGTAGAGGGAGCTAGGAGACTCCAAATGGAGTGCGGTTTTCGCCCACACGATCGTGATCGAACGACCGAGAGCATGGAAGTGAGTTAGATGGGTTATTGGGCTGTTTTGGAGCGGTGTTTGGCTGCAACACACAAACGGCGTTTGCGGTCAACCGGTTAACCGTTGGAGCATCAAACGACCTCCAAATGGAACGAAACTTGACAGGTGGTCTACCGGTGGTGTACCAACGCCACTTGGCAAGACTCGGTCCATTCCAAGAACGTTTAACACCCGCTCACGAAAAGAGACAAGAGGGGTGCGCCGGTGCATGTGGGAGTGTCGGATTGCAAAACGGACAACAGGGAAAATACTCGGATGCATGAGACGAACACGTATGCAAATGCGATGCGCATGATGACATGATATGAGATGCATGACATGAACAAAATGCAAAACGAAAGACAAAACCCGACCACGAAGGGAATATCATAACACATAGCCGAAAATGGCAAGAGTTGGAGTTACAAATATGGAAAGTTACATCCGGGGTGTTACACGGCGCCAGAGGGAGGAGCAGCCAGGGAGATTTGCCCCTAGCCGCCGGCCATGTAGCCTAGCTGGACATAGCACTGTCGAGGACCAGGCCAGATGGGACCAGTGGCGACGGCTCGCTGGAGGAACCCTAGTGCTGCAGGCAGGGGATCGAGGTAGAGGGAAAGGGGAGAGGAGATGCAAGCGGGCAGGGCAATGAATGCTTGCGTGTTTGTTTTTACTTGAGGGTCAGGTGTGACACGGGCGTCATCAGTTGCATTTTGAGTGTAATATAGGCAGACAACAGAGTCATTTCACTATTCCCCTTCCCTTCAATTTTTAGTGAGGTTCTACCCGAAACACACCCCTCCAAAGCGAAATTAGTTAAGCCCAAGCCCATAACTCAAAAATGACTTCTTTACATCTTTTATGGCTTATTTTGACAATATGCCCTGAAAAGGCGGAATCGAACTGGCCCTTAACCTGCAATTCAATTGTGTGTGCAATGATGAATGACTCCTGCCTGCTATCTGTACATTTAGGCATCATCATACATGGCATAACCTAATAGATGTGCATTCCATTGTAGAATCTGGAATATGCAATGTTTATGTTAGTTCATACGTTGCACATGATGTTTAAATGCCCCTTAAATCTGGTCAGTCAAGTGATGGTCTTTAAGCCTCCTTCTTTGCTTCTTTTCTTGATATGTAAGATTTGCTCACACATTTTTTTAATTGCTTGTTTGCATCAGCCAGCCATACTAGGACTGTTTGCTTTGATTACTTGCTGTTCTTGACCTAACACTCTAACAGAGCTTGTCAATGATTTTAACACTAAGGGCTGCTGTAGTGGGGCCTTGTCTTTGGCTGTACACTACAGTAGGCTCTCCAAGAGTACCTGGAGATCCAGTTCGAAGGTATGCCTAGGTTTTACATAGTGCAGACATAGTAAATGCTCATTTCATTGTGTGCAAGTGCAAGAGATGCGGCATGTTTCATTATGTGGTGTTGTTTTGTTATAATCTCATCCTTTTGTGTTCACAGACTGGAAAGTATGCATATTTATCTTCCAAGGGGACGAGTAACTAGTTTGTGTCACCTTGCAGAGGGGGTGCAATGAAGATAAGATTGAGGATTTCCAAGTACAAGATGTTAGGAAGGAGCCTTGCAAGAGAAGTAGGAGCTGCGCTGAGCCTCTTCAACCTGCTAAGGTAAGTCACTGTATGCAACTCAACAGTTCAATTCCTTGTTTGTTTCAGGCATAGTTAATTTTCTCTTTCAATTGCTTTATTTGTCCTCAGTTAATGAGATGCCCAAATAATCATGCCTGATGTTCGGTACTTGTATCACTATTAGTTGACATAATTAAAGGCCTTACCATTTAATTACTCTACCGAAGTGTGCCTGAAGCTTTGAAGTCTATTAACCAACTATTATTGCATGAGGCTCACAATCTAGTTTATACTACGCTAATGATTGCATAGTTTTGCCTGCTGTAGTATGTTTGTATGAAACCCTCTGCTGTTCATTATGCTCGCTAAGACTTTAATTGAGGCACAGAATGGCCAACTGCTTGCTTACTTATACGCAACGTGCTATCTAAATTTGTAACTTGTCTGTGTTTTCGATTGGGCCCAACATCATGCTCCTCTGGTGAGCTAAGAGGGATTTCTGTATGCAGGTTGCACAGACTATCTTTTTTATAATTTTTAAAATATCACCTTCTTATGCTTCATGACGTGTAACAATTTTTTTTTGAAAGTGACGTGTAACATTATTGTTAGTCCTGTTTTTCCATGTAGTACAAAATAGTGTCTTGTTCGCTTCACTGTTGTAACTATATTTTTGCCCTAGTCATGTGTACTTACAGAGACATTTCTGGATGAAGTGACATCAACACAAAGATCTGCGAGCAGTGCGGCATGGCCGTTACCGAATGATTATGGATTGGAATTGGAATTGCTGATGTTCTCGAGCATCAACTAGAGGTGGCAAGACAACGTGTACATGATTGTCAACGTATAATCAACAAGTTGAGACTGGACATGCAGGTATTAGATGCAGGAGTCAACAAAATGAAACAAGACACTGAGGTAACCATGAAGGAATTGGAGATTTTGCAGACTGAAATTTGTGCTATCTGAATCCGGCCAATCCTATTTTCTGAAGAGATTATAGTTCAAATGGAGTTAAGTTGATGTGCGTCCATGATGTATGAGCTGTATTTGCCCAGTGTATGTAATTTGCTGTTTGTGTATGCTTTATTATCACCTGTGCCGAACCATAATGCCCAGTGGGTATAATCGGCTGTAATTTCTTTATTGTATAGTGTAGGATTATTCTACCTTTCTATGCCTTGATCTCTTTGTTGTATAGTGTATGCTTTTTAGAGGTGATAGTATTGAGTAGGATAATTCTTTGAATATGCTATATCGTTCAAACGGGGGCCAACTCGCCCGACCATGGCCCTTCACGGGCCGTCGGATCCATGGGCCTTCTACGTCTCATAGGATCCATGGGCCTTCTACATCTCGTAGGATCCATGGGCCTTGTACGTCTCGTAGGATCCATGGGCCTTGTACGTCTCGTAGGATCCATGGGCCTTGTACGTCTCATAGGATCCATGGGCCTTCTACGTCTCGTAGGATCCATGGGCCTTCTACGTCTCGTAGGATCCATGGGCCGCCGACTCATTTATGGGTCTTGTACGGGCCTTTAATGGGTCGTAGACGTGCCTTTAATGGAAGTCGTACGTTTTATGGGTTGACCATAACGGGCCGTTAATAGGCCGTATTTGGTGATGCTATGAAAATGGCCCCAACAGACTAATGGTCCACAAACGGGCCGACTGTAACGACGGGCTGAATTTGGCCCACAAGCAGAAACTGACAGTAACGGGCCGTAAGTAACCAAATGCTGCAAATGAGCCCAAGAATAAATGGGCCCTTAGAAGGCCGAAAGTTAACTTGGGCTAGAAACGGCCCAACGGAATAACGGGCCATTAATGGGTATAAAGTGATACACTGTTCATTACGGGCCAGTTTCACCACGGGCCATTAATGGGTGTAAAGTAATACACTGTTCATTACGGGCCAGTTTCAGCACGGGCTGCTAATGGGCCAAGAGTTACAAAGGGCCTCATATGGCCGAAAGACGTCATGGGCTATACATGGGCCAGAAGTGAAAACGGGCTGGAATCATATTGGATGGCCCAGATGACGCTACTGGGCCTAATTCGGATAGGGCGTAACGGGCCTTGGGTTAGCGGGCTGTAAATGGGCTATATGCGAACAGGCCGTTAACAGGCTTTCCATGGGCCGGCCCGCCAGCTTTTAACCAAGTCAAACGGGCCGGCCTTTTCACAGGAATGGGCCACTATTGGGTCGTGCCACGTGTCGACGTATCATAGGCGCCTTCTGTCCAGTGAGTGGATGACATCTGTCCCAACGATGAGCCGACACGTGTTTCCTCTAGCCAATGATGATTTTACACGTGGAAAATCCCCATTGGTCGGGGCTGTTAACGGGTTATCGGATCCAAAACCCGACCCGGTAGCTTAACGGCGTTCCGTTACGGTGGATGCCACGTGTCGGTCACCCTTGACGAAAGCACTTCTGTGACGCGCGATTTATCGTCATGGAAGTGGACACTTCCATGATGATAATTTTGGTAATGTCATGGAACACTTCTACGACAACAGAAGTATGACTATCTTGATTCTGTCATAAATTTGTCATGGATGTACATGCATGACAAAAAACGCGACCTACTGTGACAAACACGTATCATCACGGAAGTGTATTTTTTGTAGTGCATTCACGTGACGCCACGTGTCTTGGTTTTAATGGCTGTAGGAGGTGCTGTGCGGACATCTGCTTGACCTGGACTGAATGGGAGGTGTGCGAGTGTAGTCCGGTGCACACGCTTACCGAGAGGCGTGCAAGATGTCCTCCAATGCACAGGCTCACCGGGAAGCATGCGAGTTTAACGCTGCGCAGGCTCACTGGGAAGCGAGGCCTTTGACTTCCATGGCCGCCCACCTTCCTCTCCATTAATGGCGCCCGAGCCGCTGTTTAATACGGGCGGCCTTACTGTTCGCCTCCCATTCCCCTCCCTCCCGCAGACCTCCACCAACACCGTGGCACAGAAAGATCATCTACCACTAGTCTTCAAGTTTGGTGAAGTCGACTCCGAGCCGGAGGAGTCATAAGGAGGAGCGGCGACTCATGGACATGGCCCAGAATGAGCTGGCCACAGCGGTTGCTGCCCCCGCTCCCGTCCCAGCTCCCATCCCCGCGCCCGCGCCAGCGACCATCCCCGTAGCATAGACGGGCCGGTCGCCGAGCACTATCACAGAGCTGGAAGCTGCGGGCGTCAGCGAGGTCTCCGTGGACCCGCGTGAGCTCGTGTACATACCAGCGCCAGCGCCCGTGCCCATGCCCGTGCACGCCCCTCCACCCATCGTGGCGTCGACCCCGTGCGTTTGGCTGCACCCGCCGCGCCCGTGCCCGTGGCATGGGACGCTGCCGTCGACCGCTACCTCTCAGCGGCATGGGAGGCGGCTGTCGACCGCTACCTCTCAGCGGCATGGGATGCTGCCGTCGACCGCTACCTCTCAGCGCCGCCAGTTGCCATCCTCCCGCGCCCCGCCCGTCGATCGCACGACGACATGATGTTTGATTTACAGGTGAAGAACATTTTGTGCTGCCTTGAAGACTTCAACAACGGCGTCCCGGAGGATGACAACGACAACGACGGCGCAGCACGCCGCCCCCGCCGCCGCCGGAAATAGTTTTTTTGGTGTTTAATACTGTATCTTGAATTTTCGATCATATGAATATAAATTCGCAGTGTGACTGAAT
Source organism: Aegilops tauschii subsp. strangulata (assembly GCF_002575655.3). Taxonomy (NCBI): domain Eukaryota; kingdom Viridiplantae; phylum Streptophyta; class Magnoliopsida; order Poales; family Poaceae; genus Aegilops; species Aegilops tauschii. The sequence goes on from NC_053036.3 coordinate 332,949,944, forward strand.
GAAAGATATGGTTTGAACGAACTTGCATTTTTCTCTCTTAATGTACAGACTTATCAAACGGTTTTATTTTGAAAAAAATGTCAATGGTTTTTAAATATAAAACACTCATCGCAAACGTCTTAGTTAAAACACCCGGATGCAAACCGACAGCTTCCCCGGGAAGCCAAGGGAAAATGTGCCGAGCAGGATTTCTGCATCCCTCAACACAAACAGTTGTTTTGCATGACCCGTGTGCAACCACGTACAAACAATTGGGTAAGATTTGCATATTTGTCATCTTGGGTATGTTGCCATTTGTCAAACTAGAAAGATTGACATTTGTTTATCTAGTAATATTGCCATTTGTCAACCTTGTAACACTGCGATTTGTCAAAATATGCAGCTAAAAAACACTAGCACTATCTAATTTTTGCAACTAAAATCCCTAGCACTGTTCATATGGACACCACTAGCAGGCGTGAGTTGATGGATGCATATGCAAATGTACCATTGATTACATACAACAAGTCATCAGCCCACAACGACAACGAGGATACACGTTGGATTATAGATCATTTCCAACAAAACATTCTAGTAAAGTTTTTCTCACACAACAAATAACAAAGCGACAAAATGAACTTCAGCTCAACCACTCGTCGGCGTTGGAAATGCTTGCTTTGAACCAGAAGTGATTCTCTGGGAAGGGCCAGCTACTGTCAATCTCGAGACCAACGCAGGACTGATCATCCAGGCTGAAGCGGCCTATGTCAGGACCCATATTGGGATGGTAGGGAAGCATAGCAATGTCCGAGGTATAGATACAGTTGCTTCTCATAAATGGTAGTAACATTGTGTCAACAGCAGCTGGATCACCTTCCACCATCATTGGATAGTTTTGTCCAAGGAAGAGCGCGTTTCCTCCAAGACCTTCAATACCGAACCCAGGAGAAGGTGTTGGCGCTAGTACACTAGTATCCATCCCGAATACCCTACAACAGATGTTGGAATAGGTCCAGAGAGTACGACCATGCGAGACAACACCTGCTTCCTTAGTAACATCGCCCTGTATACAGACAAGAAGAGGTGATCCATCGGAGTAAGTTGCCAGGCGCCACTGAGTATATGGGTCCGGCTCATCCTCATGCTCGTGATCAACAACATCGTCATCTCCCCCTTGGTTATAAATTTTTTCAAGTATAGGTTGTGGAATGTTCACAGGACCTTGGAAACACAAGAAGGTTAATTAATTAGTAAAGGGAAACTAGCTAACCCGCATGCATGTGGATGAAACAATTATAATTATGGTGGAAGACAAACGTACCGAAAGCATGACGATTCCATGCAAAAACAGTGCCACGAGTGGTGGAAGCAGACACAAGACCCTCGTATTGAATTGCATCACAGTACTCATTCGTGTACAGAAATTGATTTTTGAGCAATATCCATCGATGCGTGGAAGTAAGGAAGGCAACAAGCTTGTCGAAGATAGCAACAACTTCATAGTTCGTGTAATCCCAAGAGCGGTTGGGAACTCGACAAATTGCTATCTTACGTAGACGACAGGCCCCATGATCGTATTTGAACTCACATAGAATACCGGTGTACTCAACCTCTGGGCAGTCGTCTGAGATTTTTGGAAGTGGAACCCGGTGACGAGTGTACACATTCACAAGTGCCCACTCGCAGTTGTACCCAATATAAACAACCCAATCTCCATTTGCGCCTGCCCAAGACTTTCCCTCAAGTGATGGCATCTTAACATCATACGTATCATTATCAAGCGACATCAACTTGCACAAGGCGAGGCTTCCCTCGTCCCCGCGCCAGTCAGCAGGGTCACGGCGAAAAAGATAGGGGAGATCAAACCGCTCCTGGACCCTTTGGGTTCCTTGTAATGATGTTATTAGTTGAGTCGAGAATGGTCTTGAACGAACCTGCCATGCTAGCCGAGGTGATGACGTCGCACCGATCATTGAGTTCCTCCACAACGTCATCTTTCAGATCGGGGCAAGAATAACGGGGTCGTTTCCGGCATGTTCCCTCCATGGAGAAGATGATCGAACAATGGCAGAAGGAAGGGTGAAGGCAAATGGAGGGAGGAAGAGAGTGCGACAACAGTTCCAAATCGAGAGGAAAGGCAAAGCGGCGGTGGACGGTTGCCACGGTACACGAAGAGGCGCCTGGGGAGCGAACGGTTGCCACAGAGGTCACAGAATGTATATCGCACACACCTTGATCTGGCTGACCGTTTCTTTTGTGTTGCCTAATCACAAACTGTTCATCCGAGTGAACCGTATGCTGTATATTGCACACACCTTCATCTGGTTGCCTGTTTCTTTTGTGTTGCCTAATCACAAACAGTTCATCCGAGTGAACCGTATGCTGTGTATCGCACACGCCTTCATCTGGCTGCCCGTTTCTTTTGTTCCTCCTCATCGCAAACAGTTAATTGAACTGAACCGTATGCCCTTCATCGCACACGCAACTAAAACCTAAACCATGTTTGATGCATCCGTCATCGCAAACGTGTTATAGATTTCTGACGGTTTTCATACACCACCGTTTGCGATTATTGCATCGCACACAGTTTCTCGAAGGGTCTCTGATCGTAGTGTCGCGTTAGCAGCATCCTGCAGTAGCGGTAGTAATGGTTGCTGGTAGGCAGGCAGAAGAGTAATAAAACAACCTAGTAGTAGGCCCACATTGCATACCTAAGGCTTTTAGGCCCAAATTAAAGGAATGTAGCACATGATTGCTAAATATAGGAAAACAACCTAAAGAACTAAAACAGTTCTTCACTGCATTACTGTCGGTGTACAAAAGAAGGGGCGCACCTTTGTACCCCTTTACCTGTGCACGGACAGTCGGAGCCGCACCCACGGCCGCACCAAGCAGAACAGGGGAGGTGAACCGAGGTAAAACCGAAGCCCAAGACAGCCAGAGCAACGCCAAGTCCGAGACCACAAAAGCGCAGAGAGACGAAGCAGGTTCCCCCGGCAAGACCTTTGTCGGGGCAGCCTCCGCGGCCTCGGCAAGGCCCTTGTCGGGGCGGCTCGTCCAACACCAGCGGAGCGCACCACCCTTGAGCCCACGGTCTCCAACACCACCAATCACGTTGGAACTAGGGCTCGGGAGGCACCTCCGTGGTAGCATGCAGATCTTTGTGAAGATAAGGAATATTCAAGATCAGATGAGGATTAAAAGACAACGATCCTCGGCAAGATCCTTGCCGAGGAGAGCCACAAGACCCCCGGCAAGATCCTTGCTAGGGATGACAGCACGCCAAGGCAAGACCCTTGCCGGGCCGCCCGGCAAGGCCCTCACCAAAGGCGCCAGCAGGGCCACCTCCAGGCCCGCACCAGCCAAGTTTCCACTGCCGTTCATATGCAGCTGCAAACCCAACCAGTTGGGCAGGCACCTGCGTGGCAACATGCAGCTTCCAGGCCAACTCAGCAAGCGCCTGCGTGGCGGCATGCAGATCTTCGTGAAGACTTTACCACCGCGCCACCTCAGCTGCCTGCCTGCCTACCTGGCGCTGCATGCATCGCTGGCCAGGGCGCGTGTCGAAGCACGGAGGAGCGGCGACGGACGAGACGGGCCTCGTTCCCGTCCCCAATAAAGAAAGGGGACACCTAAGTGATGCATTGAATGCGTCTTGTCCTATAATACGAGCGATAAGCTCGTAGCACTGTATGCCTTTCCACCTCCTGTGTGCCACTGTGGTAGCCCCTTTCGACTATAAAAGGAGGCCCATGGCGTACTGGAGGAGGATTCGGCTCTCTGAAATGGCTCAGCCACCATAGCTAGTTGGAGGGCTCAAGAACACTCAATGCATCCACCAAAGCAGGACTAGGGTTTTACGCATCCTCGCGGCCCGAACCTGGGTAAACGATCCGTGTGCTGATTACTAATCCCGCTCTTCTTGCAACCCTGTGCCCCGGCAACCGTAGTAGGGATTCTTGTGATCCCATTTGTGTCGTTTCCCACCGACATCTTTGGCGCGCCAGGCAGGGGGCGCAACTGGTCTAGTAGTTAGCCTAGCATTTCTTCATCGCCATGGCTCCCAAGAAGAAGACGGCCACGGCGATCGGCTCGTCGGGGGCCGAACGGCCCGTGCCATTACGGGCGAGTAGCGGCCGGGTCGCGGAGAGAATCCGAGCTGCGGTCCGCGAGCTGCGCCGTTCGCGCGCCAGGCGACGGGTCGCACATCACCAAGTTTAAAGATGGCCCCCCGCGGGCGGCGCGGGGCCCTCCAGGAGTGTCGTTGTGCCGCCCACGGGCGGCGCAGCAACCTCCAAGACGCCCACGCCGGCGACCACTGCGTGCTCTTCCCATGGTGTGCGCGACGAGCAGCGTCACCACGCCGGTGACCCTGGGCACCGCCATGGGAAGAGCCGTGTGCGTCGTCCGCGGGATGAAGGGGTTCAGCATACCCGCCGAAGCGCTGGCGAAAATGGCGCGCAGCCGCTGGGTCGTGATGGAGCCCCTTCTAACGTGGTTAGAAGTCGAAGCGCGCCATGGTCCACGCAGCTGTCGCCGCCACCCACGCCAGCAGAAGCTTTGGCGTGCGCGCAGCTGCTCCTCGACTTCCCTCCTGCTGCGGAGAAGCTCGACGAGTGGAGGGCCACCATCCAGAGCCTCGTCGCCGTCGCCAACAAAGACGATCCGCGACCGCGGGACCCTCGGGCCGGCGCTCCACCGAGGCACCACATGCCAGCGCTGGGAGGACCGGGGGTGCTGTGGTCACGACGCACTCTCCTCCTCCTCGCCAGCCGCCGCGGGCGTTGGCCCGTCATGACGATGCTTGTGATAACATCTCTATAGCGTCATCCGACCCGCGAACCCACCGCGACCAGCGCCAAGTTCTTCGAGAACGAGCTCACGAAGATGCTCGAACCACTATTGAGCGCCGGTGTGATACACGCCACCAGTCGGACAAGCGGGCGGGACCCGCTATGGACCACCCAGCACCGGGGGGCTCCGCCGGACTACCTTACAAGGTGGGCTGCACGGCCTTTACCCGCGAGCGGAGGCAGTTCCAGTGGGCGTCCCACCCCATGTTCAAGCCCGATGTCGGCGAGAAGTACACTGGCAAGACCCATCCGTCCGAGTTCCTCAGCATCTACACAATCGCGATGCAGGCTGCCGGAGCTCGCGATGACAAGGTGCTTGCCAATTATTTCCCGCTGGCGCTGAAGCCCAATGTTATGTCTTTGTTGATGCACTTGCCGGCGAATTCCATTTCTTCTTGGTCGGATCTGTGCCATGAGTTATTTGGCGCCTTCGCAGGAGGCCACCAAGCTCATGGCCAGGCCAGTGATCTGCATATCATCCCCCAGAAGGAAGGGGAAACCCTGCGCAAGTACATCCAGAAGTTCAGCCAGGTGCAGTACAACATCCCCGACGTTCATCCCGCCGCTGTGATCAGCACGTTCCATCAGAACGTGCCCAACCGCAAGATGCGTGAAGAGATGGCGATGACCAAGGTTAAGGATGTGGCCGAACTCCACGTTCTGGCCGATAGATGCACCCGGGCTGAAGAGGGAAGGAAGTACCCCGGCGAAGACGCCGGCACGGAAACCGACTCTACCGACGAAGACGCCGCCGCCCCGACGAAGAAGGGCCAGCGTCGCAACAGGAAACGCAAGGGCAAGGTCATACTTGCCGTTGAAGGATCTGATGACACCGGCGCTGCCATGAAGGTCAGGGCAGACAGCCCCGGCAAGAAGATTGCCGGGTGCGTCGCCTGCCGGGCCTTAGGAGCTGCCGACAAGCCAGGGGGCTCCGGCAAGCTATACTGCAAGATCCACCGCACCAAGGGCCACGACCACCAGAACTGCCGGCAAGTCGAGCTGCTTCCTGAAAAGCAAAAGGCCGAGTATGAAAGGCGGGACAAGGAGAAAGGTCAGGACGGTGCCGAGGGATCCGGCAAGAAGCGTGGCGGCCAAGGAAGCCGCCCCGGCAAGGACAACCAGCAAGAGAGGCCCGCCCGGGGCCGTGACAAGAAACAAGAAGACGATGATCACAACGAGGACGACGAGTCCGGTGAGCAAGAGTTCCAGAAGGCTACGGAGGCCATGTGCGTCGATGGTGGCGCCTCGCTGCATACTTCTCACGGCCAGCTCAAGCTGTGGGGCCGTGAGATTACAGCAGCGGAGCCATCATTCGACGCTCAGAAGCCGCTGAAGTGGTCCAGCACGCCCCTCATCTTTGACGCCGAGGACCACCCTGACCGCACAACCGCTGTCGGGTGTTTGCCACTGTTGTTCTCACCAACGATACGCAACCTCAAGGTGAACAAGATGTTGGTCGACGGCGGGGCCGGCCTGAACTTGATCTCGTCCGTCGTGATCAAAAAGCTACAAATTCCTGATAGAGACCTCGAGGAAACGGGCACGTTTCAAGGGGTCAATCGGGGGAGGAGCCAGCCGAAGGGGAAGGTCACACTGCCCGTGACGTTTGGAAGAGAGTTGAACTATAGGACGGAGAGGATTGTCTTCGACGTGGCCGAGATCCCCTTGCCCTACAACGGGATCCTCGGCCGCCCGTCACTAGCCAAGTTCATCGCGGCGTCACACTACGCCTACAACATGCTAAAGATGCCCGGGCCGTTGACCATCATCTCCGTCCCCTCTGACAAGAAGGATGCACTGATTTGCGCCGACCAACTCTACCGGGAAGCAGTTGCAGCATCTATCGTCAAGGCACTTGCTCCTGACGATGAAGGCCCGGGAGGGAAGAAGAAGCCCGGCAAGACTTCTCGCACCCACTCCGGCAAGCGCACCACCTTGGAGTGATGCGCTACGTCGAGGACGTGCTAGAGAGCTCTACCGGCAAGAGCAAGAAATCCAGAGCCGAGCCACCGCAGACCAAGAAGGTGTCCGCCAGGGAGGATGGCACGGGAGGGGCCTTCACCATAGGCTCACCCTTGACAGCAAATAGGAAGGCGCGCTCGTCACCTTCCTGCGGGCGAATGTCGACGTGTTTGCATGGCAAGCATCCGACATCCCCGGTGTTCCCAGGGAGGTGATTGAGCATCACCTAGCTGTCTGCCCTCATGCGCGGCCCGTCAAGCAGAAGGTCAGAAAGCAGGCTCTGGAGAGTCAGGAGTTCATCACAGAGGAGATCAGGAAGTTGGAAGCGACAGGTTTGGTGAGAGGAGTGCTCCACCCGACGTGGTTGGCCAATCCGGTAGTGGCGCGCAAGGCAAATGGGAAGTGGAGGCTGTGTATTGACTACAAAGATATTAATAAGGCTTGTCCTAAGGACCCCTTCCCGTTGCCGCGCATCGACCGGATTGTTGACTCCACGGCCGGGTGTGATCTGTTGTCATTCCTCGATGCCTACTCGGGCTACCACCAAATCTTCATGACAAGAGAGGATGAAGAGAAGACAGCATTCATCACCCCATGTGGTACGTATTGCTTTTTACGGATGCCTTTTGGGTTGAAGAGTGCTGGCTCGACGTTTGCAAGAGCAGTCCAAATTGGTTTTGAACCCCAGCTCCATAGAAATATGGAAGCATACATGGATGACATAGTGGTCAAAACCAAGGACGGGGCAACTCTTGTGCAAGATCTGTAACAGACATTTGCCAACCTGCGCAAGATCAACCATAAGCTGAACCTTGAGAAGTGTGTCTTCGGCGTTCCTTCTGGCAAGCTTCTTGGATTCTTTGTGTCGCAGCGCGGGATCGAGGCAAACACAGACAAAATCAAAGCTATTGAGCAGATTGAGGGGCCCAAGCGGATCAAAGATGTGCATCGGCTCACCGGCTGCGTCGCCACCATGGGCCGATTCATCTCCAAGTCCGCCGAGCGTGCCCTTCCCTTTTTCAAAATCTTGAAGAAGCCAGGCCCAATGGAGTGGACCCCAGAAGCCGAGGCGGCGTTGCAGGATCTGAAGAAATACCTTTCCTCCACGCCAATACTAGTTGAGCCTAAACCACAAGAGTCGTTGCTGCTGTATCTGGCGGCGACGAATCAAGTGGTCAGCGCCGCACTGGTGGCACAGAGGGAGGTCGACGAGGAGGCAGTGGCGACGGTAGAGCCAGCGGATGGCAAGCCAAAGATTCCCCCGGCAGGGCCTGGTGCCGGCAAGGCAAGGCCCCCGGCAGAGTATGATGCCACCAAGGCAGCGCGCGCGCAGTCAAGTGAGGTGGTGCAAAAGAAGAAGATGATGCAGCACCCGATTTACTTTGTCAGCTCCCTCTTGCAGGGGGCTAGGTCGAGGTACTCCGGTGTGCAGAAATTGCTCTTCGGCCTCCTTATGGCCTCGAGGAAGCTGCGTCATTACTTCCAAGCCCACGAGATCACTGTCGTCACCCGCCTCCCATTGCAACGGATACTGCATAACCCAGATGCGACCGGAAGGATTGTGGAATGGGCCCTGGAGTTGTCAAGTTTTGGGTTGAAGTTTGAAAGTACCTCGACAATCCAGAGCAGAGTCTTGGCGGAGTTCATTGCAGAATGGACCTCAACGCCCGACGAAGAAATCCAGGAGACCGCTCTCCCCGGCAAGGAAGTAGACCGCAACTGGATCATGTACTTTGATGGGGCTTTCTCGCTGCAAGGCGCCGGTGCCGATGTGCTGCTTGTCGCACCCACCGGAGAGCACCTCAAGTATGTAATCCAGATGCACTTTCCCAGGGAGATGTCCACAAGCAACACTGCTGAGTACGAGGGGCTGCTTGCCGGTCTCAGAATCGCGGCAGACCTCGGGGTGAAGAAGCTCATCGTCAGGGGTGACTCGCAGCTTGTCGGCAGACAAGTCAACAAGGATAACCAGAGGCCATTGATGGAGGCCCACGTGGATGAAGTGAGGAAGCTGGAGGAGCGCTTTGACGGTATCCAAGTGGAGCACATTCCCCGAGCGGAGAACGACATCGCCGATTACCTGTCGAAGCGTGCCGCATTCAAGCTACCTGTGGAACCAGGTACCTTTTTGCTCCGGTTAACTCAGCCATCCATCGAACCGTCAATAGGGTAGAGCAAGCGGAGGAAATCAGGTCCCGACAAGTACCTTCCCACCGAGCCCCTTGGGACTGCCGGCAAGGATGTTGTAGTGCACACTGAGCCTGCCAAAGAGCAACTGGCTCCGGTAGGGCGTCAAGCCCTGGCCATGGAGACAGCCGCTCCCATGGCAGAAGAGATGCCTTTGGTCCTTGTCGTCGAGCCCCAGGCTCCGGCATGGGTGCAGCATACCTTCCGATTCCTCCAAATAGGGGAGCTTCCTGAGGAGCAGGAAGAAGCGGAAAAAGTAGCCCGTCGGTCTGCCCTGTACCAGTTCGTCGATGGCGTCCTGTACAGGAGGAGGCCGAACGGTGCGAAATTGAAGTGCATCCCCCGGGAGGAAGGACTGGAGCTGTTGGCGGAGATACATGGAGGCATATGTGGCTCCCACATAGGATCGAGGGCCCTTGCGGGCAAGGCGTTCCGGCAAGGTTTCTTCTGGCCCACCGCCCTCCAGGATACAATGACACTAGTAACCAAGTGGGAAGCATGTCAATTCCATTCAAAGAAGCTTCATCAACCAGCTCAAGCCCTTCAAACAATCCCTCTCTCCTGGCCATTCTCGGTCTGGGGGCTCGATATACTGGGCCCCTTCCCCGTGCTGTCGGGGGCTTTGAGTACTTGTACGTTGCAATCGACAAGTTCACAAAGTGGCCGGAAGTGGAAGCAGTGAGAAAGGTGACAGCACAGTCAGCCGTCAAGTTCTTCGAGGGACTGGTCTGCCGCTTTGGTGTGCCAAGCAGAATCATCACCGATAATGGCACGCAGTTCACAAGCCACACCTTCATGCAGTCCGTTCAAGACCTCGGCAGCAAGGTCTATTTTGCTTCTGTGGCACACCCCCGGAGCAACGGCCAACCGGAGAGGGCGAATGCTGAAGTGTTGCGAGGCCTGAGAATGAAGACCTTTGATAGGCTGCACAAGAGCGGAAGGCGCTGGATTGATGAGTTGCCGGTGGTTCTTTGGTCGATCAGGACGACGCCAAATCGAGCCACCGGCCAGGCACCCTTTGCCCTAGGATATGGGGAAGAGGCAGTTCTCAACACGGAACTCATATACGGGTCACCTCGAGTGCTCGCTTATGATGAGCTTGAGCAAGAGCAGTTGCGGCAAGATGACGCAATGCTCCTTGAGGAAGATCGTCTTCAGGCGGCTATGAGAGCAGCACGCTACCAGCAAGCGTTGTGCCGCTACCATAGCCGCAAGGTTCATGCCCGAAGCTTTGAGGAAGGCGACCTTGTTCTTCGGCACGTTCAGTCGGCCAAGAATACCAACAAGTTGACGCCGAAGTGGGAAGGCCCTTATCGGGTAATACGAGTCACCAGGCCCGGCGCAGTCCGCCTGGAGACCGAAGATGCCGTCCCAGTGAGTAATTCCTGGAACATCGAGCATCTTCGCAAGTTTTACCCATAAGGCGCGGCTTGCCGGGCCCCCCGGCAAGCCACCTTTTGTACAAGCTTTGCCGACAAGGCATGTAACCCTCTGTACAAAGCCAGGCGCAGACCCTGAGCATAAATAAAGGAAGCGCTGGCGCCCTAAGTTATAGCATGCATGCTAGATTGAGTCTCTTCCTCAGTTAGGGTTGATAGTGCTTAGCGGCGACTAACCCCTAGCCTAGAGCTCGGGTGTGCGTCTTTTCTGTTTTCTTTGGTTCGTAGGGCACTTCTGCTAAGCCACTTATGAAAAGGAGAACGAACTGACGCTCTGACCCCGGCAAGGCAAGGCTGCCGGGGGCTGAAGATGTAAGGATCCAACCACGGCGAGCCAAGGTTGCCGGGGGCTGCGGATTCAGATAAGTTTTTCATCCCCCTGCTGTACGTTTCCGTACGGAACTGGGACAATTGAAGCCTCGTTTATGTCTTAAAACCACCGTACTCCCATTTTCCCTGTACCCGAGAGTTACTTCCTGGGTCGGAATTTGGTAGTAGTTGCGGTGGCGAAGAAATGAACGAGGAGCCTAACTATACTTCGCCCCTGCCTCCGCCAAAAGCGCGAGAACGGTCGGCCGAAGAAGAGAAACGGCAAGGCCTGTTGCCAGGCGATAACGTTTATTATGAAAATAACAAGGATTCATCCTTGGCATGGGCCTCGCTCACGCACGAAGAACCCGGCAAGCACCCTTTTTCATTAAAAACATCCCATACAAGTACAGTTCGTACGGAAAGAAAAACATGAACAAGGGGGATTACAAGCTTTAAATTTAACAACGCCCCAAGGCTTACGGATTAAAAAAGAGATGAGATGCCCGTAATTGCTTTCTTGTCTCTCTCCTCAGAAGATGGAACAGGACAGCGGGAGGGCAAAAAGAGCACCTAGGCGAGGTGCGAGGAGCAGAAAGCTGGAAGATGAGGCAGCGGCTCGCCAATACGCGACGAAGGCGTCGGTGCGCGCGTACTCCGAGTTAACGGCCACCACCCGCCTTCTTCGCCTTATCCGGCCCTCCTACGCTAGCCGCCCATGGAGACGAGGGGGAGCACCCCGAAGGAGAGCTTGGCGAGGATGGCCCTCGGCAGGGCGCGTGACCGAGGGAGGAGCGGCGCGGTCAGTCGGAGTCGGCATCCTGCCGCTTGACTCCCTCGTCGCCACTGTCGTCCTCGTCACTCCCGCTCGAGGAAGAGTCTTCATCGTCAGAAGAGCTCTCCACGCAGCACTTCAGGCGAGTCCCAAGATCTCCAAAGACCTTGACGGAGAGCAGGCCGCCCTCCATTAATTTGAAGTAGAGGACGAGCCCCACCGTCAGGCTATGGACGCGGGCGAACATCTTCCACCCGCGATGGAGATACATGACGTGAGGGGCGGGAAAGTCAACGTCGACTCGTGTACCGCCGGTCCCGCAGCCCCTCATGTGCAACCTGAGGGTCTGGGGCGGATCGAGCTCCATCTCCGCTGCGAATGGGGTGGGGAGACGGAGACGACGACGTGGTGGCCGGCGCAGCCTGATGAAGAACTCGCGGGGCCGGTCGCCAACGTGACCCTCCATCGCGGGAGGCACCGCTGGCAGAGGCACGACCGCCGCGTCACCTCATGCCCCTCTCCCCCGACCACCACGGCGACCTCAGCCACGCCCCCACCCCCTTCCTCTTGTGGCTGGCTCCGCCGCCACGGGCTCGAGGGAGGGAGGGACGCGCTGACGAGCAGCGACCCTCACTGCCACCGTTGAAGGCCCAGAACCTCCTCTCTCCATGGCAGATGGAAGAAAGAAGCAAAGATGAAGGGGATGGATACTGAAGAATGTGGGGTGGCACTCTCTCTCCCCCTCTTTATAAAGGGGCGGGGTCGAGACCTGGCCGCCCCGCTCAACCAATCCAGCCGGCGGAGGCGCCGGGAATTAGGACCGACCCGCTGCCACAACCAGCGACGGCCCGGTTTCCCGTCTCCACAGCGCGCCACCTGCATGAAGGACGCGTGGCGGGCATGCAGGGCCAAAAAGATGGTTGAGGCGACCGTTCCCCGCCCCGTGATCAGGGGGCGTGGGCGCCTTAAAGGCTGCGACCCGAGTCCATCCAGTAAATGTGCCGCGCCTCCACGCCTCCCTCTTTTTACGAGGAAGGCACGAGCCGCCTCTTTACCACGATGTGACGCATGCATGCGGGAAACGCCCCACGCTTGCCGCTCACGTCACACGCACCCCTCCACGTCGCACATTCAACGCGGGTCATGGGGAAGCGCAGTAGACGGAAAATTACCGCGGTAAAAGCCGCCCCTCCTGCCCACGCACCGTTTTGGGCCTAGCCCAACAACGTGTTGCACTTATGTGTGGCCCAGGCCCGGGGGCTCCTGTCGGTCTACAAAAGAAGGAGCGCACCTTTGTACCCCTTTACCTATGCACGGACAATCGGAGCCGCGCCCACGGCTGCACCAAGCAGAACAGGGGAGGTGAATCGAGGTAAAACCGAAGCCCAAGACAGCAGAGCAACGCCAAGGCTGAGACCACAAAAGAGCAGAGAGACGAAGTAGGTTCCCCCAGCAAGACCCTTGCCGGGGCAGCCTTTGCGGCCCCGGCAAGGCCCTTGTCGGGGCGGATCATCCAACACCAGCGGAGCGTACCACCCTTGAGCCCACGGTCTCCAACACCACCAATCACGTTGGAACTAAGGCTCGGGAGGCACCTCCGTGGTAGCATGAAGATCTTTGTGAAGACAAGGAATATTCAAGATTAGATGAGGATTAAAAGACAACGATCCTCGGCAAGATCCTTGCCGAGGAGAGCCACAAGACCCCCAGCAAGATCCTTGCCGGGGACGACAGCACGCCACGGCAAGACCCTTGCCGGGCCGCCCGGCAAGGCCCTCACCAAAGGCGCCAGCAGGGCCACCTCCAGGCCCGCACCAGCCAAGTTTCCACTGCCGTTCGCATGTAGCTGGCAACCCAACTAGTTGGGCAGGCACCTGCGTGGCAACATGCAGCTTCCAGGCCAACTCAGCAAGCGCCTGCATGGCGGCATGTAGATCTTCGTGAAGACTTTACCATCGCGCCACCTCAGCTGCCTGCCTGCCTACATGGCACCGCATGCATCACTGGCCAGGGCGCGTGTCGAAGCAAGGAGGAGTGGCGACGGACGGGACGGGCCTCGTTCCCGTCCCCAATAAAGAAAGGGGACACCTAAGAGATGCATTAAATGCGTCTTGTCCTGTAATATGAGCGATAAGCTCGTAGCACTGTACGCCTTTCCACCCCCGTGTGCCACTGTGGCAGCCCCTTTTGACTATAAAAGGAGGCCCATGGCGTACTGGAGGAGGATTCGGCTCTCTGAAACGGCTCAGCCACCATAGCTAGTTGGAGGGCTCAAGAACACTCAATACATCCACCAAAGCAGGACTAGGGTTTTACGCATCCTTGCGGCCAGAACCTGGGTAAACGATCCTTGTGCTGATTACTAATCCCGCTCTTCTTGCAACCCTGCGCCCCGGCAACCGTAGTAGGGATTCTTGTGATCCCATAGGTGTCGTTTCCCACCGACAATTACTTAAGATAGATAGGTTCTGAACAGTATAGTCTAGTGCAACAATTAACATAAGCCACACTTTGCATAGGTTCTCAAAGTGTACTATCACTCTAGTTACCATATCCATTACCATAACTTAAACAGTTCACATAGGACTACACAAAATATACTCCTACCGTCATCTTGCAAGGCTTGTTATATATGTAGGTCAACTTACTTACTTAACCACCATTGTGCAAATGCTTTTCCTTGCTCCCGTGGCCAGCATTCAGCAGATCAGCAACAACGTTTTCAAGCCCTTTCTTGTCTTGTGCAAGAATATCCATGTCCATCTTGATCTCTTTCATAGCCTTCCTAGTGTTGTGAATTATGTCTGCCTGGGCATGAAGGATACACTTCTCTTCTTTTGCTAGCCTAAGCTTCTCCATCTTCAACTCCATCTCTAACTCTCCCTTGTTCTCAAATTTCTCAGCATCCATTGCTTTCTGGTAGTCAATCTTGCCAACACCATCCTGCCAGTCAAACATCTTGCTAACATCATCAACCATTTTATGATACTCAGTGCAGAGATGATCATACTCCTTCAACTTGGCAACCTCATCCTCATATACATGCTTGTCTTGAATCCTGCCAAGGTTTTACTCATGGAACATTTCCCACAGCTTGATGAGGTAGTTCTTAAGTACATAAGGCCAGACAAGATCAACCCACTGCACTACACCACAGTTCACACCTCCCTCTTCAATCAAACAACATTTATAAATTCAGAATTGAATTCAGTTCAGTCAGACAACACTTGTAGCTATAATTTCATAATTGAATTCAGTTTAGTCAGACAACACTTGCACCTATAAATTTAGAGTCTGTAGATATAAACACTTGTAGGTATTTTGATGTGCACATTTAGAACTTAATTCAGTTCAAAGAGATAGCATTTGCCAACAAATAGAAACTACTCTTGTGCAAACTAATTCCATATAAACTTGAGCTAGACTACTAATTGGAAGCAAAACTGCTGCTGCTTAATCAAACTAACCTAAACAGGGCATCCATAAGACCTCCTTCCAGTGTTAGCACCTTCAATAGCAACACACTTCCTAGGCATCATCTGGTGCAGTGTGCACTTCGGAACTTCCTCCATGGGAGCACCACAGAACAGTGGCTCAGGGATGGTGTCAGGTGTGTTCTACACACAGTACAAGCAAAATAAGATATAGGATCCATCCAATATTTGCAGATCCATCAAGCACTGGCTAAACCAATTAATCAACCAAAGAATCCACACATAGTTGTAGATCCTCAACCCTAAATCCCAAATTGAATGAAACCTAACCCTAACCCTAAACCTAACTAATGGCAGAGGGAGAGGATGATACTTACAAAGTACTCAATGTCCATTAGGTTACCATCCATGCTGTCGTCGTCGGAGCTCTCATCCCCATCATTCCAAGAAGGCATCCTTGCTGGCGACGAGGAAGAGAGGTGGTTGGCGATGATGGCGAGCTCGAGCAGGGAGAATAGAGTGAGGGAGAGAGTGGGAGTGAGTGAACGAGTGAGTGAGAGAGAGAGGGTTGGGAAGGGGAAATAGAGTGAGCCGGCTCGGTCTGTTTGACCCTGGTCAGAATGGCGCACCCTAATGGCTGTCATCACATGCGCCGTCAGCCTCTGGCCGACAGAACCCTAACGAGCGGGCCCTACCTATCATAACCGTGTTTAAAACCTAATCGTTCAGCGACTTGGGTTTTTTGGAACAAGGAACCAAAAAAGTGGTAGCTTTTTGAAACATAAAAAAAGTGGTAGTTTTTTTGTTAACCTAACATGCAATGTGGTAGTTTTTTTTTGATTTACTCTGCACAAAACCATCACTTTATGTTTCGTGATATTTTACACCAAACGAAAAATTTGGCAATGGCAAAAAGCACCGAGCTCTTGTCTGATCCGTCGGACAATGCGCCGTTAACGGCTCTGCCCGAAGCGACTGCGACTGGGGTGACCAGACCCGAACGCTTCCTCACTCCCTCCCTTCCTCCCCCTTTCCTCTCTCTTGCGGACATGTCGGCGGTTGTGGCTGCGGATCAATCAGCGAGGGAGTGGTGGCGACAAGGTGTGGTGGACAGAGCCGGTCACCGTGGCTGGATGACATGGCAGGGGGCACCTGCGGCGAGGAGAAAGATTGCTGCATCCACATCATATTCATTTCAGAGTATTTTATCGTCGCCACTACCGGCGGCGGCAGACGTCACCGGCGCCCACACATGGTGGTCGAGCCCCCAGGTGAGCTGCCTGCCTCTCTCTATTAGCAAATTTCGTTGGTGAAATTCTAGGGTTCCATATTTTGAAACTAGGGTTTGCTGGAATTCTAGCAAATTTCGTTGCTGGACCTAGTTAATTGAATGTTGTTATCATTGTTTGTGACTGAATGTTCATGTCCTGTTTGACTGAATTTTACGACACTAAATTAACTGAATATTCATGTCATGTTTGACTGAATTTTAGGACTTTGAATTAACTGAAACCTGTCCTTTTTACTAAATTTTAGGGTTCTGAAGCAGAGTTTCAATCTGGACTACTCACCTAACTAGGTGCCTTCAAATGGTTAATTATTCTAGGCTTAGTTTCTTTACTAATTGATAGATGTAGTTTGCATTTGAATTATCCTTGTGCATTGAATGCAAATGACACTAAATGCCACTACTGAAATTTACATGGTGTTGTCTAGTGAGTACATGAGTTAAATTTGGGTTTAGTGATGCAGTGGACAAGTTGACTATAGAAGGAGTGAGTCATTGTACATGGTTTTAAGTGATTTTACTGATGTGAAGTGTTAGTAGGTGTGCTTAATTTAATGTTCAAAATTGTTTCAAAGTTGTGTTGATTAAAGGTTGCAAGTGTATCTAACTGTTGGGAAACGTTGCATGGAAAACAAAAAATTTCTACGCACACACAATGATCTATCCATGGAGATGCATAGCAGCAAGGGGGAGAGTGTGTTTACGTACCCTCGTAGACCGTAAGCGGAAGCGTTTGACAACGCGGTTGATGTAGTCAAACTTCTTCTAGCTCCGACCGATCAAGTACCGAACGCATGGCACCTCCGAGTTCTGCACACCTTCATCTCGGTGACGTCCCTCGCCTTCTTGATCCAGCAAGGCGTCGAGGTAGTAGATGAGTTCCGTCAACACGACAACATGGTGATGGTGATGGTGAAGTGATCCTCGCAGGGCTTCGCCTAAGCACTACGAAAATATGACCGAGAGTGTAAACGGCGGAGGGGGGCGCCGCACATGGCTAGGCAATTGTCTGGTGTGTGCTAGTGGTGCCCCTCACATATATATAGGTGGGAGGGAGAGGGGAGAGGCCAGGAGGCGCCCCAAGTAGGACCGAATGCTACTTGGGTTCCTCCTAGGCCGCCCCCCTTCCTTATTTACTGGAGGGGGAAGGAAAGAGGAGGGGGGAGAAAGGGAAGGGGGAGGCCGAATCCCCCCTTTCCTTTCTCTTCCCCTCTGTCCTTCTCCCCTTGGTTGGGCCCATATGGGGGGCGCACCATCCCCTGGTGGCTGGTGCGTTTCCCCTATTGGCCCACAAGGCCCATATCTTTGCCGAGGGGTGCCCGGAACCCCTTCCGGTGACCCGATATGTACCCGGTACTCCCGAAACACTGCCGGTGTCCGAATACTGTCATCCTATATATCAATCTTTACCTCTCGACCATTTCGAGAGTCCTCGTCATGTCCGTGATATCATCCGGGGCTCCGAACAACCCTCGGTTACCAAAGCACATAACTCATATAATACAATATCCTCATCAAACGTTAAGCGTGCGGACCCTATGATGTCTACTACGCAACTTTATTCTTGTAGACTCGTGTTGGGCCTCCAAGCATAGAGTTTTGTAGGACAGTAGTAATTTTCCCTCAAGTGGATGACCTAAGGTTTATCAATCCGTGGGAGGCGTAGGATGAAGATGGTCTCTCTCAAACAACCCTGCAACCAAATAACAAAAAGTCTCTTGTGTCCCCAACACACCAAATACAATGGTAAATTGTATAGGTGCACTAGTTCGGAGAAGAGATGGTGATACAAGTGTAATAATGATAGTAGATATTGATTTCTATAATAGTAACACTAAAAAACAGCAAGGTAGCAAGTAACAAAAGTGAGCACAAAAGGTATTGCAATGCTTGAAAGTGAGGCCTAGGGTCCATACTTTCACTAGTGCAATCTCTCAACAATGCTAATCTAATTGGATCAAATAACCATCCCTCAAAGTGCGATGAAGAATCACTCCATAGTTCCTATCCAGCGGAGAACATAAGAAGAAATTATTTGTAGCTATTTTTCCGATCGATCTATCCAAGAGTTCGTACTAAAATAACACCAAGTTATTCTTTCCGATCGATGTATCAAGAGTTCGTACTAAAATAACACCAAGTTATTATTTCTGATCGATCTACCAAGAGTTCGTACTAATATAACACCAAAGCAAATTCAGATTCATATTACTCAATCCAACGCAAAGAACCTCAAAGAGTGCCCGAAGATTTCTACCGGAGAAACAAAAGACGAGAACATGCATCAACCCCTATGCATTGATTACCCCAATGTCACCTCAAGAATCCGCGAGTTGAGTGCCAAAACACATATCATGTGAATCAATATGATGCCCCATTGTCACCATGGGTACTCATAGCAAGACATACATCAAGTGCTCTCAAATCCATAAAGTATTCAATCCGATAAAACGAAATCTCAAAGGGAAAACTCAATTCATCACAACAAGATAGAGAGGGAGAAACACCATATGATCCAGCTATATTAACAAAGCCCGCAATACATCAAGATCGTGCCATCTCAAGAACACGAGAGAGAGAGAGAGAGAGAGAGAGAGATTAAACACATAGCTACTGGTACAAACCCTCAGCCCCGAGGGTGGACTACTCCCTCCTCATCATGGTGGCCACCGGGATGATGAAGATGGTCACCGGTGATGATTTCCCCCTCCAGCCGGGTGTCGGAACGGGGTCTAGATTGGTTTTTAGTGGCTATAGAGGCTTGCGGCGGCGAAACTTCCAATCTAGGGTTACCCCGAGGGTTTTTGGAATATTTGACAATTTATAGGGCGAAGAAGCGGCGCGAGAGGCCTCCGAGGTGGGCAGAACCCACCAGGGCGCGTCCAGGTGGGTTGTGCCCCCCTCGAGGCACCCCCCTGGTACTTCTTTGGCCCATCCTGGGTGTTTTGGTCCGTAAAAATTCTCCAAAAAGTTTCGCGGTGTTTGTATTCCGTTCGATATTGATTTCCTGCAAAGTAAAAAACAAGCAAAAAACAGCAACTGACACTGGGCACTATGTCAATAGGTTAGTCCCAAAAATGATATAAAGGTGCAATAAAATGATAGTAAAATGATGTCTACTACACAACCTTCTTCTTGTAGACGTTGTTGGGCCTCCAAGTGCAGAGGTTTGTAGGACAGTAGCAAATTTCCCTCAAGTGGATGACCTAAGGTTTATCAATCCGTGGGAGGCATAGGGTGAAGATGGTATCCCTCAAACAACCCTGCAACCAAATAACAAAGGGTCTCTTGTGTCCCCAACACACCCAATACAATGGTAAATTGTATAGGTGCACTAGTTCGGTGAAGAGATGGTGATACAAGTGCAATATGGATGGTAGATATAGGTTTTTGTAATCTAAAAATATAGAAACAGCAAGGTAACTAATGATAAAAGTGATCACAAATGGTATTGCAATGCGTTGAAACAAGGCCTAGAGTTCATACTTTCACTAGTGCAAGTTCTCTCAACAATAATAACATAACTGGATCATATAACTGTCCCTCAACATGCAACAAAGAGTCACTCCAAAGTCACTAATAGCGGAGAACAAATGAAGAGATTATTGTAGGGTACGAAACCACCTCAAAGTTATCCTTTCTGATCGATCTATTCAAGAGTCTGTAGTAAAATAACACGAAGCTATTCTTTTCGTTCGATCTATCCTAGATTCATACTAGAATAACACCTTAAGATACAAATCAACCAAAACCCTAATGTCACCTAGATAATCCAATGTCACCTCAAGTATCCGTGGGTATGATTATACGATATGCATCACACAATCTCAGATTCATCTATTCAACCAACACAACGAACATCAAAGAGTGCCCCAAAGTTTCTACCGGATAGTCAAGACGAAAACATGTGCCAACCCCTATGCATAAGTTCACAAGGTCACTGAACCCGCAAGTTGATCACCAAAACATCATCAAGTAGATCACGTGAATATCCCATTGTCACCACAGATAAGCACATGCAAGACATACATCAAGTGTTCTCAAATCCTTAGAGACTCAATCCGATAAGATAACTTCGAAGGGAAAACTCAATCCATTACAAGAGAGTACAGGGGGAGAAACATCATAAGATCCAACTGTAATAGAAAAGTTTGCGATACATCAAGATCGTGCCAAATCAAGAACACGAGAGAGTTCGATCAAACACATAGCTACTGGTACATACCCTCAGCCCAGAGAGTGAACTACTCCGTCGTAGTCATGGAGAGCACTAGGATGATGAAGATGGCCACCAGTGAGGGATCCCCCCTCCGACAGGGTGCCGGAACAGGGTCCCGATTGGTTTTTCGTGGCTACAGAGGCTTGCGGCGGCGGAACTCCTGATCTAGGTTATTTTCTGGAGGTTTCTGTATTTATAGGAGAGGTTGGCGTCGAGAACAAGTCAGGGGCCCCCATAGGGAGTCCACGAGGCAGGGGCACGCCCTCCACCCTCGTGGGGCCCACGAGAGTACCCTCCGGTAACTCTTCGTTCCAGTATTTTTTTATATTTTCCAGAAAAATCTCCGTTGATTTTCAGCACATTCCGAGAACTTTTATTTCTGCACGAAAAGAACACGACGGTAGTTCTGCTGAAAACAGCGTCAGTTTGGGTTAGTTCTAACCAAATCATACCAAAATCATGTAAAAATATTATAAACATGGCATGAATACATCAAACAATATAGATACGTTGGAGACGTATCATAAACATCCAAGAATGATAATATAACAGCATGGAACAATAAAAAATTATAGATACGTTGGAGACGTATCACCCTACGGGTTCGAGATGTATGTAGACATGACCGAGACATTTCTCCGATCAATAACCAGTAGTGGAACGTGGATGCTCATATTGGATCCTGCATATTCTACGAAGATCTTTATTGGTCGAACCACTATGACAACATACGTTATTCCCTTTGTCTGTCAGTATGTTACTTGCCCGAGATTCAATCGTCGGTATCTTCATACCTAGTTCAATCTCGTTACCAGCAAGTCTCTTTACTCGTTCCGTAATACATCACCTCGTGACAACTCCTTAGTCGTTTTCTTGCAAGCTTATGATGTGCATTACCGAGAGGGCCCAGAGATACCTCTCCGATACTCGGAGTGACAAATCCTAATCTCGATCTATGCCAACTCAACAAACACCTTCAGAGATACCTGTAGAGCATCTTTATAATTACCCAGTTACTTTGTGATGTTTGATAGCACACAAGGTATTCCTTCGGTATCCGGGAGTTGCATAATCTCATAGTCGAAGGAATATGTATTTGACATGAAGAAAGCAATAGCAATAAAACTGAACGATCATTATGCTAAGCTAATGGATGGGTCTTGTCCATCACATCATTCTCCTAATGATGTGATCCCGTTATCAAATGAAAACTCATGTCCATGGTTAGGAAACCTTAACCATCTTTGACCAACGAGCTAGTCAAGTAGAGGCTCACTAGGGGCATGGTGTTTGTTTATATATTCACACATGTATTTAGGTTTCCGATCAATACAATTTTAGCATGAATAATAAACCTTTATCATGAATAAGGAAATATAAAATAACAACTTTATTATTGCCTCGAGGGCATATTTCCTTCAGTCTCGCACTTGCACTAGAGTCAATAATCTAGTTCACATCGCAATGTGATTAACACTCATAGTTCACATCGCCATGTAACTAACACCCAAAGAGTTTACTAGAGTCAATAATCTAGTTCACATCACCATGTGATTAATACCCAAAGAGTGATCATGTTTTGCTTGTGAGAGAGTTTTAGTCAACGGGTCTGCCACATTTAGAGACGTATGTATTTTGCAAATTTTCTATGTCTACAATGCTCTGAGTGGAGCTACTCTAGCTAATTGCGCCCACTTTCACTATGTATCCAGATTGAGACTTAGAGTCATCTGGATTGGTGTCAAAGCTTGCAGCGACGTAACCCTTTACGTCATACTCTTTATCACCTCCATAACCGAGAAACATTTCCTTAGTCCTCTTTAAGGCACCTAAGGATAATTTTGACCGTTGTCCAGTGGTGCACTCCTGGATCACTCTTGTACCCTCTTGCCAAACCTATTGCTAAGGCCCACAATAGGTTTGGTACATAGCATGGCTGCGTATACTTTATAGAACATATGACTGAGGCATAGGGAATGACTTCCATTGTCTCTCTATCTTCTGCCGTGGTCGGGCTTTGAGTCTTACTCAAGTTCACACCTTTTAACACAGGCAAGAACCCTTTCTTTTGACTGATCCATTTTGAACTTCTCCAAAATCTTGTCAAGGTTTGTGCTTTGTGAAAGTCCTATTAAGCGTCTCGATCTATCCCTATAGATCTTGATGCCCAATATGTAAGTAGCTTCACCGAGGTCTTTCATTGAAAAACTCTTATTCAAGTATCCTTTTATGCTATCCAAAAATCCTATATCATTTCCAATCAACAATATGTCATCTACATATAATATTAGAAATGCTACAGAGCTCCCACTCACTTTCTTGTAAATACAGGTTTCACCAAAAGTCTATATAAAACCATATGCTTTGTTCACTTCATAAAAGCGTATATTCCAACTCCGAGATGCTTGCACCAGTCCGTAGATGGTTCGCTGGAGCTTGCACACTTTGTTAGCACCTTTAGGATCGACAACACCTTCTGGTTGTATCATATACAACTCTTCTTCAATAATTCCTTTAAGGAATGCAGTTTTGACATCCATTTGCCAGATTTCATAATCATAAAATGCGGTAATTGCTAACATGATTCGGACGGACTTAAGCATCGCTACGGGTGAGAACGTGTCATCGTAGTCAACCCCTTGAACTTGTCGAAAACCTTTTGCGACAAGTCGAGCTTTGTAGACAGTAACATTACCATGAGCGCCAGTCTTCTTCTTGAAGATTCATTTATTCTCTATGGCTTGCCGATCATCGGGCAAGTCCACCAAAGTCCACACTTTGTTCTCATACGTGGATCCTATCTCAGATTTCATGGCCTCAAGCCATATGTCGGAATCTGGGCTCATCATAGCTTCTTCATAGTTTGTAGGTTCGCCTTGGTCTAATAACATGACTTCTAAAATAGGATTACTGTACCACTCTGGTGTGGATCGTGCTCTGGTTGAACTACGAGGTTCAGTAGCAACTTGATCTGATGTTTCCTGATCATTATCATTTGCTTCCTCTCTAGTTGGTGTAGGCATCACGGGAACGGATTTCTCTGATGTGCTACTTTCCAATTCAAGAGAAGGTACGATTACCTCATCAAGTTCTACTTTCCTCCCACTCACTTCTTTCGAGAGAAATTACTTCTCTAGAAAGGTTCCATTTTTGGCAACAAAAATCTTGCCTTCGGATCTGTGGTAGAAGGTGTACCCAATTGTTTCCTTAGGGTATCCTATGAAGACGCACTTCTCCGATTTGGGTTCGAGCTTATCAGCTAAAGCCTTTTGACATAAGTGTCGTAACCCCAAACTTTAAGAAACGACAGCTTAGGTTTCTTGCCAAACCACAGTTCATACAGTGTCATCTCAACAGATTTAGATGGTACCCTATTTAACGTGAATGCAGCTGTCTCTAATGCATAACCCCAAAACGATAGTTGTAAATCTGTAATAGACATCATAGATCGCACCATATCTAATATAAGTACGGTTACGACATTCGGACACGCCATTATGCTGTGGTGTTCTAGGTGGCGTGAGTTGTGAAACTATTCCACCCTATTTTAAATGAAGGCCAAACTCGTCACTCAAATAGTCGCCTCCGCGATCAGATCGTAGAAACTTTATTTTCTTGTTACGATGATTCTCTACTTCACTCTGAAATTCTTTGAACTTTTCTAGTGTTTCATACTTGTGTTTCATTAAGTAGATATACCCATATCTGCTTAAGTCATCTGTGAAGGTCAGAAAATAACGATACCCATCACGTGCTTCAACACTCATCGGACCACATACATCGGTATGTATTATTTCCAATAAATCATTAGCTCGCTACATTGTTCCGGAGAATGGAGTTTTAGTCATCTCGCCCATGAGGCATGGTTCGCAAGTATCAAATGATTCATAATCAAGTGATTCCAAAAGCCCATCTGCATGGAGTTTCTTCATGCACATTACACCAATATGACCTAAATGGTAGTGCCACAAATATGTAGCACTATCATTATCAACTTTATGAATATTTGTATCACTATGACCAGATTCAATAAACCATTTACATTGGGTGTATGACTATAGAAGGTTTTATTAATGTAAACAGAACAACAATTATTCTCTAACTTTAAATCAATAACCGTATAGCAATAAACATGATCCAATCATATTCATTCTCAACGCAAACACCAAATAACATTTATTTAGGTCGAACACTAATCCCTAAGGTGAAGGGAGTGTGCGATGGTGATCTTATCAACCTTGGAATCACTTCCAACGCACATTGTCACCTCGCCCTCTACTAGGTCATTTTGCAACTGTTTCGAGTTACTAATCTTAGCAACCGAACCGGTATCAAATACCCAGGGGCTACTATGAACACTAGTAAATTATACATCAATAACATGTATATCAAATATACCCTTAATCACTTTGACATCCTTCTTATCCTTGCACACTCCCTTCCAGTGACCATTTCCTTTGTAGTAGTGGCCCTGGGTTTTAGGCTTGGGTCCATCTTTGGGTTTCTTCATGGGAGCGACTGCTTTCTTGCCATTATTCTTGAAGGTCCCTTTCTTTCCCTTGCCCTTTTTCTTCAAACTAGTGATCTTGTTAACCATCAACACTTGATGCTCTTTCTTGATTTCTACCTTCACCGATTTCAGCATCGTGAAGAGCTCGGGAATTATTTTCGTCATTCCTTGCATATTATAGAAGTTCTAGCAGCTTGGTGATAGTGACTAAAGAACTTTGCCAATCACTATCTTATCTGGAAGATTAACTCCCACTTGATTTCAAGCAATTGTAGTACCCGGACATTCTGAGCACATGCTCACTGGTTGAGCTATTCTCCTCCATCTTGTAGGCAAAGTACTTGTCAGAGGTCTCATACCTCTCGACACGGGCATGAGTCTGAAATACCAATATCAGCCCTTGGAACATCTCACATGCTCCGTGGCATTCAAAAGGTTTTTGAAGCCCCGGTTCTAAGCCATAAAGCATGGCGCACTAAACTATTAAGTAGTCATCATATCGAGCTCACCAAACGTTCATAACGTCTACATCTGCTTCTACAATAGGTCTGTCAGCTAGCGGTGCATCAAGGACATAATTCTTCTGTGCGGCAATGAGGATAATCCTCAGATCACGGACCCGGTTCGCATCATTGCTACTATCATCTTTCAACTTATTTTTCTCTAGGAACATATAAAATATAAGGGAGCTATATCGTGTGGCACCCCGGCTCAGAGAAACCAGAACGCCCTGTATTCCAACCCAGAGATCGAGGAGAAGTCTTCTGGAATATGGCACTGCTTAGCATAGAACAAACCAGCTTTCTATTATTACACGAATATGAATACAAGGTCTCTGATATTACAATGAATAACATCGGCACGGCGACACTATGCCATCCTCAGTTGCTCTATGCAAGCAGCAGAACAACTCGAAGCAGCGGAAAAACTACTGGCAGCGGAACAACGACAATGGTGATGAACTCCACTCCGCAGGGACCCTGGCTCGAACGCTTATCCTAGCTCGCATGAACGGAAACCACGACAAGAAATCAAGTAATCACGGCATGACATGCCAGGTCAGTACATTGAATGTACTTGCAAGCTCACAATAACCAGAAGCATTCAAGACAAACAACAGCATGGGAATTACAGGTTAAGCAGGAATTATCATGAGATCATCAGGATAACATGGCATGAACAACATGAACATGATACAACTAGAACAATATGAGCACGACATGAACATATAAATCTGACGATACTAGCACGCAACATGATGACACTATATGCACCACTTATTCTGCTCGGGTTACCTCACAACCATCACATGCATCACTTACCAACCTCGGACATCACACGATCATCTCAGGATCAAATCAAGCTTGGTATAAACAATACCGTAGTAATCATTAAATGACCACAAGGAGCTTGATCTTTACCCACGAGTCTCGCACAACATCACGAATATCCAACAACTCGGTATCCTCGATACCACAGTGATCATTCACGGATCACAAACGGAACCACTCTGGGCTCAACGAGTTACCTCGTAACCAAATGGTGATCATTCCCAGATCACATAACCAACTTATCTCATCATCGAACTGGGGTTGTTATTAAGCACATCATTATTATTAATACTGTTGACCCATAGTGTGACCAACTATGAACTGGGCCCTTATCCGCGGGCGCGGCTATAGATAGATTTAATATACACTCTATAGAGGTTAGTACAATGTACCCACACCATGGAACCCATGGCCTCGCACTCCCATTCGGGTGGACCAACAACGTTCCGACAAAACCATCCTACTGCCATGACATCCTCCCGGCCACTCCGACAAACTCCCCTCTGGGATAAGTCCTGGGTGGCCCCGTGCCTACCAAAGGCACCAACGGCCACCGTCGTGGCAAAACAAAATGGTCCCAAGCAGGGACAAAAGCGCTTATCATCCAACTACGAGCACACAAGGTTATGTCTGCTTACCGGGCCAGGGTACCGCATGCCCATAACCTTTCCTCGTTGGAGGCACTGGCGAGAGGCATGACAATAGACCCAGTTAGGGCCTTCCCATAAAGGCAAGCGTGGTTGCATTGGTCAGCTCGATATGGTGGCACCATGACTCATCCAACAGTTGTTCAAGTTCGATTTAATCTGGTTAAACTTGAATGCAAATATGCTGAGCCATGATAAAATAACATGATGCAACTACAATGCAAGAGCATGATATCAACATAAGCATGGGGGTGCAACATAACTATCCACCATATCGATAATGAATCATATTCAACTGAGCATGGCATAATGACGAGCATGAATATTACAAGTACAACACTACTCAAAGCATACCATGACCATTATCATCAACAATAAGTACCATGCAAGAACACATCAATAACATAACTGAGTAAGCACTTAACCAACTAACAGCCAAGGAACAATGCATATTAACGGTACTCGGTAACCGACGTTAGTCATGCACCGAAGAACATGACCAACCCAACATGTACTACTATCAAGCATGACCAATATGAAAGTAATACTAGCAGGTAGAACAGAGTGCAAGAAAACATAGCATGACGGTAATCACCGATCCAGGAGCATAAGCGAAATAACGACACCAGTAGCAAAACAATCATACAGTTATTAAAGATTCAAGTTGAAAACCAATGCTACTGCATGGATTTCATGCAAATTGTGGTTGTGGCTTGCCTGGGGTGGAAGAAATCACCGGGACAAAGTGCGAGAAGTTTGCAGAAAGAATCACCAGAAAACGTTCTCTCTCGAAGGGGGCTGATTAAGCGTAAGGGAAAAATGGTCATTTTCAGAATGTTAACACATGGTGAAAATGATACCAACAGAATGGGCTTGACGAAACGAAGAAGTGGGCTTTGGATTCACCTGATTTGGAGCTACGGGTAAAAAGTTATAGCCCGACGAAGTCCAGGGCCCAATTTGTAAAAAGATTTCTACAAACAGGCCCCGAATGAGAAAACAGAAAACGCCTAAGGAGAGAATACGTTTTCAAACTAGGAAATCTCACTTACGTCTGGAGCAGAAGAGGAATACGCTTTCTGAAGACGAAAACATACTATCCGAAAGTACGTTTCCACTTATCCAGCGTGGCAGTGGGGGCCCGTGGCATTGTGTAGCTGACGAGTGGGGCATGCCTTATCCTCTCCCTCTCTCTCTCCTCTCGCCTGGATCCTTCTCCTTCTTCCTGATCGGGAACAGAACGAGGTGAGGCAGAGGCGAAGCGAAGGCGCTGCCAGCGATGGCCTAGGCGATTCCGGCCGCCTCCGGCCAAGATGAGGAAATCCACGGGCGCGGGAAAGGACGCCGCGTTCGTCCAGAGGGCAAACGGGCGCCGGGGAGTAGCGGGGCTGCCGCGACATCACAGCAACAGAGGGTGAGGACGGCGGCAGCCATTGATGGGGACGACGGCCACGATGGCTCTGGTGACGAGGGAAGGAGCTTGGAAGGATCTCCGGAGTACGGGGGAGATGCTGGTGGTGGAGAGAAGAAGGAAGGGGCGCCGGCTCGACTGAATTTAGGCAGCGGACCGGGGCGGCCATGGTGGCCAACAGAGGCGAGGAGAGCCCCTGGAGCTCGTGGGAGAGGCCGGGGAGGTTGCTGGGGTGGTGTGAGACTGGTGGTGAGCTCAGATGAGGCCGGGGATGGCTATATATAGTTGGGCGAGGGAGGCCGAGCTCGGGTGTCGCCGTGGGGATCCTGCCAACGCTCTGGCGATGGGCAGCGAGCACGGGGTGGCACGGGAACGCGACAAGAGGGGGTGCGGACGAGCTACAGCAGTGCACAGGGCAGGAGGGGCCAAGGGCATAGGAGAGACGCTGCCGAACGCCATTTAGGCTCGGTTGGCCACAGTGCGCCCGTGGGCGCGCGGCGACGAGCGCTGGCGGAGGGGCTTACAGAGGGGGAGTTGGCTCCAGGAGAACGACGACGATGAGAGGAAGCTAGGGGACATGCCCGTGCGTGCTGAGACGCGAGGCAGAGGAGGGGCCTGAGCAAGAAGACACCCTAGACGCGGCCAACGCCGGCAGAGCGCGCGCATTGCATGCCAAAACTCGTGATCACCGCGTGAGCTGGAGAGGAGAAGGCGCCAAAGGCTGGCAAACGTAAGCGGAAGCGTTTGACAACGTGGTTGATGTAGTCAAACTTCTTCTAGCTTCGACAGATCAAGTACCAAACGCACGACACCTCAAAGTTCTACACACGTTCAGCGCAGTGACGTCCCTCCCCCTCTTGATCAAGCAGGACGTCGAGGTAGTAGATGAGTTCCGTCAGCACGACATCATGGTGACGGTGATGGTTAAGTGATCCTCGCAGGGCTTCGCCTAAGCACTACGAAAATATGACCGAGGGTGTAAACGGTGGAGGGGGCGCCGCACACGGCTAGGCAATTTTCTGATGTGTGCTAGGGGTGTCCCCCACATATATATAGGTGGGAGAGAGAGGGGAGAGGCCAGGAGGCGCCCCAAGTAGGACCAAATCCTACTTGGGTTCCTCCTAGGCCGGTGCCCCCTTCCTTATTTACCGGAGGGGGAAGGAAAGAGGAGGGGGAGAAAAGGAAGGGGGAGGCCGAACCCCCCTTCCTTTCTCCTCCCCTCTTGCCTTCTCCCCTTGGTTCGGCCCATATGGGGGGCGCACCAGCCCCTGGTAACTGGTGCGTTTCCCCTCTTGGCCCATAAGGCCCATATCTTTGCTGGGGGGGTGCCCGGAACCCCTTCCGGTGACCCGGTATGTACCCGGTACCCCCGAACACTTCCGATGTCCGAATACTATCGTCCTATATACATCAATCTTTACCTCTCGACCATTTCGAGACTCCTCGTCATGTCCGTGATCTCATCCGGGACTGCGAACAACATTCGGTCACCAAATCACATAACTCATATAATACAATATCGTCATCGAACGGTAAGCGTGCGGACCCTACGGGTTCGAGACTATGTAGACATGACCGAGACACTTCTCCGGTCAATAACCAATAGTGTAACTTGGATGCTCATATTGGCTCCTACATATTCTACGAAGATCTTAATCGGTCGAACCGTTATGACAACATACGTTATTACGTTTGTCTATCGGTATGTTACTTGCCCGAGATTCGATCGTCGCTATCTTCATACCTAGTTCAATCTCGTTACTGGCAAGTCTCTTTACTGGTTCCACAATACATCGCCTCATGACTAACTCCTTAGTCATTTGCTTGCAAGCTTATGATGTGTATAACTGAGAGGGCCCAAAGATACCTCTTTGATACTCGGAGTGACAAATCCTAATCTCGATCTATGCCTACTCAACAAACACCTTCGGAGATACCTGTAGAGCATCTTTATAATCACCCAGTTACGTTGTGACGTTAGAGCATCTCATAGTCGAAGGAACATGTATTTGACATGAAGAAAGCAATAGCAATAAGCGATCATTATGCTAAGCTAACGGATGGGTCTTGTCCATCATATCATTCTCCTAATGATGTGATCCCGTTATCAAATGACAACTCGTGTCCATGGTTAGGAAACCTTAACCATATTTGATCAACGAGCTAGTGAAGTAGAGGCTCACTAGGGACACGGTGTTTGTTTATGTAATCATACATGTATTTAGGTTTCCGATCAATACAAATCTAGCATGAATAATAAACCTTTATAATGAATAAGGAAATATAAAATAACAACTTTACTATTGCTTCTAGAGCATATTTCCTTCACTACTAGGAGAGAACTTGCAATATTCAGACTTGCAATGTTCAGACTTTATTCAATCAAACTATACTACAAAATAGAAGAATTATATGTTCCATAAACATTTTATCTTTGCATTGACACTTAGAGCACACCTATAGATCCATAGTAAGCTGATTGAAGAAAGTCTAGACCTGTTCTTTGCATTGAAACTAGAGCGCCAAAGTTTGGGACTTAGATAATATGAGCTCCAAAGTTTGACATTTATAATGGATAATATGAGCAATGTCATTCAGATAATATGAGCACAAACATTCAGATAATATGAGCACAAACATTCAGATAAATAGATATATCACAGATAGATAAGTTCTCTAGCTAGATAGATATCATAGCATCATTCAGATAGAAGCACACATAGTTTTTTAGACACAAGAAAACTATTAAGTTCACAACTAACTGTACCCTTGTATTGGTTCAGATCTTGCTACGGAAACTAACTAAGACCTAGGTGTTGCATCAAACTCACTCTTTATGAAGCTTCAGAAGATGGAGTGACTGACGAACTGGCCCGTGATGCAGAGCTGCTTCTTCTTCCTCTTGGTGCTAGTGCCAACCTCCACCTCCATCTACTGGTGCTCCAGCTGTTGCTCCATCTGCTGTTGCTCCACCTGTTGCTCCCTCTGCGGCGGCTCCATCACTATTAGAGCGACGGGCAGCGCTGACACCACCCAATCGAGCAGGTAGTCCACGCGGAGTTGGTCACAGGTCTGGTACATGTACCAACGTGACCGCTGGAATGGATCCAGGAAATCCCTGGCCTGCTCTATCGCCCAGACCAAGTTCTCGACGAGTGGGCGGCGGAGGTTTGATAGTCTTGACCTCTCCTCAAGTGTGGCGCAGGCCCTCACCATGCGCGCATGAGTCTTTGGGATTGCAATGCTGCTGTACTAGGTGCTCACCTCGCGCGTGTAGTAGAGGTTGGTGTTCTCACTGTCGAAGATCTCTGCAGAGCCTGGTCCCATCCAAGGCCAAATGGCATGACACAATTTGAGGTTTTCTTTGGTTTCTGTGAAGGAGGGAAGTTGGATGGAGAGGAGTCCACGGAGAGGCTGGTGGAGTGGTGGTTATCTGTGCGAGGTGGGTGAACGAATGTAGTGTGTGTAGAGACTGTGTTTTTCTAGAGAAACCAAACAGGCGCAGTTAATCGATTGAACTATCACTTGGTTTTTTAGAAGAATCAAACAAGCAGAGCGAACGCGTCGGCCCAGTTTGTGAACCAGCCCATCCTAGTAAAAAATGAGCGAATGCGCCGTCCCGACCCAACAACTTCGTCCCAAGCGCTGAAAAAAGGACGGTCGTTAGCGCCATGCCGTCACCGTTGCCCGCTTGCTCGCGATAGGCCACGTCAAAACAGGCTCAAGTTTTTTCTCAGTATATTTTGCCACTATCAAAGTTTTTGTTCGATGCAAAATTCACAAAACGTAACGTGGTGGTTTTCCACAAGTCATGACACGAAAGTGGTGGTTTTGTGCATTTAACTCTCGCGTCGAGTGTGTTGGCCCAACTACCAGTTTTGTGGGATGCAGTGAGTTTCATACATGTTTTGTCCTGCAGATGAATAGATGGCTCCGCAGCGATTCCATTATCGTAAAGATCTTCTTCCTTCTCACCAATTATCCCTTGGTGGTTCAGTTTGGATCAATCAAGGGATGACCCTTGGATCGCTACCCGGTCTTGATTATCTAGGGTTTCAAACATCCAGGTGACCTTTTCTCATGATTGGGAACAACCATGGATGAGCAGGGGTTGGGATCTGGTGCAGATGCGAGCTTGGTAGAGGCCATAATGAATTAACTTGCGCTGAGGGAGGAAGATCTAGAGGATGTGGTCTTCGAGTAGGAGCTGGTGCCGCCAACTAAAACCTCTCGGTGGATGGCTTTAGCAAGAATTCACATGATCAAACCCTTCACCCAGTTTTGGTCCTTCGAAAACACATAGACGGCTTGCGACCTTGCTCAGGATGTCATCTGGCCTCTGGAGGATAATCTGTTCATCTTACAATTTTCTTATTATTGGGAAAGATTGATGGAGGGATGCTCTTGGACCTTTCGAGGCAATGCAGTTTTGCTGCTTCCTATGACAACTTCATTAAGCCTTCATTGATCAAGCTTGGCACCATTGAAATTTGGATTCAGATCCATGATCTGTTAGATGGATGTGCTCCCCTTGTGAAATCGTTGGTGGGGAAAGTGGGAGAATGTATCTATGTAGAAGCATCATCACATGACTTCAGGGGCTTATTCTTCAGAGTCTGCATCAAGATCAATGTCAACAAACCACCTAAGAATGACATCTCCCTGGTGAGGGATACCAAATGCTAGATATTACGTGTAAAATACGAAAGACTGACATATTGGTGCGCCATTTTGCGGGAATCTTATGCATGTTCATAAGGAGCATGGTGATGGTGTCCATCCATAATAGGGTTTGGTCTTGAGGGAGCTCAGAGTCAACTCATTCATGTGTGTTGACCGAGGACTGGGTCATGTCAAAAGACGTGGGGGTGGATCACTCCATGGAAGGGGTGCAATGTTAGGGCGCTGAAGCGGTCATAATGCGAGAACACTGGTGCTAATATGGATGAGGCTGATCTGGAAAGGAAGAGATCTTCAACCAAGTTTATTGGTCCAGCTCCGCAGGGGACCCTAGCTATTGGGGCCTGAAACCAAACTCTTGCAGTTCCAATGCCTCTTGTGTCGCTGAGCCCTTCCCTAAAGAGTGATCCAAAATGCTCCAAGATAGTCACAAACTCTGAGAATAACAGAAGCAGGAATTTGGACAGAAAAATAAATGCACTGATGTGTAGTCGGCAGGATCCCTCGAGGAGTACAACTAGATAGAATGAATATTCTCATGTGGAACAGCAGTGGTGTGTGCCATCAAGCGATAGTTTGAGAGCTTCGCGATTTCATGAGAAAGTTAGCCTCGTCGGTGCTAGGAATTGTTGAAACACAAATTAGTAAAGCATTGGCCAAAGTTTTATCCCCTTCTCTGGGTTTGATAGTAGTTTTGTCGTTAGTAGCTCTCGTAGGAGCGGTATTCTCGGTGTGTATTGAACCAATTGAGTAAAGCTAGAAGTGTTGTGTTATTCCGAGTACCACATAGATGCAAAGATTGTGGATGTTGGTTCTAAAAATTAGCACCTTACTCTTGTGTATAGTGATGCTCAAGTTCTAGAGAGGTATAAGAACTAGGACGGTAACAAAGGTCTCGCCTCAACTAGGAATCTTCCTTGTGTTGCCCTCGGTTATTCAATTAAGTTTTCAATCATGGTAAGTATGAAGCAGCCGACAGAAATAGTTAGGTGCAAATGGATGAGTTTTTAGAGAACGATGTATGCTTATGCTTTCCAAGGCCTTGGTTATAGATAAAAAATTAGACTTTTTAAAAACAAGGTGGTCAACTATACATACAACCGCATGCGGCTTAACATGGCCCTGACGACCCTAGACTAGAGCTCTGGAGCATGCTATTTTCTGTGGAGCGATGGCCTGCTCTAGCCATCCTATCATCCAATTATGTCTTGACGAAGCTGACACCAGAATCTTCGCCACCCCACTCAACCATCACTGCTGCAGGATGTTGCTCACGCGACACTACAATCAGAGACCCTTCGATGAAACTGTGCGTGATGCATAATCACAAATGGTGATGTAAAAAGATCATCAAAAAAGATGCAAAACGTTTGCGATGGCGGATACATCAAACATGGTTCAGATTTTAGTTGCATGTGCGTTTCGGGGCAAACGGTTCAGTTCAATGAACTGTTTGGGATGATGAAGAACAGAACAAGCAGCCAGATGGAGGCGTGTGCGGTATATGACATACAGTTCACTTGGATAAACTGTTTGTGACTAGGTGGAACAACATAAACGGGCAGCCAGATGAAGGTGTGTGCGATATACGACATACAGTTCACTTGGATGAATTGTTTGCATTCAGCCAAGATACTAGAAACGGTTCAATTTCACAAGATACGTGTGATATGCGGCAAACAGGTCTGTAATCAGAAATGTGTGCGAAGACCGATAATAACACAGATGATTGCTGCTAAGAAGACGTGTGTGTTGTGCGTTGGGATTGCATACAGAACAACAACATACACACACACACACACACTTATAAATACATGGTTGCATAACCAAATTAAACATCCAATTACATAGGTGGCTACTACACACATGACATTTCCACACACCAAAGACAACTATATATTACATGCATAATTAACTAGGATAAATGATCATCTGATCATCATCTACTTCTTGTGACGCTTGCCGCTACTGCTCTACTTGTGGCTCGATCTGGCCTCGTCGATTTCGGTAACGAGGCACTTCCTCATGTCAACGATCCGCCTGTGCATCTTGTACCATGTGTACACGCTCTTGGCCGCAAAC
The DNA here is from genome assembly GCF_002575655.3 of Aegilops tauschii subsp. strangulata. NCBI lineage: Eukaryota > Viridiplantae > Streptophyta > Magnoliopsida > Poales > Poaceae > Aegilops > Aegilops tauschii. Next base: position 332,985,050 of record NC_053036.3, read on the forward strand.
CTGAGGTGAGGTTCATCCAGTTGCCGCACCCAGGCCCTATGCCAGGATACGGGACTTGTTCTCTTGGCATCCTGCTTCATCTTTTCAGAGTAGGGTCGATGATTGTCGAGGTGAGTTCAACCAGGGAGTCCTTCGTGCTGCCCCAGACCCTGTAGTGCTCACGGATTTCAACAAGGTTCTTGCAGGCCAAGCCCGTAACCCTGAGCGCTTTTACATCGTCGGTGGTTTCCATTGTAGCGAACTTGTAGTCGGTGCTATTGACAAACCTGGCGAAACGATCGCAAGGCTCACTGGCCATGCAGTAGTGGTAGATAAGGACATGATGGCACACACACAACTGGGTGACGACAACCTTCTGATCTTTGCCGGGAAGGCCGGCGGTGTACTATAGGTTGATGCCGAACACCTTGTACTTGTCTCCAGCAAGCAAATGCTCCATGGTGTTGATGTAGTCCTCCACCACGGCCGGGTAATGGTGTACACCACCATGAGATCTGTCTCCCTCGAGTGGGTCTCGACTTTATGCTCACCGAGCTCCATTGGAGCGCCGCTAGGTATCCTCTCTGTATGTGTCGTCATGGGTGTGCTTGTTGTGTTGTGGGGCGAGATCGAAAGGTTGAAGAGACTTAGGTTATAATGGCCGCGGAAATTAATGGGGAAGCTGGACGGACTGGAATATCTGCACGCCCGGATGGCAGTTCTAATTTGTAGCGCGTAACTCCATCGTGCCGCATGTAATTGCATCGTGGCGACGCGCACGGTGCAACCGCATGCATATGGTCCCCCAACGTGATCGTGTGCAGGCCCCAACCGCTGGTAGAGCGCGCGCACAGGGACGTGACCGGAGCGCTCCGCGGCGCCTCAATGGCGAGCAACCATATATATGAATATAGAAGTTGAACACGCAAGGAAAAGCTATCCACAAGCCGAGCGCATGGAGGTAAGCTAGCAGAATGTGCCGACTGACAGCAGAGCGCGCCGACAGACGCGAGCAGGGTGCGCCGCGGCGCCTAACGGCGAGCACAACACGTTGAGGGACGCGAGTAGAGGCATGCACAGTGATACGTGGCAAATAAGACGAACTGTGCGAGCGATGGCGGGGACATCAAGCACAAATCAGATTAGAGTTGCGTGTGCGATACGTGGCATACAGCAGATCCACCCGAGCTGTTTGTGATGGAATAAGTTGTGTGTTTTGTGGGAAAACGCTTGCTGGTATACAATCGTCTGCGATTGATGAATTCATGACGGACGGGTTCCCTAGTGTTGTCCGTGTGCGATGTAATATGCTCTGTCTACAGAACGTCAACATATATACTTATAAGAATAGCATTGCATAACCAAATTAAGCATACAATTACATAAGTGACTACACACATAACATTTCCAGACGAGAAAGTAATACATGTATACTAAGCTAGGAGAAATGAGCATATCTACATCTGGTTGCGACGGCATTTGCTATTTCTCTGCTTCCGGCTGGATCCCTGGTCGTGAGTGGTTAATAAAATCTAAGTCTATTGCATATTAAGGTCAAAATAGTAATACCAATATACCAGTCTCATACGATTCCATTTCAACGATGGTACCACAAAAGCCAAAAATATTACAAGGTTCAAATTCCAGAGTTACATGGATAGAATTCGAATATTACAAGGTTCAAACTGATATTAGAAATGAAATTCAGCTCATTCAGCTGCAAATGCCCATGCTGATCAGCTGAACATGGATATAAGAGAGGTTCAAACTAAAAATAAAAATAGTAAGGCCGGTTTCGAAACCTCGCCATTTATGTAAAGGGATCAGCCGCTGACAAGTCATGTATGGGGTTGACACAATGACTTCCAATTAATCTATCATATGCACTTCCAATATGACGTTTTGCTTTTTTAGAGCCTCTTCCATTCTGCATTAGCTGCCATCTCTGATCAACAAACCATTCATATTTCCTATTTAAATGCATGTTCAACCTCATTACCTTCAGCACCCTTGCTTTGGCAACAAAGAACCTGGCGAATATAATCTCCGGTAAGGTCGCTCGGTAGGAGTTCAAAGTAATTTTTGAGAGATGCAGATCCAGGCATTCAATGTGATTGTCATTATAAACATTATCCACCTCTAGGCCTATTATTATCTGCAAAAGAAGAGCACATGTTAGTGCCTACATGCAGTTTTGAACACTACTACAAGCCTATTTGGTTTGCAGGATTTGTAAAATGCACCAACGTGCCATGCACCTTCGATCTGACATGATTAACATGGGCATTTAATTACAATCTTGAAAAATGTAGCCTTCTTCACAAGAGGTTGGAGTGGATGAAAAGTTCCCTAAGAAAACTAGTACAGATGAATCCAAAGGAGAAACACTTATAGATTGTAACCATATGAATCAAGCAACCAATATGGGGTGGGGGTGGGGGTGTATGTCCTAAAATCCTCCAACATTCCTTTAGAAATTGTAGTACATTGTCATTGTAAACTTGGGAAAAGGTGCCAAAAATTGAACTCCCTTATGGTTAACGTTTAACAGGAAACGAACATCACCTCAATGTATAGCTTCTTCAGGCACGGAAAGCATCTCGGGAAACTAACAACTTGGTCCAGGTTGGGGCCGATAGATTCTAGTGCCAAGACCTTCACTGTGCGCAGAATCTGGGTGAAGCTTTTCTGGATGACAGACGACCATACATCTTCAAAATTAGAAATAATGTTGATATCAAGAAGGACAGCTACAAGGTGACTGTTGTACCTGAAAGTAGGAGTATTTGACAGTCGAGTTGCCCACTACTGTCAATTTCGGCGCAGAAATGACATTGATTCTTGTTGGACCTTGTTGATCAACTACAAGTAATCTCTCAAGTGAAGGTGTGTCCTCAGTGAACATATTGTGGTCCATGTTTTTTGATCTCTCATTCCAGCACCAGCAACAAACATAAATTGTCTGGAGAGTCCTAGAGGTGATGTGGAAGCTACTCGACCAATTCATCTCCTGAAGACAAAGGAACTCGAGTGCAATACAGCCGTAGAGCAGGCGCTCCATGTCATCCTTTTGGATGCAGACGACGACGAGCTCGAGGTGCTTCAGTTGTGGTAGAAAAAGAGTGGGCGCATCATTAAGGGGGGGGGGGAATGGCAGTTCATGAACTTGGCGAGGCGCAGCGTGGGCGCGAAGCAGAGCGCGGACGTTAGCAGCGAGTGCATATTTCAACTAAGTTTTGGATTTACTGAATTTAAAAATCAATATTCTCAATGTTTTGAAATTTCTTTCACAGGGAAACATGCACCAAGGTACACACATATGATTTTGCAATCCATTTTGATGCACATGTAGCTCAAATTTGATTTTTGCACATTAAATCCCTAGGAAATCAATAAATGTATAAAACAGGTCGAATGATCTTTGTTTTTTTTTCAAAAGTTTAACACGACACTCCTTTGGTCACATGTTCACTGCAGAAAAAGTTTGACATGCCTCAGAGTGGTGGTGGTGGTGCGGGATTTGTGTGTGTGTCATAACCTCGCTTCATGTGGGGACTTTCCGGTTCTCGAGGCAGGTGCCACATCAAAGTTGTGCATTGGTATATTCAAACACCACGCAATACCATGCAGGCGGTAGTTGCCCTAGAGGAACTCACTCGCGTGCGGCGCTTCCACCTGTGGGCCCACAAGACGTCGTCCTCCATCACTTTGACCCAATGAGAGAGAGAGGCACATTTGACGAACATGGAGGATTAATTCTTTTAGGGCTCTGTTAGGGTAGGAGTATATATATATATATCTATAGGGTGGGTCTATTAAAATAACACCCCTTAAGAATCTTGTTCGAATAACACCTGCTTATTCTGATAACACCTACAACCCGCCCGACTGAACAACCCACCACTCCCACCAACCAATCGGAGTACTAAACACCGACAAAGAAAAAAAACACCCCCACCTTATCCTCTCATCACCACTCATCTCTCTCCTGGTGCACACAACCAGGCTTGGGCACGACAACTATGTAGTTCTCCTCGCCACCCCCGCCCCAACCCTGTCCGGCGCCGTTAACCTTCGCATAAAACGACGCCGCACCGGCTAGACCCTCCCCCCCGGTGCTCCCTAACGACCACCTCCTCCACCCACGGAAAGCACGGCGGCGGAGTGGCTCGAGATGGCCCCAGTGGTGTGGAGCTGTGCCCATCGCGCCGGCCGGGAAAGGCCTCCCAGTGCGCCGCCCGACCACCACCACCCCACCGCCTCCCACCGCGCCGCCTGATCTGGCCATCATCCCCCCCCCACACCACTCTCCCCACCGTGTCGGATGGAGCCGCCGTTCAGCCAGACCCGCCGCCTTGTGTGCTGCCTGGACTTTTGCTGCATCACCGTGACCTGCGCTGACCGAAGACACCCCATCGCCCGTGCAGATTGCCTGGTGCGTCCGTGCAGTGCGGAGCTCATGTGCGTGCAAATCGCGGCGTGCAATGGTCGGTGGGATACAAGTGGTTCACGATGCGTGGGCATGCCGTTGTACATGCGCTACCCGAGCGATGGGTGTGGACCCAGGTCTCCTTCACTGTCAGAAACAACGACAGTTTGATCTTCGGAGACTTATAGAGCATGGAGCAGATCTCGCTCGACCAGGCATCTAGCCCCACTCCTTACCTCCCGCACGGCAGTGCCGCCCCAACCTTCCACGCTGGTGGGTGATGGCGACCTACTCGGTTTCAGTGATGCAGTTCGGTGTAGCATTGCTTGCGCTCCTTTTTATTTTGCAGCGAGGTTCTCGAGTGCGTTGGTTGCAGTTCAGTGCACGAGGATTGCAATCTCGATTGGAGAAGTGTTGAAAAATGGGTTGTAGTTATTTATGACAAAAATTGTAGTTTGCTTCAATCACATTTACCTTGATGGCTCACCGTGCAGTTTATTTGATGCTCTTGTGCAGTGCGGAATGCATCCGCTTGCAGTCCTGTCGGACACGCCTGCAGTCTGCCTCCCGCCCCATGCATGCGTGCAGTACATTTTTTCATGGAAAAATTGGCGACGCAGTTCACTCCATCAATGTTTTGCATTTATTGCAGAATTTTTTTGAATTGCAGTCAGTTTGTGTAAAAAGAATGATGTTTCATTAGCCTTATGTATGAAGTGCAATTTGTTTTTGTGTGTTTCAAAAATCAGTCGACTACATCAACACCTGCAGTGCGTTTTGTCCTCGAATGTGGTCATTTTTTAGAGTGGTGTCGTTCACTTGCTCACCACGTGGAAGTGCGAAAAAACTAGTGAAACAACAAAATAATAGTGCGGCTCACTTCGATATATGTCGCGGTTCACTTGCCCTCATCTTTGCGGTCCATTCGTTCACAAAAAAATTGAAAAAGAAGACAACAAAAACTCGTCTGAGAAAAATTTACGTTTAACAAAAGAAATTATGAAGTTCACTTAACCGTCTCATGCAGTGCGGTTTTCAGCATAAAGCAGTGCGGTTTTCTGTCTGATGCAGTACATACAACGATTTTCGTGTCACGAAAAAACAGAGTATCCGCATTTCGTTAAAATCAAAATTACTCTTAAACCGTAAGGAAGGAGAGAGAGTTTTCTACATGAAAAGCTGTGCCTCATCGATATCTTTCCAAGGGCGTATAATTTGAATCATTCCGATCAGCGGTTTGTGAAAATTTCGCGACAAACGGCCGCTGCCACTCATCGCCAGCCGCACCATTTTCAAAATTAACTTTAAAACCATAAGGAATCTCAAAAACATTTCAACATACGAAAGTTGTTACTCATCCGTAGCTTTCCAATGGTGTATCACACGCCTAGTTTTGACAAACGGTTAAAAAACTGTAGCAAAAATAGTACAAAAAATTTGAAATAAATTGAAAAACAAAATTCCGTGAATTAGAAAATTTGAAACTGCTCTTAAACCGTAACGAATTAGAGAAAATAATATACATGAAAAAGATGCGCCTCGACGATATCTTTCCAACCGTGTATCATTTTCTTCATTTCAACGAGCGGTTTAGAAGAAAACGTGAAAAAACGCTTGATGACATTCTTCGTGAGCCGCACAATTCTCGAAAATGCTCTTAAACCATGATGAATCTCGAAAAGTGTTCAACATGGCGAAGTTGCGCCTAATCCATAGCTTCTCAACGGTATATTACACGCATCATTCCAATAAATGGTTAAAAAACTACAGCAAAAACAGTACCGAAAAAATAACGCGTGCAGTTTTTTCCGACACGAAGTTCACTAGTGTGTGTATTGGAGTACCTTTGCTACTGAAAGAGTAGTGCCCTCGCGTTGAGCGTGTAGTATATATATATATATATGCATATATATATAGTGTTACTATTCATCACCCAGGATGCAGAATAAGTTATTCTTCACCCGAGGTAATCTTACGATCACTTCCTAAATAAATTACGTTTAGAATATAAATAGTTACATGCACATTAATTCAATATGTAAAATTTGGTCTAAAAAAAGTTATAAGATCAGAAAAATCACATTTTATGTATGTTTTACAATATGTTTTTACATTTGTAATTTTATGTAACATAAAATATTTTTTACGGCGAGTACATATTTCTTACGTTCTTTTTTTATGTATGAAATAAGACAAAATTTACAAAACGTAAAAATACGGTGCATTGATGTCAAAATAGAGAGGGGGTGAAGAATAACTATTCCTCACCCAGGGTGACGAATAGCGCGACCCATATATATATATATATATATATATATATATATATATATATATATATATATATATATATATATATATATATATATATATATATATATATATATATATATCACAGCACTGTTCTAATCCCAGGATTAGAATAGTTATTTGGATCACATCAGCCACTATATAGGGCCCGACAAGGCCCTCCCGAACTTCTGAACTGCCGTCGGCCCGACCCACGGGATCTCGAGGCCGCCCCGACAGGATCCACATGATCCTCCCCCGATCTCGATCCGAGCCGCCCCAGCCCCCCTCCTCGCGGCTCCTACCCTCAATCCCCGTCCTCCCCCCGTTGTTCGCCGCCGTCTCCAGCTCCTCGCCGGCTAGATCCTGCGCCTCTCCTACATCTCAAGCTCCTCGCCGACCGGATCCGGTGCAACCCCTCCATCGACACCTCCTCTTCGACAGCCAGCGCGAGCGAGCGAGCGACAGCGGACACCGGCGCGAGGGAGCCCGCGTCGCCTGGAGCCTGCGAAGCCGCCGGATTTCTGCGACGAACGGCCGCCATGGACTTCCGGAAGACTCCTCCTCGGTCCATCCTCACCGCCCAACTGATTATAAGAGCAGATGACGGCCCCGATGCAAGCTACGGCGAACGGCACGACCAAGGAAACATCTCGGCGGCGGAGGCCGCATCGGCGGCGCCTTCAAATCTACCAAAGGTAGATGAACTTCCTCACTCTGCAAGCCTTCTCCTTCAATCTTGCCTTGGCTGACCTTCTTTCTTCGTGCAGATGAACTTCGCGCCCTCTGCAAGACAAGGATTTCCATGCAATTCCACTCATAGCTCCCTGACGAATTGCTGTCAAGGTGGCCTATCTACTGCTAGAAAAAGCTTGGTTGAACTTCTAGCCAGGGTATGGTTGAACTTCCTTCTGTCTGTTATTTTCTTACAGCCATGTGAAGTTCTGGTAGTGTGAAAAGCAATGTGAAGTTCTGGCAGTGTGTGAGCCTCAGTCCAGGCTACAAAACAGTAGAAAATCTGCCTGCATTCACATGTGAAAAGCAATGGGAAGTTCAACTAGTAAGTGAGCCTCAGTCCAGGCTACAAACAGGAGAACCCCTGCCTGCATTCACATGTGAAAAACCATGTGAAGTTCAACTAGTAAGTGTGCTAGAGTTCAGGTTGGTATGTAACTGGTTGTGTGCAAAAAATAAAAGGAAAAAAACATACATGTGATCACATGAAGGTCAGGTTGGTATGCACTAGTGGTTCAAGCATACAAACTCATGAAGGTTCAGTCTTTTTTAACTATAGACAGTATTTCCCCTTTGCAAACAAGAAGTTCAGGGTGTCGATAGTGCTCAGTTCAGGTACATATAAGTAATCAAATAGTGTCGAATTAACAGAATGTGAGTTTCATTCTGTGAAGTGTGCTCAGTTCAGGTACAAAAGTATTGGCAGATGCTCAGCTCAGTACAGAGTGTGATGCCTGTCCTAGGGGAAAAATATGTACATGAACACCACTTTTATATGCGAAGTTCAGGCTGTGAATAATGCTCAGTTCAGTTACAAAAGTTATAGGCAGATGTAACTTGTGTGCTAATAGACATTTTTTCATTTATGTCAGTAAGACGAGAGACGCATGAAGAAGCTTAGAAGTTCCCAGCAGCAAGTACACAATCCTAAGCCTGTACACGTTGCACCACCCCTCAATGGGTCACACCTCAAACGCACCAACAACATTACCAACCTGCTCCACACCAAAATTGGATGACACCCAAAACGCATGGAGACTTCCAAGATGCTGGGTCACCTCCCTATCCGCACAACTTTGCGCCTCCACCTAATTGGGTGACGCCGGAAATCCCTAGCGGATTCTTTGTATCCACCAGCAGACTCCCAAGCACGCCGATGGAGGAGGGGGTTAGCTCAAGTCCTGCGTGTAACTCTGGAGGTTATCCTGGTGTGCCTCGTCAATGCCAAAGGGAAGCAACTAAACTGGATCCCTGGACAAATCCAATAGGAACACACACACGGAGGAGAGTGCTCTACACACTACCACCGTTGGATCCTACTGCTGCTACAAGTCAGAATTGTATGGGACATAAGGTAGATGGATTGCTTCACAAAACAGGAGAGCAAACAAAAACCAGAATCGCAATGCCTCCACAACCACCTCAAGCAAAAAGGGCGCAAACAAGAGAGAGGTCATCTTCATCCCTCCTTCCTCCTCGTGATCCACTCCTGTATCCTGCTATGATTACTCTGCCGTGCCCCATCCCAGAGGGACAGCAGCAGACTCCGGTGGAGTTGCGATCATACACACACGTAACTGAAACAAAATATTTATATACGCATCTTGTATTATGTGCAAATTTTCTGCTCCCTCCAGGATAACAAGTTCATAAACTGCATTTTAACGTGTCGTTTGGATTATTTTTTTCTTTTTCTGCAGACGCCGGATCTCCCGGATTATCTAATACCAAGACTAAAGATGCAGTTCCAAGATGTAGAGAAAGCAAGGGAATTTTATAACAGATACGCCAGACACGTTGGTTTTCGAATCAGGAAGACGGGGGGGATGACAACCACAAGTATTTTGTTTGCGCATTCCAAGGGATACACACATCTTCTGTTTCAGAGGCTAACATGAAGCGAAACAAAACATCACAGAGGAAAAGCTGCAATGCAAGAATGAGGGTGAAGGTGCAGGAGGATAACACAGTGTGGCTGTGGACATTGAGTACAATCATAATCATCAGCTCATGCAAACTGATGACATGCTGGTATTCTTGCACTCGCACAAGAATTATGACCCCACTATTTTGGAGTACGTAAAGCTCCTGCAGTACCATGATGTCAAGCACACAACAATCATGTCCATGCTATCTGAAAATGAAGATGGAAGCTACTTCCTAAGCATGACCGGACGAGACCTACTAAACCAGTAAGTATTCAAACATCCACATACTACATAGCATCCTAGGTCACAACCCTTTGCTAGCAAAAATAACAAATGCATGTTTGCATGTAATTTGCAGAAAAGCCATGAATGCAAGGAAAGATGATTTGGATGATGTATTGAAACTTGTTTCATTCTTCAAAGACATGAAGGCAATCAATGATGAGTTTTTCTATGACATACAAGTAGACAAGGACAAGTCAATTAAAAACATTTTCTAGTCCAATGCAAGCTGCTGAGGAGCCTATCAAGACTTTGGCGATTATGTAATATTCGACACAACTTACAAGACCAACAGATTTCATATGCCTCTGGGAGTGTTTGTTGGAACAAACCATCACTTGCAGTCAACGATATTTGCTGTTGCCCTGATCAGAGACGAAGATGAAAAGTCATTCAAGTGGTTGTTCGATACATTTGTACGGTGCATGAACAACAAGCACCCAACTTGCATTCTAATAGGTGAGTTCAAAAAAAAACCTCTACAAGTTTCATCATCCTTTCAGTCTATGGGTCTGTATTGGGTACATTGGTTTTATCTGAAAATAATGTAAAGCAAGCAGTTCAACCACTGTTAGCACAGAAGTCCAACTAACAGTACAAGAAAGCAAAATTATTTGTCACTTGTTAAAAAAATAGTTATGAATGTGAAGTTCAAATACAGGAATCATAGAAGTCCAAGGACAAAGATGTAAGAAAAATATATGTAACATGTTCAAAAAAATATAGTTATTTATGTGAAGTTCAAGCAATGGTACCACAGAAGTTCAGCAACACTGCTGTAAGAAAAAATACATGTGACATTTTTAGATAGCCATACTGCTACATGTGAAGTTCAAGTACTTGTACAACATAAGTTCACCATCAGTGCAAAAGAGAAGCAAGTTTCATTTTTTTAAATTCATGCAGACCAGTGCCCGTCGATGGCGAAAGCTATACCACAATCATTTCCAAACACCATCCACATGCTATGCCGTTGGCACATCATGAAGAAGTACAGGGAATACCTCGCGTTGCTGTACAAAAAGTATAAAACATTCAAAGAGGAGTTCACAGCTATTTTAAACTGGCCGCTGATGCCAACGGAGTTTGAAGCTGCCTGGGCTGAACTCATGCACAATTACAACCTGGAGAACGACCAGATGATGATCCAGCTGTGGAGTGATAGGAAAATGTGGATTTCAGCATATTACAAGAACAGTTTCTGTGCTAGAATGACTTCAACACAACGAAGCGAGAGCATGAACCACGTGCTCAAGAAAGGGTTTGTCAAGGGGACCCAGAACCTACACAAGTTTGCTAGGCGGATAAATGCTTGCATACAAACTTGGATGCAGAAGGAGAATGAGCAAACGATGACCAGCATGGTATGAAGACACACAGAAAACACCCCCATCATGTTGTGTTTTCCTTCAAACATGTGCACTTTGAATTTTAAAAAATGAAACCCATGACTCTGCTACGACTAATATCTTATTTTTTGACATGTGCATACTAATCCTGTGACAAAAACAACTTACGGCTACGAGGAAGACATGTCTATCAAGTACACGAGATCCGTGTACACCGAGATGAGGACTAGGATGAGAAAAGCCACGCTATTTCGCGCAAAGCGTATAGCAGAGCCCACTAAGTACCTTGTGTACCACCACAACAAGGCTGGCCGTGATGATGAAGAAAGATTTTCCTGGTCAAAGCATGAATTCCAGGTTGTAGCTGACCCAGAGAATGAAATATACGAGTGTGAATGCAAGCTTTGGACACACACAGGTGAGCGGAAAAAAAAACTCATTAAATAGCTAAACTAGCAGTATCATATCAAAATATATGAAACTCATTGCTGGCTAACAAACTATGTATTCTGCATTCATCACAAAATGCAGGCCTGTTCTGCCTTCACATCATTAATATACTGGACTACCTGAAGCCTGACAAATTTCCACACAAGTATATCCTCAAACAGTACAGAAAGACTGCAAAATCACAACCAACCTTTGATACAAGGGACTACAACACAACTGCATTGGATGGCAGCTCAAGACTATCGAAGCAAGACATCTTGCTGCAGCTAAATTTGATGGTTAACAAGAAAGCGATGAGATGTGACCAGCAATATGACAGAGCCTACTATGTTCTCAAGAGGCTCGTGGAAGAGCTTGATGCAATACATTTAGCAAATCAAGCGGATGCTGACGAAAGAATGGCTGAAGAGGACGCTGAAATTGAAGATGACCTTCATTATTATGCAGCTGAAATGCTCAATGTCGCTGCTCCAGCCAACCAATGCAAGCAGGGTGTTGACCAATCAATGGAGCAGCGACAGCAAGAGAGACGATGAAACTGCCGCTGTACTCTGAAACAAAGGGTAGGAAGAAAATTTCTGCAGCAAAGAAAAGTGACAAGAGAGCTCAAATAAAGGCACCACCTGCTGGAAGAGTCATCGTGCTCGATGAGAACGGAGTGCCACTTGGACACCGACAATGTAGTGTGTGCAAAAAGGATGCAGGACGCAACAAGCTCACCTGTCCAACACTCTTGGAAAGAAACGATGCCGAGGAGGTCAAACAACCCAAAGTTCAAAAACAACAGCCCAAAGTTATAGAACAAAAGAAGGGACCACACCCACAGAAAGCAAGCAGCATACTTTGTAGCGTATGCAAGGAGTATGAACCACATAATGCAAGAACATGCCCGAAGCGCGCAGATGCTGAAAAGACAAGGAAAAATTCAGAGAAGAAACAGAAAGCAAAACATAGAGCCAGCAACAAGAAAATGGTGGAAGACGAAGAGGAAGACGAAGATGAAGACACCCGTCGAAGAAGAGGAAGACGAAGAGGAAGAGGAAGTGGAATGCGAGGAGGAAGAGGATGATGAAGAGGAAGAGGACGATGAAGAGGAAGAGAAAGAGGAAGATGAAGAGGAAGAGGTACATGTCAAGCAAAAACCAATACAACCAAAGCCTAGGAGGAGCGCAAGGCTGATGAACAGTTAGAATAGGTCAATTAACACAAAGCAAACTTATGTCATGTCAATGTGCAGAATATTATTCCACTTTAGAAAAGAGTATTTTAGGAGAAGCTTACTTGAACTTTTATTGTTGAAGTTTCAAAGAAATTATACAGTAGAAGTTAAAGTAATCTTACTGCACAAGTACTAGTATAGTATAAGAGGAGGTGCTGGTGATGTATTGCATGAAAGAGCAAGCAGTAATAAAATGAAAAATATACACTGTGAAGTTCAAGTAATAGTACTTCAGAAGTCCTGCTATATTATGGCAGGAAGTGTCGTGCTGGTGATGTATTGCATGAAAGAGCAAGCAGTAATAAAAATAGAAAATATATATTGTGAAGTTCAAGTAATATTATTGCAGAAGTCCTGGTATATTATGAGAGGAAGTGTTGTGCTGGTGATGTATTCCATAAAAGTGCAAGCAAGAACAAAAAATGAAAAAAATACACTATGAAGTTAAAGTAAGATTACAGTGGAAGTTCCAGTATATTATGGCAGGAGGTGCTGGTGTTGTATTCCATAAAAGAGCAACCAGCAAATAATTATACAGTGTGAAGTTCAAGTCAGCTTACAGAAGAAGTTCTGGTATATAAAAATCGATGTAGGAAAAAAATATGCTTAAAAAATAAAGTTTTGCAGTATGAACTAAGGTTAGCAAGCCTAAGACAACGCGCTCACATATGAAGTTCTGTTTGGATACGTGCAGAAGTTCATGTACAATGCCGACAAAACATAAAGAAAAGTTAAGGAGTGTATGAGAATATTTTTGCACAAAGTTATAGTTGAAATCCATTCGTAGTTCAAAAATCACAAAAAAAACAAATATAGATTCTATGCAAAAGGCTACATATTGGTTGGGTTAAAAAATAACAATACATTACACAACACAGAAAATACTATCCATCTGAAACCAGCAGCCCAGCCAGATCTCGAGCAGAAGTTCAAATCAAGGATCATATGTTGGGGCCCAAAATTAAACAACACAAAAAACAAGCAGTTCAACCCTAGCCGAGGGAGAAGTTCAGGTACATCTGTTGGGGAAAAAACATACAACACATGGATACTGAAAAACGATGTAGTACATTGAAATTCACAAGCCAAATCATTCTTCACACCAAATACATTTGTCCTCAATATCATAAGTAATAGTGATGCAACTATAGATACACAAATCACTAAACAATTCTTACAACCAAATCTTTACAGAATCGTTCCAATCATTATCAAACCTAAATCTTTACGAGATCAAATCTACACTGAAACTAATGCTTTGAATTCATGGGCCCAAGAACTGGATCTCTTTAGGAAGCTCTGCACGCACGACTTCATTCTTCTCGCTAAAGATTAGAGTGTGCATGAACTCGGCCTTCCAGTCATTTGCAGCAGCCTGCCAATAGGAAATGAAACGATGGTTTAGTAAAGGATAACTAAAACCATAGCAGGAGCGTCTCAGCAAAAACACGCAACAAAAAATGAAAGGATGATCAGACAAGAACAAGGAGAAAACATACCTCCACATCACCAAAATCATCAACAAGCTCATCGCCGTCATATGTAGAGCAGAACTTCACGGCAAAGAAACCACAATCATTATTCACTTGCTTTGGAACATCGATAAAGTTCGGCCTCTTTGCAATAGTCACCCAGTTAGGCTGATTGCTCACTTTGTATGCAGCCTTCCCGTACACCTCCTCGAGCAACCCAACAAATCTCTTGATCTCCAGGAAATACCAAAATAAGATGAAGTCAAAAACATGTTAACCAAAAATAGTTAGGTTCAGGTACATAAAAGGGACACTTGCATACGATCCAGCTAAACAAATACCAGAAGTTCAGCTGTCAAATGATAGTCAGTTCAAGCAGTACTACGAAAACAGAGACAGAAATATATTTTGTCAACACAAGCCATAATAAACTTCGTGTCAAACAAGCAGATATGAAAGGAGGTTCAGGCTAAGAAACACTCACGATATGTTGGCAGTCTCCGTGGAAACTTGTTCGTGACGTTCCCTTATTACTTTAAGGAAGTGAATCAAGGATGTCAATGCTCCCACGATATCTATTCAGCACATACACACTGTAGTGCGCCATTGTGCCAATTGTCTTGAATAGTATAAAAAAAACCTGCCAGGAATGAAAGAAACAGTGAACACAAACTATAAAGCATAGGTATTGAACAACCGGGATGAACAAAAACTTCTTGACAAACTCAGCAAAAGGATGTACATAAAATTTTGAAAAGCAAGAGTTATGAAAAACTAACCAACTTTGTGTTAAGAAGGTCTTCTTCCTTGCGGACAAACATTCGGAGGAGACCAACAGATTTTTTTACATCGAACTTTGGAACTATTGCACCGAAAAAATCATACTCCAGGCAGTACTGTGTATTCAAAAAAACACAAATTAAACACCTGCCAAACGCCACTACACCAAAACTAGAGCAAAAAAGGGAGATATTGGTGCAAAAGAACTAAAACCTGTATGAAGTAGGGACTAAGTACAACCCTATCAGCACAAGAGAATATCTCAGAGGTCTCCGGCTAATCCTTCCACAAATTTATGAGATAATCCATTATGTCTCCTTCCATCTGCTGCCCTTCACCGAAAAGGGTATAAAGGACATGTCCTGTGAGGTCAATCACATTCCCAGGGATGGTAAACATGCAGTAGCTTGTGCTGTAGATTTAAAAGGATGGGAAAAATATTAGAAGTTCTGATATAATAACAAACAGAAGTTCAGACACTATAACTCAAAGGCAAGGAGGGATGAACAGAAGTTCACATACTACAACAACAGAAGTTCAGACACTTTAACTGAAAGGCAAGGAGAAATGAACAGAAGTCCACATACTACAACAACAGAAGTTCAGACACAGAGTAGCCTCTCTGGCAGCAACAAAGTTAAGAAGAAGAAAACTCACTCAGAATACTTCTCTAGACCGTCTTCACTAAGCACATACTGTCTCAACTTCCGGGCCTCAGACAGATGAGGGTAACTTTATTTTTTTAGCGGAGCGACAGCAGAACGCCACTTCAAAGGCAATCTTGATGCTCTCTTGGAGGAAGTTATGTTGCCAGACTAAATTGCCGGTTTCCTCATGGTGATGACAACATTCTTCCCACCTCTTCCAGCAACAGTACCAACAACAAATTTACCATTCTTTGGGTAAGCAATCTTCTCAAAATCATCATCAAACGAAGTCACTTCTACTTCAGCTGCTTCGACTCCACCAACCTTCCTGGAGCAAGGGTTTTTGGAGTACCACAAATACCACCAGCCTGCTTCCCCAACTTGGAAGGAATAATGGTTCGAGTTCTATCATCTTCTCTCGGAGTTGTACTCATCGATTCCTCCCTGGGCTGGTATTCCTGTGACCCGAGGAATGAGTAGTGGTAATCGATCAAGTCCAACGGATCCACTGTCAAAGAAAAGGAAGAGAAAAAACACCATTAAAATATAACTGAAGTTCAGGCACAACAAAATGTGCAATCCAACTAATATAGATGACATGGTTACTACTCAAGCTGATCTAAAAAAATTAGTTGCATTTAAAAACTAAAAGAAGTTCAGGCGTCAAGATAAACTGATGAACTGGAAAACATTCAACTACACCTAACATAAGCATAGAAAGGCATCATCTCTGAAGTTCAAGTGGAAGAAATGCTCGTGTCCAAGTAAGCAATGGAAGGAAAAAAATACTGAAACAAAACACACAAGCAAAATAAAAAAGATAAAAATGAAGTTCATGTACAAGAAATGCTCCTCTCCATCTGAAACCAGCAGCCCAGCCAGATCTCAAGCAGAAGTTCAAGTTCAAGAAAAAATGAAGTTCATGTAGAATAAAAGATGCAGTACATGTAAGCAGTCCAAGTTCCAAGACTTACATGTGTAGTAGACAAACAGAGCTTGGAAGTCTGTCTCAAACAGGTTAGAAGAAGCGATTGAGTACAGCCACATCTTCCTCGTATCCTTGATATTTTCATGGGAATAATTTGCAAGAACCCCATCATGATACGAATTAACATTCGTAAGCATGAAGAATCCGCAGTCGATACTGCCATCAAACACAAAAAAGAATAGTGTTAGAACAAAAAGAAAAGCCAACGAATAAAAGACGTCGCAGCTTAAGTACAACTACAGTTAAACAGAAGTGATAAAGAGAAAAGTGGAACTTATAGTTGTAAGTCTGCTGGGGGACATCAATCCAATCCAAAGGGAAATGGTTAATAGAAAGAGGACTGACGGGTGTCTCCCTGTCGTTGCTGGCATCGCTCCAAAGCTTCTTGATGTTATCAGTCATCCGCCAAAATAAGCGTACCGCACAGTCATCGTCTGGTCCATAGTAGGAGTCGAGAAGCTGGAACCTTGAATTCTTCAGGTCAAGAAATATCGAAACACAATGAGCAACACCACCCTTGGAAGCAGGAATTTTAGGCAGGTCAAAAGTGGGGAAAATAACCTCAAGCAACATAAACACACGAATCATTAAAAACTGAGAATTAATATCAAATGGTACAAAGAAAAATAAAACAATATTAACACAACGGATCGCATTGCAAAACTAATACAGAGGCAAAGAACAAGAAATTGCATACAGAATCTTGTGCATCCATGCTATCTAGACTAGTCGCCAAGAAGTACTCCCTCACACGGGAATCAAGTTGACCTTTGAAAAGCTTGTCCTAAAATAATGCAGACAACACCAACATATGAAAATAAAAAATGAGACAAACAAGTTTTAACTAAAATGATAAGGAACAAAACAGAAAAGAAATCACTATATGGTTGACTTACACAAACCCAATAAGGCAGGACGAGTTTGTCCGATCCCTGGTACTTCGCACGTAGACAGTAGAGTGCAACCTCAGCCACATTAGATCGAAGCATTCCGTGAGGAGCAAAAGATATTGCGACATCCTCAACAGAAGCTTCACACTCCTTGTTTTGGAACATAATCATTGATCTAAAACAAGCAATAGAAAGTAAAACAAGTTCAGCATCAGGAACTCAGGAAGTTCACAACACACACAAGCACAGAAGTTCAGCTACATCACAACAGGCAGTTCAAAAAGGCCAGAAGTTTAGCACCAGAGAAGTAATATAGAAGTTCAGCAACATAGAGTAAAGAAGTTCAGGTATGAAACCATAGGCAGTTCACAGTGGGGTATATGGATGTAAATATTGTCCAGCTGCACTTACCTCTTGGAACGATCATTCTTAAGTCTAGTTACACTGAAATAAAAGTCATCAACCTTCTTTCGGACGACAGGATGGTCACTATCTACTCAGCAAAAGAAATAGAAATTAAGAGCAACATTCAAGCACATAGATTCACAACAGTTTAATTAATAGCAACATTCAAGCACAACGTTCAAACACAAGCACATCTCAGCTGCTACACCAGAAAACATCACAACCCATGCATTACAAACCTTCCCCCCATAGAAACAGGTTCACTTAACTTTATATACAACCCACACGACAAAGCACTAAACCAGAAGTTCAACTTGCACCACACAGGCAGTTCACGGGGATACCATGGACAAAAAATAAAACAACAAAAGGGACGGGGATGGGGAAAGAAGAGAGAAGCATGCTCCTCTCTTTATGGATTCTTTCCTAGACCAGTGGCAGCAATGGAATGATCAACCTCCTCTCCATAGCTATCGCTTTCAGTATCTTCATCGTCATCTCCAGTAGACATTGCAGCGTCGTCGGGAAGGACACCAGCAGTAGCTGGAGCAGCTGGAGAATCTGAAACAACAAAAACCATTGGTTCTCCTGCACTAGGAAGAGCTGGTGAACCAGCATCAACAGCAACTGATGGCTCTGCTACAGGAGACTTCTCCGGACCTGCAGCAGCACTACCACCAGTCTCAACAGCAGCGTCGACGGGATCTTTCTCCAAACTGATATCTCCAGCTCTCTTGCCCTGCTCAGCATCAGAAACCTCAGCTGTCTTGCCCTCCTCAGCATCAGAAACCACAACTTTCTTGCCCTGCTCTGCATCAGAAACCTCAGCGCCAATGGACGACCGAGGTTCAGTCGGGTCCACCCCGTCGGAGCAACCGGTGCCTGACACGGACTTGTTTGCAACCTTCTCTGGAGGAACACTAGCGTCATCATTCTGCAGCAAGAACAAAAAGTCATTACAAAGGGCCACAAAGTGATAAAATGCACAAACAAGTAAAATAAAATGAGACAAATGGACAAGAAAAATGGTACCTTATTTTCATTGCCATGAACCTCATCAACTAATACATCACTAGCGGGAGCAGGTTCATGCACAAGGGCAGCTTCATGCACAGGTAAAACATCCTCCTGAACCCTAGCACCATCATCAACAGCCTACAAAACAATCATGTAGAAAACAAATACCTAATCAGCAGAAGTTCACATTACATAATCAGAGAAGGTCAGCTATCACAACTGACACATAATGGAAGTCCAAATACAGTAAACATAGCAGGTCAGATATCAAACTACTCTAAAATACAAAAGGGAACAAAAAGGGCCAGTCATCGAAGTCATAGAAGTTCAGGTGTTGTAGCACTTGAAGTTCAGGTTCTATAAACAGAGAAGGTTACCTAGGAAACACCAGTACTAAAAATGAAAAAGTTTACGACACATGAAATCAATAAGGGTCGCCTATGACTACAGACAGTAATAACTGAAAGCTAACAATGAACATTAGTGCAAAAGAAATATCAAAAGCCAACATAAACAAACCTCTTCGGTATGCTCCACGTCGCCTCCTTCACGACTCAAATCTCGGAGAAGTTCCACTACTTAGGCTGGCGGCACGAGGCATAGTAAGAACAGGACGTTCGATACGCCTAAAGAACACAACCTCGGCCTGTGTCTTCCACTGCATACAAAAACAGAAGTCAACGCGTCAGAAAACAAATGAAGGAACATGGGAACAAAAATATAGAAGACAGTACCAGAAGTTCAAGTTAAACTACACAGGAAAGAATTATGCATATAAACACTCACAGGCAGTCTCCCAAACACGCAGTTGGCTGGGTCATCATTACCCTTCTTCAGCAAGTCAGCCGCAGCAAGCTCAAGAAGCTTGACCTGATCCATGAAATTGATGCGAGGGGTCCTTAAGTCAATATTAGGAGTCTTGCCAATGATAAGGCAGTCCTGATACATAAGAAGCGGCGCGATGGCACAGCCTATGACAGCTTTTCCTCTGCTAGTACCTTGCTGATACCTAACAACAACACTTTGAATATCGTTAACAACCAACTGGCAGTAGTCCATATCTGCCATATCCTCAAACACAAGATTCTCAGCCATTGCTGCCTCCCTGGACACTCGTGTAGACGTTCCAGGAATAACCACCTTCATGAAAACAATCAGGTAAAACACCTGCAGAGCAAGATCATCCTTCGTCTCATCCTTCACAAGTTCCGCGAGGATATTCCGCAGATCCTTTGTCTTCATGTCGTCACTCCTAGCGTATCCAAGCTTGCCCTTCAGCCTCATAACAACATCATCAAACCCATCATTCGAGGGCCTAGGAGGGGTACGATTACCTTGAGGGAATCCAAACAGATGGTGAATAGCATCACTTGTAATACGCAGAACCTTGTTTGCCTCACCCATGTCCAGAATCATGGTTGTAGAGTCAATCCTCGTGTAGATGTTGCCCATCAAAGGACGAGAAATGTTGGAATCAACCTTCAAGTCAAACACACAACCAAAACCAGCCTTGATAACCCTCGTCTTGTGCCTAAGTTGTAGCATTTTTGCACAAGTCTTGATCTCTTTCAGTGAGCACCGAACCGTCTTGTTAAAACGTTTTGCCTCATCTCCTCCTTGGCCACCTTCTTCGGGCACTTTGCCTCCTCTCTTCCTCCTCTCTGGCCGCTCCACAAGTTGATACTGAAAAAACAATACAATGACAAGAAAAAAGGCATAACAATGAGATACACAAGCTACACCAAAATTCCACCAATGCCTACATACGCCATCCATTTCAGAAGTCCAACTATGTCTACATAGGCAGTACAACCATGTATGATCAGAAGTAAAGATGCTTTCAAAATGTTGGAAATTTGCATAGCAGAAGTTCAACCATGTACACCAAGGCAGTAATCAAACATGTGTTTCAGAAGTCCAACTATGTCTACATAGGCAGTACAACCATGTATGACCACAAGTTAACATGCTTTCAAAATGTTGGGAATTTAGAAAGCAGAAGTTCAACCATGTACACCAAGGCAGTAATAAAACATGTATACCAACAAGTTAAGCTAATTTCTTCATGTATATATCCAGAAGTCCAACTATGTACACAAAGGCAGTAATACCATAAAAGCAAAGCAGTTCGGCTAATTTATTCGTCTATATGAAGCAGAAGGTCAGCTATGTACGCCAAGGCAGTGCTGAAAACACAAAAACTACGACAATAGCGACAAATGCTCTAAAAAGCAGTAAACATGAGACATTAATACCTGATTAGCGGCAGCATCATCTTCATCGTCGTCCTCATCATCAGCGTTGAAATCAGCATCATCCTTGTCCCCTGGATTAACACGAGAACGCTTCTTCTCACCCTTGTTGACCTTTGCAGGTGCAACCTTGCGCTTGACGCCGCATTTCTTCCCCTTACCAGATGCACCAGCACCAAGCGGAGAAGGTGTAGGCGCGGCAGTGGCAAGCACACGAGGACTACGATGTGGCGTACCACTGAGGCCTATCCCTTCATCTTTAGCAAGTTCTGCAGGCCTTGAAACACGTGGGCTCCTCCAAGGAGTAACATCACGAACTAAATGCTTCCTCGCAGCGGTCTTCTTGATTTTCTTGTTAACAGGGACAACCGTGCCATCAGTGCCACACGACATGTCTTCCTCAGCAACAGAGCAATGCCCAACCATGAGCTCAGCAACATCAACAGATTCAGGAACATCAGAACCTTTCTGAAGGCGGGCCGCCCTCTTCTTCTCAAAATCTTCGTGCTTCTTCCTCTTGCGTTGGTCCTCCAGAAGAAGCTGAAGAGGCACATCCTTAGATTGCGTGACAGGTTCAGTGCCATCAACAGACTGTGACTACGTCTCTGACATCTAAAGAGAGCCCAAAGGATCCGGGACGGAATCACAACCTTCGACTGACGGAGCACCCTGCTCAGCAGCAGCAGTGTTTCCTGATAAATCCAACTCAGATAGAATATCATTGATGGTCTTCACAACTTCCTCCTCTGTGGACACATCTGCAAGAACACAAAAAAGCAAAGCGAAAAATAAAAAAAAGTCAGGAACAAAGTCAAAAAACACCCGATGGGAACAAGTTAAAAAAACATGGCTCGAGAATTTAAAATGAAAAAGAAAAGGAGTTTCACATACTAGGTGAAGCAAGAGCTGCAGAAGCAAGATCCTCGAGGCTTGAAATATTCTCAAGGCTCGAAGCAACCTCAGCAATCATAGTCAAAGGAAAAATGGGTGATTTAGCCGCATCAGATATTGGAGCATCAGTATTAACTTCTGAAGCTCCATCTTGATCGCAGGCATTTTTTCAGAACTATTCAATTCATCACCAACTACAAAAAATGCAAGTAAAAAGGCAGTTGAGTTCTAATCCGCAATCCTACACCAAAGGGAGTCCTACTTTTACATCAATGTACAATACCCAGAGGTTCAACAATACCTAACAAAGCAGTAAACACAATGAACAATCAACAATTTACATACTAAATATAGAACAATCTACACCAGAGGGGTTACATATGAGATGAATGTGCATAAGTTCAACAATATATAACGAAGTAATAAAACAAATGGATAGAACAGAAGCTCAACCAAATTTCATTACAAACAAGCAATATTTAAAACCAGCAGTTCAACTATTTGAACCAACCAAGTAGCACATAAAAAAGATGTAGCATGAGCAGAAATACTTTTTCACAAGCAAACTAAATAACCAATACCATGAAAATGATCACACAAAGAAAAGAAAAGATATACACTATACATATGAAAACATTTGGGGAGTCCAACAACACTTGGTGACATAGTTCACCAGCAATTCAACAAATAAAAATCAAGCAATACTCTACTAACTTAAACTAAGGGTAGAATGCATACACATCACCTCTGCTAGAAGTTCACACTTTTAAGAATGGCAGTCCAACAAGACAACCAAGTGAAGATATGGGCTGACATATATAACAAAACTTCAACATAAAATACAAGATGCAACTACATTAAAATACCCGGAGATGGTTTTTAAGCCATGACAACAGAGCCCACTTGATGAATGGTACTCCAAACCCTAGATCAACCTACAAAAAAGAGAGGAGAAATTACTTACAGTTAGCAAGTATAGAATCATACAACAATACAAAAAACCAACTAAATCAAACCCTAGGTTGAAACAACTAAAACACATCAACAATTATGATAGATGAACAGAAACACATCTAGGCAAGCACAACAAAAAAGTACTCATAAACTAATGAAAGCATGTGACCGACACAATCTAAACTACGAAATCAATGCACTAACGCATTTAGATGCACCAGATCCAGTATCAACCGTAGCACCACACCCTTCTTACATGCATCTAATTGGTGAAATCACCGAAGGGGAAAATGAAATACACACAAGTCTGAAGGAAGAAATAGCACACAAGCATCTCATAGATAAATCTGACCACGGGGGAATGGAATCCACCCACCACACGCACAAGAACCTACCTAATCTCCAACCCAACCATTAGAGCAAAGGGGAGGAGGCGGATGCGAGAGTACAGAAGAAACAGAGAGCACTTGTCAGATCTGGCGAACACTAAGAGCAAGGATTGGGGGGAGGGAGCATTTGTACCTCTCCAAACGACCCCCGCACGCATGAATCCGGGGCGGTTCTTCCACCCCCACGAAGCCACGCAGACCTTGCAACCGCGCAGGCAGTTGCCGCCCTCGCTTCAGAGCAGAACAGAGTGGGCTGCGCGAGGGAGAGCGGGCCACGCGAGGGAAAGCGGGGCGTGGGGGAGAAATAGGAACGTCGCGGGCGCCGGTTACTGCACGCACGACCGCAGGGGACATCGGCGGAGAAATCGGGGGGAGTTGGAGGCAGCGGAGCGACAGACAGGGAGGAGAGAGCGAGCGAGAGGGAGGGGGGGGGGGTTTCTGACAGGTGGTGGCGAGGGAGAGAGACACTTATTGGCTCTCTGTAGTGGGGCGTTGCAGCGCCGTGGTAATTACAGTTTTACCCCCCCCCCCCCCCACAACTAAAAAAGTAAATGCATCTATTGATAAATGAATGCACTGTTTGAATGCATCTATTTTTAAAAGTTAAGATCACATAACAAATCTGCTGGTATCTTTAAAAACCAAAAATTAGTTGCAAGAACAAAGTTCAAGTACTCTACCAAGGGAAGAAAAATACATACACAAATAAGCACCTACAAATAAGAGAAAGAAGTTCAAAAATAAAATAACAGAAGTTCAAGTACACTAATCAGAGAAGTAAAGGCATATGAATAAATAAACACTAAGGAACAAAAAGAATAAGTTCAAGTACAAAAACAGATGAAGTCCAAATGTAACTAAAATACACTACTTAAAAACAATATAGAAGTTCAAAATTCAAATACACACAAAGTACACATGCGGTTCGGCCTCGCGCTACCGCATTGCTACACGCTAGGTTTTGACAGGACGCAATGCGGTTATTCTGTTTCCATCCCCACCGCACGCACCCTAAACCCTAAACCCCTAAGATAGATAGTGGGGTCACGGATGTGACGGACTCGCCTCTGTATGCGATGACGCGGCACGCCGCGTTGTCACCTGCTCTGGCTTGTTCCTGTCTCGGCCTCGCAGGGGGGAGGGGGGTCACGACCCCCTCCCCCCTGCTCGGCCTCGCGCTACCGCATTGCATCCTAGACAGGAACGAGCGGGAGCAGGTGATGAAGCGGCGTGCTGCATCATCGCATGCGGAGGCGAGTCCGTCACATCGGTGACCCCACTATCTATGTTAGGGGTGTGGCTCTGGGGCGCGTGTGGTTGGGGTGGAAACAGAATAACCGCATTGCGTCCTGTCAAAACCTAGCGCGCAACAATGTGGTAGCGCGAGGCCGAGCCGCATGTGTACTTTGTGTGTATTTGAATTTTGAACTTCTATATTGTTTTTAAGTTGTGTATTTTAGTTAGATATGGACTTCATCTGTTTTTGTATTTGAACTTGTTCTTTTTGTTTCTTAGTGTTTATTTATTCATATGCCTTTACTTCTCTGATTAGTGTACTTGAACATCTGTTCTTTATTTTTTGAACTTCTTTCTCTTGTTTGTAGGTGCTTATTTGTGTATGTATTTTTTTCCTTGGTAGAGTACTTGACCTTTCAGCATGCAATCAATTTTTTTAAGGATACCAGCAGATTTGTTATGTGATCTTAACTTTTAAAAATAGATGCATTCAAATGGTGCATTCATTTATCAATAGATGCATTTACTTTTTTAGTTGTTGGGGGGGGGGGGTAAAAGTGTAATTACCACGGCGCTGCAACACCCCACTACAGAGAGGCATTAAGTCTCTGTCTCCCTCGCCACCAGGTGTCAGAAACCTCCCTTCCCTCTTGCTCGCTCTCTTCTCCCTCTCTGTCGCTCCGCTGCCTCCAACTCCCCCTGATTTCTTCGCCGCTGTCCCCTGCGGTCGTGCGTGTAGTAACCGGTGCCCGCGACACTCCTATTTCTCCCCCATGACCCGCTCTCCCTCGCCCAGCCCGCTCTCCCTCGCCCAGCTCGCTCACTTCTCCTTTGAAGCGAGGGCTGCAACTGACAGCCGGTTCCAAAGTGGGTGTGGCTTCGTGGGGGTGAAAGAACCGCCACGGATTCATGGGTTCGGGGGTCGTTCGGAGAGGTACAAATGCTGCCTCCCCCCAATCCTTGCTCTTAGTGTTCGCCAGATCTGACGAGGGCTCTCTTTTTCTTCTGTGCTCTTGCATCCGCGTCCTCCCCTTTGTTCTAATGTTTGGGTTGGAGATTAGGTAGGGTTCTTGTGCGTGTTGTGGGTGGATTCCATTCCACCGTGGTCAGATTTGTTTGTGAGATGCTTGTGTGTGCTATTTCTCCTTTCAGAGTTGAGTGGATTTCATTTCCCCTTTTGTGATTTCAGCAGTCAGATGCACTTAAGAGAGGGTGTGGTGTGATGCTGGATCTGATTTATCTAATTGTCTTAGTGTTGTTGATTTCAAAGTCTAGATTGTGTGTGTCACATGCTAGTTAGTTTACGGATTGTTTTTTTGTTTGTGCTTGCCTAGATGTGCTACTGTTCATCTTTTCATACTTGTTGATATGTTCTAGTTGTTTCATCCTAGGGTTTGATTTAGTTGTTTTTTGTATTTTTTGTATGATTTTCTACCTGCTAACTATATGCAATCTATCCCCTGTTTTTAGTAGGTTGTTCTAGGGTTTGGAGTTCCATTCGTCAAGGGGTTGTGTTGTGATGGCTTCAAAACCTTCTCCAGGTATTTTATTGTGGTTGGATCTTGTATTTTAAATAGAAGTTTTCTTATATATGTCTGCCCATATCTTCACTTAGTTGTCTTGTTGGACTTCCCTTTCTTAAAAGTGTGAACTTCTAACAAAGGTCATGTGTATGCAATTTACCCTTTGTTTGAGTTAGTAGAGTGTTGTTTCATTTTTAGTTGATGAATTGCTGGTGAACTATGTCACCAAGTGTTGTTGGACTTCCCAAATGTTTCATATTTATGGTGTATATCTTTGTTTTTTTGGTGTGATCATTTTCATGGTATTGATATTTAGTTTGCCTGTGAAATAGTATTTCTGCTCATGCTACATCTTTTTATGTGCTACTTGCTTGGGTGACATAGTTGAACTTTTGGTTCTAATTATTGTTTGTTTATCATGAAATTTGGTTGAACTTCTGTTCTGCGCATTTGTTCTACTACTTTGTTATATATTGTTGAGCTTCTGGACATTCATCTTATATGTAGTAGTCCCTCTGGTGTAGATTGTTCTATATGTAAATTGTAGATTATTCCCTATGTTTACTGCTTTAGTAGGTATTGTTGAACTTCTGGGTATTGTACATTCATGTAAAGTAGAACTCCCTTTGGTGTAGGATTGTGGATTAGAACTCAAATGCCTTTTTACTTGCATTTTTTGTAGTTGGTGATGAATTGAATAGTTCTGAAAAAATGCCTGCGATCAAGGTGGAGATTCAGAAGTTAATACTGATGCTCCAATATCTGATGCGGCTAAATCACCCATTATTCCTTTGACTGTGATTGTTTAGGTTGCTTCGAGCCTTGAGAATAATTCAAGCCTTGAGGATCTTGCTTCTGCAGCTCTTGCTTCACCTAGTATGTGCAACTCCTTTTCTTTTAATTTTAAATTCTCGAGCCATGTTTTTTTAACTTGTTCCCGTCGGGTGTTTTTGATTTTGTTCCTGACTTTTTTTTATTTTTTGCTTTGCTTTTTTGTGTTCTTGCAGATGTGTCCACAGAGGAGGAAGCTGTGAACACCATCAACGATGTTCTATCTGAGTTGGATTTATCAGGAAACATTGCTGCTGCCGAGCATGGGGCTCCGTCAGTCGAAGGTCGTGATTCCGTTCTGGATCCTTTGGGCTCTCTTCAGATGTCAAACACGCAGTCGCAGTCTGTTGATGCACTGAACCTGTCGCGCAACCTGAGGATGTGCCTCTTTAGCTTCTTCTGGAGGACCAACGCAAGAGGAAGAAGCAAGAAGATTTTGAGAAGAAGAGGGCGGCCCGCCTTCAGAAAGATTCTGATGTTCCTAAATCTGTTGATGTTGCCGAGCTCACGGTTGGGCATTGCTCTATTGCTGAGGAAGACGTGCTGTGTGGCACTGATGGCACGGTTGTCCCTGTTAAGAAGAAAATCAAGAAGACCGCTGTGAGGAAGCATTTAGTTGGTGAAGTTACTACTCGGAGGAGCCCACATGTTTCAAGGCCTGCAAAACTTGCTGAAGATGAAGGGCTAGGCCTCGGTGGTACGCCACGCCGTAGTCCTTGTGTGCTTGCCACTGCCGCACCTTCACCTTCCCCGCTTGGTGCTGGTGCATCTGGTAAGGGGAAGAAATGCAGCGTTAAGCACAAGGTTGCACCTGCAAAGGTCAACAAGGGTGAGAAGAAGCATTCTCGTGTTAATCCAGAGGACAAGGATGATGCTGATTTCAACGCTGACGATGAGGATGACGATGATGATGATGCTGCCGCTAATCAGGTATGAATGTCTCATGTTTACTGCTTTTGAGAGCATTTGTAGATTTGTTGTAGTTTTTGTGTTTTTAGCACTGCCTTGGCGTACATATCTGACCTTCTGCTTCATA
Organism: Aegilops tauschii subsp. strangulata; assembly: GCF_002575655.3. Lineage (NCBI taxonomy): Eukaryota > Viridiplantae > Streptophyta > Magnoliopsida > Poales > Poaceae > Aegilops > Aegilops tauschii. The sequence continues at coordinate 333,013,018 of NC_053036.3, forward strand.
TAGACGAATAAATTAGCTGAACTGCTTTGCTTTTATGGTATTACTGCCTTTGTGTACATAGTTGGACTTCTGGATATATACATGAAGAAATTAGCTTAACTTGTTGGTATACATGTTTTATTACTGCCTTGGTGTACATGGTTGAACTTCTGCTATGTAAATTTCCAACATTTTGAAAGCCGAAAGTGCGTTATATCAACTAGAGGGGGTGAATAGGCGATTTTTATGAATTCTTCACTGAGGAATTTCAGGGTGAGGAAATTCCTAACCGAAGAACTACTTGCAGTGGAATAAGTACTCGGATGCAAAAATAACAGAACATAAGCATCGTCATCATGATGAAATGTAAACACGCACAGAGTACAGGAAGTGTAAGCACAGGATAAAACAGGATGAAGACAAACAGACTGAAGAAATTGAACTGAGGAAATTGGGAAAGTCTTCAGTCAAAGTCTTCAAACAGATCTGAACAAGCACACAACACAGTAATGAGGAAATGAAAGAGTTGAGGAAATAGAACCAGTAGGCCTGGTGAAGACAATGATTTGGTAGGCCAGTTCCAACTGTTGTGACAGTTGTACGTCTGGTTGGAGTGGTTAGGTATTTAAACCTGAGGACACACAGTCCTCACCATATTCTCCTTGAGCTAAGGTCACACAGACCTCGCCCAATCACTTGTTGTAAGTCTTCAGGTGACTTCCAAACCTTCACAAACTCAGTCACTCCGTGATCCACAATTTCCTCTTGGATGCTCAGACCATGACGCCTAACCATCTGGAAGATGCACAGTCTTCAAAGGTAACAAGCGTCGGATCCACGCAGGATCAGTCTCTTCAGTGATGCTCAATCACTTTGGGTTTGTAGGTGTTTGGGTTTGGGTTTTACTCACTTGATGATTTTCGCTCAAAGTCCTCGGAGGATGGGATGCTCTCAAATGACAAGTGTCAGTTTCTCTCAGAGCAGCCAACCAACTAGTGGTTGTAGGGGCAGCTATTTATAGCCTAGGGAGCAGCCCGACATGATAAGACATAAATTTCCTTCAATGATATGACCATTAGGTGGGTAGATATTTTGCGACAGCTGGCGCGTACCACAACAACGGTCGGATATTTGAGGCTCAAATTCCTCAGGGCTATCATGTTCCTCACCTGTAGGCAATCCGCACTGGCGAATTCCGAACTCCTCAATCAGAACAAATTCCTCAGAGACCAGAAGAACTTAGTCTCTGTCACTGAAGAAATTTGACTGAACTGTATGAGATTTCCAATGGCTTCCCTTGAAGGGATTGGTAGGTATAGGATTTTGAGTTGAGCATCACATGGAAATTTTTCCTTAGTATTTCCTCGACCCCTTTTAACAGTACGGTGTTTCCTATGACTCAAGAAAGAGAAAATGAAACTATGAAAACAAAAGCCTTCACGCTTCATGTTCCTCGAATGAATACCAAGTCTTCAAGGTCACACCAATTTCTTCACTTTCAAAGTCTTCAGAAAGTCTTCAGAAAACCAAAGTCTTCAGTCGAAGACATTCATTTTTAGGGGTCGACTTTCTCTCTAAATATCAAACTCCTCATAGACTTATAGACCTGTGTACACTCACAAACGCATCAGTACCTTAACCTATAAGTCTTCAATACACCAAAATCACTAAGGGGCACTAGATGCACTTACAAAAGCATCTTTACTTCTGGTCATACATGGTTGTACTGCCTATGTAGACATAGTTGGACTTCTTAAATGGATGGCGTATGTAGGCATTATTGGAATTTTGGTGTAGCTTGTGTATCTCATTGTTATGCCTTTTTTTCTTGTCATTGTATTGTTTTTTCAGTATAAACTTGTGGAGTGGCCTGAGAGGAGGAAGAGAGGAGGCAAAGTGCCCGAAGAAGGTGGCCAAGGAGGAGATGAGGCAAAACGTTTTACAAGACGGTTCGTGCTCACTGAAAGAGATCAAGACTTGTGCGAAAATGCTACAACTTAGGCACAAGACGAGGGTTATCAAGGCTGGTTTTGGTTGTGTGTTTGACTTGAAGGTTGATTCCAACATTTCTCGACCTTTGATGGGCAACATCTACACGAGGATTGACCCTACAACCAATTCTGGACATGGGTGAGGCGAACAAGGTTCTGCGTATTACAGGTGATGCTATTCACCATCTGTTTGGATTCCCTCAAGGTAATCGTACCCCTCCTAGGCCCTCGAATGATGGGTTTGATGATGCTGTTATGAGGCTGAAGGGCAAGCTTGGGTACGCTAGGAGTGACGACATAAAGACAAAGGATCTGTGGAATATCCTCGCGGAACTTGTGAAGGATGAGACGAAGGATGATCTTGCTCTGCAGGTGTTTTACCTGATTGTTTTCATGAAGCTGGTTATTCCTGGTACGTCTACACGAGTGTCCTGGGAGGCAGCAATGGCTGGGAATCTTGTGTTTGAGGATATGGCAGATATGGACTACTGCCAATTGGTTGTTGATGATATTCGAAGTGCTATTGTTAGGTATCAGCAAGGTACTAGCAGAGGAAAAGCTGTCACAGGTTGTGCCATCACACCGCTTCTTATGTATCTGGACCGCCTTATCATTGGCAAGACGCCTAATTCTGACTTGAGGACCCCTCACATCAATTTCATGGATCAGGCCAAGCTTCTTGAGCATGCTGCGGCTGACTTGGTAAAGAAGGGTGATGATGACCCAGCCAACTGGGTGTTTGGGAGACCGCCTATGAGTGTTTCTATGCATCATTCTTTCCTGAGTAGTTTAACTTGAACTTCTGGTACTGTCTTCTATATTTTTTGTTTCCATGTTCCTTCAATTGTTTTCTGACGCGTTGACTTTTGTTTTTGTATGCAGTGGAAGACACAGGCTGAGGTTCTGTTCTTTAGGCGTATCGACGTCCTGTTCTTACTATTTCTCGTGCCGCAGGCCTAGGGAGTGGAACTTCTCCAAGATTTGAATTCTCCCGGGATGTTAATACTGGTGCCCCCCTATAGATCCAGGAGGTTGTTCTGCCCGTGTGAGTGCTGCAGGCGGCGTGTCTTCCGAGAGTTTGTTTGAAGCTGCCAATGTTTCCCTGGTTAGGATTGACGGTCTTCTTGAAACTGTTTGTGGGGAGTTGGCCCGTGTTCCGTCAACTGTTGAGCGTCTTAGTCGTGTTGATGGGATTCTTCCCCCCGGACACAGTTTTGATGCTGAGTCTTCGAAGGATGTTTTGTCAATTGAAGCTAGATTTCTTGAAGAGCTTTGTCAGAGCACTTCCCACCTCCGGGCTAGCTATGGGCTGTTCAAGGAAATGCAGGATGCTCATTGCAAGACTTTTGAAGATGAGGCAAGTGTTGTTGTGAGACAGATTCAGAGGCAGGATTCTGTTCGTTTGGGTCGTGAAGGAGACCACGTGGAGCATACTGAAGAGCTTTGCTTATGTTGGCTTTTGATATTTCTTTGCACTAGTGTTCATTGTTAGCTTTCAGTTATTACTGTTTTAGTCATAGGTGTATGGCAAATATTTTGCTGTCTCTTTTTTGGTAATACTGCTTGAACTGACTATAATTTGACAGTTGAACTTCTGGTATCATTTAGCTGGATTTTATTCAAGTGTCTCTTTTATGTACCTGAACTTAACTATTTTGGTTAACATGTTTTTGACTTCATCTTATTTTTTATTTTTGGCAAATCAAGAGATTTGTTGGGTTGCTCGAGGAGGTGTATGGCAAGGCTGCGTACAAAGTGAGCAAGCAACCTAACTGGGTGACTATGGCAAAGAGGCCGACTTTTATCGATGTTCAAAAGCAAAAGAATAATGATTATAGTTTCTTTGCCGTGAAGGTCTGCTCTTCATATGATGGCGATGAGCTTGTTGAAGATTTTGGTGATGTGGAAGTATGTTTTGTCCTTGTTCTTGTCTCATCATCCACTACAGGAATCAGGAACTTTGGCCTTGGCCATGGCGGACGGCAAAGGCACACATGGCGGACGACAAAGACCTTTGCCGTCAGCCAGCTGACGGCAACACGTCCGGCTGAACAGGCTACGGTAAAGGCTTCTTTGCCGTCGGCTAGCGGACGACAAAGATACAAAGGTCTTTGCCATCCGCCAGCTGATGGCAAAGAGCCTGGACGGCACACATGTCAGCTTAGGTCCGTTAAGGGGTTAACGGCATGCATTGCCGTCGGCTGGCGGACGACAAAGACCTTTGTATCTTTCCCGCCAGCCAGCGGACGGAAAATGGCATTGAATCATTGCCATCGGCCAGCGGACGGCTAAGCGTGCCACATGGCAGCACCTGGGGGGCTGGCCTATTTGGTAGCTTTGCCGTCCGCTGGCTGACGGCAAACATTAAACGTTCTTTGCCGTCCGCTGGCTGATGGCAAAGCGACCAAGTAGGCAGCCTACTGCCCTAGGTTGCACAGGTAGCTGACACATGGCATGTTTGCCGTCCACTAGCTAATGGCAAATCTCTTTGCCGTCCGCCAGCGGACGGCAAAGAGTCTAGATAGCCCCTGTTTTTTCTGTTTTTCTTCAAATAATTCAATTTGACAGAATTTCACATATATATATACACACATATGAAAATACTTTCGACAAGCATACCAACACCTATACATACCAAATCATATCCCTGCCATATGGATATGATCATCCAACACATATACATAGCAAATGGTTTCATCCAACACATATACATAGCCAACATATCCAACAACAAGCATACAATGGTTTCATCCATACATACATATATAGGTATCAAGTTTGACATTGTTCATCATACAAAATCAAAACAAGAAGGAAGCATAAAGAGAAGAGTAGACTCCATCAACGCAAGCTTCCTCATCTAAAGCAAATCTGCAAATTGGGAAAGAAGCAAGTTAGAAGAAGAAGACTATCTAGAAAAAGAAGAAGAAGAAGAAGAAGAGGAGGAAGAAGAAGATTTTTTCTTCTCTTTCCTTTTCTCATCTCCTCTATTTTCTCTTCTTCTTCTAACTAAGGTAGGTAAAAATGCCATTTTATTGCTAAGCTGGGTAAAATGCTAAGTGTAGGTCATTTTAGAGCTAAGTAAGGTAAGTCTATAGCATTTTGGAGGTAACAAAGATTATCATGACATTTTTGAGGAAAGAAAGCTAAGTATAGCTCATTTTTTGTCTAACTTAGGTAGTTATGCCATTTAGGAGGAAACTAAGCTAAGTATGCATTTGTTAAGAAAAACACTAGAGAAAACTTACCCTTATCACAACAAATGCGATGAAGATCGCAACTAAGGTAAAGATTGATCCAACGGCATAATGATACCAAGCCTCATTATCAATGGCATATTTTCTAATCTTCTCAAGCTTCAGGCGCATTGCATCCACCTTCAAGCGCATTGCATTCATCTTCATCTTGTGATCATCGACGACATCGGCAACATACAACTCCAATGTCATCTTCTCTTCTTCAATTCTTTTAATTTTTTCTTTCAAATACTCATTTTCTTTTTCAACTAAATTTAACTTCTCGACAAGAGGGTCGGTTTCAAATTCTGGTTCACGTACCTCCTAGATTAAAATATCCCTATGTCAACTTGATGGCCATAATTGTCATAAATGAAAAATGCAACAAATAGTTATGAAAGAGAATTTACCACATCTGAATCATAAAGCGGGCGAGGGCCGACGGGGACGGACATCAAGACCATGGCACTATGTATAAGATACAATCATACAATGTAAGAAAAATATACAAGTAACTATATAAATCATATAATCATACAAGTAACTATAGTACAACATAAAAAATTGAATACCTAGTCATAATCTGGTTCAATAAATGCTTCAGGATCAATAAATGCATCATCATCATCAATATCAGTAATGATGTGCTCATCATCATCATTAATAAATGCATCATCATCATGTGGAAGGCCACCTCTACGTAATCTGTCAAGCATTGACAGGTCATCCACAGCAGTAACCTCTTCTAGTTCAGGCTCTTCTTCTTCTGGCTGAGGGGTGAAGTCGGGTTCACCGTCGCTGTCTACTTCAATGTTCTGGGTGAAGTAGAGCGGTTCTTGAAACGTTTTTGGGAAAGACGCGTTTCTTGGAAGAATTCTCCTTCATATGTGTCTGGGTTAATGTGAGGTGCATAATCATCTTCGTTGGGGAGGTGGTCTAACACGTGCCGACACTTCATAAACGACATCCCAACCTTTGAGATTAGGATCACTTTGACAGGCCCACGGTAGATAGAAAACTTGGGTTGCCTGTTGAGCCATAACATAGACATCGGGAACATCTGAATGGGTGCTTTGATTGATTTCCACTAGCCCTATATGTTCATGAGTCCTTCTAGTCTCCTTCGGTTGGAACCAATAACATTTGAAGACTACAACGTTTGGTGGGTTTGCACCATATAGAATTGAAGTTGTTAAATTGCTTCAACTCTTCCATAATACTCGGTATCTCCTTCGCCGATAGCAGAGACACAACAATTTGTAGTCTTTCGGTCAGCCATAGATAGCTCTTTGCCATAGGTAAGAAAGCGATACCCGTTGATGTCATATTTGTCAAATGAAGGGACCTTATAGTCAAAACCATTAGCGACTTGTCTCAATTCGGCGTCCATAAGATCTGAATTAGCCTACAAGTTTAATACGAAAGGGATTATTGCATTAGCCACAAATTAGACGAAGAAATGAAATTTTCTAATGGAAATTACTGTTTGTTTGAACCAAGAGATGAAACCGGGTTAGCCGCATCCATGCTTTGCCTGAAGCTCATACTCTTCGACGGAATCCTTTTGGATCACTGCTCCATACAAGAATATGGCGACGTATCGACTGTTTCAAATTTATCCGGGAATAAGAGTAGTTCAAAGGAATTAGAAGTTGCGAAACAATGTACAGAGAACTTACTCTATGTACGGCCGCACTTCTGTTAGGTTGGTGAAGATATACAACGAAATGATCTGCCATTCTTCAAAATCCAAAGTTAAGGAATTAGAAGCACTGGCTGGTGCGAGAGCCCCTTTGAATAGGCTGAGGTTGGATCCACCCTTTTTAGGTTCGTCAGCATTGTACTGAGGCTTCAGATTATGCAAATGACAATTTTTGGCTTCATAGTGTGCTGTCATGAAGTTTGCCTCCTCCTCAGTAATGAATGCCTCAGCCATCGATGCTTCAATTCTACGTTTATTTTTACATTTTGCTCGTAGCGTCTTCTGCATCCTGTGGCGTAGCACCAACGATTTTGCACAGCCCCCCCAATCTTGCCTCGGTTGGGAGATGCAAAATCAAGTGCTGCATTGGATTAAAGAAGCCCGGCGGAAAGATCTTCTCTAACTTGCAGATCAACTCCGGCGCCAACTCTTCCATTTCTTCTAGCAGGCCAGGCGATGGTTCTTTCACACAGAGAACACGGAAGAAATAGCTCAGCTCTGCCTGTACTAGCCATTCATCCTCAGGGATGAAGCCACGCAACATCACCGGCATTACCCGCTCAATCCATATGTGCCAACCATGACTCTTGAGACCAAATATCTTCACTTTATCAAGACTCGCTCCCCTCTTTAGATTCGCTGCATACCCATCGGGGAACATCAATTGCTGTTGCACCCACAAGATAATTTCCCTCATAGATGGCCTTCCAAGATTGAACCATTCCTTTGGCTTCATCCAGTTCTGCTTTCCTTTCGGTTCTTTCATGTTTTGTAACGGCCTATCACATAGCGCCTCCAGATCGACTCTAGCCTTAGTATTATCCTTTGACTTCCCATCTATGCCGAACAATGTACCAAAAAGTGCCTCGGCGATATTCTTCTCAGTGTGCATCACGTCGATCTTGTGTGGGCAAAGGAGGTATTTGAAGTAAGGCAGATCCCACAAGCATGTCTTGTGAGTCCAGGCGTGTTTCAAATTATACCCCTTGAAATACACTGGACGCTCTGGATCTGGCTCGAGAGCATTTAACTGATCTAGTGTCTCTTGGCCTGTCAACGCAGGTGGTGCAGAGTTTTTGAGAACTCTACCTCTGATAAAGTTCTTCTTGTCTTTCCTGAACTTATGGCTAGGATCCAGGAACTGTCTATGCATGTCGAAGCAAGAAAACTTGCGACCGGCCTGAAGCCAATGAAACTCAAGAGCTCCCTTGCATGTGGGGCACGAGAACCTTCCATGCACACACCAGCCAACGAATAGCGCATACGCCAGCAAGTCATGCGTCGAGTACATGTACCAGACACGCATTATGAAGTTTCGTTTGCTAAAGGCATCGTATGTCTTGAACCCATTATCCCAGGCTTCTTGCAATTCGTCCTTCAGCGGCTGCATGTAGACATTCATATTCTTCCCCGGATAGTTGGGCCCTGGAATTATCAATGTCAGGAAAATGTTCTCTCTTTGCATAATCTGTCCGAGGGGAGATTGGTTGGAAAGAGAAATACGGGCCAACAACTGTATTGGGCTAGCGTCAGACCAAACACACTGAACCCATCTGTGTTGATGCCGACTCGAGGATGCCTCGGATCTGCCGCTTTGTCATCATGTAATGCATCGAAGCTCTTCCATGCTTCACCGTCCGATGTGTGCACCATCATCAGCTTCCCATCTGCATCTAGTTGGATTCTTTTGCCTGTTTTGTGCCATGTCATCTATCTTGCCATCTCTTCGACCATGAAAAGACGTTGAAGTCTTGGTACGATTGGCATATACCGAAGAACATTAACAGGGATTTTGGTCTGCGTCTTCTCACCCATACCGTTGTCTACCACAACATACCTGGATGACATGCAAATGGGACAATAGTTCAAGTCCGCATACTGAAGCCTAAATAAGACACATCCTTTCTCACAGACATGTATCTTCTTATAGGGCATCTTAAGAGCACGGAGAATTTTGTCTGACTGGTACAGGTTTGCAGGTAGCACATGGCCTTTGGGTAGAAAACGTCCAAATATTGTCATAATTGCGTCATAGCATTCTCTGCCCAATTTGAATTCAGCCTTCAGAGCCATTATTTGTGAGATGGCATCCAGCTAACAAAGCTTGGTGTGCTCGTGGAGAGGACGTTTTGAAGACTCCAACATTTCATTGAAGGCCTTTGCAGATTCCTCCATCTCATCATCCGAGTCCCGAGCATCATCAAAGTCTTGCACCATGTCTTGCATCCCGGTACCACGCTCGTCGGTGCGACGACGAAGCACCTCAACTCTAGCACGTTGGGCAGACTCGCCATGAAATGTCCACACCGTATAATCTAGCGTAAAACCCCACTTCTGCAGGTGTTTGCCCATTTCATCCTCTGTCCTCTTGTGCCAATTGTTGCACCCGGCGCAGGGGCACCATGTTGTCCTCTGGACATTTGCAAATGCGGCTCTCAGAAACCCCTTGGTTTTTGTTAACCATTTAGTGGTCATGTCTTTCTGACTAGTGTGACCGGTGTACATCCACGCACGATCAGTCATCTTGCCTAGCTAATGGACACATAAGAAATATATATATAAATCAGCATGTATATATTCATCAGTTCATGGGGTTTGTCACTTTTATTACGTCCATGCAACCTAGACGCTAATAGGTAAAGATATGTCCTAATCCCACCCGAGCATGTGTAGATTGGGTTTGTTTTCCCATGCTCTGCTCCAGACCCGACACAAAATTTTGGTAGCACCTCCGCGCTGTTCTCCTTATACACGTCTCGGCAATAACCAGAGAGGATGTGTACCCGGAGAACAACAGGGAGGCACTGACAAAATTCTGCATCGGATCCGGAGCAGAGCATATGGGAAAATGAAACCAATCTACACATACTCGGGCTGTCCATGGATAACGTTGGACAATTCCAAAGAATCATGGTTATAAATATGCAAATGCATGCATATTTATAGATGTAACCGTTTCAAACAGGAGACGCATAGTGGTCACGCATACTGATGATTGAAGACACCTATAGCTAGCAAGTTTCATCGGCACGAAGACCGGAACAGAGTAAATAAAGGGGGAGGAGATGTCATTTGTGCTAACCCATGAACGCAGGGGCGGAGCTCATCGAACACTAGACCCTCGCAGCGATGAAAAAACTGCACATTTAAATCAAAAGATGAGTTTCATAGCAATATTGTTTTTTCCGTCAACCTAACTAATTATTTACAACAGGACGAGCGGGTTAGGGGTTCCTCGGCGTTGATAGAACCCTAAATAGCAAAAACCATCGGTGCAAGATACATGAGGCGCTCGGCGTTGAACACTAGATCTACGTCGCTCAGGTGACGTCGGTGCCCGACGTCCCACAACAATAGTTCTGGTGGCCGATGACGGTCGAACACCTAGGCAAATTTGTCTGGCAGCCTCTGCGATTAGGATTAAAGCCATGTTTTGAAATTTCAAACAACCAAACTGACTTGAGTCAGTTTGGGTGTTTCAATTTTCAACACTTAGCAATCAATCGTCATCTCTGAGGCTGCCAAACATATTCGCAATGGTGTTCAACCGCCATCGACGCCGAGAACTGTTGCCGCGGGATGCAGGACCACTGTGTCACTTGTGGGATGTGGATGTAGTATTCGACACCGACTACCACATGTATCTCGCACTGACGATACTTGCTATTTAGGGTACAATCGACACCGAAGAACCCCCTAACCTGCTCGTCCACGGGTAAACTAAATTAGCATGCATTCAATAAGCAAAACTTCATCATCTCTTGCGTCCGTACATCGTCGAATATTATCACTAATACATCTCGAATAGTATCATACATATAGCATCACTAATACAGCTAGAACCGTCGCGCCCGACGGGTATCGACGCGGGGGGTGGACACCCAAAGAGAAGGAACCATCACAGGATCATAGCTCCAATGAGATCCCTGAAGAACCTGCCAGGTATTGTCCAACCTGCCCTCCAACGCAACCATGTAGCGATGGAAGTGCTCGTCCTCCTCGCTGACACGGTGACGTAACACCTCCGCGGTGTCCGAAAGCCTCGGCACCGTCACTGGCCCACGCGACTGCCACCAAACAAGGTGCGGGTCAACGACGGGCTGAATCCTCACCAACCTGCGCCCCCGAAAGGTAGAACCTCCCGGTACCAGCCCCGCGGAGCCCAGTCTCGGACATGGCCCCTGTGATCAAGCAGGCCTCCTCCGCCGAGTCGACGACGAGGATGCGGGAAAGACATCATCGACGTCGAAGCGGGAATAAATGCTTGAACTAAAAAAATAACAACAAATTTCAGATGTTCAAAATAAACCAGAAACTTAACCGTACCTAAAGTAAACTAAACTAAACTAACTAAACTAAACCTAAACTAAACCAGAAACTTGACCTAAACTAAACTAAACCTAAAGTAAACTAACTAAACTAAAAAAATAAACTAAATTATACTAAACCTAATTAAACTAAATCTAAAAAAACAAAAAACAAAAAAGAAAATGTCTCACCTTGGAGCGGCGAGGCGCTGCGACCGGGCAGCAACTCGGCGCGGCGAGGTGGCGCGTCGGGGCGGTCCAGCGGGCCAGCCGAGGTGGGGCGGGCCGGCGCGGAGGGGTGGGGCGGCCGGGGCGGGGCCGGCGCGGCCTGTCGGGGCGGGGCGGGGCGGCCATGGCAGGGCGGCGGCGAGGGGGCGGCCGGGGCGGGGCGGCGGCGAGAGGGGCGGCGGCGCGGGGTTGGGACGAGGGGAGAGGGAGAGAGCGGCAGGCCGCGAGGGCGTTTTGATATATAGGTCTAGGATCTTTGCCGTCCGCTAGCTGACGGCAAAGAGCGTAGCTAATGGACGTTAGAACGACCACTTTCTTTGCCGTCTGCTAGCAGATGGCAAAGTTTCTTTGCCATCAGCTAGCGGACGGCAAAGAAAGTGGCTGTTAGCTGCCCCTCCCTCTCGGCCCACCCTGCCTCTTTGGCGTCCGCTAGCGGACGGCAAAGGTTCTATGCCGTCAGCTAGCTGACGGCAAAGATGGAGCTGACGACAAACACTTTCTTTGCCGTCGGGTTTCTTCGAGCTAATGGCAAAGACCCTCTTTGCCATCAGCTAGCTAACGACAAAGAAACGGCTGACGGCAAAGTTCCTGATTCCAGTAGTGATCCTTTCATTTTTCTTCTGTGTTTTGACTGAGAGGCTCCTGCTGTGGTTTTAGTTATCCTTTACTAAACCATCGTTTTATTTCTTGTTTGCAGGCTGCTACAGATGACTGGAAGGCCGAGTTCATGCACACTCTAATCTTTAGCGAGAAGAATGAAGTCATGCGTGCAGAGCTCCCTAAAGAGATCCTGTCCTTGGGCCCGTGAATTCGAAGCATTAGTTTCAGTGTAAATTTGATTTTGTAAAGATTTTAGGTTTGATAATGATTGGAACGATTTTGTAAAGATTTGGTTGTAAGAATGGTTTAGTGATTTGTGTATCTATAGTTGCAGCACTATTACTTATGATATTGTGGACAAATGTATTTGATGTGAAGAATGATTTGGCTTGTGAATTTCAATGTACTTCATCGTTTTCAGTATCCATGTGTTGTATGTTTTTTCCCCAACAGATGTACTTGAAATTCTCCCTGGGCTATGGTTGAACTGCTTGTTTTTCTGTGTTGTTTAATTTTGGGCCCCAACATATGATCTTTGACTTGAACTTCTGCTTGAGATCTGGCTGGGCTGCTGGTTTCAGATGGAGAGGATTTTCTGTGTTGTGTAATGTATTGTTATTTTTCAACCCAACCAATACGTAGCCTTTTGCATAGAATATTTGTTTTTTTGTGATTTTTCAACTGCGAATGGATTTGAGCTATAACTTTGTGCAAAAATATTCTCATACACTCCTTTACATTTCTTTATGTTTTGTCGGCATTGTACATGAACTTCTGCACGTTTCCAAAAAGAACTTCATATCTGAACGCGTTGTCTTAGGCTTGCTAACCTTAGTTCATACGGCAAAACTTTATTTTTTTAAGCATATTTTTCCCTACATTGATTTTATATACCAGAACTTCTTCTGTAAGTTGACCTGAACTTCAAACTGTATAATTATTTGCTGGTTGCTCTTTCATGGGATACAACACCAGCACCTCCTGCCATAATATACCAAAACTTCCACTTTAATGTTACTTGAACTTCATAGTGTATATTTTTCATTTTTATTCTTGCTTGCACTTTGCATGGAATACATCACCAGCACATCACTTCCTCTCATAATATAGCAGGACTTCTGCAGTAATATTACTTGAACTTCACAGTGTATATTTTCATTTTATTACTGCTTGCTTTTTCATGCAATATATCACCAGCACAGCACTTCCTGCCATAATATAGCAGGACTTCTGCAGTAATATTACTTGAACTTCATAGTGTATATTTTTCATTTTATTACTACTTGCTCTTTCATACTTTACATCACCAACACCTCCTCTTATACTATACTAGTACTTCTGCAGTAAGCTTACTTGAACTTCTACTGTATAATATCTTTGAAACTTCAACAATAAAAGTTCAAGTAAGCTCCTCCTAAAATACTGTTTCAAAAGTGGAATAATATTCTGCACATTGACATGACATAAGTTTGCTTTGTTTAATTGACCTAGTCTAACTGTTCATCAGCCTTGCGCTCCTCCTAGGCTTTGGTTGTAGTGGTTTTTGCTTGACATGTACCTCTTCCTCTTCATCTTCCTCTTTCTCTTCCTCTTCATCGTCCTCTTCCTCTTCATCATCCTCTTCCTCTTCCTCCTCGCATTCCACTTCCTCTTCCTCTTTGTCTTCCTCTTCTTCGACGGGTGTCTTCATCTTCATCGTCCTCTTTGTCTTCATCATCATGGCCAGCCTTGTTGTGGTAGTACACAAGGTACTTAGTGGGCTCTGCTGTAGGCTTTGCGCGAAATAGCGTGGCTTTTCTCATCCTAGTCCTCATCTCGGTGTACACGGCTCTCGTGTACTTGATAGACATGTCCTCCTCGTAGCCGTAAGTTGTTTTTGTCACAGGATTGGTCTGCACATGTCAAAAAATAATATATTAGTCGAAGCAGACTCATGGGTTTCATTTTTTTTAATTCAAAGTGCACATGTTGAAGGAAAACACAATATGATGGGGGTGTTTTTTTGTCTTCATACCATGCTGGTCATTGTTTGCTCGTTCTCCTTCTGCATCCAAGTTTGTATGCAAGCATTTACCCGCCTAGCAAACTTGTGTAGGTTCTGGGTCCCCTTGCAAACCCTTTCTTGGGCACGTGGTTCATGCTCTCGCTTTGTTGTGTGGAAGTCATTCTAGCAGAGAAAATGTTCTTGTAATATGTTGAAATCTACATTTTCCTATCACTCCGTAGTTGGATCATCATCTGGTCGTTCTCCAAGTTGTACTTGTGCACGAGTTCAGCCCAGGCAGCTTCAAACTCCGTAGGCATGAGCAGCCAGTTTAATATAGCTGTGAACTCCTCTTTGAATGTTTTATACTTTTTGTACATCAACGCGAGGTATTCCCTGTACTTCTTCAGGATGTGCCAATGGCATAGCTTGTGGACGGTGTTTGGGAATGATTGTGGTATAGCTTTTGCCATCGATGGGCACTGGTCTGCATGAATTAAAAAAATGAAACTTGCTTCTTTCTGCACTGATGGTGAACTTATGTTGTACAAGTACTTGAACTTCACAGTTAGCAGTATGACTATCTAAAAATGTCACATGTATTTTTCCTTACAGCAGTGTTGTTGAACTTCTGTGGTACCAGTGCTTGAACTTCACAGGTATCAGTAGGACTACCTAGTAGTGTCACACACAAAATTTTCTTCCAGCATTGTTGTTGAACTTCTGTGGTACTAGTGCTTGAACTTTACATAAATAACTATATTTTTCTGAACATGTTACATATATTTTTCTTACAGCTTTGTCCTTGAACTTCTATGATTCATGTATTTGAACTTCACATTCATACTAATTTTTTTCTAAACATGTGACAGATAATTTTGCTTTCTTGTATTGTTTGTTGGACCTCTGTGCTAACAGTGGTTGAACTGCTTGCTTTACATTATATTCAGATAAAACCAAATATACCCAATATAGACCCATAGACTGAAAAGATGATGAAACTTGTAGAGTTTTTTTTTGAACTCACCTGTTAGAATGCAAGTTGGGTGCTTGTCGTTCATGCACCGTACAAATGTATCGAACATCCACTTGAATGATTTTGCATCTTCATCTCTGATCAGGGCAACAACAAATATTGTTGACTGCAAGTGATGGTTTGTTCCAACAAACACTCCCAGAGGCATATGAAATCTGTTGGTCTTGTACGTTGTGCCGAATGTTACACAATCGCCAAAGTCTTGATATGCTCCTCGACAGCTTGCATTGGACCAGAATTGTTTTTAATTGACTTGTCCTTGTCTACTTGTATGTCATAGAAAAACTCATCATTGATTGCCTTCCACTACTGGAATCAGCTAATTTGCCATCTGCCAGCGCTTTGCCGTCTGCTAGCTGACGGCAAAGAAGCTCTTTGCCATCAGCTACCCAAAAGCAGACGGCAAAGAAATGGCAGACGGCAAAGAAGCTCTTTGCCATCTGCGAGCTCTTTGCCGTCTGCTAGCAGACGACAAAGAATCTTTGTCGTCCGCTGGCAGACGGCAAATAGAGAGGTGGCCCCCACCCCCCGCCTGTTTGGAAAAAACTTAACGCCCCACCTCTTTGCCGTCTGCCAGCAGACGGCAAAGAAGCTCTTTGCCATCTGCGAGCTCTTTGCCGTCTGCTAGCAGACGACAAAGAATCTTTGCCGTCCGCTGGCAGACGGCAAACAGAGAGGTGGCCCCCACCCCCCGCCTGTTTGGAAAAAGCTTAACGCCCACCTCTTTGCCGTCTGCCAGTAGACGGCAAAGAGGCAAAAAGGCGGACGACAAAGATTGGCGGATGGCAAAGAGGAGAGTACCTAACGGCCCGTACCCCCCGCCCGTTACTCTCTGTTCTCTCCCTCTCTCTCCTCCACGACGCGCCCCGCCACCACATCCCACCCCACCGCCGCCGAAGCCGCCCGCCGCCGCCCCCGCCCCCGCCGCCGCCCCGTCGCCCCGCCACCCGCCGCTCCCCCACCCCTCCGCCCCGTCGCCCCCCCACCCGCCTCCTGGCGCCGCCCCGTCGCCCCCTCCGCCTCGTCGCCCCCCCACCCGCCTCCCGGCGCCGCCCCGTCGCCCCCTCCGCCCCCACCCCTCCGCCCCGTCGCCCCCTCCGCCCCCCACCCCTCCGCCCCGTCGCCCCCTCCGTCCCGTCGCCCCCCACCCCTCCGCCCCGTCGCCCCCTCCGCCCCGTTGCCCCCCCCACCCCTCCGCCCAGCCAGCGCCACCCCGCCGCCCCTCCGTCGGCGAGCGCCCCTCCGCCACCCCTCCGTCGACGAGCGCCCCACCCTGCCGCAGGTGAGCCCCACCCCTCTTGTCCTTTTTTTCTTCTTCTGTTTTTTCTGTTTTTTAGTTTAGATTACTTTTAGTTTAGTTTTAGATTTAGTTTAGTTTAGTTTTTTAGTTTTAGATTTTTTTCTTCTGTTTTTTCTGTTTTTAGTTTAGATTACTTTTAGTTAACTTTTAGTTTTGTTTTAGATTACTTTTAGTTTACTTTTAGTTTAGTTTTAGTTTTGTTTTAGTTTAGATTTGCCGTCAGCCGCCAGGAAGCAGACGGCAAAGTAGCTGTTTACCGTAGCCTACTTTGCCGGAGCCTTTTGCCGTCCGCGGCTGACGGCAAAGGCCTTTGCCGTCCGCCGTTCATGCCTTTGCCGTCCGCCATGGCAGACGGCAAAATAGCTGATTCCTGTAGTGTTCATCTCTTTGAAGAATGATACAAGTTTCAATACATCATCCATATCATCTTTCCTTGAATTCATGGCTTTCCTGCAAATTACATGCAAACATGCATTTGTTATTTTTGCTAGCAAAGCGTTGTGAATTAGGATGCTATGTACATTGCAGTATGTGCATGTTTGAATACTTACTGGTTTAGTAGGTCTCGTCCGGCCATGCTTAGGAAGTAGCTTCCATCTTCATTTTCAGATAGCATGGACATGATTGTTGTGTGCTTGACATCATGGTACTGCAGGAGCTTTACGTACTCCAAAATAGTGGGGTCATAATTCTTGTGTGAGTGCAAGAATACCAGCATGTCATCAGTTTACATGAGTTGGTGATTACGATTGTACTCAATGTCCACTGCCACGCATGTGTTATCCTCCTGCACCTTCACCCTCATTCTTGCATTGCAGCCTCTCCTATGCGATGTTTTATTTTGTTGCCTGTCAGCCTCTGAAACATAAGTTGTGTGTTTCCCTTGGAACGCGTAAACAAAATACTTGTAATTGTCATTCCCTCCCGTCTTCCCGATTCCACAACCAGCGTGTATGGCATATCTATTATAAAATTCCCTTGCTTTCTCTATATCTTGGAATCGCATCTTTAGTCTTGGTATTAGAGAACCGGGAGATCCGGCATCTGCAGAAAAAGAAAAAATAATCCAAACGGCACGTTCAAATGCAGTTTATGAACTTGTTATCCTGGAGGGAGCAGAAAATTTGCAGATAATACAAGATGCGTATATAAATATTTTGTCTCACTTACGTGCGTGTATGATCGCAACTCCACCAGAGTCTGCTACTTTCCCTCTGGGATGGGGCACAATGGAGTAATCATAGAAGGATGCAGGAGTGGATCACGAGGAGGAAGGAGGGCTGAAGATGGCCTCTGTCTTGTTTGCGTCCTTTTTGCTTGAGGTGGTTGTGGAGGTATTGCGATCCTGGTCTTGGTTTGCTCTTTTGTTTTGTGAAGCAATCCATCTACCTTATGTCTCGTACAATTCTGACTTGTAGCAGCAGCTGCAGGATCCAACGGTGGTAGTGTGCAGAGCACTCTCCTCCGTGTGTGTGTTCCTGTTGGATTTGTCCTGGGATCTAGTTTAGTTGCTTTCCTTTGGCATTGACGAGGCACACCAGGATAACCTCCAGAGTTGCACGCAAGACTTGAGCTAACCCCCTCCTCCATCGGCGTGCTTGGGAGTCTGCTGGTGGATACAAAGAATCCGCGGGGAATTTCTGGCGTCACCCAATTAGGTGGAGGCGCAAAGTTGTGCGGATAGGGCTGTGACCCAGCATCTTGGAAGTCTCCATGTGTTTCGGGTGTCATCCATTTTTGGTCTGGAGAAGGTTGATAATGTTGATGGTGCGTTTGAGGTGTGACTCATTGAGGGGGTGGTGCAATGCATACAGGCTTAGGATTGTGTACTTGCTGCTGGGAACTTCTAAGCTTCTTCATGCGTCTCTCGTCTTGCTGACATAAAAGAAAAATGTTTATTAGCACACAAGTTACATCTTCTTATACCTTTGTAATTGAACTTATTATTCACAGCCTGAACTTCTCATATAAAAGTGGTGTTTGTGTACATATTTTTTCCCCTAGGACAAGCATCACACTCTGCACTGAGCTGAGCATCTGCCAATACTTTTGTACTTGAACTAAGCACCCTTCACAGAATGAACCTCACATTCTGTTAATTCTACACTATTTGATTACTTATATGTACCTGAACTGAGCACTCTCCACAACCTGAACTTCTTGTTTTGCAAAGGGGAAATATTGTCTACAGTTAAAAAACCTGAACCTTCATGAGTTTGAATGGTTGAACCACTAGTGCATACCAACCTGACCTTCATGTGATCACATGCATGTTCTATTTTCCTTTTATTTTTTGCACACAACCAGATACATACCAACCTGAACTCTAGCACACTTAATAGTTGAACTTCACATGGCTGTAAGCAGGCAGATTTTCTACTGTTTGTAGCCTGTACTGATGCTCACACAGTACCTGAACTTCACATGGCTGTAAGCAGGCAGAGTTTAAAATGTTGTTTCTAGCCTGTACTGATGCTCCCACACTACTTGAACTTCACATGGCTGTAAGCAGGCAGATTTTAAAATGTTGTTTGTAGCCTGTATTGATGCTCACACACTAGCTGAACTTCACATGGCTGTAAGAAAATGAAAAACAGAAGGAAGTTCAACCATACCCTGGCTAGAAGTTCGGCCAACCTTTTTCCAGCAGCTGATAGGCCACCTTGAGAGTAATTCATCGGGGAGGTAGGACAGGAATTCCATGGCAATCCATGTCTTGCAGAGGGCGCGAAGTTCATCTGCACGAAGCAAGAAGGTCAGGCAAGGCAAGATTGAAGAAGAAGGCAACAAGTGGGAGGAAGTTCATGTATCATTGCTGGATTTGAAGGCGCCGCCGATGCCGCCTCCGCCGCGGAGTTGTTCTATTGGCCGCGCCATTCGCCATAGCTTCCATCAGGCCGTCATTAAATCTGCCAAGGCGTCGGGCGGTGAGGATGGAAAGAGGATGCGGCTTTCGGAAGTCCATGGCGGCTTCGCCGCGTCCAGGCGACGCGGGCTCCCTCGCGCCGGCGTCCGCCGTCGCTCGCTCGCCCGCGCCGGTGGTCGGCCAGGAGGTGGGACGGAGGGGTGGCGGCGGATCCAGTCGACCAGGCTCTGGAGGCATAGGGGAGGTGGCCGATCCGGCCAGCCAGGAGCTGGAGACGGGGGGTAGGGAGGCGGCGGATCCGGCGAAGATCAGTGGCAAAGCATGGGGGGAGGTCGGGGATCGAGGGGAGGAGCGGCGAGGAGGGGGGCTGGGTGGCTCGGGATCGGGATCAGGTGGATCCTGTCGGGCGGGTCGGGAACAGGTGGATCATGTCGGGCGTGCCAGCAGTTTAGGAAGTTCAGGTGGGTTCTGTCGGACCCTTATAGGGGCTGCTGTGATCCAAATATTGGGATTAGAATAGTGTTGTCCTATATATATATAGCACGTGTCAAAGGGGAGATGGGACCAAGATATAGTAGGTGTCACACATGAACCTCACTTTGTGTGCGGACTTTGCAGTTTTTGAGGCAAATGGCACATCAAAGGTTGTGCATTAGGTATTCAAAACATCACAACCATACACCTCTCCATATATATGTTTTGGCACACATGCAAGCGATGGTGGTTGTCCTGTGGCACTAACTCACGTGGTTATCGGCGATGCTTCCATCTGTCGGCCCGCTTGGTCCATCATTTTCACTGACAACGAGAGAGGTTAATTATAATGACCTAGGATGGGATTAATTTTTTGCTTGTCACGCGATATAGGCGAGATTACACACACACACACACACACACATATATATATATATATATAATAGCGCATGTGTACACATGAATCCATCCCGTTGGATCGAGGGGCGGGGGGCGAGCACACGACATGTCATGAACGCCTTGCTCTGTGTGGGGACATGTGGGATTTTGAATGCATGCACCACATCAGTGTTGTGCATTAGGTATTAATTCAACACATATGCATGCATCACGCACCTCCATAAATATGTTTGGGACACATGCATGAAATGGTTATGTTTGCACACTCTCACTCGCTTTGTTATATATGTGCAGCAAGCCTATATATATTTGTGGGCTGATACGTCTCCAACGTATCTATAATTTTTGATTGTTCCATGGTATTATATTATATGTTTTGGATGTTCAATGGGCTTTAATATACCTTTTTATATTATTTTTGGGACTAACCTACTAACCGAAGGCGTAGTGCAAATTGCTGTTTTTTTGCCTATTTCGGTGTTTCACAGAAAAGGATATCAAATGGAATCCAAACGAAATGAAACCTTCACGAGGATCTTTTTTGGAACAAACGCAATCCAGGAGACTTGGAGTGGAGGTCCAGGAAGCCAGGAGGCAGCCACGAGGTAGGAGGGCGCGCCCCCACCCTCGTGGGCCCCTCGTAGCTCCACCGACCTACTTCTTTCGCCTATATATACTCTTATACCCTGAAAACATCCAGGGGAGCCACGAAACACTTTTTCCACCGCCGCAACCTTCTGTACCCATGAGATCCCATCTTGGGGCCTTTTCTGGCGCTCCGCCGGAGGGGGCATCGATCATGGAGCGCTTCTACATCAACACCATAGCCTCTCCGATGATGTGTGAGTAGTTTACCACAAACCTTCAGGTCCATAGTTATTAGCTAGATGACTTCTTCTCTCTCTTAGGATCTCAATACAAAGTTCTCCTCGATTCTCTTAGAGATCTATTCGATGTAATACTTTTTGCGGTGTGTTTGCCGAGATCAGATGAATTGTGGGTTTATGAACTTGATTATCTATAAATATTATTTGATTCTTCTCTAAATTCTTATATGCATGATTTGAGCTAGGTAATTTTGGGAGAGACACACATTAATTGGAATTTATTAGAATACTCTATGTGCTTCACTTATATCTTTTGAGCTAGATAATTTTGCTCTAGTGCTTCACTTATATCTTTTAGAGCACGGTGGTGGTTTTATTTTATAGAAATTATTGATCTCTCATGCTTCTCTTATATTATTTTGAGAGTCTTTTAGAACAGCATGGTAATTTGCTTTGGCTATAAAATTAGTCCTAATATGATAGGCATCCAAGATGGGTATAATAAAAACTTTCATATAGAGTGCATAGAATACTATGATACTTGATAGTTGTTTTGAGATATAAAGGTGGTAATGTTAGAGTCATGCTAGTTGGGTAATTGTGGAATTGAGAAATACTTGTGTTGAGGTTGGCAAGTCCCGTAGCATGCACGTATGGTAAACGTTGTATGATAAATTTGGAGCATGGGGTGTTCTTTGATTGCTTTCCTTATGAGTGGCGGTCGGGGACGAGCGATGGTCTTTTCCTACCAATCTATCCCTCTAGGGGCATGCGTAGTAGTACTTTGCTTTGAGGGCTAATAAAGTTTTGCAATAAGTATATGAGTTCTTTATGACTAATGTGAGTCCATGGATTATGCGCACTCTTACCATTCCGCAAATTTCTAGCCTCTACGGTACCGTGCATTGCCCTTTCTCACCTCGAGAGTTGGTGCAAACTTCGCTGGTGCATCCTAACCCCGTGATACGATATGCTCTATCACACATAAGCCTCCTTATATCTTCCTCAAAACAGCCACCATACCTACCTATTATAGCATTTCCATAGCCATTCCGAGATATATTGCCATGCAACTTTCCACCGTTCTGTTTATTATGACACGCTCCATCATTGTCATATTGTTTTGCATGAGCATGTAGTTAACATCGTATTTCTGGCAAAGCCACCCTCACAATTCTTTCATACATGTCACTCTTGATTCACTGCATATCCCGGTACACCGCCGGAGGCATTCACATAGAGTCATATTTTTGTTCTAGTATCGAGTTGTAAATCTTGAGTTGTAAATAAATAAAAGTGTGATGATCATCATTATTAGAGCATTGTCCCATGTGAGGAAAGGATGATGGGGACTATGATTCCCCCACAAGTCGGGATGAGACTCCAGACGAAAAAAATAAAAAAGAGGCCAAAGAAGCCCAAATAAAAAAGGAGGCCAAAGAAGCCCAAACAAAAAAATGATGAGAGAAAAAGAGAGAAGGGACAATGTTACTATCCTTTTTCCACACTTGTGCTTCAAAATAGCACCATGATCTTCATGACAGAAAGTTTCTTATTTTGTCACTTTCATATACTAGTGGGAAATTTTCATTATAGAACTTGGCTTGTATATTCCAATGATGGGCTTCCTCAAAATACCCTAGGTCTTCATGAGCAAGCAAGTTGGATGCACACCCACTTAGTTTCTTTTGATGTGCTTTCATATATTTATAGCTCTAGTGCATCCGTTGCATGGCAATCCCTACTCCTCGAATTGACATCAATTGATGGGCATCTCCATAGCCCGTTGATTAGCCACGTCAATATGAGACTTTCTCCTTTTTTGCCTTCTCACATAACCCCTATCATCATACTCTATTCCACCCATAGTGCTATGTCCATGGCTTGCGTTCATGTACTGCGTAAGGGTTGAAAAGGCTGAAGCGCGTTAAAAAGTATGAACCAATTGCTCGGCTTGTCATCGGGGTTGTGCATGATGGGAGCATTTTGTGTGACGAAAATGAAGCATGGCCAAACAATATGGTTTCGTAGGGATAAGCTTTCTTTGGCTATGTTATTTTGATAAGACATAATTGCTTGGTTAGCATGCTTGAAGTATTACTATTTTTATGTCAATATTAAAACTTTGTCTAGAATCTTTTGGATCTAAACATTCATGCCACACTAAAGAGAATTACATTGAAAAATTATGTTAGGTAGCATTCCGGATCAAAAAATCTGTTTTATCATTTACCTACTCGAGGACGAGCAGGAATTAAGCTTGTTGATGCTTGATACGTCTTCAACGTATCTATAATTTTTTATTGTTCCAAGCTATTATATTATCTGTTTTGGATGTTTAATGGGCTTTAATATACCTTTTAATATTATTTTTGGGACTAACCTACTAACCGAAGTCCTAGTGCAAATTGCTGTTTTTTTTGCCTATTTTAGTGTTTCGCAGAAAAGGAATATCAAACGGAATCCAAACGACATGAAACCTTCGTGAGGATATTTTTTGGAACAAACGCAATCCAGGAGACTTGGAGTAGAGGTCAAGGAAGCGACGAGGCGGCCACGAGGTAGGAGGGCGCGCCCAGGGGGGTAGGCACGCCCCCCACCCTCATGGGCCCCTCGTAGCTCCACCGACCTACTTCTTTCGCCTATTAATACTCTTATACCCTGAAAACATCCAGGGGAGCCACGAAACACTTTTTCCACCGCCGCAACCTTCTGTACCCATGAGATCCCATCTTGGGGCTTTTTCCGGCGCTCCGCCGGAGGGGGCATCGATCATGGAGCGCTTCTACATAAACACCATAGCCTCTCCGATGATGTGTGAGTAGTTTACCACAAACCTTCAGGTCCATAGTTATTAGCTAGATGGCTTCTTCTCTCTCTTTGGATCTCAATACAAAGTTCTCCTCGATTCTCTTGGAGATCTATTCGATGTAATAATTTTTGCGGTGTGTTTGCCGAGATCCGATGAATTGTGGGTTTATGAACTTGACTATCTATGAATATTATTTGATTCTTCTCTAAATTCTTATATGCATCATTTGATATCTTTGCAAGTCTCTTCTGATTATCGGTTTAGTTTGGCCTACTAGATTGATCTTTCTTGCAATGGGAGAAGTGCTTAGCTTTGGGTTCAATCTTGCGGTGTCCTTTCCCAGTGACAGCAGGGGCAGCAAGGCACATATTGTATTGTTGCCATCGAGGATAAAAAGATGGGGTTTATATCATATTGCTTGAGTTTATCCCTCTACATCATGTCATCTTGGCTAATGTGTTACTCCGTTCTTATGAACTTAATAATCTAGATGCATGCTAGATAGCGGTCGATGTGTGGAGTAATAGTAGTAGATGCAGAATCGTTTCGGTCTACTTGACACGAACGTGATGCCTATATTCATGATCATTGCCTTAGATATCATCATAACTACTCCCTCCGTTCCAAATTACTCGTCGCAGAAACAGATGTATCTAGAACTAAAATACATCTAGATACATCCATACAAGCGACAATTAATTCAGAACGGAGGGAGTATGCGCTTTTCTATCAATTGCTCGGCAGTAATTTGTTCACCCATCATAATACATGCTATCTTGAAAGAAGCCACTAGTGAAACCTATGGCCCTGGGTCTACTTTACATCATATAAGTTTCCAATCTACAATTTTAGTTTACTATCTATTTTGCAATCTTTACTTTGCAATCTATACAACAAAAATACCAAAAATATTTATCTTATTATCTTTATCAGATCTCACTTCTGCAAGTGGCCGTGAAGGGATTGACAACCCATTTATCACGTTGGTTGCAAGGTTTTTGATTGTTTGTGCAGGTACTAGGCGATTTGCGTGTAGTCCTATTGTGCCAATTTTCTCGGCATGGCAATATATCTCAGAATGGCTATGGAAATGCCATGATAGGTAGGTATAGTGGCTCTTTTCAGGAAGATATAATGAGGCTTATGTGTGATAGAGCATATCCTATCACGGGGTTTGGATGCACCGGCAAAGTTTGCACCAACTCTCAAGGTGAGAAAGGGCAATGCACGGTACTGAAGAGGCTAGCAAATTGCGGAAAGGTGACAGTGCGTATAATCCATGAACTCACATTAGTCATAAAGAACTCACATACTTATAGCGAAAGTTTATTATCCCTCGAAGCAAAGTACTACTACGCATGCCCCTAGGGGGATAGATTGGTAGGAAAAGACCATTGCTCTTTCCCGACCGCCACTCATAAGGAAGACAATCAATAATAAATCATGCTCCAATTTCATCGCATAACGAGAGACTATACATGCATGCATCGGGAATCACCAACCTTAACACAAATATTCTTACTAAACCACATCATTCATTAGTACCTCCCAAATGTTAACATTTCTATATCGCAAAACTATTGCAAGGAATCAAACATGTCATATTCAGTGATCTACAAGTTTTATGTAGGATTTTATGACTAACCATGTGAATGACCAATTCTTGTTAACTCTCTAAATAGATATAAGTGAAGCAAGAGAGTTTAATTCTTTCCACAAAATATTTGCCCATACTCTAACAAATATAAGTGAAGCAAAAGAGCATTCTACAAATGCCGGTTTTCTATGTGTAGAGAAACAGGCAATCAAAAATTCAAATGATATAAGTGAAGCACATGAAGCATTCTAGTCAACCAAGGACTATCTCATACCAGCATGGTGCATAAAAGAAAAAGTAAAAATAAACACAAAAGACGCTCCAAGAATTTGTGCATATCATGTGACGAATAAAAATATAGCTCCAAGTAAAATTATCGATGGTCGTTAGAAGAAAGAGGGGATGCCTTCCGGGGCATCCCCAAGATTAGTTGCCTGGGAGTCCTTGAATATTACCTTGGGGTGCCACGGGCATCCCCTAGCTTAGGCTCTTGCCACTCCTTATTCCTTCATCCATCGTGATCTCATCCAAAACTTGAAAACTTCAATCACACAAAACTAACAAAACCCTTGTGAGATCCGTTAGTATAATAAAGCAAATCACTACTTTAGGTACTGTTCAAACTCATTCATATTTTATTTTTGCATTATAACTATTGTATTCTTAATTCACCATGGCTTATATCAGCGATACAATCCATAGATTCATCAAAACACACAAAACAATGCATCAAAAACAGAATTTGTCAAAAACAGAACAGTCTATAACAATATGAACATTGGCCATACTTCTATAACTCCAAAAGTTCTGGAAAATTAGGGAAAAAATAAAAATTTGGATAGAAGTACTATGCAAAAATTCCAGAAACTTTTGACGTTCCAGTAAAAAATGTAAATTCACGCACTACAGCAAAAGTTTCTGTTTTTGCATCGCACATACCAAACAAGCAATCTAATCATCCAAAAGGCAAATCTTGGCACATTATTTTTATAATACAATGGATTTGTACAAGGGGATAATTATTTTTGTGAGAAACTTCCATGAAAAATTCTACATTTTTCCATGAGCATGAACACAAGTGTTCAAGGTCGAGCTCACATCTCCAATGCATAACCTTCCAATCGCTTCTGTTTTTGGAAAAAAATTAGGTTCCCCTCTATATTTTTTTTGTTTTTTAACCATTTAAAAGCACACAATAGAATAAAATGACTCTCTAAAACTTTCAGGTTGTCTCCCTGGCAGCGCTTTCTTTAAAGCCATTAAGCTAGGCATATAGTGCTCAAGTAATTGATCCACCCAGATCCCAAGGTATATCAAAGCCAATTTTAATTAACAATGATTTGTATTTTAGTAGTGAGCAGAAAGTAATATATATATATATATATATATATATATATATATATATATCATGCAACAACAAAGTCTAACCCTCTACCTATGCATCGGCATGTCATAAAAGAACAATTCATGCACACATAGTAAAGACCGATACATAACATAAATAGTTTCTTGCAATTTTATTGTATTGGAAACATAGAGAGGTGGAGATGTAGTTCCTATCTCATAATAATTCCAGGTAGGAGCAACAAGCACATGCATATTATATTCATAAAAATCAGCATGTGTAGTGGTAAAACACAACCCATCAATATAATCCTTAATAAGTGCAAACTTCTACGATATAGTGTAGTTGGGGAATTCTAAAAGATAAAAGGACTATCATCTGTGGGTGCAATAGCAACAGTATCATTCTTAACATAAGGATCTATAGCAAGTTCATCTCCATCAGCATAATTCAAATTGGCATCTTGGCCACAAGCATAGCAAGCATCAATTTGTCAAAAAGGGGTATTTCAATCGAATCAACGGGATCATAGCAATCATCATAGCATTCATCCTTCTGTAAGCACGAAGGGAAATTACACAATGTATGAGCTGAAGAGTTACTCTCATTAGAAGGTGGGCACGGGTAGCTAATCTGCTCTCCCTCCTTTTGTTCTTCGCTCTCCTCGTCATCTTTTTCCTCCAATGAGCTCACGGTGTCATCAATTTCTTCTTCCATAGTTTCCTGCAAAATATTAGTCCCTTCTTAGACAACGGAGACTTTCTCAATAAATGCATCAATATCGACATTGTATTCATAATTCTCATAGCAATATTTAAGTATAGCATAATTTTCAGGTCGGTAAACATCATCATCAAAATTTCCACACTTCTCAAACAAAGATTCAATTTCATAAGCACCCTTAAAAGCAACAAATTCTTTATTCGTCACACATCATAGTAATCATATATACCATTAGCATAAGAAGCCAAGGTTTCATTATCACAAAATTTACATGAAAAGGGAAGGTGTGGAGCCTTCACCCTAGAGCAACAAGTATAATCATATCTCAAGCATAAATTCTAAGCATACAATGCAACATTTCAATTTTATCCCATTAGAGTTTCCCTTTTTGAGTCAAGCGATAATCCCTAAAGTATTCACATTGATCCAATGTGTCTCCCATTATCAAGTTGAATGGGGTTTTCTCAGGATTATCAAAGTAGTGTTTAATAGTTTTCACATAACGAGCATCGAGGGTTTTAGGAGGTTCCCCATCTCCATGACTAGCAAGTACACCTAATTTTTTTGGTATTTCGTGTTCCATATCCATAACTAAAGATAGAGAACAACTTAGAACAGAAAATGAAAACTACTTAGTAAAGCAAACAAGCACACACGAGAATATTCACCCCACGCTATTGCTCCCCGGCAATGGCGCCAGAAAAAGGTCCTGATAACCCACAAGTATAGGGGATCAATTGTATCCTTTCTCGATATGTAAGAGTGCCGAATCCAACGTGGAGCTAAAGGTAGAAAAAATATTCCCTCAAGTTCTATCGACCACCGATAAAACTGTATGCACACTTTACGTTTGCTTTACCTAGAACAAGTATGAAACTAGAAGTACTTTGTAGGTGTAAAGGGATAGGTTTGCAAGATAATAAAGAACACGTAAATAAAAGCTGGGGTTGTTTAGATAAAGAAACAATCAAGTTAGTTTTAGTAGAGAGTGTTTTGTCACAAGAAAATTATTTGTCCCTAGGCAAACAATAACTAGACCGGTAATCATTATTGCAATTTTATATGAGGGAGAGGCATGAGCTAACATACTTTCTCTACTTGGATCATATGCACTTATGATTGGAAGTCTAGCAAGCATCCACAACTACTAAAGATCATTAAGGTAAAACCCAACCATAGCATTAAGTATCAAGGTCTCTTTACTCCCATATGCAAAAACCCACTTACTCAGGTCTGTGCTTCTTTCACTGACGCCACCCACCATAAGAAAATCATGAACATATTGCAACACCCTACAACGGGGATCCCTCACGCTTGCGCGACATGGAGAGCACCATAGGACATAGATACGTCTCCAACGTATTTATAATTTATGAAGTATTCATGCCATGTTTACTATTGTTTTATTTGATTTTGGTATGATTTGATTAGAACTAACCCGGACTGACACTGTTTTCAGCAGAACTACTGTGGTGTTGTTTTTATGTAGAAATAAAAGTTCTCGGAATGCGCTGAAAATCAACAGAGAATTTTTCTAGAAAATATAAAAAATAATGGAACAAAGAGTTACTGGAGGGGAGTCCCATGGGCTCCATGAGGGTGGAGGGCGCGGCCACCCCCTGGGGCGCGCCCCTGTGCCTCGTGGACTTCTCGTGGGGCCCTTGACTTGTTCTCGACGCCAACCTCTCCTATAAATGCCCAAACATCCAGAAAATAACATAGATTGGAAGTTTCGCCACCGCAAGCCTCGGTAGCCACGAGAAATCAATCTAGGCCCTCTCTGGCACCCTGCCGGAGGGGGCCATCATCACCGGAGGCCATGGAGGAGGATCCCGGAGGGGCCATCATCGCCATGAAGGCCAAGGACCAGAGGGAGAACCTCTCCCCATCCAGGGGGAGGCCATGGAGGATGAAGCACAAGGGGGAGGACCTCTCCTCTCTCTCGGTGGCGCCGGAGTACCATCGGGAGGGGAATCATCGCCGTGGTGATCGTCTTCATCAACATCACCATCATCATCACCATCCTCATCTCTTTTACGCGGTCCACTCTCCCGCACCCCGCTGTAATACCTACTTGAACATGGTGCTTTATGCCACATATTATGATCCAATGATGTGTTGCCATCCTATGATGTTTTGAGTAGATATCCTTTGTCTTTGGGTTGATTGATGATCTAGATTGGTATGAGTTTTATGTTTTATTTTGGTGTTGTCCTATTGTGCCCTCCGTGTCGCGCAAGCGTGAGGGATTCCCGCTGTAGGGTGTTGCAATACGTTCATGATTCGCTTATAGTGGGTTGCTTGAGTGACAGAAGCATAAACCCGAGTAAGGGGGTTGTTGCCTATGGGATAAAGGGGACTCGATGCTTTAATGCTATGGTTGGGTTTTACCTTAATGATCTTTAGTAGTTGCGGATGCTTGCTAGAGTTCCAATCATAAGTGCATATGAGCCAAGAAGAGAAAGTATGTTAGCTTACACTACTGCAGGATGCTGCTAACGCGACACTACGATCAGAGACCCTTCGAGAAACTGTGTGCGATGCAATAATCACAAACGGTGTTCTATGAAAACCGTCAGAAATGATGCAAAACGTTTGCGATGGAGGATGCATCAAACATGGTTCAGATTTTAGTTGCATGTGCGATGCAGGCATACGGTTCAGCTCAATTAACCGTTTGCGACGATGAGGAACAAAAGAAACGGGCAGCCCGATGAAGGTGTGTGCGATGGACAGCATACGGTTCACTCGGATGAACTGTTTGTGATTAGGCAACACAAAAGAAACGGTCAGCAAGATTCAAGGTGTGTGCGATATACGGCATGCGGTTCACTGGGATGAACTGTTTGTGTTGAGACATGAGAACAGAAACGGTTCAAATGAACAAGATGTTTGTGATACGAGGCAAACAGGTCTGTAATCAGAAACGTGTGAGAAAACCGATAAGAACACAGACGATTACTGCTAACTAGCCGTGTGTGTTGTGAGCAAACGATTGCTGGTATACAATTGTGAGTGATTGAAATAAAACATCACCGACGGGTTCCATTGTTTAGTCCGTGTGCGATGTGATTTTCTTTGTCCGCACACCATCTACGCTCTGTCTATAGAGCGTCAACATATATACTTAAAAAGATAGCATTGCATAACCAAATTAAGCATACAATTACACAAGTGACTACACACATAACATTTGCACACACCAAAGTAAGCAATTACATGCATACCAAAGTAGGAGAAACGAGGATCTAATCATCTACTTATTGTTGCGACGATGCTTGCCATTGGTCTGCTTCCGGCTGGATCCCTAGCTGTTTTGGGGAAGGAGGGACTTCCTCATGTCAATGATCCGCCGGTACATGTCGTAGCTCGTGTACGCCTCCTTGGCCGCGTACACGACATGAGCTTTGTCGAGTTTCTCCATCCAGGCCGAGTGCCAGGCACACTTGTCCTTGTTGGACGAATCCTTCATGTCTCTGTAGTAGGGGTCGATGATGGCCTCGGCGAGGTGAACCAGTGAGTCCTTCTCATGCTCCTTGCTGCCCCAGATTTTGTATTAGCCCTGGATGTCAACAAGATTCTGGCAGGCGATGCCCGAACTCTCGAGCGCCTTTACATCGTTGGTGATGTCCACCGTAGCGAACATGTAGTGGGGGCTATTGACAAACCTGGCGACACCCTCGCAAGGCCTTGTGGATAGGTAGTAGTGGTAGACGAGGACGTGGTGGCGCACGCACATCGGGGCGACGGCGACCTTGGGACGAGACCCGGCACGAGCATGGGTGTACTCGAGGTTGAACCCGACCACCTTGTACTTCTCCTCGACAAGCAACAACTCCATGATGTGGATGGAGTGCTCCGCCCAGACCGAGTCGTTGGTGTACACCACCGAGAGGTCCATGAACCTTCGGTGGGTGTCCACCAAGGCACGCATGGTGAACTGCTGCTTGTCGTCGGCAGCCGCTCGGAGCGCCATTGGAGCCGCGCAGGATACCCTCTAAGAATTTCTTGTGGTGGGTGTGCTTCTTGCAATGGTGGGGCACGATCGAAAGGTTGAAGAGACACAAGGGTAGGTTAAGTGGCCGCTATAATAAATGGGGGCCGGCCGGCCTGTAATCATCACGTCTTGTCACGGCATTCATAGCGAAGGATTCCAGAATCCAGTGCACGCTTGACAACACCACACCCAAGGCGTGGACACTCGAGTGCGATAATTAATTCTGCGCTCTACTGTGCACACGGTGGAAGAAACCAACTGTGTGCAATAATGTCGAAGATCGCAGTCGAGTTAGCTATAAAGATCGTGTGTTGTGAGATCGACAAGGTAAACTGATCCGACAATGGTTAATAAAATCTAAGACCATTGCATATTAAGGTCAAAATAGTGCTAGCAATATACGAGTCTCATATGATGCCATTTCAACGATTGTACCACAAAAGCTCGAAATGCTACAAGGTTCAAATTCCAAAGTTATATGGCTCAAATTCGAAGATTACAAGGTTCAAACTGATATTAGAAATGAAATTCAGCTCATCAACTGCAAACGCTCGCGCTGATGCGTCGAACATGGATATCAGAGAGGTTTAAACTAATATCACCGCTTCTAAGTCTGGCTCCGAAACCTCACAATTTTTGAATAGGGGTCAGCCACTGAGAAGTCATGTATGGGGTTGACCCGATGACTTCCGATTACTCTGTCATCTGAAGTTCCAAAATGAAATTCAGCATTTTTGGAGCCTACTCCATTCTGCCGCAGGCACCAGTGCTGATCAACAGACCATTCATTTTTGCAAAATAAATGTAAGGCAAACCTCATTTCCTTCAGCACCCTTGCTCCGAGAAGAAAGAACCTGGCGAATATAATCTCCGGTAAGGTCCCTCGGTAGGAGTTCAAAGTAATTTCTGAGAGATGCAGATCTAGGCATTCGACGTGATTGTTATATTGTATCACATTATCCACCACTGGGCATAATCTTATCTGCAAAAGAAGAAAACGTGTTAGTGCCTACATGCATTTTTGAACATTACTACAGGACTAGCTATTTGGTTTGAAGGATCTGCAAAATGCACTAACATGCCATCTTCGATCTGGCAGGATTAACGTGGGCATTTGATTACATTCTAGAAAAATGTAGCCTTCTTCACAAGAGGTTGGAGTGGATGAAAAGTTCCCTAAGAAAACTAGTACAGATGAGTCCAAAGGAGAAATTCTTATTGATTGTAACCATATGGATCAAGGAACCAATATGGGGGGTGGGGCATGTATGTACTGAAATCCTCCAAAAGAACCTTTAGAAATCGTAGTACATTGTCATTGTAAACTTGGAAAAAGGTGTCACAAATTGAACTCCCTTCTGGTTAATGTTTAACAGGAAAAGGAACATCACCTCGTTATATAGCTTCTCCAGGCACGGAAAGCATCTCAGGAAGCTGACAACTTGCTCCAGGTCGGGCCCGATAGATTCTAGTGCCAAGACCTTCACTGTGCGCAATTTCGGGGTCAAGCTTGTCGGAATCATTTTCTGAATGACAGACGAACAAAAATCTTCAAAATTAGAAATAATGTTAATTTGTAGAAGGAGAGGTAGAAGGCGGCTGTTGTACCTGAACGGGTGTGGATCCAATAACAAGTTCGGAGTATTTGTCAGACGAGTAGCCCACCACTGTCAATTTCGGCGCAGAAATGACATTGATTCTTGTTGGACCTTCTTGATCAACTACAAGTAATCTCTCAAGTGCAGGTGTGTCCTGGATGACCATACCGTGGTCCACCTTTTGTGATGTCTTCCTGCCACACCAGCAACACACATAAATAGTCCGGAGAGTCATGAAGGTGATGTGGAAGGTACTCAACCCATTGATCGCCGGAAGACGAAGGTACTCAAGTGCAGTATAGCCACGGAGTAGGCGCTCCATGTCACCCTTTTAGAGGCAGACGGCGACAAGCTCGAGGTGCTTCAGTCGTGGTAGAATAAGAGCATGCGCATCATTAAGGGGCGGGAAATGGCAGTTCCTGAACTTGGCGACACGCAGCATGGGCGCGAGGCGGAGTGCGGACGTTGGCAGCGACCGCATATGCCCATCATCAAAAGTGAGCTCCTCAAGTTGATCTAGGGCGGGGGATCGGAACCAGTCATCAAGCTTGGCTCGGTCCTTGCCGTTGGAATGGAACTTGCCCATTCTAAGGCCTTTGGTTGGGCCAAGGTGACTGCCGACAATCTTGGAGAACGCATCCAAGCTTTTGCGATAGCCATGGCAGAGCTCGTGGGCGTCGATGAGGTCAAGAGGGCTGGAGTTCCATAGGGGGCGGCACCGCCGGGAAAGGAGGGTTGTCCGCGCCCCATATTTGATTGGGAGGAGGGAGATGATGACTCTCAACATATCATCGCGGAGACTGCTGATTAAGTCTAGGCCTGCTGGAGTCGCTTGCAGTTCTAGCCCGCCCCGCCTCCGCTTGTTGGTAACCCCGTTCTCCACCTCTGGAGTCTCCTTGTCAGCGGCGCTTTCTGATACAAATGGGAGTACAGGGAATATTTAGTTAAAACAGGGCAATAGAAAAGTGTATTGGTAACTAGAAGTTATCAGGTAGGAATATAGCAAGATAAGGGAATAACAATTGGGTTCTTAAATACTACACAATTCATTTGACATTGCTGGGTAAGTCAACATATGCAGATAGTTGAAAAGAAAACTTACTTTGAACAAAGTCTGGACAGATGATTTTGTCGGGGAAGTTAGCATATATCTCATGACCAGGCCCTTCTATGTGCAGTGCAATTTTAGTGCCAGCTTTCAGTACACAAAACTTTGCAATTTCATTCCAAAAGCCAGTGCCAAAATAGGAGTCACCACGTTCATCAAGTCTTATAGTAGCAATGATTGTAAATCCATGGTTTGTATGCAGTATGACATTCGTGGAGCTTTGATGTATGTAAACGGAAAAACTGTGCACTACATAATCTGTTGCATAGCGAGGGATGTCCTGCAGAAAATGGTAGGATTGTTAAAGAAAATATGGTAACATGCAAATATGGGCCCAAATTGAGAGAACTGTACAGCAGTTGAAATCCAAGGACAAAAGTCTATAATTAAACAGATAGGGTAAACATGATGTCATGGAAATATGAGAGTAACCGAAAGAACAATACATCATTAATTTGCCTAATATAGAAAGAAGAGGGAAAAATCCCCTTTGACGTATATGGTGCATGTGGCACCTTTTATCAAAATGTAGCAATATTTAGAATGAGATTGAACATACCGCGTGCGTCCTTGTCGGCGTTCTGGGAATGGGGGTCCCCAGACTTGCCTGCCTACGGCCCATGGCGTGGCCCTGCGAGCGGGCCCGTACGGCCCATCTTCACCAACAAGCATTCAAGACCCTCGCGAGGGGCCAAGCCTCGCGAGACGGACGATGCAAGACCTCCTCGGGAGCGGCCTCACTAGGCTAGCTCGCGAGGGGCGGAGAGATCAAGGCAAGGCAAACCTCGCGAGGTTCCAATGACGTGAGCCATGACGATCGGGATCTGGCAGGCGCCAGCGCGCACAATGTCCTTGTTTCCTCTTCGGTGCTAAAGAGGCAAGCGCAGGCGAGGAGTACCGAGGTGTCAAGCAAAGGTTTCCATATCGGTGCAACGAGATCAAGACCAGTGGGACGGCAGGACGGAGGTCACCATGGAGCCGAAGGCGGCGTCACCGCCAGAGCCTTTTGCAGGCGAAGACTGCTTTTGTCAGGATAGCTTGTACTAGTTGTCCCCATTCAAATTGGTCGTTGTTGCCTCCCTTCCCACTCAATATTTGGGGGAAGGACCAGGGCCTCTATAAATAGGACTAGCCACCACAGTAGAAGGCAACTAAGCCTGAGCTATCTCATCTCATCTTGAGTAATCCTCACCCACACAAGTTCACCAAGCACAATAACACCTCGCCTTAGGAGGCTGTTCTTCCCCTTGTAGTGTTCATCCTCAGCCCAAGAGGCAATCCACCACCACACACTTGAGTAGGGTATTACACCACGAGGGTGGCCCGAACCAGTATAAATCTTGTGTCTCTTGCGTTGCGAGTTCGTCGAGCTAGCCTTGGAGATCATAGCGAGGTTAAGGGCGTGGTTCGGTAGGGGGAGATCTTCGTGCGCACCCTAGTGTTTGAACCTTGAGGGTTTTGCCAGAACCCAAGATCCGACATTTGGCACGCCAGGTAGGGGTGCGCCGAAGCTTTCCTTCCATCGCTCCGCGTCTCGTTGCTTCCTCATCTCCATGGCGGACGCTCCCCGAGCACGCGCTGAGCGTCGGGCTGCCCTCGCCGCCCGCGTTGCTCAGACGGCTCCCGTCGGCGGGCCACCCCATCGTTCTCTGTCGCCTGCCGCCAACGCCGCCACCGGCCCGGCGGGGAACGAGCAGCAAGCATCCTCGCTGCACCCCTCGGTGAGGCGGGACGGCCGCACCGCCACTCCGTCACTGACACCGGCCGGCTCGTCGTCTCACGCCCGTCGCGCTCCCACGGACGCGCAAGCCGTGCTATGCATGGCGCGCGAAGTCCTGCGTTACCACCCCATCGATGACCTCTACTAGGACTGGCTCGACCGCATCGCCGAGCTTGTCAGTGCCGTAGGGGGCTCCCCTGTGTCGTTCCTCTCGCTTCCTCGCCCTCCGCCAGCTGCGGGCGACATGGCTCATGGAGCGCCTCCACCACCACTGCCACAAGATGGCGCCTGGCGCCAAGGCGCGCGCCCCCCGGCCTGACCCACCGCATGGGGCGCCCGTGCGTGAAGAAAGAAGCTGCCAAGAAGTCCCTCGACCGCAAGAAAATGCTCCTGCGCTCCCGGCGCCACTGCGACAAGACCGTGCGCCACCCGCGGTGGCGGCGCGCGGGCATCAAGGCCAGGTTCCGTGCCAGCAAAGGGTTCCGGTGGCCACCGCGGGCTGCCGCGCCTTCACCACTGAGTTGCGTAGCGTCACCTGGCCGGGCAAGTTCAAGCCAGATCTGCCTCCGTGCTACGACGGCACCCCCGACCCCGCGGAGTTCCTGCAGCTCTACAAGTTGAGCATCGAGGAGGCCAACGGCGATGAGAAAGTCATGGCGAATTGGTTTCCCATGGCTCTCAAGGATGGTGCCCACTCTTGGCTCCTGAACTTGCCTCCAGACTCGATCTCCTCCTGGGACGATACGCGCGACCGTTTCGTCGCCAACTTCCAGGGCACTCGCGACCGCCCACCGGCTGCGGCTGACCCGCGCCGCATCAAGCAACAACCAGGAGAGACTCTCCAGAAGTACATCCAGTGCTTCAACAACGTTCGTCTCAGGATCCCCAAGGTGACGGGCGAGGCCATCATCTTTGCGTTCTCCAATGGCGTCCGCGACGTCAAGATGAAGGAGGAGTTCGCCATCCACGAGGAGCTGTGCACATCCCTGGAGCTGTTCAACCTGGCGACGAAGTGCAGAAGGGCTGAGGAAGGGCGTCTTTCCCGTCTCGAGCTCCCAGCTGCCGACCCGGAGGAGAAGAAAGCCAAGGTCAAGGACGTGAAGCGCAAGGGAGAAGCCGTACTCGTGGCAGAGCCAGACACGAAGCGCGGCAGGGACCAGCCTGAGTCATCCAAGAGCAGCCGACCGTTCTACGCCTTCCACAACGTGCACAGTCACAACACCAACGATTGTCAGGAGTTCAGGGCCATTCGCGATGGACGCTTCGGTCGACGCCCCGAGCGCAACGACCGGACTCAGTTGTCAGCCTCTCCACGTACAATCCACTTAATATGCATGTCGGTCGTTGACCATGTTGACCAGGCCGCGCCGAGAGCACCAGGGCGGTGGACAACGACGAGGCCTAGGAAGGGAATGACACGGAGGCAGGGAAGACTCGGCAGTTGTTTCCCACGCGGAGGGGAGTTCGACTGTACGAGGGTTTACTGGGTCATCTGCCGTCGCCGAAGAATAACATCAGGTGTGGGTGAGTAGAGGGATGGCTAGGCCAGCGATGGGAGTACGGTGGGGCGGTGAGGCCTGCGCGGCAGCACAGCCGGCCGTGGGGAGGAGGGAGCAGGCAGTCTCGTCGGCGCTTGTTTGAGCGGCTGGAGCAGGAAGAGCCGAGATTGAAGAAGCACGACGGCCGTTGGATGGACATTCAACAGTCACTGCTTGTGCGTCAACCTCTTTTTTTTAGGAAAGCCTCAAATCTGTGGAAAACAGCATACAACCCATCTGCCATTATTTCTAATAATTTACAGCCCATTTGCTAATTCTTAAGGTTTTTTTGGGTGCCCATATTCTTTTTGTTAGCATTACAGCCCATATTGTGGCCACGGTTAAAAAATTATACGAAATTTTGCATATTTCGGTGCGGTCCGAACTATTTTTAATCCCGAAATTTCGAGTCACATTCAAACTGATTTTAAAAATAAATGTATATCACTATAAAATCCAACAAATTGTCCACGCATAAAAATTAAGGCAATTTAAAATCTCGAAATAAAAAAAATTTAAAACTAATTGCCGGTTTGATGTGTTTTAAAAATGTACAGCCCATTTCTCATTACTGATAGGCCATTTTCTCGGCCAGCCGAATGAAGCTCTCCTCGTCTTGAATGATTTGCAGCCCAATAGGCCTGACAAAGCAACTTACTTGGCAAATCACAAAAAAACTGGGCTAGCCATTTTCAGAAAGAAAAAAAACTACTGGGTTGGTCTGTGGTAAACATATAAAGAGAAGGCTGTCTAGACAGGCCAGAGTGCCCCGCACAATCCAGTTGACACCCTGCTTCCGTCTCAAAAACAAATTAGATAAATGCCACTCCAGTTATGGCGATTCATAAAAATGCCACTGCAATTTCCAAACTTTGAAAAAGGCCACTGCAATTTTTGCAAACTTTGGAAAACGCAACTGCAATTTGCAAACTTTGAAAAATGCCACTCCAGACTTCGAAAAATGCCACTGGAAATGGCATGAAATGGCATTTTTCAAAGTTTGAAGCAATGGCATTTCTCAGAAACACCAGATTTGGAGTGGCATTTATCAAATTAACCCAAAACAAAAATAACTGGGCGAGCTGCTGGGTCCCTGGTGTCAGCCGCTCGTTGTGCAATTCTCTCGTTTGTTGACTACATTGACAATGGCATGGGACCCACATGTCAGAAATCCATTAGGAGGAGCCATTTTTTTATTGGCTTGAAATAAGGAGGCACTTGCTTGCGTACTGCCATGACCTTGGCGGGTCCCTGCTGTCATCCTCTCCACGTACAATCATCTCCTAATTGTGTACGCGTCAACTTGGTAGGCCCACAAGTGAGCCTGTAAACCCGTGAGGACAAATACAACCCATTTAAAAAATAACAGCCCATTCCATACGTTCAAACGGAGAGTTCAACATTCGAGCAAAGTCACAGGTCTGATCCACTTATAGAGTACTGAACTTCCACGTTGACAACCATCATAGCCAAGTTAACTATCTACTCCCACTAATACTCTAGTAGCGTACAAGTACTAACTTACTCTTAGCTAACTAGACAATGCCGGCTGCCATCTGCAGTACATGCTAAAAGCCGGCACCGGCGTCCTCCGCCTCGCCTCGGACTTGCCAGTGGTGCTATAGGGCGCGTTGCTCGCGTGCGTTGGCCCTTTCCATGCCGGCGTGGTCCACCGAAGCTTCGGCTTCTAAGCGGGAAACCCACTTGACAAGATGGTAGTAAAAATCGGCGTCGCGAATGCGTGCGTGCCCGACAGCCTCCAAGGCTATTTGTCGGGCGCTGGCCTCCACGTAGTCGGCCCAGTTGCGGGCGCTCTGCTCGCGACTCAGAGCGTCGATGCGCTGCTACTCCATGTCCCGCTGGCGGCGCAAATCGGCGATACGCTGCTCCTCCGCCAAGTGGTCGCACTCCAACAAATCCTGCTTCTCCGCCAGGCAGTCGCGCTCCAACAAGTCCTCGATCTCTGCATTGCCATCTAAAGACCGATAGAATGCCTCCTCCCTCCATCTGCCTTCCGGTGAAAAACCAAACACTAGTTCCGGCTGTGACCGCCTCCGGCCTCGCCTATCGCGGACGGGCGGGGGCACGGCGGACGTGGCGAGAGCGAGGCTAAGTGGCGAGCGACGTCGGGCCGGTGGGGGCTTATGAGGATAGGCCGAGTTGGGTCACGGTGCCACCATAGAAGGCCGGGAAACAATACTTATAGGCGGAAGGTAGCGCGACGGTCATCGGAATTCAATGCATAATTAAGCAGGCATGGCTTAACGCGCCAGCTTGCCGTGGAAAACTAGAGAAACGGAAATTATGACTATGCCGTCCCGTCCCGTCCGTGCTGGGTCGCACGCCGGCATGACGGTCAAACGAGTGCACTTGAATCATCTCCCTCCTTTTCAATAATGATTCCACGTTTTTAAAAGGCCCGCAACAATTAAAGCGCATCTTTTTCACATCAGTTAGCTGCCTTAATTACGGCCGGCTGCATGCAGGCACTCAAAATCGCTCGCAGCTAGTACGCGGAGCAGCATGCAACGAGTGCAGCCGAGGGCATTAGTAGATGAACTTTAGCTGGGAGATAAGCCATTTGCGAACGTTTTCGCTGGCAGTTTCTTCAGATTCACATGGCATTTTCTTCAGAGCAGCTTGTCAGTTTCTTCAGAGGTAGGCATTTTTGTTCAAAAAACTTCCACTTCGGATCTTGCGTCGTGGGCACCTCGTGTGCTCTCCGGACTCCGTTTTCTTGCACGTTACGTATTTTGGTCGGTAAAAATTCATTATATAATCTCCCGGAGGTTTTGACTCCTGTATCAAGCAAATATCCTCTGTTTTTGTTTCGAGCTGTTTCCTGTCAGAGTTGTCAAGGCCAGGCATCATGTCATCCCCCTCCTCCAACAATGGTGACAACGATGCTTGGCTAACGAAGATAGAGCTGAAGAGGGAAGAACCCATGGAGATCAACAAGGATGAAGGGATCAAGAAGGCCACGGAAGACAATGTTCCGGCAGCAGAAGACATCCTTCAACTTGATCACGATCTTCTTACCCCAACTGAGATTGAAGCTTTCAAGATGATTGAGTTAGCTCGTATACAAAACAAGTATCTCACACGTGAAAATATTTTGTTGAAGGAGCATATCGTTGCACTCAAGGGCATTATCCGCAAGTTGCAGGACCTCCTACGCTCGATGTGTGACTACCCATCATCACCACCATCTTCTTCACCAGCAAAGGAGACATAATCATATGGGTATGGGCACTCCCCTTGGCAACTGCCAAGCTTGTGGGAGGTGCCCCGGTATCGTATCACCATCACATCTCTATCTTTACCTTTTTCTTAGTTTGATCCTTTTAGTAGTATCTTGGTAAAGTAGAATAAAGTTTATGGTATGATCTAGTTTTGAGTTTTGCTTCATGATCCCTCTATGTAATCGAGTCCGTGAGCTATATAATAAAGATTAGTGTTGAGTCAAGGGCTTGATTATTTTTCTATGATCTCGAGGGAATAAAAGAAAAAGAAAGAATAAAAAGAAACAAAGAGATCATATTGAGAGTAATGACTTCACATAGAAAGAGTATGATGATTAAAAGTTGTTGAGAGTTGACAAACGTAGCTTTGGTCATCGTTGCAATTAATAGGAAGTAATAAAGAAAGAGAGGTTTCACATATAAATATACTATCTTGGAAATCTTTTATGATTGTGAGCACTCATTAAAATATGACATGCTAAAGAGTTGATGTTGGACAAGGAAGACAACGTAATGGGTTATGTTTTCTTATATCTGAGATAAGGTATATTGTCA
Organism: Aegilops tauschii subsp. strangulata; assembly: GCF_002575655.3. Taxonomy (NCBI): domain Eukaryota; kingdom Viridiplantae; phylum Streptophyta; class Magnoliopsida; order Poales; family Poaceae; genus Aegilops; species Aegilops tauschii. Next base: position 333,054,182 of record NC_053036.3, read on the forward strand.
TCGATCATCGAACATGTTGAGCTTGTCTTTCCCCCTCATGCTAGCCAAATTCTTTGCACCAAGTAGAGATACTACTTGTGCTTCCAAATACCCTTAAACTCAGTTTTGCCATGAGAGTCCACTATATGTACCTATGGATTGAGTAAGATCCTTCACGTAAGTTGTCATCGCTGCAAGCAATAAAAATTGCTCTCTAAATATGTATGATTGATTAGTGTGCAGGAAATAAGCTTTATACGATCTTGTGATGTGGAAGAAATAAAAGCGACGGACTGCATAATAAAGGTACATATCACAAGTGGCAATATAAAGTGACGTCCTTTCGCATTAAGATTTTGTGCATCCAACCCTGAAAGCACATGAAAACCTCTGCTTCCCTCTGCGAAGGGCCTATCTTTTACTTTTATCTTCTACCTTATGCAAGAGTCATGGTGATCTTCACCTTTCCTTTTTACATTTTATCCTTTGGCAAGCACAGTATGTTGGAAAGATCCTGATATAATTATCTAATTGGATGTAAGTTAGCATGAAATATTATTGTTGACATTACCCTTGAGGTAAAAGGTTGGGAGGCGAAACTATAAGCCCCTATCTTTCTCTGTGCCCGATTAAAACTCCATAACCACAAGTATTGCGTGAGAATTAGCAATTGTGAAAGACTAAATGATAGTTGAGTATGTGGACTTGCTAAAAAGCTCTGACATAGACTCTTTCTGATGTTATGATAAATTGCAATTGCTTCAATGACTGAGATTATAGTTTGTTAGTTCTCAATAAATTTCTTATTCATACTTGACGTTGTGAATAGATTATTACTTGAGCATAAGAAATCATATGACAATATCCATATATGTTGCTGTTATAAGAATAATCATGATGCCCTCATGTCCGTATTTTATTTTATCGACACCTCTACCTCTAAACATGTGGACATATTTATCGTTATCGGCTTCCGCTTGAGGACAAGTGAGGTCTAAGCTTGGGGGAGTTGATACGTCCATTTTGCATCATGCTTTTATATCGATATTTATTGCATTATGGGCTGTTATTACACCTTATGTGACAATACTTATGCCTATTCCCTCTTATTTTACAAGGTTTACATGAAGAGGGAGAATGCCAGCAACTGGAACTCTGGGCTGGAAAAGGAGCAAATATTAGAGACCTATTCTGCACAACTCCAAAAGTCCTGAAACTCCACGGAAGTTTTTTTGGAAATAATATAAAATACTGAGCGAAGAAAATACCAAAGGGGGCCCACACCCTGGCCACAAGGGTGGGGGCGCGCCCTACCCCCTGGGCGCGCCCCTGCCTCGTGGGCCCCCTGTTGGTCCTCCGGAGCCCATCTTCTGCTATATGAAGTCTTTTGTTCGAAGAAAAATCATAGGCAAGCTTTCGGGATGAGACTCCGCCGCCACGAGGCGGAACCTTGGCGGAACCAATCTAGGGCTCCGGCAGAGCCGTTCTGCCAGGGACACTTCCCTCCGGGAGGGGGAAATCATCGCCATCGTCATCACCAACGCTCCTCTCATCGGGAGGGTGCCAATCTCCATCAACATCTTCACCAGCACCATCTCCTCTCAAACCCTTGTTCATCTCTTGTATCCAATTCTTGTCTCTAAGTCTGGGATTGGTACCTGTAGGTTGCTAGTAGTGTTGATTACTCCTTGTAGTTGATGCTAGTTGGTTTATTTGGTGGAAGATCGTATGTTCAGATCCTATATGCATCTTAATACTCCTCTGATTATGAACATGAATATGCTTTGTGATTAGTTACGTTTGTTCCTGAGGACATGGGAGAAGTCTTGCTATTAGTAGTCATGTGAATTTGGTATTCGTTCGATATTTTGATGAGATGTATGTTGTCTCTCGTCTAGTGGTGTTATGTGAACGTCGACTACATGACACTTCACCATTGTTTGGGCCTAGAGGAAGGCATTGGGAAGTAATAAGTAGATGATGGGTTGCTAGAGTGACAGAAGCTTAAACTCTAGTCTATGCGTTGCTTCGTAAGGGGCTGATTTGGATCCATATGTTTCATGCCATGGTTAGGTTTACCTTAATACTTCTTTTGTAGTTGCGGATGCTTGCAATAGGGGTTAATCATAAGTGGGATGCTTGTCCAAGTAAGGACAGCACTCAAGCACCGGTCCACCCACATATCAAATTATCAAAGTACCGAACGTGAATCATATGAATGTGATGAAAACTAGCTTGACGATAATTCCCATGTGTCCTCGGGAGCGCTTTTCTCTATATAAGAGTTTTTCCAGGCTTGTCCTTTGCTACAAAAAGGATTGGGCCACCTTGCTGCACTTTATTTACTTTTGTTACTTGTTGCTCGTTACAAATTATCTTGTCACAAAACTATCCGTTACCAATAATTTCAGTGCTTGCAGAGAATACCTTGCTGAAAACCGCTTATCATTTCCTTCTGCTCCTCGTTGGGTTCGACACTCTTACTTATCGAAAGGACTACGATAGATCCCCTATACTTGTGGGTTATCAAGACTCTTTTCTGGCGCCGTTGCCGGGGAGTGAAGCGACTTTGGTAGGTGGACTTTGGTAAGGAAAAATTTATATAGTGTGCTGAAATTTACTGTCACTTGTTACTATGGAAAGTAATCCTCTGAGGGGCTTGTTCGGGGTATATTCACCCGACCATTAGAGCAAAGAGTTGCTCCTCAACCTACTGAACCTACTGAAAATGAAAATTTCTACTTTGAAATTCCTTCGGGTATGATAGAAAAACCGCTAGCTAATCCTTTTGCAGGAGATGGAACATTACATCCTGATGAGCACCTAATCGATGTGGATGAAGTTTGTGGATTATTTAAGCTTGCAGGTATGCCCGATGATGTTATCAATAAGAAGGTCTTCCCTTTATCTTTGAAGGTAGATGCATTGACGTGGTATAGGCTATGTGATGATATGGGATCATGGAACTACAGGCGATTGAAATTGGAATTTCATCAGAAGTTTTATCCTATGCATCTTGTTCATCGTGGTCGTAATTATATATATAATTTTTGGCCTCGCGAAGGAGAAAGCATCGCTCAATCTTGGGGGAGGCTTAAGTCAATGTTACATTCATGCCCCAATCATGAGCTCTCAAGAGAAATGATTATTCAAAAAATTTATGCTCGGCTTTCTGATAACAATCGCACCATGCTCGATACTTCTTGTGCTGGCTCTTTTATGATGAAGACTATTGAATTCAAATGGGATTTATTGGAAATAATTAAACGCAACTCTGAAGATTGGGATCTCGACGAAGGTAAGGAGTCAGGTATGATACCTAAGTTTGATTGTGTTAAATCTTTTATGGATACCGATGTTTTCCGTAAATTTAGCACTAAATATGGACTTGACTCTGAGATAGTAGCTTCTTTCTGTGAATCTTTTGCTACTCATGTTGATCTCCCTAAGGAGAAGTGGTTTAAATATCATCCTCCCATAGAAGTAAAAGTAGCTGCACCTATTAAAGTTGAAGAAAAGACTATCACTTATAATGATCCTATTGTTCCTACTGCTTATGTTGAGAAACACTTTTTCCTGTTAGGATAAAAGATCATGCTAAAGCTTCAACTGTGGTTTGTCCAAGCAATATTAGAACTTATACACCTCCTGAGCAAGTTAAAGTTGAACCTAATATTGCTATTGTTAATGATCTCTTGGCTGATAATATTGATGGGCATGTTATTTATTTCTGTGATGAAACTGCTGGAATTGCTAAACCTTGTGCTAAAGATAAACATAGACCTGTGGTAGGCATGCCTGTTATTTCTGTTAAAATAGGAGATCATTGTTATCATGGCTTGTGTGATATGGGTGCTAGTGCTAGTGCAATACCTATTGACTTATACAAAGAAATTATGCATGATATTGCACCTACTGAGTTAGAAGAAATTGATGTTACAATTAAGCTTGCCAATAGAGATACTCTATCACCAATTGGGATTGTTAGAGATGTTGAAGTCTTGTGTGGGAAAACTAAATATCCTGCTGATTTTCTTATTCTTGGTTCCCCACAAGATAGCTTTTGTCCCATTATATTTGGTAGACCCTTCTTAAACACTGTTAATGCTAGGATAGACTCCAAAAAGGATGTTGTTACTATTGGTTTAGGTGATATGTCTCATGAGTTCAACTTCTCTAAATTTCGTAGACAACACCGTGAAGAGGAATTACCTAGTAAAGATGAAATTATTGGTCTTGCTTCTATTGCCGTACCTCCTAGTGATCCTTTAGAACAATATTTGCTAGACCATGAAAATGATATGTTTATGAATGAAAGAAGGGAAATAGATGAGGTGTTCTTTAAACAGGGTCCTATTCTGAAACACAACTTCCCTGTTGAAATCTTAGGGGATCCTCCTCCACCCAAGGGTGATCCCATGTTTGAGCTTAAACCATTGCCTGATACTCTTAAATATGCTTATCTTGATGAAAAGAAGATATATCTTGTTATTATTAGTGCTAACCTTTCAGAGAAGGAGGAAGAAAAATTATTGAAAACTCTGAAGAAGCACCGTGCTGCTATTGGATATACTCTTGATGATCTTAAGGGCATTAGTCCCACTCTATGTCAACATAAAATAAATTTGGAGAAAGATGCCAAACCAATTATTGATCACCAACGACGGCTGAATCCTAAGATGAAAGAAGTGGTAAGAAAAGAAATACTAAAGCTCCTCGAGGCAGGTATAATCTATCCTGTTGCTGATAGCCAGTGAGTAAGTCATGTCCATTGTGTCCCTAAGAAGGGAGGTATTACTGTCGTTCCCAATGATAAAGATGAATTGATTCCGCAAAGAATTATTATAGGTTATAGGATGGTAATTGATTTCCGCAAATTAAATAAGGCTACTAAAAAAGATCATTACGCCTTACCTTTTATTGATCAAATGCTAGAAAGATTATCCAAACATACACATTTTTTCTTTCTAGATGGTTATTCTGGTTTCTCTCAAATACCTATGTCAGCTGATGATCAAGCTAAGACCACTTTTACTTGTCCTTTCGGTACTTTTGCTTATAGACATATGCCTTTTGGTTTATGTAATGCACCTGCTACCTTTCAAAGATGCATGATGGCTATATTCTCTGACTTTTGTGAAAAGATTTGTGAGGTTTTCATGGACGATTTCTCCGTTTATGGATCCTCTTTTGATGATTGCTTGAGCAACCTTGATCGAGTTTTGCAGAGATGTGAAGAAACTAACCTTGTCTTGAATTGGGAGAAGTGCCAATTTATGGTTAATGAAGGTATTGTCTTGGGGCATAAAATTTCTGAAAGAGGTATTGAAGTTGATAAAGCTAAAGTTGATGCTATTGAAAAGATGCCGTGTCCCAAGGACATCAAAGGTATAAGAAGTTTCCTTGATCATGTCGGGTTTTGTAGGAGGTTCATTAAGGACTTCTCAAAAATTTCTCGGCCTCTTACTAATCTATTACAAAAAGATATACCATTTGTCTTTGATGATGATTGTGTAGAAGCATTTGAAATACTTAAGAAAGCATTGATCTCTGCACCTATTGTTCAGCCACCTGATTGGAATTTACCTTTTGAAATTATTGTGATGCTAGTGATTATGCTGTAGGTGCTGTTCTAGGGCAAAGAGTTGATAAGAAATTAAATGTTATTCAATATGCTAGTAAAACTCTAGACAATGCCCCGAGAAATTATACTACTACTAGAAAAGAATTCTTAGCAGTTGTATTTGCTTGTGATAAGTTCAGACCTTATATTGTTGATTCTAAAGTAACTATTCACACGGATCATGCTGCTATTAAATATCTTATGGAAAATAAAGATGCTAAACCTAGACTTATTAGATGGGTTCTCTTGCTACAAGAATTTGACTTACATATTATTGATAGAAAGGGAGCTGAGAACCCCGCTGCACACAACTTGTCTAGGTTAGAAAATGTTCTTGATGACCCACTACCTATTGATGATAGCTTTCCTGATGAAGAATTAAATGTCATAAATGCTTCTCGTACTGCTCCATGGTATGCTGATTATGCTAATTACATTGTTGCTAAATTTATACCACCTAGTTTTACATACCAACAAAAGAAAAAGGTTTTCTATGATTTGAGACATTACTTCTGGGATGACCCACATCTTTATAAAGAAGGAGTAGATGGTGTTATTAGACATTGTGTACCTGAGCATGAATAGGAACAGATCCTACGCAAGTGTCACTCCGAGGCTTATGGAGGACACCACGCTGGATATAGAACTGCACATAAGGTATTGCAATCCGGTTTTTATTGGCCTACTCTCTTCAAGGATGCCCATAAGTTTGTCTTATCTTGTGATGAATGTCAAAGAATTGGTAATATTAGTAGACGTCAAGAAATGCCTATGAATTATTCACTTGTTATTGAACCATTTGATGTTTGGGGCTTTGATTATATGGGACCGTTTCCTGCCTCTAATGGATATACACATATTTTAGTTGCTGTTGATTATGTTACTAAGTGGGTAGAAGCTATTCCAACTAGTAGTGCTGATCATAACACTTCTATTAAAATGCTTAAAGAAGTTATTGTTCCGAGGTTTGGAGTCCCTAGATATTTAATGATTGATGGTGGTTCACACTCTATTCATGGTGCCTTTCGTAAAATGCTTGCTAAGTATGATGTTAATCATAGAATTGCATCTCCTTATCACCCACAGTCTAGTGGTCAAGTAGAATTGAGTAATAGAGAGCTCAGATTAATTTTGCAAACGACTGTTAATAAATCTAGAAAGAATTGGTCAAAGAAACTTGATGATGCATTATGGGACTATAGAACTGCATATAAAAATCCTATGGGTATGTCTCCGTATAAAATGGTTTATGGAAAAGCATGTCACTTAACTCTCGAACTAGAACATAAGGCATATTGGGCTATTAAAGAGCTCAATTATGATTTCAAACTTGCCGGTGAGAAGAGGTTATTTGACATTAGCTCACTTGATGAATGGAGAACCCAAGCCTATGAGAATGCCAAGTTGTTTAAAGAAGTTAAAAGATGGCATGACAAAAGAATACAAAAGCGTGAGTTTAATGTAGGTGATTATGTATTACTATACAATTCTCGTTTAAGATTTTTTGCAGGAAAACTTCTCTCTGAATGGGAAGGTCCTTACGTTATCGAGGAGGTCTATCGTTCCGGTGCCATAAAAATCAACAACTTCAAAGGCACAAATCTGAAGGTGGTGAACGGTCAAAGAATCAAACATTATATCTCAGGTAATCCTATAAATATTGAAACTAATGTTATTGAAACCGTAACCCCGGAGGAATACATAAGGGACACTTTCCAGAACATTTCAGACTCCGAAAGGAATAGGTATGTGGTACGGTAAGTAAACCGACTCCAAAACAGTTCTATTGGCAATTTTTCTCCGTTTTGGAATATTTAGAAAAATAGAAAAATAAGAAGCAGTCCGGGAAGGACACAAGGGTGGAGGGCACGCCCTACCCCCCTGGGCGCGCCCCTACCTCATGGGCACCTTGTGTGCTCTCTGGACTCCGTTTTCTTGCACGTTAGGTATTTTGGTCGGTAAAAATTCATTATATAATCTCCTGGAGGTTTTGACTCCTGTATCACGCAAATATCCTCTGTTTTTGTTTCGAGCTGTTTTCTATCAGGGTTGTCAAGGCCAGGCATCATGTCGTCCCCCTCCTCCAACAATGGTGACAACGATGCTTGGCTAATGAAGATAGAGCTGAAGAGGGAAGAACCCATGGAGATCAACAAGGATGAAGGGATCAAGAAGGCCACGGAAGACAATGTTCCGGCAGCAGAAGACATCCTTCAACTTGATCACGATCTTCTTACCCCAACTGAGATTGAAGCTTTCAAGATGATTGAGTTAGCTCGTATACAAAACAAGTATCTCACACGTGAAAATATTTTGTTGAAGGAGCATATCGTTGCACTCAAGGGCATTATCCGCAAGTTGGAGGACCTCCTATGCTCGATGTGTGACTACCGATCATCACCACCATCTTCTGCACCAGCAAAGGAGACATAATCATATGGGTATGGGCACTCCCCTTGGCAACTGCCAAGCTTGTGGGAGGTGCCCAGGTATCGTATCACCATCACATCTCTATCTTTACCTTTTTCTTAGTTCGACCCTTTTAGTAGTATCTTGGTAAAGTAGAATAAAGTTTATGGTATGATCTAGTTTTGAGTTTTGCTTCATGATCCCTCAATGTAATCGAGTCCGTGAGCTATATAATAAAGATTAGTGTTGAGTCAAGGGCTTGATTATTTTGCTATGATCTCGAGGGAATAAAAGAAAAAGAAAGAATAAAAAGAAACAAAGAGATCATATTGAGAGTAATGACTTCACATAGAAAGAGTATGATGATTAAAAGTTGTTGAGAGTTGACAAACGTAGCTTTGGTCATCGTTGCAATTAATAGGAAGTAATAAAGAAAGAGAGGTTTCACATATAAATATACTATCTTGGAAATCTTTTATGATTGTGAGCACTCATTAAAATATGACATGCTAAAGAGTTGATGTTGGACAAGGAAGACAACGTAATGGGTTATGTTTTCTTATATCTGAGATAAGGTATATTGTCATCGATCATCGAACATGTTGAGCTTATCTTTCCCCCTCATGCTAGCCAAATTCTTTGCACCAAGTAGAGATACGACTTGTGCTTCCAAATACCCTTAAACTCAGTTTTGCCATGAGAGTCCACTATATGTACCTATGGATTGAGTAAGATCCTTCACGTAAGTTTTCATCGGTGCAAGCAATAAAAATTGCTATCTAAATATGTATGATTGATTAGTGTGCAGGAAATAAGCTTATACGATCTTGTGATGTGGAAGAAATAAAAGCGACGGACTGCATAATAAAGGTCCATATCACAAGTGGCAATATAAAGTGACGTCCTTTCGCATTAAGATTTTGTGCATCCAACCCTGAAAGCGCATGAAAACCTCTGCTTCCCTCTGCGAAGGGCCTATCTTTTACTTTTATCTTCTACCTTATGCAAGAGTCATGGTGATCTTGACCTTTCCTTTTTACATTTTATCCTTTGGCAAGCACAATGTGTTGGAAAGATCCTGATATAATTATCTAATTGGATATAAGTTAGCATGAACTATTATTGTTGACATTACCCTTGAGGTAAAAGGTTGGGAGGCGAAACTATAAGCCCCTATCTTTCTCTGTGCCCGATTAAAACTCCATAACCACAAGTATTGCGTGAGAATTAGCAATTGTGAAAGACTAAATGATAGTTGAGTATGTGGACTTGCTAAAAAGCTCTGACATAGACTCTTTCCGGTGTTATGATAAATTGCAATTGCTTCAATGACTGATATTATAGTTTGTTAGTTCTCAATAAAGTTTATGATTCATACTTGACGTTGTGAATACATTATTACTTCAGCATAAGAAATCATATGACAATATCCATATATGTTGCTGTTATAAGAATAATCATGATGCCCTCATATCCATATTTTATTTTATCGACACCTCTACCTCTAAACATGTGGACATATTTATCGTTATCGGCTTCCGCTTGAGGACAAGCGAGGTCTAAGCTTGGGGGAGTTGATACGTCCATTTTGCATCATGCTTTTATATCGATATTTATTGCATCATGGGTTGTTATTACACCTTATGTCACAATACTTATGCCCATTCTCTCTTATTTTACAAGGTTTACATGAAGAGGGAGAATGCCGGCAGCTGGAATACTGGGCTGGAAAAGGAGCAAATATTAGAGACCTATTCTGCACAACTCCAGAAGTCCTGAAACTCCACGGAAGTTGTTTTTGGAAATAATAAATAATACTGAGCAAATAAAATACCAGAGGGGGCCCACAACCTGGCCACGAGGGTGGGGGCGCGCCTTACCCCCCTGGGCGCGCCCCCTGCCTTGTGGGCCCCTTGTTGTTCCTCCGGTGCACATCTTCTGCTATATGAAGTCTTTCGTCCAAAGAAAAATCATAGGCAAGCTTTCGGGACGAGACTCCGCCGCCACATGGCGGAACCAATCTAGGGCTCCGGCAGAGCAGTTCTGCCGGGGACACTTCCCTCCGGGAGGGGGAAATCATCGCCATCATCATCACCAACGCTCCTCTCATCGGGAGGGGGCCAATCTCCATCAACATCTTCACCAGCACCATCCCCTCTCAAACCCTAGTTCATCTCTTGTATCCAATTCTTGTCTCGAAGTCTGGGATTGGTACCTGTAGGTTGCTAGTAGTGTTGATTACTCCTTGTAGTTGATGCTAGTTGGTTTATTTGGTGGAAGATCATATGTTCAGATCCTATATGCATATTAATACTCCTCTGATTATGAACATGAATATGCTTTGTGAGTAGTTACGTTTGTTCCTGAGGACATGGGAGAAGTCTTGCTATTAGTAGTCATGAGAATTTGGCATTCGTTCGATATTTTGATGAGATGTATGTTGTCTCTCCTCTATTGGTGTTATGTGAACGTCGACTACATGACACTTCACCATTGTTTGGGCCTAGAGGAAGGCATTGGGAAGTAATAAGTAGATGATGGGTTAGTAGAGTGACAGAAGCTTAAACCCTAGCTTATGCGTTGCTTCGTAAGGGGCTGATTTCGATCCATATGTTTCATGCTATGGTTAGGTTTACCTTAATACTTCTTTTGTAGTTGTGGATGCTTGCAATAGGGGTTAATCATAAGTGGGATGCTTGTCTAAGTTAGGACAACACCCAAGCACCGGTCCACCCACATATCAAATTATCAAAGTACCCAACGCGAATCATATGAACGTGATGAAAACTAGCTTGACGATAATTCCCATGTGTCCCCGGGAGCGCTTTTCTCTATATAAGATTTTGTCCAGGCTTGTCCTTTGCTACAAAAAGGATTGGGCCACCTTGCTGCACTTTATTTACTTTTGTTACTTGTTGCTCGTTACAAATTATCTTGTCACAAAACTATCTGTTACCAATAATTTCAGTGCTTGCAGAGAATACCTTGCTGAAAACCGCTTCTGATTTCCTTCTGCTCCTCGTTGGGTTCGACACTCTTACTTATCGAAAGGACTACGATAGATACCCTATACTTGTGGGTCATCACCTACTAACATGGATGCTTCTCTTGGCACATTCAGTACAGACTGAAAGACAAATTTGTTTGTGAAGTCTACAATTCCTCTTGCAAACCTAAGTGGTTTCACCAACAGCTGGAACCATGAGAATGAACCACACATGATGAAGGAACAACCACTGCAATATGATTTGGTCTTCTCTCGATCACACGGCGAGACTATTTTCGGTATAAAATTTAACTTAGGCAAAATGATGCCCATTGTATAATCAGACCAAAGCAATGAAGCACCTAGTGTTGGCCAATAAATAGTACAGTACTAGTTTTCTGCAGTCCATGAAGTGACTATCCAATCTTTCTGTGTCTATTTTCAAATGGCACTACATGCAGTGACTATACTATTCTCTTATGCAGTTCAACCAAAATTGCGGTCACTTTGTGTGTTTGGCAAATAGCAACGGGCAGACATCCCTGTCTGCACAAATATCAAGCAGCTAGTAAACATATACCCCACCTTGTATTTTCGGTTTAAACATGTCCCTTCCGCTTAGCATCTGTCATGTTTTGCACTGGACAATTTGATACAGTCATGTTTTGCCCTGGACAATTTCATACTAAATTGATTTGCTAGTTCAGAGCAGAAATATAGCGCCTATTCTTCATCAGACCAAGGATATTCATGTTTATAGTGATGGAAGAGGTGAAATCGATACAACCAAAATTGAGCATCCAATCATTGAATCCTGTCCTGCACCTCCAATGTAGGTCCACCCTGCCAATAAATTCACATGCAAACCACTAGTATTACTATCTAATGACAGTACAAAAAGAGTACAAAGATAGTAGCAAACCATGTACCTTCATAATGAACAACTCATAGTGCCACCAATTGGATATAAAGGTTTGGAAGAAAACATGCTCCTAATGTTGAACCAGTTGGACTTTTTCTGCAGTTCCACTAAAATCGAGCATCCCTGTTTGCATAGATATTGAAAGTGTGATTACTATAAAAGTGGCACTAGTTGAAGCATAGACTCACAAATATAAGCATTCCAATTTCTTAATGGGAAAAGGTAGCAAGAATGTTTCTAACCACATGTTTGAAGGAATAAATAAGGCAACAATGGCTGATGTCACAAAGGCATATATAGTTCTTTCTGAAAGAATGATCGATTCCTGACCTTTCCTCTTCTTTTAAGCATATTTTGTGTGCAGTTCAACTAAAATAAAATGCCATCACCGCCTTGACAATTCAGTGACACTGTAAAAAGGAAATGACTTAACATTACATCATGATCTCTGGTATGTAGTCGACAGGCATTAGAGACAAACTTACAGACCTCCTCCGATAACATAATGAACATTAATTTTAACAAAGGTGTGACTAGCTTTACCGGGATAATTTGAGTGAACTCTACACCCACTGTTCCTTAATATAAGACGTTTTCATGGTTCAATTTAAAGTACCCAACCGTCTAGTATTTAGAAAAATAGGAAGTAGTTTTCTTGAGCACATATCTGGGAAAGCTTGCCACACTTTATTTATGTCCATACGCTAATGCAACACCATTTGAAATTTCGAATACTACAAATATACACTAATCCAGTGGCTAGTGCAACAGTAGAGTAGTTATTTTATTACAGGGTACAGTACAATGGTTTTACTGAACAGATTTCAATAAACTCTAGCACTGGAAGATTTCTATAAGAATTAACAATACAAAATGTAAAAGGTAACACATTTCAGCATTGGTATACTAGTTGTGCATGAGCATTAAACCAAATACAAAAGTCTGAAGGTAACTAGCATTATTAACTAATGAAAGTATAAAAAAATTGCAAACCATGTACCTCCAAGGTAAATATCATTTCAAACTCGGGGGGACCTTAAAAATTGCTATCCCAATCTTGATAATTGATCAAACATAAAAACTTGATCGAACGAATCAAGAGAACAGCCGGAGGAGGAGGTGCCCACTCTTGACCTTTCCTCTTGTCTTCATAATTTTTTTGTGCAGTTTAGCCAAAATAAAATGACATCAGCGCCTTGGCATTTTGGTGACACTATACAAAAAAATTAACTTATCTCATGAAAGTGAGGTATGTAATCTATAAGCATTAACAATGCAAAAATCTGAAGGTAGTAACAAGTTTCATCGTTGGTATACTGGCTGTGCAACAGCATTAGAATGCCTTAGTTGAAAAATCTTTAATACATCCACAATCAATAGCTAACCCTGAAATAATCCAGTGACATTAAATGGCATTGCTTAAATTTATCGGTGGCATTAGACTGAGTGCGGCATTAGTTTAATGTGGCATCACTTTAGCAGTAGCATTGCTTGACTTGACTGCTGGCGTTATACTAACAGCAAAAAAGTGACAATAAGAGCATGGGAGGCCCATACGGACAGTGGGCGCACCAGTACGATGTACCTCCACGAACGCATAGAGAGGTGAGGGAGGTATGGTTGCCCAGAGCAACAAATATCTAGGCAGCATATGTGGATTACGTCCCATTTTTGTTCTGTTTAGCCACCTTTTTCCTATGTGAGGACAACAAACCGATCGACCTGGTCATTCTCTATTGCGTTGTCATGCCTTTATACCCTTCTTCAACCAAGAGACACGAGACTCGTTCCTTAGCTACTGATTTTCCCGTTTTCAACCTAGATGCGGGTTCGATGCCTACTCTCTTGGACAGTACAGTCTCCCTTCCTTTCCTTCTTCAACCCAGACATGGATTAGTCTGCATGAAGTAGGGTTTCCTTTAATAGTGCAAATTAAGGTTTTTGTCTGCGTGACCAGCAGAGCAAAGGATAGCAAATTGGGAAGATGGTGGAGTGGAAAAAGATCAACATGCAGTGACGTGGCAGATGGGGCAATAGAACAAGGGTATGGTTCGAAAAGAGGTAGCATACCTGAGGGTCGGCGGGAAGTGGCTTCTCTCATGATCGTCGTCCTCCGCACGCGTGACCTCGCTCGCCGACGATGAGTGCGTCAACGCTGCATGTCCTTTTCTTCCCCGGCAGATCTGTGACCACCGGTGAGGAGGGAGAGAGAGGCCGTCTTTTTTAGATCAGGAGAGAGGGTGATAGTGTGAGAAGCAAGTGGGCAACCCTTAGCAAGAAAGCTCTAAAGCTCCAGCCTATATATCTTTTTTATACTACTACTACTAGAGATGGAGTAGTGGTAGAGTAGTTTATATTTTCTCCGCAAACAGTAACAGTTAGTCGTGCTTCAAAACTGAATGGCACGCCATTAAAAAAAATAAAGGTCGATAACTAATGCGGCACCTCGGGCCAACGCGGCCAGATCACATTTTGCACGAGAAATTACACACCATGATTCGTTGACATGTGGTCCCGTTCCAAGATGTCAGTGAGACAATGGCGAGTCCTTTTGTACAATTTCTGAAAGGACGTGTAGGCCGGGCGCCTCTTCGTGTACCGTGGCAAACTGGCAACCGTCCACCGACTCTTCGCCTTTCCCTCTCGATTTGGAACTGCTGTCGCACGCTCTTCCTTCCTCCTCCATTTGCCTTCACCCTTCCTTCTTCCATTATTCGATCGTCTTCTCCATGGAGGGAACAAGCCAGAAATGACCCCGTTATTCTTGCCCCGATCTGAAAGATGACGTGGTGGGGGAACTCATTGATCGGTGCGACATCATCACCTCGGCTAGCATGGCAGGTTCGTTCAAGACAATTCTCGACTCAACTAATAACATCATTACAAGGAACCCAAGGGTCTAGGAGCGGTTTGATCTCCCTTATCTTCTTTGCTATAAGCCTGTTCGCATGGGCGCGGACGACGGAGGCCTCGCCTTATGCAAGTTGATGCCGCTTGATAACGATACGTGTGATGTCAAGATGCCATCGCTTCAGGGTAAGGCCTGGGCTGGCGCAAATGGAGATTGGGTTGTTTATATTGGGTACAATTGCGAGTGGGAACTTGTGAATGTCTACACTTGTCAGCGGATTCCACTTCCAAAAATCTTCGAGTGCCCTGAGGTTGAGCACACAGATGATCTACGTACGTTCAAATACGATCATGGTGACTGTCGTCTACGGAAGATAGCTATTTCTCGAGTTCCCAACCGCTCTTGGAATTACGAGAACTATCAAGTTGTTGCTATCTTCGACAAGCTTGTTGCCGTCGTTACTGATTCCACGGTTCGTCCATGGATATTGCTCAAAAATCAGTTTCTGTACACGGATGAGTACTGTGATGCAATTGAATACGAGGATCTTGTGTTTGCTGCCACCACTCGTGGCACTATTTTTGCATGCGATCCACGTAGTTTCGGTTTTGTCTTCCACCGTAATTATAATTGTTTCAGCCACATGCATGCAGGTTAGCAGGTTTCCCTTTACTAATTAAACTTCTTCTTGTGTTTCCAAGGTCCTGTGAACATTCCACCACCTATACTTGAAAAAATTTATAACCAAGGGGGAGATGATGATGGTGATGATCACGAGCATGAGGACGAGCAGAACTTATATACTCAGTGGCGATTGGCAACTAATTCCGATGGATCACCACTTCTTGTTTGTATACAGTGCACTGTGATTGTTACTACTGAGGTAGCAGGTGTTGTCTCCCATGGTCGCCCTCTCCGGACCTATTCCAACACCCGTTGCAGGGTATTCGGGATGGATACTAGTGTGCTAGCACCAACACCTTCTCCCTGGTACAGTATTGGTAGTCTTGGAGCAAACTCGCTCTTCCTTGGACCAAACTATCCAATGATGGTTAAAGGCGATCCAGTTGCTGTTGACGCATCGTTACTACCATTTATGAGAAGCAATTGTATCTATACCTCGGACATTGCGGTGGTTCCCTACCCTGCTCCTGATATATGCCGCTTCAGCCTGGATGATCAGTCCTGCGTTGCTCTTGATATTGACAATAGTTGGCCCTTCCCAGAGCACCTATGGTTCAAAGCAAGCGTTTCCAACGCCATGGATTGGTTGAGTTGAAGTTCATTTCATTGCTTGTTATTTGTTGTGTGATGAAAACTTCAGTATTTACTGGAATGTTTTGTTGGAAATAATCTATAATCCAACATGTATCATCGTTGTCGTTGTGTGTTGATGACTTGTTGTATGTAATGAATGGTACATTTGCAAATGCGTGTCATAGACTCAATTTATGAATGGTTTTCGAGTCACTTCTTGGAGTGTGAGTACCGTAGTAGTATAGCCAGCATCCGGTTAGTATATGAAGTTGCCACATCAGATAGAGCCAACCTAAAATTGGAGTACCAGATCTGAGATGCCACGTGTACCAGTTGAATGACTCCAAGTTCGACCACCGTGATGCTAGGTGCGAGCCGAGGAACACTGTTGGAGAGACCCCCCTCATAATTTTCCTACATTCGTCGTTTTATTCATAGGATAGAATGCTATAGGATTTTTTCCCTATGTAATCATGTTTTAATTGGCAATCTAGCATCCACTCCAACTTTTGTTTCACTTCCTTTGATCCTATGAAGAGAGTACTTGCTCTAAATGATGTGCCGCTGCAAGAGCCGCCTATATTAATTAACCATGCTCTAAAAAGGTGGACCAGCTTTGGCTGTAGTAGAACTGTACTAGGTTAGTAGGTGACCTTGCGCTTGGTTCTTCTCCTCTTCCGGAAGTCGAACAATAATGATGGTACTGTACTACTTCTGGCAATCTGACACCAAATGAACTGCTGCACGTCCACCGCTTGTAAGCAAAATTTTCTCCTCGTGTTGCGAGCCACCGTGCACACTTTGGCGAGGGAGAAGGCGTAGTAAGCAAGCTTCTCGTCGTTCTCCGAGTTGACGGGACACATCAAAGTTACGTATTTATTAGTACTCTCTTCAAAAAGGGTCAGCCATGTCCATGGGTACCATCCCGTGCTCTGTCATTGAGTACGTGCACTATTCACATGCCATCGAGGAGAAAAAATATTAAATAGTACTAGGTGCTATCGAAGTGCATGACTCACTTATGCAGTGCATATCTCCATTTTCTTGCATGACACACCACCTTGATGCTAGATGTCCTGCGTGTCATGGAGGCATAAAGTATGATCTTGTAAAATGGAGGCATATAGATGTCCCGCGTGTCGGCAACAGGATGAACAAAGCTCATGTCTTAAACGAAAGAGTGGAAGAACATAGATTCCCGACGACCGAGAAGGAGCTACAAACCTCGGGGTGGAGTGTCTGCACTCATAATATTTTATATTATTCAGCGATATAAAATCAACCAAACCTCTCCACGTTCCTATACCATTCTATAGTATGAGAATAACTTTGAACGTAAGCCATTGATTCACTCTATCCAATGGTCATAGTTGGAAAGTCCAAACAAATCCAAGCATTGGATCAACTCTTTTCTCGAGATCAACTCTTTTAGCACTTAGATTGTTGCCGCCTGCCCACCTAGCTCACCTATATATCCGCTCACGTGTGATGACCACAGGAGCTATCCACTCCGATTTCATGTTAAAAAAATAAAGGTCGATAACTAATGCGGCTCCTCGGGCCAACGCGCCCAGATCACATTTTGCACGAGAAATTACACACCACATTTCGTTGACATGTGGTCCCGTTCCAACATGTCAGTGAGACGATGGCAAGTCCTTTCGTACAATTTCCGGAAGGACGTGTAGGCCGGGGCGCCTCTTCATGTACCGTGGCAAACTGGCAACCGTCCACCGACTCTTCGCCTTTCCCTCTCGATTTGGAACTGCTGTCGCACGCTCTTCCTTCCTCCTCCATTTGCCTTCACCCTTCCTTCTGCCATTGTTCGATCATCTTCTCCATGGAGGGAACAAGCCGGAAACGACCCCGTTATTCTTGCCCCGATCTGAAAGATGATGTGGTGGGGGAACTCATTGATCGGTGCGACGTCATCACTTCGGCTAGCATGGCAGGTTCTTTCAAGACCATTCTCGACTCAACTAATAACATCATTACAAGGAACCCAAGGGTCCAGGAGCGGTTTTATCTCCCTTATCTTCTTCGCTATAAGCCTGTTCGCATGGGCGCGGATGACGGAGGCCTCGCCTTGTGCAAGTTGATGCCGCTTGATAACGATATGTGTGATGTCAAGATGCCATCGCTTCAGGGTAAGGCTTGGGCTGGCGCAAATGGAGATTGGGTTGTTTATATTGGGTACAATTGCGAGTGGGAACTTGTGAATGTGTACACTCGTCAGCAGATTCCACTTCCAAAAATCTCCGAGTGCCCTGAGGTTGAGCACACAGATGATCTACGTACGTTCAAATATGATCATGGTGACTGTCGTCTACGGAAGATAGCAATTTCTCGAGT
This sequence comes from Aegilops tauschii subsp. strangulata, assembly GCF_002575655.3. Taxonomy (NCBI): domain Eukaryota; kingdom Viridiplantae; phylum Streptophyta; class Magnoliopsida; order Poales; family Poaceae; genus Aegilops; species Aegilops tauschii. Next base: position 333,072,561 of record NC_053036.3, read on the forward strand.
TCCCAACCGCTCTTGGAATTACAAGAACTATCAAGTTGTTGCTATCTTCGACAAGCTTGTTGCCGTCCTTCGTGGTTTGACTGGATGGATATTGCTCAAAAATCAGTTTCTATACACGGATGTGTACTGTGATGCAATTGAATACGAGGGTCTTGTGCTTGCTTCCACCACTCGTGGCACTATTTTTGCATGGGATCCTCGTAGTTTCGGTACATTTGTCTTCCACCGTAATTATAATTGTTTCATCCACATGCATGCGAGTTAGCAAGTTTCCCTTCTCTACTAATTAACCTTATTCTTGTGTTTCCAAGGTCCTGTGAACATTCCACCACCTATACTTGAAATTTTTTATAACCAAGGGGTAGATGACGATGGTGATGATCACGAGCATGAGGACGAGCAGGGCCCATATGCTCACTGCCGGCTGGCAACTAATTCCAATGGATAACCACTTCTTGTCTGTATACAGCCCACTGCTGATGTTACTACTGAGGGAGCAGGTGTTGTCTCCCATGGTTGCACTCTCTGGACCTGCTCCAACACCCGTTGCATGGTATTCGGGATGGATACTAGTGTGCTAGCGCCAACACCTTCTCCCTGGTACAGTATCGATTGTCTTGGAGCAAACTCGCTCTTCCTTGGACAAAACTATCCAATGATGGTGAAAGGCGATCCAACTGCTGTTGACACAACGTTACTACCATTTATGAGAAGCAACTGTATCTATACGTCGGCCATTGTGGTGGTTCCCTGATACGTCTCCAACGTATGTATAATTTTTTATTGTTCCATGCTATATTATATTCTGTTTTGGATGTTTAATAGGCTTTATTATACACTTTTATATTATTTTTGGGACTAACCTATTAACCGGAGGCCCAGCCCAAATTGCTGGTTTTTTTTGCCTATTTTAGTGTTTCGAAGGAAAAGGATATCAACGGAGTCCAAACGGAATGAAACCTTCGGGAACGTGATTTTCGGAACAAACGTGATCCAGAGGACTTGGAGTCTATGTAAAGCAATCAACGAGGAAGGCACGAGGCAGGGGGGCGCGCCCACCTCCCCCATGCGCGCCCTCCACCCTCATGGGCCCCTTGTTGCTCCACCGACATACTTCTTCCACCTATATATACCCATATACCCTGGAAACATCAGATACGGAGCCAAAACCCTATTTCCACCGCCGCAACCTTCTGTACCCGTGAGATCCCATCATGGGGCCTTTTCCGGCGCTCCGCCGGAGGGGGTATTGATCACGGAGGGCTTCTAGCCTCTCCGATGATGTGTGAGTAGTTTACCTCAGACCTTCGGGTCCATAGTTATTAGGTAGATGGCTTCTTCTCTCTCTTTGGATCTCAATACAAAGTTCTCCTCGATCTTATTGGAGATCTATTCGATCTAATCTTCTTTTGCGATGTGTTTGTCGAGATCAGATAAATTGTGGGTTTATGATCAAGATTATCTATGGACAATATTTGATTCTTCTCTGAATTCTTTTATGTATGATTGGTTATCTTTGCAAGTCTCTTCGAATTATCAGTTTGGTTTGGCCTACTAGATTGATCTTTCTTGCAATGGGAGAAGTGCTTAGCTTTGGGTTCAATCTTGCGGTGCTCGATCCCAGTGACAGAAAGGGAAATGACACGTATTGTATTGTTGCCATCGAGGATAAAAAGATGGGGTTTATGTCATATTGCATGAGTTTATCCCTCTACATCATGTCATCTTACTTAAAGCATTACTCTGTTCTTATGAACTTAATACTCTAGATGCATGCTGGATAGCGGTTGATGTGTGGAGTAATAGTAGTAGATGCAGAATTGTTTCGGTCTACTTGTCACGGACGTGATGCCTATATACATGATCATACCTAGATATTCTCATAACTATGCTCAATTCTATCAATTGCTCGACAGTAATTCGTTTACCCACCGTAATATTTATGCTCTTGAGAGAATCCACTAGTGAAACCTATGGCCCCGGGGTCTATCTTCCATCATATTAATCTTCCAACACTTAGCTATTTCTATTTCCGTTTATTTTACTTTGCATCTTTATTTACTCTTTATCATAAAAATACCAAAAATATTATCTTACCGTATCTATCAGATCTCACTCTCGTAAGTGACCGTGAAGGGATTGGCAACCCCTTTATCGCGTTGGTTGTGAGGTTCTTATTTGTTTGTGTAGGTGCGTGGGACTCGCGCATGGTCTCCTACTGGATTGATACCTTGGTTCTCAAAAACCGAGGGAAATACTTATTCTACTTTACTGCATCACCCTTTCCTCTTCAAGGGAAAACCAACGCAGTGCTCAAGAGGTAGCATTCCCTACCCTGGTCGTGATATAGTGGGCCGCTTCAGCCTAGATGATTAGTCCTGCGTAGGTCTCGAGATTGACAGTAGCTGGCTCTTCCCAAAGAATCGCTTGTGGTTCAAAGCAAGCGTTTCCAATGCTGAGGATTGGTTGAGTTGAAGTTCATTTCATTGCTTGTTATTTGTTGTGTGATGAAAACTTTAGTATTTATAATGTATCCTCGTTGTCGCTGTGGGTTGATGACCTGGTGTATGTAATAAAATGATATGCCTATGATAAACTTACTAAATTTATGAATGGCTTTCGAGTCGCTTCTCTGAGTGGGTGTTGCGACGAGGCAAAAAAATATTTTCCGAATACATAATTGTACGTGCATTGCAACAGGTTATCGGATGAGGCCAATCAACAATAGTACACTTTTTGTACTAACTTCACATGCTGCACTATCTCTACGTCTACGTACGTAATACAACAAGTTTTAAACTTGAGACCAGCCACCCATCCTCACAAAGAACACTTTTTAACCTAGCACAGACTCCAGGAAATTTGGCCACAGTGTGAGGTGGGCCATATGTTAATGTGTTCGCTGTACATAACCAGCACCTCAAATCCTCGATACTACTACTATAAGTAGTAGGAGTAGTAGGGTGGCATGGGCCAGAACAACCATTCACGTCCAGGAGTACGACACACACCACCAGCACGACTTCCATCTGACACCATATTTCTTGGAGTCCGTGCTACAGCAATCTCTTCAACCTCGTCGTTTCTCTAACTCAGCCATCGCATGGCGGGCGAGGTGGGGGTTTGCCGATAGTCGGTTTCCTCAACTGCGGTCCCACTTGTAGGGCCAACTCCAACGCACGACCCCAAACGGACCTCCATTTTGCCCGGATTCTGTGCATTTTGGTAGGGCAATGGGGTCGTGTCCGGGCCATTTCTCGGATGCGGTGGCCGTGCGCCGAACGCGCAGACGCATCCCGGCCGCGTACATTTTTCTTTGCAAACACATATCTTTTTTTCATCATTGATTTTTTGGTACATGGAAATACATCACCAAAATTTTGACTAGAAAAGCAAGACCAAAGAAAACAAGAACCACAAGAATACATTTTAGAAGATATCCAACTTCCATAACTGCTCCTGTAAGTTGGATTAGTGCCTTCTCGATGCATTCATTGTTGATCCGCGGAGGCTCGATCTTGCGTGCTTCATTCTTCTTCGACTGTAAAGAAGTAGATGTGTCTAGCCTCTATTCTATCAACAAGTGCACTAGTCTCATCTCTAGCCTCTATGCTAGCTAAAAGTGCTAGAACATCTACTAAATTGCGCTCTATCAATATATTGTTGTACTCTTCTTCCCAATACCAAAACTTGCATCCATTCTACACAATAGAATTTTAATTTAGCACAACTAGTCTAATCCGAGAGCACAACCGAAGATTTGGTCGAGTTCTTCCTCCTTTTGCCGACACGTGGGACATCCAGCATCCAGGTCGTGTCATGCAAGAAAATAGAGTTGTAGTTGAAGCCACATGATGTGCATCTTGGGTTAAACTGTAAATAGAATCTTACTACTCTTGAGTAACTCCAAAAGAGGCCACTGAAGATCTTTATTGGATTTGTTTTTCATCACCAGCATATTGAGGTGAAAGATGTGCAGGTTCAGTGGGTCCTCTTGCGTTTTCACTGACACGTGGGACCGCATATGAGCAAACAGACGATGGGCTCCGCGCCTCTACTGGCTGGCTGAGAAGAGAGATAGAGGAGGGCTGAGCACGGACTCCAGGAAATTTGTTCTACATAACTAGCACCTCGATATAGTGGGGTGGCATCGGCCATAACTAGCATTCATGTCTAGTAGTACGGCACACGCCACCCACACGAGTTCCATCTGACACCAATTTTCTTGGAGTCCGTGGTACAACCATCTCTTCTCCCTCCTGTTTTCTCAGCCATCGTGCGGTGGGCGGGGTGGGGGTTTGCCGATAGTCGGTTTTCTCAACTGCGGTCCCACTTGTAAGTGAAAATGCAACACAACACGCATTCCCCCTTGAGCGGTGTGCCGGACCAACCGTGTGGGGGTGCGACGCGAACACGGCAGGCTTTTCCTTTTGAACTTGTAACTTGTAAAATTTGGTTCTGCTCCATGGCGCGACTGATAGATAGAAATAACGATTTTCCCTAGAGTAATGAGAAGTTTGGTTCTAGCGCGGTTCATGCATGGAGTACGTAGGAAAATTATGAAGTTGATGCGAAAGGTAAGATAATTTCTAGTAGTACCATATACTACTACATGGATTTGACGGAAAGATAAAGATACATACGGATCCATCAATGACATCCTCACGCCCTAGTGCACCAGGTCACCAACCGACGTGTGAGGAGCAGCGGCGTTGGCGGCAAGCTCAACGTGCTTCTGAACAATGCCGTCCAAGGTTGCGTGTGGTCCAAGAAGGCCAGCGTCCTATCATCCTCCTCTTGCATGTAGTAGTCCTTGTGGACGATTTGCGCGTAGACGTGGGTGATTATGTCGATGGTGTCTTGCTGCGCCAGGCGCTGCGCGGCGAGCGTGACCTCGAGGTGGACATTCTCCGGCGCGACGGCGTGCAGTCGCAGGTCCACCAGTGCGTCGAAGAGGTTGTCACCATAGAGGCCATTGAGGGTGGCAGGCATCACAGAGCGTGGGCGCGTGGGCTGGAGGCATACGTCAAGGTCGTCTGCGAGCTTCTTGACGACGGTGAACTTTTCAAGGAAGCCGACGAGGACCTCGTCGAACAAGGAGACGAAGCTGTCGTCCAAGCGGCCCCTCGCCCTGGCGGCCTCAAGCACTACCTAGAGACGTTCCTCGGTGCCGGGCCACAGGACGGCATCGTGGACCATCTCACACAGCCGGCTAATGCTCGCGCTCATCGCCTCCATGGGTCTAGCTTCTAGTCATCTGATCTTGTGATTGGAGTGATCACTCTTGCCCTTGGGTGCGTAGGTGCGTAGGATTTCGTAGATTGGACTGGAAGGAGCCTTTATATGAGAAGTGCAGACTGCGTTGAATTCACATGCGTGTTGGCCATCTGCTCCTCGCCCCTCTACTGCACCTGCCTTTGGCTGTATGACAGGTTGGCCAGCCACCCACTGGGCCCACGTGTCATACACCCAAAGGGAGGTGCAGTAAGTCAATGAAGCTGCATCCCCCTCCGTGCCCGTGCATGCTTTCAATGACTTGAGACTACCAAACATCACATGCAGTGGTTAGTTCATTGCATGTAATCCTATTAAGTAGCAGAAAGTCATTAAGTTATCTCGCCGATAGGAATAAAACAATCCACCATGTATTTATTTACAGAGGGAGTGGTACATTTTTTGTGACATGCATTACTAGATATTACTAGTCAAATACTAAATCCAGATGGACGTGGTAGTACTACTAAATCCAGACGGTGGTGCTAGTACTAGTAGTAGTAGTACTACCAATGTAGTAGCACTGTACTACTCGTTGGTCAAATTATTACGTGCTGCTCCTCACAGTTAAGTGACAAGACCCTACGCCGGAGATGACACCTGAGTATAGGCGCCGTGTTCGGCATACCATAGTCAGCCTCACCGCCTGCAGTCACTATCATCATGGCTGTAGACCTAGCCTGCTTACAACTAGCTGTGTTCGACATAATTTCCCGTGCGTAGATGCCCGTGCACTGCACGAAACACCAAGATTGGGGGGTTGACGGCGCCAGCAGCGGCCATTGCGCCAGATTTTTCCATGGCCTTCTAGATGTGGTGGGAAGGAGATAAGGCTGATTGTGAGAGACAAGGAGTTGTTTGTAAATAGGAAAAAGTGCGGGCATCTTTTTGCAAAACTGGAGAAGTTTGGTTTGTATGTGTCAGATCTACATCCGACGGCTATTGGTGAAAGATGGCAGGCACAACATCATCACCAACTCAGGACCTGTTTGATTCGCATGATTTTGAAAATGCAGGAATAGGACATGGCATTATTACAAGTTTCAAACTGATATTACAAATGTTAGGACTAATGCTGCACCTAGAAGAGGGAATTACTAGGAAGTCTACATAATAACTTTCGTTACTTTAGGTGGATGCAGCATTATCGTGCAAACTAAAATCCATCGCCCTGACAAGTCACTAATGGGCAAATAAGTTTTCGAGTCTCTGGCCACTTGATGTTTCAAAAACAAATTCAGCTTCTGCGGGGACTTTCTCATTTAGGCTTAGACGCTTGCGGTGATCAATACGCCATTCATTGTTGCGCCAGAGAACGCCAAACCTCATTACCTTGAGCAAACTTTCCTCCAGAGCAAAGAACCTGGCCAATTTAATCTCAGATGTGCTGCCTCGGTAGTCGATCAAATCAATTTCTGTAAGATGGAGATCAAGGCATTCGATGAGATTGTTATAGTGCATCACATTTTTCACTTTCAGGTCTTCTTTTATCTGCAAAAGAAGAGAACATATTAGAGCAGCTGGCTTTATAAGATTGTCGTGTCATCAAGAGGTACCAATATCATTTGCTCATATGATAGGGTTGGCTGGCTAGTGATATTTTTTCACTCTCTCTCTCTCTCTCTTTCTCTTTCCTCTCATTTACCTAGGAGTACGTGAAGAGCTTGGGCATTTGTTGCCTTCCACTATGTGGCCGATGCCATATTCGCAAAAGTATGCCACATAATACGCATCGATGTCAAATCAAAAGATTTTGGCACCGTGATGTCTACTACACAACCTTCTTCTTGTAGACGTTGTTGGGCCTCCAAGTGCAGAGGTTTGTAGGACAGTAACAAATTTCCCTCAATTGGATGACCTAAGGTTTATCAATCCGTGGGAGGCGTAGGATGAAGATGGTCTCTCTCAAACAACCCTGTAACCAAATAACAAAGAGTCTCTTGTGTCCCCAACACACCCAATACAATGGTAAATTGTATAGGTGCACTAGTTCGGCGAAGAGATGGTGATACAAGTGCAATATGGATGATAGGTGTGAGCATTTGTAATCTGAAAATATAAAAACAGCAAGGTAACTAATGATAAAACTGAGCATAAACGGTATTGCAATGCTAGGAAACAAGGCCTAGGGTTCATACTTTCACTAGTGCAAGTTCTCTCAACAATAATAACATAATTGGATCACATAACTATCCCTCAACATGCAACAAAGAGTCACTCCAAAGTCACTAATAGTGGAGAACAAACGAAGAGATTATGGTAGGGTACGAAACCACCTCAAAGTTATTCTTTCTGATCGATCTATTCAAGAGTCCGTAGTAAAATAACATGAAGCTATTCTTTCCGTTCAATCTATCATAGAGTTCGTACTAGAATAACACCTTAAGACACAAATCAATCAAAACCCTAATGTCACCTAGATACTCCAATGTCACCTCAAGTATCCGTGGGTATGATTATAAAATATGCATGACACAATCTCAGATTCATCTATTCAAACCAACACAAAGTACTTCAAAGAGTGCCCCAAAGTTTCTACCGGAGAGTCAAGAAGAAAACGTGTGCCAACCCCTATGCATAGGTTCATGGGCGGAACCCGCAAGTTGAGCACCAAAACATACATCAAGTGGATCAATAGAATACCCCATTGTCACCACGGGTATCCCACGGAAGACATACATCAAGTGTTCTCAAATCCTTAAAGACTCAATCCGATAAGATAACTTCAAAGGGAAAACTCAATCCATTACAAGAGAGTAGAGGGGGAGAAACATCATAAGATCCAACTATAATAGCAAAGCTCGCGATACATCAAGATCGTATCACCTCAAGAACACGAGAGAGAGAGAGATCAAACACATAGCTACTGGTACATACCCTCAGCCCTGAGGGTGAACTACTCCCTCCTCGTCATGGAGAGCGCCGGGATGATGAAGATGGCCACCGGTGAGGGTTCCCCCCTCCGGCAGGGTGCCGAAACAGGGTCCCGATTGGTTTTTGGTGGCTACAGAGGCTTGCAGCGGCGGAACTCCTGATCTATTCTGTTCCCCGATGGTTTTAGGGTATATGGATATATATAGGCGAAAGAAGTCGGTCAGGGGAGCCACGAGGGGCCCACGAGGGTGGAGGGCGTGCCCCCCTACCTCGTGCTCTCCTCGTTGATCTCCTAACATGCACTTCAAGTCTCCCGGATTGCTTTCTTTCCAAAAGTTACTCTCCCGAAGGTTTCATTCCGTTTGGACTCCGTTTGATATTCCTTTTCTTCGAAACACTGAAACAAGGGAAAAATAGGAACTGGCACTGGGCTCTGGGTTAATAGGTTAGTCCCAAAAATCATAAAAAAAGTTCTTAGTAAAGCCCATTAAACATCCAAAAGAGATAATATAATAGCATCGAACAATCAAAAATTATAGATACGTTGGAGACGTATCACACCGCTCTCGCGATGTGAGAGAGTTGGCACCGCTGTGCACACAGACCCACATGTATAAACAAATCAATCAAACCAACTACACCGGCCTCTCACTCTCCCAAACAAGTGTTTTTTTATTGCCTCGGTCCTCTCTCTCTCCCACGCAAGTGTTTTTTCATTGCGTGAGTTAATTTGGCACCGGAGCAAAGTAGGTGATCCAGATTGGGGCACCAGGTGAGCAATGGAGGGGCATCGATGCCAAATGCATCACAAGTGAATTTGGCACGTGTTTTGGCCTACATAGTGGAGGGCCGTTATAGCCCACTTTTGTACTACCTCTTATTTAGTATAAAATTTTGACCATATATTTATGTAAGAAAATGCCAATGCATGTCACTAAAAATTACACCATTTGAAATTATGTAGTTCTTAGTTACATGCATTAACATTTTGTCAGTTAATCTATGGTCAAATTTTGATACTACAAAATAGGAATAGTAAACCAGGACGGAGGTAGTACTTGCTCTTAGGGTAACCATAGAGTTACTGGAGTAGTATAAGTTACTTTCCACTATGACTAGCCTAGGCTACTATAGTAGTACAACAACAAAATGATGCAGGTGATCACGTGACAAAAAATACTAAAAACATTTCTTTCAGTGCAGTGCGTAGATGCAGTTTTGAACACTAAACTTGTCATCGTAATTTGGGAAAATTACGAAAAATTTGAGCTACGTTGTGATTACCGTTTACTAATAGGAAAGAAGTTTCACCTCGATGAGCAGCTTCTCCGTGCACGGTAAGCATGTAAGGAATCCAACAACTTGATCCAGATTGGGGCCGATAGATTTTATTGCCAAGATCTTCACTGTGTGCATAGACTGGGTCAAGCTTGTGGGAATCATTTTCTGGAAGACGGTCGTAAATACATCAAGAAGAAATTTAAAAATGTGAATTTCAAGAAGATGGAGAAGAAGATGAGTGTTGTACCTGAACGATTACAGATCCAATAAAGATTTCGGAGAATTTGGCAGACGAGTGCACCAACGCTGTCAATTTTGGCGCGTCAACGACCCTGATTTTTGTTGGACCTTCTAGATCCGATACAAGCAATCTCTCAAGGAAAGGCGCATTCTCAATGACCATAACGTGGAACAGTTGGAGTGATCTCTTCCCAATTGATGTCTTGTTGCGGGGCCAGCAAGACACATAAATCCATCGGAGATTCATCGAGGCGATGTGGAGGCTAATGAACCCGTGGATCTGCTCAAGACGAAGGTACTCGAGCGCAGTACAGCTGTGGAGCAGGTGCTCCATAGCCTTCTTCGAGATGACAACGTCGAAGAGGTCGAGCTGCTTGAGTTGAGGCAGAAGAAGGGCGGGCGCAGAATTAATCTCGGGAGGATAGCAGGAGCTGAACCTGGCATGGCGCAGCGTTGGTGCGAGGCGGAGCGCGGACGGCGGTAGAGAGCGACATCGTCCAACTTCAAAGCTGAGCTCCTCGAGCTGATCTAGGGCGGGGGATAAGAACCACTCGTCGAACTTGGGTTGGACCTTGTAGTTGGTACTGAACATGCAGATGTCAAGGTGTCTAGCTGGCCCAGGGTGCGATGAAAGGATCTTGGAGACCGCGGCCATGCGTTTGCAATCCCTGTCGCAGAGGTAGCTGTCGACGGTGAGGTTGAGGGGGACGCGGCGCTAGAGGGTGCGCCACCGCCGGGAGAGCAGGGCGGTCTGCACGGCAGATTTTGTGGGGAGGAGGCCGATGATGACGAGCAGTATGTCGTCGGGGAGGCTGCTGATTAAGTCCAGGCTCGCCGGATGCGGTTTTGGCTCGAGCCGCCTCCGCTTGTTGGCTGCCTCGCCGTCCATCTCAACCGGCGGCGACGTCGGTGTACACGTGTGCTGGTGTGTGTTGTGTGTTGGGTGTGCGCGAGTGCGTCCTTCTGTGCATGCCGCCGCGCAGTGGTGAATTGTGCGCGAGTGCGTCCTCCACGCGGATGAAGTGTGTCCTCAATGCGCCCTCAATTTACTAGCATGCGGGGTGCTACCCCGAGAGGTTTCAACTTTGTTTACTTCACCACGTGTCAGATGGGCCTCTAGTTTACTTATTTTCACCCACTGCCACATGGGCCAGCACACGAAGATACAGAACACGAGCTGACAAGGCAGCATGTGGACTGGTTGACCGGTCAACTAAACAATATACGGAGCTATACGCTGACACGGTGAGCATATAATCCATCGGTATAGAGTGTTCGTGTGAGAGGGGAGGGCCGTGAGATATAGCATAGAGAGAGAGGGAGAAAGAGCTACTCCCTCCGTTCGATAATGTAGTTCCAACATTTTTTTTAAAGTCAAACTTTTGAAGCTTTGACCAAGTTTATAAAGAAATTACTTATATCTACAATACCAAAGATAAATGATAGTATGAAGTAAGTACATGTTGTGATGAATCTAATGATCTTTCCAGATATAAATGTTTTTCTCCACATATACCTGGTCAAACTTTTCTAAGGTTTGACTTTTCAAAACATCCATATGCTTATGGACGTCTGAGAGTCCCTAACTAGAGAGAGAGTGTGTGTGAAATAGAAAGAGTGAGTGAAAAAAGTGTGTGTGCGTGTGTGAAAGAGACATGGACAACACTCGATAAAAGTCGAGAAAAAACGTGTGTGTCTTATGCAAACATATCACACATGCATCTTCGACAACGGAAGCAAGGTGAGGAGATAGTGTGTTGTTGTTTGCAACCGAGAGAGCAAGACCCCTAGCACGTGGCCAAGAGGGGTCTGACAAACAAGGGAGAGAGGTCGAGAGAGACGTATGGAGAAAATGCAGACATGGGGAGGAGAGAGTGTATGTTTGTCATAGAGAGATCCCCTGGAGATCGTGATGGGACTACATGGGTGGGAGATCGAGTGACAAGGTGTGTGCGCGATAGAAGATACCCCGAGAGATATCGAGATAGACGTATGGATGGAAGGAGACAATACATGTGTTCCTGATGGCTAGTGAGAGATAATCGTACTTAGGGGAGGGGGAGTGCTTGCGCCTATCATGGAGTGAGGGATTATGGTACTTATTAGGGGGGTGCGTGTCACATAGAGAGAGAACAAGTCCGGAGAGTGTTGGATGGGTCTATATGTATAGTGCGAGCGAGACATGTGTATGTGTGAACCAGGGAGATATATAGTTTGAGAGAGATTGAGGAGCCCCGATAAGGCTGAGTGGTGCGTCAGATAGCTGAGAGGGGGAACGAGATATTCCATCCGCTCGATAATGCAGTGCATGTAATGTTTTTAGAAGTCAAACTTTGGAAACTTTGATCAGGTCTACACAAATGTTATTTATATCTTCAATACCGAAGATACATCATACGAAACTACATCTCATGGTGAATCTAATGGTATATGTCGTTCTAGATGTAATTGTTTTTCTCCACGTACATGGTCAAACTTTGTGATGTTTGACTTTTCAATAAGTCAATATGCTATGGACCGAGGAGAGTGCCTAAGTCGAGAGGGATCAAGTGCATGTGAAGGAGAGTGAGTAAGTGTGCAAAAAGACTATGTGTGTGAAAGAGAAAGTGACAACAAACGATAAATTAGAGAGAGAGTGTGTGTTTTTTCGTTACTTAGGCGAACATATCACGCATGCATCTCCGAGAAAAAAAGAAGCGAGGCGAGGAGATACACGAAGATAGCTATTGTGTGATTGTTTGCAATGGAGAGAGACACCCCTATAGCACATGTCCAATAGAGGTCTGGCCAACAAGGAACAAAGGTCGAGAGGGACACATGGAGAACATGGACGCATGGGGAGGGCGAGAGGGTGTGTTTGTGATAGAGAGCCTCCCTTGAGATCGTGAGGGGACTATATGGGTGGGAGATCGAGGGAGGTGCGTCGCGATAGAAAGATGCCCCGAGAGAAATCGAGATAGACCATGCACATGTTTGTGATGGAGACTAAGATTAGCTAGTCATATACATATAGGGGGGACTGCGTGTGCCTACAATTGAAGTCAGAGACCATCATACTTGGCTAGCTAGGCATGAGATTGTGTCTGTGTGCATGTGAGATGGAGTGAGAACGAGGGAGAGAGATAGAGTTTTAGATGGGCCTATCGAGTGCGAGTGAGATATGCATGTGTATGTGTGACCCAGGTAGATGGAGAGTTTGAGAGAGAGGGGAAGAGCTCCGAGACGACAGAGTGGTGCATGAGAGAGTTACGGGCAACGAGCCAAGGAATTTGTGTGTGTACGGTGAGTGCACCCAAGATATCTAGCTTGGACTAGAGAATCATACATAGTGTGCGAGATAGACCTATAGATGGAGTATATATGCATGCGAACTAGAAAGACCCCCCCCCCCACGCACACACACAAAGAGAGAGAGAGATGGAGAGAAAGCGAGAGGGACCAACAAGGTTTGTGTGTTGGATGCGTGCGACAGAATTAAAGATTGTCGGCGAGAGAGAGAGAGAGAGAGAGAGAGAGAGAGAGAGAGAGAGAGAGAGAGCAGGAGTCCGGGAGAGGGGGAGGTCGCGTTTTATGCATCAAAGACTGATATAAACCATGTTTCGATATAAACTTGCATTCAAATATTTAAATTGGAGAACATGTTGTCTGCAATCCACACATGAACGGATATATGCATATATCAAACAAGTTCATTAATTTTACTTTCAACATGTTCATGGAGTACTATAATACTGTACAACATGCTATTCGATTGAGGTGTTCAATTTTGGATTTAGTTCACTATTTTGACCTAGTGAACGAGCTATTTCATTGAATCAAGATATTTCATTTTGGGTTTGATTCCCGTTTTTGAGTGGGTTAACTATTTGTCATATAGTAAATCGCTAGCAACGAGCATGTAAAAACACATTACTCCCGAGCATCATCTCTCCATCTAAAAAAGAAGTGGCAAGCTAATATTTCAATATTTGATTCAAATCGACATGGGAAGGTAGACGTGGATGCTCGTTCTCCCAAATTTTGAATGAACCGTTAAACATCCTCTGCTCAGTGGAATTCGCCCAAGCAAATAAATGGGAGACGCGAAATTACCGTCCTATGTGGGAGACGCATTAATTGGCCCGTTGTACATCGAGGGTAGGTTCGTAACTTCATGCAAGTGCGCCTTCTCCTCGGTCGAAATGACATGTGCCGAATAATTCATAAACCATGGTCGGCAAAACATGCTCTCCTCGCCCGAAATAGCTCGCGCCCACTATTTCAAAACATGCTCTCCTCGCCCGAAATCGCTCGCGCCCACTATATTTCAAAACACGCCCTCTGTCGGTGTCAAAACCGGCGGATCTTGGGTAGGGGGTCTCGAACTGTGCATCTAAGGCGGATGGTAATAGGAGGCGGGGGACACAATGTTTACCCAGGTTCGGGCCCTCTCGATGGAGGTAATACCCTACTTCCTGCTTGATTGATCTTGATGATATGAGTATTACAAGAGTTGATCTACCACGAGATCGTAGAGGCTTAACCCTAGAAGCTAGCCTATGATTATGATTGTTGTTGTCCTACGGACTAAACCCTCCGGTTTATATATGCACGGAGGGGGCTAGGGTTACACAGAGTCGGTTACAAGGGAGGAGATCTACATATCCGAATTGCCAAGCTTGCCTTCCACGCAAAGGAGAGTCCCATCCGGACAAGGGGTGAAGTCTTCAATCTTGTATCTTCATAGTCCAACAGTCCGGCCAAAGTATATAGTCCGGCAGTCCGAGGACCCCGTAATCCAGGACTCCCTCAATATCCCCTGAACTAGGCTTCAATGACGATGAGTCCGGCGCACAGATTGTCTACGGCATTGCAAGGCGGGTTCCTCCTCTGAATACTCCATAGAAGATTTTGAACACAAGGATCGTGTCCGGCTCTGCAAAAAAAATTCCACATACCACCGTAGAGAGTACAATATCCCACAAATCTAATCTGCTAACAAATTTCATAGCATGACATCACGCCATGGCCGAGTCATTATTCGAACCATTTTTTCTCAACCAGCTACTACACATATTGCGAGGCAGTTTTCTTGGCACGTCTTGTCGAAGCAGAGATCGTGTCCCCTTATCACGGGATTCTCATCAATACGGGTATGGGTAACCCAACCGCGCCATCAATCACGGTGCTTGGGGAATAAGCGAGTTTACCAGGCAAGTGGGGAGGCGTAGAATCCCTGCTGCCTTTATAAGGGGATAAGGACTCCCTTTCACACCCACGCTTTCTTCTTCCCGATCCATTCCCCTTCGCTCGAGCTCCAGCGCCCGAGCGTTCGTCTTCTCCGCCCACAAAGGCCTTCCAAAAATGTCCGGATCCGGAGCAGGAGGCAAGTGGATGGCCTCTACCATCCGGGAGAAGGATATCAAAAAGCTTCGGGAGGCCGGGTACCTGGCCAAGAAAATCAGCCACCGTCTCCCGACGGCGGGACAGATCGTCCCTACTCCGGAACCCCACGAGATGGTTGTATTCCTCCCTCATTTTGTCCGCGGGCTAGGGTTTCCCCTCCACCCGTTCGTTCGCGGCATCATGTATTATTACGGGATCGATTTTCATGATCTATCCCCCAATTCCTTCCTCAACATCTCGACATTCATCGTCGTGTGCGAGGCTTTTCTCCAAATCTCGCCACACTTCGGCTTATGGCTGAAGATCTTTAACGTGAAGCTCAAGGTAGTGAGCGGCGAGCACGCCGAGTGCGGGGGCACAATGGTGAGCAAGATGCCCAACGTCACATGGCCAGCAGGTACTTTTAATGATTCTGTCAAAGAGTGGCAACAGAGTGGCTTTACATCACTGAGCCATGCGACACGGAATGGGCCGCTACTCCCGAGTTCCGATCCGGAGTCCCTCTGCGGCTTACGTCCTGGCCTAAGAAGGGCCTGAACTGGTCTTCGTCCAACGAACTGTCGGTGCTCCAGACGCGCGTTAAGGATATGGAAGACAAGAACATCGAACTTGTCAACGTAGTCCAGGTGATGTTAGTTCGCCGGATCCTGCCTTGCCAACACCGGACTTGCAATCTATGGGAATTCGATCCGGCAAAGCACCAGACCCTGCGAGAGCTCTTTGGCTGCTCGCACAAAGACATCTGGAAGGTGCTTTTCAAGTCCGACAAATCATGGCCGGACTCGGCCGAGGACCGCGGGTACCAACTGTCCCGCCCTGCAAGCTCGGTAAGTTATTATACGTTTTATCCGCATAACCCAAGGGAAATGCTTAATGTATCTTCCTCAACTCCCGTAGGGCTAGACGAAGAAGGCGGGGCGGATCCACTGTCCGGCCCCGCTGCCGAAAGAACCGGCCGCCCACTTCTGACGAAGATGCTGGTCCCGGCGCCGTACAAGGCGCCGAAGAAGAAGGCCGAGAAGGAGGCCAAAAAGACCCGGGGCGGCCTTCGTCGCCGCGGCACTTCGGACACAATATCTGAAGGCTCCAACGCCCGTTCTGCCTCCGAAGAGGACGAGGAGGAGGAGGAAGATGAATCCCCAGCGGGGGAAGAAAAAAGAGGGCGGCTTCCATACACTTGGAGGCCGAGTCGCCTAAAAGGGGAGCTCCTCTTCTGGAAGAGTCCACTGCCGCCGCCGCCGACAGCCCGGCGTGGGATCCCAGGGCCCAGCCCCTGGTGAACTCGTGAGTATAAAATCCGAACATGTTTATGCGTCCAGACTCATCATGGCATAATATTTTAACCTGAGCCATATTTTTGTAGTCCGGCGAGGTCCCGCACCGAACAATCCTCATCAGAGGATTTGCTAAGCTCGGATGCTATGGAGAGCGGAACGCCCCCGAAGGCCCCTTTCCCCAAACATGTGAATAACACCGAGGCTTCATCCCAGAAGGACCCCGTCCAAGGAGGGGGGGGGGAAGAGATCGTGAAAGCGGCGCCTGGAGGTCCAGCTTCAGGGGCCGGAGACATGGGGGAGAAGATTCCCATGAGAGTCAACGGCGGGAGCCATCCTGAATTCGGTTCCCAGCCGGACGCAATTCCGGAGACCAATACGGCTCCAGAATCAAGCAGGCGGCCTCCCTCGGCTGGAGGGGGCGTGCCTGTTCCACCGGCAATCTCTGTCCAACCAAAGGTGCCAGATGCTTTGTTGGCGGCACTGAAGAGCGCCTCCATCGTCGATGAACACCGTGCCCTTATGGGTGCGGTGATTAAGAAGATTCAGTCTGCTGAGAGTGGACTGAATGAAGCCTGTATCATCCTTATAAGAGGCTTTGAGGTATGTTTTATGAAGTTTCGGAGAGTGTCATAGTATGGATAGTAGCCCCTGATACAATGTTCGGTGAAAGAAAGAACCGGACAGAGGATCAAATTTATTTTCGCAGGAAGACTCATTTGATGACATCTATCTCTCTTTTATAAGTAGGCGTCTGCAGCGGCTGCTGCCTCGCATACTGCGGAGGTCTCCGGACTGAATCAACGTCTGGAGCGGACCAAAGAAGAACTTGGCCAGGTGAGAAGGCAGTTGGAAGATAAACAAGGTATGCGCAAGCCTTGTTCGCGTTCAGTGCGAACGAATTTCCAGTATGATAAAATATGTTCCATGCTTTTCGCTAGGGACGACGACCGAAGTCGAGGCTCTTAAGAAGGCTATGGCCGAGGCCGAGAAAAATGCAGCCGCAGAGCAGGCTCTTCATGAGAAGCACGAGGCCAGGGTTATTGAAGCTGAGCAGGAGCTTCAAGAGGTCATTAAGAAATGCGAGACCTTGGAGCAGAGTTTAACGAAGAAAGAATCCGAACTCACCAGGGCTCATCAGGCCACGCGCGATGCCCAGGGGGAAACCCAAGGCGCCCCGCAGGAGATCCAAGAGGCGAGGAAGATCGCGGTGGGTAAGGCTCTTTGTCATGTAAATCAAGTATTTGAGGAGAAAATCATGTTTCTAATTTTGAGTTCAGATTTCTCCAGGGGTGTTTGTGGAACTGCCCCGCAGCATATCGGATGCCGCCCAATTCTATCGAGCCGAAGACAGGAACACTGCGGATAAGCTCTTCTGGTCGCAGTATCTGGCACCGAATTATCCGGTGCCTTTTGCTGATCAACTGAAACAACTGATTGAACTGCATAAGGCGGCGGAACTAGCCATCAAGGATTTGATTATCCGGCTATGGCCCGCCGAGCCGATTCCAAGCAGCTACTTCGGGCTCGTGCAGGGGCTTGTAAGTGCCTGCCCTCGACTTGACGTCATCAAGCAGTCGGTCTGTATATAGGGTGCGTGAATGGCCTTTGCCCGCGCAAAGGTGCACTGGGGGAAGATGGATGCTGAAAAGCTGATGACCGAGGGACCGCCAGAGGGGAAGGAGCACCACAAGCCCGAATTATATTATGAAAATGTCCTGAAAGGATCCTACCTCGCGGCGGAGCTATGCACTAAGGACGTTATATTTCCATGAATGCAAATCATGTTGTCCTTTGTAATGTTTGAACAAGGTCATTATTTATTGCCTGTTGTATAAAAGTTTATCCTCCTGCGCGGCCGTTTTTGTATATTAATCCTGAGAGTTGGCTAGTCGTCGGCTTCTGCCGCCACGTAGGAAGTACGGGGGTGTTCGTGATAAACCTGACCACTCTTTATCCCAGTTTTGGGTCCTTCGAAGGAGGTGTTCAGCACAACGAACCAGGCAATCGGACTATAGGGCTTTATCACTCTCACTTAGCCATAGGAGCTTTAGGAAAGGAAGGTAGGCGCAGCCCCTGGTGTTCGGAAGACCGCACGAGGGGCTCTATAAGCACCTGATCGGAAGAAAAACCGATTCATCGCACGCTGCATTGGTTATGGCATTATGCGGGAGAAATCCTTAAAGATTTTACAACCTCTCGAATAGCTGACCAGCTCTCGCCGTATCATGACAGTCAGTTTTTGGCTTTCTCTACTGAGGTGCTCGTCCGGAAGAACCAGAACACAATCACAGTAGTTCTCCCTGTGCTGCCTTAGTCGATATAGCGGAACGTAAGGCAGCAAAACATGGGAGCCGGGCACACCCAACATTTGACCCAAGACATGATTCGGAGCTGATGCATATAATGCGATAAGTTCGGGGTGCCGAACTTCCATGAAGGTGTTCGGACTTTATTTCCGTATTATGGGTAAAACGAAGCCCCTGGCATATTTAAGGCATATCGCGGCGTACGGATGCCACTTGACAAAAGAATTTCAATAAGAAATAACAGCAGATAAGCGTCATATAAATCCACATGTTGCATTTGAATGGTACGTCGATGCGTATGAGTACAGGTAATGTGATAAAAAAGAGATATGACTGTGGAACCTGTTGAGACCAGGCGGGAAGAAGCTGTGTGCGGATCCGGAGTATAGTCGGATGGTACTTGCGGGGAATATCTAAGGATTCCCTTGCGCGTTCGAGCTACTTCCATATCGCCAGTCCTGGTCGGTGCAAAGGTAAACCTGCAAAGGAAATGTAAGAAATGTTTGCGTGCCGGAGAGCGGTTGATCCGTGGTATGCGGCCTGTCCTGGCCTTCACCGGAGTGTTTAATTGAGCTCTGGACGAGCCGGGCTATCCTGCCGCGAAGTAGTTTGTAGTCCTTTGGCGGTGTCTGGGAGTCTGGCCGTCGACTCGGGGTTCGGTTGGAAGGTGCCACTTGTAGCTTCTGCTGTTAAAGCAGCGGTATACTCCTTGGTGCCAAGGGAAAGTTCGGCCTTGCCGTTAACCATGATGACGCCGTGCGGACCGGGCATCTTGAGTTTACGGTAGGTGTAACGTGGCACCGCGTTGAATCGAGCGAACGTGGTTCGTCCGAGCAGTGCCTGATAATCGCTGCGGAAGGGGACGATGTCGAAGATTAACTCTTCGGCACAGTAATTGTCTGGTGATCCGAAGACTACCTCAAGGGCGATGGAGTCTGTACAGCTGGCCTCCACACCTGGTATAGTACCTCTGAAGGTGGTTTTAGTGGGCTTGATCACCGAATGATCGATGCCCATCTTGCGCACTGTGTCCTGGTAAAGCAGGTTTAGACTACTGCCTCCGTCCATAAGGACTCGTGTGAGGTGGAACCCGTCAATTATTGGGTCAAGTACTAGTGCGGCTGGATTGCCCTGATTGGCGTTAACCGGACGATCCGTGCGGTTGAAGGTGATCGGCCCTAGTTTATATTGTGGGACGACTGGTTCCGTTAAGTCGACATCCCTAAGGGTGCGCATCCGGTCTGGATTGGGAGTGTGGGTGCCGTTTACCATGTTCACCGTTTGGATTTGCGGGGGAAATTTCTTTTGCCCTCCTGTACTCGGTGTTCTGGGCTCCTCGTTGCCATCGTCGCTTTGAGACCCCTTATCTTTGTTTTTGGCGCCTGACCTGCCAGCTTGTTTGAAGACCCAGCATTCTCTGTTGGTATGATTGGTTGGTGTTCCCGGGGTGCCATGAATTTGGCATGGGCGGTCGAGTATGCGGTCCAGACTGGACGAACCTGAATTGTCATTTTTGAGTGGCCCATTCCGCTGACTGGACTTAGAGCCACTAAATCCCGCATTGACTGCCATATCATCGGCATTTTCACCATTTTTGCGGCGCTTGTGTTTGTTGCGTCGGGGTTTGCCGTCGCTATCTCTGGCCTCTGATGTGCCAGGGTTGCTTGCTGTGTTGTTGCTACGGGCCAACCAGCTATCTTCGCCCGCGCAAAAGCGGGTCATGAGTGTCATGAGGGCTGCCATGGATTTTGGCTTCTCTTGGCCGAGATGTCGGGCGAGCCACTCATCACGGATGTTATGTTTAAAGGCCGCTAGGGCTTCGGCATCCGGACAGTCGACAATTTGGTTCTTTTTAGTTAGGAACCGAGTCCAGAATTTCCTGGCTGACTCTCGGGGCTATTGTGTTATGTGACGTAAATGGTCAGCATCCAGTGGCCGCACATAAGTGCCCTGGAAGTTGTCCAGGAATGCGTCTGCCAGGTTCTCCCAACTTCCGATGGAGTTTGCTGGCAAGCTATTCAGCCAATGCCGAGCCGGCACTTTGAGTTTTAGCGGGAGATACTTGATGGCGTGTAGATCATCCCCGCGGGCCATGTGAATGTGGAGGAAGTAATCCTCTATCCATACCGCGGGGGTCTGTAGTGCCATCATATGATTCAATGTTCACGGGTTTAAACCCTTCTGGGAATTCATGATCCATTACTTCATCAGTGAAGCATAGGGGGTGTGTGGCGCCTCTGTGTCGGGCTATATCACGACGCAATTCATACAAGTCTTGTCTGCTGTGTTCGGCCCGACCGGATTTGCTTTTAGTATATCCGGCATGTCGGTTGTCGTCACGCGTTGGGGCGCGCCCCCGTGATCCGTAGACCGATCTTTTATGTCCTGATTTGTTTTCCAATACGTCTCGCAGGTCCTGCGACCCCGGGCCTTGGTATTTTTGTTAAACTGGCGATGGGGTGCGGGCTAGACTTCGGCCTGATATGCCGCTTTGTCTCGGCCACGAGGTGGCCGGTCAGCCGCATCATACACTGGCAGCGTAGGCTTTAATGCTTCTTCCTCGAGTTGGTGTAGCAACCTTTGGTTTGGGTAACTTTTGGTTGGGCGCTCGAGTTCGTATTCCTCGGTTGCCAGGACCACGGTCCATCTATTGGTTAGCAGATCTTGATCAGCCTGAAGCTGCTGCTGCTTTTTCCTCAGACTTTTTGCTGTGGCTATAAGCCGGCGCTTGAAGCGCTCCTGCTCGACGGGATCCTCAGGTATGATAAATTCTTCGTCGCCGAGGCTCGCCTCGTCTTCAGAGAGGGACATGTAGGTGTCATCTTCCGATTCTCCGTCTGTCGCCTGTTTCTTAGGGCTAGCTTGCCCACCCTCCTGCTCGAAGCCTGGCTGGAGGGGATTGTCTTTGTCCTCGGCGCTATCCGCAACGTTATTGTCTCTTGTGCCGGTATCGCTGCTTTTGCTATGGCGGGGCTTAGAGCGGCGCCGTTGACGCCGGTGCTTAGATTGCTTCTCGAGGGGATTATCCTCTATTGCCTTGCTGCCATCGCTTTCTTTGGGGGTGTCCACCATGTATATATCATATGATGAGGTGGCAGTCCAGCGCCCTGTGGGCGGTGGTTCATGTTCTTCTCCTACATCGTCGTCCATACTGTCGATGTCTTCAAAGCCGAAATCAAGCATGTCGGTTAAGTCATCGACAGTGGCTATAAAGTGGGTGGTGGGTGGGGAAAGAATTTCTTCGTCGTCCGCTTCCCACTCAAGCCGGACATAGTTCGGCCGAGGGTCTCCTGACGAGGAGAGAGACCTTAATGAGTTTAGCACGTCTCCCAGAGGCGAGTGCTGAAAGATATCCGCGGAGGAAAACTCCATGATCGGCGCCCAATCAGATTCGATAGCCACGGACGCAGGCGGTTCGGAGCCCGTGGCCGGGGACGAATCCAAGGGTCCGGCAACATAGGTCTCGTAGGAGGTGAAGTCAGTATTCGGCTCTATCGCCGCTGAGTATGCGGCATCCGTGGCGGGGTCCATCCACCAATCCTCGGACGGCGTAGTCTGCTCCAGATTGAGGGCCGGAGTAGCCACAGGTGTGATCTCCCGAACACTGTCCGACGGCAGAGCTAAGTCATGCCGTCGTGACTGTGCGGCGCACCTGACATGGGCTCGAATCCGTCAAAGATCAAGTCTCCGTGGATGTCGGCGGTGTAGTTTAAGTTTCCAAACCTGACCTGACGGCAGGGGCATAGCTCTCGATCTGCTCTAGATGGCCAAGCGAGTTGGCCCGCAGTACGAAGCCGCCGAATACGAAGATCTGTCCGGGGAGAAAAAATATCACCCTGGATCGCATCGTTGCCGATGATCGAAGGAGCCATCAAGCCTTTATCGTGACGGCACAGTGGAACTCTTAATGAAAGCACCAATGTCGGTGTCAAAACCAGCGGATCTCGGGTAGGGGGTCCCGAACTGTGCGTCTAAGGCGGATGGTAACAGGAGGCGGGGGACACAATGTTTACCAAGGTTCGGGCCCTCTCGATGGAGGTAATACCCTACTTCCTGCTTGATTGATCTTGATGATATGAGTATTACAAGAGTTGATCTACCACGAGATCGTAGAGGCTAAACCCTAGAAGCTAGCCTATGATTATGATTGCTGTTGTCCTACGGACTAAACCCTCCGGTTTATATAGACACCGGAGGGGGCTAGGGTTACACAGAGTCGGTTACAAGGGAGGAGATCTAAATATCCAACTTGCCAAGCTTGCCTTCCACGCAAAGGAGAGTCCCATCCTGACACGGGACGAAGTCTTCTATCTTGTATCTTCATAGTCCAACAGTCCGGCCAAAGTATATAGTCCGGCAGTCCGAGGACCCCCTAATTCAGGACTCCCTCACCCTCCTCACCCGAAATCGCTCCCGCCCACTATTTGGGGAGAAGAAAAGTTACTCTACTATCCCCGACCCTCAGTACACAGACCCAAGCCGAGAAGCCTAAAGGCAGGGGTAGAACTGTAACTCCCCCTCACATTTCAGACAAATGCGTCCATAAAACATGGTTCCACTCCCCTCCCAATTCCCCCCATTCATACCTCGTGGGCGCCAAATCACCTTCTCCCCAGAAGCTCCCTTCTCCCGAGCCGCGAAACCTCAGCCCCTCCTCCATGGCGCCCCCACCACACCAATTTCATAGCCGCCCTCGTCCCTAATGCCGGAGATGCTGTCCATTTGCCGTCGTGCACTGGGCCGTGTGCCTCTTACTCCGTGCTGCTGGAGCTGCCTCGACGACGGCCGTGTGAATCGTACCAGAGCCGATTCACCCCCGCCGTTGTTCACGGCTCCGGAGCGGCTCCAACTTCGGATCCGTCCAGAGTCCCGGAGCTGCTTCCCCGTAGCCGTCGACCGTCGCGACATCGCTGTTTCCCTGTCGCCGGTGGCCACCGCAACCACGCCAACCTCACCGACTCGGCAGCTAGACCTGCCTACTTCACCATGCCGCCAGATAGGTCGCACCCTCATCTCAAATCACTTTATTTATGCGTCAGTTGTCTGAATTTTTATTCTGGGCCAATCGATTCCCAATGGGAAGGAGCACCCCTCGAGGCGGCGGAGCTCCTAGGCTGCCGGTTGGCTAGTGTCTAATGTAAGGGTGCGGGGCCGCAAGTTGGCCGCGGAAGCAGCGCTTAGATGGCTATCTTAGAGTTGCGTGGGTTGAAGGTACTGCCGCCGCCGGATCTGGATGACGGGGAGTCTTTGTGGATTGGCCCGGGGGCGGCGCAACCACGGCAGTGCGGTGGGGCAGGGAGCGGGGTTTTGGCCAGGGCCACGAACGGCGGAGGCAAGCTGCTCTATCATTGGTCGCTGGCTCTTCGGGGAAGATTCCTAACAGTGTCAGCTGGGAGGCACAAGACGGCCATCAAGCCATCCGGCAAAGATCGGACAGTACGAAAATAAAATAAAATCGTGTGACCCCAATTTAGTCTTCAGTCAACAGACGTGTGACCACTCTCGTACCTTGCCGTTGATCTCTTAGTGTATTTCTTTAGATCAAAGAGATGTGTCGTTCTTAACATTATGCGTTATCTGCATCTTCAGCCACACCGTCTTCCGACTCACCGCAGCTGCTCCAACAAGGGAAGCATACACCAGAAGGGAGCTATAGTCCCCACTCAACAGTTCCCTGCATCGAATGCGCGTGCCTGGCATGGACAGCCACAACAACTGCAGGGCCATCGACAAGTCAGCACATGATGCCCACTCCTATGGATGGCGGCCAGATAGGTTGTACCCTCATCTTACTTGTGTGCAACATTTATGGCTTTGTTAATCATCTAAGCATGGAAAATAGATTATCACATTTCACTGTATATTCATGCTGATCTCTTACGGGTCTTGTTCAGGAGTTAACGTTGTTCCATAGTTCAGCTAAGATACTTGTTCTTTAGGTAACGTTGTTCCATAGTTATCATCCATCAGCCAATGCTATCCCACAGGCTGGTGATTATAGTATTATACCACTTCTAGTATTACCTATGTTGTTCTTTAATACTTTTGTGTGCCATCTAGTTAATTTCGAGTACAAACGATACATATTCTGTAGCTTTCATCTATGTTCTCCCTTTAGTTTTTTAGACCTGTTGCTACTAGTTAACCCCAGTCCTACTATTTATGTCGTCTCCTACAGGCACTCATTACATAAATATAACTACTAGTTGTCTTCCATGCATGTCAGATATAATTGCACACATTGATATATCTACAAGAACCTCACGGAGCAATGTAAAGGCCAATAAACTTGATGTCAATGATACCCAATATGATGGAACATGTAAAGGCAGTTCTTCAGAAGACTTGCAGAAAGATGTTGAATCCTCTTCACCCCACAAGGTCCTTGCTCTAACTTTGCCCGTGATATGGGTACAACATGCATATAATTTCCTGGAGTGTATCTACTCTGTTGCAATGCCATGTGCTTAGCATGCTAATCATGCATGTAAAATATGTCATGCCTTCCTATTTTCAGTACCTATTCCATTCATGATAACATGTTTTCAAATTCAAGTACTGTCATTCTACTCTATCGCAATGCCATCTGCTTAATTTGGACATCATGCTTCTGAATATCTTATGCATTGTTATTCATTAGTATGTACTTCATATGTCTACCATACCATGTTTTTTTACATTGAAGTGTTGTTCTAGTGCTCTGTTGCAATGCCATCTTAGTTTCCCAATCATATACGTGTATGTTGCCTTAGTTTTTTCTATACATATTCCGCTAGCATACAGTTTTACATTCAACTAGTGTTTTTTAACTGTGTTGTCCTGTCGTATCCCTAGCTCTTACACCATACTCCCTCCGTCCGGATTACATGTTTCCTAAATGGATAAAAAAGTATGTATCTAGAACTAAAATACGCCTAGACCCATCCATTTTTTTCCGGATGGAGGGAGTACATGTCAATATGTCATGCCTTTCTATTCTTCAGTACCTATTCTATCTCTCTGTTGTAGCATGTTTTATAATTGAAGCACCATTCTTCTATACAAGGCATGCCAGGGGAAGACGACTATGTTAGAATCTGAAGGGTTACAAACCAGGTCTTTGCAAAAGATCCAAACGCCAGGAGATAATAAACCAACTCTAGTTTTTATAGATACTGCTCCAGCACAGAGAAACCCAACTCCTACTGATAATAAGCAAAATCCAGTGGCCAAAGAACTAGTCCGCTCCAGTCCAGCAAAAATATGTCAACTCCATTCTAAGAAACGTGTGCGTATCCTTGCATCATGAAATTTTATAGCATGCTGATCATATTTTCTACATGTTTCTTACCCATCTCTCTTTTAGAAAATAAGCTTAACAGACAGAAGAATTTCTGCACTGGTATCGTCTGTGAGGAAAGATTATTGCAGGAATTCTTTGTACTCCAATGCAGATGTAAATATCGGTTGTATATCACTATATTTTTACATCAGCATGTATTTTGTTAATCGGCGTGAATCCAACCTTTATCTGATCTAAATTTAGTTGTAGAAAAATGTATGATTAAAGGCCACAATGTTGATTTTTGTAAGGAAAACTTCCTGGTAGTTTTGCATCCTGAGCTGCATGAGTGTACTATCTCATATCAGTGGGTTTGATTACTTTGGTTCTGCAGTGGGTTTTCAGTGTTTTTTTACTGTGTTGTCCTCTCGTGTCCCTAGCTCTTACATCATACTCCCTCCGTCCGGATTACATGTCGCAGAAATGGATAAAACTGGATGTATCTAGAACTGAAATACGCCTAGACCCATCCATTTATTTCCGGATGGAGGGAATACATGTAATTATGTCATGCCTTTCTATTCTTCAGTACCTATTCTAGCTCTGCTGTAGCATGTTTTACAATTGAAGCATCATTCTTCTGTATAAGGCATGCAAGGGGGAAGATGGCTGTTAGAATCTGAAGGGTTACAAACCAGGTCTTTGCTAAAGATCCAAACGCCAGGAGATAATAAACCAAATCCATTTTTCATAGATACTACTCCAGCATAGAGAAACCCAACGCCCACTGATAATAAGCAGATTCCAGTGGCCAAAGAACTAGTCCGCTCCAGTCCAACAAAAGAATGTCAACTCCATTCTAAGAAGCGTGTGTGTATCCTCGCATCATGAAATTTTATAGCATTCTGATCATATTTTCTACATGTTTCTTACCCATCTCTCTTTTGGAAAATAAGGTTAAATGATAGAAGACTTCCTTCATTGGGATTGTATTCGAGGAAAATATCTTGCGGGAATTCTCTGTGCTCCAATGCTGATGTAAGTACCTGTTGTATATCACTATAGTTTTACATCAGCATGTATTTTGTTAATCAGCATGAATCCAACCTTTATCTGAGCTAAAATTAGTTGTAGCAAAATGTTAAAGGCGCCAATGTTGATTTTTGTAAAGAAAACTGCCTGGTAGTTTTGCATACTGAGCTGCATGAGTGTACTATCTCGTATAGGCACATTACTGAATTGTAGTGCTTCTCTGGTTGCCCATTCATTCATTGTGTCAATGTTGCTTTCGTATTACCTTACCTAGCTGATGATAGCTGTGCCATATTGTGTTAATTTGGTGTTGGCTAGTTGCCCAAATGTTCGTTGTGCCAATGTTGCTTTCCTATTATCTGACTTGGTCAAGGATAGCAATGCTAGTGTCTTAATTTGGTGCAGGCTACTGAAGATAAGAAGACTAACTCTGAAAACATCAAGGCAACCCCATTGTTTCTTTCCAATAAAGTAGGCCAGGTAATATGCCAATAACTCATGATTAATCTGTTTGGTTCCCCGCCTAATTTATGTTATCATGCAGTGGTCGAGACACTCTCCACTTTCAATAATGCAAGCCTGCCAAAATCGCCATCTGAATCTTTTCAGTATCCTCTGTCTCGAATGCAACATAAAAAATGTATGTTTGTGAACCAATTAATGGCTGAAGGAATGATGGAAATGGTGGAGGAATCAGAGGTGCAGAGTCGTGCGACACAACAACTGATCAATGTTTTCAGAGACAGTGTAGCAAAGCAGCAAGAACTTTCCCACATGCTTATGGGCGTCATCCGTGCTGAGGTTGCAGATTGAGACATTGTAGATCGTTAGGTTCTGTTCATTTATTTGCACTGGCATCAATCTTCGATTGCCCACTGGATGTAATTTCCTGTAATATATCCTGGATGTGCAACATTTTTCCCTGTATGCCGTACCTTTGCTTGATCGGTTTTTGTCCTGTGCATAATTGCTTGTCATAATGGGCTCAAATTATCTAATTTGGCCTAAAGACATGTACGAACTTTAGTGGGCCCATTAAGTTAATGGGCTGTTACCAGGCCGAAAGTTAATGGTCGACCCTCTTAACTCCCGGGTCATTAACAGGCTGACATCAAAGAGGGCAACAGGTGGGCCCAATTGATTTCACGGGCCGTTAACATGCCGTTACTAAGTTCGGGCTACATATGGCCCAACTATACTGTGGGCCTTTAGCAGGCCGAAAGAGACAGCGGGCTTGTACAGGACCATGAAGAGCATGGGCCGCTAAGAGGGCGAAAGTCAGGTCGTATTGTAAATGGCCCAACTGTGTTGTGGGCCTTTCGCAGGCCGAAAGAGAAACTGGGCTGGTATTGGACCATGAAGGGCATGGGCCATTAAAAGGCCAAAACTCAGGTCCGACTACAAATGGCCCAACTCATTTATGGTCTGTTAACAGGCTGAAAGGCACACAGGGCCGGGAATTGGCCCAACACTTAAATGGGTCGCTAAAAGGCCAAAACTCAGGTCCGACTACAAATGGTCCAACAGATATATGGGCCATCACCAGGCTGAAAGACATACCGGGCAGGAAATTGGCCCAACAGTTAAATGGGTCGCTAAAAGGCCGAAACTCAGGTTCGACTACAAATGGCCCAACTGATTTATGGGCCGTCAACAGGCTGAAAGACACACCGGGCCAGAAATTAGCCCAACATTTAAATGGGTCGCTAAAAGGCCGAAAGATGTACATCGTAAAAATTGGCCCATCCACTGAATGGGCCGTTAACAGGCCGAAATCTCACCGGGCCAATATTGAGCCCAAATATATAGCGGGCTGTTAATGGGCTCGAACTGACGATGGGCTGCAATGATGTAAAATCTTAAACGGGCCGAATTGGCACATCTCGTATGGGCCGTGGGCTTAAATGGACCCGACACAAGTAGGCCTTATATGGGCCGGCCTGCTATTTTTTACTGGGCCGACCTTTTTCACCGGAATGGGCCACTGTTGGGCCGTGCCACATGTCGACCTATCATAGGCGCCTCCTGTCCAATGAGTGGATGACATCTGTCCCAACGGTGAGGCAACACGTGTTTCCTCCGACCAATGATGATTTTACACGTGGAAAATCCCCATTGGTCCGGGCTGTTAACGGGTTATCGGATCCAAAACCGGACCCGATAGCTTAACGGCGTTCCGTTACGGTGGATGCCACGTGTCAGTCATCCTTGACGAAAGCACTTCTGTGACGCGCGATTTATCGTCATGGAAGTGGACACTTCCGTGATGATAATTTTGGTAATGTCATGGAACACTTCTACGACAGCACAGGTATGACTATCTTGATTCTGTCATAAATTGTCATGGATGTACATGCATGACAGAAAACATGACCTACTGTGACAAACACGTATCATCACAAAAGTGTATTTTTTTTAGTGTTGGCTTCCGCCAAGCTTGCGGGAGGTGCCCCAGTATCGTATCATCCCACTATCCTTTTGCTTTTACTTATCTTAGTTCTATCTTTTGCTTTAGAATAAAGTTTAGTTTGATCCTTTCTTCTTTGAGAGTTTGCTTAGTGATCTATCATTGTAATCGTGTGCTAGTTATATAATAAAGTTTAGTTTGAGTTTTGGCTTTCTTTACTTTCATGTTGCAAATAAAGAAAAGAAATAATAAAGGTAAGAAATAAAAGAAAGGAAATAAATCAATAAGATCATATACTAATCCTATGGTAGGTGATGGCACCACATAAGGAAAAGTATAACTAGAAAATTTTATTAGAGATTGACAAACATATCATTAGTCAATGATGCAACTCATGGAAGAATTAATAAGGGAAGAGAAGATTCACATATAAATATACTATCCTAGAAATCTTTTGTGATTGTGAGCCCTCATCAAAATATTATATGCCAAAATCGTTGACGTTGGACAAGGAAGACAACTTAATGGTTTATGTTTGTTTATATTCACATAGAAGTCATATTGTCATAGATCCTTCTACATGTGGTTCTTGCCCCCTATCTTTGCTAACCAAAAATTCCGCACCAAGTAGAGATACTACTTGTGCATCCAAAAACCCTTAAACCCAAATCTTATTTTCAAGTGTCCACCATACCTACCTAGGGATTGAGCAAGATCCCTCAAGTAAGTTGTCATCGGTGCAAAAAGGCAATAAAAATTGCTTCTAAAAGTGTGAGATCATTTAGTGTAAGAGAAAATTGAGCGTTGTACGAAATTGGATGACAAAGAATAAAAGCGATAGACTGCATAATAAAGGTTGTCATCTTAAGGGGCAATACAACGTGACGTTCTTTTGCACTAAGGGATTGAGCATACAAATAAGTAAGCGCATGGCAACCTTTGCTTCCCTCTGCGAAGGGCCTATCCTTTACTTTCATGTATTTACTTTTATGCAAAGAGTCAAATTTTTCCTTCTATTCCTCTTTATTTTTCTCCTTTGGCAAGCATCATGTGGGGAGGAAAGATCTAGGCTCATATGTCCAGTGAATATAGATAGAATTAGTTATTATTGTTGACACCACCCTTGAGGTGAATATGTTGGGAGGCGAAACTATAAGCCCCTATCTTTCTATGTGTCCAGTTGAAACGTTTTGCTCATGTGTACGCGGTGAGTGTTAGCAAACATAGAAGACTATATGATGGTTGAGTATGTGAACTTGCCTAAAGGCTCCGACACATGACCCTTCCTGAAAAGATGATGAATTGTAGTTGCAAAGTTGACTGAGAACATAGATTGTTGGTTTTTCATAGATTTTTTGCTTTATACTTTGATTGTGTGATGAACTGTTACTTATTCATGAGAAGTGTATGATAAAAGTTCTAGGATAAAAGTCTTATGTTTAAATTTGTTGCTGATATAATCAACATGATGCTTCTATGTCCGTATTTTGTTTTTATCGACACCTCTCTCTCAAAGCATGTGGACATGTTTTTCGATTTCGGTTTTCGCTTGAGGACAAGTGAGGTCGAAGCTTGGGGGAGTTGATACGTCCATTTTGCATCATGTTTTCTTACTGTTATTTATAATGTTTTTATCCATAATAATGCTTTTTGGAGTAATTCTAATGCCTTTCAGCTCATAATTTGGAAGGTACACACAAAGAGGGAGAATTCCGGCAGCTGGAAATCTGGATATGGAAAAGCTACGTCAGGCTACCTATTCTGCACAACTCCAAACAAGCTGAAACTACATGGAGATTGTTTATGGAATATTTAAGAATTATTGGTGCGAATAACTACCAGAGGGGGCCCACCAGGTGGGCACAGGGCGCGCCAGGGAGCCCAAGCGCGCCCTGGTGGGTTGTGCTCACCCAGGCCCACCTCCGGTGCCCATCTTCTAGTATATAGGTCATTTTAACCTAGAAATTATAACGGATGACTTTCGGGATGGAGCGCCGCCGTCTCGAGGCGGAACTTTGGCAGGAGCACTTTTGCCCTCCGGCGGAGCGATTCCGCCAGGGGAACTTCCCTCCCGGAGGGGGAAATCATCATCATCATCATCATCACCAATAACTCTCCCATCTTGGGGAGGGCAATCTCCATCAACATCTCCAATAGCACCATCTCATCTCAAACCCTAGTTCATCTCTTGTGTTCAATCTTGTTACCGGAACTATAGATTGGTGCTTGTGGGTGACTAGTAGTGTTGATTACATCTTGTAGTTGATTACTATATGGTTTATTTGGTGGAAGATTATATGTTCAGATCCATTATGCTATTTAATACCCCTATGATCTTGAGCATGATTATTATTTGTGAGTAGTTACTTTTGTTCTTGAGGTCACGGGAGAAATCATGTTGCAAGTAATCTTGTGAATTTGATATGTGTTCGATATTTTGATAGTATGTATGTTGTGATTCCCTTAGTGGTGTCATGTGAACGTCGACTACATGACACTTCACCATATTTGGGACTAAGGGAATGCATTGAGGAGTAGCAATTAGAAGATGGGTTGCGAGAGTGATAGAAGCTTAAACCCCAGTTTATGCGCTATTTTGTAAGGGACCGATGCGATCCAAAAATTTAATGCTATGGTTAGAATTTATTCTTAATACTTTTCTCGTAGTTGCGGATGCTTGCGAGAGGGTTAATCATAAGTAGGAGGTTTGTTCAAGTAAGAACAGCACCTAAGCACCGGCCCACCCACATATCAAATTATCAAAGTAGCGAACACGAATTAAACCAACATGATGAAAGTGACTAGATGAAATTCCCGTGTACCCTCAAGAACGCTTTGCTTATCATAAGAGACCATTTTGGCATGTCCTTTGCCTCAAAAGGATTGGGCTACCTTGCTGCATATTTGTTACTACTATCGTTACTTGCTCGTTACAAATTATCTTGCTATCAAACTATTCCACTACTTACAATTTCAGCACTTGCAGACATTACCTTACTGAAAACTACTTGTCATTTCCTTCTGCTCCTCATTGGGTTCGACACTCTTACTTATCGAAAAGAGCTACAATTGATCCCCTATACTTGTGGGTCATGAGTATGTACATACACGTTCGCGACCAGACAGACAACGTTATGTACGCTTCAACCGGGTGGGTCCCAACTGTCATGGAGGTTAAGGACACACTTCCTTCCTTCCAAAGCTATAGCTGGTGGGTCCCAGCTGTCAGGGGGAGGAATCATTTTTTCACGTAAAATGGAGGCGGTGGAGCCAACTGTCAGCCTCTCCATGTACAGTCCTCTTCCAATGTAAGTCGTTCCTTGACCATGTTGACCACACCGCAGCGAGAGCACCAAGGCAGTGGACGACGGCGAGACCTAGGAAGGGAATGTCCTAGAGCCGAGGAAGACTCGACAGTTGTTTCCCACATGGAGGGAAGTACGAGGGTATGCTGGTTGGGCTGCAGTGTGAGGCTGCCGTCGCCGGAGAATAACAGGAGGTCTAGGTGAGTACAGGGGTGGCCAGGCTAGCGATGGGAGTAGGGTGGGGCGGTGAGGCCTGCGCGGCATCAGAGCCGGCCATAGGAGGCAGGAACAGGTGGCACGACCGGCGCTGGTTTGGGCAGCTGGAGCAAGAAGACCAGAGGTTGAAGAAGGGCTACGGCCATTGGATGGACATCGTACAATCACTAGAGCTGGAATCATTCATATTGACTAAGTTGACAAAGCCCTCCGTCCGCGTCAACTTAGTAGGCCCACAAGTCAACCTCCAACTATGGTGGGTCCCAGCTAGGAGGGGGAGCATTAATTTTTTTATGCGTAATAAGGAGGCACTTCCTTGCATGCGAAGGTATAGCTGGTGGGTCCGAGCTATTAGCGGGAGGAACAATTTTTCGCGAAATACAGAGGCCTTTCCAGTGGCTCCTCTCGGGGAAATGACACCTATGGGATCACTGGAATCCCTTCTACGGTTGGCGGGCGCGGGGTTGTGCAAAGAGCGGGTCTGACAGGAAGCAAAAAGATCATTTACCCAGGTTCGGGCCGCGAGCATGTGTAAAACCCTAGTCCTGCTTTGGTGTATGTATTTGAGTGTTCGTGAGTGCTTGAACTAGCTACGGTGTGTCTCTAGTCCAAAAGATTCGAATCCTTCTCCTGGTCGCCTTGGGCCTCCTTTTATAGGCAAAAGGGGTTGCCACAGTGGCACACAGGAGGTGTAAAGGTCTACAGTGGATGAGTCTATCCTCTGGCACCGTCGGACAAACGCATTTAATGCGCTGCTGACGTGCCCCTCTTGCTTTATCGGGGACGGCAAAGAAGCTCGTCCCAGCTGTCGCCGCCTCGCCTGACTGCGACACGCGTCCGAGCTGACGAGGCATTGTGGCGCCACGTTGGCTAGCTGCTGGGCTGGCGCGGTGGTGGAGTCTTCATGAAGATCTGCATGCCACCACGCAGGTGCAAGCTGAGCCGGTGTAGAGGCTGCACGCTGCCATGCAGGTGCCTGCCCAGCTGGTTGAGCTACCAGTTACATGGGAGCAGCGGTGTAGTCTTGGCAGACGTGGGCCTGGCCGCAGCCCCGTAAGTGTCCTCGGCAAGGGCCTTGCCGGGGCCCCGGCAAGGTTCTTGCCGCGGCACCGTGGTCGTCCCCGGAAGGGTCTTGCCGGGGGTCTCATGGATCTCCTCGCCAAGGATCTCGCCGAGGGTCAACGTCTTCTGGTCCTCATCTGATCTTGCGTGTTTATGATCTTGACGAAGATATGCACGCCACCCCAGAGGCGCCTCTCGAGCCTTGGTTCCAATGTGGTTGGTTGGTGGTGTTGGAACCCGCGGGCTCAAGGGTGGCTTGCTCTGCTGGCGTCGGGCAAGTTGCCCCGGCAAGGCTCTTGTCGGGGCTGTGGAGGCTGCCCCGGCAAGGGTTTTGCCGGGGGAGTCCGCCTCGCCCTCTTGCTCTTTGTGTCTCTTGTTCTTGGCGTTGCTTTTGTTGCCTTGCACTTCGGCTTCCTTCTTCTGCCCTATGCAGTGTGGTCGTGGGCGCAGCTCTTACTACCCGTGCACAAGTAAAGGGGTAAAAAAGAGTGCCCTACTTTTGTGCACCGACAGGAGCCCCCGGGCCTGGGCCACACATAAGCCCGACACGTTGTTGGGCCAGGCCCAGAACGGTGCGCGAGCAGGCGGGGCGGACTTTAACCGCGGTAACTTTTTTGCTCGCTTGCGCTTCCCCACGACCCACATTGAATGCGCGTCATGGAGGGTCGTGCGTGACGTGGGGGGCATGCGTGGGACGGTTCCTGCACGCATGTGTCACATCACAGTAAATGGTAAAGAGGCGGCCCGCGCCTTGCCCATAAAAAGGAATAACCGCAGGCGCGCTGCTCATTTACCCTATGTGCTTTCTCCAATCTTGGAACCGCCGCCCCCCTTCTTCCTCCTTCCCAAGCTCTTGCCTTTGCTTGCTGCCGCCGCGTCTTCGTCGTCCTTCCCCCTTTGCCTTTCGCGGCCGCCATGGCACCTAAAACCAGTAAAGGCAAGGGAGTGGCCAAGGACGCCGGGGCGAAGGAGCAGCCGGAAAGCGAGTCGGCGGCGCGGCGGACATAGTCTACCTACTTCCCCATGGCGGTCGGCGCGGTCCATCTCCGGGACTACTTCAAGCACCTGTGGGGGTGCAAGACGGGGGGGGGGGGGGGGGGGGAGACGACGGGGCATCTGGTCACGCGCGTCATCCCTGCTGCTTTCGCCGAAGCTGGCCCGAATCGGTACCCATTCTTTGTCGACTACTTTTCTTGCGGCCTCTGCAACCTTCTCTGATTTCTTCAATGATATCATGCACACCTATGGCTTTCACATTCTGGATTTTACCCCAAATGTCGTGGCGTGTATGGCTTTTTTTGCGCATCTCTACGAGGGCTTCGTCGGAGTGTTCCCCAACACGACGCTCTTCTGCCACTATTTTTATCCTCGAATCCAAAAGGGAGGCGCCATCTCTGGTTGTGCCACCTGGATCCCAAGGACCAAAGGGACATACCCGGAGGGCGCTTAGAAGGAGAGGTGGGAGGAGTGGCAGGGCCGGTGGTGCTGGATTGAGGAGGAGGACCTGCAGGAATTCTGCCAGGTTTGCCAGGCGCCGCCGGTTCGCAGAAATGACTGGGGTGATGTGGATGCCGACGATGCGAAGCTCACGGTCGCCACCACCAGGATTCTTCGCCTCACCGAGGCCGGGCTCACCCTTGAGATGACCGGGGCGGATTTCATCCGCGGCCGAATCGCTCCGCTGCACAACAAGGGGAGGCCGACCTTGCTCTTCACGAATGCGGCTGACATCATGAGGCTTTGCCCCGGCTTGGAACACAACCTCACGGTGATGGGGCACGCCCACTTTTGCCAGCGGCTCTTCCAGCTCGACGTGAACCGCGACGGCAAGGTCGAGCGGTCCGGCAAGGCCGCGAAGGCCGGCAAGGTCGCCAAGGGGCCCTTGTTTGGGTTGCCGGCGGGGGTGGTCCCGCTCAGCAATAACTCGCGCCGAAACAACATTGCCATGATGCTGGAGTTCAACACGCACGGCCTCGTCCCAAATTGGGCCGAGCCGCCGGCGGATCAAGTGCAGGAGTTCTTTGAAACTTTGGTGGAGAAGTACGTTCGCGACGAGCCGCTGCTTGTCCAGGACACTACTCAGGCAGAGCTGGACTACATCGCCGCCAGGGCGGCGGAGGCAGAGCTCGCCAGGGAGGCCGGCAGCGCCGGCAGCGTGGAGGACGAGGTCACGGCGGCCGAGGAGGAGAGAGAGCTCGCCCAGTGGGCGGACTCCGCTGGGGAGGCCCGCAACGCCGGCACCGAGGCCCCTCTCATTGAAGATGTGGTCGACGAGTCGTCGTCGGAGGAGGTCGAGACTGTCGACCCTCCGGTCACGGGGAGAGGGCGAGTCCTACAGCGGGCTAGCTCTGGCGAGCCGGTTCGGCCTGGTAGGGCCGTGCAACCGCAGCAGGCCCAGGAGGCGTCCGTGCGCCAAACGAGGGCTGCGGCGGCGAGGAAGCTGGTGAAGGCCACGGTGGCGAAGAGGAAAGCAACAACCTCTTCTTCGTCCAAGCTTCCTCGGACTCCATCTACTTCCCCTCCTCCGGCAGATGTCGACAGGGAGGTCGTCTTCGATTTTGGGTCCCTCAGCCCAAGGAGGAAGAGGAAGGCAGCAGAAGAGGAGGTGGAGGATGAGTAAGTATCTTGCTCTCTTTTCTTTTTTGTCATCTTCGTCTCCTAAGACTATGCCGCTTATCTTGATTTGTTTTCATCTCCGCAGGGACGCGGAGATGCTAGCCCAGAGGGTGAAGAGGGCCAGGGCTTCGACAGGCAGCCAGCCCCCGGCGGGCACTTCGAGTACGCCGCTGGTGGTGGTGAGCAACCCGGCCAGCAGCCCCCGGCGCAGCCCCTAGCGTAAGTTCACCACTCGCTCCTGCTCAACGCGTGCTGGAGTGTGATCCCTTAGTGCTGACCCTGTCGTGGTCGCAGGAGGAGGACAGTAGCAGGAGGAACCACTGGGGGCCACCCCCAATATGCCGCCCCCATCAACTTCGCCGCCCCGAGGGGCGTCCCAGGCAAGGGTGCCAAGCATGGAGCCTATGCGCATGGAGGAGGCGAACCCGGGTGCTAGTGGCTCCGTCCCGGTGCTAGATTTTGGCGGGGAAGGGCCTACTTGTTCCCAGCCCGGCACGGGTAAGCGATTCGCCTCCTGTCCCTGTTCTTTTTCTCTTCTTTCTGAATCTTGGTCTTGGTTTCGCCTTATCCTTTTCTCGATATCCAGATCCCCCTTGGCGGACTGGGAGGACATAGACACCGTCATCGAGGATGTCGCCAAGGATGCTGCAGCGGAGGCCGACAAGATCGTTGCCGAGGAGGCCGCCAAGGCTGCCGCTGAAGAGGCCGCCAAGGGGTCTGCAGAGGAGGCCGCCAAGGGGTCTGCCGAGGAGACCGGCAAGGCTACTGCCGAGGAGGCCGGCGAGGGGCCTGCTGGGAAGGCCGACAAGGTCGCTGCTGAGGAGGGGGCGGTCGAAACCTTCCTCCTCTGCTGCCTCTGGCTCGGGCAGGTACCTGAGGGTGAGCAACGACCTATTCGTCCATCTCCCAGGGACGGCGAGCACCGGGGCGCCCGCCGAGGGGGAGGTGTTTGATGACGAAGTGCTCGCCGCCGCCGGGCTTGAGGTCGTTGACGAGCGGAGCACCGGTGGCGGTGGTTCCCAGGAAGAGCGGCTCCTCCAGGCCATGAGCGCTAACTTCCAAAAGCTTCAGGAGCTTCACCATGCCCGCCTGGACAAGGCCAAGTCCAGGATGACAGTCGTGGACAAGACGGAGGTGGACCTCGAGAAGCATGTTGCCGAGTGTCGGAGCAAATGGCCACGGGTAGCCTAACCGACTACCCCTGGTTCTTCAGAAAAATTATCAGGCCTTTGGGCCTCCAAACGCTCCAAGCATTGGACCCCCTTCCCTGCCCGGCTACCTCTGAAGCCGACTCACGGAAGGCGGCCCAGCCTCAAGCAACCTCCCCTCCCAGGATGCCCGCGGGGTGGCCGACTCCAGGAAGCCGGCCTCGAAGAGCGCCGACTCCAAGAAGCTGGCCGAGATCACAACCACCGAAGCTGCACCCACATATCGGTGACAAGACGGGGTGTGGCCACAGTGCGGCCCACTACCCCCGAAGCCCGAGACGAGGATGGCTACAGGAGGCCGTACGGGACGGCCGTCTCCCGTTCGGCTCGGCACTGTAGCCATGCTGGCATCAACGTCATCCACGACAGACTCCCATACGGCCCACGGGCGGCGGGCCCCTTCAGCCAGAGAGAGGCTTGAAGGCGGCCCGGCCTCCCCTAGTTGGCCAAGGGCGTAGCCGGCCACCAGAAGCCGGCTACCCCCTCCCTCGAAGCATGTGCCCCATTAAGGAGACAAGACGAGGTAAGGCTACAGTGAGGGCCCCCGAGGCGGCCCACTGTAGCCACGCTTACCTCAACGAAGCCCTCATCATCAAGGGCGAGGCTACAGTAAACAGCCGCCGACAAGACCCTAGGCGGTGGGGCCGGCCTGTCGACCAAGAAGCCGGCAGCCGGCGGGACCCACCAGTCGACGGGATCCAACAGCCGGCGGAGAAGCCGGCGAGCGTAGACACTGACGGCTGGGACCAGTGCCCAGCCGGATTACCATTGTACCCCTGGGGGTAGGCCTATATAAACCCCCCGGAGCACCCATGCAAAGGGTTGGCTTCTGAGCATAGCACACACACCATAGATAGAGAGAAGTGAGAGCTAGCCTTGTTCTTCTTCTCCCTTGAACCCAACAGCTCTAGGAGCGATTGTAGCTACCTTTCCTGATCTAGTGATCATGCGGAGACCCCGCAGAGCAGGACTAGGGGTGTTATCTCCTCGGAGAGCCCCGAACCTGGGTAAGATCCGCCGGCGTGCATGTCTTCGCCTCATCCCGTTTCCAGGCACCGGCGACGTCTTATTGGCACCCACAATGATAAGCCACCCGTTGGCATATGTCGCACCAACCACCCGACATTTGGCGCCCACCGTGGGGCCAGGTGCACCATCGTCCGGAGACCTGTTCTGGACGGGAACCCTCTTCCTCCCCCGCGAGCGCAGCCAGCCTGCTGCGCCCGATGGCGTTTGCCTCGACGCGCTGCAAGGCATCGGCGACGCCTGCGCTGCGAGCTGCCTCAACGATCTGCTCGGCGAGACTCGCATCTCCGACGAGCCTGCGTCCGACGCAGGCACGGACTACCCCGAGAGCCGCCTCGTCAGGCTCCTCGACTAGCTTCACGTCTCCAGGGAGCCTGCTGCAGACATGGAGTCGGTCGGCTCCACCGACCCGATGCTCGTCGACTCCGACACGGCATCGCTCGACGCTTACCCCTCCGACGTGGTGGTCTTCGACGACCCCCTCCCTCGAGCCGACAGCGGCAGCAGTGCTGTCACCGAAGTGCTGGTCATCAGCCACGTCGCCAACTCGGGCGAGAACGCCCACGACGCCCTGCAAGCGGCGATGCACGACCTCTCCGTCCCCATCCCGGCCGACGCCGAAGCCGAGACCCTGGAGGCACGCCGCCTTGCCCTCACCGCGGAAGGCCAGAAGATAGCCTCCATGAGACGCCTCACCGAGGCCCACCAGCGCGAAGTCGACCGCGCCGCCTTCGGTACGCCGCCGCCTTGCGGCCCGAGCCGAGCCGGCTTCATCCAGAAGCGCGGCGCGGCCGTCGCCAGCATGCTGGGGGCAGATCGCCCCGTCTACGCCACCCCGCTCGAGAATCTGCGAGCCGCTCAGGCGGCTGCGGAAGAGCTCAATGGGCTGGGAGCCGATGAGCTCCCTTACATGACAAGACGGATCCTGCAGCTGATCGACGCGGCTGCAGAACGGCACGAAGCCGGCGCCCGTGCTGATAGTCATCCCCCGCGCCGGGAGCACGCCGCGACGTCCCGCTCGCCGACTGCGAGCGGCGCACGCCAGAAGAAAGACAAGGAGCCGGCTGCCAGCCGCAGCCGGACTCGGATCACCATCGAGCGCGACGCGGAGGGCCGCCCTCGAGCAGTAGAGCACCAAGGAAATCTGCCTCCTCCCCCTCCTCGAAGAGAAAGATGCCTCACTCTGCCGCCTATCACACACCCGACTCTTGGCGACCGACTCGGCCGCCGTGAAGGAGTCGGCGAGAACGACGCCCGCCACAGGATCGACCGCCTTGCTCGATCCTTGGCGTTAGAAGAAGAAGACGATGTCGGCCCGCCATGCTTTGGCCCCCACATCCGCAACGAGCCCTTCCCCAAAGGGTTCTCGCTCCCCAGAGACACGCCCAAGTATAACGGCTCAGTGAAGCCAGAAGATTGGCTCATCGACTACTCCACGGCCGTCAGCATAGCCAACGGCAACCAGCGCGTCGCCGTGAAGTACGTCCCCCTCATGCTGCAAGGCACGACACGCACATGGCTCAACAGCCTCAAGCCCTATAGCATCAACAGTTGGCTGGACTTCACAGAAGTCTTCGTCCGCAACTTCACCAGCACCTACAAGCGGCCTCCCAAGCCTCGCCAGCTCTCCCTCTGCGTCCAAGGGCCCAACGAGTCGACCCGCGACTACCTCACGCGGTGGGCCGAGCTCCGCAACTCCTGCGAGGGGGTGCATGAGGTCCAGGCCATCAAGTACTTCACCGCCGGGTGCCGAGAGGGCACCCTCCTCAAGCACCGACTCCTCTGTGACGAGCCGGCTACCCTCGACGAGTTACTGGTCATCGCTGACAAGTACGCCACAGCCGACTCCTCAATGAAGACCGAGCTCCGAGTAGATGCCTCGGGGAAGGTGATTGCTCCGGCTCCCAAGACGCCGGCTGGCGACCCTAATCGGCGCCCCTACCAGAACGACCACAAGCGCAAGGCCCCCATGCCGACTTCCTCCAGTCGGCAGGTGGCCACCGTTGAAGATGAGCAGCCCGAAGAACGGCCCGCTCCCAAGAAGAAGGGCGGCAGGCCGCCTTGGCAGCCGGCTTTCTCCTACGAGCAGGCCCTCGATGCCCCCTGCAAGTTCCACAGCGGCGCGAAGCCGTCCAACCACACAACCCGGAAATGCCATTGGCTCACCCACATACCCAAGGGCGAGGGGATGCTGCCGCCTCCACCACCCGGTCCGCCGCCTCCAGCCCCCCAGCAGCCGGCGGCCCGACCGGCAGTCGGCGCCATCCAAGACGAATTCCCCGAAGAGCATGCCGCCTACGTCGTCTTCACCAGTCAAGCCGACGACAAGCGCAGCCGACACCGACAGCATCAAGAAGTGAATGCAGTCGCCCCCGGCACCCCCGAGTTCATGCACTGGTCAGAAAAGCCAATCAGCTGGAGCCAGGCCGACCACCCAGAGGTGATGCCCTCTCCTGGCTCCTATGCGATGGTCTTGGATGTCACCCTCGCGACGGAGAGGCGAGCTGCCTGATTCTCCCGCGTCTTGATAGATGGCGGAAGCAGTATCAACATACTCTACCGCGATACCATGGAGAAGCTGAACATCAAAGCGAAGCAGCTCATGCCGAGCCGCACCGTCTTCCATGGTATCGTCCCCGGCTTGTCTTGCTCCCCTATCGGCAAGATTAAAATGGATGTTCTCTTCGGAGACAAAGATCATTTTCGCCGAGAAGCAATCTGGTTCGAGGTAGTGGATTTGGAAAGCCCCTATCATGCTCTGCTTGGCCGACCTGCTCTGGCCAAGTTCATGGCTGTGCCCCACTATGCCTACCTGAAGATGAAGATGCCGAGCTCAAAGGGGATCATCACGGTAGCCGGCGATTACAAGAAGTCCATCGAGTGCGCCATGGCCAACAGCCGGCTGGCCGAGTCCCTCATGGTGGCAGAAGAGAAGAAGATGTTGGAACGGGTTGTGGCCATGGCCGGCAAGCAGCCGGCCCTGTCCCCCAACCCCAAAGATGGTGATGCGCAGGGCTCCTTCCAGCCTGCCAAAGAGACAAAGAAGATACCTCTGGAACCGGAGAACCCGGAGAGGTTCGCTATCATTGGGGCGAACTTGGACAGTAAATAGGAAGGCGAGCTCATCGACTTCCTCCGTGAGAATCGAGACATCTTTGCATGGTCCCCAAAGGACATGCCGGGTGTCCCGAAGGATTTCGCCGAGCACAAATTACATGTCCGAGCCGACGCGAAGCCGGTCAAGCAACCCCTCCGCCGACTGTCCGAAGAGAAGCGAAGAATTGTGGGAGAAGAGATAGCCCGGCTCCTTGCCGCTGTCTTTATCATGGAAGTGTTCTTTCCAGAATGGCTTGCCAATCTAGTTCTGGTTCTGAAGAAGAATAACAAGTGGCGCATGTGTATAGACTACACCAGTTTGAACAAGGCCTGCCCAAAGGATCCGTTTGCTCTGCCACGGATTGACCAAGTAATAGACTCCATAGCCGGATGCGAGCTGTTAAGTTTTTTGGATGCGTACTCAGGGTACCATCAGATCAAGTTGGACCCAGCTGACCGCCTGAAAACTGCCTTCATCACACCCTTTGGAGCTTTCTGCTACCTGACTATGACATTCGGCCTGAGGAATGCCGGTGCCACTTTTCAACGTTGCATGCAGAAATGCCTCTTGAAACAACTCGGCAGAAATGCCCACGTCTATGTAGACGACATTGTGGTGAAGACAGAGAAGCACGGTACCTCGCTGGAAGACCTGAAAGAAACATTCGCCAACTTGCGCCGATTCCAAATCAAGCTCAATCCTGAGAAGTGCGTGTTCGGAGTGCCAGCCGGCCAGCTGCTGGGCTTCCTGGTCTCCGAACGCGGCATCGAATGCAACCCCGTCAAGATCAAGGCCATCGAGAGGATGGAGATTCCCACCAAACTGCGAGATGTGCAGAAGTTCACTGGCTGCTTAGCCTCCCTGAATCGTTTCATCAGCCGACTAGGAGAGAAGGCTCTCCCCCTGTACCGACTCATGAAGAAGTCCACTCACTTCGAGTGGAACGACCAAGCCGACCAAGCCTTCCATGAGTTGAAGAAAATGCTGACCACTCCGCCTGTCCTGGCAGCGCCGACTGAGAAGGAGCCCATGCTCCTCTACATCGCCGCGACTAGCCGAGTCGTCAGCACTGTTGTCATGGTCCAGCGCCCGGAGGAAGGCCGAGCCCAGCTAGTCTAGAGGCCGGTGTACTATCTCAGCGAAGTGCTATCCAGCTCTAAGCAAAACTACCCACACTACCAGAAGATGTGCTATGGGGTGTACTTCGGTGCCAAGAAACTGAAGCCCTACTTCCAAGAGCACCCCATCACGGTCCTGTGCACTACCCCGCTCGCCGAGATCATAGGCAGCCGAGATGCATCCGGCCGAGTGGCTAAATGGGCCATTGCATTGGCGCCCTACACAATCTTCTACCAACCCCGCACCGCCATCAAGTCGCAAGCATTGGCCGACTTCCTCGTCGACTGGGCCGAGACCCAATACCTACCGCCGGCTCCCGACTCTACCCATTGGCGGATGCATTTTGACGGGTCGAAGATGCGCACCGGCTTGGGAGCCGGCATCGTCCTCACCTCTCCCAAAGGCGACAAGCTCAAGTACACGCTGCAGATCCACTTCGCCGCCTCCAACAACGTGGCCGAGTACGAGGCGCTCGTACATGGGCTCTGGCTAGCCAAAGAACTCAGCATACGCCAGATCCTGTGCTACAGCGACTCAGACTTGGTGGTCCAGCAATCGTCTGGCGACTGGGACGCCAAGGATGCAAACATGGCAAGCTATCGATTCCTCGTCCTGCAGATCAGCGGATACTTCAAAGGGTGCGAGTTCCTTCACGTGCCAAGGGCCGACAACGACCAAGCAGATGCCCTAGCACGGATCGGCTCCACCCGACAAGCCATACCGACTGGCGTCTCCCTCCAGCGCCTCCTCAAGCCGTCCATCAAGCCGTCTCCAGAGTCGGATTCCATCTTCGTAGCGCCTGCGCTAGAGACAGCCGGATCCGACTGGAGAAATCCCGCAGGCGGCACGGGGACTTCGAC
Source organism: Aegilops tauschii subsp. strangulata (assembly GCF_002575655.3). NCBI lineage: Eukaryota > Viridiplantae > Streptophyta > Magnoliopsida > Poales > Poaceae > Aegilops > Aegilops tauschii. Next base: position 333,116,407 of record NC_053036.3, read on the forward strand.
AACTAGCCCGGGGACTGCCATAGTCGCACCCGGCCCGGGGACTTCAGAACCCGGCCCGGGGACTGCAACGACACAAGAAGCGGTGGCCGATTCCAATTCCACGCCGCCCAACCCACCCACCCGAGTCATGGTGGCTACATTAACAGAAGAAGAAGTCACAGCTTCGTCATGGGCCCAGCCCATCCTCAAGTTCCTAGTCAGCAGAGAGCTGCCGGCTGATGAGATCTTAGCAAGACTAGTGCAACGACGAGCCGTAGCATACACAGTAATCAACAGAGAGCTTGTGAAGCGCAGCGTCACTGGAGTCTTCCAGCGTTGTGTCGAGCCAGAAAAAGGAGTGGCAATCCTCAAAGACATCCACCAAGGTGAATGCGGCCACCACGCAGCCTCAAGATCACTTGTGGCCAAGGCTTTCCGCCATGGTTTCTTCTGGCCGACTGCCTTGGAGGATGCTAAAGAAATAGTCAAGAGCTACAGAGGATGCCAAGTTTTTAGTTCCAAGCAACACCTGCCGGCTTCTGCACTCAAGACCATTCCCCTCACCTGGCCTTTTGCCGTCTGGGGACTGGACATGGTGGGCCCTTTCAAGACAGCCCGCGGCGGCTTGACACATCTACTGGTCGCTGTGGACAAGTTCACAAAGTGGATCGAAGCAAAGCCGATTAAGAAGCTGAACGGGTCGACTGCCGTGACATTCATCACCGACATCACTACTCGGTACGGCGTGCCGCACAGCATCATCACCGACAATGGCACGAACTTCGCCAAAGGAGCACTGGCACGTTTCCGCGCGACGCAGGGCATCCGACTGGACTTAGCGTCCGTTGCCCACCCGCAGTCAAACGGCCAGGTCGAGCGAGCAAATGGACTCATCCTCTCCGGCATCAAGCCCCGACTAGTTGTACCACTGGAGCGATCGGCCGGCTGCTGGCTCGATGAGCTGCCGGCTGTCCTCTGGAGCCTGCGCACTCTACCCAACAAGTCAACTGGCTTCACTCCATTTTTCCTCGTGTACGGTGCCGAGGCTGTCATCCCAACAGACATCGAGTTCGACTCGCCTCGGATCACCATGTACACGGAGGAGGAGGCCAAGGAAGCAAGAGAAGACGGCGTCGACCTACTGGAAGAAGGCCGGCTGTTAGCACTCAGCCGGTCCGCCATCTACCAGCAAGGGCTGCGCCGCTACTACAACCGCAAGGTCAAGCCAAGATCCTTCCAAGAGGGCGACCTTGTGCTTCGGCTGATCCAGCGAACAGCCGGCCAGCACAAGCTCTCGGCCCCTTGGGAAGGCCCCTTCGTCGTCAGCAAGGCACTCGGCAACGACTCCTACTACTTGATCGACGCGCAAAAACTAAGAGCACGCAAGAGAGACGACTCCGGCAAGGAGTCGGAGCGACCATGGAACGCAAACCTCCTGAGACGATTTTACAGTTGAAAGCAGTATGTATCACGCTAACCTTTTGTATTAAGTACAAACCAACAGGCCCCCCGAACAGTACTCGGGGACTGCCTTTGTTTATCTATGAATGACAAGTGTCATATCCATGAATGTATTATTACATTTGAATTCCTGTCTGGCACCGGGTTCGACTAGTCGGCCCGGGGACTGGCCGCCTTGAGCTATATTGAAAGTTCTACCTGAAGTCAGAAAAGTAGTGTGCCGGCTCCCGAGTCCCCTCTTGTTGAAAGTCGCAGCTCGAAGAACCGACTGTCCGACTAGCAAGAGGCAAGGCAGAAAGGATCCCCACACGAAAATTGGCTAAGGAACAACGAACCTATATAGCAAAGAGACGGCCTGCAAACATGCCTGCCGGCTGTCAAAACAGCCGGCCGGCCGGCTTCCTAAACACCTAGCTTTAAGTCCAGCAAAGCTAAAGTACTTCCCCCCCAATTGGCGAAGTACTCCTCCAGCTACAGATTGCAGAGCAACTATTGGACTGGGGAGGCGGCAACCAAGGGAGGGCGGCAAAGGAAATAGCGGAAGGATAAAAAGCAAAGTACAAGGAAAGGCCAAATGCATGCATAAGTTATATATACATATAAAGCCCCCAACAGGCTGGCAACAAACATAAGTTCGAATACACCCAGTGGGTGGAATTGTGCAGACTTAACCAAACATTGTTCCAAAGGCAACAAGACAGGAAAACAAAAGATGACAGACTAAGGCGCGGTGCGGAGGCCGAGCTGGTCGGTGAAGGCGGCATCGCCGGCTGAAGGAGTGGCCGCCTAGCGGGTCTCGGCTTGATCACCACCAACGGCAGGCGACGCACTCGCATGCGACGTGGTGCTGGAGGCGCGGTCAGGCTGAGGCTGGCCGGCTGCTCCACCAGCCGGCTCAGCGTCTTCACCCTCCTCCTCCTCTTCTTCACCCTCGTCGCTGGAGTCGATCTCCTCCGCCGAGTCTTCACCGTCCGCCGGGTTCAGCCTGAACCACTCATCCGGCTGGGCGACACCGTTGTCGTCTACTTCGGGGGCGAAGATGTTGGTGTCGGTGTAGTCGGCGATTGCCGAAGCCCGCCGGATGATAGCCGGCCGCGCCGGCTCCAGCTCTGTGTCGGCTTGCTGCCGCCAGGTAGCCAGCTGATCCAGGCTCAGGCCGGGATACCAGGCCTTGACGAACTCCAGCGCCCGCCTGGCGCCGGAGCGAGCCGCCGAGGCCTTCCAAGCTTCGAAGCGGCCGACTGCCACCTCCAGCTAGTCGGCAGTCCGACTGGGGGTGCAAGGAACCACTTGGCCGGGCCAGAGGGCGGCCAAGACTTGCGCCCCGGCACGCTGAAGACGGCGGAGCAGTCGGTGAGCCGGCTGGATGCGGGCCTGGATTGCCAAGAGCTGCTCCTCCAGCGAACGGCCGGCGGTTGGCGAGATCTCAAAGCCAGCCTGCCTTCGCGCTTGACGACGGGCCTCGATGGTCTGGTTGGCGGGAGTAGAATAGCCAGGGAAATATTCTGCGCAAGAAAGAAGAAGAAAGGAAGAAAAGAACACCAAAATCAGAAAACAAGCCAAAAGTGGCAGATGGCAAGGAAGGACGAGGAGGTAGGCGGCTTACCGTCAACCAGATCTTCGATCTGACCGTAGCCAGAGATCAAAGTTTGCCTGGCTTCAGCCCAGCCAGCCGCCTCCGTCTCGTACTCGGCCTGGAGGGCGGCTTCACGATCCTGCACCGCCTTCAGAGCCGCCTTGTGGCCTTCCTCCTGGTCGGCCAACTTCTTGGCCAGGCGGTCGCGTTCCTGCACCAAGGCGGCGAGCTCGGCGTCCTTGGCACGAAGGGCAGTTTGGGACTCCCCCAGTTGTGCCCTCAGACTGGCGTTGGCCGCTGCAGAGACGGCAGAAGAAGAAAGAACAGTAAGAGGAAGTCGTCAAGGAAGATCCGACCCGACTACTCAGCAGTCGGCCCGAATCTCGGGGACTACACCCAGTGGGTGCGCTGACGCGCCCCCACATGAGATAAAGAACTGAGCACGTACCTCGGCTCTCAGTAAGGTCGGCGGTCTTCTGGGTCAGCTCCCGAGGCTGGTAGTTGAAGGCGGCCGCACGAAGATTGTGGTAGTCCTGCAAGATAGACAGAAGATCGGAGTAAGAACAAGAATAACAAAGACAAATCCACCAAGAAGTTCCAAGCCGCCTGCTTAGCAGCCGACTCGGAACTCGGGGACTACACCCAGTGGGTGCGCTAACGCGCCCCCACGGAAGAAATCAAGATCAAGAAGAAATCAAGACCAAGAAGAAGCAAGATGGGAAGACTGACCCGGATGGCCGCCCGCGTCGCAAGGAACTCGTCGGTGAACTGCCTCAGCGCCGCAGCTTGGCCCTGGAGCTGGGTTCGGACGTCCTGCGCAGCCACGTTCATCACGGCCGTCCCTCCGCCTGGCGTCCACCCTGAGGTTGCGCTGGCCGCCTCCGCATCCTGGGCCGACGAGCTGGAGCCCACGGCCGGCTGTGGCTCCGACGCGGTCTTCTGTGGCTCCGACGCAGCCTTCCCCGCGCGCCGGCTCGGCGGCATCCGGACCGCCATCTCAGTCCTCGCGGCCGGCTCGCCCCCCGCCGACTGTGTAGGCGGCTGATCAGGCCGGCCGCCTTGAGCTGCCCCAGTTGGCGGGGTCGGCACCGGCGCCCTCTCCAGGATAATGACATCGTCGTCTCTCCCCAGCCCTGGCTGGTCGCCGCTGGCTCCTTCTAGCGAGGGCTCCATGGACCCCGGCGCCGCAACGCGCAGAGGGGTGACCATCAAGACCTCCCCCGCTGCTTCTGCAGCTGCAGCCTCTGCTTGGGCCCTGGCAGCGGCGTCAGCAAGCACCTTCGCCGCCTCCTCCTCCAGCGCCGCCTGAGCGGCGGCCGCCTTCCGCGCCTCCGCTTCTCGCGCCTCCCGTTCCGCCCGCGCCTCCCGCGCGTTCCATTTTGTCGCCTCCTGAAGGTCGGCCCGGGGGTCCGCGCGGCGAGTGGCGCTCCCAGACCCCCTCGGCGACTCGACGACGGAGGCGGCAACCGCCTGCTCAAGCGACAACGGAGCTCTGATCGTTTGAAGAAAATGACAAGGGCTCAGAAACCACCAAAGAAAAGAAAGAAAAAGAGCATACAAAAAAAACTTTGAACTTACGCCGACACGGTCTGCGGTTGCTTCACCGTCTTACGGAAGCGAGCCGCCTTCGCGGCCGCCTCCTCCCGCCTGGTTGCTGCCGCCCCGCCCCTGGATTTCTTCGTCCGACTGCCGAAAAGACCCTGGGCGGCGCGACGCTTCTGCCCTCCGCCCCAAGCAGGCGGTGCAGCGGAGGATCCCGCGCCGCGTCCAGATGCCGGCTGGCAGCACGGGGCGACTTCGGCCTCATCGTCGTCCGGCCAGTCGTCGAAGGTGACTCCGAGCCCGGAGCCGCCTGCTTCGCCGCCGGCTTGACCACCACCCGGCTCGATGTTGTCATCCATACCGGCCGCCCCCAAGTCGGGGTCCTCCAGATCGTGTTCTGTCCGGTCGGGGACGAATCGACGCTCTGCGTCTGACCCGCCGGCCGGCCGAAGAAGAGGGCTCTGTCGAAAAACAAGCCGACTAAGTTAGAGTCGGCCAAGAGGAACCCGGCAACAAAGTTGAGAGAAAAAGAAGAAACAAGGAGAGCATACCGTAGGCGGTGGATTGGCTCGGCTGTATGGCTCCTTGCCGAACTGCCACTCTACAGAGAGTTTGCAGTTCGCAAGGTAGTTCACCATAAAGGCGACCTCCTCGTGCGGCATGTCCTTGGTGCACATCCGGCTCGGATCAAGCTGGCCGCTAATCTGACAGATCAGATGAGGATGGCTCTGGAGAGGAAGAACCCGGCGCGTGACGAAGGCGGCCAGAAGGTCGGCCCCCGTCAAGCCCTCCGACTGGGTCATCACCCGCACTCGGGCGACGGGTGTGGACTCGGCCGACGTCAGAGTCACGGCCCAGAAGGACCACTGGGGCCGCCTGCCCGCCGGTGGGCTGGCTACGTAAGCCGGCAGGTTGATGTAGTCGCCCCGTGGGGCGATGTTCCGCACGTAGAAGTACGATTTTTGCCACTTCTTCACCAATTGGATCAGCGGGATGACGGGGAAGGGGTTGTCGGCGACCGACCTCCACGACGCGATGAAGGCTCCAGTCTGAGCCGGCACGCCCTGCATGTGCGTGCCTAGCTTGGACTGGAAGAACTCCCCCCAGAGCTCGAGGGTGGGGAGGACGCTGAGGTAGCCCTCGCACAGGGTGACGAAGGCTGACAGCAGCACCACCGCGTTTGGGGTGAGATGGTGCGGCTGGAGCTGGTAGAATTCGAGCCAGGAGCGGAAGAAGGCACTCGCAGGAAGGCCGATGCCGCGCAAGAAATGCGAGCGGAAGACCACCCGCTTGCCCTCCTGTGGCTCCGGCATGATTTCCTTCGCCGGCGCGAGGCGGACCTCCACCTTGTCCGCGCTGGGCAGCCGCCGCGTGTTGCGGAGGAACTCGACGTGGTCCTCGTGGATGTTGGAGCCGTCCCAATCCCCGCCATACTGCTCCGTGGCGGGAGGCATGGCGAAAGCAAGCACGGCGGCGGAGGAGCGTGTGGTGGAAGAGCGAGGCGGCGAGGCGCTGACGCAAGAAATGGCGAGCGAAGAAGATGGTGGAAGTAGGAGGAGCGTGCGAGGGCCTGCCGCCCTCCACCTCCCCCTACTTATAGCTCCGCGAGGCAGGGCCGGGGAGGCCGAACGTGGGGGGAGTCGTGGGATTAACTGCACCCACTCCCCCCACGCCTCGCGATTATCGCGCATAAATGCGAGCCGAAACTGCCGCAATGAGACGTGCGGGCGGTTTCGGGATGCAGACAATCCGCGCCTAGGCCCGGGCGCGGACGTGGCGGGCCCCCGCCCTGCGGCGACGTCCCGTCACGCGCGTGGGCTGGCAGGCTTTCCGCCCAAGAGGGGCCACGTGGTTCACAGACGGCCAGTGGCCGGCCCGCGGCCCGGCGCATGCACTGGCGAGCTCCCGCCCTCCGACTCCGGAAGTTTTCGACCAAGGCGGCACGCCTAACCAAAGCCGGCTCCCAGCTGCCGGCTTGCTAAAGTGGGAAGCTGATCGAGCTTCTCAACTCCTACTCAATCTCGAAGCCCAATCAGCTTCGGGGACTACTGTCGGAGTAAATGGCCACGGGTAGCCTAACCGACTACCCCTGGTTCTTCAGAAAAATTATCAGGCCTTTGGGCCTCCAAACGCTCCAAGCATTGGACCCCCTTCCCTGGCCAGCTACCTCTGAAGCTGACTCACGGAAGGCGGCCCAGCCTCAAGCAACCTCCCCCCCCCCAGGATGCCGGTGGGGTGGCCGACTCCAGGAAGCCGGCCTCGAAGAGCGCCGACTCCAAGAAGCCGGCCGAGATCACAACCACCGAAGCTGCACCCACATAACGGTGACAAGACGGGGTGTGGCCACAGTGCGGCTCACTACCCCCGAAGCCCGAGACGGGCATGGCTACAGGAGGCCGTACGGGATGGCCGTCTCCCGTTCGGCTCGGCACTGTAGCCATGCTGGCCTCAACGTCATCCACGACAGACTCCCGTATGGCCCACGGGCGGCGGGCCCCTTCAGCCAGAGAGAGGCTTGAAGGCGGCCGGCCTCCCCTAGTCGGCCAAGGGCGTAGCCGGCCCCCAGAAGCCGGCTACCCCCTCCCTCGAAGCATGTGCCCCATTAAGGAGACAAGACGAGGTAAGGCTACAGTGAGGGTCCCCGAGGCGGCCCACTGTAGCCACGCTTACCTCAACGAAGCCCTCATCATCAAGGGCGAGGCTACAGTAAACAGCCGCCGACAAGACCCTAGGCGGTGGGGCCGGCCTGTCGACCAAGAAGCCGGCAGCCGGCGGGACCCACCAGTCGGCGGGACCCAACAGCCGGCGGAGAAGCCGGAGAGCGTAGACACTGACGGCTGGGACCAGTGCCCAGCCGGATTACCATTGTACCCCCGGGGGGTAGGCCTATATAAACCCCCCGGAGCACCCATGCAAAGGGTTGGCTTCTGAGCATAGCACACACACCATAGATAGAGAGAAGTGAGAGCTAGGCTTGTTCTTCTTCTCCCTTGAACCCAACAGCTCTAGGAGCGATTGTAGCTACCTTTCCTGATCTAGTGATCATGCGGAGACCCCGCAGAGCAGGACTAGGGGTGTTATCTCCTCGGAGAGGCCCGAACCTGGGTAAGATCCGCCGGCGTGCATGTCTTCGCCTCATCACGTTTCTAGGCACCGGCGATGTCTTATTGGCACCCACAATGATAAGCCACCCATTGGCATATGTCGCACCAACCACCCGACACCGAGGCGCATGTTTGGTTTCGCTAGGCCCACAAAGACCTGAAGGCCGCCCAGGACGCGCTGGCCGAGCGCCAGTTGGAGCTTGTCATGAAGCAGGCCGACATCGAGAAGGCGCAAGAATTGGCGGAGCAGCAGGCCGCCCAGGCCGAGGCCGCTCGGCACCAGCAGCAGGCCGCGCTAAACTCCCAGGAGGAGGGCCTTGCCGCGCGTGAGGAGAAGCTCGCCGCAACGCTCCGTGGCAAGGATGAGGAGGTGGAGAAGCTCGTCGTGCAGCGGACCCAAGAGCTGGAGCAGAGGCACAGGGAGGCACTCAATAGCCAGGCTCTGGTTCACACCGGCAAGGTGAAGGAGCTGGAGGTGGAGCGGGACGGGCTGAAGGGCTAGGTCCTGAAGCTGTCCAAGGAGAAGGACACGCTCAACGGTGCCCTAGTGGAGGAGCAGGGCGCAGTCCTCGGCAAGGCTGAGCAACTCTCCAAGGCAAACGACTACATCAAAGACCTGAAGCAGAAGCTGGAGGGTCTCGAGGGACGCTGTCGGAGGTCAGGGCCCGGGAGGAGACCCTGACCAAGAATCTGGAGAAGGAGATGCAGCTGCGGGAGAACGAGACCGCCAACCACGAAGATTTCGTGAAAGGCGAGAAACTCTGGATCAGCCGCCTCGAGGATGTCACCGGTAGGATCACCATGCAACTGGCTACCATGGGGATGCCAAACGTGAGGTACGTCCCGGAGCCAAACCTGAGCCCCAACGCCAAGCTGACGCTGTTCTTCAAGGGTGTTCTCGGAGCCCTGGAGTTGTTCCGCTCCAACAGGGTGGCCTCGCTGGCCGACGAGGCCCGGAGGCTTTGCCCGGGGTGCCATGAACAAGGTTCTCACCAATGTGGCGCACTGGAACCCCAACCTCGACTTCGACGCCGCGCTGGAGAGCTTGCCAGAGGATGCGGACCTCGCGACGCTCGAGGAGCGTATCAAGCCCATCACCAGCCGCATCGACGGAATCCAGAGGGTAGAGGGCTAGCATCGGGACTAGGCACCCCGTTCTTCATCGTCGCTGCAAGCTCATGACCAAGACAATTTTTGTCTTTAGTTAGAACCGTGGTACAATTGATGTAATATAACTCTGCATTACTTTTAATATTATGCATGCTATCTTCCTGTTAGATCTCCCCTTGTATGTTCGTACCCTACGTTCGTTGAGATAAAGCTGCTCGCGCGTAAACCCATACCGTGGTGTTTTAAGGACGGATCCTTAGCACCTTGCCGGAAGGGTGCTTGCTGCCGGGCAAGCCACCTTGCCACTGCCAGAGCAGTCGCTTGAACTGTCGAGCAGACTCGAAGCAGGACAAGAGCGCTACTGGCAACGGGTAGGCCACCTTGCCACCACTAGCGCGGCCGCATGAACTGTCGAGCGGGCTCGAGATAGAAACAAGGGTGTTGCCCATAACGGAAGGCTCCCATTGCGTGCAGGTTTCCCATACAAAGAACGAGATATCTCAGGGAGGACAGCCTTATATAAATGAGAATAACCAAGATTTCGCGTGACTTAGCTTTTCTGTCGTGGCGCGGGCGTTCGCCGCATCCACAGGCGACGCCGCCCGTTTGGTCGTCTTCTTCCTTGGAGTGACGACCACAGTGAAGCCGCCGCTCCAACAAACCAGATTTCCACAGCTGCGCCCCCTACCTGGCGCGCCAAAGATGTCAGGGAAACGATACCTATAGGATCACTAGAATCCCTTCTATGGTTGGCGGGCGCGGGGTTGTGCAAAGAGCGGGTCTGACATGAAGCACAAAGATCGTTTACCCAGGTTCGGGCCGCGAGGGTGCGTAAAACCCTAGTCCTGCTTTGGTGTATGTATTTGAGTGTTCTTAAGTGATTGAACTAGCTACGGTGTGTCTCTAGTCCAAAAGATCCGAATCCTTCTCCTGGTCGCCTCGGGCCTCCTTTTATAGGGAAAAGGGGTTGCCACAGTGGCACACAGGAGGTGTAAAGGTCTATAGTGGATGAGTCTATCCTCTGGCACCGTCGAACAAACGCAATTAATGCGCTGCCGATGTGCCCCTCTTGCTTTATCGGGGACGTCAAGGAAGCTCGTCCCAGCTGTCGCCGCCTCGCATGGCTGCAACGCGCGTCCGACTTGACGAGGCGTTGTGGCACCACGTTGGCTGGGTGCTGGGCTGGCGCGGTGGTGGGGTCTTCACGAAGATCTGCATGCCACCACGCAGGTGCTAGCTGAGTCGGTGTAGAGGCCGCACGCCGCCACGCAGGTGCGTGCCCAGCTGGTTGAACTAGCAATTGCATGGGAGCGGCGGTGTAGTCTTGGCAGACGTGGGCATGGCCGTGGACCCGTAAGTGTCCTCGGCAAGGGCCTTGCCGGGGCCCCGGCAAGGGTCTTGCCGCGGCACCGTGGTCGTCCCCGGCAAGGGTCTTGCCGGGGTTCTCGTGGATCTCCTCGGCAAGGATCTCGCCGAGGATCGTCGTCTTCTGGTCCTCATCTGATCTTGTGTGTTTATGATCTTGACGAAGATCTGCATGCCACCACAGAGGCGCCTCCCGAGCGTTTGTTCCAATGTGGTTGGTTGGTGGTGTTGGAACCCGCGGGCTCAAGGGTGGCTTGCTTTGCTGGCGTCGGGCAAGTTGCCCCGGCAAGGCTCTTGCCGGGCTGCAGAGGCTGCCCCGGCAAGGGTTTTGCCGGGGGAGTCCACCTCGCCCTCTTGCTCTTTGTATCTCTTGTTCTTGGTTTTGCTTTGGTTGCCTTGCGCTTCGGCTTCCTTCTTCTGCCCTGTGCAGTGTGGTCGTGGGCGCGGCTCTGACTGCCCGTGCACAAGTAAAGGGGTAAAAAAGAGTGCCCCTACTTTTATACACCAACAGGTCCCCGCTATTAGGTGGAGGAATAATTATTTTGCGCGTAATAAGGAGGCACTTCCTTGCGTGCGGTTGTGGACCCAACTGTCAACCTCTCCACGTACATTCCTCTTCCGATGGATGTCGTTTGTTGACCACGTTGACCACGTCGCGCCGAGAGCACCAGGGCGGTGGACGACGGCGAGGCCTAGGAAGGGAACGACACGAAGCCAGGGAAGACTTGGCAGTTTTTTCCCACATGGAGAGAGTAGGAAGGTTTACTGGTTCAGCTGCTGTCGCCGGAGAATACAGCAGGTGTGGGTGAGTAGAGGGATGATCAGGCCAGCGACGGGAGTAGGATGGGGCGGTGAGGCCTATGCGGCAGCACAGCCGGCCACGCGAGGAGGGAGCAGCCAGTCCCGCTGGCGCTGGTTTGAGCGGCTGGAGCAGGAAGAGTAGAGATTGAAGAAGCATGACGACCATTGGATGGACATCCAACAATAACTGCTCTCGTGTGTTGACTAAGTTGACAAGGCCTTGCCTACGCGTCAACCTTTGTTTTTGGAAAGCGTACGCGTCAACTTAGTAGGCCCACAAGTCAGCCTCAAATATGTGGAAAACAACATACAACGCATCTGCCATTAATGCTAATAATGTATAGCCCATTGGCTAATTCTAATGATTTTTTGAAGCCCATATTCTTTTTGTTACCATTACAACCCATATTCAGGCCATGGTTAAAAATTCAATGAAATTTTCATATTTCGGTGCAGTCCGAACTGTTTTTAATCCCGAAATTTTGAATCACGTTCAAACTAATTTAAAAATAATACATTTATATCAGTTTAAAATCCAACCTAATTTTCCCCGCAACAACAATTAAATTCGAAATGTCGAAATCTTAAAAAAGATATTTGAAAATAACTTCCGGTTTGCTGCATTTTTAAAATTTACATCCATTTCTTACTACTTCATTTTCTGGGCAAGCGAATACATCGCTCTCGCCTTGAAAGATATGCAGCCAGCAGGGCTGAGAAAGCAAGTAGGCCTCTGTTGGGTATTTCTTTAAAAAGGTAGAACTGGGCTAGCCATTTTCAGAAAGAAAAAACACAACTGGGCTCATGATGGGGTAAACATAAAATAAAACCCTGGCTAGACAGGCCACAGCCACCGCACAGCCCCGTTGTTACCCTGATCCGTCTCTAAAACTAGTAAATAACAACTGCTTGTTCCTCAAAAGAAATAACAACTACGCAACCTGCTGGGTCCCTGGTGTCAGCCGCTTGTTGTGTAATTCTCTTGTTTATTGACTACGTTGACAATGGCGTGGTCCCCAGATGTCCAACCATTAGGAGGAACCATTTTTTGGGCTTGAAATAACGAGGCACTTGCTTCCGTACTGCCATGACCCTGGTGGGTCCCTACTATCATCCTCTCCACGTACAGTCATCTCCTTATTCCTCTCGGCTGTTGACAACGTTGACAATGCCAGACGGCGGCGCACCGGGCACGGCGAGTGAACTAAGGTAGAGGACTACGGCGAAGCCTCATACAGAATGAACAGGAGTTGTGGAAGATGCGCCAGTCTAGTCGCAGGCTGAGGGGAGTATGAGGGTTGACTGGTTTGGGTGCGGGTGCGGGTCCGTGTTGGGCTGACATTGCCGGAGAATAACAGGACGTGTGGGGAATAGAGGGATGGACTAGCCAACGTTTGATGGTATGGTAGGGCGACGGAGGCGCAGCTAGTCGTGAGAGGTGGGAGCAGGGGGAACCGACGGTGTGGTTTGCTTTGGGCGGCTAGAGGAAGAAGACAAGAGATAGAAGATACACGACAGATGTTGGATGTCAATCCAACGGCTGGTAGGCAGAATCGTTTGTTGACTAGTAAGTTGACACCACCTTGGATAGGCTTTTTCCTCGTGGGTCCCAAATGTCAGAATCCAAATCTATCACGGCCATGCAGCCTTTCTTATGAAAATTAGCAACCCATTTGGTGTGCTAGTTCAAAATAAGTTTGTGGGTGCTGGTGGGGCCTAATCACTTGGGTTCTGTAATGCACAGTGAGCTCAAGTAGTCGGCGAGAGTGATGTTATTTCCCTTGGTTGGGATTTGTTACAATATTTCTCTGTTTAGTAAAGGAAATGGCAAGCCATTTGCCTTGTTTCAAAGGATATATGACAGTCACAACCGAGTTGGAAAGGGCAACAACATCTAACTCAAGCTTACAAACAGTACAAAAGTCCAAGGATTAATTGTTCATTAGGTCTAGACAAAACCCAGACTGAACATGCATGGCAATAACATCTAACACAACAACTATTTTTGGCACTCACAAACAATGGGTCGGTCTGATCCATCAACATCTTGTGCCAAAAAGTTTACTGGCATATGACGACAAGTTGTTGTAAATAGAAGCCGAGCACGTTCAGAAGCCCATTTGTCGATCTGAAACTTCTTTTTTGTTGTTCAAGACATCCATCCGTGAGAAATTTCTTGTTGAAAAACTTAAGCCTCATGGACAGTAGTAACCTCGCATTCAACAGGAAGAATGTGATGAAGTTTCTGTTTGCCTGATTGGATGCATAACCTCCCATTGTTATTGTCCTCAAACGAATGTCATGAGAACTGAGAAAATCCTGGTGCTTATTATGCCATCGATTGGTTATCTGTTTCTCTCCATGTGTTGCTGCCTATGTAGACATGAAGATTGAAAATAGTTAAGGTCTAAAAAAAGAGTATGTCGATAGAGCGACAGCCGAACGGTAATTCTAGTACAATATATATGGGCTTTCGATGTGCATGAAATAGTCACCTCTATATACTAAACATTCTAATATATAATATCTTGACAGAATCCAACACCACTGATAGGCTATCGATGGATGAACTCTTCATTGAACATATAACATAATATTAGTATCCAAAGTGTACTCCAAGATGATATAAAACTTATGCGCACAAACGAAAAATGCAGCTTGTGATTACAAAAGTGTAGATGATAATATATAGTACCTGAATAAGTGTGGACCCAAACACCATGTCATGATGTTCAAACGGATCATGAATTACACACAAGGCCTCAAGTTTAGGCGTATAGATGATAGTTATTTGCGAAGGTTTATAACAATAATCAAGGAGCAACCTTTGAAGTGAAGGGGCATCTTCGATGATGAGCTGATGTCCTTCAAAATAAATTCCAATGCTTTTAAGGTGAGGCGACTTTATTTGGAGACAATGGATATGGATTTCTAATCCGAAAACAAGCAGCAAGCGCTCCAGGGCAGGGCTACCGGATTGGATGATGTTGTGTAGTGAGGCCTCCGATAGATCAACCACCACAAGTAGAAGTCTTTTTAGCAGTGGGAGTCGAATCATTAGTACCAGATTGTCTGGTAGATGGCACCGAGCTATGGTGAGGGTGTGGAGAGAGAGGAGGAAAACCATGAGATGGACAACGGTGGTGTGGGCACAAATACATGGAGTTGGGATCGCGGCATATATTTTTCGTAGTAATGGTAGAACTCAAGCTGCTGGAGTTTTTCAAATTCTGTGGATGTCAGCCAGGCGTACACCATGCAGGCTAGGATAGCAGGTAGCGTGTCGGGATGCAGAGGTGTTGAACGGGGCCCTGGTGGGAGGAGACGATGGCTCTGAGGAGTTCAAATTCAAGAAGGACAGATATCTGACAACAGTCGAGATTAAGAGGCGTAGTGCGCCAGAGAGTGCGCCACCGAGATGCGAGGACTTGTGTGCGGAAGCCATCCTTGGTGGGGAGAAGGCAGATGATCTCCCCAAGGATGTCGTCCGGGACATCGCTGATGCGTTCCACCGGAGATTCTATGGGTTCCTCGGATCCGGTTGGGTGGGGGGGGCTCGCCCCTTCTCCCCGTGCTGATGGGTGCGGGATCTACAACTGGCGTCACCACTGGCGGGACCCTCATCTTCTTGGCGTTGGGGCCAGCTGACTCCATTTTCCTTGCGGGCATCGTGCAGAGCTCATGGGTTTGAGCAGAGTAGTGAGAGATGAGCCTACTGGCTGTGCGAGTGGGGAAGAAGGATGGCTGGGGTTTTCTGCATGAGTGAGGAAGAAGAGGAGTAGGTGTTTTTTGTACGAGTGAGGAAGAAGGTGAGCGGGGGTTTTCTGTAGTACGAGTGAGGAAGATGGGGAGCAGGGGGAATTGGGGGGAGACAGAAGTGGGAGAGTCCAGTGAGATGCAGTAAGTGGAGGCGATGAGGAAGGAGGGTTTTTCTGGGATCGCGCCTCTTCAGGAAATATGGGCTTTTCCTCATAAAAAACAAAAACAAATGGGCTTTAAGATGGATAGGCTTTTGTATCGACCTAGTCGGCTGCCCGTGTTTCATACTGGACGGCCTTGTACTAGAGGCAGCCCACTAGAGACACTCTCCAGCTCTCCAGCTTATTGCCCATTCGAAAGAAAAAAAAAGAGACGCTCCAGCTTATGGCTACTCATCGGTTACCTTTTTCAACTTGAAAAAAGGTTATAGCTCCTTCTCTGGCCGGCTTGGCATCCACCAAATTAGAGGATGCGGTACTGCATGCAGACACACACACTGGTCGTAGTGCGGGAAAATGAGGTGTCAAATAACAGGCCTACAATATACTTACTAGATTGTAAAGGTTCACAGGCTAGTCAACATTCACATTAAACTAAGCTTCAGAAGATACGGTATGCATACTAACATTCACAAGCACAAAAGTTTAGCATGTTTATGCATCTGAATGATTCACCATACTATAACCAATACAAAGTTGTGAGAAGGTGTGGAAATAAAGAAAAATTATCGATTGTTGTCTGAGCAAAGGGCCTCCCTACACACGCATTAATTACCGGCACTGCTTGTTTGCTCCTCCACACATGACAGGATCGTTCTGCACTGCAATCAGCAAGTCAACGTACGAATAAGCTTACTTCATCTTGCGGTGGTCATTATACCTAGTTACAAATGTAGGAATACCTAGAGCACCATGAGGTTAGCTGGCAGCAGGTAGATGCAGCCATATACTTTTGTGCAGTGCTACCAAAATTGAGGTTTGTGTCCCTTCCCCTTCTTATGAGAATTCTTCTTAAAGTTGGTAGAATGTGACGGCTTGTTCCTTGCATCTAACTTGCCTTTCCCCTGAGATTTGTTCTTGTTGTTTTTGGACTTGTTGGGCTGGAAGTTCTTCTCGTACGTGTGTCTTTTGCTCTCGCCTTCTCTTCAAAATCAAGAGTGCTAATGAGATCCGCAACAGAAAACTCATGTCTCTTGTTTCTCAGAGAAGTAGCAAAAATGTTCCACGAAGGTGGAAGCTTGGCAATGATGGTCCCAGCCACAAATTTGTCCGGCAACACACACTTAAAGTACTCAAGTTCCTTAGCGAGTGACTGTATCTCATGAGCCTGCTGAACAACAGAGCGCTCATCAGTCATCTTGTAGTCACAGAATTGCTCCATGACATACAACTCACAGCCAGCGCCCGAGGGCCCAAACGTGGCTGTCTTTGCCGCTGTCAAACGACATATATGAATCCACAATGGAATCGTCAATAACACTCAGAAGGGCGGCTTTGAAGAGGGTATCCATGTTCTCAAAAGCTTCTTGCTGTGCAGGATTAAGATCGCCCTCAGTCTTGCCCTTAGTAGCGTCATAACAGTACAGGATCTGAAACCAGTATACTGCTCTCGTGCACCACCTTTTATATTGCACCCCCTTAAAGGTAGGTGGCTTCAAAAGTGCAGCAAAACCACTCGGAGTAAATTGCCTATAATCAGGTTTTTGGATTGGATTGTTGAATATATGAGCAATTTACTATGAGATTTAATCCGAATCAACAGTAAATAGATCATGACGACAATTGCAAAGATCAAAGTAATAATGCGGACTAAACCAGGATGACAGAATCACATACCGTGTAGCAGGAGCAGAACCGATGTGGTTGATATTGTCACTCATTTCATTGATGAAGTGGCTACCGAGGTCAGGGAAGAAGGTTGTCGTTGAGGAAGTCATCGCTGGTAGCAGTCGCACGAGTGTGTTCCCCAAAAAGCTGATCGCCCCTCTCCCGTACAGGATCACGAAAGGCGGGGTTCCGAAGGATTGTTGTCCCTTCTCGCGGTGCACGCCGGAAGGAGGGATGGAGAAGACTTGCGTGGCAGCGCTATGATCTGGAACGGTGCGAAACCATATGATACAACGGCGGCTAGGGTAGAGCCTGTCAGGTCGGTCGTGCGAGTAAGAGCAAGTATAATAGTAGGCCTTTGGCCCAAACCCCACGTCCAAGTCAATAATAGCCCCACTATCCAAAATAATCGGAAATGGCTGAGTAATTAAGGCGTTAGTTAATTATTAATTAATGACTTAATAAATTTTCCGACCAACAAAAATATAGACCACGTTCATAGCTTTTATTCTTGGACAAGCTCATTCCCGAAGAGTGCATGTGTAGGTTTCCTATTATCATGCTCATGCAAATGCTAGAATAGATCACATTATTAAGTGGTGCAACTTACACTCACCTAGCAGTATGGGACTAAACTTTAGTCCCACTCACACCACACCATGCTCTAAGAGCATGGTTAATAGTATAGCCCACATCCAGCTACATGAAGTTGACACATCATCTAGAGCCAACTTACTAGCCTGCTAGTACAATAGTTAGTCCCTTTAGTATAGTATATCATCAATACATTGCCCCACCTTTTGTCTCACAAAGTATGTTGGAGCTCATGCTACAACCGGCTACAAGTTTACAGCCCGCTTCTCTTCTCTCTCCTTCAACTAAGCACAAATACTATATTTAAATTCTTATAGCCTGCTTATGTCACCTTATTATACTTTCTCTAAAGTTACTCTACACTGTGAGTAGTCTAAAATGCCGGGCGTGCAGTGGGCGGCGCCCTGAGCCGGCGTACCGCTTCAACGGCGGATGCAGTGAGAGGTCGCGTCGCCCTGACTTGCCATCAATGTTGAGCGGCAGGCTCAGCTAGCACCAGGCGGGAAGCGCGCGCGGGAGGGGGAGGGTGTTTTAGTGGGCCAGGAAGGTGAGAAACCATCTTGGAATCGGTCCGGACGGGAAATATCCAGGTGCTCCCATACTCCAACTGCTAGTACAATAAGCGTGAGCTATGTAGAGGGCGTAGTAAGCAAGCTTCTCATCGTTCTGTGAGTTGACAAGACACATCAAAGTAGTAGTTTCTTTAAAACGTACATCAAAGTACTAGTGTAGTAGTCTCCAAAAAGGGCTAACCATGTCCATGGCTACCATCCTATCCCATGCTCCATCATTGAGTACATGCACGATTCACGTGCCATTCAAGAAAAAACTACGTACGTGCCATTGAAGAAAAAAATTAAAAACAAACACACCACCGCGTCGTGGTCGAACTTTCATTCGTTCACGCGTGGTTCCCGACCCTCCACTAAGTGAACAACTACCACACGCATCAAATTATCACGTGAGCTGTCTCTTCTTCTGGAAATGAGCTTCACCGTGTACCCGCACGTGTGTGTTAGGGAATGAGGCACAGAGTATGTGCGCCCGTGCGTGCAATTCTTCTCTTTGTGCACGTACTCCTTTTTTTGCGAGTGATTCGTGCACGTACTCGGCCTACGTTGGTGACTGTTCGTGAGTCTCACTTATCTCTATAGCTCTACATGTACATCTACATCTGCATCTACGTCTACACTACATCTACATCTACCTCTACTATAGTACAAGAAGTTTTAAACATGACACCAGCCATTTTCTTGCATGACACGACTAGCCCGTGTCGCTTCTTGCTCCTCGCCTCTCTCAAAGTGCGTCCGGCAGGCGATTTTGCCGTCTATTGAGGTCGGTTTGCTCACACCCAGTCCCACATGTTATCTCTATCTCTACTACTTAAAAAGAACGTAAGGTTCCCATTTCACCTTTCTCCTCACCACCCCTTCGTCCAACCTTTCATGTATACGATAATCAATCACCTTAATTTACTTACCTTCTGAACCAATTCCATTTTAATTTACTTACCAAACTTCTAATCAAAATATAAGGTAATTCATGGTCAGAATTTGATGAACATTTATTTACACACTCACAATATTAGTGACAGGTAAATCATAAGCTAACGTACTAGAATATTTATATCCTGTTGCAACGCACGGGCATTGTTCTAGTAAATCTAAAAAGAATAGTGATATGACAATAGGAAGCGCTCTGACCAGCGGACCACACGTGACAAGCGTGCCATGAGTGGGTCCAGTTTCTCGTAAGGTGACTTATGCACCTTGACAGAGGAAGCACCTTGCTCAAATTTGGCACTTTTCCATGCAATCTCTAGACATTTATTTGCCAAGATACTCCCTATGTTTTTATTTACTCTACATATTAGATTTGACTAAAGTCAAACTTTATAAAGTTTGACCAAGTTTATAGAAAAAATATGAACATTTACGATAGCATATCTATATGATGGGAAAGTGTATTCATTTGTTATTGTATATGTTAATATTTTTTTCTACAAAAACTTTGTCAAAGTTTACAAAGTTTGACTTTGACCAAAGCTAATATGTAGAGTAAATAAATATGGAGGGAGTACATCAAAAACCCAGCTACAGCTACACGGGTGTGATGAGTAGGACGTGGATTGCCGTTCGATCGTGATGCATCCTACGGTGCGCACGCGCGATCCGCATTCCTGGGGTTCCGGCCAATCACAACGCAACCCCGGTCGGGTGAGCGCACATAGTTTCCAGAGGCGACGAAAATGAAGCATGTGTGATAGTAAATGACCAAGATTGTAGGGGAATCCGAATTTCCTGTGTCGTTTGTCCTTGAGCTCTAAAAACCACTGCGTACGGTTATCCTTCCTCTCTCACAAAATGTCGCCCGCTTATCTTCTCCCCCCTTCAGGTTTACAATCCTACGAATCAAAGAACACACATAGGAAAAATTCCTAAGGAGTAGAATCCTCCAAAATTCCTTTGAGAATGCTTTGAATCAAAATAGCCCTTATACATGGCTCAATTAACTAATCTCACCAACCATTGGCACCGTGCACTTATGGTTGCTTCGTCCGAGCAGCTTACTCTTGGATATTGGAGTATGAGCGCATTCAACGAAGAGTGAAATGATGGTTGCTTCGCCCGAGCAACTTTTACTAGTAGTACTGCGGGAAAGGTGGGGCCCTGTTATTTGACTGCTCATTACTCATTATTACTGTGGTGGAACGAGCGAGGTGAATCTCGCCAGCGGTTGTGCACTCAATATTGGTAAATGGCACGTGGACCCGGATTCTAGCTGTCCCACATGTGGGTGAAAGGAAGTTTGAATGATTTGTGGCATTGCTATCAAGCTTCCGGGATATGTTTACATGTACACATAATTTTCCAGCCTAATGAAATTGTGTTGTAATGCTATGAAGCTTTCAACTTTGGTTTCATGTGTCCTCTTGCCTCCAAAGTTGTCTCATTACAACATGCCATCAAATACAAAGGAAACTAACATGCATGCTAATGCATCTCAATGATTCGCAGATCAGCGCCAATATTTACATCACAACTGAATACGAAGTTGTGAGAATGTGTACAAATAAAGAAAAATAAAAGTTGAAGGATGATGTCCGCAGGCATGGTTCCATTTTGTAGCGTTCATTTGTTGGCAGCTAGTTTCACGCAGCTCTTTGGAACTGAACAAGACATGTTAGCCAAGAAAGGATTCTATGGTGGACATGGACCATCCAATGATTTTGGGCAGGTCCACTAAAATCGAGCTAAGCATTCTTGTTTGCAAAGATATTGAACAAGTGTGATTACATTAATAGTAGCACCAATAGTAGTTGATGAAACATACACACACAAGTAGAAGCCGGTCACCTTTCCAATCTCTCATAAAACTAACCACTTGTTGGAGAAGATTAGGCTCGGAGTTGAATGAGAAGGATAGCAAAACCACTCTCCCTTTGTGCAGTCACACCGAAATTTAGAGACGTTGTTTGTGTGACATTTTTGTAGAACTGCACAAGACACTCTTAAGAAAAAGTGATTTGTGCAATTCCCAAATGGTCAGAATAACAATGAGGTGAAATGGATAGCCCTGTTTGCAAAAAAGGGGTAGAAAGGAAACAATTACTGGCCAATAACAGTTGATGACACATACGCCAACAAAAAAGAAGCACATTCCTTGTCCTAAGGGAAGATAGTAGCACAGTTAGTTATGTAAAACAATGTGAGGACGATATTGCAACATGAAAAGTATGCCGGCCGAGCTATGTTTGGGCAATGAACTAGGGAAGATCCACATGTAGGATTTTCCGCATGCAGCAATGTGGGAAGATGGGCAGTGGAGCAAGGCCAGAGGAAGCTATACCTGAGGGTCGTCGCGATGTACTAGGAGGGCACCGGTGGCCGGGATCTGCATACTACGTCAGCGAGCAAGTGGCGAAGGCGCTACCACGCCTGAGCTTGGTCAGAGAGAACAACGGATACTGCAAATCGGGACGCTGTAAAATGGAGAAACGATGCACATCCTCCCTTTCCGTCGGCAGACGGGATGCAGCCGGATCAGTGACCAACGGTGAGAGAGAGAGAGAGGCCACCGCCGCCTTGTGTGAGATAGTGTGACGAGAGACAAACCCCGGCAGGTAGGCTCCATTGTATATACTGGAGCGGATTTCTTTTTTCTCGATGACACTGATTTTATATTCTGTACGTGCCATTGAGGAATATATCTTTATTTTATACTAACGCGTCAAGTCGAACTTTGTTCCGTGTACACGTGGTACACGACCCTCCTTCGAGTAAACAACCGCTACACTCCTCAAATTATCACCTGGGCTGCCTTTTTGTACAGAAATGAACTCCACCGTCTACTGCTACTTCTTGTGCTTGCGTTGGTTTTTCCCTTGAAGAGGAAACGGTGATGCAGCAAAGTAGAGATAAGTATTTCCCTCAGTTTGAGAACAAAGGTATTAATCCAGTAAGAGAAAACGCACAAGTCATCGAATACTTGCACAAACAATCAAACAACTTGCATCCAACGCGATAAAGGGGTTGTCAATCCCTTCACGGTTACTTGCAAAAGTGAGATCTGATAGAGATAGATAAACGATAAAGTAAATATTTTTGTTATTTTTGGTTAATAGATCAGAAAGTAAAAGATTGCAAAATAGTAGATCGGAAAATTATATGATGGAAAATAGACCCGGGGGCCATAGGTTTCACTAGTGGCTTCTGTCAAGATAGAAAATATTACGGTGGGTGACCAAATTACTGCCAAGCAATTGATAGAAAAGCAAAGTTATGACGATATCTAAGGCAATGATCATGAATATAGGCATCACATCCGTGTCAAGTAGACCGAAACGATTCTGCATCTACTACTATTACTCCACAAATCGACCGCTATCCAGCATGCATCTAGAGTATTAAGTTCACAAAGAACAGAGTAAGGCATTAAGCAAGATGGCATGATGTAGAGGAATTAACTCAAGCAATATGATGAAAACCCCATCTTTTTATCCTCGATGGCAACAATACAATAGGTGCCTTGCTGCCGCTACTGCCACTAGGAAAGGACACCGCAAGATTGAACCCAAAGCTAAGCACTTCTCCCATTGCAAGAAAAACCAATCTAGTTGGCCAAACCAAACCGATAGTTCGAAGAGAATTACAAAGATATCAAATCATGCATAATAGAATTCAGAGGAGATTCAAATAATATTCATAAATAAGGTGACCATAAATCCACAATTCATTGGATCTCGGCAAACACACCGCAAAAAAGTATTACATCGAATAGATCTCCAAAAACATCGAGGAGAACATGGTATTGAGAATCAAAGAGAGAGAAGAAGCCATCTAGCTACTTGCTATGGACTCGTAGGTCTGTGGTAAACTACTCACGCTTCATCGGAAGGGCAATAGAGTTAATGTAGAAGCCCTCCGTGATCAAATCCCCCTCCGGCAGGGTGCCGAAAAAGGTCCCTAGATGGGATCTCATGGGTACAAAAGGTTGCAGTGGTGGAAAAGTGTTTTCATGGATGCCTCTGTTGGTTTGGTGATATATGCGTATATAAAGGCGAAATAATAAGGTCAGGAAGTGCATGAGGGGCCCACAAGGGTGGGGGCGTGCCCTACCCCCTTGGGCGCGCCCTCATTCCTTGTGGCCGCCTCGTGGCTCCTCTGACTTCATCTCCAAGTCTCCTAGTTGTCTTTTGGTCCAAGAAAAATCATCGGGAATGTTTTATTCTGTTTGGACTCCGTTTGATATTCCTTTTCTGCTAAACTCAAAACAGGGAAAAAACAGGAACTGGCGTTGGGCTCTAGGTTTATATGTTAGTCCCAAAAATAATATAAAATAGCATGTTAATGCATATAAAACATAAAAAAAGATAATATAATAGCATGGAACAATAAAAAATTATAGATGCGTTGGAGACGTATCAAGCATCCCCAAGCTTAATTCCTGCTCGTCCTTGAGTAGGTAAATGATAAAAACAGAATTTTTGATCTGGAATGCTACCTAACATATTTATCCATGTAATTTCTTTATTGTGGCATGAATTTTAACATCCGT
Organism: Aegilops tauschii subsp. strangulata; assembly: GCF_002575655.3. Lineage (NCBI taxonomy): Eukaryota > Viridiplantae > Streptophyta > Magnoliopsida > Poales > Poaceae > Aegilops > Aegilops tauschii. The sequence continues at coordinate 333,139,584 of NC_053036.3, forward strand.
ATCATTCAAAACAAAAGCTTAATATTGACATAAAAACAGTAATACTTCAAGCATACTAACAAGGCAAATATGTCTTCTCAAAATAACATGGCCAAAGAAAGTTTATCCATACAAAATCATATAGTCTGGCTATGCCCCATCTTCATCACACAAAATATTCAAATCATGCACAACCCCGATGACAATCCAAGCAATTGTTTCATACTTTTGATGTTCTCAAACCTTTTCAACTTTCACGCAATACATGAGCGTGAGCCATGGACATAGCACTGTAGGTGGAATAGAAGGTGGTTGTGGAGAAGACAAAAAGAAGGAGATAGTCTCACATCAACTAGGCATATCAACAGGCTATGGAGATGCCGATCAATACATATCAATGTGAGTGAGTAGGGATTGCCATGCAACGGATGCACTAGAGCTATAAGGTTATGAAAGCTCAAAAAGAAAAACTAAGTGGGTGTGCATCCAACTTGCTTGCTCATGAAGACCTAGGGAAATTTGAGGAAGCCCATCGTTGGAATATACAAGCCAAGTTCTATAATGAAAAATTCCCACTAGTATATGAAAGTGACAAAATAGGAGACTCTCTATCATGAAGATCATGGTGCTACTTTGAAGCACAAGTTTGGTAAAAGGATAGTAACATTGCCCCTTCTCTCTTTTTCTCATTTTTTTTTCTCTTTCTTTTGGGCCTTATCTTTTTTTGCCTTTGCTCTCCTTTGCACGCCGCGCACACGTCACCTCACCAGGCCCTCAGTGCCTTAATCTTCTTGCAGAGCGACCCGCGGCAGACCGGCAATCATCGTGGCAATCTATGTCCCTCCTCGCGCTAACCTGTGGGAACCTCCTAAGGACGACGACAGGCGGTACCACAGGCTCCTTCTTCTCCCATGTGATTCGCTTGCGCGTTAAAAGGGGGGCTCCTGAGCATCGCGACTCAGGAGCTCTTACTGACTCTCCAGCCCTCACCCCCAGGCCTTGACTACGGCATTGCGACCTGGCATACCAGCGGCGGTTGAGCTCGCTCGAGGGCCGGGACCTGAGGACGCAGGGCACACAGAATAGCATGGAGAAGAGGGGAAGGCTCGCACGGGCCTAACCTAGCTACTCAAACAAGTGGTCGACGCGCAAGTCTGGCGCAACATAAGGAACCAGCCCCAGAATGCCAAGATAGATCTCGCGCCTAGATCAACCAACGCTACAGCATAGGACTCCCATCTATGGCGACCTTGTTACGGCAATGTCGCCACCCTTTCCTGCCTCTCGGTAGGTTCTTGAGCGCTAAAGGGGACCTCTTGAGCATCGCGCCTCAGGAGCTCTTACTGGACCTCGGGCCGCTCACCTCCTGGCCTTGACCATGGCATCACGACCTGGCATAACAGCGACGGTTGCAGCCTGCCTAGGGACCGGGACCTGTCGGTGTAGAGCACCAAGCTGCCTCGGGGTTGGAAAGGGGAGACCGAGCCGAAACAAGACATGCGCTTGCAAATTGTCATAATAAGGATAATATGAACAAAAGACATTGCGGAATCCTTTACATGCCCCCACGGGGTCCGTTCCAATTCCTCGCAGGGAGCAAAAGATGGGAGTTCCTAGGAGCCCTATCTACACACGCCGGCTCTGCCGACGCCATCATCAATAGTGGGCCACGGGAGGCCGGCACCAACCCCATCCAGATCAGCGACGGCGGTGGCCGAACGCTGCGGCCTTGCTCCAGGCCCGGCGAGAGCTCGGGGGCACGTAGCTGTCATCGCTCGCAACCGGAGTCCCGTAGGGCTCGGGAGAGTCGCTGGACTCCCAAGCGCCGCCGCTGCTGCTGGAGGAGCCATTGGCGAAGCCAGCGGCAAGCTCGGTGCTGGCCACTGCGCCATCCCGACTACCCCCTCTAGGGCAGCACTACAAGGGGCGGCTTTCCGCGTCGAAGACCTTGAAGAACATCGTTGAAGTGCCGTCGTACCTAAAGTGGATGGCGAGGGCGCCTTCCGACCCGAGCGACCTCGCCCCAGCCGCGGGTCATGAAGATCTTGCCTGGGGAGACCGCTTCCACCTCAGCTCCAGTCGCCGGGGTGTCGCAGTCGGCATGCTGCAGCCAAAGCTCGAGGGGGCCCCTCCGCGGCATCTCGGTGGAGAAGAACTGCGGGATGCGGATCCAGGTGCTCGGAGGCATCGCCGCCCACATCACGAGCTCGCGCGAGGAGTCCGGGGCGTGGACTCCTGGGGCGACGACGTGCGTCACCGCGACGCGGCAACCACGGCCGCGGCGCGGGCGACAAAGCTCGTCGCCTCTCCCTCCGGAGCCCTCAGCTTGGGCATACAGAGGTAGCGGGTACCCAGGAGGAGGCCGCTCATACCAAGGCCTCGACACCTCTGGCCTCACGACCATGTCGCGGCGGTGGCTCGGCATCTTCTTCGGCAGAAGTGGCCCGGGCTCATCGCGGGGGGTTTTCCCTTCCCCGCGGCCGAGAACCTCCGAATAGGCGTCATGGGAATTGCTACTAGCAATGAAGCGAGGAAGGAGAAGCGAATGGAGCAGGAAGAGATGAGCAACAGGGGCTCCGCCCCTCCTCATTTATAGCAGGGGAAGGCCAACCGGCGATCCCCACGATCACAGGTAATGATGATTTCTCTCTGCATGCAGCAGGGACTCGTCAAATCGGGCAGTTGCCTAGGCAGCGTGGGGAAGCAGAGACACCCACATCCGATCAATCGCCACGCGTCAAGCGGGGCCACAGGCTGTTGGGCCCGCGGCACTCCGCACTTGCCCTTTGGCTTCGCCTCGAAGCCAAGTTCGAGCACGCCTTGGGCCCGGGGGCTACTGTCGGCGTCCTGGGAACGGGGGTCCCCAGACTTGCCTGCCTACGGCCCATGGCGTGGCTCCGCCAGCGGCCCTGTACGGCCCATCTTCACCAGCAAACACTCAAGACCCTCAAGAGGCGGACGACGCAAGACCTCCTTGGGGGCTGCCTCACCGGGCTGGCTCGCGAGGGGCGGAGAGATCAAGGCAAGGGACACCTCGCGAGGTTTCTGTGACGCAAGCCATGACGACTGGAGCCAGGCGGGCGCCAGCGCACACAGTGTCCTTGCTTCCTCTTTGGTGCTAAAGGGGCAAGCGCAGGCGAGGAGTCCCGACGCGTCAGGCAAAGATTTCCATATTGGTGCAACGAGACCAAGACCAGCAACACGACAGGACGGAGGTCACCGTGGAGCCCAAGACGGCATCACCACCAGAGCCTTTGGCAGGCGAAGACCACCTTTAGTCAGGATAACTTGTACTAGTTGTCTCCCTTCGAATTTGGCCATTGTTGGATCCCTTCCCGCTCAATATTTGGGGAGAGGACCAGGGACTTTATAAATAGGACTAGCCACCACAGTAGGAGGCAACTGATCCAAGGATCATCCAGATCATCCTCAACCACACACAAGTTCACCAAGCACAAGAGCACCTCTCCTGAGGAGGCTGTTCTTCCCTTGTAACTGTTCATCCTCAGCCCAAGAGGCAATCCACCACACCACACTGGAGTAGGGTATTACACCACATCGGTGGCCCGAACCGGTATAAACTCTTGTGTCTCTCTTTCTGCGGGTTCGTCGAGCTAGGCTTTGAGATCGCGGTGAGGACGAGGGCGTGATTAGGTAGGGAGAGATCTTCGTGCGCACCCCAGTGTTCGAACCTCAAGGGTTTTGCCGAACCCGAAATCCAACAAGATAATATAATAGCACGGAACAATAAAAAATTATAGATACATTGGAGACGTATCATGTGCCCGCGTGGGTGTGGCCGGGAACGAGACGTGAGTAGGGGCGTCGTGCGTGCACCTCTTCTTTATGTGTAGGTACGTACGTGGGTCGGTGTGAGAGAGATGGTTTGTGCGAAACAGAGGAAATGTGTCGATGATATCTCAAACAAAAAAATGTAACATATGCAATGTGTGTGAAACAAAGTCATGGATATATCATATATAGAGGGAGGGATCCACGAGAAGAGAGTGGAGGGATCATCGGCGTGAGATATCAATAGAATCAAAAACAGGGATGAAGTGTGTTGGTGCGCGATCGATAAAGAGTGCCATCGAATTTGTGTTTTCCCACGTCAAAGATACAGGGCGGCTGGCCTACAGGAATGTGAGAGGGCAGAGGTGCAGTTTGTCTCTATGGCATGGATACCTACCTACAACGTTCGACTATCGGTGTGTGTGGCGGGGAGGTGGCAGAGACCTAACTATAGAGAGGTAGATCGACTGGTATATGTGTGGAGAAGGAGAGATACCTAGCTATGTATTGAGGGAGATCGATCGGCATCCATGCATATGTGTAGCAGAGCAATAAGGTTGGGAGAGAGACAAAGGTAGAGTGTCGGAGGGTTGGTGGTGGAGTTGCTTCTCACAAATGGTGGGAGAGGCCTTCTGGACAAATGGAGGGTACGACTTCAATATCAATAAGAGAGGGGATGTATGCCTGTCTATGCACGTGCGCGTGAGAGACGGGTCGGGAGGTATGCAAGGATGATGAGGGGGGACAATATGGTTGTGGTAAGCAGACGTAACTACATAGGAAGATCAATCGTCGTGTGTCAGAGAAAGTGAGAGACATAACTAGTGAGGTACGTCGATCGGTGCGTACAGAAAAAGACTTATAGTCAACCTAGCTATATGTAGGGAGATCGGTAGGTATACATGCATGCATGTGTTAGAAGCATATAAGGTCCGGAGAGACGAACATGGGGAGAGGGATGCGGCTAGGAGGTGGTGCGAGAGGCCTACTATATCGAGGGGAGAGGAGTGTGTGAGTATGAGATCGATGAAAAGAGGGGCGGGAGTGTGCACGTGTGTGGAATCGTATTGGACATAGGGGGCATGGACAGTGAGAAGAGAAGAGGGAGAGTGTGTGTTTGTGGTAGGCACACTTGGCTAGAGAGGTATATCGATCGGTGTGTGCTGGAAAGAAGGAGTCGGGGGGCCTACACACACCGTGGGTCAACGACCTAAAGAGAAATAACGAATGTGCGCGATGGAGGGGACACTGAGGGAGGGTGAGAGGGGGTGGGTGTCGGTGTCAAACCGGCAGACCCCGAGGTAGGGGGTCCTGAGCTGTGGATCTAGGATCGATGGGTAACAAGGGACGACAAACACAGTGTTTACCCAGGTTCGGGCCGTCTCGAAGAGGTAAAACCCTACATCCTACTTGATTATATTGATTGTATAACGTGGTTTACAGAGTAGATCTACCTCGAGATCAGCGTGAGCTAAACCCTAGTCTATGGGGGATGAAGATAGTTCTGCCCCTAATGACGACAACCCTCGGTTTATATAGACACAGATAGGGCTAGGGTTACCGAAGATAGATTACAATAGGAATAAAAGAGATCTTCCGCCTTCTTAACTTGGAGGGCACACCACGGCTTCATAGTTCTCTTATCAAAGTATGGCTCCACCAGTCTAGCCCCCAACTATGGGCTGGATTTTCACGATCTAGCCCCCAACTCCCTCCTCCACATTTTGACCTTCATCGTCATCTGTGAAGAAATCCTCTGGATCCAGCCACACTTCGGCTTATGGTTGAAGGTATTCAACGTGAAGCCCAAGGTGGTCGGCGGCGAGCACGCGGACTGCGGAGGGGCCATGATCAGCAAGCTGACAAGGGTCCAGTGGCCGGACGGCCACTTCGTCGACACCGTTTGGATGTGGCAAAAGGAGTGGTTCTATATCACCGAGCCAAGGGAGGCCACATGGGGAGCGGCCCCCGCATTCTGGCCCGGACCCCCCACCAGATTGGCCTCCTGGACCACCAAGATTCTGGACTGGGGATGTGTTGCCGACACCAAAGCGCTGCAGAAGTGCGTCGACAACGTAATAGAGACCGGCGCGAAGCTGGTCGACGTGTTCCAGATCATGCTCGACCGTGGGCTTCTCCCTTGCCAGGAGAGGGACAATCTCCTGTGGGAGCATGAGCCCGAGGATCCGGCCACTATGCAGCAACTCTTCGCCACGACTCCTGATATGATATTGGGCGAACTATTCCAGCCCCAGAAGGAGTGGCCGGCTGAGGGGAAGGACGTCGGTCTTGATGCCACGAATCCCCCAAGGGAGGTGAGTGGCATGTCTCTTTGAAGAGTATTCGGATATTCACATTACGTGAGATTCGATCTAACCTTGTTATGTGGATTCTGCAGGATTGGCTCGCCAAGGCCAAGAAGATCCGCAGCCCAGCGCCACTGCCAAAGGGGCCCCGATCAGAGCAGCTAGAGAAGATGCTGGTCGTGGTGCCCTACAAGGCGCCCGCTAAGAACGATAAGAAGCAAGAGGCACCGGAGGCCAGGGAGGACCTCCGCCGCAGGATCCGTCTGGGCAACCGGTCTGGAGATGCTGCGGCCTCATCCATACATGATGGGGGCGAGGAGGAGGATGAAGAGGATAGTTCCTCTTCGCACTCCAAAAATAGGCCGACATCCATGGACGCCGAGGAGGTCCAACCTTCCCCGGCCCTAAGGAGACGACACCGTCCTAACCTAGTTATACCTGACAACTCGGATGACGAGAAGTCTGAGGCGTCCGAGGAGCCCCCGAAGAAGGGATCCAGGGTCAAGCCCCCTACCAGCAGGTAAGGTGTCTGTATTTTCAGCTGTTATGCTTTCAGTAGTTTGTTTTAGTTGAAGGTTAACCCCTCCGAATTGCAGTCCCCCACATGAGCACCCCACCGAGCAAACCTCGGAAGGGACGTCTCCACCCGCCGAGCTGGCGGACAGTGGGTCTATGACGCACTCCACGCCTCCTTTGGTCCCCGAAGAGGCTGAGGAGGTGCAGTCCCAAAGAACGGCTCCTCCTCCGAACACAGAGGGGGAGGTAGATGCGCAATGGCCGAGTTCAACACCTCGGTCACTGAAGACCAGGAGGGAGCGTCCCTCCTGGCCGACGAGGGAAAAGAGTCCGGGCCATCCGGACCCCCTCCATCGACCGCTCCTGAGCCTCCGAGGCCCCCGACGACACAGGTTCCTCCTAGCAGGGACGGGGCCGGGGAGCCAACGCCCGCACCGAACACCTCCACACGGGCGGTGGTGGGCTGGCCGGACACGCTGGAGGAGGTGGTGAGCAAGTCCGTCATCATTGAAGGGCATCGCACCCTTATGGGTGCCGTTATGCAGAGTGTTTGGTTTGTCCAATCCGGACTGAACGACGTTGTCCAAGGCCTTCTAACAGGCTTTGAGGTAAGTCAAGTAATGATATTCCCTCATAATGCGGTTATAATTGTTAGTTTAGGTAGGCCGCATACATAGCAGCCCCCGAGACTCTGCCAGGACCTCGAAGAGACCTACAGAGGATCAAATTCGGTAGGTCCATTAACAATGTTGGCATTTCTTATGCTAACGCAGGCATCGTCCGTGCCTACAGCTGCTAATGCTGCGGCGTTAGAAGAGATGGATCAGAAGCTCAAGCTTTCCGATCAAGAGCTGGACCTTGTCGACAAAGGCTTGATGAGGCGCAAGGTAAGCTCTTTAAAAAGCTGTGTACTTGCGGGATATTGACTGGCCAGACTATTTATTGATCCTTTATCGTGATGATCTTGCAGTTGCTGCCGCCGAGGTCGAGGGCTTAAAGGAGGCCCTGAAGAAAGCTAAGGCCGAGGCGGCCGAGAAGAGGACAGCCGCTGAGAAGCTATGTCTGAGCTTGAGTAGGCCAAGCGTGCCATTGAGCAGCATGAGTCTTGGGTGACCAAGGTCCTAGGGGAGCTCCAGGATGCCGCTGAGAAGCTTGAGGACCTTGAGAAGGGGCGGGAGGAGCAATCCTCCCGTCTATCCAAGGCGGAGAAGGAGCTCCAGGAGGCGAGGAGTGACACCCGAGGTGTCCGGGAGAAGCTTCGGCAAGCCGCAAATTGCCCATGGTAACAAATATTTACTGCATAGTGTGTTCAGAGGCAACAGATTCGCCCTGCTGACGAGGCTCTAGCGCTCCGCAGGCATCTTCGCCGAATTCCCTAAGAATGCGCCGGCCTCAGTGAGGCCCTATGCCACCCGTGAGGAGGACTCCGCTCAACGGCTCTTTTGGTCACAGTTTCTGAACTCCGAGTGCCCTCCCCTCCTCAGCGATCAAATGAAGCAGCTGATGGAGATGCATCGAACGTCTGAGATGGCCTTGAAGGACCTCTATGTCAGCCTATGGCCGGCCAAGCCCATTCGAGATACCTACTTCGGCCTTGTGTAGAGGCTGCGGGGGGTGCCGCTTCGGATTTACACCGTGAAGCGATCGGCGTGCCTTGAGGGGGCGAGGGTCGCGTTTGCGAAGACCATGGTTCATTGGACAAGGATTAATCCAATGGAGATGGCCATTGGTCCTCCGCCCCTGGGGAAGGAGCATCGTTGCCCCGAGCAGTACTTCACGTAGGTGATGACCGGTGCGTGGGCGATAGAGGGCCAGTGTTCAAAAAATGTAATGCTTGAGTAGTTATAGCAAGTTTGTACCAAGTGGGACTTATGCTTTATTATGTGGCCGACAAACTTGTTTGATATTGTAATGATTAAATTTTGACTCATGTGTGGCCGTATGTTTAGTTCTGAAAGCTACCAGTCGTCGCTTCAGCCCCCAAGTGAATGTCACGAAGGGTGTTTTGTTTCCGCGCTGTACCCTTAGCCAACGTCTTGGTACCCGGAGGTGGTAGTGCGGGAACGAAACCATGCAATCAGACTATTCGGTTTTACTGCCTTCACTTAGCCTTAGGAGCTTGACGGTGGGGACTAGGGACTAGCCCCCGGTGTATTTGTGATGTACTTAGGGGTCGAAGCATGCCCTTTCTAATCACATGGTTTGTGCTAAGACGAACCCTTCGTGTGACACGGCGAAATCGCCAATGATTTTTAGATTCCAACCTCGTCATTGGATCGCAGACCCGTTCACGCTTACTATGACGATGAATTTTTGGCTTTTTCCTCCTAAGGTAGTTGACCGGGCAAACCAGTAGTACAATCGCAGGGTTTCTCCCTTTGCCCTCTTAGCCGAATGAGTAGAACATAACGGGCAAACACAGGAGCCGGGACCCAAGACATAGTTTGGAACAGATGAATATAGTGCAGAATCCGACACGCCGGACACCTTGCGGGAAGCGGTGCCGGACTTAAAGATATTGAGCTGATATATAAATCGAACTCGTGACTGATTAATATATTTTCATGTTGGTTGTTCGAAGAGCGGGGAGAGAATTGGAAAGGGACAGAAAAAATTGCAAGATGCGGATATCCGAACACCATAAAGGGTATTTTCATTATTTCTCGTAAGCTCATGACGTCTAACCGTACAATTCGAACTACGAAGGAAGTACTTGCGAGAGAGAAAGAAAAAGAAAATTTACAGAGTAAAGGTTGACGCAGGGCATTCATGTGTGAGTTGAAGCCTTCACTGTGCCATGCTGCAAGTCTGCGCCTTTGCATCTGATAGTTGGGGGTTGGGACGTTCGATGAGACCTTGATAGGTGAGGAATCTGCCAATGGAGCTTTAAACTTGGGGGTATCCGGAATTGGTCCCCGGGTGTCGGTGTACAAAAATAGGGGCACGCTTTTGTACCCCTTTACCTGTGCACGGGCAGTCAGAGCCGCGCCCACGACCACACCAAGCAGAACAGGGGAGGTGAGCCAAGGTAAGACCAAAGCCCAAGACAATCAAAGCAACGCCAAGGCCAGGACCACAAAGAGCAGAGGGACGAAGCAGGTTCCCCCGGCAAGACCCTTGCCGGGACAGCTCGCCCCACACCAACAGAGCGAGCCACCCTTGAGCCCACGGCCCCCAGCTCCATCATCAACGTCGGGCCAGGGCTCGGGAAGGCACCTCTGTGGTGGCATGCAGATCTTTGTGAAGACATATTCAAGATCAGATGAGGATTAGAAGACGACGATTCTCGGCAAGATCCCTGCCGAGGAAGGCCACCAGACCCCCGGCAAGATCCTTGCCGGGGACGACAGCACGCCACGGCAAGACCCTTGTCGGGCCACCCGGCAAGGCCCTCGCCAAGGACGCCAGCGGGGCCACCGCCAAACCCGCGCCGGACAGGCTTCCACCACCGTTCACATACAACTGCCAGCCCAACCAGCTGGGCGGGCACCTGCGTGGCAGCATGCAGCTCCCAGGCCAACTCATCGAGCGCCTGCATGGCAGCATGCAGATCTTCGTGAAGGCTCCGCCACCGCGCCACCTCAGCTGCCTTGCTGCCTACATGGCACCACACACCTCACCGGCCAGGGCGCGTGTCAAGGCGAGAAGGAGCGGCGACGGACAGGACGGGCCTCGCCCCCATCCCTAATAAAGCAAGGGGACACCTAAGCTACACATTAAATGCGTCTTGTCCTGTAATACGAGCGATAAGCTCAGAGCACTGTACGCCTTTCCACCTCCTGTGTGTCACTGTGGCAGCCCCTTTCAACTATAAAAGGAGGTCCATGGCATACTGGAGAAGGATTCGGCTCTTTCGAACCACGCACTGACCACAGCTAGTTCGAGAGCTCAAGAACTCTCAGAAATACACCCACCAAAGCAGGACTAGGGTTTTGCGCATCCTCGTGGCCCGAACCTGGGTAAACGATCTTTGTGCTATCTACTAGCCCTGCTCTCCTCGCAACCCTGCGCCCCGGCAACCGTAGTAGGGATTCTTGTGATCCCATAGCTGTCGTTCCACACTGACATCTTTGGCGCGCCAGGTAGGGGAAGCAATTGTGAGCATCTGGTCTAGTAGTTAGCCTAGCGGTTCTTCATCGCTTTCGGTTTCTGAGAAGAAGGCGGCTGGAGGAACGATGCCGGCTCGGCAACAGAAAAGCTTAGTCATTCAGAGCTTTGGATTATTTCCTTTTACACTTGAGGTTATCCTCCTCAGAGATCTGGCCTATGTATGGGAAACCTGCACGAAAAGGCCCCCCCCACAATTGGCAACGCCTGTGTTCTGTTTCGAGTCCGCTCAACAGCTCAAAGCTGCCGCGTCGAGAGTGGCGGGGTAGCCTTCCGCACCTGGCAACGCTCCTGACTCTGACTTGAGTCAAACTCGACAGTTCGGACGGCCGCACTAAGGGCGGTAAGGTGGTTTGCCCGGTAGCAAGCACACCCGGCAGGCCAATGGGGGTCCGTCCCCAAGACGCCGCCCTGGGTTTACGCGCCGACAAAGCCTACCCAGTTACGTAGGGCGGACATACAAGGAAAAATCGAACAGGAAAAAAACATGCATAATACCAAAAGTGTTGCAGAGTTATATTAGATCAAATTGTTGTTGCGGTTCTAACTAGAGATAGCAATTGTCTTGGTTGTGAACCTGTAGTGGCGATAAAGAATGGGATGCCTAATCCTGGCGCTGGCCCTCCACCCTCTGAATTCCGCCGACTCGGCTGATGATGGGCTTGATGCGCTCTATGAGCGGCGCGAGGTCAGTACCCTCTGGCAAGCTCTCCAGCGCGGCGTCGAAGTCGAGGTCGGGGTACCAGTGGGCCACCTTGGTGAGAACCTTGGTCATGGCTCCCTGGCAGAACCTCCGGGACTCGTCGGCCAGTGAGGCCGCCCGGTTGGCGTGGAGCCGCTCTAGAGCGCCGACGACCTTTTCAAAGAACATGGTCAGGCTGCAATTGGCGCTCACGCTCCGCTCCGGGACGTACCTCACATCCGGCATCCCCATGATGGCTAGCTGCGTGGCGGCCTGGTTGGCGACGGTGGCGAGGCGATCGAGCCAACGGTTCTCGCCCGCCACGTGATCCACGAAGTTGAGGCCCTCGTTCTCCCGCAACTTCTTCTCGGCTTCCAGCTCCTTGGCCGGGGTCCCCTCTCGGGTCTTGGCCTCCTCCAGCACCTTCTCGAGACCCTCCAGCTTCAGCTTGAGGTCCTTGATGGAGTTGTTGGCCTCGGAGAGCTCCCCAGCCTTGCTGACGACCGCGCCCTGCACCTCTGTCACGGCACTGTTGAGCGTGTCCTTCTCCTGGGACAGCTTCAGGGCATGCTCCTTCAGCCCGTCGCGCTCCGCCTCCAGCTCCTCCACCTTGTCGGCGTAGACCTGGGCTTGGGCATTGAGTGCCTCTTTGTGCCTCTGCTCCAGCTCACTTGTCCACTGCAAGACAAGCTTCTCCAACTCTGCTTCCTTGTCGCGAAGCATGGCGGCAAGCTTTCCCCCGCACTGTCGGGGGCTTTGAGTACTTGCACGTTGCAATCGACAAGTTCATAAAGTGCCGGTGTCGGGTGGTTGGTGCGACATATGCCAAGGGATGGCTTATCATTGTGGGAGCCAATAAAACGTCGCCGGTGCCCGGAAACGGGATGAGGCGAAGACATGCACGCCGGCGAATCTTACCCAGGTTCGGGGCTCTCCGAGGAGATAACACCCCTAGTCCTGCTCTGCGGGGTCTCCGCATGATCACTAGACCGATAAAAGGTAGTTACAATCGCTCCTAGATCTGTCGAGATCAAGGGAGAAGAAGAACAAGGCTAGCTCTTGCTTCTCTCTACCTATGGTGTGTGTGCTATGCTTAGAGGGCAACTCTATGCTCAGAGGCCAACTATGCTTAGGTGCGAACCCTTTGCATGGGTGCTCCGGGGGGTTTATATAGGCCTACCCCCCGGGGGTACAATGGTAATCCGACTGGGAGCTGGTCCCAGCCGTCAGCGTCTACGCTTGCCGGCTTCTCCGCCAGCTGCTGGGTCCCGCCGGCTGGCGGGTCCCGCCGGCTGCCGGCTACTTGGTCGACAGGCCGGCCCCACCGCCTAGGGTCTTGTCGGCGGCTGCTTACTGTAGCCTCGCCTGTGATGACGCGGGCTTTGGCAAGGTAAGCGTGGCTACAGTGGGCCGCCTCGGGGGCTATCACTGTAGCCTTACCTCGTCTTGTCTCCTTAATGGGGCTCCTGCTTTGAGGAAGGGAGTAGCCGACTTCCGGAGGCCGGCTATGCTCTTGGCCGACTGGGAAAGGCCGGGCCGCCTTCACGCCTCTCTCTGGCTGAAGGGGCCCGCAATCCTTGGGCCGTACAGGAGTTGGTCGTGGATGACGTCGAGGCTAGCATGGCTACAGTGCCGAGCCGCACGGGAGACGGCCGTCCCGTACGGCCTCCTGTAGGCATGCCCGCCTCGGGCTTCGGGGGTAGTGGGCCGCACTGTGGCCACACCCCGTCGTGTCGCCGTTATGGGGGAACAGCTTTGGTGGTTGTGGTCTCGGCCGGCTGCTAGGAGCCGGCGTCCTTCTTGGCCGGCTTATTGGAGTCGGCCACCCCGTAGTCGTCCTGGGGAGAGGTTGCTCGAGGCTGGGTCGCCTTCCGGGAGTCGGCTTCAGAGGTAGCCGGCCAGGGAAGGCGGCCCAAATGCTTGGAGTGCTTGAAGGCCCAAAGGCCTGATAATTTTTCTGAAGAGCCAGTGGTAGTCGGATTGGCTACCCGTGGCCAATTACTCCGACAGCCGGAGGTGGAAGCAGTGACGGAAGGTGACTGCTCAGTCAGCCATCAAGTTCTTCAAAGGACTGGTCTGCTGTTTTGGTGTGCCAAACAGAGTGATCACCGACAACGGCACGCAGTTCACAAGCTACACCTTCATGCAGTACATCCAAGACCTCGGCAGCAAGGTCTGTTTTGCTTCCGTGGCACATCCACGGAGCAACGGCCAAGCTGAGAAGGCAAATGCTGAAGTGTTGTGAGGCCTGAGAACAAAGACCTTTGAAAAGCTGCACAAGAGTGGAAGGCGCTGGATTGATGAGTTGCCAGTGGTTCTTTGGTCGATCAGGACGACGCCAAATCGAGCCACCGGCCAGACACCTTTTGCCCTAGTATACGGGGCAGAAGCAGTTCTCCCCACGGAACTCATATACGGGTCACCTCGAGTGCTCGCTTATGATGAGCTTGAGCAAGAGCCGTTGCGCAAAGATGACGCGACGCTCCTTGAGGAAGATCGTCTTCGGGCGGCTGTGAGAGCGGCACGCTACCAGCAAGCCTTGCGCCGCTACCATAGCCGCAAGGTTCATGCCCGAAGCTTTGAGGAAGGCGACCTTGTTCTTTGGCGCGTTCAGTCAGCCAAGAATTCCAACAAGTTGACGCCGAAGTGGGAAGGCCCTTATCGGGTAATACGAGTCACCAGGCCTGGCGTAGTCCACCTGGAGACCGAGGATGTCGTCCCAGTGAGAAACTCCTGGAACATTGAGCATCTTCGCAAGTTTTACCCGTAAGGCGCGGCTTGCCGGGCCTCCTGGCAAGCCACCTTTTGTACAAGCTTTGCCGGCAAGGAATGTGACCCTTTGTACAAAGCCAGGCGCAGACCCTGAGCATAAATAAATGAAGCGCTGGTGCCCTAAGTCATAGCATGCATGCTAGGTCGAGTCTCTTCCTTGGTTAGGGTTGATAGTGCTCAGCAGCGACTAACCCCTAGCTTAGAGGTCGAGTGCGCGTCTATCTGTTTTTCTTCTGTCCTCTTTTGGTTCGCAGGGTACATGAGCACTTCTGCTAAGCTACTTGGAAGAAAGAAAACGGACCGGCGTCCCGACCCCGGCAAACCAAAGTTGCCGGGGGCTGCAAGCACGGGGATCCAACCGTGGCAAGACAAGGTTGTCGGGGGCTGCAGATCCAGATAAGTCTTTTATCCTCTGTCATGCATTTCGGAACGAGACTAGGGCATGTGAAACCTCGTTTTTTATCTATGGGCCGCCGTGCTCCCCTTTTTCCTATACCTAAGGATTATTTCCTGGGTCCGGATTTGGTTGTAGCCGTGGCGGCAAGGAGGTAGAGCGAGGGGCCTAAATCCCACTTCATCCCCGCCTCCGCCAAGAGCGCGACAACGGTCGAGTGGAGTGGGGGGACGGCAAGGCCTGTTGCCGGGCGAAAAAAGTTCATCTAAAACAATAACAAGGATTCGCTCCTTGTCGCGGAACTTACCCATGAACGAAAAACCCGGCAAGCATCCCTGTTGCATTAAAAACATCCCATACAGGTACAGTTCGTACGAAATGAAAAACATGAACAAAGGGGATTACAAGCGTTAAATTTAACAAGGCCCGCAGGCTTACAGATTAAAAAAGAGATAACATGCCCGTGATCCCTTTCTTGTCCCTCTCCTCAGGAGGCAGGTCAAGGAGGCGAGAGGGCAAAACGGGCGCCTAGGCGAGCTACGAGCAGCAGAAAGCACCAAGAGAACACCTCGGTGGCCACCCACAGGCGGGCCGGTGATGACGGTGCCGGGAAAGGAGCTGGAAGACAAGGCGGCAGGACCGGCAATACGCGATGAAGGCGTCGGTGCCCGCGTACTCCGAGTTGACGGCCTTGCCGCCCGCCCCCTTCCTCTTCCGCAGCCTCCCGACGCCAGCCGCCCAAAGAGATGGCCCCGAGAAGTTCAAGGAGCTAGCCCCACCCCCGGCAAAACCCTGCCGGAGGAGCGGCCAGGTGCAGACGCTACTGCTGCCGCACCCGCCCAGGCGCGGGGCGTCCGACGCCTAGTCGGACTCGTCCCCGCAGTGCTCCTCGTCACTTTCGCTCGAGGAAGAGCTTCCATCGTCGGAATCTCCATCAGAGGAGCTCTCCACGCAGCATTTCAGGCAAGTTCCAAACTCTCCGAAGACCTTCATGGAGAGCAGGCCGTCCTCCATTAATTTGAAGTAGAGGACGAGCCCAGCCGTCAGGCTATGGATGCGGGCGAACGTCTTCCATCCATGGTGGAGGTACATAACCCGGGGAGCCGGGAAGTCGACGTCGACCCGCGTGCCCCCGTTCCATAGCCCCTCATGTGCAACCTGAGGGTCTGGGGCGGGTCACGCTCCATCACCCGAGCAAACGGGGCAGCGAGACGACGACGACGACGCGGAGGCCGGCGCAGCCTGATGAAGAACTCGCAAGGCTGGTCTTCAACGTGGCCCTCCATCGGGAAGGGCATCATTGGCGGGGGCAAGGCCGGCGCGCTGCCCCGTCCTCCTCTTCCGGAGCGCTACGGCCTCTGCCCCGGCCTCGCCCCTCCCCTTTCCCCTCGCGGCCGGTTCCACCACCACGGGCTCAGGAGGAGGAGGGACGCGCTATCGAGCGGCGACCCTCGCCGCCACCGTCGAGGGACCAGGATTCCCCTTCTCCATGGCGGGTGAGAGGAAGAGACAGAAGCAGGAGGAGATAGAAGATGGAAGAATGTGGGATGCCATCCGCCCTTCCCCCTCTTTATAAAGGAGCGGGGTTGGGGCTCAGCCGCCCACTCGACCAATCCAGACACCGGAGGCGCAGGGAATCAGGACCGACCCGCTGCCCCAACCAGCGACGGCCCGGTTTCCCGCCTCCACCCCTTGCCATGCCAGGCGCATGAAGGACACGTGGCGGACATGTAGAACTGAGGGGACGGGTGAAGCGACCTCTCCCCACCCCGTGATCGTGGGGAGTGGACGCCTTGAAGACCGCAGCCCGGCCCCGCTCAGTAAGTGTGCCGCGCCTCCACGCCTCCCTCTTTTTACGGGGAAGGCGCGAGCCGCCTCTTTACTGCGATATGACGCATGCGTGTGGAAACCGCCCCATGCATGCCGCCCACGTCACGCACACCCCTCCACGCCGCACCACGCGCGGGGGTCATGGGAAGCGAAGCGCGCGAAGAGTCTTACCACGGAAAAAACCGCCCCACCTGCCCGCGCACCATTTTGGGCCTGGCCCAACAACGTGTCGCGCTTATGTGTGGCCCAGGCCCGGGGGCTCCTGTCGGTGTACAAAAATAGGGGCACGCTTTTCTACCCCTTTACCTGTGCCGCGCCCACGACCACACCAAGCAGAACAGGGGAGGTGAGCCAAGGTAAGACCGAAGCCCAAGACAATCAAAGCAACGCCAAGGCCAAGACCACAAAGAGCAGAGGGACGAAGGAGGTTCCCCTGACAAGACCCTTGCCGGGCGGCCTCAGCGGCCCCGGCAAGACCCTTGCCGGGACAGCTCGCCCCACACCAACAGAGCGAGCCACCCTTGAGCCCACGGCCCCCAGTGCCATCATCAACATGGGGCCAGGGCTCGGGAAGGCACCTCTGTGGTGGCATGCAGATCTTTGTGAAGACATATTCAAGATCATATGAGGATTAGAAGACGACGATTCTCGGCAAGATCCCTGCCGAGGAAGGCCACCAGACCCCCGGCAAGATCCTTACCGGGGACGACATCACGCCACAGCAAGACCCTTGCCGGGCCACCCGGCAAGGCCCTCGCCAAGGACGCCAGTGGGGCCACCGCCAAACCCGCGCCGGACAGGGATTCCACCACCGTTCACATACAGCTGCTAGCCCAACCAGCTGGGCGGGCACCTGCGTGGCAGCATGCAGCTCCCAGGCCAACTCATCGAGCGCCTGCGTAGTGGCATGCAGATCTTCGTGAAGGCTCCGCCACCGCGCCACCTCAGCTGCCTGGCTGCCTACATGGCACCACGCACCTCACTGGCCAGGGCACGTGTCAAGGCGAGAAGGAGCAGCGACGGACGGGACGGGCCTCGCCCCCGTCCCCAATAAAGCAAGGGGACACCTAAGCTACGCATTAAATGTGTCTTGTCCTGTAATACGAGCGATAAGCTCAGAGCACCGTACGCCTTTCCACCTCCTGTGTGTCACTGTGGCTGCCCCTTTCAACTATAAAACGAGGCCCATGGCATACTGGAGAAGGATTCAGCTCTTTCGAACCACGCACTGACCACAGCTAGTTCGAGAGCTCAAGAACTCTCAGAAATACACCCACCAAAGCAGGACTAGGGTTTTACACATCCTCGCGGCCCGAACCTGGGTAAACGATATTTGTGCTGTCTACTAGCCCTGCTCTCCTCGCAACCCTGCGCCCCGGCAACCGTAGTAGGGATTCTTGTGATCCCATAGGTGTCGTTCCACACCGACACCGGGTCGTTTGAAGATGAGGTAATTCCAAAGTTCAGTTTAACTGAACATGTACTTCGGATTAATGTATGCCTCACGGCTGCCCATGGTATTTTGAGTGCGAAGTTGTGCTGACGAGGCACGTGGAGCGTGAAGAATGTGGGTGTTTTGTGCGGCGCGTATCCCTATTTGCGACGAACGCATGCAGGTTCCCATGATGGGGAATGGGTTCGAACCCGTTTACTATTGTTGCCGGCCCTTACAGCGGGTCGGCCTCCGGGCCTATATGGGCCGGTGTGGTCTTCGGCCGCAAGGGCCGCAGTGTGCTCTTCGGTTTGAAGTGAGCGTTCTGTGTTGCCATTGATAGTTATGACGCCCGAAGGACAAGGCATTTTCAACTTGAGGTACACGTAGTGCGGAATGACATTGAATTCAGTAAACGCTGTTCGGCCGAGCATGGCGTGATAGCCACTGTGAAAAGGTGCAATATCAAAGATCAAGTCCTCTCTTCGGTAATTATCCAGAGATCCGAACACTGCTTCAAGTGTCACGGTGCCCGTGCAGCGGGCCTCCACTCCCAGAATGACCCCCTTGAAGGTGGTGTTACTGGGTTTAATCCTTGATGGATCGATCCCCATTTTCTTCACTGTATCCCCGTATATCAGATTGAGGCTGCTTCATCCGTCCATTAGGACTCTAGTGGTGGAATCCATCAATGATGGGGTCCAGCACTAGGGCTGTGATACGTCTCCAACGTATCTATAATTTTTGATTGTTCCATGTTGTTATATTATCATTCTTAGAATTTTTATAATCATTTTATAGTCCTTTTATATCATTTTTTGGTACTAACCTATTGACATAGTGTCAAGTGCCAGTTGCTGTTTTCTGCATGTTTTTTACATCGCAGGAAATCAATACCAAACCGAGTCCAAACGCAGCAAAACTTTTTGGAGATTTTTTTGGACCAGAAGACATCCAGTGGGCCGAAGAAGCGCCTTGGGGTGCTCCGATGGGAGCACAACCCACCAGGGCGCGCCAGGAGGCCCAGGCGCGCCCTGGTGGGTTGTGCCCACCTTGGGTGCCCCATGAACTGACTCTTTGCTCTATAAAGACCCCACTATTACAGAAACCCTAGGGGAGTCAACAAAAATCAATTCTAGCCGCCGCAGAGTCCAGAATCACTAGATCCAATCTAGACACCATCACAGAGGGGTTCACCACTTCCATTGGTGCCTCTCCGATGATGTGTGGGTAGTTCTTTGCAGGCCTTCGGGTCCGTAGTTAGTAGCTAGATGGCTTCCTCTCTCTCGTTTGATTCTCAGTACAATGGTCTCTTGGAGATCCATATGATGTAACTCTTTTTGCGGTGTGTTTGTTGGGATCTGATGAACTTTGAGTTTATGATCAGTTATATCTTTTTATCCATGAAAGTTATTTGAGTCTTCTTTGATCTCTCATATGCATGATTGCTTATAGCCTCATATTTCTTCTCTGATATTTGGGATTTGTTTGGCTAACTTGATCTATTTGTCTTACAATGGGAAGAGGTGCTTTGTAGTGGGTTCGATCTTACGGTGCATGATCCCAGTGATAGAAGGGAAACCGACACATATGTATTGTTGCTACTAAGGATAAAACGATGGGGTCTATTTCTACATAAATAGATCTTGTCTATATCATGTCATCTTTATTATTGCATTACTCCATTTCTCCATGAACTTAATAAACTAGATGCATGCTGGATAGCGGTCGATGTGTGGAGTAATAGTAGTAGATGTAGGCAGGAGTCGGTCTACTAATCTTGGACGTGATGCCTATATAATGATCATTGCCTGGATATCGTCATGATAATTTGAAGTTCTATCAATTGCCTTACAGTAATTTGTTCACCCACCGTTTGCTATTTTCTCGAGAGAAGCCACTAGTGAAACCTACGGCCCCCGGGTCTCTTTCTCATATATTTGCCTTTGCGATCTATTTTCCTTTGCTTTTATTTTCAGATCTATTAAACCAAAAATACAAAAATACCTTTCTGTAATTTATTGTATTTGGCGTTCGATCTATCAATATTTACATCTCTCTCACGTCCGTTTGCCTACCTTGGGTGCCGCTACCCGAAAGGGATTGACAACCCCTTTTACACATCGGGTTTCGAGTATTTGTTATTTGTGTGCAGGTGTTGTTTACGTTGTGTTGCTTGGTTCTCCTACTGGTTCGATAACCTTGGTTTCATCACTGAGGGAAATACCTACCGTTGATGTGCTGCATCATCCCTTCCTCTTTGGGGAAATACTGACGTAGCTTCAAGCCGCATCAAAAGGAATTTCTGGCGCCGTTGCCGAGGAGGATCGTCAACATATACCAGGTTCCTAATCACAAATCTCATATCCTCACAATTTACATTATTTGCCATTTGCCTCTCATTTTTCTCTCCCCCACTTAACAAAAATTTGTCATTTTATTCGCTCTCTTTTTTTTCGTCGTTTTCTTGTCGGATCTATTTTGTGTGCAATCTTGCTTCCCATTTTTGCCATTATGAATAGTTCCTCCTCTATTGCGTGCACTCCGGAGAACGAGGTTCTCAACTTTAAACAATGGGGAGGAGAAAATTTAAAAGATGCTTGGTATAGAATTTGCAATGCTCATAATAGATCAATCCGTAAGCAATCTATCGTTGTTCTTGTTTGTTGTTTTTATGTGGGCATCACCACTTGGTATAGATTCGTCCTTGATACGATTACCGGTGGAAATTTCTTGATGTGTCCATCTCTTGATGCTTTTAATGCTATGGGAAATTTAGTGGGCTCACCACCTCTTATGATTAATGAAACAACTTTGACTCTTGAACATGTTCTGGAAAGATTAGATGCTATTGAAAAGAAAATGCTTACCGAAGATCATATTGAAAATATGGATAAAAAGATGCATAATCTTTCCACCAAGATTGGGTCAAAAGCGGGAGAAGTTTTTAAGTTGTTAAAAGAAAAGGGGACTGTAATCCATGAAAGAATAGAAGAAAGCCCATCTCGGATTGATAAACTAGAAGAAATCTTTAGTAATCTAAGCACGGCTTTTGCTTCTGCTAAAACTATTGAAAAAACTCCCGTAAAGAAGATCTTAAGATACTAAGAACAAGGGTGCAACTTCTAGTAATAGCAATAAAGAAGATCTTAAGATGATTAGCATTCACCCGGATTTTGATGAAGTGATAAGAGATCCTTTTGGCCAGAATGAACTCTTTAAATTTGTTCCTAGGAGTATTGTCATTGAAAATCTTTATGCTAAATCTTTGAAGAATTATAAGTGTTTGATTGAAGAGTTTGACAAGCATGACAAAATTTAGATCCTTGCTTTATGCCTAGCTAAGGGCGTAAAACGATAGCGGTTGTTGGGAGGCAACCCAATGAATAAAATTTTATTTTGCTTTTTGCTTTCTGTTCTTGAGTGTTTGCACAATTATGCTACTGTTATGACTGTGTTTTTTTAATTAGTGTTTGTGCCAAGCAAAGCCTTTAGGATCCTGTCGGGGGGATGAACCCCGGGCAGGCAACGGAACCCGGATCCTTTTCAAAAACAGCGAGGCTGGCATTGCCCCTCGACCAGCTCGCCCTTGGCCGGGTCGCCCAACTCGGCCAGGCCCCGCGACCCGGCCAGGCTCAGCAACCAGGCCAGCCTCTTCGACTCGTCCCCAACAACCAAGCTCGAGACTTCTCCAACAAGCTAGCACCGCCCTTGGCGTGTTCTCCAAACCCGGCAAAGGGTCAGCGGCCGCCCCATCCCAGCCGTACGATGGGACGAGACTCCACCAACTGATGACCGAAGCCACAGTGCCCCGCCCATGCCTTTGGTCAGCCGGACGAGGCAACAGTGCCCCCCACCTACCCGCTGACCAGGGCCGGCATGGCAACAGTGCACCCGACGTCACCCATGACGCCGGCAAGCGGCGACCTGACGGAGCGCCAGTGTAGCCGACTCGACTCGGCCTTGCCCTGACGATCGACAAGATGGCACACAGTGCCCCCTAGGCGCATGGGGCCCGCGCCCGGCGAACCTGGCGAGCCCTGGCACCCGGCGGGTCCCAGCACCGGGTTCCTGGACGCCGACAACCCGGCCCTACGGCCTTGTAACATTACCCTTGTTCCCCTGGGGGGTTGACATATAAAACCCCCCAGGAGCCCTCATGCATACGGGCAGCCCATTCATTCGCACAGGCAATCTCACACACACCCACACCTAGCAAGCAACACCTGAGGAGAGGGAGCAGCCTAAGCCTTGGCCCGACCTCCTTCTTCCTCCATACAGCTCTAGGAGCAACTCTGTACTATTATGTATAAACCACACTCGACAGGACTAGGGGTGTTATCTCTCCGAAGAGCCCCGAACCTGGGTATGTCTTGCGTCCCGCGCTCGCTCATGCCGACCTCGCCTCTGGAGCCCACAAGTGCCCTCGAGCCTCCTCCTATGTTTAACCATCCATTGGCATCTGCCGTGCGCCCACCACGACAGTTGGCGCCCACCGTGGGCAGCTCGAGGTCCTAGCCGAGAGCATGCTTCAGACGGGGAACTTCTCCGACTGTGACGAGCCCGTCGCACTAGCGGACGACGTCATCGACGTGCTCGCCGCCTCCTTCGCCATGCTGCGCATCTCCGACGCGCCTACGGACGACGAGTACCCCGCGAGGTACTTAGCTTTTCCTACTCCCCGCTTTCCATCGATGACGGCGCTCCTGTCGGAGCGATGGACCTCTGCGTGGAGGTCTTCGAAACCGACATCGACGCCTCCTCCTCGTCGAGCGTGGCAAGGAAGGCCGCCGAAGCTAAGGCCGCGGCGGTTAGGGCCGACTCGCCCAACCCGCTGCGCTCCACGATGCAGAGCCTTCGCGTCCCCATCGGCACCGACGTCGACGCCTCCGACATCGCCGAGCCCCGGACTCGCCTCAACGAGGATCACCAGCGCTTGCTGGACCTCACCGAGACGCTCGCCGCCACGCAGCGTCGCCTCGACTCCGCCCAGCTGGAGCGCGACGCCACCTCCGGCTTCATGCCTACCGCCCCCGAGCCAAGCCGGGTCGCCGACGTATGAGCCCGCGGTGGCGCGATCGGGTGCACTTTCGGAGCCCTCCCTCCCGTCTACGAGACTCCTGTGAAGAACATGCGCGCTGCCCACGTGGCCGCGGTCGGCCTGGATCAGCTCGCAGGCGAGGAGCTGCAAGATCGCCTGAAGAGGGTGAACGACCTCCTCGTCGCGGCCAACGCACAACAGGACCGCCTCAACCAGCTCGCCAGGCCGGCCGGATCCGGCTCCGTCCGAGTCGCCGGACCCGACGACAACCAGCATACGGCGTCTTCCCCACACGGCGAGGCGCACTCCGGTCGCACCCGGATCCGGCGCCACCCCGCCCCGACGGCCGCTAGCGGCTTGGCAGACGAGCCGGTTTCGGAGGCCCGGCGCCGCCTCGACCCCCTGCTTCAACCCGGCCGGCGTCTGGCTGCAGGCGACCCGGCCCCCCGCGGCGCGGTCACCGACCGGCTGGGCCCGCGCGCCATCGACGACACCGACGCTCGCCACCGCCTCGACCGACTCGCCCTCTCCCAGGAGCTGGAGGAGACTGGCCCCGTCAGACCAGCGTGCGTCGGGCCACGCATCCGGGGCGAGCCCTTCACCAAAGGGTTGACGCTCCCCCGCGAAACCCCCAAGTACAACGGCACCGTAAAGCCGGACGACTGTCTCACCGACTACACCACCGCCATCGGCATCGCCGGAGGTAACCACCGCCTCGCCGTACGCTACACGCCTCTCATGCTTCAGGGGGTAGGCCCGCACCTGGTTGAACAGTCTGTCGGCCGGCAGCATCAACGCATGGGTCGATTTCGAGCAAGCCTTTGTGCGCAACTTCACCGGCACCTACAAGCGATCCAGGCGCCCCAGTCAGCTCGCCATGTGCATGCAGGGGCCGGCGGAAACCGGCTATGAGTACCTTGCACGCTGGACCGAGCTCCGGAACAGCTGCGAGGGCGTCCACGAAGTCCAAGCAATCTAGTACTTCGTCAACGGGTGCCGAGACGGCACCCTTGTCAAGCACAAGCTCTTGCGCTCCGAGTCGGCCACCATGGCCGCGCTCATGGTGACGTCGGACAAGTACACCAATGCCGACTCTGCCATGAAAATCCAGGTGGCGCTGGATGAAGCCGGCAAGGCCAAGCCGGTGCCGCCTCCGAAGCCAGCCGGCGAGGGGAGCCGGCAGCAGCAGAACCAGCAGAACAACAAGCGCAAAGCCGATCAGTCGACCCAACGCTACGACGACCGGCTCGTCGCGGTCGCCGAGCAGGCGCCCGCGGCCGACCCGGCCGCCAAACGCCGGAACACCGGCAAAATGACATGGCAGCCCGCCATGAGTTTTGTGTAGGTGCGAGGGACTCGTGCGTGGCCTCCTACCGGATTGATACCTTGGTTCTCAAAAACTGAGGGAAATACTTACGCTACTTTGCTGCATCACCCTTTCCTCTTCAAGGGAAAACCAACGCAGTGCTCAAGAGGTAGCAAGAAGGATTTCTGGCGCCGTTGCCGGGGAGTGTACGCAAAAGTCAACATACCAAGTACCCATGACAAACCCTTATCTCCCGCATTACATTATTTGCCATTTGCCTCTCATTTTCCTCTCCCCCACTTCACCCTTGCCGTTTTATTCGCCCTCTCTTTTCAGTTCGTCTTTTTCGCTTGCTTCTTGTTAGCTCGTGTGTTGGATTGCTTGCTTGTCACGATGTCTCAAGATAATACCAAATTGTGTGACTTCACCAATACCAACAACAATGATTTTCTTAGCACTCCTATTGCTCCTCTTACCGATACTGAATCTTGTGAAATCAATGCTGCTTTGTTGAATCTTGTCATGAAAGATCAATTCGCCGGCCTTCCTAGTGAAGATGCCGCTACCCATCTAAATAGCTTCGTTGATTTGTGTGATATGCAAAAGAAGAAAGATGTGGACAATGATATTGTTAAATTGAAGCTATTTCCTTTTTCGCTTAGAGATCGTGCTAAAGCTTGGTTTTCATCTTTGCCTAAAAATAGTAATGATTCTTGGAATAAGTGCAAAGATGCTTTTATCTCTAAATATTTTCCTCCCGCTAAGATCATCTCTCTTAGAAACGATATTATGAATTTTAAGCAACTTGAACATGAACATGTTGCACTAGCTTGGGAGAGGATGAAATTAATGATACGTAATTGCCCTACTCATGGTTTGAATTTGTGGATGATTATACAAATTTTTTATGCCGGATTGAATTTTGCATCTAGGAATCTTTTAGATTCGGCCGCGGGAGGCACTTTTATGGAAATCACTTTAGGAGAAGCTACTAAACTCCTAGATAATATTATGGTTAATTATTCTCAATGGCACACTGAAAGATCTACTAATAAAAAAGTGCACGCGATAGAAAAAAGTAATGTTTTGAGTGGAAAGATGGATGAGCTTATGAAATTATTTGCTACTAAGAGTGTTTTTTCTAATCCTAATGATATGCCTTTGTCTACCTTGATTGAGAATAATAATGAACCTATGGATGTGAATTTTGTTGGTAGGAATAATTTTGGTAACAACGCGTATAGAGGAAACTTTAATCCTAGGCCTTATCCTAGTAATTCCTCTAATAACTATGGTAATTGCTACAACAATTCTTATGGAAACTTCAATAAAATGCCTTCTGAATTTGAGACTAGTGTTAATGATAATGATCATGAAACTTCAGATGAAGTTATTACTGAACCTCGTAGGTCAACCAGATTAAGATCCGCACCAGAGTGGTACGGTAATCCTGTTCTGGAGGTTATGTTACTAGACCATGACGAACCTACGAACTATGAAGAAGCGATGGTGAGCCCAGATTCCGCAAAATGGCTTGAGGCCATGAAATCCGAGATGGGATCCATGTATGAGAACAAAGTATGGACTTTGGTTGACTTGCCCGATGATCGGCAAGCCATTGAAAATAAATGGATCTTCAAGAAGAAGACTGACACTGACGGTAATGTTACTGTCTATAAAGCTCGACTTGTTGCAAAAGGTTTTCGACAAGTTCAAGGGATTGACTACGATGAGACCTTCTCACCCGTAGCGATGATTAAGTCTGTCCGAATCATGTTAGCAATTGCCGCATTTTATGATTATGAAATTTGGCAAATGGATGTCAAAACTGCATTCCTGAATGGATTTCTGGAAGAAGAGTTGTATATGATGCAACTGGAAGTCGATCCAAAGGGAGCTAACAAAGTGTGCAAGCTCCAGCGATCCATTTATGGACTGGTGCAAGCATCTCGGAGTTGGAATAAACGCTTTGATAGTGTGATCAAAGCATTTGGTTTTATACAGACTTTTGGAGAAGCCTGTATTTACAAGAAAGTAAGTGGGAGCTCCGTAGCATTTCTGATATTATATGTGGATGACATATTGCTAATTGGAAATGATATAGAATTTCTGGATAGCATAAAGGGATACTTGAATAAGAGTTTTTCAATGAAAGACCTCGGTGAAGCTGCTTACATATTGAGCATCAAGATCTATAGAGATAGATCAAGACGCTTGATAAGTTTTTTCAATGAGTACATACCTTAAAAGATTTTGAAGTAGTTCAAAATAGAACAGTCAAAGAAAGAGTTCTTGCCTGTGTTACAAGGTGTGAAATTGAGTAAGACTCAAAGCCCGACCACGGCAGAAGATAGAAAGAGAATGAAAGTCATTCCCTATGCCTTGGCCATAGGTTCTATAAAGTATGCCATGCTGTGTACCAGATCTATTATATACCCTACACTGATTTTGGCAAGGGAGTACAATAGTGATCTAGGAGTAGATCACTGGACAGGGGTCAAAATTATCCTTAGTGGAATAAGGATATGTTTCTCGATTATGGAAGTGACAAAAGGTTCGTCGTAAAGGGTTACGTCGATGCAAGTTTTGACACTAATCTAGATGACTCTAAGTCTCGGTCTAGATACATATTGAAAGTGGGAGCAATTAGCTAGAGTAGCTCCGTGCAGAGCATTGTAGACATAGAAATTTGCAAAATACTTACGGATCTGAATGTGACAGACCCGTTGACTAAAATTATCTCACAAGCAAAACATGATCACACCTTAGTACTCTTTGGGTGTTAATCACATAGCGATGTGAACTAGATTATTGACTCTAGTAAACCCTTTGGGTGTTGGTCACATGACAATGTGAACTATGGGTGTTAATCACATGGTGATGTGAATTATTGATGTTAAATCACATGGCGATGTGAACTATATTATTGACTCTAGTGCAAGTGGGAGACTGAAGGAAATATGCCCTAGAGGCAATAATAAAGTTATTATTTATTTCCTTATATCATGATAAATGTTTATTATTCATGCTAGAATTGTATTAACTGGAAACATAATACATGTGTGAATACATAGACAAACAGAGTGTCACTAGTATGCCTCTACTTGACTAGCTCGTTGATCAAAGATGGTTATGTTTCCTAGCCATAGACATGAGTTGTCATTTGATTAACGGGATCACATCATTAGGAGAATGATGTGATTGACTTGACCCATTCCGTTAGCTTAGCACTCGATCGTTTACTATGTTGCTATTGCTTTCTTCATGACTTATACATGTTCCTATGACTATGAGATTATGCAACTCCCATTTACCGGAGGAACACTTTGTGTGCTACCAAACGTCACAACGTAACTGGGTGATTATAAAGGTGCTCTACAGGTGTCTCCAAAAGGTACTTGTTGGGTTGGCGTATTTCGAGATTAGGATTTGTCACTCCGATTGTCGGAGAGGTATCTCTGGGCCCACTCAGTAATACACATCACTATAAGCCTTGCAAGCATTGAGACTAATGAGTTAGTTGCGGGATGATGTATTACGGAATGAGTAAAGAGACTTGCCGGTAACGAGATTGAACTAGGTATCGAGATACCGACGATCGAATCTCGGGCAAGTAACATACCGATGACAAAGGGAACAACGTATGTTGTTATGCGGTCTGACCGATAAAGATCTTCGTAGAATATGTGGGAACCAATATGAGCATCCAGGTTCCGCTATTGGTTATTGACCGGAGAGGTGTCTCGGTCATGTCTACATAGTTCTCGAACCCGTAGGGTCCGCACGCTTAACGTTACGATGACAGTTATATTATGAGTTTATATGTTTTGATGTACCAAAGGTTGTTTGGAGTCCCGGATGTGATCACGGACATGACGAGGAGTCTCGAAATGGTCGAGACATAAAGATTGATATATTGGAAGCCTATGTTTGGACATCGGAAGTGTTCCGGGTGAAATCGGGATTTTTCCGGAGTACCGGGAGGTTACCAGAACCCCCCCGGTAACTTAATGGGCCTTAGTGGGCCTAGATGGAAGAGAGGAGAGGAGGCCAGGGCAGGGCCGCGCGCCGCTCCCCCAGTCCGAATAGGACAAGGAGAGGGGGCGGCGCCCCCCCTTCCTTCCTCCCCTCCACCTTTTCCCCCTTCCTCTCCTAGTCCAACATGGAAAGGGGGGAGTCCTACTCCCGGTAGGAGTAGGACTCCTCCTGGCGCGCCTCTCCTCCCTTGGCCGGCGGCCTCCCCCTTGCTCCTTTACATACGGGGGCAGGGGGGCACCTCTAGACACAACAATTGATCATTGATCTCTTAGCCGTGTGCGGTGCCCCCCTCCACCATATTACACCTCGATAATATCGTAGCGGTGCTTAGGCGAAGCCCTGCGTCGGTAGAACATCATCATCGTCACCACGACGTCGTGCTGACGAAACTCTCCCTCAACACTCGGCTGGATCGGAGTTCGAGGGACGTCATCGAGCTGAACGTGTGCTGAACTCGGAGGTGCCGTGCGTTCGGTACTTGATCGGTCGGATCGTGAAGACGTACGACTACATCAACCGCGTTGTGTTAACGCTTCCGCTTTCGGTCTACGAGGGTACGTGGACAACACTCTCCCCTCTCATTGCTATGCATCACCATGATCTTGCGTGTGCGTAGGATTTTTTTTGAAATTACTACGTTCCCCAACAGTGGTATCAGAGCCAGGTTTTATGCGTTGATGTTATGCACGAGTAGAACACAAGTGAGTTGTGGGCGATATAAGTCATACTGCTTACCAGCATGTCATACTTTGGTTCGGCGCCATTGTGAGATGAAGCGGCCCGGACCGACATTACGCGTACGCTTACGCGAGACTGGTTTCACCGTTGCGAGCACTCGTTGCTTAAAGGTGACCGGCGGGTGTCTGTCTCTTTCACTTTAGTTGAACCGAGTGTGGCTACGCCCGGTCCTTGCGAAGGTTAAAACAGCACCAACTTGACAAACTATCGTTGTGGTTTTGATGCGTAGGTAAGAACGGTTCTTGCTAAGCCCGTAGCAGCCACGTAAAACTTGCAACAACAAAGTAGAGGACATCTAACTTGTTTTTGCAGGGCATGTTGTGATGTGATATGGTCAAGACGTGATGCTATATTTTATTGTATGAGATGATCATGTTTTGTAACCGAGTTATCGGCAACTGGCAGGAGCCATATGGTTGTCGCTTTATTGTATGCAATGCAATCGCCATGTAATTGTTTTACTTTATCACTAAGCGGTAGCGATAGTCGTAGAAGCAATAGTTGGCGAGACGACAACGATTCTACGATGGAGATCAAGGTGTCACGCCGGTGACGATGGTGATCATGACGGTGCTTCGGAGATGGAGATCACAAGCACAAGATGATGATGGCCATAGCATATCACTTATATTGATTGCATGTGATGTTTATCTTTTATGCATCTTATCTTGCTTTGATTGACGGTAGCATTATAAGATGATCTCTCACTAAAATTTCAAGATAAAATTGTTCTCCCTGAGTATGCACCGTTGCGAAAGTTCTTCGTGCTGAGACACCACGTGATGATCGGGTGTGACAGGCTCTACGTTCAAATACAACGGGTGCAAAACAGTTGCACACGCGGAATACTCAGGTTAAACTTGACGAGCCTAGCATATGCAGATATGGCCTCGGAACACTGAGACCAAAAGGTCGAGCGTGAATCATATAGTAGATATGATCAACATAGTGATGTTCACCATTGAAAACTACTCCATTTCACGTGATGATCGGTTATGGTTTAGTTGATTTGGATCACGTAATCACTTAGATGATTAGAGAGATGTCTATCTAAGTGGGAGTTCTTAAGTAATTTGATTAATTGAACTTAAATTTATCATGAACTTAGTCATGATAGTATTTTGCAAATTATGTTGTAGATCAATAGCTCGCGTTATTGCTTCCCTGTGCTTATTTTTGATATGTTCCTAGAGAAAAATTATGTTGAAAGATGTTAGTAGCAAAGATGCGGATTGGATCCGTGATCTGAGGATTATCCTCATTGCTGCACAGAAGAATTATGTCCTTGATTCACCGCTAGGTGACAGACCTATTACAGGAGCAGATGCAGACGTTATGAACGTTTGGCTAGCTCAATATGATGACTACTTGATAGTTTAGTGCACCATGCTTAACGGCTTAGAATCGGGACTTCAAACACGTTTTGAACATCATGGACCATATGAGATGTTCCAGGAGTTGAAGTTAATATTTCAAGAAAATACCCGAGTTGAGAGATATGAAGTCTCCAACAAGTTCTATAGCTAAAAGATGGAGGAGAATAGCTCAAGCAGTGAGCATGTGCTCAGATTGTCTGGGTACTACAATTGCTTGAATCAAGTGAGAGTTAATCTTCCAGATAAAATAGTGATTGACAGAATTCTCTAGTCACCATCACCAAGTTAGTAGAACTTCGTGATGAACTATAGTATGCAAGGGATGACGAAAGTAATTCCCGAGCTCTTCGTGATGCTGAAATCGACGAAGGTAGAAATCAAGAAAAACATCAAGTGTTGATGGTTGACGAGACCACTAGTTTCAAGAAAAGGGCAAAGGGAAGAAGGGGAACTTCAAGAAGAACGGCAAGCAAGTTGCTGCTCAAGTGAAGAAGCCTAAGTCTGGTCCTAAGCCTGAGACTAAGTGCTTCTACTGCAAAGGGACTGGTCACTGGAAGCGGAACTACCCCAACTATTTGGTGGATAAGAAGGATGGCAAAGTGAACAAAGGTATATTGGATATACATGTTATTGATGTGTACTTTACTAGTGTTTATAGCAACCCCTCGGTATTTGATACTGGTTCAGTTGCTAAGAGTAGTAACTCGAAACGGGAGTGGCAGAATAAACAGAGACTAGTAAAAGGCAAGGTGACGATGTGTGTTGGAAATAGTTCCAAGATTGATATGATCATCATCGCACACTCCCTATACTTTCGGGATTAGTGTTGAAACTAAATAAGTGTTATTTGGTGTTTGCGTTGAGCATGAATATGATTTGATCATGTTTGTTGCAATACGGTTATTCATTTACATTAAAGAATAATTGTTGTTCTGTTTACATGAATAAAACCTTCTATGGTCATACACCCAATAAAATGGTTTGTTGGATCTCGATCGTAGTGATACACATATTCATAACAATGAAGCCAAAAGATGCAAAGTTAATAATGATAGTGCAACTTATTTGTGGCACTGCCGTTTAGGTCATATTGGTGTAAAGCGCATGAAGAAACTCCATACTGATGGGATTTTGGAATCACTTGATGCTTGCGAACCGTGCCTCATGGGCAAGATGACTAAAACGCCGTTCTCTGGAACTATGGAGAGAGCAACAGATTTGTTGGAAATCATACATACAGATGTTTGTGGTCCGATGAATATTGAGGCTCGTAGCAGGTATCATTATTTTATGACCTTCACAGATGATTTGAGCAGATATGGGTATATCTACTTAATGAAACAGAAGTCTGAAACGTTTGAAAAGTTCATATAATTTCAGAGTGAAGTGGAAAATAATCGTAACAAGAAAATAAGGTTTCTACGATCTGATCGTGGAGAAGAGTATTTGAGTTACGAGTTTGGCCTTCAGTAAAAACAATGTTTCACTACTCACGCCACCTGGAACACCACAGTGTAATGGTGTGTCCGAACGTCGTAATCGTACTTTACTAAATATGGTGCGATCTATGATGTCTCTTACAGATTTACCGCTGTCGTTTTGTGGTTATGCTTTAGAGACGGCTGCATTCACTCTAAATAGGGCACCATCAAAATCCGTTGAAACGACACCTTATGAACTATGGTTTGGCAAGAAACCAAAGTTGTCGTATCTTAAAGTTTGGGGTTGCGATGCTAATGTGAAGAAACTTCAACCTGATAAGCTCAAACCCAAATCGGAGAAGAGCGTCTTCATAGGATACCCAAAGGAGACTGTTGGGCACACCTTCTATCACAGATCCGAAGGCAAGACATTCGTTGCTAAGAATGGATCCTTTCTAGAGAAGGAGTTTCTCTCGAAAGAAGTGAGTGGGAGGAAAGTAGAACTTGATGAGGTAACTGTACCTGCTCCCTTATTGGAAAGTAGATCATCACAGAAATCAGTTTCTGCGACACCTACACCAATTAGTGAGGAAGTTAATGATAATGATCATGAAACTTCAGATGAAGTTATTACTGAACCTCGTAGGTCAACCAGATTAAGATCCGCACCAGAGTGGTACGGTAATCCTGTTCTGGAGGTTATGTTACTAGACCATGACGAACCTACGAACTATGAAGAAGCGATGGTGAGCCCAGATTCCGCAAAATGGCTTGAGGCCATGAAATCCGAGATGGGATCCATGTATGAGAACAAAGTATGGACTTTGGTTGACTTGCCCGATGATCGGCAAGCCATTGAAAATAAATGGATCTTCAAGAAGAAGACTGACACTGACGGTAATGTTACTGTCTATAAAGCTCGACTTGTTGCAAAAGGTTTTCGACAAGTTCAAGGGATTGACTACGATGAGACCTTCTCACCCGTAGCGATGATTAAGTCTGTCCGAATCATGTTAGCAATTGCCGCATTTTATGATTATGAAATTTGGCAAATGGATGTCAAAACTGCATTCCTGAATGGATTTCTGGAAGAAGAGTTGTATATGATGCAACTGGAAGTCGATCCAAAGGGAGCTAACAAAGTGTGCAAGCTCCAGCGATCCATTTATGGACTGGTGCAAGCATCTCGGAGTTGGAATAAATGCTTTGATAGTGTGATCAAAGCATTTGGTTTTATACAGACTTTTGGAGAAGCCTGTATTTACAAGAAAGTAAGTGGGAGCTCCGTAGCATTTCTGATATTATATGTGGATGACATATTGCTAATTGGAAATGATATAGAATTTCTGGATAGCATAAAGGGATACTTGAATAAGAGTTTTTCAATGAAAGACCTCGGTGAAGCTGCTTACATATTGAGCATCAAGATCTATAGAGATAGATCAAGACGCTTGATAAGTTTTTTCAATGAGTACATACCTTAAAAGATTTTGAAGTAGTTCAAAATAGAACAGTCAAAGAAAGAGTTCTTGCCTGTGTTACAAGGTGTGAAATTGAGTAAGACTCAAAGCCCGACCACGGCAGAAGATAGAAAGAGAATGAAAGTCATTCCCTATGCCTTGTCCATAGGTTCTATAAAGTATGCCATGCTGTGTACCAGATCTATTATATACCCTACACTGATTTTGGCAAGGGAGTACAATAGTGATCTAGGAGTAGATCACTGGACAGGGGTCAAAATTATCCTTAGTGGAATAAGGATATGTTTCTCGATTATGGAAGTGACAAAAGGTTCGTCGTAAAGGGTTACGTCGATGCAAGTTTTGACACTAATCTAGATGACTCTAAGTCTCGGTCTAGATACATATTGAAAGTGGGAGCAATTAGCTAGAGTAGCTCCGTGCAGAGCATTGTAGACATAGAAATTTGCAAAATACTTACGGATCTGAATGTGACAGACCCGTTGACTAAAATTATCTCACAAGCAAAACATGATCACACCTTAGTACTCTTTGGGTGTTAATCACATAGCGATGTGAACTAGATTATTGACTCTAGTAAACCCTTTGGGTGTTGGTCACATGACAATGTGAACTATGGGTGTTAATCACATGGTGATGTGAATTATTGATGTTAAATCACATGGCGATGTGAACTATATTATTGACTCTAGTGCAAGTGGGAGACTGAAGGAAATATGCCCTAGAGGCAATAATAAAGTTATTATTTATTTCCTTATATCATGATAAATGTTTATTATTCATGCTAGAATTGTATTAACTGGAAACATAATACATGTGTGAATACATAGACAAACAGAGTGTCACTAGTATGCATCTACTTGACTAGCTCGTTGATCAAAGATGGTTATGTTTCCTAGCCATAGACATGAGTTGTCATTTGATTAACGGGATCACATCATTAGGAGAATGATGTGATTGACTTGACCCATTCCGTTAGCTTAGCACTCGATCGTTTACTATGTTGCTATTGCTTTCTTCATGACTTATACATGTTCCTATGACTATGAGATTATGCAACTCCCATTTACCGGAGGAACACTTTGTGTGCTACCAAACGTCACAACGTAACTGGGTGATTATAAAGGTGCTCTACAGGTGTCTCCAAAAGGTACTTGTTGGGTTGGCGTATTTCGAGATTAGGATTTGTCACTCCGATTGTCGGAGAGGTATCTCTGGGCCCACTCAGTAATACACATCACTATAAGCCTTGCAAGCATTGAGACTAATGAGTTAGTTGCGGGATGATGTATTACGGAATGAGTAAAGAGACTTGCCGGTAACGAGATTGAACTAGGTATCGAGATACCGACGATCGAATCTCGGGCAAGTAACATACCGATGACAAAGGGAACAACGTATGTTGTTATGCGGTCTGACCGATAAAGATCTTCGTAGAATATGTGGGAACCAATATGAGCATCCAGGTTCCGCTATTGGTTATTGACCGGAGAGGTGTCTCGGTCATGTCTACATAGTTCTCGAACCCGTAGGGTCCGCACGCTTAACGTTACGATGACAGTTATATTATGAGTTTATATGTTTTGATGTACCAAAGGTTGTTTGGAGTCCCGGATGTGATCACGGACATGACGAGGAGTCTCGAAATGGTCGAGACATAAAGATTGATATATTGGAAGCCTATGTTTGGACATCGGAAGTGTTCCGGGTGAAATCGGGATTTTTCCGGAGTACCGGGAGGTTACCGGAACCCCCCCCGGTAACTTAATGGGCCTTAGTGGGCCTAGATGGAAGAGAGGAGAGGAGGCCAGGGCAGGGCCGCGCGCCGCTCCCCCAGTCCGAATAGGACAAGGAGAGGGGCCGGCGCCCCCCCTTCCTTCCTCCCCTCCACCTTTTCCCCCTTCCTCTCCTAGTCCAACATGGAAAGGGGGGGAGTCCTACTCCCGGTAGGAGTAGGACTCCTCCTGGCGCGCCTCTCCTCCCTTGGCCGGCGGCCTCCCCCTTGCTCCTTTACATACGGGGGCAGGGGGGCACCTCTAGACACAACAATTGATCATTGATCTCTTAGCCGTGTGCGGTGCCCCCCTCCACCATATTACACCTCGATAATATCGTAGCGGTGCTTAGGCGAAGCCCTGCGTCGGTAGAACATCATCATCGTCACCACGACGTCGTGCTGACGAAACTCTCCCTCAACACTCGGCTGGATCGGAGTTCGAGGGACGTCATCGAGCTGAACGTGTGCTGAACTCGGAGGTGCCGTGCGTTCGGTACTTGATCGGTCGGATCGCGAAGACGTACGACTACATCAACCGCGTTGTGTTAACGCTTCCGCTTTCAGTCTACGAGGGTACGTGGACAACACTCTCCCCTCTCGTTGCTATGCATCACCATGATCTTGCGTGTGCGTAGGAATTTTTTTTTTTGAAATTACTACGTTCCCCAACAATATTTTGTTCTAAGTATTGAGTTGTAATTCATGAGTTGTAAGTAAATAAAAGTGTGATGATCATCATTATTAGAGTATTGTCCCAAGTGAGGAAAGGATGATGGAGACTATGATTCCCCCACAAGTCGGTATGAGACTCCGGACTAAAAAAAAGAGGCCATAAAAAAAAGAAAAAAGGCCCAAATAAAAAAAAAGTGAAAAAAATGATGAGAGAAAAAGAGAGAAGGGACAATGTTACTATCCTTTTACCACACTTGTGCTTCAAAGTAGCACCGTGATCTTCATAATAGAGAGTCTCTCATTTTGTCACTTTCATAAACTAGTGGGAAATTTCATTATAGGACATGGCTTGTATATTCCAATGATGGGCTTCCTCAAATGCCCGAGGTCTTCGTGAGCAAGCAAGTTGGATGCACACCTGCTTAGTTTATTTTTGAGCTTTCATACACTTATAGCTCTAGTGCATCCGTTGCATGTCAATCCCTACTCCTCGCATTAACATCAATTGATGGGCATCTCCATAGCCTGTTGAATAGCCTCGTTGATGTGAGACTTTCTTCTTTTTTGTCTTCCCACATAACCCCTACCATTATACCTTATTCCACCATAGTGCTATATCCATGGCTTGCACTCATGTATTGCGTAAGAGTTGAAAAGGCTGAAGCGCGTTAAAAGTATGAACCAATTGCTTGGCCAAAACCGGGGTCGTACATGATATGAATATTTTGTGTGGGGAAGATGGAGCATAGCCAGACTATATGATTTTGTAGGGATAACTTGCTTTGGCTATGTTCTTTTGATAAGACATAATTGCTTAGTTAGTATGCTTGAAGTATTATTGTTTTTATGTCAACATTAAACTTTTATCTTGAATCATACCAAATCTGAACATTCATGCCACAATAAGAAGAATTATATTGAAATTATGCCAAGTAGCATTCCAAATCAAAAATTCTGTTTTTATCATTTACCTACTCGAGGACGAGCAGGAATTAAGCTTGGGGATGCTTGATACGTCTCCAACGTATCTATAATTTTTGATTGTTCCATGCTATATTATATTCTGTTTTGGACATTATTGGGCTTTATTATACACTTTTATATTATTTTTGGGACTAACCTATTAACCGGAGGCCCAGCCCAGAATTGCTATTTTTTTGCCTATTTCAGTGTTTCGCAGAAAACGAATATCAAACGGAGTCCAAACGGAATGAAACCTTCGGGAACGTGATTTTCGGAATGAACGTGATCCAGCGGATTTGGACCCTACGTCAAGACATCAACCAGGAGGGCACGAAGTAGGGGGGTGCGCCTACCCCCCCCCCCCCAGGCGCGCCCTCCACCCTCGTGGGCCCCCTGTTGCTCCACCGACGTACTCCTTCCTCCTATATATACCCACGTACCCCCAAACTACCAGATACGGAGCCAAAAACCTAATTCCACCGCCGCAACCTTCTGTACCCGTGAGATCCCATCTTGGGGCCTGTTTCGGAGCTCCGCCGGAGGGGGCATCGATCATGGAGGGCTTCTACATCAACACCATAGCCTCTCCGATGATGTGTGAGTAGTTTACCTCAGACCTTCGGGTCCATAGTTATTAGCTAGATGGCTTCTTCTCTCTTTTTGGATCTCAATACAATGTTCTCCCCCTCTCTCGTGGAGATCTATTCGATGTAATCTTCTTTTGCGGTGTGTTTGTTGAGACCGATGAATTGTGGGTTTATGATCAAGTTTATCTATGAACAATATTTGAATCTTCTCTGAATTCTTTTATGTATGATTGGTTATCTTTGCAAGTCTCTTCGAATTATCAGTTTGGTTTGGCCTACTAGATTGATCTTTCTTGCAATGGGAGAAGTGCTTAGCTTTGGGTTCAATCTTGCGGTGTCCTTTCCCAGTGACAGTAGGGGCAGCAAGGCACGTATTGTATTGTTGCCATCGAGGATAACAAGATGGGGTTTATATCATATTGCATGAGTTTATCCCTCTACATCATGTCATCTTGCTTAAAGCGTTACTCTGTTCTTATGAACTTAATACTCTAGATGCATGCTGGATAGCGGTCGATGTGTGGAGTAATAGTAGTAAATGCAGGCAGGAGTCGGTCTACTTGTCTCGGACATGATGCCTATATACATGATCATACCTAGATATTCTCATAACTATGCTCAATTCTGTCAATTGCTCAACAGTAATTTGTTCACCCACCGTAAATACTTATGCTCTTGAGAGAAGCCACTAGTGAAACCTATGGCCCCCGGGTCTATTTTCCATCATATTAATCTCCCATCAACAAGCTATTTCCGTTGCCTTTTATTTTGCTTCTATTTTACTTTGCATCTTTATCATAAAAATACCAAAAATATTATATTATCATATCTATCAGATCTCACTCTCATAAGTGACCGTGTAGGGATTGACAACCCCTTATCGCGTTGGTTGCGAGGATTTATTTGTTTGTGTAGGTGCGAGGGACTCGTGCGTGGCCTCCTACTGGATTGATACCTTGGTTCGCGAAAACTTAGGGAAATACTTACGCTACTTTGCTGCATCACCCTTTCCTCTTTAAGGGAAAATCAACGCAGTGCTCAAGAGGTAGCAAGCACCAGGGCGTGCTCTCCGCTGGCCGCCTCCCCTGAAGCCGGCGCCTTCTCCGGCGCCCTCTCCGGCTCCAACGCCGGCACGAAGGGCGGAGCAGCTTGAGGCTCCACCACCAGCGGCGCCTCACCGGCTGGCGTCCGGGACGCCTCCTCCGGCGCCGTCCGCGCCGCCTCCTCCAAGACGGCGTCGCCGCCGCCTCCATCGGCCCCCTCCCGCTCGACCATGTCGGTCCACGGTGGGGTGCCGTCCTCGATGACCACGACCTCCCGGTCGAGGTCCATCTCACCCACACTGCTGCCTTGGCCGTGCTCCCTGTCCGACGCCGGCACGAAGACCGTCGTCGCCACCACCGTCCCCGCCGGCATCTCCGGCCACGCCGCCACCTCGCCGGCTCGCGCCCACGCCATCGCAACGATGACCCAAGCTTTGGTCGATGCCGCCTCCAGCTCCGCCTCGTCCCGGTCCATGGTGCCGGACCGGCTCCTCTGGAACACGACACCCTCGGCGGACGCGGCATCCGCCGCCGCCAGCTCCAACGAGATCGGCGACCTAAAGCACAAGACAAGAAACAATCACGCCGAGTCAAGCGAAGCCGCTCAGCAACTCGGCTCGGGCAAAAAAGGGTTACTTACCCCGGCACCACCAGAACGGCGGGCCTTTCCGCCCTCTCCTGTGGAGCGTCGCGCCTCCCCTTGGCGGGCGGCTTCGCACCCCAGCCGGGTCCGCCGCGCGCTTCACAGACGAGGCCCGCGGCGGAACGTTGTCCTTCCCATGCGGGCGCCTCGCCATCGCCGCCCCCCGGCATGACCCGGCACTGGCCGCGCCGCCGCCTCCTCCACCCGGCGCTGCTACATCAGCAGCTTGCGTCAGCATCCCCAAAGCCGTCCCACGATCGGCAACTCAAGGAATATAAACAAGACTCACCTACTCGGCGCCCTGCGCCCATGTCGGCGCCGCCGCCTCCCCTCTGCCATGGGCCTCGGGCTCCTCCGAGGCGCCCGCACCACCTGCGCCCGCGCCCGGTCGTAAGGATGTCGGATGGCGTTCAGAAGCACCTCTCGCGTCGCGTCAGGGCGGATAAGAAGATAAGCAGCAGCGAAGTATGGGGACCAGGGACTCACCAACGGTGCCGAGTCCGAACGGCTGTACGGGGCTTTCCCGAACTCCGAGTTCACCCCCAAGTTGGCATTGGAGATGTCATTGACCCGGCGCGCAACTTGGTCCGCCACCAACCACGTGTTCGACATGCGGTTGGGATCTTGGAGGCCGGTCATCTGACCGATGAGATGGCTACGTTGCTGCAGCGGCAGCACCCGCCAGGAAATAAAGGCGGCGATGAGGTCGGTGCCGGTGAGCCTCTCCCGCTCCTTCATCACCGACACCCTCTTGCACAGGTTGAGCACCTCCTGCGACGGGCGCTTGGGGTAATACCCCCAGTTCTGCTTCCCCCATGGCGGCGAGTTGATGAACGGCGGGAGGTTGATGCGGTCATCACCGAGGTTGCTGACGTAGAAGAAAGAATTCTATCATTTCTTGGCAGAATCCTCTAGCGGCACCTTCGGGCAGTCGGCGCCCGACCGCTTGGAGATGACGGCCGCCCCGCACTCGGACATCTCCCAAGCCTTCGGCCCCTGCTGCTTCAGGGAGAAGAAGCGCACCCAGAGGTCGATCGAAGGTTCGACCCCCAGATACCCCTCGCAGAGGGTGACGAAGCCGGACAGCTGCACGATGGCGCCAGCGAATTGATGGTGGGGCTGGAGCCCGAAGAACTCCAGAAAGTCACGGAAGAAGCTGCTCACGGGCAGCCCAAACTCGCGCTTGAAGTGCGGCAGGAAGACCACCCGCTCCGAGCCCTCGGGCCGCGGCTCCCGCTCGCCCTGCGGGAGGCGCACCTCGACCTCCTCCGCCCTCGGCAGGCGCCTGGTGTTGCTAAGGTAGGCAATGTCGTTGAGGGTGACGGTGGATACCATCCACGATCCTGACGGCAGCGCCATCGACCCGAGCGCGGAAGGAGAAGGAGGAGGAAAGGAAGAAGATGGCAAGAAATCTCTGCTCAAGACAGCGGCGGTCGTCGGAAGCAGGGGGAGGATGAAGAGGCAGGGGAGTGCGAGCGTGAATGATCTCCGCCACTCCCGTCGCCCCCGATTTATAGGCCACGATTTGAAACCTGGGGAAGTGGGATCGTTTGCGCTCGCCCCTCCCACTTCCCCGCAATAAGTACGCACGTACGCACGCAGTAACTACCTCGAGAATGGCAACCAACCCGCGGACGCCGCAATAAATCCACGTGCGTCGGCCAAGGGTGCACGGCGGCGGGCCCCGGGCCATCGCCCCGTCCCATCATGCGCGTGGCCTGTCAGGACCCTCCGGCTCCCGGGCACCACGTGGCGGCCACGCGAAGCCCGAAAGATTGCCAAAGATTCATCAAACTCCTCGGTTTCCCGCCACGAGCGGGACGCCACGATTCGGCTTCCGGAAGTCGGCACACAGTGGGTGTTGCTGGACCCGGCGGTCACCAAATCCGCCGCTACAACGGGGGAAACTGCGAAGGCCCTCCCATCTGAAGACAGCGGACCTTCACAGCTTCGGGGACTACTGTCAGGGGGATGAACCCCAGGCAGGCAACGGAACCCGGATCATTTTCAAAAATAGCGGGGCCAGCATATCCCCTCGATCTGGCTCACCCTTGGCCGGGTTGCCCAACCCGGCCTGGCCCTGCGACCCGGCCAGGCTCAGCAACCCGGCCAGCCTCTTCGACTCGGCCCCAACAACCAAGCTCGAGACTTCTCCAACAAGCCAGCATCGCCCTTGGCGTATTCTCCAAACCCGGCCAAGGGTCAGCGGCCGTCCCATCCTAGCCGTACGATGGGAAGAGACTCCACCAACTGCTGACTGAAGCCACAGTGCCCCGCCCATGCCTTTGGTCAGCCGAACGAGGCAACAGTGCCCCCCACCTACCCGCTGACCAGGGCCAGCATGGAAATAGTGCACCCGACGTCACCCATGACGCCGGCAAGTGGCAACCTGACGGAGCGCCATTGTAGCCGACTCGACTCGGCCTCGCCCTGACGATCGACAAGATGGCACACAGTGCCCCCTAGGCGCATGGGGCCCGCGCCCGGCGAACCCGGCGAGCCCTGGCACCCGGCGGGTCCCAGCACCGGGTTCATGGACACTGACAACCCGGCCCTACGGCCTTGTAACATTACCCTTGTACCCCTGGGGGTTGACCTATAAAACCCGCCCCCCAGGAGCCCTCATGCATACGGGCAGCCCATTCATTCACATAGGAAATCACACACACACCCACACCTAGCAAGCAACTCCCGTGGAGAGGGAGCAGCCTAATCCTTGGCCCGACCTCCTTCTTCCTCCATACAGCTCTAGGAGCAACTCTGTACTGTTACGTATAAACCACACTCGGCAGGACTAGGGGTGTTATCTCTCCAGAGTGCCCCGAACCTGGGTATGTCTTGCGTCCCGCGCTTGCTCATGCCGACCTCGCCTCTGGATCCCACTAGTGCCCTCGAGCCTCCTCCTATCTATAGCCATCCCTTGGCATCTGCCGTGCACCCACCACGACATATCTTCTTGGGTGATAGTTGTTTGATCTTGTTGAAAAACAAAAACTTTTGCGCCCAGAAAAATAATTGTTAAAAATCACAGGAGCGTGATAAAATACCCATTCTTTTTGCAGAAGATTAATATACAAATTTCTCAGGTTTTCCTAAATTTTCAGTATTTTTGGAGTTACAGAAGTATTCAAGATATCCAGATTGCTACAAACTGTTCTATTTTTGACAGATTCTGTTTTCTTTGCTTTGTGTGCTTGTTTTGATGATTCTATGGTTTTTTTATGAGTTTTTGCCATAGGAAAGCTGGAATACATTAAATACAATGCAAGAACAAAATATGAATTTGTTTGATACAGTACTTATAGAAGTGATTTGCTTTCTTATACTAACGGATCTCACAAAGGTTTTGTTGAGTTTTGTGTGATTGAAGTTTTCAAGTTTTGGGTTATCTTACGATGGATCATGGAATAAGGAGTAAGAAGAGCCTAATGTTGGGGATGCCCATGGCACCCCAAGTTATTATCCAAAGAGAAGCAAGCAACTAAGCTTGGGGATGATCCCGAGTGGCATCCCCTCTTTCTTCTAACGACCATCGGTATTTTACGCGAAGCTATATTTTTATTCGTCACATACTATGGGTTTTGCTTGGAGCGTCTTGTATGATATGAGTCTTTGCTTGTTTTGTTTTGCTTTTTAAGTCTTGAATCCTTGCTGGACACACCTATTTGAGAGAGCCAAAATTATGCCATGACTTGTTAGAATAGCTCTCTATGCTTCAATTAAATTTTTATGAGCTGTGGGTTTGCTCTAGTGCTTCACTTATATCTTTTTGAGCATGGTGTGCTTTAGTATTTTTGAAGAAATGCTCTCTTGCTTCACTTAGATTTATTGAGAATGAGTAAAATTTTCAAGAAATTCTCTCTTGCTTCACTTAAATTAATTTGAGAGAAAGAAAAATTTACGCTCATGATCTTCACTTATATTTGTTTGAGCTTACCAAAAGCAACATATGAAAATTAGTCCCAAAGTGATAGATATCCAAGAAGGATATGATAAAAACTTTCATGAAGATCATTGGACAAAATAAACTTGGTTCCTTGTAATATTTTTGAGATATGATGATGTGATATGTGAGTCATGTTGATGAGTAATTATGCTTTAGTAAGAGAATTGGTGTTAAGGTTTGTGATTCCCTATGCAAGCATGGAATTCAATAGTTATGCCATGAAATTACATCCTACTTGTGGTGCATTATTCGGTGTTAATTATGCTTAATGCTCACTTATGAGATTATTCATTTCTTGGTTGGTCGCTTCTCAATCTTTTGCTAGCCTTCATTTTGCACTAAGTATGATCACTACTTGTGCATCCAAAAACCTTTAAACCAGTTTTGCCACATGATTCCACTATATCTACCTATATGCGGTATTATTTTTCTGTTCTAAGCAAATTGTATGTGCCATCTCTAGTTTTCAAAATAAACTTCTCTTTTGTGTGTTCGTACCGCTCGTGAGGCGGTGAGGGGTGGCTAATATTTTCCATACTAGATGTGTTATTCTCACGATGAGTGTTTATTCACTTGTCATTGCACGAGAGTAAGGCAAAGGTATTAGGGATGCCCAGTCCCGAAATGAAAAACGAATTTACTTTATGTTGTCAAATAAGAAATTCCTTGGAAAGTGTTGGTATGGAAGGCAATCGTGGATTCGGCTAGCCATGGAAAGTGAAAGTATGGTGGAAAAAAGAATGAACTATATATTCTATTTGGGAACCGCCTATGATATATTTAGCATGGAAAGTGTTGGGAACTCTAAGTCGTTTTCGTTGGTGGGAAAGGCACACCTCCCAAAATGTTTTTATCTCTAAGTTTTTCGCTTTGAGCTCTGGCACCTCTACAAATCCCTACTTCCCTCCGCGAAGGGCCTTTCTTTTTTCCTTTATGCAATTTTTATTTTGAATTTGAGTCTCCATCTTCTCTTATAAAAGCACCAACTAGGAGGCACCATGATCGTACTTGAGTATTGGATGTAGCTAATATGCGAGTGGGTTTCATGAATGGATCAATGGTTGAGCATGATGGGCTAGGGATAACTTATTTTAGCATTGATATTTTGAAAGACATAGTTGCTTGTTGATATGCTTGAGTATTTAAGTCATCGTGTCAAAACTACACTATTGATTTGAATCATATAATAGTCCAAATGTCCATGCTATAAAGAAAAGAATATGATATGACATGTTGGGCAGCATTCCACATCGAAAATTCTGTTTTTATCACCTACTCGAGGATGAGCAGGAGTTAAGCTTGGGGATGCTGATACGTCTCCAACGTATCTATAATTTTTTATTGTTCCATGTTGTTATATTATCATTCTTGGATGTTTTATAATCATTTTATAGTCATTTTATATCATTTTTTGGTACTAACCTATTGGCATAGTGCCAAGTGCCAGTTGCTGTTTTCTGCATGTTTTTTACATCACAGGAAATCAATACCAAACGGAGTCCAAATGCAGCACAACTTTTTGGAGA
This sequence comes from Aegilops tauschii subsp. strangulata, assembly GCF_002575655.3. Classification (NCBI taxonomy): domain Eukaryota; kingdom Viridiplantae; phylum Streptophyta; class Magnoliopsida; order Poales; family Poaceae; genus Aegilops; species Aegilops tauschii. The sequence goes on from NC_053036.3 coordinate 333,183,952, forward strand.
TTTTTTTTGGACCAGAAGACATCCAGATGGCCGAAGAAGCGCCTGGGTGGTGCTCCGAGGGGAGCACAAGCCCACCAGGGTGCGCCAGGAGACCCAAGCGCACCCTGGTGAGTTGTGCCCACCTTGGGTGCCCCCTGAACCGACTCTTTGCTCTATAAATACCTCAATATTCTAGAAACCCTAGGGGAGTCGACGAAAATCAATTCCAGCCGCCGCAGAGTCTAGAACCACCAGATCCAATCTAGACACCATCACGGAGGGGTTCACCACTTCCGTTGGTGCCTCTCCAATTATGCGTGAGTAGTTCTTTGTAGACCTTCGGGTCCGTAGTTAGTACCTAGATGGCTTCCTCTCTCTCTTTTGATTCTCAATACAATGGTCTCTTGGAGATCCATATGATGTAACTCTTTTTGCGGTGTGTTTGTTGGGATGAACTTTGAGTTTATGATCAGTTATATATTTTTATCCTTGAAAGTTATTTGAGTCTACTTTGATATCTTATATGCATGATTGCTTATAGCCTCGTATTTCTTCTCTGATATTTGGGTTTTGTTTGGCAACCTTGATCTATTTATCTTGCAATGGGAAGAGGTGCTTTGTAGTGGGTTCGATCTTACGGTGCTTGATCCCAGTGACAGAAGGGGAACCGACACGTATGTATCGTTGCTACTAAGGATAAAACGATGGGGTCTATTTCTACATAAATAGATCTTGTCTACATCATGGCATCATTCTTATTGCATTACTCCGTTTCTCCATGAACTTAATACACTAGATGCATGCTGGATAGCGGTCGATGTGTGGAGTAATAGTAGTAGATGCAGGTAGGAGTTGGTCTACTAATCTTGGACGTGATGCCTATATAATGATCATTGCCTAGATATCATCATGATTATTTGAAGTTCTATCAATGGCCCAACAGTAATTTGTTCACCCACCATTTGCTATTTTCTCGAGAGAAGCCACTAGTGAAACCTACGCCCCCCGGGTCTCTTTCTCATATATTTGCCTTTGCGATCTATTTTCCTTTGCTTTTATTTTCAGATTTATTAAATCAAAAATACAAAATACCTTGATGCGTTTTATTTTATTTGGCGTTCGATCTATCAAAATTTACATCTCTCTCACGTCTGTTTGCCTACCTTGGGCGCCGCTACCAGAAAGGGATTAACAACCCGTTTTACATGTCGGGTTGCGAGTATTTGTTATTTGTGTACAGGTGTTGTTTATGTTGTGTTGCTTGGTTCTCCTACTGGTTCAGTAACCTTGGTTTCATCACTGAGGTAAATACCTACCGCTGCTATGCTGCATCATCCCTTCTTCTTTGGGGAAATACCGACGTAGCTTCAAGCCGCAATAAGCTGCGGACCCTCCATGGTGTATACTGGTGGGATGATCCCTGCAATCGAACGTGATCCGGTAGGCTGACCATGGATTGAACTTCGGCACTACTGGCTCGACGAAGTATACGTCCCGTAGCGCTCGCTTCCTCTCCTTCTTCGGTATGTGGGTTACGTAGATCATGTTTACCATCTTGACCTCGGAAGGGAAGGGTTTCTGGCCTCCACTCTTTGGCTTGCGGGGCTCGTCATCGTCCTTGCTTCTTGGGATTTTTTTGAATATTTACTGTGTGGCAAAGCCCCACAGCCCTTTATTAAAAAAAGATCCACTGTACAAGTATAACAAACTATACAAGAAAGGAAAACAAAAGGGGAAAGAGTCTACCTATTAGCTAACTAACTGAACTTACTTTACAACAAAGAATCAATCCAAGCCAAAAGTTTCGGCCTGTTACAATCCTTCACCCTGTGAGCAAGCAAGGAAATGTCATGGATGAAATTACACTTCCAAGCACTGAAAGTCTCTCAGCTCTGAAAATTCTGCCATTTCACCGGATCCAAATATTCCAGGCTGCAGTTAGTATGACTTCAACGAAGAAAGGGTGTGTGAAGTTGGACCTGGCGTGCAGGAGACATTGCAGGATATCTGAACCTCCAGACCAATCAATACCCAAATAATTCCAGATTCTACAGCTGAAAGTGCAGCGAAAAAATAGATGTATCCTATTCTCATACGCCAACTCACTGCAGATGAGGCAAAGATTATCATCCTGATTCGAATGCCAGTGTCTCCTAACCAGCATATCCTTGGTGTTAAGTCTATCAAAGAACAAAAGCCAGCCAAACACCTTGATCTTCATGGTGCATTTACTTTGCCAAAGCCATTTGCAGGGTTGTATTGTAGGCAAGTGGGAGTGCATGATCCTGTAGAAACTTTTTGCCGTATACCCTCCTGATTGACCAAGCCATATCCAAACATCAGGGATGGTGGGGTCTCTGTCTAACTGCATGATCCAATTTTCCAATGTGTGCAACTCAGCAGCAACTTCCTGAGAAAGAGGCAGATAAAACATGGAGAAGAGATCCTGGGATTGGAGAAATTCCCTCACAGAGATCCTGTCATTAATGACAAAATAAAACAACCTTGGCAATCTCTAACAGAGGGGTCGAGCAGAGCCCCCAATGTGCCAGGAATTAGTCCAGAAAAGGGCAGAATCACCCATGTTGATGTGGACTGAAGCAATAGCAGTGTAAGCCTCATGCAGCTTCAGAATATCTCTCCACCAGAAAGATCCAACAGTAGTTGTTGCCTGTGGGACCCCGTGATCATAGTAACTATTCCATATGAGGGTCACCCAAGGAACATCAACCTTGTTATAGAATTTATGCAGATGCTTGAGAAGCAGCCCTTGGTTCTGAATGTTCAGATTAATAATGCCTAAACCACCCTTATCTCTGGGCCTGCAAACAAGCTCCCAAGCAGCCAGGGACTGTTTTGGAACATCATTATTACCCCTCCAAAGACATTGCCTGAAGATCATGTCCAGTTGCTTAATGATCCCCGCTGGGATATTGAGGGTACACAAAAAGTATATTGGCAGAGAGGTCAAGACAGAGGTGAGGAGCTGCAAACGAGAGCCTTGATTCAGCATAGAAGAGCTTGCAATTAACCTCCTTTCAAGATTGTCAACTAAGGGCATGAGGTCAACGATCCTAGGCCTTGTAGTTCCCAATGGCAATCCAAGATAAGTAAATGGAAGTTGGCCAATTTTACAACCAAGAATAGCAGCAAGTCTGTCAGCCTCCTCATTAGACATATTTAGTGGGATCATTGAGGATTTAGCAAAGTTGACCTTTAAACCAGTGGATTGTTGAAATGTAAGCAGCATATCCTTGAGGGCCACAAGCTCATCATCCTTAGCTGCAAGAAATAGGATCGTATCATCCGCATATTGAATGATGGAAAATCCCTGTCATGTGTCTGAAGAGGCAAAGAAAGTGTGCCAGACGCGAGCATTTGATTAACCACGGATTGCAACAGGTCGGCTGCGATGACGAACAACAGAGGAGAGAGTGGATCACCCTCCCTGACGCCACACTTGCACAAGAATTGCTTTCCTGGAATGCCATTTAACAGCACAGACGACGACCCTGTAGACAACAGCTGTTTAACCCAAAGAACCCATTTGGCATCAAAACCTTTATGCTGCAACATCTGAAGAATAACCTCATGCTCAACTGTGTCAAAGGCCTTAGCAAAGTCCAACTTAAGGATTACAATTGGGCGCTTGGATTGCTTGCATTGATGAATATACTCAAAGCTCCAGGCCAGACAATCCTGAATCGACCGGCCCTTGAGGAACCCATATTGATTTTTGTGGATGCACTTGAGGATAACCCGCTGCAATCTGTTGGCCAGTAATTTTGTGAGGAATTTAAGACACGTGTTGGTGAGGGAAATCGGCCGGAAATCATCCGGCCCTTCTGGTGACATGATTTTGGGAACGAGCGTAATGAGGGAGGAGTTGATATTTTCCAACGAGAGATTCCCCTCATAAAAAGTCCGAATCATCCTCAAGAAATCCCCCTCAATGATAGGCCAACAGCGCTTGACAAACATCCCATTAAAGCCATCTGGGCCAGGTGCTCGATCCGCCGGTAAATCCTTCAAAACTTTGTGTATTTCTTCATCAGAAAAAGGCAAGGATAACTCCTCCAGCCCCAGGATGGGTTGAATTAAATAATTCAAATCAAAGCCCATAGAGATCCCTTGGGCCCGGCCCATCCTAGATTTGAAAGAGGCCCACAGGATTCCCGCCATCTGAGCATGATCAGTCACTGGATCAAGCATGGAGCTGGTTTTGAGACTGGAGATTGAGTTTCTCCTCATACGCTCAGAGGCCATGGCATGAAAAAAATTTGAATTCTCCTCACCAACCTTGATGTACCTAATAGTGCACCGCTGCTTCCAATATATGTAGTGAAGTTTTAACAGGTGTTCATAGTGTAACTTCACGCATTTCTGGAAGTTGAATTCCGGCCGTGTTAAAGGTCGCACTTCCTCCAGCTGATCAAAGTGCAGAATCACCTTTGAGCAATCAACAGTAAGCTTTTTGATGTACGATAATTTTTTGTTCCAAATTTTCAAATCGTACCGCAGTCGCTTAAATTTCCTTGTGATAACCGCTGAAGCAGAGAGATCAGAGAAAACAGGTGCATTCCAGGACTTGGAAACACAATCCATGAACCCCGGCATATCCAACCAGAAATTTTCAAACCGAAAAATCTTGGCTGCAGGAATGGTAGTGTCAATGGACACCACACAAGGCACGTGGTCAGAGGAAGTTCTGGCTAGTGTGGTAACCACGGTGTTTGGGTAGTGTGAGATCCAATCAGCAGTAGTGAAGAACCAGTCGAGTTTCTCAAGCAGGGGGTTCTGCTGCATATTAGACCAGGTATAGCTCCGTCCCTTCAAGGGTAGCTCCAAAAGTCCCAGGTGACCAACTATTTCGTTGAATAGAAAGATATCATTGGTATCACCACCCGGAAGGTTTCGGTTGTCCAAAGATCTGATGAAATTGAAATCCCCCAACAAGAGCCAATTTTCATCCGGTGGAATTGGTAAGTGATAAAGCCAACTAACAAAATCATCCCTAGGCTGGCCCTCACATGGCCCATAGACAGTGGTTAGGGTCCATTTTTCAGAATTCTGTAACGACTGGAAAGAGACGATAACACCAAACCTTTGGATATCCACAAGCTGGCCATGGAAGATCGAGGAATTCCAAACAACGAGGATCCCACCAGAGGCTCCAACAGAAGGGGAGAACACAAATTGATCAAACCGCCTAGGGCGAAAGGATCTAAGCGTACGGATATCGAAGCTCTCACATTTAGTTTCTTGCAGACAAATAACAGAACATCTGCTCTCCTCAATCTTGGCACGGAGATCACGCTGTCGAGCCTTAGAATTGAGCCATCGCACATTCCAACAGAGCACATTCCAGTTGCGAAAATAGCAATTATCCATAAAAAAACAACGCAGGGATATAGTTGCAGATCCAGCTGCTTAACAGCATGGACATAAACGGACCATATGTTGCAATAACAGTAACCAATTGTTGCAGACAGATACTGAAAACAAAAAAAGAGCGCAAAAGCAAAAGCGCCCAACTCGCTAGGAATCTTCGTGGGCCATCAAGCATCATGTGGACCATCACCTTCTGCAGCAGGATTAGGAGAAGCCATAAGCTTCTCCACTGATAGCTCGGCTGGATCGATGCCCAAAGCCACTCCAATGGCCTGCAGCGTCGAAATAGGCGTCGGAGGTGGGAGAGGGAGCACGCTGGGCTCATCGTCAAGTCTGAGCTTCTTGGCCTTCGGGCGACGCTTGGGGGCAGACCTCGGAGAAATTGCAGAGACGGGCTTCATGCCTGTCCTCTTGGCAGCACTGCGCGTCATGCATCGAGTGGAGAAGTCGGGAGCTGGTTCCACAAGCGTGATGGAGCGCCGTGAGCGTGTAGACTGACGTGGTCGCTTACCCAGTGGAGAAGGTGTAACCGAAGAAAACTGAAAGTCCTCTTGAGAAACCTGGTAAGTGGAACACAAGTGATCGTCAGATGCCAACTCCTCAATGACCACCGAGGAGCTGGGTCCAGGGACGGAGACATCAGGCGGAGCAGAGAAAAGCTGATACTTCGCTTGCAGATCTGCAGACCCAAATTTGATTTGTAGCAACATCGCCGAAGAACTAGGGAGGCAGGCTGGTATATCCTTGATGAAGAATTCATGTGACAAAGTCTTGAAAGATCGCTCCCAGATCATGGCCGGCGGCAAAACTGGTCCATAAAAAACCCGGACCAAGACAAGATGAAGCGGCTCCAGCTGCACAAGTGGTGGGGCTTGTAGAGGCTGCTGGACCTCAGCCATATCCGCATTGTCAGAAGAATCCGCGGATGGGTTCAGAATCATAGAATCCTGGTCTTGGACAGGTTGGACCTCTTGATGCTGCTGCTGATGGTCAGGAATCGGTTCCAAAATTGTCGGGCAGATTCTCTGGGTTGTTGCATGATGCGATTTAGGTCATCAGCATCCGGAGGCCGGACATAGGTGGCCTGAAAGTTTGCTCGAAAAGCATCCTCAAGATCTTCCTAGCAACCTATAGAGTCTTTGGGAAGGCTGTTCAGCCAGTGTCGAGCTGGGCCTTTAAGATTGAGCGGTAAATATTTAATGGCGTGGAGGTCGTCTCCGCGTGCCATGTGGATGTGGAGGAGGAAATCCTCTATCCATACGGTTGGATGTGTGGTTCTGTCGTATGATTTGATGTTCATAGGCTTGAAGCTTTCTGGGAATTGGTGTTGCATTACCCTCTCTGTGAAGCACAGGGGGTGTGTGGCGCCCCGAATTTGGGTCGCGACGGAGGTCTTCAGTCCTCCTAATCTGTTGCTGCTCCCGGACTCTATCGTTTCGGTTTAACCGATTGTAGTATCCTTCCTGGTATGCGGGAAGATCCTCTCTGGGTCCATAGATGGACCTGGTACGGCCTCCATGAGTGTCTAGGTCATGGCGGAGGTCGTACTCGTAAGTGGGCCGCACCTGATCCTTGCCGTGACGGTGAGGTTGGGCAGCTTGGTGTTCGACCTCGCCAGCTTCTCTGTCCCGCCCTCTAGGGGGTCGGTCTGGTTGTTTGGCGTTTGTATACGTCGGGCGTGTTGGCTCTATAGCCTCATCGTCGAACTAGGGCAATAGCCTTCATTCAAGATAACTCATGGTTGGCTAATCGCGGCCGTACCCCTTTTCGCCAGCTAGGACTTTAGGCCATCGGTCATTGAGGGTGTCCTGTTCTGCCTTGATTTTGCGTTTTTGCTTCTTTAGGTTACGGGCGGTGACTATAAGCCTTCGCATGAACCGTTCTTATTCCAGAGGGTCTTCGGGGACGATGAAATCATCCTCCCCAAGACTAGCCTCCTCTTCAGAGAGTGGGAGGTAGTAGCTGTCCTCGGAGTCATCGGGGTTTTCTAAATTGAGCAGCTCCACCTACCCTCCGAGGTCATCCTGATGATGTTCGACGGCTGCGTCTCCGGCGAGGTCATCTGTATTATTTATGGTGCCGTTCTCCGCAGAGTCCATGTTGCTTGCTTCGCTTCAACATGGCCTTGATCGACGATGCTGTTTTCGCCGTTTGGGCGGCTTGCCTCGGTCCTGCTCAGGAGTGTCGTTGTCGTCCTTTGGGCTGTCCACCATGTAAATGTCGTAGGTAGATGTGGCCGACCAGCGGCACAAGATGGGGGGACCGACCTCAGCATTAGCCGTGGTTACGTCCTCCTCATCCATGTATTCGGCATTCTCAGAATTATAGTCTAACATATCGGTTAAATCATTGATAGTTGCTATCAAATGGGTGGTGGGTGGAGCGCAAAATTCCCTGTCGAACGCCTCAAAGGGTTGGCGATTGGAGGCGGAGGGCAGGTTCTCCTGGATAGTCATTTTCTGAATTCGGTCTAGCACCTCGTTCAACATATCGAGGGTTGCTAGACTTGAGGGCTCTAGGCTGGACTTTCTGGTGACGAAGCGGAGGTCGGTCTGTGACTCAACCAATCCTTGGTCCCGAACAGACCTATCTTCAGGATTCGGGACCGAAACCTCAAGGGGCACTGGATTGTCCTTAGTAACTGAGGGTGTGCTTTGACCCTCCCGTGCACCTTCCACGCCAATGTTCGAGGTCGGGTCGTTTTGGGATGGGGGTGACCCCTGGCTGCTATTTGCTGACTCAGGGTGCGGGCTCGAGGCCAGCAGGGTGTTGTGGGGAAGGAGCTCGGCCAAGATTGAATCATGGCCTCTGACCTCTAGTTCTGCCTCGAGGGCCAGGGATAAATCCTTCGTCGATGTGAGTTCGGTTGACTGTGGGGTAAGGTCCCCTGTCTCAGGGAGTCCTTCCTAGCTCAAAGTCGATTGGTGGACTGGGGCCGATTCACAGATCAGATCAGATGTGTAGGTCGGAGCAGGCGTGGCAAGGCCTACGGGGGTGGTGAATCCGGTGAAAACCAAATCCCCTCGAGCGTCAGTGACATACTCCAGATTGCCGAATCGAATCCGGTGTTCGGGGGCAAAGTTGTCGACCTTGTCAAGATAGTCGGTCGAATTAGCATGCAGCACGATGCTGCCAAAAGCGAAGAGTTGCCCAGGGATGAAGAGATCCATGGAACTGATGTCCTCTCCAAGGACTAAGCGAGCCATCGATCCTTTCGGAGATCCAACAGCGGAACTCTTAATGAAAGCACCAAAGTCGGTGTCAAAACCGGCAGACCTCGGGGTAGGGGGTCCCGAGCTGTGGATCTAGGATCGATGGGTAACAAGGGATGGCGAACATAGTGTTTACCTAGGTTCGGGCCCTCTCGAAGAGGTAAAACCCTACGTCTTGCTTGATTGTATAACATGGTTTACAGAGTAGATCTACCTCGAGATCAGCGTGAGCTAAACCCTAGGCTATGGGGGATAAAGATAGCTCTGCCCCTAATGACTACAACTCTCGGTTTATATAGACACCAATAGGGCTAGGGTTACCGAAGATAGATTACAGTAGGGAATAAAAGAGATCTTCCGCCTTCTTGACTTGGAGGGCACACCACGGCTTCATAGGTCTCCTGTCAGAGTACGGCTCCACCAGTCTAGCCGATGTACAATGGGTCGTCGCCCTGAGGACCCCTTAGTCCATGACTCCCTCTGTAGGCATGTACATGCACGAGAGGAAGTTAGCGCTAGCTACAAAGAGAAGAGGATTGTGCGGGTGTCAAAATTCATTATAAAAAATGGATTCGGATATTTGAAGAAGATATCATAGTATTTTAAACCGACGCATGCATGAATATATATAATGGTGATACGCATGGTGTGGTTATGAACATGTTAGACTACATATAATATATAGAACATTTATTTGAATTTGTGATAATGTGTGGCTTTTGCAGCTCAGGGCTAAATACTTGTCATAATTTAGGGGGCGGGGCACTATACTTGTGTGATAAACATAGTGTACGTATGAAACATGGTTTAGATTATGAAGATCTAGTTAGTACATAAAATATACTATTATTTGGAATCAACATCAAGTGTATTCAAAATTTTGAATTCGAGTTCATATAGTACACATAGTTCATATCTATCTCTACAGTAATCATGTGGTGCGTTGTGAAGATAATATACGAGTGATGGTTTAAGTTGGCAACAATCATGATTGTGATTCTTATTCAAATAGAGAAACGAATTCAAACTTAGTTTGAATTGCAGCGGTAGTATAGACATTTGGAATGCACTAAAATGTTCGTATGAGTAGGTTACATGCATTATATAGCCAGCGAAAAAAATTAATTGGACATAACATGGATTCATAGCTTTGAATAGCATTTGTACAGTAAAACGGGACAAGACTCTCTCTTTGTGTGGTGTGAATAGTTTTATTTTTTCCGTCTTTTTTTGGTTGAGGGAAGTGCGAATTGATTTGGTACGTACATAATTACACGTCAGGCTTGTCCCTAAAATTCAACCCGCGCCTTGTTATCTCGAAAATTCAGATATCGTGCTCCCAGAACTCGCGCCTTGCTATCCGAAGTTACAATGCATGCAAAAACTCCCTCCAGCTGCCAAATCCTGACACGCAAAATCCCCCTTCTAACCCTGAGACGAAAGGGCCGCTAGTTCAAATCGATGGGGGCCCTTTTGTAACACACCCTACATTTTTGACTAGTGCATCCCTAAGTCATGGTCCCCCCTCCCATCACCTCCTTTTCGCCATCCGAAATCCCAGGCCACCATAACCTCTCTGCTCCAGCCGCGAAACCCCACCCTCCTCCGTCCGCCGCCCCACCGCTGCCCAGCCGGAGCCTCTTCCCCGACGATGTCATCCACCGCAACAGTTCGGCGTCCCTCATCCACCTCCTTGGATGAGGATCCGTTGTCGATCTCTTCGTCCCACCGGTTCAGTTGCCCCGTCCTCCACCTCCAAGGAGCTGCTCTGACAATCGCCTCGTCTATCGCGGCTGATCCATCCCCACAGCACCGACTTAACCTGCTCCATCGGAACTACAACATCATCACCGACTCCTTGGACGAAGCAGAGGCCTACTCAGCACCACCAAAGAGGTTGTACACTCATCGCAATGCACCTTCTCCTTAACTCGATATCCCGGCTTTGACGGTGCTCGATCTCGCACCCCCATGGCACGGCTACCTAGAAGCCGGCGCCGCGGGCGACATATCCAAGGTGGCTCTCCCCTATTGTGAGGCCCCTTCAACGGTGACGGCCATACCAGCCGGATCTGCTGCTGCCGCTCTGGCTCTCGCTCGCGCTGCTGCTGCTCCGTCTCTTGCTCGGTCGCGCTGCTGCTGTGCTCTCCCCCTCGCTCATGCTGCTTCTCTGCTCTTGCTCTCGCTCACGCTGCTGATGCTGGTACACGGACTACTACAGCTACACCAGTTGCTGCTCTGGCTCTAGTTTGCGCTGCTCCTCCAGGCATTGCTGCTCCAGCTGCTATCTGCTACCATGTTCCCCGTTGATCGCCTACTGATTTAGATCACTATTTCTCTACTACTAGTGCTCGAGCAGCCTAAACTACATGTGAAGTGCCTCTTTGCTACCAGTGCGTTCAGTTTCGACATTAACATTCAGATTCCACAGTAAATTTTAGTTTCGACAGTTAAGTTCAGAGTCAACAGTTTTTACCTCATCTGTTGTAGTCAGGTGTTTTTTGGTGATGTAAATTTTACATCTATCACTTTTTGGTAATGTATTTTACATCATCTATTGGAGATGCTATTAGAATCCCACTTGAAATTAACGATGTATGTCTTGTACTGCTTCAGCCTCGGCGTCATACAGCTCGTCAGAGCTGCTCCAATGACGGAACCATCCATTACAATAGAGCAGTGCCCTGGACGCCGTCTATAGACACCTCAGATCTTCCTCCACACCTACGACAGCTACCTCTGCCGCAACTTCTTCAGCGACCAACCCAATGATGCTGAGGTCGACACGGCTAAGCCAAAGAGGTTGTACACTTGTCGCATCACTTATTACTATACATTCATGTCGATCCATTAGGGCCATTTTGGTTGAAAGGAAAAAGTGAAGGAAAAACATAGCAATAGGAAATTTTCCTATGACACTCTACTATTCAATTATTAATGCATTTCGTTGAAAGGAATGGAGCAAAACATCCACCTGGACCTACTTTTCAAAATCCTATGCATGAAAACAAGACTAAGTGCATTAGTGGCAGAATAACATTCTAACTGTACACACTTCCATATGGTTTCACTTTAATTTGGCCATGTTTCTTTGCATTCCTCTGCTCTTCCAATTCCTGTGAACCAAACACCCAAGTTGATATAAATCCTGTGTTTAGAAATGCTCTGTTCCCCACGAGCATTCTTTTCATATTCCGGTGTTTTTCCTATCCCTGCGTTTTTAGAATCATGCAAGCCAAAGGAGACCTTATAGAATTACTTCAGTTACAGAAAGCTGTCGAAGAAAACTTTGTGTGGTTTGTCCTGCTCTTGCCGCAACGTCGTCCACCTCACCTGAGCTACTCCATCAACAGAAGCATCCACCATACCAGACATCATGACTCCTGACCGTCTTTTGCCGCCTCAGATCTCCTTCCCTGCCATCGGCATCCACTGCAACTGATGAACCTAAGGAGTACACGGGTCCACAAGAGAGGTCGCACTCTTTTGTTTCTGCTTATGTAATGCATTGCTTAATATTACCTGCTACTTTATCGTCCTGTTCACCTCTTAGACTCCAAGTCAGGTCCAAATTAATGTTCAAACTTGAGTTTTAAAATTACTTATGGGGCACATACCGGGGCAACAATGAATAGTATCTCTGTCTATTATCAAGTTCAGCTAGGGCATGCCTATGTTGTTCATCTTGGATGGGAAACAAATAGTAAAGCAATCATCATCTGTCTTTTAATTAAATAATATCTATCATCAGCCTGCTATCATTATTTTTGGATCCATCCACTGGTTGTTACCATCACTCTAGATTTCTGCATGCTCTCCTTACATAATCTCACTATATTTTTTTCGTATGCATGTCAGATATTGTACACAGTCATGCTGAACATGTAGAGAAAAAGAGAAGAGTTTTGCGTATCAATGTCATGCAGACATAGCTCCATGGTGGGTTCAATGGCAAACCCTCCCCGCCCCCTCCAGATTGTAATCTAGAGGAAGATATATGTTCTGAGGCGGATTCAGATGCAGCTGACCACTCCTATTTATCCCCCGAGGTGTTTGCTCTAACTTGGCATGATGATGTTGGTCATATCATGCATATGTTGCCTTGCAGTGCCTACTTTTGACATCACATATGTCATCTGCTTAGTTTAGACATGTTCTGTAATGCCACCTGTTTAGTTTCTATATCATATATGAGAATTATGCAATCTCATCTCTTTTAACCAGCCTTGATATATATGAAATATGCAATGACATCCTGTTTAACCAGGCATCATATATTTGAATGATATCTTGCCAATCCTTTTCTTCATTACATTTCCATTTGTCGACAATGTTTGTGCATTCAACTACTCTTCCTGTGAATCAGCCATTTGAGTGGGTGATGGAAAAATCTGGAGTGAAAACAAGGTCTTTAGAGCAGACAGATCTACCTGTCGAAGCAGATCTCTTGCTGGGTCCCGATAGCTCCTCAAAGAAGGATTCAAAGGCATATGACCAGTCCTATTCCCCCACCGAGGTGTATGCTCTAACTTGGCATAGTTATACTACTCATATCATGTATATGGTGTCTTGCATCACATAGTTTAGACATCATATACATAATATTCAACACCATGTTCTTAGTTTAGAAATCATATATGCGACCGCCCTCTGCTTAGTATATAAATAACATATGTGAATTAAATCATGCGATCCTGATTACTTAGATAACATGTATGTGAATTATGTCATGCGAACCTATTTACTGAAGACATCATATAATTATCTCATGCCATCCTATTTAGTTAGTCATCATATCTTTGAATTATGTCATGCTATGCTATCCAGTTTAGATAGACATCATATATGTGAAATTATGTCATGCTATCCTTTTTAGTTAAACAATATACATGTGAACTATTTCATGCCCTCTTTTTTCCACACTATCTATTGCATCTGTCTCTCATACAAGGTCTATACATTCAACTATGTTTCCTGTTTATCAGGCATTTGAATTGGAGCGGGTGATGGCAGTATCTAGCGGAGTAAACACACGGTCTTCAAATAAAATAGTGCTACCTCTTGGTGGAGATAGCACCCCGGTTGTACATGCACGAGAACCAGCCCTACCACACATAACTCAGACTCTTGCAGATTGTACCCCTACTACTATGGACGGAGAACCAACTTCACCCAAACTAACCCCAACCCCAGCAGATAGTAACCCAGTTCATGTTGAGACAGCACCATCTCCACCATAGAGCTCCCAAACAAGAGCAGTTAGTAAGGCAGCTCCTGTGCCCAAAGCACTAGTACTACCACGGCAAACCCCAACTCCACCAGTTAATACACCTATTCCTGTGGAGGAAGCACAACTAGCCATTCATGGTTTAGCATCTATCACATTAGATGTTGTTAAATCCTATGTGTGTATCTTCCCATCATGGAAATATTATACTGAAGATGAAGGAAAATGCATGTCGCAGGTGTTCTTCTAGGAGTTATGTGTAAGTAATGTTATTCATGGCAATTACTTTTGCTTTGTCCCACACATTCTACCTCCATGACGGTTATAATACAGCAAATGTTCCCATTTTTCTCTATAGAGAAGGACCGATTTGGAAACTCAGGATGAGGTAACCTGTGCTAATACCTCTGCTATCTTCAAGAATGCTTGGTGGCAGTATCGGAATTACCTGAAGAAAACATACTTCACTGGCAAAGAAACTCATCAAATTCCCTTACGTTCTCCTAAGACACATTTACGGGACGATGACTAGGAACTCCTTGTTCTGTACTGATCCCGAACCGAGAATGTGGTAAGGCCTATGAGCTCATTTTTTATTTTTTAAGTACTATATGCCTGCGTCTTACTGTACTCTGTTCGTGTAGAACAAGTTCTTAAACCCGAAGAACAACTGTTCTCATTTAAGATTCAATTGCTATCGTGCATACTGCTTTGCTCTTGTATCACTGTATTTACAAATACAAACTTATTCTTAAATTGAAGGATCATCGAAACTCCAATGGTACAACAGGTATGTTTAAGCATGTTTGTTTAACAGGTTTGGTCTTATAAATAGCTCTGATGATTTCAATTTCAATTGTGTATACCGTTGACTTCTCATATCATACTCATTAATAGCATCACAACAGAGCTAATAGTGTTGTTGTACATGTAGACCCTTGGTACCCATCTGAAATCTTGTTGTGCCATGTAGTTTCCCATGCTTTGTATTCTTTCAATCGTACTTTGTCTTGGACTGATATGATTTGAACTAAACCTATTATGTGTCTACTTGTTTCCTCTTTTAGAATGCTGACAGAATATTGTGGAAGAGTACCTTATTAACCCATGGTAAAGGAAGTAATGCAGATAAGGTTCAGGATAGTGAGAGATCCTTGTTGGTCTCCAACAAAGCTGATAAAACAGCTAAGGAAAACTATCTTGAAGACAGTGAGACAACCCCAAAGTCATGTCTTGGTGTAGTGTTCGAGTTACTGGCCACTACTGCTGGCACAAGCCATTCGAACTCACTGTCTGAATCAGTTTGGTTTGAGGGCAAGGCTTGGGCAGGCCCAAATGGAGATTGGGTTGTTTATATTGGGTACAACTGCGAGTGGGAACTTGTGAATGTGTACACTCTTCACCGGGTTCCACTTCCGAAAATCACAGACGACTGCCCAGAGGCTGAGTACACCGGTATTCTACGTGAGTTCAAATACGTTCATGGTCACTGTCGTCTACGGAAGATAGCAATTTTTCGAGTTCCCAACCGCTATTGGGATTACTCAAACTATGATGTTGTTGCTATCTTAGACAAGCTTATTGCCTTCCTTACTTCCACGCCTCGATGGATATTGCTCAAAAATGAATTTCTGTAGACAGATGAGTACTGTGATGCAATTCAATACGAGGGTCGTGTGTTTGCTGCCACCACTCGTGGCACTGTTTTTGCATGGAATCATCATGCTTTCGGTACGTTTGTCTTCCACCGTAATTATAATTGTTTCATCCACATGCATGCGGGTTAGCTAGTTTCCCTTTACTAATTAATTAACCTTCTTGTGTTTCCAAGGTCATGTGAGCATTCCACCACCTATAATTGAAAAAATTTATAACCAAGGGGGAGATGACGATGCTGATGATCACGAGCTGGACCCATATACTCAGTGGCGCCTGGCAACTTATTCCGATGGATCACCTCTTCTTGTCTGTATACAGGGCACTGCTGATGTTACTAAGGAAGCAGGTGTTGTCTCGCATGGTCACACTCTCCGGACCTATTCCAACATCCGTTGCAGGGTATTCGGGATGGATACTAGTGTACTAGCGCCAACACCTTCTCCCTGGTTCAGTATTGAAAGTCTTGGAGGAAACTTGCTCTTCCTTGGACAAAACTATCCAATGATGGTGGAAGGCGATCCACCTGCTGTTGACACAACGTTACTACCATTTATGAGAAGCAACTATATCTATACCTCGGACATTGCTATGCTTCCCTACCGTCCCAATATGGGTCCTGACATAGGCCGCTTCAGCCTGGATGATCAGTCCTGCGTTGGTCTCGAGATTGACAGTAGCTGGCCCTTCCCAGAGAATCACTTCTGGTTCAAAGCAAGCATTTCCAACGCCGACGAGTGGTTGAGCTGAAGTTCATTTCATCGCTTTGTTATTTGTTGTGTGAGAAAAACTTTACTAGAATGTTTTGTTGGAAATGATCTATAATCCAACGTGTATCCTCATTGTCGTTGTGGACTGATGACTTGTTGTATGTAATCAATGGTACATTTGCATATGCGTCCATCAACTCACGCCTGCTAGTGGTGTCCATATGAACAGTGCTAGTGATTTTAGTTGCAAAAATTAGATAGTGCTAGTGATTTTTAGCTGCATATTTTGACAAATCGCAGTGTTACAAGGTTGACAAATGGCAATGTTACTAGATAAACAAATGTCAATCTTTCCAGTTTGACAAATGGCAACATACCCAAAATGATAGATATGCAAATCTTACCCAATTGCTTGTACGTGGTTACACACGGGTCATGCAAAACAACCATTTGCGTTGAAGGGATGCAGAAATCCTGCTCGACACATTTTCCCTTGGCTTCCTGGGGAAGTAGTCGGTTTGCATCCGGGTGTTCTAACTAAAACGTTTGCAATGAGTGTTTTCTATTTAAAAACCATTGACGTTTTTTTCAAAAGAAAATCGTTTGATAAGTCTGTACATTAAGAGAGAGAAACGCAAGTTCGTTCAAACCATATCTTTCATTCAGCCACACTGCGAATTTATATTCATATGATCGAGAATTCGAGATACAGTATTAAACCCCAAAAAAACTATTTCCGGCGGCGGAGGCGGTGTGCCGCGCCGTCGTTGTCGTCCTCTGGGACGCCGTTGTTGAAGTTTTCAAGGCAGCACAAAATGTTCTTCACTTGTAAATCAAACATCATGTCGTCGCGCGATCGACGGGCGGGGCTCGGGAGGACGGCAACTGGCGCCGCTGACAGGTAGCGGTCGAGGGCAGTGACCCATGCCACTGAGGGGGTGCGCGCATGGTCACAGGCACGGGCACGGGCGCGGCGGGTGCGGCCAAACGCACGGTGACCGGCGCCGCGGTGGGTGGAGGGGCGCGCACGGGTAGGGGCACGGGCGAGCTGGGTGCAGCCAAACGCACGGGGGCCGGCGCCACGGTGGGTGGAGGGGTGCGCATGGGCACGGGCACGGGCACTGGCGCTTTCATGTACACGAGCTCGCGCAGGTCCGCAGAGACCTCGTTGACGCCCGCGGCTTCCAGTTCTGCGATAGTGCTCGGCGACCAGCCCGTCAATGCTACGGGGATGGTCGCTGGTGCGGGCGCGGGGATGGGAGCTGGGACGGGAGAGGGGGCAGCAACCGCCCGGCCAGCTTGTTCTGGGCCATGTCCATGAGGCCCCATTCCTCCGTATTTTCTATCTCCTCAGGCTCGGGGTCAACTTCACCAAACATGAAGACTAGTGGAAGATGATCATTCTGTGCCATGGCGTTGGTGGAGGTCTACGGGAGGGAGGGGAATGGGAGGCAAACAGTAAGGCCGCCCGTATTGTACAGCGGCTTGAGCGCCATTAATGGAGAGGAAGGTGGGCGGCCAAGGAAGTCAAAGGGCTCGCTTCCCTGTGAGCCTGCGCAGCGTACAGCTCGCACGCTTCTCGGTGAGCCTGCGCATTGGAGGACAGCTTGCATGCCTCTCGGTCAGCTTGTGCACCGTACTGCACTCGCACGCCTCCCGTTTAGTCAAGGTCAAGCAGCTGTCCGCACGGCACATCCTACAGCCATTAAAACCAAGACACATGACGCCTCGTGAATGGTTAACAGAACGCACACGGTTTGAATTCTATAAACGTTTTTAGGGAAAAATTCTGCAAGCATTTGAGATATTAAAGTGGTAGCTATTTTTTCAAAATGCCTTTGTTGGCTGTCATTATCGAGTGCGCCTTCTCTCGAAATGGACACAAAAAATGGCACAGCATGTCAGGTGCCATTCCATTATACTAGCATGCCAAGTTTCATGAATTTCAGACGAGTTTTGGATTTACTAGAATTTAAAAACCAGGCATCTCAATGTTTTGCCGGCAATCAACAGTGCCCTAGTGTTTGAAATTCATTCCCATTTCTTGCATAGGACCTAAGCATGCACCCAAGGACATAGATTTGATTTTTCAACCAATTTATATGCACTGGAGCATGTGCATGTAGTTCAAATTTGAATTATGCACATAAATGCATTGAAAACTCAGTTAATGCATAAAAATGTCAAAACGAACCCCGAAAAATCCCAAAAATTGACACAACACTCCTGTTGTTCTATCTTGACACGAGAATTTTTTTGAAAGCAATAAGAGGCAATTGATCTTGTTTCATCGCCAAAGGTGGGACGTTCCCTACCGAAACCATCATGCTTGTTGTGAGAAGCTCTGGTTTGTGAGAAGCATATACCCGAACCTGCCCCGAATGGGATAATTTTTTTACCACGGCATGTTGATGCCGCTCCATGATAGCATGCCAAGTTTCATGAATTTCAGACGAGTTTTGGATTTATTAGAATTTGAAAACCAGGCATCTCAATGTTTTGCCGGCAATCAACGGTGCCCTGGTGTTTGGAATTCATTCCCATTTCTTGCATGGGACCTAAGCATGCACCCAAGGACACAGATTTGATTTTTCAACCAATTTATATGCACTGGAGCATGTGCATGTAGTTCAAATTTGAATTATGCACATAAATGCATTGAAAACTCAGTTAATGCATAAAAATGTCCAAACAAACCCTGAAAATCCCAAAAAAACAGGTATATCAACGTTTTGCCGGCAATCAACAGCGCCCTGGTGTTTGAAATTCATTCTTGTCTCTTGCATGGGACCTAAGCATGCACACCCAAGGACACACATGTGATTTTCAACCAATTTATATGCAGTGGAGCATGTGCATGTAGTTCAAATTTGAATTATGCACATAAATGCATTGAAAACTCAGTTAATGCATAAAAATGTCCAAACGAACCCCGAAAAGTCCCAAAAATTGACACAACACTCCTGTTGTTCTATGTTGGCATGAGAATTTTTTGAAAGCCATAAGAGGCAGTGGATATCGCTTCGTCCCCAAAGGTGGGATGTACGTTCCCTACCGAAACCATCATGCTTGTTGTGAGAAGCTCTGGTTTGTGAGAAGCATATACCCAAACCTGCCCCAAATGGGACAAATTTTTTACAAAGGCATGTTTATGCCGCTCCATGATAGCATGCCAAGTTTCATGAATTTCAGATGATTTTTGGATTTACTAGAATTTAAAAACCAGGCATCTCAATATTTTGCCGGCAATCAACGGTGCCCTGGTGTTTGAAATTCATTCCCATTACTTGCATGGGACCTAAGCATGCACCCAAGGACACAGATTTGATTTTTCAACCAATTTATATGCACTAGAGCATGTGCATGTAGTTCAAATTTGAATTATGCACATAAATGCATTGAAAACTCAGTTAATGCATAAAAATGTGCAAACGAACCCCGAAAAAACCCAAAAATAGACACAACACTCCTATTGTTCTATGTTGACATGAGAAAAAATATTGAAAGCAATAAGAGGCAATGGATATCGTTTCATCCCCAAAGGTGGGACGTTCCCTATCGAAACCATCATGCTTGTTGTGAGAAGCTCTGGCTTGTGAGAAGCTTATACCCGAACCTGCCCCAAATGGGACAAATTTTTTGCCACGGCATGTTGATGCCGCTCCATGATAGCGTGCCAAGTTTCATGAATTTTAGACGAGTTTTGGATTTACTAGAATTTAAAAACCAGGCATCTCAATGTTTTGCCGGCAATCAACAGTGCCCTGGTGTTTGAATTTCATTCCCATCTCTTGAATGGGACCTAGAAATTCACCCAAGGACACACATGTGATTTTTCAACCAACTTTGGTGCATTGGAGCATGTGCTTGTATTTCAAATTTGAATTATGCATGTGAAATGGCTAGAAAACCAGTTTAATGTATAAAATGTCCAAACGAACCCGGAATAATTCCAATTCTTTTACGACACACATATAGTTGCATGTTCACTGCACATAAAAGGTCTAGCAATTCAAACAGCATCCATTGCCGCTATGACCACATTTTGTAATTCAAATAAAGCAGATCCCACACAGTTTATTATTACCAACCGTGTGAGATGCAGCACAAAATATCTTGGAGCACCGTCGGTGTATAGCCTATGGCTTACGCGAGAACATGCGTTGGCTACAGTTCACAGCCGGCGTGTCAAGCACACTAGCTCACTCCCCAAAACCTCCCGCCTCTGCATCCCTCGCAATCTTGAAAATATCTACCGCCTGGAAGGTTTTAATGTTTGATAACACACGATTAGTATGTGTGGACCGTGTGCGATGTCTGTTACTCCCGCCCTGGTTCAGTCCCTTGATTCAAATTTTCAGTAGCCCCGGCATTTTACTCCTGCCTCTGCATCCCTCGCAATCTCAAAAATATCTGCTCACCCTTGATCCAAATTTTCAGTAGCCCCCTCCTGGTTCCTCCCGCCTAGTAAAATTTTCAGTTGCCGCAGTATTTCCTCAAACACAACCTTGCCCCCTCCACACACACCCCGAAACCTCCGCTCACACAGACACACACAACCCTCGAAACCATTGGTAGGTTGCCGCCATCGCCGGTGCCTCCATCCTCAACCTCTGCTTGTGTGCCGGGGAGCTCGAGGAGCCAATGGCCAAAAAGAGGTTTATGGCGGCCTTTTCGCCCGACGCCGGCGAGGTGGCCGCCGAGGTGTCCCCGTCGTCCTCCGCGGGCCCGATCCACCGTCGCCAGTCCCCTGATCCGCCCACCGACGTGCCCCTACGCCGGTTCAAGGACTTCCACATCCTCCATCAGACCCGGCAGCCAACGAAGTCCTACCTCGGGAGCTGGCAGCGGCGGTGGGGGACCTGGGTCGCCGAGATTACAGATCGAGAGACCCAGACCCGCCGGTGGCTCGGTAGCTTCCACACGGCCGAGCTCGCGGCCATGGAGTACGACCGCTGGCAGGTCCGCTACCACAGCACGGCGGCTACGCTCAATTTCCCCTTCGGCACACGTCCGGTCCACCTCGTTCCGCTGGAGCCAGGGGTGGTGAGCTCGGCTATGGTGCGGGAGGACCGCGAGGCATGGGAGCGCCTCGAGGCCGAGGCCTCCGACGAGGCCTACATGCAAGAGCTCCGCCGGCATCACCCGGAGCTCGTGGAGGCGGAGCGGGCGATCTTTGTCAGCGTGGAGGGCGGCGAGGTTATCGCGCCCTCCTCCGATGACGAGGTTGAAGGCAGCGAGGATGGCGGCGCGGAGGGCGGTGAGGTTATCGCGTTGTCCTCTGATGACGAGGTTGAAGGCGGCGGTGGCGGCGCGGAGGGCGTCGAGGTGGGCCGCGAGGATGAGGAGATCGACGTTGACGAGTGGAGGAGTACCTTCCCCAACGACCCCGACGACGGTACTGGCCCGGACCCGGCTCGCGGCACACCATACATGACGAGGAAGGATTGGCTCGACCTCTACTTCGACCGAAAGTAGTTTAGCTTAGTTTAAATTTATGTTTTATGTTCGGTTATGCAAAACTATCTATGTTTATGTTTGAATGCATGCTACTTTCGGTTGAACCTGCTTTGAACTTGATCAAATTGAACTTTACAACCTTAAGTTTAGGGGATCGACTAGAAAAGGCCAAAAATTGCTGGAGTATATATATATCCACTAAGGTTTTAGTCCTTTAACTTTTTAAGGATTGCCTAGAGATGTCCTTATGACTTGTTTATTTCAATTCTTCACAATATGATGCTCTATATGTCCAACTATTTGTCGTGCAGTTCAATTTCATCAATAACAGTTTCAACAATACCACTATGAATTACGATATTTGGTTGCTGTTAAGGATATTGCAGTTAACATGCCTTTTTGTTTTTCAATTGTTGTTTAGCAACATGCATTGTAGTGAATGACTAAATATGCAATCCCAGGCTACATGGCAACAAGGAAGAGTGTTACCTTAATGTTCTGATGATGTCTAGATATACATGTAATAAAATCTTATATAATGGGATGGATGGAGTGTTGTACTACATCATTTTTCAATTCTTGTTTAGCTTCTAATATTAACTTGGTGCTTTTAGGTACATATATCATTGCCAAAGATCCACACTTCGACCCTTTCTGCGTATGGGGCAATGGGATATTCATGAACCAGCATCAAGTGAGGAAACTGATAAAGATTGTTATTAAAATGGGTCAAAAGATGTCAATCGAACTATTTGTTTACACTTTATGCAAGACAATAGTGAACTGCAGGATGGTAAGTAAGAACCCTGTAGCCTTGTTTTTACTGCCCGTAATGAGTTGTGTTAGATGACAATATCTGAATCTTTTTTATTTTGTAGTGGATCCTGAAGCAGTTTACTCAAGATTACCTCTCAAACTACATGATTGGCGGCCGGCCATCACAAGGGGTTGGACTAGAGTCCTGCATGCCTTCTGCATCCAGGGGAGCACAATAGGGCCATTCCGCTTCACCTTGTTCAGCAACTGGATTGCCTGTCGCCTCTTTCTTTACCATCTGTAATAGTACAAGTATAGAACCCTGGTAAATCATTCTTTATTTGGTGCTTACGTAATTCTTAAACATATGTACCATTGAATCGAATAATGCATTGGTTGTTTGAACCTGATGGATATGAATAAAGCTATAGCCTACTTTCAAGTTTAAATGAGGTACAATTTTAAATAGCAGCAATTAAATTAGGGTGAAATTACGTTGTGCAGGTCATTACGGCACACACGGTTGGTAAAACACAAACGTTTGCGATATACACCATAATCCGAGACGGTTCACAGAGAGGAAACGTGTGCAATCATGCACACAGTTGCCGCTCGCAAAGCGTGTGTGATGTCAGACACTATCACAGACTATGCGGGAAAACTAAATGTGTGTGATTGTCTACCTATCGTACATGGTTTATAATCATGAACTTTTTGTGATGTGCCAGGCATCGTAAATCTCCCGTGCCTGGAATCTGCCTGGAAAGCCCCCGTGCCTAGAATATGCCTGGTTTTAGGTAAAACCACAAAACTCCGACTACGTTGCAATGCGAGAACAAACGAGTAGCAAGGATGAAGCGTTTGGGATATTCGAGATATCGAAAACGGTTATATAGGGACAACTGTATGCATCAAGGCTCCCTATCCCCGACGGTTTCTGGGTCGTGTGGGAAGGACCCCCCTATCGCCCACACTCACTTGGCAACGGTTCCAAATGCCGTCGCAGAAAGGAGTTTTAAACCGTTTGTTTAGGACCGACGCGCACCAGTGATGGGCCCGTTTCACCTCGGGCCTTTAATGGGCCCAGAGTTAAAAAGGGCCTCGTATAGGCCGAAAGACGTCATGGGCCATACATGGGCCGGAAGTTACTGTCGGCGTTCTGGGAATGGGGGTGCCAGACTTGCCTGCCTATGGCCCATGGCGTGGCTCCGTCAACGGCCCGGTACGGCCCAGCTTCAGCAACAACAACCCAAGACCCTCGTGAGGGGCCAAGCCTCGCGAGGCGGGCGACACCAAGACCTCCCTGGGGGGCGGCCTCCCCAGGCTAGCTCCCGAGGAGTGGAGATATCTATGCAAGCTGCACCTTGCGAGGTTCATATGACATGAGCCGTGACGACCAAGGTCAGGCGGGCGCCAGCGGGTGTAGTGTACCCGTTTCCTCTTTGGTGCTAAGGAGGCAAGCACAGGCGCGGAGTCCCGAGGAATCAAGCAAAGGTTTCCATTTTGGTGCAACAAGACCAAGACTGCCAGGACGGCAGGACGGAGGTCATCAAGGAGCCCACCACAGCGTCACCACCAGATGCTTTTGCAGGCGCAGACTAATTTTTTCAGGATAACTTGTACTAGTTGTCTCCCTTTGAATTTGGCCATTGTGGGATCCCTTCCCGCCTACATTTGGGAAGAGGACCAAGGCCACTATAAATAGGACCTAGCCACCACCATAGAGGGGGAGGGGATCCATTCCACCCTAACCAGCTCACTAGCTCATCAAGCGCAAGAACACCTCACCTCCCGAGGCTGTTCGACCATTGTACTAGTTCATCCACAGCCCCTCGAGGCCAATCCACCACAAAGCAGGAGTAGGGGTTTACACCGCAAGGTGCCCCGAACCTGGGTAAACCGCTATGTCTCTTGTCCATTTGGTTCGTCGAGCTAGGCCGTGGGATCGTTGAGCAGGCAGACTGGGGAGGACAAGTTCTTCGCACGCACCCAAGAGTTCGAACCTCTCAAGGGTATGTGGAACCCTCAATCCGACATTTGGCGCGCCAGGTAGGGGTGCATCGGAGCCTCTCTTCCGCCAGTCGACTCGCCACCGCTCCACCGCTTCCATGGCTGACGCCCGTCGAGCCCGTGCTGAGCGTCGGGCCTCCCATGCCGCTCGCGTCACCCAGACGGCGCCTGCCGGTGGGCCTCCTTGTCGTTCTCCTTCGCCTGCCGCCAACGCCGCCACCGGCCCGGCGGGGCACGAGTAGCAAGCTTCGTCATTGCCCCCCTCCATGCAGCGTGATGGACGCACGGCCACCCTGTCGCTGACTCCGGCTGGTTCGTCATCTCACGCTTGGTGCGAGCCGGCAGACGCGCAGGCTGCGCTGCTCATGGCGCGCAAGCTCCTGCGCTACCGCCCTATCGACGACTTCTACGAAGACTGGCTAGACCGCATCGCCTAGCTTGTCAGCGCCGCTGGGGGCTCTCCTGCACCATCTGTCTCGCTGCCTCGCTCGCTACCTGCCGTGGGCGACGTAGCCCATGGAGCACCTCCGCCACCTCCCCGTCAAGACGTCACCCTCGGACCAAGGCATGCGGCCCCGCGGTGTGACCCGCCGCGCAGGGCACCCGCGCGTGAAGAAGAAAGCTGCCAGGAGGTCCAGCGGCCGCAAGAAGATGCCCCTGCACTCCCAGAACCACCACGTCAAGACCACGCGCCGCTTGCGGTGGTGGCGCGTGAGCGCCAAGATCAGGCTCCACCTCCACGACGGGCTCCCGTGACTACTGCGGGCTTCCGTGCCTTCACTCCCGAGCTACGCAGCGTCGGCTGGCCAGGGAAGTTCAAGCCTAAGCTGCCTCCACGCTATGACGACACCCCTGACCCTGCTGAGTTCCTGCAGCTCTACGAGCTGAGCGAAGAGGCGGCCAACGGCGATGAGAAGGTCATGGCGAACTGGTTTCCCATGGCCCTCAAAGATGACGCGTGCTCGTGGCTCCTGAACCTGCCCGTGGGATCGATCTCCTCCTGGGGCGAGATGCGCGAGCATTTCGTCGCCAACTTCCAGGGCACTCGCGATCATCCGCCTGCTGTGGGTGACCTGCGGCGCATCAAGCAGCAGCCAGGGGAGACCCTGCAGAAGTACAACCAGCGCTTCAACAACGTTCGTCTCAAGATCCCCAAGGAGTCGGAGGAGGCCATCATCTCCGCATTCACTGATGGTGTCCGCGACGTCAAGATGAAGGAAGAGCTCACCATACATGAGGACATGTGCACGGCTCTGGAGATGTTCAACATGGCAACCAAGTGCGCGAGAGTTGAGGAAGGATGTGTCTCCCTCCTCGAGCTCCCAGAGACCGACTAAGAGGACAAGAAGGCCAAGACCAAGGACGTGAAGCGCAAGGGGGCGGCCGTGCTCGCGGCTGAACCAGAAATGAAGCGCGGCTGCGACCACCCGGAGTCATCCAAGGGCAGCCATCTGTTCTGCGTCTTCCACAACGTACACAGCCATAACACCAATGACTGTTAGGAGCTCAGGGCCATTCGCGACGGGCGCCTCGGCCGTTGCCCCGAGCGCAGCGATCGGGGCTACGGCCGCGGAGGAGGCCGAAATGGAGGACGTTGGGACGACCGTGGCCCCCGTCAGGAGTGGCGCGACTAGCCTCGTGAAGAATGCTAGCAGGTCCAGCCTCGCGAGGGCCCCTGGAGGGACCAGCCTCGTGAGGACTGTCCATAGGGCAACGCTGGCCTCCCTCCGCTGCCACCAGCGCCAAGAAGGAACAACGACCACCACCAGGATGAGGGGCTGGGGGCTTCTAGGAGCCTCGTGTCGTAGCCTGCATCCTGGGCGCCGCCCAGGCCCCGGCCTCTCATCACAGTTTGCCCGTGAGGTGAATGCAGCCCTCCCTAAGGCCGAGGCTACGCATCCGCTCAGGTGGTCCAAGTGCACCATCACCTTTAGCTCGTCCGACCAGCTCAAGTGCACGGCAACTGTCGACGCCCTACCGATGCTCTGCTCACCCGTCATCAGCAACGTCCTGGTCACCAAAACCCTCATCGATGGCGGTGTGGGGCTCAATGTTCTATCTATCAAAACATTCGACCGACTCCAGGTGCCCTATGACCAGCTACAGCCCACCAAACCCTTCTCAAGAGTGACCGACGGCTCCACCACCCCGATAGGGCAGATCCACCTCCCTGTCACCTTCGGCCAGCGCGACAACTACTGCAAAGAGCTCATCGACTTCGATGTCGCCCACGTTCGTCTTCCATACAATGCCATCCTTGGGTACCCGGCCCTGGCCAAGTTCATGGCAGTGACTCATCATGGTTACGGTGTCCTCAAGATGCCAGGGAGTTGTGACGTCATCATGGTCGCTTGCAAGGAGACGGACATAGTGTGCTCCCTCGAGCGCGCCTACCAGGCCGCGGCAGTCGAGAACCCCGATGACGAAGGCGCCATCGACCCTCCTGAGGCTGTCCCCAAGAAGAAGCAGCTGCTGCTCCACCAGGAACCTCAAGGGAGCGGGGCGTCCAGTGGCACGACCTCAGGAACTGCGCCCACGGATGGGGAGCCTCCCTCCCTCGCATAGGAAGGCGTGCCCGATGCCCCCCTCAGGCTGGGCCTGGGGGCTCTCTTCTCGAGGGCCTCTGACTTAGCCAATGTCACGAGGGAGGCGCTCGGGCACCACATGGAGGTGTGCTTCAGCGCGCGTTTCCGCCACGAGGGCACAAGGCGCGGGATGCCAGGCGCTCAGGAGTTCATCACCAAGGCAATCGAGGAGCTTCTAGAGGCGAGAGCCATGCGCGGCGACCGCCGCCAACCACCTGGCGCGACTCCTAGTCCTACCGAGGACAGCGAGCTGCGCGTCTGTGTCAACATCCCAGGACTCAACAGGGTTGCCTCTCAGCGGTTCTGCTGGCCGTCGCTTGTCGGCCAGCGCGAGGGCCCCCCTCACAGCTATGTCTGCATGCCCTTTGGCTTGCCGAACGCGGTTGTTGCATCTCAGCGCACATGCGGAGCGTCATGGCGGCTCAGGAGGCCAGGCACCAGGCGGAGATGGCGACGGTTCTTCATGAGCCCCTTGAACCTTCAGAGCCCCCCGAGGTTCAGGACCCAAGCGGCTCGTGAGGAGCGACTTCTTCAGCACGCGTCTTCAGCTAGTTCAACATCTCTTCAATGAACTCAATGTGGATGTTTTTATTATGCTCATCTTGGATGCCTATCACATTCGGATTAATTTCACACTTAAAGCAAATTACCATGCTGTTTAAGACACTCAAAATAATATAAGTGAAGCATGAGAGATCAATAATTTCTATAAAATAAAACCACCACCGTGCTCTAAAAGATATAAGTGAAGCACTAGAGCAAAAACTATAGAGCTCAAAAGATATAAGTGAAGCACATAGAGTATTCTAACAAATTACGAATCATGTGTGTCTGTATCAAAAGGTGTGTACAGCAAGGATGATTGTGGTAAACTAAAAAGCAAAGAGTCAAATCATACAAGACGCTCCAAGCAAAACACATATCATGTGGTTAATAAAAATATAGCCCCGAGTAAAGTTACCGATAGACGAAGACGAAAGAGGGGATGCCTTCCGGGGCATCCCCAAGCTTAGGCTTTTGGTTGTCCTTGAATTTTACCTTGGGGTGCCTTGGGCATCCCCAAGCTTAGGCTCTTGCCAATCCTTGTTCCATAATCCATCAAATCTTTACCCAAAACATGAAAACTTCACAACACAAAACTTAACAGAAAATCTCGTGACCTCCGTTAGCGAAAGAAAAAAAAACACCACTTCAAGGTACTGTAATGAACTCATTCTTTATTTATATTGGTGTTAAACCTACTGTATTCCAACTTCTATATGGTTTATAAACTCTCTTACTAGCCATAGATTCATCAAAATAAGCAAACAACACACAAAAAACAGAATCTGTCAAAAACAGAACAGTCTGTAGTAATCTGTAACTAACGCAAACTTCTGGAACTCCAAAAATTCTACCAAAATAGGACGACCTAGATAATTTGTTTATTGATCTACTGCAATTGGAATCAGTATTTTATCACGTTCTGGTGATTTTTAACAATTGTATTCGTGAACAGAAAGTTTCTGGAATTTTCAGCAAGATCAAATAACTACCATCCAAGAAGATCCGATAGGTTTAACTTGGCACAAACACTAATTAAGACAAAAAAACACATCTAACCAGAGGCTAGATCAAAGATTTATTACTAAACAGAACCAAAAAGCAAGAAAATAAAATAAAATTGGGTTGCCTCCCAAGAAGCGCTATCGTTTAACGCCCCTAGCTAGGCATAAAAGCAAGGATAGATCTAAGTATTACCATAATAATGGTAAGGCAAGTCATGAAAACTTCTCTCATACTCTCTACGTTCAGCATCAAGTTTTCTTTGTGGCAAGCAAAAATAATCAAAAGGGCTAAATTTAATGGGACAAAAGTCCCCAAGATCAAGCCCGGGAGGTATGGGTTCCTCCTTTGGCCCCCTATATTGCACAACCAATTCATCATTACAAGCGTTCTTTTGACAAAAGGTCACAAGCCTTTGCTCGAGAGAAAAACCTAACCCATTATTCTGAATAGCAAAATCATCATTAAGTTCAGAAATTCTATCAACTAGAACATCGGCAGGCACCTTTTTTCTAAGATTTTCATTATAAGCAACATGATCCAAAGATTGTAAACGCATTATGTCTTCTTGGTTGAAAAGGATAGCTTCTATGGGAGGATGACCAGCATTAACCCGATAATGCGCAAAAAAAAATTAGCCTCTTTCATTATAAATCTGAACTCATGAGCCAAAAAGATAGTAGCAGCATGCTTAACAGAAGAGTGTTCAATATTAGAGAATTCTAGGAAAATTCTTTGTATGCAAGGATGCATATGAAGAAATTGCCTTTCAAGTTCAACTACGAGCAAAGATATTGCATCCGCAAGGCTACTAGTTCTATGCAGAATAGAGCCACCCATAATGGGCAAAGCACCGGCACAAGTAAAGAAATCTTGAATAACTCATTTCCCAATAATATTACGACTACCAACTCGAAACCTTTTAGTATGCAAGATAGTAGGTTCCTTAGGAGGATCATCAAAAGCATCAAAGTTTCCCATGTTATTATCAGCGATAACCTCCCCAGTTTCAGACATAATGACATCAAATATCTCAAGGAACAAGCAAGGAAATGGCGAAGGGAAAAGAGGGCAAATAAAACGGCAAGGGTGAAGTGGGGGAACTAGTAGACTCCCCGGCAATGGTGCCAGAAATCCTTCTTGCTACCTCTTGAGCACTGCGTTGGTTTTCCCTTGAAGAGGAAAGGGTGATGCAGCAAAGTAGCGTAAGTATTTCCCTCAGTTTTTAGAACCAAGGTATCAATCCAGTAGGAGGCCACGCTCAAGTCCCTTGTACCTACACAAACAAATAAGAACCTTGCAACCAACGCGATAAAGGGGTTGTCAATCCCTTCACGGCCACTTGCAAAAGTGAGATCTGATAGAGATGATCATATTTTTGGTATTTTTATGATAAAGATTAAAAGTAAAGATTGCAAAGTAAACAAAGATAGCTTGTTGACGGAAGATTAATATGATGGAAAATAGACCCGGGGGCCATAGGTTTCACTAGTGGCTTCTCTCAAGATAGCATAAGTATTACTGTGGGTAAACAAATTACTGTCGAGCGATTGATAGAATTGAGCATAGTTATGAGAATATCTAGGTATGATCATGTATATAGGCATCACGTCCGTGACAAGTAGACCGACTCCTGCCTACATCTACTACTATTACTCCACACATCGACCGCTATCCAGCATGCATCTAGAGTATTAAGTTCTTAAGAACAGAGTAACGCTTTAAGCAAGATGACATGATGTAGAGGGATAAACTCATGCAATATGATATAAACCCCATCTTTTTATCCTCGATGGCAACAATACAATACGTGTTGTTTCCCCTACTGTCACTGGGATCGAGTACCGCAAGATTGAACCCAAAGCTAAGCACTTCTCCCATTGCAAGAAAGATCAATCTAGTAGGCCAAACCAAACTGATAATTCGAAGAGACTTGCAAAGATAACCAATCATACATAAAAGAATTCAGAGAAGATTCAAATATTGTTCATAGATAATCTTGATCATAAACCCACAATTCATCGGATCTCGACAAACACACCGCAAAAGAAGATTACATCGAATAGATCTCCAAGAGAATCGAGGAGAACTTTGTATGGAGATCCAAAGAGAGAGAAGAAGCCATCTAGCTAATAACTATGGACCCGAAGGTCTGAGGTAAACTACTCACACATCATCGGAGAGGCTATGGTGTTGATGTAGAAGCCCTCCGTGATCAATGCCCCCTCCGGCGGAGCGCCGGAAAAGGCCCCAAGATGGGATCTCACGGGTACAGAAGGTTGCGGCGGTGAAAATAGGTTTTTGACTCCACTTCTGATGGTTTGGGGGGTACGTGGGTATATATAGGAGGAAGAAGTAGGTTGGTGGAGCCACGAGGGGCCCACGAGGGTGGAGGGCGCGCCTAGGGGGGTAGGCGCGTCCCCTTGCCTCGTGGCTTCCTCGTTGGTTGCTTGACGTCCACTCCAAGTCCTCTGGATCACGTTTGTTCCGAAAATCACGTTCCCGAAGGTTTCATTCTGTTTGGACTCCGTTTGATATCCTTTTTCTACGAAACACCGAAATAGGCAAAAAAACAGCAATTTGGGCTGGGCCTCCGGTTAATAGGTTAGTCCCAAAAATAATATAAAAGTGTATAATAAAGCCCATTAAACATCAAAAACAGAATATATAATAGCATGGAACAATCAAAAATTATAGATACGTTGGAGACGTATCACTTCATTGCTAGTAGTGACACCCATGGCGCCCGCGAAGAGGTTCTCGGCCGCAGAAAAGGGGAAGGCCCACCGGGAGGGCCCCGGCTCTCCACCGCCTAAGAGGGGGCGCGGCCGTCCCCGCAAGCACACCATGGCCCTTCGCGGCCGCGGCGGCGCCTCTTCACGCGGTGGAAGTCGCCCAGGTCGTGGCAGCCCCATCGAGGAGGGTTGCCGCGCCATGGTCGCGCGGCCTCCCCGGTCGTGCTTCCACTCGCAGAGGTGCTGCCGGAGTTCTTCATGTGGTCAGAGAACCCGGCCAGCACCTGGCTTCAGCTCCCGCGCTTCCTTGCCGGCGAGCTGCCAGCCACGGGTCCGAGCGGTCTCTGGCTGCAGGCGGACGGCTGCTGCAGCAAGGCTTCATGGGTCGCGGTCGAGGTCTCCGTCGCGGGCAACACCGCCCTGGCCCGCGGCTGGCAGACGTTTGCCCGCGCGCGCGGCCTGGGCGGCGGTGCACCCTCCACTTCTTGTATGATGGCAATGCGACCCTCTATGTGAGGGTGTTCGGGGAAGATGGTCGCCGCGTCGGGTGCTGCCCCGAGGACAACGACGGTGGTGAGGTGCTTAGCCTCGGTGACGGCCGCGACGAGGGTGAAGGCGGGCTTGTCCTCGGCGCCGGCCATGGCTCGTCCAACTATAGTAGCCTCTTCTTCCGGTGACAGCCCCAGTAGCGGTGGCTACGACCAGCCGCCGCGCCCGCTTCAAGGGTGACAGCGGGTCGTCTCGTCGACGCGCCCCACTGAAGCGTGAGGAGGTGTCTGGCTGAGCCCAGGGGAGCGCCATGGGCCCATCTTCACGAACTGCTGCGGGAGCACGGGCCACTTTTGTTTCGTTCTTCATTTTCTTCCTGCATTAAGAGAGAGACAAGTATGGGGCCCCGCAGGGGCGTCCAACGGACCATGATTTCCAAGTTGCTATGCTATGTTTATCGTTCCTGTGTCGTGTTGCAACATCGAAGTTTTATGTAGGCGTGTAGAAATAACTTAGCTTGACGCGCTCGAAATAGTTTCCGCCTCGTGAGGCGCGCATTTCCCAATACCTGGCGAGGCCCCCTTGGCTTGGGAGGCGTCTAGGAACTGCAAAAATTCGTTAGGAAACTCTTATTCTTCCGATCCCTGGTCGCAGGTGCAGCCAGCCACGACCTAGCGCTTCGCATCGCGGTACCCGAGGGGCACAAATTGAGAGAGGCGCGCCAGCTTGCGAGCTCGAGCGATGGTGCCTCGCGAAGAACAGGAAAAATGCTCACGAGGGCACCTGTCCAGCCCCCTCGCGAGGCATGCGAGGGAGAGTACGGGCCAAAACGATGAACCGAGGGCAGAAAAGGAGGCAAAAGGCGATGGAACCAAGCCGTCAAGGAACACCAGAAAGCAAATTTTCATTAAAGAAGGGCAAGCCAACTACGGAAAGCAAATGAAAAGCCGCGTCCAGCACCTAGTCTAGTCTTCTCACCAGCGCGGAGCTATGTGCTGCCACTAGGACATGGGAGGGAGCCCCCGAGGCCCGAGGGCGGCACTCCTGAGACTCCGGGGCGTGTACAGTCCCACTCATTATTACGTGAGAGTGTCATGAGCGGAGACCTTCACAGGCACTGGGCCTTGCTTCACAGGCGTCGGGCCTTGCTTCATGGGTAGAACTTCCGGAGGTGCTGGATGTTCCACGCGTTCTAGATGGGGACCCCGTCCTGCGTCTCCAGGCGCACGGCGCCAGGCCTGGAAACGTGGGCGACCTTAAACGGGCCCTCCCACATGAGTGAAAGCTTATGCAGCCCTTCCCTGGAGAGCACCCGCCTTAGGACGAGGTCACCCACCTCGAGCGTCCTGGAGCAGGCGCTACGACAGTGATACCGCCGCAGCGCCTGCTGGTATCTTGCCGCTCGAAGCATGGCTTCACGGCGGCGTTCCTCCCCCAGCACGAGGTCCATCCCCCGTACGGCGTCCTGTTGCGCCTCACCAAACACCAGGACCCGCGCGGAGCAATGCTTGACCTCGTAAGGGAGAACCGCTTCTGCTCCGTAGATGAGGAAGAACGGGGTCTCGCCTATTGGCTTGGTGGCGGTGGTGCGGATGGACCATAGCACAGACTGGAGCTCATCTTGCCAGCCCCTGCCGCAAGCCTCGAGCTTCTTCTTGAAGATCCTGGTCTTGAGGCCTCTCAGGACCTCCGTGTTGGCGCGTTCGGCCTGACCATTGCTCCTTGGGTGCGCCACCGAAGCATAGCAGATCTGCGTTCCAAGGTTAGCACAATATGTCTTGAAGAGATTGCTAGTGAACTGTGAGCCGTTGTCGGTGATGATGCGATTAGGGACCCCGAACCGGCTCACGAGACCCTTGATGAACTTGACCGCAGATCCGGCCGGGATGGTGCGGACAACTTCTACCTCCGCCCATTTGGTGAACTTGTCGATGGCGACGTAGAGGTAGCGGTAGCCCCCAGGCGCTAGAGGGAACGGGCCTCAGATATCAAGCCCCCAGACTGCAAATGGCCACGAGAGCGGGATGGTCTGGAGGCCCTGAGCTGGCTGATGGATCTACTTGGCGTGGAATTGATAGGCCTCACAGGACTTCACCAGCTCGGTCGCGTCGTTGAGCGCCGTGGGCCAGTAGAACCCGCTGCGGAATGCCTTGCCGACGAGTGTTCGCTATGACGAGTGATGCCCGCAGTCTCCGCTATGTATGTCAGCTAGCAACTCGTTCCCCTGTTCCCTTGAGATACAACGCAAGGAAACATCATTCGGCCGCTTCCTGTATAACTCACCATCCTGGATGCAGTACACCGTGGCCTGTCGGGCCACGCGCTCCGCATCCTCTTCTTTCTCCGGCAGCGTCCCGTGCGTCAAGTATTCCTTGAACTCCTTGGTCTAGCACCCCTCCCGAGGCTCGAGCGCCAAGAATATGCACGCTCTCGAGGTTGGGCCGTAGGCCAGGGCTCCCGAGGCAGGTGGTTGGGGGAGCTCCTCCCGAGGCGGCGCCGGCCTCGAAAGCGGAGGTGCTACCGATGACTTGAAGAGCCGCTCCTCGAAGACGCCAGGCTCTTGGGGTAGTCGCTTGGATGCTCTTTTGGCGATGTCGTCGGCCTCCTTGTTGGTGTCGTGGGGCACGTGCTACAATTATAAACCCAGCAACTGCTTTTCCATTTTTGCATACCTCCGTGAGGTATGCCTCCATGTGCTCGTCCCTTGGCTCGTATACCTTATTGGAGAAGTTGACGAGGAGCCGCGAGTCACCCCTGATGGTGAGGCGCTTCAGCCCTAGGGCCACCGCAGCCTTAAGGCCAGCTATGAGGCCCTCGTACTCTGCGATGTTCTTGGAAACCTTCTCGCCCTGCTGGAAGCAGATCTGCACGGTGTAGTAGAGCTTGTCCTGAGTGGGCGAGATGAGCACCGCTCTAGCCCCCGCACCCTGGCGTGCGAACGCGCCATCGAAATACATGACCCAGCCATCTGGCGCTTCACTTCCCAGCGAGAGGGATCGATCCTCGCCTGCTTCAAGCACCGGGGCGTCCGTCCATTCTGCCACGAAGTCGGCGAGCGCGGGTCCCTTGATGACCCTGGTTGTGCTGAACTCCAGCTGGAATGCTTGCAGCTCGATGTTCCATTCGGCGACTCTTCCGGCAGCGTTGGGGGTCCTGAGTACCCTCTCTAGTGGGTAGGTCGAGACGACCTTGATCGGGTGACCTTGGAAGTAGTGTCGCAGTTTGCGTGAGGCTACCAGGAGTGCGAGCAAGAGCTTCTGAGGCATGGGGTACCATGCCCTTGCATCCCGTAGTACCGTGCTGACAAAGTACACTGGGTGCTCGACGAGGGCGGGCGCGTCAACGGGGCCTGCGTCTGTCGGAGGTTGAGGCGCCTCCTAAGGTGATGGAACCCCCAGAGCCTGGTCACTCATTGGGGCCTTTGCAGGCCCAAGGACGCCGTCTTGCTGGGCCTGGTCATTCGTCGGCGTTGTTGCAGCCTTTGTGTTGCCCTCCGTGTCTTGTATCGCCCCGGCTGGGGGCATGGCACGGCGCAACGTATCCTTGGCCTGACGCTCTTCTCGAACCACCACCAGAGCTACGCTGGCGGAGTAGGGAGTGGCGGCAAGGTAAAGCACCAGGGGCTCGAGGGGCCGGGGCGCCACCATCACCGGCGGGCTGGTCAGGTATCTCTTGAGGTCTTGAAACGCTCGGTCAGCCTCCGGGGTCCACTCGAATGGGCCCTTCTTCTTCATCAGCTTGAAGAATGGTAGGGTGTGCTCTCCCAACTTGGAGATGAAGCGCCCCAGCGAGGTCACGCAGCCGGCAAGCTTCTACATATCCTTGAGGGTTTGTGGTGGGCTCATGTCTTCGATCGCCTTGACCTTCTCCGGGTTAGCCTCGATCCCCCTGTGGGACACGAGGAAGCCCAGCAGCTTGCCGGAGGGGACACCAAACACGCACTTCTCTGGGTTGAGCTGCAAGTCTACCTGGTGCAGGCTCGCGAAGGTCTCTCTAGGTCCTGAATCAAACTTCTCGCCTCCCGAGACTTTACCACAATGTCGTCGACGTAGGCTTCAGCGTTCCTCCCGAGCTGCTGACCCAGAGTGATGTGCATCAGCCGTTGGAAGGTCGCGCCTGCGTTGCGCAGCCCAAACGGCATGAAAGTGTAGCAGTACACCCCGCACTGGGTCAGGAAGGCCGTATTATCCACATCCTCTACCGCCATCTTGCTCCTGATGATACCCAAAAAACGCGTCCAGGAAGCATAGCAGGTCGCACTCGGCGGTGGAGTCAACGATCTGGTCGATGCATGGAAATGGGAACGGGTCCTGGGGATAGGCCTTGTTGAGGTTGGTGAAGTCGACACACATCCGCTCCTTCCCGCCTTTCTTTGGCACGACGACGGGGTTCGCCAGCCACTCGGGGTTCCGAACCTCGCGAATGACATCTGCCGCCTCCAGCTTGCGGGTTTCCTGGAAGATGAAGGGCTGCTTCTTCATGGACTGTCGCCGCACCTTCTGCTTCACAGGGCGCACATTGGGGCACACCCTCAAGTGATGCTCGATCACCCCTCTTGGGACCCCTACCAGTTGTTTGGGTTCCCAGGCGAATACTTCCTTATTTGCGCGCAAGAACTTCACCAATGCCTCCTCTTGATCCGGTCCGAGGTTGGCGCCTATGGTTAAGGTGGCTCCTGAGGACCCACCTTCCTCGACCGACACCTGTTTGGTTTCGGCCCGATCTTGAGTGAACAACTGCTTCTTCTTTGCTGGCACGGCCTCCTTATCCCCAGGGTGGCCTCGGTGGCCGGTCGCGCTGCCGCGGCTGTTTTGAGGGCAGATTTGAGCGCCACTAGAGCCTCCTTGGTGTCTCCAACCACGATGAGGACGCCCTTGCTCCCGGGCATCTTCATGAGGTTGTAAGCCGGACGGGTTGCCGCCATAAACTGAGCCAGAGCCGGGTACCCGAGGATGGCGTTGTACGGGAGGCCAATGCGGGCGATGTCGAGGTCGATCAAGTCGGTGCGGTAGTTGTCGCGGGTCCCGAAGGTCACGGGAAGACAGATCTGCCCCAGGGTGTCGGCGTTCTGGGAACGGAGGTCCCCTGACTTTCCTGCCTGCAGCCCATGGCGTGGCTCCGCGAGCGGGCCCGTACGGCCCATCTTCACCAAAAAGCATTCGAGACCCTCGTGAGGCAGATGACACAAGACCTCCTCGGGAGCGGCCTCACCTGGCTGGCTCGCGAGGGGCAGAGAGATCAAGGCAAGGCAAACCTCGCGAGGTTCTAATGACGTGAGCCATGACGATCGAGACCGGGCGGGCGCCAGCGCGCACAGTGTCCTTGCTTCCTCTTTGGTGCTAAGGAGGCAAGCGCAGGAAAGGAGTACCAAGGCATCAAGCAAAGGTTTCCATATCGGTGCAACGAGACCAAGACCAGCCGGACGGCAAGACGGAGGTCACCGTGGAGCCCAAGGCGGCGTCACCACCAGAGCCTTTGGCGGGCGAAGACTACTTTTGTCAGGATAGCTTGTACTAGTTGTCCCCTTTCGAATTGGCCGTTGTGGCATCCCTTCCCGCTCAATATTTGGGAAGAGGACTAGGGCCTTTATAAATAGGACTAGCCACCACCATAGGAGGCATCAGATCCTCATCCACACACCAGATCGCCAAGCACAAGAACACCTCTCCTCAGGAGGCTGTTCTTCCCTTGTACTGTTCATCCTCAGCCCAAGAGGCAATCCGCCACCACCACACTGGAGGACGGTATTACACCGCAACGGTGGCCCGAACCAGTATAAATCCTGTGTCCTCGTGTTCCTTGGGTTCGGCGAGCTAGTCCGTAAGATCGTGGGGCGAGAGAGATTAGGGGAGGAGAGATCTTCGTGCGCACCCCAATGTTTGAACCTTGAGGGTTTTGCCGGAACCCGAAATCCGATATTTGGTGCGCCAGGTAGGGGTGCATCGAAGCTTTCCTTCCGTCGATCCGCGTCTCGTCGCTTCGCCGTCTCCATGGCGGATGCTCACCGAGCTCGCGCTGAGCGCCGGGCCGCCCTTGCCACCCGCGTCGCTCAGACCACTCCCGTCGGCTGGCCACCCCACCGTTCCCCATCGCCTGCCGCCAACGACGTCACCGGCCCGGCGGGGAACGAGCAGCAAGCATCCTCGCTGCACCCCTCGATGCGGCGGGACGGCCGCACCGCCACTCCATCGCTGACCCCAGCCAGCTCGTCATCTCACGCCCGTCGCGCTCCCATGCCGCGCTGTGCATGGCGCGCGAGCTCCTGCGCTACCGCCCCATCGACGACCTCTACGAGAACTGGCTTCACCGCATCGCCGAGCTTGTCAGCGCCGCAGGGGGCTCCCCTGCACCATCCCTCTTGCCGCCTCGTCCACCACCGGCTACGGGCAACGTAGCTCATGGAGCGCCTCCACCACCTCCGCACCAAGACGGTGCCCTGGCACCAAGACACACGGCCTCGCAGCGCGACCCACCGCGCCAAGCACCCGCGCGTGAAGAAAGAAGCTATCAAGAAGTCCCTCGGCCACAAGAGAATGCTCCACCGCTGCTCGCACTGCCACGTCGGGATAGCTTGCAGCGGCAGGGCCATGCACCACTTGCCGCGGCGGCGCGAGGGCACCAAGATCAAGCTCCACCTCTTCGGCGTCCCTCGGTGACCACGGCAGGCTGCCGTGCCTTCACCCCCGAGCTGCGTAGTGTTGCCTACCCAGGCAAGTTCAAGCCAGATCTGCCTCCGCGCTGCGACGGCACCCCCGACCCCGCGGAGTTCCTGCAGCTCTACGAGCCGAGCATCGAGGCGGCCAACAGCGACGAGAAAGTCATGGCGAACTGGTTCCCCATGGCACTCAAGGACGGCGCTCGTTCGTGGCTCCTAAACCTGCCTCCGGGCTCGATCCCCTCCTGGGACGAGATGCGCGACCGCTTCATCGCCAACTTCCAGGGCACTCGCAACCGTCCCCCGGCTGCGGGTGACCTGCGCCGCGTCAAGCAACAACCAGGAGAGACCCTCCAGCAGTACATCCAGTGCTTCAACAACGCTCGTCTCAAGATCCCCAAGGTGACGGACGAGGCCATCATCTCTGCGTTCTCCGATGGCGTCCACGACGTCAAGATGAAGGAGGAGCTCGCTATCCACGAGGAGCTGTGCACATCCCTGGAGCTGTTCAACCTGGTGACCAAGTGCGCAAGGGCTGAGGAGGAGCGCCTTTCCCTTCTCGAGCTCCCAGCTGCCGACCTGGAGGAGAAGAAAGCCAAGGCCAAGGACGTGAAGCGCAAAGGAGCGGCCGTACTCGCGGCAGAGCCGGACACGAAGCGCGGCAGGGACCAGCCCGAGGCATCCAAGAGCAACCGGCCGTTCCGCGCCTTCCACAATGTGCACAGCCACAACAACAACGACTGTCAAGAGCCCCGGATGTAACTTTCCATATTTGTAACTCCAACTCTTGCCATTTTCGGCTTTGTGTTATGATATTCCATTCATGGTCGGGTTTTGTTTTTCGTTTTGCATTTTGTTCATGTCATGCATCTCATATCATGCCATCATGTGCATCTCATTTGCATACGTGTTTGTCTCATGCATCCGAGCATTTTCCCCGTTGTCCGTTTTGCAATCCGGCACTCCCACATGCACCGGCGCACCCCTCTTGTTTCTTTTCTTGAGCGGGTGTTAAACGTTCTCGGAATGGACCGAGGTTTGTCAAGTGGCCTTGGTATACCACCGGTAGACCACCTGTCAAGTTTCGTTCCATTTGGAGGTCGTTTGATGCTCCAACAGTTAACCGGATTACCGCAAAGTCCTTTTGTGTGTTGCAGCAAAAAACCCCTCCAAACAGCCCAAAACCCACCTAAGTCCCCTCCATGCTCTCGGTCGTTCGATCTTGATCGTATGGGCGAAAACCGCACTCCATTTGGAGTCTCCTAGCTCCCTCTACCTATAAAAACACCCCCCCCCCCTCCGAAATTTTCGCAGATCAAACCCTAGTCTCTTCCACCCCGCGCCGCCGGACACGTCCGGTCCGGCCCGACGAAAGCCACCGCCGCCCTCGCCCAACCAGAGTGCACCACGTGGCGGCCCCGTACGTCGCGCCGCCGCCGGCCCGCGAGCCCGCGTCTGGCGCGCGGAGCCC
Source organism: Aegilops tauschii subsp. strangulata (assembly GCF_002575655.3). NCBI lineage: Eukaryota > Viridiplantae > Streptophyta > Magnoliopsida > Poales > Poaceae > Aegilops > Aegilops tauschii. The sequence goes on from NC_053036.3 coordinate 333,223,833, forward strand.
GCGCGCCTCCGCCTCCTCCTCCCGAGCGCCCCCGCGCCCGCGCCGTCCTCGCCGCCGCTCCGCCGTTCGCCGCCGTTCCCGCCCGCCTCCGCCGGCCGCCGCAACTCCGGCGACCTCGCCCGGTGCGCCCCGCCGCCGTACGCCGCTGTCCACCGCCGCCTCTTCTTCCTCGACGTCCGCGACCGCCGCCGCCTGTGCCCGCCGTCGACCCCGCCGTTATTTTTGTTGCATTTGATGTGTGCATCTTATGGGCATGAGCTCTACAGGTGTTTTGATCTATGCCATGCTATCTTTACAGAGGTGTATGCCATGTATTTTTGCGATCTATGTGGTGACTAGCACAAGCATGCAAACTAGGCTTCGTGTTGTTTCTGTTTTCAGGGACTCCGGATTTTGCTGTCTGTTTCTGCTGTTATTTTGTTGCTATGTATCCATGTGGCTACAGAGAGATCCATGCTCCTTTTGGTGATGTTCAGTAAGGATGTTTTGTAGATATAGTTGTGCTCTATCCATGCATGCCCCTGTTTGCAATTATGGAGTGCCATAGCATGTCTTAATCTTGCTCTACGTTTGCTATAAAATGTCCCTGGCAGATTGTTTACGTGATATTCATTTTTGCCAAGGTTGTTGAAGTTGTTTCATACATTCTTTGAAATTCCTCTTGCCATGGTTAGCTTCATAAACATGCCATCTTGCTGTAGGTATGCTTGTTTTGTCATGCATTGTTTTGTGGTGAGTGAATCAAGCTCACAAAGATGCCTTCATAATACTGTTTCTGCCATGCTCTGTTTTCTGCCAAGTCTGAAACCCGTTAACGAAACTTGCTATGTTTATATGCGTGCCATCATATCTTCTGGTCCTTTCTGGCTCATGGTCAGTAAGGGACTTTTGTTCTATGAATATAGTAGATTCATTCCATTCCTTGTTTTACTATGTTAAGTTCATGTAGCATGTGTTTTTCTTGCTCTGAACATTGCTACCTGATGCTGTTTATGCCATGTCCAGTAATTTCACCAAGTCTGTGAACCTGATATCTTTTTCACTTTTGCCATGCTTGTTTGAACCTGTTATGGTGTGATCTAGCCGTAGCTCAGTGTTCATATTTTGTCAAGCATCTCCTGTAGATTACTGCCATATGCTTTGTTGCTATGTTGGGGTGTTGTAGCATAGTTACTTGTTGCATTCTAAGTGCTATCATGCTGTTAATCGCAGAATCGTGTCATTCTTGTTTTGCTTGCCATTTGCAAACCGTGCATCCGTTCCCGGTGATCTTTATATCGATTTCGACCGAAATCATCTCATCTTTCCAGTGGCATACTTGGTTTGCCAAGTCACTGCCTTGTTCATTCGTTTTCTTCCGGAGCACGCATATGCATCGCATATCATATCCCGCATATCATGCATGTTTTGCATCATGTTGCTTGTGCATTTCCCGTGATTGATTGTGGTTCCATTGCTTGTGTTCTTGTTGTGGGTAGAGCCAGGAGACGAGTTCGTGAACGAGGAACCTGTTGAGTACGCTTACGAGGATCAAGCTTTCGACAACTCTGAGAACCTTGCAGGCAAGATGACCATACCCTCGAAATCACTTCTATCTTTGCTTTGCTAGTTGTTCGTTCTATTGCCATGCTGCGCTACCTACCACTTGCTATATCATGCCTCCCATATTTTCATATCAAGCCTCTAACCATCCTTTCCTAGCAAACCGTTGTTTGGCTAACTTACCGCTTTTGCTCAACCCTTCTTATAGCGTTGCTAGTTGCAGGTGAAGTTGAAGTTGGTTCCATGTTGGAACATGGATATTTTGGAATATCACAATACCTCTTATTTAATTAATGCATCTATATATTTGGTAAAGGGTGGAAGGCTCGGCCTTATGCCTAGTGTTTTGTTCCACTCTTGCCGTCCTAGTTTCCGTCATACCGGTATTATGTTCCTTGAGTTTGCGTTCCTTACGCGGTTGGGTGATTTATGGGACCCCCTTAACAGTTCGCCTTGAATAAAACTCCTCCAGCAAGAGGGTCATGTTTTCCCTTGGGTTTTCGCGAGCCCGAGGGTCATCTTTATTTTAAACCCCCGGACCAGTGCTCCTTCGAGTGCTGGCCCAAACCGAGCGATGTCCGGCGCCCCCTGGGCAACCAGGGTCTATGACAACCCGACGTCTGGCTCATCTGGTGTGCCCTGAGAACGAGATATGTGCAGCTCCTATCGGGATTTGTCGGCACATTCGGGCGGCTTTGCTGGTCTTGTTTTACCATTGTCGAAATGTCTTGTAAACCGGGATTCCGAGACTGATCGGGTCTTCCCGGGAGAAGGTTTATCCTTCGTTGACCGTGAGAGCTTATAATGGGCTAAGTTGGGACACCCCTGCAGGGTATTATCTTTCGAAAGCCGTGCCCGCGGTTATGAGGCAGATGGGAATTTGTTAATGTCCGGTTGTAGAGAACTTGTCACTTGACTTAATTAAAATACATCAACCGTGTGTGTAGCCGTGATGGTCTCTTTTCGGCGGAGTCCGGGAAGTGAACACGGTTTGAGTTATGCATGAACGTAAGTAATTTCAGGATCACTTCTTGATCACTTCTTGCTTCGCGAACGTTGCATTGCTTCTCTTCTCGCTCTCTTTTGCGTATGTTAGCCACCATATATGCTTAGTGCCTGCTGCAGCTCCACCTCTTTACACCATCCTTTCCTATAAGCTTAAATAGTCTTGATCTCGCGGGTGTGAGATTGCTGAGTCCTCGTGACTCACAGATTCTACCAAAACAGTTGCAGGTGCCGACGATACCAGTGCAGATGATGCAACCGAGCTCAAGTGGGAGTTCGACGAGGAACGTGGTCATTACCATGTTTCTTTTCCTGATGATCAGTAGTGGAGCCCAGTTGGGACGATCGGGGATCTAGCATTTGGGGTTATCTTATTTTCATTTGGATTTGACCGTAGTCGGTCTATGTGTGGATTTTGGATGATGTATAAATTATTTATGTATTGTGTGAAGTGGCGATTGTAAGCCAACTCTCGTTATCCCATTCTTGTTCATTACATGGGATTGTGTGAAGATGACCCTTCTTGCGAAAAAACCACAATGCGATTATGCCTCTAAGTCGTGCCTCGACACGTGGGAGATATAGCCGCATCGTGGGCATTACACCAAGTTCATGGCGGTGACCCACCACGGCTACAACGTCCTCAAGATGCCAGGAAGCGGCGGAATCATCACAGTCCCCTACGAAGAAAGAGATGATGTGTGCTCCCTCGAGCGTGCCTTCCAAGCTGCAGCAATCGAAGACCCCAACATCAAGGGAGAGTACCCTCCTGAGGCCGTCCCCAAGAAGAAGAAGCAGCTACTCCGCACTGGGCGTAAGGAGAACAACACCGCAAGTGGAGCCACGTCAGGATCAGCGCCGGCGCCTGGGGCGCCTCCCTCCCTTGCATAGGAAGGCGCGCCCGGCGCCCTCCTCGGGCAGGGCTCGGGGGCTCTCTTCTGGAGGGCCTCCGATCTTGCCAACATTATGAGGGAGGCGCTCGGGCACCATTTGGAGGCGTGCTTTGTGGCACGTTTCCCTCAGGAGGACACAGAGCGAGGAGCGCCCAGCGCTCGGGAGTTCATTACCAAGACCACACAGGAACTGTAGGATGCAAGGTCCATGCGCGGCGATCGCCGCTCACCAGGCATAGCCCCCCATCCAGGCGAGCATACCGGGCTGCGCGTCTGCGTCAATGTCCCAGGGCTCAACAGGGCCGCACCTTAGGAGCTTTTCTGGCCTTCACGCATGGGACGCTGCGAGGGCCTGCCTCACAGCTACGTCCGCATGCCATTTGGCCTGCCGAGCATGGCATCCGCCTACCAACGCAGCTTGTGGCGCGTCCTGGCGGCTCAGGAGGCCAGGCATCACGCAGTCCTGGTGAAAATGAAGATGGTCCTCAAGGAACCGCCTGGACCGCCAGAGCCTCCTGAGGCTCAGGGCCTCGGTGGCTCGTGAGGAGCAGCCCCTTCGTCACGCATCTTCAGCTGCCTCAACACCCCTTCTGCAACGGAACCAGGTGACATTTTCCAAGTTTATTTAGCTGGGAGCGCCCTCAGGGCTACATCATTCCCAGGCCGCGTGGGTCCGCCCCTGTGACATGCATCCCTTTTTTCATGTCTTTAGCTTACTTTAGTGGGGGCGCCCCTCGGGCTGCATCATCCCCAAGCTGCTCGGGCCTGACCCAGTGGCACGTATCTCCCCTGCGTTTACTTAAGCCAATTTGCTTCCATGCTTAATATATCTATGACTATCACCTGCTTGATTGTTTCCCACCACGAGAGCCACGCGCCGATCGTCTTTCTTCAGGACCCATCGCGTGAGAAGGTTAGGCACGACGTCTGTGCTCGGGCCCGTCCCTGCAGCGTTAATAAATCCAACGACTGAGCTCTGTCTGGTGGGCCGGTCCCGTTCACGTCACGTCCTGGGGTCGTTGGTGCTCGGCCTTCTCACGCGATAACCTCAGGAGATTCGTTCGGCGCAGGTTGTCTAACCACCTCGCAGGACTACCGCAGCAAACAAGAATCAAGACCAGGCGCAACCCGGCTTGAGGTAGGGCCTCGTGAGTCCCACGCTGGCTCACGAGTGCCCAGACACACCTCGACTAGCCCTGCCGGGCAAGCCACGTGTCAGGGCGGGGCTGTACACGCCCCGTGGGCTCTCCGCAGTAGGGAGTCCCCTCCCACGTACCAGTGGAAGTACCATGCTCCGCGCTGGCCATCGACACTGCCGAGGAGCGGCTATGCCCGTGCAATGCGGAAGCGCCATGCTCCGTGCTGGTGATAAACAACTGAGGGCGGCCCCATGGCCGTATCAACTTTAGGGAGCCCTTGAGCTCAGTGCCCGGCCTCACCACAACGCCTCCCCTCGGGAGAGTCGCGCGAGGGGCCTGGGCACGGGAGCGGCGCTTGGGTCACGCCCAAGTGTACGCCGCCTAACCAGGTCCCCCGGACCCGGTCGTCGCGCGTCCCTCCCGAGCCGAGCCTCAGCGAGGGCAAAGGTATGAAGGTTGTTTGCATGTCAAGGGGGACTCCTGAGCATGGCGACTCAGGAGCCTAACTGGTCGCGTAGCCCCTCACTCCTTGGACTCGTCCTGGTCTCCGGACGACCCAACAGCGGCTGAGGTATGCGCCCGGCCGTGCCCTGCCGACTTAGAACACTAAGCCTATCCTTGCATCTCCTTCCTATAAGTTGTTTGCGCGTCAAGGGGAACTCCTAAGCATTGCGACTCAGGAGCCTAACTGGTCACGTAGCCCCTCATCCCTTGGTCTCGTCCTGGTCTCCAGACGATCCAACGGCGACTGAGGTATGCTTGGGGCCGGGCCCTGCCGACGTAGAACGTAAGGCAAATAGGGAGAAAATCACAAAACCTCAAAAGCAAATATTACAAGACATATTGTTCTCTCAAACATAAAACACAAGTTCAAACGCCTCCACGAGGCATGATGCATGTTGCAGGAGTAAAACAGGAAAGCAGCCGCCAGCAAGGGGTGTTCCTTCCTCGTTGGCATCGCCTTAGCCCGTACCACCAGCCGGAGTCGCGGGACCGGTAGCATCGCCGGTCGAAGGCGCGAGAGCGAAGGCGCGGAACTTCTTCAGCAGGGCCTCCACCTGGCCCTTCACGGCTCTGGCAGCAGCCGCACAACGCTCGTCGTCCAGAGGCTCCAACAGCTCGTCAAGGCGGGCAGTGGGATCGCGAAGATGGAGGTGGCTGAAGACACGCGTCAGCGCGGCTGAGGAAAGAACGCAGGCTCCTTCCTCTGCCATGGGATCAATGCCGCTCACGACCTCCTTGAGCGCGTCAACCAAGAAGGGAAGCAGCTGGGCGGGGCCATCCTCGTCAGTGGCCAGCGGCCTCTCCAAGCCCATCTCATAGAGTGCTTCCAGCGCCGCGCAGGACCTCTTCTCGAGGAGTGCAAAGGCCACGCGGTCTTCGGTCAAGACCTTCGCCTTAGCGCCAAGATCGGCCTTCTCCGCCTCCACCTTCCGCTCGAGCTCCTCCAGCCGGCTGCGTTCCGTGGCCTGCGCCTCCGCCAACTCTCCTAGCTCAGCGTCGCGATCCTTGATGGCGTCCTCCCGGGCCTTCATCTTTTCCTCCTCCGCCTGGCGGCCACGAGCTTCTTCTGCGCGCAGATCGCCCAGCTTCTTCAGCTCGGCCTCCAGCGCCCGGCGGCGATCCTGGGCAGTCTCGGCATCCTTCAGTGCAACTTCACGAGCAGTGACAGCTTGGGCAGCGGCTTGCCTCTCCTTCTCGGAGGTCGCCGCTGCCTGGCTCAGTGTCGCTCGAACAGACGCGTCAGAATAAAGCCAGCCGGAGACCAGCTCCAGGCGACCGGCCACCAGGTGGCGCTCGGGGCCTTGAAGATCCTCTTGCAATCGGGTCATCTCAAGAAGAGCATGCTCCAAGACATCAAGGGAGGTAGAAGGACCTGGAAGCAGTGGCGCAGCAAGAGGAGGAGACGACGTCGTCGCCGGGGCCTAGGAGACAGGGGGCTCCTGAGCTTTGGGGACCCCAGCGGCCGAGCCAGGCACCAACGCCTCCAGAGCCAGCGAGGCCTCGGGGGCTGACTCCCCGCGAGGATGCCCCTCCAGGCCTCGCGATGGCGACTGGGCCGGGGAGGTGCGAGTGTTGTCGCTCCCTTTCTTCGCGGAGGGGGTGCTGCTGCTGCAGATGGTTCAGTCCCGGGCGGGTCCGCTGCATCCTCCTTCCTCTTCTTCGCTGCAGGCGGCGGCCTAACCAACCAACGATGAGCGACAAGAAGCAACAACATAAGCAAGAGCAATGCAAAGCGCGAGCACTTACTGGTCCACCGCGGCGTAGTCCACCCTTTGCTTGTTGAGCTTGAAGCCCAAGAGCCTCGAAGCTTGAGGCGCGGGCGCGCGGGCTCCAGGAGCAGAAGACGGGGCAGCAGAGGGGTCGGAGGCAGCCCCAGGCGGCGACAAAGCTGGGGCAGCATCTCGGGAGACCAGCTACGACCTGCCCCTCATCGGACCACGAGCGGCTCCCCCTTCTCCTGGCGGGAACCGGGCTCGTCGTCATCTCGCAGGGTGCGGAGGATGTCGGCCTTGCTCAAGGGGGAAGTCTCCCCCATCCCTTCAGGGGTCACCTCCGAGTCCTCCTCCTCCTCTTCCTCCTGGCGGGACTCACCAGAAGACAGCTCCACCGGCGTCGGCGCCACAGGGGCCCCGGTGGGTACCGGCGGCACCAGCCCGCACCCGTCAAAAGTTGGCCTGGCGGCTACGATTTGTGCCCCGTCCTTGCGGCGGAACAAGGGAGTGAAGATGCTCGGCTGGTACTCCTGGTCGTCCCCGACCAGGAGGCGAAGAGCCGCAGCCAGCTCACCGTCAGGTAGGGCTTCCGAGCTCAGGCGAACCTTGTCCTCTTCGTCTCCAAGCCTCCACAAGGGGCGCCGACGCGCCTGAAGCGGGGCCATGTGCAGCATCAGGAATTCCCTCAGGAGCATGGCCCCTGTCACTTTCGCCACCCTCGCGTTGCTCGGCTTCAGGTCGATGTTCATCTGCTCCAGCACCAACGTCACCCGCTCGTCAGTGAGCTTCGCGCATGACCACCCCTTGTCGGACTGGGGCATCTCCGTTGGCAGCACCAAGCGTGGGTAGGCGCACTTGGCATCCATCATGACCCACTTGCTCCTGAAGCCGTCGGCCTTCTTCCTAGTCTTCGAGATCGAGTTGGCCTTACCAGCCGCGATGAAGTTGGCACACCCGGAGGTATGACCCTCGTTGATGCGGAGGAAAAAGAAGTGGCGCAGCAGTGCCACGGATGGCATCACACTAAGATACGCCTCGCAGTAGAAGGCGAAGATCGACAAGAGAAGGATGGAGTTGGGATGAAGATGCATCACCTACAGCCCGTAGTGGCTGACGACCTCATAGAAGAAGTCAGAGAAGAGGGGAACCAGCCCTGCGACGACGCTGCTCATGAAGAAGGGAAAGAAGGTGCTTCCCTCGGGCTCCAGCACATCGGAGCCGGCCCAGAGCTCAGTCTTCCCCCTCTTGTTGCTTTCCCCTGCCATCAGCAAGCACGTGGTGGTGAGGCTCTTCTCCGAGACGTTGGGCGCGTCGAGGGCTGGCTCATACCAGGCGGGCGACGAGGCAGGCTTGACCTTCCAGGGTGCCATTGGTCACTGATGCGGAAGGGGATGAGAGCAGATCTGGAGATTTCGGAAGCAGGGAGCGAGAAAGGGGATCTGGAGCAAGTTGAAAGGAAGCAATAAAGGCAAGCGCTGTCTACGCCAGCCTTTTGACAGTCGAGCAGTTACCGAGGCAGCGTGGGGAAGCGGAGACACCCACGTCCAATCAACTGCCATGCGTCGACCAAGGCCGCAAGCTGTTGGGGGCCCGCAGCGCTCCGCACTTGCCCTTTGGCTTCGCCTAGAAGCCAAGCCCGAGCGCGCCTTGGGCCTGGGGGCTACTGTCGGCATTCTGGGAACGGGGATCCCTGGACTTGCCTGCCTGCGACCCACGGCGTGGCTCCGCGAGCGGGCCCGTACGGCCCATCTTCACCAACAAGCATTCGAGACCCTCGCGAGGGGCCAAGCCTCGTGAGGCGGACGACACAAGACCTCCTCGGGAGCGGCCTCACCTGGCTGGCTCACGAGGGGCGGAGAGATTAAGGCAAGGCAAACCTCGCGAGGTTCTAATGACATGAGCCATGATGATCGAGACCAGGCGGGCGCCAGCGCGCACAGTGTCCTTGCTTCCTCTTTGGTGCTAAGGAGGCAAGCGCAGACGAGGAGTACCGAGGCGTCAAGCAATGGTTTCCATATCGGTGCAACGAGACCAAGACCAGCAGGACGGCAAGACGGAGGTCACCATGGAGCCCAAGGCGGCGTCACCTCCAGAGCCTTTGGCAGGCGAAGACTAATTTTGTCAGGATAGCTTGTACTAGCTGTCCCCTTTTGAATTGGCCGTTGTGGCATCCCTTCCCGCTCAATATTTGGAAAGAGGACCAGGGCCTTTATAAATAGGACTAGCCACCACCATAGGAGGCATCGGATCCTCATCCACACACGAGATCGCCAAGCACAAGAACACCTCTCCTCAGGAGGCTATTCTTCCCTTGTACTATTCATCCTCAGCCCAAGAAGCAATCCACCACCACCACACTAGAGTAGGGTATTACACCGCAACGGTGGCCCGAACCAGTATAAATCTTGTGTCCTCGTGTTCCTTGGGTTCGGCGAGCTAGTCCGTAAGATCGTGGGGCGAGAGAGATTAGGGGAGGAGAGATCTTCGTGCGCACGCCAGTGTTCGAACCTTGAGGGTTTTGCCGGAACCCGAAATCCAACACAGGGGGCTGGCAGAACCGCCGCTGACCCCGGCGAAGGGCTTGCTAGGGCGGAGCCGCTCGAGCAGTACGTGAAGAAGGCTAAAATCTTCCACAGAGAGCACGTTGAGGTCGGCGCCACCGTCGATGAGGGTCTTGGTGACAGCTACGCTGCAGATGTTGGGCGTGCAGAGCATTGGGAGCATGCCTGAGCGGATGGTGGTGACAGGGTGATCCCCCGAGTCGAAGGTCAGGTCGGCCTTGGGCGCCGCCCAACACGGGGGAGCTCCCTGCCGCACGGAAGCGGCGCCAATCTGGCGAAAGAACGACTTGATGTGACGGTCCAAGGGTGGCACTTGCGAGCCGCCGAGGAGGACCGCGACAGCGAGGGGCGCCGGTGCTGCAAAGCGTGTAGCGAAGAGGTCACACAGCTCCTCCCAAGATGCCACCATGGATCCTAGGAGGTTGAGCAGCCAGGCGCACGGTGCACCAGTGAGGGCCATGGGAAGCCAGTTGGCCATGACCTTGTCGTCGCCCCCAGCCTTCAGGACCGCCTCTTCATATGCCAGCAGGAAGGCCGACGGGTCCGCCGCGCCGTCGTAACGTGGCGGCATCTCCGGCTCGAACTTGGGCGGCCACTGCACCCGCCGTAAGGCGGGGGCTAAGGCTCGGAGCCCCCTGGCACCGCCATGGGCATCCGTCATCACAGCCGGAAGAGCAACGCCAGCCATGGGGGCAAGGCGCGTTGATGGCGGAGCATGGACCGATGGAAGGAAGGCTTCGGCGCACCCCTACCTGGCGCGCCAAATGTCAGATTTTGGGTGCCGGCAAAACCCTCGAGGTTCAAACACTGGAGTGCGCACGAAGATCTCTCCTCCCCCAAGCACTCTCCCTCACCGCAATCTCAAGGCTCAGCGCGTCGAACTCGCAGAACAAAGGACACAAGATTTATTCTGGTTCATGCCACCAATGTGGTGTAATACCCTACTCCAGTGTGGTGTGGTGGATTGCCTCTTGGGCTGAGGAAGAACTAGTACAGGGGAAGAACAGCCTCCTGAGGAGAGGCGCTCTTGTGCTCGGTAAGCTTATGTGGTTGAGGATGATCTGAATGGCCTCGGATCAGTTGCCTCCTACTGTGGTGGCCAGCCCTATTTATAGAGGCTTTGGTCCTCTTCCCAAATGTTGGCGGGAAGGGATGCCACAATGGCCAAATTTGCAGGGAGTCAACTAGTACAAGTTATCCTGACTAAAGGTGGTCTTCGCCTGCCAAAGGCTCTGGTGGTGATGCCGTCTTGGGCTCCACGGTGACCTCCGTCCTGTCGTCCTGCTGGTCTTGGTCTCGTTGCACTGATATGGAAACCTTTGCCTGATGCCTCGGGACTCCTCGCCTACGCCTGCCTTTTAGCACCAAAGAGGAAACGAGGACACTGCACGCATTGGCGCCCGCCTAGCCCCGGTCGTCATGGCTTGCGTCACAGGAACCTCGCGAGGTGCCCCTTGCCTTGATCTCTCCGCCCCTTGCGAGCCAGCCTGGTGAGGCCGCCCCCGAGGAGGTCTTGTGTCGCCCGCCTCGCGAGGCTTGGCCCCTCGCGAGGGTATTGAGTGTTTTCTGGTGAAGACGGGCCGTACAGGGCTACTAGTGGAGCCACGCCGTGGGCCGCAGGCAGGCAAGTCTGGGGACCCCCGTTCCCAGGACGCTGACAGTATCCTTTCGCGTCTTTGATTCACTCTGTTGGGGGCGCCCCTCGGGCTGCATCATCTCCAGGCCGTGTGGGTCTGTCCCTGTGGCATGTATCGTTCTTTGCATCTATTAGAGCTGGCTTACCTCCTTCCATGAATTGTTAAATGCTTATCACCTGCTTACCTGATGTCTTATCGCCTTTCGCAGCCTCCCGTGCTCCTGACCGGCCTCTTGCTCATCCCGCAATGGGGGCTACACAAGTTGGCGTGGCGCTTGTACTCGGGTCCGTCCCTGCAACGCTGACAAATCTGAGGGATCGAGCTCTGGCTCGCGGCCTGCCGTGCGCATGTCACCTCACCAGATCCTTAGTGCCTTCATCTTCTTGCGGAAAGATCAGCGGCAGGATAGCAAGCGCGCTTACGAGTTATGCTTTCTTCTGGGACTAACCCACATGAGCCCCCAAGTTTGGCTGCAGCCGGCCCTGCCGTCCATCCATTTTTCACACAATTCGCTTGCACGTTAAAGGGGGGCTCCTAAGCATCGCGACTCAGGAGCTCCTACTGACTCTCCATCCCTCACCCCTTGGCCTTGACCACGGCATCGGGACCTGGCATATCAGCGGTGACTGAGCCTCGCTCGAGGGTCGGGACCCGAGGACGTAGAGCACTCAGATGAGAGGGAAAGGGAAGGCCGGCAGGAGCCCTACCTGGAAGCATCGCCGCTGAGATACGGCCAGGCGCTTCGCGAAGGAATCACCTCAGGCTTGCTAAAAGATAGGTCACCCATGCATATCAGTGTGAATCTCACCGTCCGATGTTTTCCACTCCCGTAATCTCGCTCCTGCAATGCTACTTCCCTTTTCGGGCTCCAGGATGTTGCTTGCACGCCAAAGGGGACCTCCCGATCATCGCGCCTCAGGAGCTCTTACGGGACCTCGAGCCGCTCACCTCTTGGACTGGCACCTACCAGCGTACAGTGCAAAGCTACCGCGGGAACAAAAAGGGGGGACAATGCCGAAGCGAGACACACAACTGCAATCTTATACTCGGAGTAATAAACATTGGAGCAAAAGCATTACAGTTTTTTTACATACCCCCATGGGGTTTGTCATGATTCCACGCAGGGAAACAAAAGAAGAAAACTTCAAGGAACCCTGGCTACTGGGCATCACCGACGACACTGACTAGATGCCCCTGCTGCGCTCCGGGCACGGCGAGAGCTCGGTGGCACGTAGCTGTTGTCCCTCGACTCGGAAGAATCGCTAGGCTCGAGAGAGTCGCTGGACTCCCAGGAGTCGTCGCTACTGCTGGAGGAGCTGTCGGCAGGGCCAGAGGCGGGCTCGGTGCCCGCAGCCGCGCCACGCGGGCCGCTTCCTCCATGGCAACATTCTAAGTGGCGGCCCTCCTTGTCAAATACCTTGAAGAACAACGTGGAGGCGTCGTCGTACTCGAAGTGGATGGCGAGGGCCCCCTCCGCGTGCAGGCGCGGGCGACCTCGCACCATCCTCGGGTCATGAAGATTTTCCCGGGGGGACGACCTCGACCTCCGCCCCCGTGGCCAGACTGCAGCACCCGGCGTGCTCAGCCACAGCTCAAGTGGCCCACTCGGCGGCATCTCCTCGGCGAAGAACCGCGGGAACTGGATCCACGTCCGTGGTGGCAATGCCGCCCACACAACGAACTCGCGTGAGGTACCCTCGCCATGTGTTCGCTGACTGGCAGACCGCACGGCCTCAGCTTGGCCGTCATGGCCGCAGCCCGCGTAGGGCCGGGCACCGCCGCCTTCTCCGGAGCCTTGCGCACGGGTGTACAGGGGGAGCTGGAAGCCAGGTGGAGGCCACACACCCCAACACCACGTCACCTCTAGTCTTTTGCCGGCATCGCGGGGACGGCTAAGCCTCTTCTCCGGCAGAAGTGGCCCTTGCTCCTCACGAGGGGCTTTCCCCTTCTCTGCTACGGAGAACCTCCTAATCAGCACCATGAGAACTACAGCGAGATGGTGAGGCAAGAAGGAAGAAGAAGAAGGAGCGGGTCGCGAGAAGACGGAGACGAGCAAGGAGGCTCTACCCCTCCCCTCATTTATAGCCAGAGGAAGGCCAACCGTCAGCCTCCGCGATCGCACGCAATGATGATTTTCCTCTGCTTGCAGCAGAGTCTCGCCAAGTCAGACGGTTGCCGAGGCAGCATGGGGAAGCGAAGGCGCCCCTGTCCCATCAATCGCCATGCGTAAACCATGGCCGTAGGTGGTTAGGGCCCGCGGCACTCCGCACTTTCTCTTTGGCTTCGCCTCGAAGGCAAGCTCGAGCGTGCCTTGGGCCCGGGGGCTACTGTCGGCGTTCTGGTAACGGTGGTACCCAGAATTGCGTGCCTGCGGCCCACATCGTCGCTCCGTCAATGGCCCAGCTTCAGCAACAACAACCCAAGACCCTCATGAGGGGCCAAGCTTCGCGAGGCAGGCGACACCAAGACCTCCCTGGGGGCGGCCTCCCCAGGCTGGCTCCCGAGGAGCGGAGATATCTATGGAAGCTGCACCTCGCGAGGTTCATATGACGTGAGCCGTGATGACCAAGGCCAGGCGGGCACCAGCGGGCGCAGTGTACCAGTTTCCTCTTTGGTGCTAAGGAGGCAAGCGCAGGCACAGAGTCCCAAGGAATTAAGCAAAGGTTTCCATTTCGGTGCAACAAGACCAAGACCGCCAGGACGGCAGGACGAAGGTAATCGCGGAGCCCACCACAGCGTCACCACCAGATGCTTTTGCAGGCGAAGACTACTTTTGTCAGGATAACTTGTACTATTTGTCTCCCTTTGAATTTGGCCGTTGTGGGATCCCTTCCCGCCTACATTTGGGAAGAGGACCAAGGCCACTATAAATAGGACCTAGCCACCACCATAGAGGGGGAGGGGATCTATTCCACCTTGACCAGCTCACCAGCTCATCAAGCGCAAGAACACCTCACCTCCCGAGGCTGTTCGACCATTGTACTAGTTCATCCACAGCCCCTTGAGGCCAATCCACCATAAAGCAGGAGTAGGGTTTTACACTGCAAGGTGGCCCGAACCTGGGTAAAATGTTGTGTCTCATGTCCATTTGGTTCGTCGAGCTAGGCCGTGGGATCGGTGAGCAGGCAGACTGGGGAGGACGAGTTCTTCGCACGCACCCCAGAGTTCAAACCTCTCAAGGGTCTGCGGAACCCTGAATCCGACAGTTATAACGGGCTGGAATCATATTGGAAGGCCCAGATGATGCTACTGGGCCCAATTCGGATAGGCCATAACGGGTCGTGAGTTAGTGGGCTGTAACTGGGCTATATGTGAACAAGCCATTAACAGGCTTTCCGTGGGCCGGCCCGCTACCTTTTGACCAAGTCAAACAGACCGGCCTTTTCACCGAAATGGGCCTCTGTTGGGTCGTGCCACGTGTCGACGTATCATAGGCGCCTCCTGTCGAATGAGTGGATGACATCTGTCCCAACGGTGAGCCGACACGTGGTGTCTTTGGCCATTGAGAATCTTACACGTGGAAAATCCACATTGGTCCCGACTATTAACGGGTTATTAAATCCTAACCGGAACCCGATAGCTTAATAGCGACCCGTTATGGTGGATGTCACGGGTCGGTTACCCTTGACGTAAGGACTTCCATGACGCGTCATTGATCCTCATGGAAGTGGACACTTCCGTGATGATAATTTTGGTATTGTCATGGAACACTTCTACGATAGCATAGGTATGACTATCTTGATTCTGTCATAAAATCGTCATGGATGTACATGCATGACAGAAAATGTGACCTACTGTGACAAACACGTATCATCACGGAAGTGTATTTTTTGTAGTGATAGCGGCCGATGTGTGGAGTAATAGTAGTAGATGCTGGCAGGAGTCAATCTACTTGTCTCGGACATGATGCCTATATACATGATCATTGCCTTGGATATCATAATGATTATTCGCTTTTCTATCAGTTGCCCAACAGTAATTTGTTTACCCACCGCATGCTATGTTCAAGAGAGAAGCCTCTAGTGAAAACTATGACCCCCGGGTCTATATTTATCATATATTAAAATATAAAAAATACCTAGCTGCAATTTTATTTACTTTACTCTATTTCATGCTTTTGTTTATCTATCTATCACTGCGAGATTTGATCCTTGCAATTAACCGCCAAGGGATCGGCAACCCCTTCTTTGCGTTGGGTGCAAGTATTTGTTTTTTTGTGTGCAGGTACTGCTAACGAGGTGTTGCATGGTTCTCCTACTGGATTGATAACCTTGGTTCTTAACTAGGCAAAATATGTATCTCTAATGTACTGCATCATCCTCTCCTCTTTGGGGAAATCCCAACGCAGCTCACAAGTAGCAGGAAGAATTTCTGGCGCCGATGCTGGGGAGAATTCACGTCAAGTAGTCTCCCATCAACTTGCCAATTTCTGGCGCTATTGCTAGGGAGACATCATGAACATCTATCATGTACCATCGCATGAACTTTCATCTCCTTGCATTTACTTTTATTTTCCATTTCCCTCTTATTTCATCTCCCCCGCTTCTAAAACATTTTTATAAAAACACAAAAATATTTTTCGTTTGCCTTTTTGCTTGTGTGCTTGTTTGCTTGCTTTGTCGCGATGTCTCAAGAAAATACCTGATTGTGTGAGTTTCCAATAGTATTAATAATTATTTTATTAGTGCCCCAATTGCTCCTCCCGCCACTAGTGCGGAGTCTTGTGATATTAATGCCGCTTTGCTAAATCTTGTTATGAAATAAAAGTTTTCTAGTAGTCCTATTGAAGATGTTGCATCCCATCTTAATACTTTCTATGATTTGTGTGATATGCAAAAGAAAAAAGATTTGGATAATTATATAGTTAAATTAAAATTATTTCCGTTCTCACTATGAGATCATGCTAAAACTTGGTTTTCATCCTTGCCACGAAATAGTATTGATTCTTGGGATAAGTGTAAGGATGCTTTTATTGCCAAGTATTTTCCTCCCGCGAAGATTATTTCTCTTAGAAACCAAATTATGAATTTTAAGCAAATTGAGCATGAACATGTTGCCCAATCTTGGGAGAGGATGATTAATGACAAGAAATTGCCCTACTCATGGCTTAAGTTTATGGATGATCATATAGAAAATTTATGCGGGATTGAACTTTGTTTCTAGAAATATTTTAGATTCCGCCACGGGTGGTACCTTTATGTAAATCACATAAGGATAAGCTACCAAATTGCTTGATAATATTATGTCAAATTATTCATAGTGGCATGCTGAAAGAACTCCTACTAGTAAAAAAGTGAATTCTGTTGAACAAATTAGTACTTTGAGTGATAAAGTAGATGCGCTTATGAAAATTGTCGATAGTAATAGTGCTCATATTGATCCTAATGATGTGCCATTATCTACTTTGATTGAGCAAAATAATGATCCCATAGATGTGAATCTTGTCTCACAAAACAATTTCAATAAAATGCTTATAGAGGTAATTTTAATCCTAGGTCGTTTCCTGGAAATTCTTCTAATAATTATGGCAATTCCATCGAACAAGGAGTTGGAAGGGGTTCCTACAGGCAGTCGGCTCTGAAACCAACTTGTGACTCCACCGACTTAATCGTGCACTAAGCATACATGCAAATGCGCATGATCAAGATCAGAGACTCACTGGAAGATATCACAACACAACTCTAGACACAAATTCAAACAAAGAAATAATATATTACAAGCCAGGGTCGTAAGACCTGATATTACATCAAGAGTTAGGTGCCTTAAGAAGGCGAAAACAAACAATGACCCTGGATCAAAAAGGCGCAGGCCTCCTGCCTGGGACCTCTGAACTACTCCTGGTCATAGATCTCCATGGAGTAGCCAAGCTCGGGATCCTCTGGTTTCTGGGCTCCATCATCTTGTTGCAACATCCGGGTAGAAGAAAAGAGGTAGCAAAGCAACCATGAGTACTCATCCAAAGTACTCACAAGACTTACATCAGAACTATGCTAAGTATGCATCGGTGTCAAAGGAATGGGGCTATATCTTTGGACTAAGTGGTGGAAATGCCAGAATAGAGGGGAAAAGCATATCCTAGCAAAGACTAATCATCTGCGGCCATCATCTTGGTGCAGTAGAAGAGAGGAGCTTATATATAATATTTAGCACCATGTTTATATCAACAATGCTCTGAGATCCTTCCTCGACTACCTTGTGAGAAAGCGAACCCGGAGCAGAACATCATTAAGTTTCAATATAGTAACCAATTCTAGTTGTAGTAGATCAGGATACAACTCCAAGCGTCCTGTTACCATGGACACGACTATTCAAATAGATTACTTACCTACAGGGGTGCACCAACTTACCCAACACACTTGATTAACTCCGGCCAGACACACTTTTCGTGGTCACGCCCGGCCTCGGCTGATTTACACGTCGTAGTCTGACCTAGGCTCGACAAAGAGGCCAGCACATCGGTCTAAATCCTAAGCGCTCAGGGATCCGGACCCATCGCCCTTTGCACTCCTGCATGTTGCATACTGATACGTCTCCATCGTATCTACTTTTCCAAACACTTTTGCTCTTGTTTTGGACTCTAATTTGCATGATTTGAATGAAACTAACCCGGAATCATGTTGTTTTCAGCAGAACTACCAAGTGTTGTTTTTTGTGAAGAAATAAAAGTTCTCAGAATTGGATGAAACATTTTGGAGAATTGTTTTGGAATAAAAGAAAAATACTGGAGCAAAGACCCACTAGAGGGGGGTGCTACACACTAGGCACGCCACCCCCTCCGACGCGCCCTGGTGGGTAGTGGACCCCACGAGGCTCCACTGACCCTAATTTGGATACTATAAATTATTATTTCCCGAGAAAAAAATAAGAGAGGACGTTTCGTCACGTTTTACGATACGGAGCCGCCGCCACCTCCTATTCTTCATTGGGAGGCCAGATCTGGAGTCCGTTCGGGGCTCTGGAGAGGGAGGGTCTTCTGTCTTCGTCATCATCAACCATCCTCCATCACCAATTTCATGATGCTCGCCGTTATGTGTGAGTAATCCCATCGTAGGCTTGCTGGACAGCGATGGGTTGCATGAGATTTACCATGTAATCGAGTTAGTTTTGTTAGGGCTTGATCCCTAGTATCCACTATGTTCTGAGATTGATGTTTCTATGACTTTGCTATGCTTAATGCTTGTCACTAGGGCCCAAGTGCCATGATTTCATATCTTAACCGTTTATGTCTTCACCAATATATTTGTGTTCTTGATCTGATCTTGCAAGTTATACGCACCTATTACATGTTATGATCCGCATAGCCCAAGGTGACAATAATTGGGATTCCTTCCGGTGATTACCGTAGTTTGAGGAGCTCATGTATTCACTATGTGTTAATGCTTTGTTCCAGTTCTCTATTAAAAGGAGGCCTTAATATCCCTTAGTTTCCTTATGGACCCTGACGATGACATGTACCTAGTGTAGGGCAATAGACCTGATATAAGTACCCTTCCCAAGGACACTGCCTTACAGTCAAGGACATTCAAAGGACAGCAAATTCTACCGATTGAAATCACCATAGGATGCAACCCACTCGACTGTGGGTTCCACTCGGATAACCCAATTCCATTCAACCAGATATAATCATTCGACCATATCAGAAACCACTCGGAATACAGAAGAACTAAGGTCACTCTGGATGACAATGGTCAGGCGTTCACTCCGTAGTCTTAATGATCATTTATATGACTTTAATACTGACGTTACCAGTAATGTCCCCTCTTTATGTACATTGAACCCTATGTAACGGGGGATGGCTGGGGTCTTGGCGCCCTCTATATAAGCCACCCCCCCTCCTCCGGGACAGGGGTTTGCACCCCCTGTAACTTCACGCATAACCCAATCGACCAGCCTCAGGGCACCGAGACGTAGGGCTATTACTTCTTCTGAGAAGGACCTGAACTCATAAATCTTGTGTGCACAACTTCACCATAGCTAGGATCTTGCCTCCTCATACCTACCCCCCATTCTACTGTCATACTTAGAACCACGACAGTTGGCGCCCACCATGGGGCAGGTGTCTTAGCGACTTTCCGGTGAGGTTGCAGTTTTTCCGATTCTCATCACCATGGTTTCCGGCGGTGGATTGGCTGAGGGCCACGAGATCCGTCTCGGCGTGCTTGTCTTCGTCACCGATGACTCTACCTGGCTCCAGGAGGCCCCTCTCGACGTCGAGACACTCCCCATCCATGGGGCGACGCACTTTCGTGCGTGCGTTCGCAGTGTGCTTCTGCGGCAGCCGTGGACCCAGTATCGGTCGGCTCCCGTGGATCTTCGCCCCCCGTTGTTCGCCGTCGCAAGCGATCCGGACGGTCGCGGCTTCAGCGGTGGGTGAAGCATGTGGTGGCACGTCAGTCGGCCACCCCTCAAGTCGCGGCAATCGAGCCCGATGAATCTCTCTACGGCCTGTTCGATCTGTCGACTGGCTTCATCGAGACCTTGTCCGAGTGCGATAGCAGCGATCCAGCGGCAAAGGTCCTGATGGTCGACACACTGTGCAGCCCCCCTATCATGCGTCGCAACGGTGGCGGCGATGGCGGCGGTGATCCGTCGCGCGTCCACGAGGAGTACCACCCCGAAACCCTTTCTTCGCAGCAGAGGGAGGAGCTTCACCGCCGCAACATGGAGGCGCTCCACACGCCCATCGTTGGGGAGACCTCTGAGGCTCGGGCCTTGGAGGAGGCGCGTCTGGCCACTTTGGCTGAGCGCACTCGACTGTAGAACCTTCAGCATGCACTCGACGAGCATGCTCGGCGGCAAATCCCTGAGTCCAGTCGACGGCAGCGACAACTGTTCCCGCCTGAACCACAGGTATATCGCACTCCAATTCAGAATCTTACAGCTGCTGCCCGTATAGCAGAGTCAATTCAGCCGTCCCAGTTGGAAGCTGGAAGAGTTTGATGCAGATCCGGGCTCTGCTCCGGGTGGCAGGAGAGCAGAACACGACAGTGTCTCAGTCGCGGAACAGAATCCATAGCAGATCTGTGGTGGCTGATACAGTCAAGTCAGCTCACAGCCGAAGATCGCCTCTGAGGTGTGAGGGATGTGAGCATCGCCAAGAGCAGTATGATCATCGACTCGGCCGTGAAGACCGCGGTCGAGCGCCTACACCCCCTCCGAGGGGCGGATCATATGTGCTCCGGCATTATGATGACAAGCGCCCGTACAGCGATGAGCGGAGGTTGCCAGTCGACCAAGAGAGCCAGGATTCGATGCAAGGTCAATTCTGGTGCAAGGTCTGGTTGGCAGGAACTGAGGACACAGAGAAGGACAAGATAGAGGTCACCCGACTGGAAGCAAAGTGCATGTTTCTAGTCCCGGATGTTTTAGCAGAGCCATCAGGGCTGCAGAGATTCCTCCCAACTTCAGGTTGGCGACTGGAGTTAACAAGTTCACTGGTGATTCGAAGCCTGATACTTGGCTAGAAGACTACCGAGTGGCCGTGCAGATCGGTGGTGGAAATGATGAAGTAGCTATGATACATCTTCCTCTGATGTTGGAGGGTTCGGCCAGAGCATGGTTGAATCAGTTATCTCCTGGCAGTATTTTCAGCTGGGGAGAATTGGCTCAAGTGTTTTTTAGAACTTTTGAGGGTACGTGCAAATGACCTGCAGTATTGGCCGAGTTGCAGCATTGCGTACAAAAACCGAAGTAGACTTTGAGAGATTACATCCAGAGGTGGTCCACTTTGCATCACACAGTGGAAAATGTATCTCAGCACCAAGCAGTTTGCGCCTTCAAGGAGGGCGTTCGGTATCGAGAGCTTAACTTGAAATTCGGTCGGACAGGAGATATGACTCTGACTCGGATGATGGAAATAGCCACTCGGTACGCTAATGGAGAAGAAGAGGATCGACTCCGTAGTGGAAAGGGCAAACCAGTTGCCCAAGACACCGGAGGAGGTCAGAAGCAGAATAGCAAAGCCGAGCCAGCAGGTCCTGGTGAAGCTTTACTTGTGGCTCAAGGAAAATTCAAGGGGAAGCCCAAAGGGCCCTGGATCCCCAAGAAGGTAAAAGATCAAGCAGGAAATGATGTGTTAGATTTGCCATGTCACGTTCACACCAAGAAGGACGAAGAGGGTAATCTGATCTACCCCAAACATACCACTTGGCAATGTCGGCTCCTAATCCAACAGTTCCGAGAGAAACAGCCCAGTGAGAAGGAGAAGGAGTCTGATAAGGACAAGGACAAGGAAGAAGATGATGATGGTTTTCCCAACGTCAATTCCACTTTGGTGATTTTTGCTGACGTTGAAAGCAAAAGTCGACTGAAGGTCATCAACAGAGAAGTAAACATGGTTGCTCCGGCAACAATGACATATTTGAAGTGGTCGAAGACTCCCATCACACTCGACCAGTTTGACCACCCTCCGCGTGTTTCCACCCCCGGGAGGCAAGCGTTGATGGTTGACCCAGTCGTTGGGGGCACCCGACTAACCAAGGTCTTGATGGATGGAGGCAGTGGTTTGAACATTTTGTACGCTGAAACTCTCCGAGGGATGGGCATTCCAATGTCCAAACTCAGCGAAAGCAACATGCGATTCCATGGGGTCATCCATGGGAAGAAAGCCGATTGACTCGGCCAGATCACTCTTGACGTGGTTTTCGGTGATTCAAAGAATTACCGTAAGGAAAAGTTGACATTTGAAGTTGTGGATTTTCACAGTGCCTATCATGCCATCCTAGGAAGAACTGCATATGCTCGTTTCATGGCTCGACCGTGTTACGTGTACCCCAAGCTGAAGATGCCTGGACCTAGGGGCATGATCACAGTCACTGGTAATCGGCAACGAGCAAAAGAGTGCCTCCAGAAGGGCTCGAAGATTGCCGATGAACAAATGGCAGCAGTAGAAATGGAAGAATACAAGAAGACTGCAGATCCGAGTGATTTGTTGAGGGCAAAGAAGCCTACTTCAGACTCTGCATTTAAGTCGTCTGGTGAAACAAAGGTAGTTCATATTCACCCGACTGATCCCAATGCTGCTCCGACTCATATCTCAACAACACTCGACAGCATATAGGAAGAAGCGCTCATCCAGTTACTCCGTGAGAACTAGGACATCTTCGCATGCAAACCTTCTGACATGCCAGGTGTGCCCAGGGGAATGGCTGAGCACCGTTTGCGAGTCGACCCAAAGGTAAAACCAGTCAAAGAGCATCTCCGACGGTCCGCCGTGCAGAAAAGAAAAGCAATTGGCGAGGAAGTGGCTCGGCTTCTGGCAGCTGAGTTCATCCGAGAGATTTACCACTCCGAGTGGCTCGCCAATGTCGTGATGGTTCCCAAGAAAGATGATTCACTCCGTATGTGTATCGACTTCAAGCATATCAATCGGGCCTGCCCGAAAGATCACTTCCCTCTTCCCCGCATCGATCAGATAGTCCACTCGACTACGGGATGTGAGCGATTGTCCTTTCTAGATGCATATTCCGGGTACCATCAGATCTGACTGTATGGACCCGACGAAATAAAAACAGCTTTTATCACCCCATTCGGGTGCTTTTGCTATGTTACTATGCCCTTTGGTCTCAAGAATGCTGGTGCCACATTCATGCGCATGATTCAGAAGTGCATGCTCACTCAAATCAGTCGGAATGTGGAAGCATACATGGATGACATCTTGGTTAAGTCACGTAAAGGTTCCAACCTGCTGATTGACCTCGCTGAAACATTTGCCAATCTGAGAAGATATGATATCAAGCTTAATCCATCAAAGTGTACATTCGGAGTTCCAGGTGGAAATTTACTCGGTTTCCTCATTTCCGAATGTGGGATCGATGCAAACCCAGAGAAAGTTGGTGCAATACTTCGAATGAAATGCCCTGTGCGCATACACGACGTTCAGAAGCTTACTGGTAGTTTGGCCGCTTTGAGTCGATTCATCTCTCGTCTCGGTGAAAAGGCATTGCCTCTTTGCCGACTGATGAAGAAATTTGATAAGTTCGAGTGGACTCCTGAAGCTGACGCAGCGTTTGCAGAGCTCAAAACCCAGCTTTCCACCCAGCCGGTGCTCGCTGCTCCAATCAGCAAAGAACCTTTACTGCTTTATAATGCAGTCACTGGACAAGTCGTCAGTATAGTACTCACGGTCAAGCGGGAAGAAGAAGGTAAAGCCTACAGGGTTCAGCGCCCAGTGTACTATATTTCTGAAGTCTTAACTCCATCCAAGCAGAGATATCCACATTATCAGAAGCTTGACTATGGAATTTACTTGACCACAAAGAAGGTTGCACATTACTTCTCAGATCATTCAATTACAGTCATCAACGACGCTCCATTGTGAGAAATTTTGAACAACACAGATGCAACTAGTCAAGTGGCTAAGTGGGCGATTGAACTCCTTCCGCTGGATATCAAGTTCGAGGCAAAGAAAGCAATCAAATCCCAAGCAATAGCAGATTTTCTCGTCGAGTGGATTGAACAGCAGCTGCCAACTCAAATTCAGTCGGAACATTGGACTATGTTCTTTGACGGGTCCAAAATGTTGAATGGTTCAGGTGCTGGGGTAGTCCTGGTATCTCCGCGAGGCGACAAGCTCAATTATGTTCTCCAGATTCACTTTGACTCCTCCAATAATGAAGCAGAATATGAGGCACTTCTATACGGGTTGCGTATGGCCATTTCACTTGGCGTCCGACGCCTAATGGTTTACAGCGACTCAGATTTGGTGGTCAATCAAGTGATGAAGGAATGGGATGTTAGGAGTCCAGCTATGACTGGTTATTGCAATGCAGTGAGAAAACTGGAAAAGAAGTTTGAGGGGTTAGAGCTTCACCATATACCCCGATTGAAGAACCAAGCAGCTGATGACCTGGCAAAGATAGGTTCCAAACAGGAGCCCATTCCCAGTAATGTGTTTTTGGAACATATTCACACACCATCAGTTCAAGAAGATCCCTTCACTGAAGAGCCCCCACAGCCTAAGAGCTCCACTGATCCGACTGAAGTTGAAATCCCAGCCATTGTTGACTTGATCATGGAAGTTTTGGTCATCATTCATGATTGGACAGTGTCGTATATTGCGTGTATTCTCAGGAAGGAACTCCCAGAGGATGAAGAAGAGGCTCGTCAGATTGTCCGTCGATCCAAAGCCTTTACTGTGATGGGTCGACAGCTTTACAGAGAGAGTGTTACTGGAGTCGCTCAAAGATGCATCACACTAGAAGAAGGTTGAATGATCCTCAATGATATCCACTCGGGGACCTGTGGTCACCATGCGTCCTCTCGGACCATCGTGGCCAAAGCATACCGAGCAGGGTTTTACTGGCCACATGCTAATGAGATGGCAAAAGAAATAGTCGACAAGTGTGAGGGCTGTCAGTTCTACTCCAACATGTCCCACAAGCCTGCATCAGCCTTGAAGACCATTCCACTCGTCTGGCCATTCGCTGTTTGGGGATTGGATATGGTTGGACCTCTGAGGATTGGCAGGAGTGGCTTCACCCATCTGGTCATAGCAGTCGACAAGTTCACCAAATGGATTGAAGCTAAACCTGTCAAAAACCTCGAATCAAGTACTGCTGTCGGCTTCATCAGAGAGCTAACATTCAGATATGGAGTTCCACACAGCATCATCACGGATAATGGGTCAAACTTTGATTCGGATGAGTTCAGAGCTTTCTGCGCTTCCCAAGGCACTCGGGTCGACTATGCTTCAGTCGCCCACCCACAGTCGAATGGGTAAGCGGAAAGAGCAAACAGTTTGATCCTCAAAGGACTGAAACCCCGATTGATGTGTGACCTTAAGCATGCAGCAGGCGCTTGGGTAGATGAGCTACCATTAGTACTTTGGGGACTGAGAACAACTCCAAATCGGTCGACTGGTCGGACTCCCTTCTTCTTGGTGTATGGGGCTGAGGTTGTGCTTCCGAGTGACTTGCTCCACAATGCACCCTGAGTGGAACTTTTCTCAGAAACTGAAGCAGAACAAGTTCGACAGGACGTTGTTGATCTTCTGGAAGAAGAGAGAGAGATGGCCTTGATCCGGTCGACCATTTATCCGCAAGACCTTCGTCGTTTATATGCCAGAAATGTGAGAGGTCGAGCATTTCAGGAAGGTGACCTAGTGCTTAGAATGGATCAGCAACGACCACACAAGCTTGCTCCTGCTTGGGAAGGTCCCTTCATCATCACCAAGGTTCTCCACAACGGAGCATATCACCTCTACAATGTGGAGCACAATAAAGACGAGCCACGCACTTGGAATGCGGAGTTGCTACGCTGTTTTTATACTCATTCAGGCTATTGAGATGTAATAAGAAGTACCTTTTAGTTTGTTTATCAAAGACACAGTTTTACAATCTCCAAAATGATTGTTTTTGCTTATACTTGTGTCTAAAATCCCCCAATGGGTGGCTTAGCTACAAATCCGTTTTGTCTAAGTTTCAAAAACAGACTCCGAGTGTAGAGCAAGCCTCTCACTCGGGGGCTTAGGTGCAGTTTCGTACTCTCCTAAGTTTGAAAAAATCCTACTGAGTGAAGAGCAAGCCTCTCACTCGGGGGCTTAGCTGCAGTTCCGTACTCACCTAAGTTTGAAAAAATCCCACCGAGTGAAGAGCAAGCCCTTCACTTGGGGGCTTAGCTGCAGTTCCGTACTCGCCTAAGTTTGAAAAAATCTCACCGAGTGAAGAGCAACCCTCTCACTCGGGGGCTTAGCTGCAGTTCTGTACTCGCCTAAGTTTGAAAAAATCCTACCGAGTGAAGAGCAAGCCTCTCACTCGGGGGCTTAGCTGTAGTTCCGTACTCGCCTAAGATTGAAAAATCCCACCGAGTGAAGAGCAACCCTCTCAGTTGGGGGCTTAGCTACGAATCCGTTTCGTCTAAGTTTCAAAAACAGACTCCGAGTGTAGAGCAAGCCTCTCACTCGGGGGCTTAGGTGCAGTTCTGTACTCTCCTAAGTTTGAAAAAATCCTACTGAGTGAAGAGCAAGCCTCTCACTCGGGGGGCTTAGCTGCAGTTCCATACTCGCCTAAGTTTGAAAAAATCCCACCGAGTGAAGAGCAAGCCTCTCACTCGGGGGCTTAGCTGCAGTTCCGTACTTGCCTAAGATTGAAAAATCCCACCGAGTGAAGAGCAACCCTCTCAGTTGGGGGCTTAGCTACGAATCCATTTCGTCTAAGTTTCAAAAACAGACTCCGAGTGTAGAGCAAGCCTCTCACTCGGGGGCTTAGGTGCAGTTCTGTACTCTCCTAAGTTTGAAAAAATCCTACTGAGTGAAGAGCAAGCCTCTCACTCGGGGGGCTTAGCTGCAGTTCCGTACTCGCCTAAGTTTGAAAAAATCCCACCGAGTGAAGAGCAAGCCTCTCACTCGGGGGCTTAGCTGCAGTTCCGTACTCGCCTAAGATTGAAAAATCCCACCGAGTGAAGAGCAACCCTCTCACTCGGGGGCTTAGCTGCAGTCTCGTACTCGCCTAAGTTTAAAACACGTTCTGAGTGAAAAACGATTCTCTCGCTCGGGGACTCGGCCACACTCTCCATCCTAATCCGCAGGGATGACGAGGTACAGGTCGACTGCAACCTTCTTCTCAGAGCTGCGCTACAAGTACAACGTGCGCTCCATCCTAATCCGCAAGGATGACGAGGTACAGGTCGACTGCGACCTTCTCCTCAGATCTGCGCTACAAGTATAACATTAGCTCCATCCTAATCCGCAAGGATGACGAGGTGCAGGTCGACTGCGACTTTCTCTTCAGAGTTGCGCCACAAGTATAACGTGCGCTGATGTCTACTACGCAACCTTCTTCTTGTAGACGTTGTTGAGCCTCCAAGTGTAGAGGTTTGTAGGACAGTAGCAAATTTCCCTCAAGTGGATGACCTAAGGTTTATCAATCCGTGGGAGGCGTAGGATGAAGATGGTCTCTCTCAAGCAACCATGCAACCAAATAACAAAGAGTCTCTTGTGTCCCCAACACACCCAATACAATGGTAAATTGTATAGGTGCACTAGTTCGGCGAAGAGATGGTGATGCAAGTGCAATATGGATGGTAGATATGGGTTTTTGTAATCTGAAAATATAAAAACAGCAAGGTAACTAATGATAAAAGTGAGCGTAAACGGTATTGCAATGCTAGGAAACAAGGCATAGGGTTCATACTTTCACTAGTGCAAGTTCTCTCAACAATAATAACATAATTGGATCATATAAATATCCCTCAACTTGCAACAAAGAGTCACTCCAAAGTAACTAATAGCGAAGAACAAACGAAGAGATTATGGTAGGGTACAAAACCACCTCAAAGTTATTCTTTCCGATCAATCCATTGGGCTATTCCTATAAGTGTCATAAATAGCCCTAGAGTTCGTAGTAAAATAACACCTTAAGACACACATCAACCAAAACCCTAATGTCACCTAGATACTCCAATGTCACCTCAAGTATCCGTGGGTATGATTATACGATATGCATCACACAATCTCAGATTCATCTATTCAACCAACACATAGAACCTCAAAGAGTGCCCCAAAGTTTCTACCGGAGAATCAAGACAAAAATGTGTGCCAACCCCTATGCATAGGTTCATGGGCGGAACCCGCAAGTTGATCACCAAAACATACATCAAGTGGATCAATAGAATACCCCATTGTCACCACGGGTATCCCACGCAAGACATACATCAAGTGCTCTCAAATCATTAAAAGACTCAATCTGATACGATAACTTCAAAGGGGAAACTCAATCCATTACAAGAGAGTAGAGGGGGAGAAACATCATAAGATCCAACTATAAAAGCAAAGCTTGCGATACATCAAGATCGTGCCGAATCAAGAACACGAGAGAGAGAGAGATCAAACACATAGCTACTGGTACATACCCTCAGCCCCGAGGGTGACCTAATCTCTCCTCATCACAAAGAGCGCCGGGATGATGCAGATGGCCACCGGTGAGGGATCCCCCCCTCTGGCAGGGTGCCGGAACAAGGTCCCGATTGGTTTTTGGTGGCTACAGAGGCTTGCGGCGGCGAAACTCCCGATCTATTATGTTCCTCGATGATTTTAGGGTATATTGGTATATATAGGAGGAAGAAATACGTCAGGGGAGCCATGAGGGGCCCATGAGGGTGGAGGGCGCGCCCAGGGGGTGGGCGTGGCCCCCTGCCTCGTGCCTTCCTCGTTGCTTCCCGTAGTACACCCCAAGTCTTCTAGATTGCTTCCGTTCCAAAAATAACTCTCCCGAAGGTTTCATTTTGTTTGGACTCCTTTTGATATCCCTTTTCTTTGAAACACTGAAACAAGAGAAAAAACAGAAACTGGCACTGGGATCTGGGTCAATAGGTTAGTCCCAAAAGTGATATAAAAGTGTTTAATAAAGCCCATAAACATCCAAGATAGATAATATAATAGCATGGAATAATCAAAAATTATAGATACGTTGGAGACGTATCAGCATCCCCAAGCTTAATTCCTGCTCGTCCTCGAGTAGGTAAATGATAAAAACAGAATTTTTGATGTGGAATGCTACCTAACATATTTATCAATGTAATCTTCTTTATTGTGGCAAGAATATTCAGATCTATAAGATTCAAGACAAAAGTTTAATATTGACATAAAAATAGTAATACTTCAAGCATACTAACAAAGCAATTATATCTTCTCAAAATAACATGGCCAAAGAAAGTTCATCCCTACAAAATCATATAGTTTGGTCATGCTCCATTTTCGTCACACAAGAATTTTCTCATCATGCACAACCCCGATGACAAGCCAAGCAATTGTTTCATACTTTAGTAATCTCAAACTTTTTCAACCTTCACGCAATACATGAGCGTGAGCCATGGATATAGCACTATGGATGGAATAGAATATAATGATGGGGGTTATGTGGAGAAGACAAAAAGGGAGAAAGTCTCACATCAACGCGGCTAATCAATGAGCTATGGAGATGCCCATCGATTGATGTTAATGCAAGGAGTAGGGATTGCCATGCAACGGATGCACTAGAGCTATAAATGTATGAAAGCTCAACAAAAGAAACTAAGTGGGTGTGCATCCAACTTGCTTGCTCACGAAGACCTAGGGCATTTGAGGAAGCCCATTGTTGGAATATACAAGCCAAGTTCTATAATGAAAAGTTCCCACTAGTATATGAAAGTAACAAAACAAGAGACTCTCTATCAAGAAGATTATGGTGCTACTTTGAAGCACAAGTGTGGTAAAAAGGATAGTAACATTGTCCCTTCTCTCTTTTTCTCTCATTTTTTGGGCCTTTTTTTATGGCCTTTCTCTTTTTTCTATATTTTTTCCCACTTGGGACAATGCTCTAGAAAATTATGATCATCACACTTCTATTTATTTACAACTCAATGATTACAACTCGATACTAGAACAAAGTATGACTCTATATGAATGCCTCCGGCGGTGTACCGGGATATGCAATGAATCAAGAGTGACATGTATGAAAGAATTATGAATGGTGGCTTTGCCACAAATACTATGTCAACTACATGATCATGCAAAGCAATATTACAATGATCAACGTGTCATGATAAACGGAACGGTGGAAAGTTGCATGGCAATATATCTCGGAATGGCTATGGAAATGCCATAATAGGTAGGTATGGTGGCTATTTTGAGGAAGATACATGGAGGTTTATGTGTGATAGAGCGTATCGTATCACGGGGTTTGGATGCACCGGCGAAGTTTGCACCAACTCTCAAAGTGAGAAAGGGCAATGCACGATACCGAAGAGGCTAGCAATGATGGAAGGGTGAGAGTGCGTATAATCCATGGACTCAACATTAGTCATAAAGAACTCACATACTTATTTCAAAAATCTACAAGTCATCAAAAACCAAGCATTACGTGCATGCTCCTAGGGGGATATATTGGTAGGAAAAGACCATCGCTCGTCCCCGACCGCCACTCATAAGGATGACAATCAAAGAACACCTCATGTTTCAAATTTGTCACACAACGTTTACCATACGTGCATGCTACGGGACTTGCAAACTTCAACACAAGTATTTCTCAAATTCACAACTACTCAACTAGCACAACTTTAATATCACTATCTCCATATCTCAAAACAATCATCAAGTATCAAACTTCTCTTAGTATTCAATGCACTTTATATGAAAGTTTTTATTATACCCATCCTGGATGCCCATCATATTAGGACTAGTTTCATAACCCAAGCAAATTACCATGCTGTTTAGGACTCTCAAAATAATATAAGTGAAGCATGAGATTTCATCTATTTCTTCAAAATAAAACTACCACCATGCTCTAAAAGATATAAGTGAAGCACTAGAGCAAACAACAAACTACTCCGAAAGATATAAGTGAAGATCAATGAGTAGTCGAATAATTATGTAACTATGTGAAGACTCTCTAACATTTAAGACTTTCAGATCTTGGTATTTTATTCAAACAGCAAGCAAAGCTAAAGAAAATAAAATGACACTCCAAGCAAAACACATATCATGTGGTGAATAAAAATATAGCTCAAAGTAAAGTTACCGATGAACGAAGACGAAAGAGGGGATGCCTTCCGGGGCATCCCC
Organism: Aegilops tauschii subsp. strangulata; assembly: GCF_002575655.3. Lineage (NCBI taxonomy): Eukaryota > Viridiplantae > Streptophyta > Magnoliopsida > Poales > Poaceae > Aegilops > Aegilops tauschii. The sequence continues at coordinate 333,254,363 of NC_053036.3, forward strand.
AAGCTTAGGCTCTTGGTTGTCCTTGAATATTACCTTGGGGTGCCTTGGGCATCCCCAAGCTTAGGCTCTTGCCACTCCTTATTCCATAGTCCATCGAATCTTTACCCAAAACTTGAAAACTTCACAACACAAAACTCAACAGAAAACTCGTAAGCTCCGTTAGCGAAAGAAAACAAAACACCACTTCATAGTACTGTAATGAACTAATTCTTTATTTATATTGGTGTTAAACCTACTGTATTCCAACTTTTCTATGGTTTATAAACTATTTTCCTAGCCATAGATTCATCAAAATAAGCAAACAACACAATGAAAACAGAATCTGTCAAAAACAGAACAGTCTGTAGTAATCTGTATCAAACGTATACTTCTGGGGACTCCAAAAATTCTAAAAGAAATTGGTGGACCTGAGGAATTTTTCTAGTAATCATCTTCAAAAAGAATCAACTAAATAGCACTCTCCAGTAAAAAGTTGAAGCTAATCTCGTGAGCGCTAAAGTTTTTGTTTTTTACAGCATGATCATAAAGACTTCACCCGAGTCTTCCCAAAGGTTCTACTTGGCAAAAACACTAATTAAAACCTGAAAACACATCTAAACAGAAGTTAGATGGATTATTTATTACTAAACAGAACCAAAAAGCAAGAAACTAAAATAAAATTGGGTTGCCTCCCAACAAGCGCTATCGTTTAACGCCCCTGGCTAGGCATGATGATTTCAATGATGCTCACATAAAAGATGGGAATTGGAACATAAAGAGAGCATCATGAAGAATGTGACTAGCACATTTAAGTATAAGCCACTTCCTATGCATAGGGATTTTGTGAGCAAACAACTTATGGGAACAATAATCAACTAGCATAGGAAGGCAAAACAAGCATAACTTTAAAATTTTAAGCACATAGAGAGGAAACTTGATATTATTGCAATTCCTACAAGCATACATTCCTCCCTCATAATAATTTTCAGTAGAATCATGAATGAATTCAACAGTATAACCAGCACCTAAAGCATTCTTTTCATGATCTACTTGCATAGAAATTTTACTACTCTCCACATAAGCAAAATTCTTCTCATTCGGAATAGTGGGAGTATCATAAGAGACTTGAATACTATAAATTGTTTCCACATTAAAAGAGTAATGTTCAGAAAAAGGGTACTCATAATCATGACAAGTTTTATAAATATAATCATCACTCCTTTTTATAGCATAAGTTTCATCACAATAATCATCATAAGTAGGAGGCATGCTATCATCATTATAAATTTGCATATCAAAACTTGGGAGACTAAAAATATCATCTTCATTAAACATAGCCTCCCCAAGCTTAGGACAAACATTAATTGCAGAAAATATATTCTCAAAAACATCATCTTCATCAAACATAGCATCCCCAAGCTTGGGCCTTTTCATATCATAAGCATAATCACTCTCATCATTAATAGTATGGATAACACAAATAGAATAGCAATTATCATAATCTTCCAAGCAAGTGCCAAAAAGATTTTCAAGATCATAAGAAGTGTCATTATCTTCCCAATCATAATCATCGCAACAAGCAATAGGCATAACGAGATCATCATCAAGTGCATCATCTTCCACAATTATTTTTGATTCATTTTCATGGGGCACAACAATAATAGGAGCAACATTATTTGGGAGAGATATCTTTTTACCTTTCTTCCTTTTTCTATTCTTCTTCTTCACATCATGTGTGGGTTCAATCCTCTTTTTGGAGCTCCTTATTAATGAGATTGGTTGAATAGAAGGCTCCTCCTCGTTACCTGATTCATCATAAGAAATAATAGGAGGATATTGGGAAGTCTCTTCCCTTTCATTAGTATTCTCTTCATCTTCTATTTGTTTTGTTTTCTTTATGTAATTGGCAATATAAGGATTTTCAATGCAATTCACCGCACAATACATATAAATTTTCTCTAGATCAAAACCAAGAAGTTTGTCACAGGCAAATACTGGAAGATAGTTAGTTATACGTTTCATTTCTTCATAACCCATAAGCAAACTAAGTTCATTATAATGTGCAAGGGAAATCAAGTCATCACAATTTTTGGACACGATTATATCATGAAACAATTTGCATCGGATAGTTAAATGACCCCGTTCATTGCAAAGTTCACAAGTATGGCCAAGAAAATTTAATTTTTTAGCACAAACATCTAGCCTTTCTTGCAACAATTCGATTTCTAAATGCTTATGCCTCTTGCAATATCTATCTTCCCTATTTGGTGTGTACTTGCAAACCCAATGCACTCCACAAAAATTGACATGTTTATAGGAGACATTTTCATCATAACTAGTGCAATTATCATTAGTACTATGGATATTCAAGGAGTTCATACTAACAACATTGCAATCATGCTCATGATTCAAAGATTTAGTGCCAAACATTTTAATGCATTCTTCTTCTAACACTTTGGCACAATTTTCCTTTCCATCATACTCACGAAAGATATTAAAAAGATGAAGCGTAAGAGGTAAACTCAATTCCATTTTTTTGTTTTCTTTTACAGACTAAACTAGTGATAAAACAAGAAACAAAAATATTCGATTGCAAGATCTAAAGATATACCTTCAAGCACTCACCTCCCGGCTTCTTGTAGACGTTGTTGGGCCTCCAAGTGCAGAGGTTTGTAGGATGAAGATGGTCTCTCTCAAGCAACCATGCAACCAAATAACAAAGAGTCTCTTGTGTCCCCAACACACCCAATACAATGGTAAATTGTATAGGTGCACTAGTTCGGCGAAGAGATGGTGATACAAGTGCAATATGGATGGTAGATATGGGTTTTTGTAATCTGAAAATATAAAAACAGCATGGTAACTAATGATAAAAGTGAGCATAAACGGTATTGCAATGCTAGGAAACAAGGCCTAGGGTTCATACTTTCACTAGTGCAAGTTCTCTCAACAATAATAACATAATTGGATCATATAAATATCCCTCAACTTGCAACAAAGAGTCACTCCAAAGTCATTAATAACGAAGAACAAACGAAGAGATTATGGTAGGGTACGAAACCACCGCAAAGTTATTCTTTTCGATCAATCCATTGGGCTATTCCTAGAAGTGTCACAAACAGCCCTAGGGTTCGTAGTAAAATAACACCTTAAGACACACATCAACCAAAACCCTAATGTCACCTAGATACTCCAATGTCACCTCAAGTATCCGTGGGTATGATTATACGATATGCATCACACAATCTCAGATTCATCTATTCAACCAACACATAGAACCTCAAATAGTGCCCCAAAGTTTTTACCGGAAAATCAAGACGAAAACGTGTGCCAACCCCTATGCATAGGTTCATGGGCGGAACCCGCAAGTTGATCACCAAAACATACATCAAGTGGATCGATAGAATACCCCATTGTCACCACGGGTATCCCACGCAAGACATACATCAAGTGTTCTCAAATCATCAAAAGACTCAATCTGATACGATAACTTCAAAGGGGAAACTCAATCCATTACAAGAGAGTAGAGGGGGAGAAACATCATAAGATCCAACTATAATAGCAAAGCTCGCGATACATCAAGATCGTGCCGAATCAAGAACACGAGAGAGAGAGAGAGATCAAACACATAGCTACTGGTACATACCCTCAGCGCCGAGGGTGAACTACTCCCTCCTCATCATGGAGAGCGCCGGGATGATGAAGATGGCCACCGGTGAGGGATCCCCCCTCCAGCAGGGTGCCGGAACAGGGTCCCGATTGGTTTTTGGTGGCTACAGAGGCTTGCAGCGGCGGAACTCCCGATCTATTCTGTTCCTCGATGGTTTTAGGGTATATTGGTATATATAGGAGGAAGAAATACGTCAGGGGAGCCACGAGGGGCCAACGAGGGTGGAGGACGCGCCCAGGGGGGTGGGCGCGCCCCCTGCCTCGTGCCTTCCTCGTTGCTTCCCTTACGTACACCCCAAGTCTTCTGGATTGCTTCCGTTCCAAAAATAACTCTCCCGAAGGTTTCATTCCGTTTGGACTCCGTTTGATATCCCTTTTCGTCGAAACACTGAAACAAGAGAAAAAACAGAAACTCGCACTGGGATCTGGGTCAATAGGTTAGTCCCAAAAGTGATATAAAAGTGTTTAATAAAGCCCATAAACATCCAAGATAGATAATATAATAGCATGGAACAATCAAAAATTATAGATACGTTGGAGACGTATCATGCGCTCGATCCTAATCCTCAAGGATGACGAGGTGCAGGTCGACTGGGACTTTCTCCTCAGAGTTGCGCCACAAATACAATGTTCGCTCCATCCTGATCCGCAAGGATGACGAGGTGCAGGTCGACTGCGACTTTCTCCTCGGAGTTGCACCACAAATACAATGTGCACTCCATCCCGATCCGCAAGGACGACGAGGTGCAGGTCGTCCGTGACCTTCTCCTCAAAGTTATATCACAAGTACAAAAGACTGTTCTGAGTGAAGAAACAAGTTCCACTCGGAGGCAAAGACAATCATATCCAAGAAAAACCAAGTTCAGATAAAATCCCAAGAGGTTCCGAACCGCAGATAAAGTTCTCGGGCATCAGGCCCGAAGGATTTTAACGGTTACAAAACCACTCGGCATACCGAGGCAAATTTAATCGGATCATAAGAGTTTGTTCACTCCGCAGGAGGAGGACTGGCAGGCTCGATGAACTCATCCAGGTCGATTCCATCTACAATACGAGTGGTAGCAGCAATGAAGGTCTCCATGAAAGACTGGAAGTCAAGTCTCTTGGTGTTGGCAACCTTGATCGCTGCTAGCTTTTCTTCATTGGCCTCCTTGCAATGGACGCGAACAAGGGACAGAGCTACATCAACACCGCACCGAGCAGACGATTTCTTCCATTCCTGCACTCGACCAGGGATCTCATCAAGTCGAGTCATCAGAGACTCGAGATCATTTTGGAGCGTCTCCCTTAGCCAGAGCGCCGTGTCGATCCGCGACACCGCGACCTTCAATCGAGTGAGGTAATCTGTAACGCTGGCAAGTCTCGGAAAAGTACCTTCAAGCATGAGGAATAACTTCTTGGCGAGTCCTCCCAGATAAGCCTCCAGCTCGTCTCTCTTGCGGGTGATGTCTTCCACCTTGTCGGTCAGGGTCCCTTTATCCTTCTTCAGTCGAGTCACCTCTTTGTTGGCTTCATCAAGAGCGGCCTTCAGCTTGGAATTCTCTTCCTCCAGCTTTCCGACTGAGGCCAGCTTCTCGTTGGCGAGTGCCGTCTTTTCTTCTGCTGTTTTCTGTGCGGCTGCAAGGTCAGAGTCTTTCTTCACCAAAGCATGTCTCAGTGTTTCTACAAAGAATAACATTCGAGTTAGAAAAAGGAAGGAAAAGATGGCAGGAGAATCAGTCGACAAGTTTTCCATGCCAGCAACATCATCCTTAGCCTTCTGCAAATTCGTCTTGGCCAACTCCAGATCAAGATTGAGCTGGATCTGCTTCTGCTCCAAGTCAGCAAACCGAGCTCCAAGTTCACAAGATTTCTGTGGTCAGAGGATAGTCAGTCGACAGAAACAAAGATTGGTTGCTTCCGAGCAATAAAGTAACAAGTTCAAAGAGTTATAAGACTACTACTGAATCAAACATTCAACAGTAGTCTCGGGGACTACACCTAGTGGGTGCACTCGGCGTTCCCCCACTGGTTCGACTTTTCAATTGACTTGGTCCGTCCAGTCGAAAAAAAATGAAGGAGTATCAGTTGGTCTCAGACCATAGTCGACTGCCCGCAGTCGACTACGGTCTCGAGGACTACACCCAGTGGGTGCACTCAGCGTGCCCCCACTGGTCCAGGTTCCACTCGACATGATCTGCTCAGACCGAGTGGAAAAGTTCAGTTCAAAGACCCCCGCCGAATCGAACATTCAACGGTGGTCTCGGGGACTACACCCAGTGGGTGCACTCAGCGTGCCCCCACTGGTTCAAAGATTCAATCAACACAACCTAGTCGGCTCAAGAAGAAAAACTACTCAGTGAAAAATTAAAACACCCAGTGGGTGTACAAGTGCAAAGTGCAGACTGACAAGTAGAAGCACAATAAAGGTTTTCAGGTAGCATATCCTAACAGAACAAGCGAAAAGCTAGAAGATCAGTCGGAAATCAGCTAACCCTGACATTGGCCTGGAGTGCTGAGCTGGCGTCATAGGCAGCTTGACTAGCCTCTCGCACCACTTTCATCTGCTCCATCATAAGGCCCGCCTGGCGTATAGCTTCCTTGGCGGCACCCACTTGGTCCTCTGGGACATGATGGGCGGTGAAGAGTGAAGATGGTGGATCAGCTGTAGCAGTTCGAGAATCTGCGGCATGGTGTTGCGAAGATGAAACAAGAGCCTGTGCAGTCGACGCTGAAGGCTGTGCACTCGACAATGGAACGGCAAAAGTAACAGAAGCCCGGTTGAGGTCTCCGGACTGCTGAATCATTGGTTCCGTCACCGGCCGACTGGGGCGTTTTGCTAGCTGATGCCTTCCTGCCCGAAGTCCTGTCCCTCCTTCTCGTGGGCCTCAGTGGCACATCTTCGTTGTCGTCTAGAAGTTCAATAACATTGGGCGGAGCTGCAAAGGAATCAATCACAAGAGTTCAGTCGACCGTCGAAATGGCTGAAAAAGTAAAGGCAAGGTGACAAGAGTTATACCCGCGTTGGAGGTGACTGTGTTTTCCATCTCCTCCTCCTCATCATCTTTATAAACAGAAGTCCCAGAGGTAGCAACACTGCAAATTTCAAAATTCACTCGGTCAGAACAGGAGAAAGTGAGTCGACCAAAGATCAAGTCGTGCCAATCTAAGAGGTCGAATTCAAGGATTACCCAGAAGCAATAGGGACGGCCAATTTGATCTTGGGCAAGGCCTTCCGGGGCTTTGACGTCGCGACTTTGGGCTGCTTCAGAGCTTTCTCAGTCGGCACAGGGGAAGATGGTCGAGTGCGCTTTGAGGTCTGACCAGTCGGAGCAGTCGCCTTGCCACAAACACTTGCTGGGTGTTGCCTCTCCTTGGAGCATTTTTCTGAGCGAGGTGGAGACTCGACTTCCTCGCCATTGCTTGAGTCTTCACTCTCCTCGTCTTCTCCCCCATCAGATTGCCAGTCGCCGCTCTTGCCTCCGCTCACCTCTCCCTCCTGCTCCTGCTCCTGCACCTGCTCTCCGTTGGGCATCGAGTACATCTCAGTATAAATCTGCAAGGCACGGGATTGAGCAGATATCAGTCGGTTTTGAGAACTATTATGTATCAGAACAAATGGATGCTTGGAAGATAAGGTCAGACCTTGTCTAGCTCGTTGGTGTTGTCGAGTGGAGGAATTCTCTTGGACCCCCTGGGGTTATCCTTGTTGCCCGTGATGCCCTGCAGCCACTGCGCCATCATCTTCTCGTCAACTTCCTCCGGGTGGATCCGAGCGGTGTCGTCAATACTCAAGTACATCCACATCGGGTGATCGCGAGCTTGAAGTGGTTGGATGCGTCGACTGAGAAAAACCTCCAGCAAATCCATGCCAGCCACACCATCACGGACAAGTTGGACCACTCGCTCAACCAACATATTCACCTCCACTTTCTCAGCTGGAGTCACTTTCAAAGAAGAGGGCTTCTCGACTCGATCCATGGAAAACGGAGGGAGGCCAGTCGACTGACCAGGGGTCGGTTGGTCCTTGCAATAGAACCAGGTCGACTGCCCTCCTCTGACTGACTCGGGAAGAATCATAGCTGGGAAAGTGCTTTTACCCCTCAACTGGATCCCTAGACCTCCACACATCTGGATCACATGTGTCCTCTCATCACTTGGATTAGCCTTTTTTACAGACTGAGAACGGCAAGTGAAAATATGTTTGAAGAGGCCCCAGTGCGGTCGACAGCCCAGAAAGTTCTCACACATGGACACGAATGCAACAAGATATGTGATGGTGTTGGGAGAAAAGTGATGAAGTTGGGCTCCAAAAAAGTTCAGAAAACCCCAGAAAAAGGGATGGGGAGGCAAAGAGAAACCGCGGTCGACGTGGGTCGCAAGAAGGATGCACTCACCCTCCTGCGGCCGCGGCTCGGTCTCGTCCTCCAGAAGTTGCCAGGAACCGTGGGAATGAGTCCCCCTCGACTAGATCCTCCAAATCCTCCTACTGGATCGTGGAGCGGATCCAATCGCCCTGGATCCACCCTCGCGGCAGGCCAGATCTCGACGATGACCCTCCCCGACTCTTCTTCTTGCTCTTCGCCTTCGCCGCCGTCTTCTCCTTCCCCACCGTGGAGGTTTGAGCTCGGGCTGGGCGGCGGCGCTGAGGGTGGAGGCGGATGCGGTGGAGAAGTAGAGGAGGAAGGAAGAAAATGGGACGCACTATGCAAAAAACACCGGCCCATACGCTTTATATGGTCCTATTCCCCGAGTGACTGACTTGTGGCCCCAGGCAATCCTGTCAAATCCCGCAACAGTCGCGCGCTCGATACGTGGCAAAAAAGGTGGCACAAGAATCGAGGCGCTCCTGCCTACTCCGCTCCGCTTACTGCGGCCCTCTCCATCCCACGCGCTTCCCTAAATTTCGAATCTCGTGAGATCCAGGAATGGCAGTGCAATCAATCATGCCGAAGATCTTATGCCATACCAGCATTCGAAGCCTGTCAACAAAGTTCACTGGACAATCTCTGAATGGCTCAAGGCGACTGAAAATGAGGTCGAAGTTTTTGCATGGTTCACCAATCCAAGTAAAATGCTTCCGAAGCATGAAAATTGGGTCGGAACCATCTTCAACTCCATCTCCACTCGGACGTAGAACCATTCGGGGGCTAATGACAAAGACATGTACCTAGGGTAGGGCAATAGACCTGATCTAAGCACCCTTCCCAAGGACACTGCTTTACAGTCAAGCACATTCAAAGGACAACAAATTCTAACAATTGAAATCACCACAGGATGCAACCCACTCGACTGTGGGTTCTACTCGGATAGCCCAATTCCATTCGACCAGGATATAATCATTCGACCATATCAGAAACCACTCGGAATACAGAAGATCTAAGGTCACTGGATGACAACTGTCAAGCGTTCACTCCGTAGTCTTAATGATCATTTATATGACTTTAATACTGATGTTACCAGTAACGTCCCCTCTTTATGTACATTGAACCCTATGTAACGGGGGATGCTGGGGTCTTGGCGCACTCTATATAAGCCACCCCCCTCCTCTAGGACAGGGGTTCGCACCCCGTGTAACTTCACGTGTAATCCAATCGACCAGCCTCAGGGCACCGAGACGTAGGACTATTACTTCCTCTGAGAAGGGCCTGAACTCGTTAGAACCACGACAGACCCGGTTGCCATGGGAGGGTAGGACAAAAGATGTCATGCAAGTTCTTTTCCATAAGCACATACGACTATTTACGGAATACATGCCTACATTACATTGATGAATTGGAGCTAGTTCTATGTCGCCCTAGGTTATGACTATTACATGATGAATATTATCCAACGTTATCACCGATCCAGTGCCTACGAGTTTTTCACATATTGTTCTTGCTAAGTTACTACTGTTGCGGCTACTGTCAGAATTACTATAAAACTACTTCTACTGCTGTTACCGTTACTGTTACTATTATTGCTAATTCTATCAATCTATCATACTACTATGCTAGTGATCACTCTACTACAGATATTTAGTCTCCATGTGTGGTTGAATTGACAACTCGTCTTCTAATACTTGCAGGTATTTTTTGGCGCCCTTGTGTCGAATCAATAAATTTGGGTTGAATACTCTACCCTCAAAAACTGTTGCGGCCCCCTATACTTCTTGGTTATCACGTATGCGGTCGGGACCAAACCTAGCCCCTGTATAAAAATGCAGGCGTTACAGTTCACCCGGGCGTGTGCCGCACAACTGCTGAAGTCTGAAGAGCTTTCGGGAAAATCATACGACGCCGAGTGCCCATAACTTATCCCGTGGGTGGTTAGTGTGAAAAGGCCAAAGGCCTACTCAGATCGCATATCCCAACCGTTAGTGCATTAGGAGTTCGTGGAGATGATCAGTGATCTTGTTGCCCCATCAAGGGCCATGCCCATCCCTCTCTAGGGCGGTCTCTGCCTGCTCATTCATGCCACGTCATTATCTCTGGGTACCCTCATGTTCAATCCGACTTCAGTAACTATTGTGGGTACCCCTTGGGTCATCACAACTTCAACAAAGTCCTGAGGTGAAGGTTAAGGTATCCGTGTGTCCGTAACATCAAGGGGGAATTTGAGGAATCACCCTCGATGGATTCCTACTCGATGTAACCATCAAGGTGACCTTGGAGGAATCACCCTTGAAGGGTTCACACTTGAGGTGTTGCATGACAGAGTCCTGATCATCGGGAGTGGTGAATGAGAAATCACCCTCTGTAGTCCATGACCGATTGGCAACACTACAGAGAAATCATCGGGAGTGAGATGCGAGGAATCACCCTCGTCACTCGATAGTGGCTCTGTAGAGTCGTACAACTAAAGGGGCGTTGGTGATGTGTCGGTCTCTGCACCTCGATCACATTGATTGAGTCATCCGGAAGCAAAGCATGGCAACACGGACAAGGGTGCGGGGCCACTGATGGATCACTAACCAACCTATACTAAGAATATAGGATAACCGGTAAAGTAACAACATCAGGTTACAAAAGCAGGCTATGCATCATAATAGGACCTATCGAACAACAATAGCAAAATCGAATGCAAGCACGAGAGAGAAAGAATGGGTGATATAGTAATGATCAAGGGGGTTTTCCTTGCCTAGAAGCTCTGCCAAGAAGGAAGGGTCATCGTCAACGTAGTTGTACTCGAGGACAGCAGCAGTCCCGGGGTCTACCAGAGAGAAGGAGGGGGGAGAAACAATAAATATGAAGCATACCAATGCAGCACAATGCATGGCATGGCAAAAAGTGGTGTTCATGTGATCTAATGCATCCCCAGACATTTTAAAAGAAGAGGGAAATTATCTAGTAATATTGTCCCAACTCCAGGTGTTTTCGGTATATTGATCCAGGGGAAAAATGTCAATGTTCACTATGTTAGAGGGGTGTGGCAGGTATGTGGATTGCATATTCAGGTTCTTCTTATTTTTCTGATCAGTTTTCATATATAAATTATTTTCATCTGAGCTACGGTTCATTTTCTATTAATTTTCAAACTTTTACTAATATTCTGGAATTTCTGAATTTACTTTAATTCCAATTAATAAGCACATAAATTGCTATGGGTACACAAGAGTGTACCCAACAATGTGTGCATGTGTATGACATGTGGGGCCGGAGGGCCCAGTTGATCCAGTCAACATTAACTGGTCAACAGGGGGTAGTAAGCAATGGGTCCCGGTTGTCAATAATTGTAGTTTTTAATCAGAGATTTAGTTAGATATTTTAACTAAAAGGGGCCCACTAGTCATAGGGTAGTAACTAACAAGATGTTAATTTAGCATGGGTGTGTTTAGCTAGCAGGGGATTAGCCCCTAATTGACTGGACCGGCCCCACATGGAAGCCTCTGCGTGGCTATGCTCATGCATGAGCACACACATGAGGGCGTCGGTGCTGGCCAGGGAGCATGGCGCACGAGCGACAGAGGCGGCGCACGGCCAAGAGTGGGCGCACACGTGTGTGGGCGCGAGTAGGGGCACGGCGGGCGGCATCGGGTAGCGGCGGCGCAGTAGCAGCAATAATGCAGCTAGTAGCGGCAGTAGCAGCGGCAGGTGGAGGCAACGGCGACAACAGTATAGCAGCAAGCATCGATGAAGTAGCGGCGGCAGCGCATCACCAGGCACGTGGGTCCCCGCGCATGCGCGGGGCGCGTCCAGGGCACAGTCGGCGCTCAGGCTGGGCACGTTGTGTGGGAGCAGCCATGGGGCGGTGAGCGTGAGCGGAGCCAGGGCTGCAGTGATGGCCTACAACGACTAACGAGGGGGGAAATGGGGGGACCGACGGAGGGGCTCACAAGGAAGCTCATGCAGGGCTTCGTGCAGTCGGAGCTGATCGAGGACGAACAAATCAACAACGAGCAGGGGCGAATCCAGCCAGAGAGGATTGACGAATGCGACGACGGTTTGATGTCTTGGCCTCGATACAGCGGCGGGGATGAAGGAGACAGCGACGACGTAGCCGATGGACACGGCCTCGGGCTTGAGGGGTGACCGGGAGCGCACGGACGGCGGGCACCATTGTGGGGAGCTTCGGGTGATGCGCGGGGAAGAAGAGGGCAAGCGAGGGAGAGGGGATATGTCAGCTAGGGTTTATTGGGGGTTCGGGGTGATCTTATCCACGTCGGGGATGCACTGGATGCTCGACACGACAACATCGGGTACGTGGACGGGCATGCCGAGGCCATGCCATGGCGCCACCTCCTCCTTTGTACAAGGGAAGGAGAAGTCCGTTAGATGGGCTGGGCTGCACTGTGGCTGTGTTGGGCCAAAGTGAACAGGGGGTTTTCTCCTTTATCTTTTATCTTTTTATCTTTCTCTTTTTCAGCTCTATTTTCTATATAGTTTTGCTGTCAAATGATTTTTGTTTTGACTCAAACCTTGCACACAAATAAAAGACAAATATCAAGGGTGCACCCAAGGTTTGGTGTAAATTGGAAATGTTTAACTATTTCTATAAATTGAAATTTCCCAATTTAATGTTGCTGGTCCACTAAAATAATTGCCTGGGAGTTGACATAATTTTTTACCAATATTGGGGATTTTATGAGCTGATGAGCCATACAATGAAGCTATGGGAGAGAGTCATTGAGCACTGCTTAAGAAGAAGGACAACTGTGACCAAAAATCTGTTTGGTTTCATGCCTAGAAGGTGGACCATGGAAGCCATTTTCTTGGTCAGACAACTTATGGAGAGATATAGGGAGCAAAAGAAGGACTTGCATATGGTGTTCATTGACTTGGAGAAGGCCTATGATAAGATACCGCGGAATGTCTGATGGAAATATGCCCTAGAGGCAATAATAAAATGGTTATTATTATATTTCCTTGTTCATCATAATTGTCTATTGTTCATGCTATAATTGTGTTATCCGGAAATCGTAATACATGTGTGAATACATAGACCACAACATGTCCCTAGTGAGCCTCTAGTTGACTAGCTCGTTGATCAATAGATGGTTACGGTTTCCTAACCATGGACATAGGATGTCATTGATAACGGGATCACATCATTAGGATAATGATGTGATGGACAAGACCCAATCCTAAGTATAGCACAAGATCGTGTAGTTCGTCTGCTAAAGCTTTTCTAATGTCAAGTATCTTTTCCTTAGACCATGAGATTGTGCAACTCCCGGATACCGTAAGGGTACTTTCGGTGTGCCAAACGTCACAACGTAACTGGGTGGCTATAAAGGTACACTACGGGTATCCCCGAAAGTATTTGTTGGGTTGGCACGAATCGAGACTGGGATTTGTCACTCCGTATAACGGAGAGGTATCTCTGGGCCCACTCAGTAAGACATCATCGAAATGAGCTCAATGTGACTAAGGGGTTGGTCACGGGATGATGTGTTACGGAACGAGTAAAGAGACTTGCCATAACGAGATTGAACAAGGTATCGGTATACCGACGATCGAATCTCGGGCAAGTGCTATACCGGTAGACAAAGGGAATCGTATACAGGGTTGATTGAATCCTTGACATCGTGGTTCATCCGATGAGATCATCGTGGAACATGTGGGAGCCAACATGGGTATCGAGATCCCGCTGTTGGTTATTGGCCGGAGAGATGTCTCGGTCATGTCTGCATAGTTCCCGAACCCGTAGGGTCTACACACTTAAGGTTCGGTGACGCTAGAGTTGTAATGGGAATTGTATGTGGTTACCGAAAGTTGTTCGGAGTCCCGGATGAGATCCCGGACGTCACGAGGAGTTCCGAAATGGTCCAGAGGTGAAGATATATATATGGTAAGTCCAGTTTCAGTCACCGGAAAGGTTTCGGGGTTTATCGGTATTGTACTGGGACCACCGAAGGGGTTCCGGGGGTCCACCGGGAGGGTCCACCTGCCCCGAAGGACCTAATGGGCTGTAGTTGGGTGGGAACCAGCCCCTTAGTGGGCTGGTGCGGCCCCCCAAGGGCCCAAGGCGCCTAGGGTTGGAAACCCTAGGGGGCGCCCCCCCCCGGGGGGGGCGGGCGCCCCCTAGATGGAAACCCTAAGGGGCCGCTGCCCCCCCCCCCCCGAGGGGCCGCTGCCACCTTAGGTGGAAACCCTAGGGGGCCGCCGCCCTCCCCCCTCTAGATGGATCTAGGGGGCCGGCCCCCTCACCCCTTCTCCTGGCGCAGCCCTCCCCCTTCCTACACCTTCTCCTCCTCCGTAGCGCTTAGCGAAGCTCTGCCGGAGAACCACGAGCTCCACCGCCACCACGCCGTCGTGCTACCGGAGCTCTCCCTCAACTTCTCCTCCCCCCTTGCTGGATCAAGAAGGAGGAGACGTCCCCGGGCTGTACGTGTGTTGAACGCGGAGGCGCCGTCGTTCGGCGCTTAGATCGGAATCAACCGCGATCTGAATCGCTACGAGTACGACTCCTTCATCCGCATTCTTGTAACGCTTCCGCATCGCGATCTTCAAGGGTATGAAGATGCACTCCCCTCTCTCTCGTTGCTAGTCTCTCCATAGACTGATCTTGGTGATGCATAGAAATTTTTTAATTTCTGCAACGATCCCCAACAGTGGTATCAGAGCCAGGTTTATGCGTAGTTTCTATGCACGAGTAGAACACAAGTTGTTGTGGGCATCGATTTTTTCAATTTACTTGCCGTTACTAGTCTTATCTTGATTCGACGGCATCGTGGGGTGAAACGGCCCGGACCGACCTTACACGTACACTTACGTGAGACAGGTTCCACCGACTGACATGCACTAGTTGCATAAGGTGGCTAGCGGGTGTCTGTCTCTCCCACTTTAGTCGGATCGGATTCGATGAAAAGGGTCCTTATGAAGGGTGAATAGAAATTGGCATATCATGTTGTGGTTTTGGCATAGGTAAGAAACATTCTTGCTAGAAACCTATAGCAGCCACGTAAAAAATTTGCAACAACAATTAGAGGACGTCTAACTTGTTCTTGCAGCATATGCCGTGTGATGTGATATGTCCAAAAGGAAGTGATGAATGATATATGTGATGTATGAGATTGATCATGTTCTTGTAATAGGAATCACGACTTGCATGTCGATGAGTATGACAACCGGCACGAGCCATAGGAGTTGTCTTAATTTATTGTATGACCTGCGTGTCAATGAAAACACCATGTAATTACTTTACTTTATTGCTAACCGTTAGCTATAGTAGTAGAAGTAATAGTTGGCGAGACAACTTCATGAAGACACGATGATGGAGATCATGATGATGTAGATCATGGTGTCATGCCGGTGACGATGATGATCATGGCGCCCCGAACATGGAGATCAAAAGGAGCAAAATGATATTGGCCATATCATGTCACTATTTGATTGCATGTGATGTTTATCACGTTTTTACATCTTATTTGCTTAGAACGACGGTAGCATAAATAAGATGATCCATCATTAAAATATCAAGAATTGTGTTCCCCCTAACTGTGCACCGTTGCTAAGGTCCGTTGTTCCGAAGCACCACGTGATGATCGGGTGTGATAGGTTCTAACGTTCGCATACAACGAGTGTAAGCCAGATTTACACACGCAATACACTTAGGTTGACTTGACGAGCCTAGCATGTACAGACATGGCCTCGGAACACGGAAGACCGAAAGGTCGAACATGAGTCGTATAGAAGATACGATCAACATGAAGATGTTCACCGATGATGACTAGTCCGTCTCACGTGGTGATCAGACACGGCCTAGTTGACTCAGATCATGTATCACTTAGATGACTAGAGGGATGTCTATCTGAGTGGGAGTTCATTAAATAATTTGATTAGATGAACTTAATTATCATGAACATAGTCTAAAACTTTGCAATATGTCTTGTAGATCAAATGGCCCACGCTAATGTTGCCCTCAACTTCAACGCGTTCCTAGAGAAAACCAAGCTGAAAGACGATGGTAGCAACTACATGGACTGGGTCCGTAACCTGAGGATTATCCTCATAGCTGCCAAGAAAGCATATGTCCTTGAAGCACCGCTAGGTGATGCACCTGTTTTCCCAGCAACTCAAGACGTTATGAACGCCTGGCAGTCGTGCAGTGATGATTACTCCCTGGTTCAGTGCGGCATGCTTTACAGCTTAGAACTGGGGCTCCAAAAGCGTTTTGAGCAGCACGGAGCATATGAGATGTTCCAAGAGCTGAAAATGGTTTTCCAAGCTCATGCCCGGGTCGAGAGATATGAAGTCTCCGATGAGTTCTACAGTTGTAAGATGGAGGAGAATAGTTCTGTCAGCGAGCACATACTCAAAATGTCTAGGTTGCACAACCGCTTATCTTAGCTGGGAGTTAATCACCCGGATGATGCGGTCGTTGACAGAATCCTTCAGTCACTCCCACCTAGCTACAAGAGCTTTGTGATGAACTTCAATATGCAGGGGATGGAGAAGACCATTCCTGAGGTATATTCAATGCTGAAATCAGCGGAGGTGGAGATAAAAAAGGAACATCAAGTGTTGATGGTGAATAAAACCACTAAGTTCAAGAAAGGCAAGGGTAAGAGGAACTTCAAGAAGGACAGCAAGGGAATAGCCGCGCCCGGTAAGCAAGCTGCCGGGAAGAAGCCAAAGAATGGACCCAAGCCTGACACTGAGTGCTTTTATTGCAAGGGAAACGGCCACTGGAAGCGGAACTGCCCCAAGTACATAGCGGATAAGAAGGCCGGCAATACCAAAGGTATATGTGATATACATGTTATTGATGTGTACCTAACCAGCGCTCGTAGTAGCTCCTGGGTATTTGATACCAGTGCGGTTGCTCATATTTGTAAATCAAAACAGGAGCTGTGGAATAAGCGGAGACTGGCGAAGGACGAGGTGACGATGCACGTCGGGAATGGTTCCAAGGTCGATGTGATCGCCGTCGGCACGCTACCTCTACATTTACCTACGGGGTCAGTTTTAAACCTCAATAATTGTTATTTAGTACCAGCTTTGAGCATGAACATTGTATCTGGATCTCGTTTAATGCGAGATGGCTACTCATTTAAATCTGAGAATAATGGTTGTTCTATTTATATGAGAGACATGTTTTATGGTCATGCCCCACTGGTCAATGGTTTATTCTTATTTAATCTCGAACGTGATGTTACACATATTCATAGTGTGAATGCCAAAAGATGTAAGGTTGATAATGATAGTCCCACATACTTGTGGCACTGCCGCCTTGGTCACATTGGTGTCAAACGCATGAAGAAACTCCATGCAGATGGACTTTTGGAGTCTCTTGATTATGAATCATTTGACACATGCGAACCATGCCTCATGGGCAAAATGACCAAGACACCGTTCTCCGGAACAATGGAGCGAGCAACCAACTTATTGGAAATCATACATACTGATGTGTGCGGTCCAATGAGCGTTGAGGCTCGCGGTGGTTATCACTATGTTCTCACCCTCACGGATGACTTAAGTAGATATGGGTATGTCTACTTAATGAAACACAAGTTTGAGACCTTTGAAAAGTTCAAGGAATTTCAGAGTGAGGTTGAGAATCAACATGACAGGAAAATCAAGTTCTTACGATCAGATCGTGGGGGAGAATATTTGAGTCACGAATTTGGCACGCACTTAAGGAAATGTGGAATTGTTTCACAACTCACGCCGCATGGAACATCTCAGCGTAATGGTGTGTCCGAACATCGTAATCGCACTCTATTGGATATGGTGCGATCTATGATGTCTCTTATCGATCTACCGCTATCATTTTGGGGTTATGCTATAGAGACTGCCGCATTCACTTTAAATAGGGCTCCATCGAAATCCGTTGAGAGGACACCATATGAATTGTGGTTTGGGAAGAAACCTAAGCTGTTGTTTCTGAAAGTTTGGGGATGCGATGCTTATGTCAAGAAACTTCAACCTGAGAAGCTTGAACCCAAATCGGAAAAATGCGTCTTCATAGGATACCCTAAGGAAACTATTGGGTATACCTTCTACCTCAGATCCGAAGGCAAGATCTTTGTTGCCAAGAATGGATCCTTTCTAGAGAAAGAGTTTCTCTCGAAAGAAGTAAGTGGGAGGAAAGTAGAACTTGATGAAGTATTGCCTCAAGAAAATGTTTCTGTGGTTCCTGCACCGACTAGAGAGGAAGTTAATGATGATGATCATGAAACTTCAGATCAAGTTGCTACTGAACTTCGTAGGTCCACAAGGACACGTTCCGCACCAGAGTGGTACGGCAACCCTGTCCTAGAAATCATGTTGTTAGACAATGGTGAACCTTCGAACTATGAAGAAGCGATGGCGGGCCCGGATTCCGACAAATGGCTTGAAGCCATGAAATCCGAGATAGGATCCATGTATGAAAATGAAGTATGGACTTTGACTGACTTGCCCGATGATCGGCGAGCCATAGAAAATAAATGGATCTTTAAGAAGAAGACAGACGCGGATGGTAATGTAACCATCTATAAGGCTCGGCTTGTCGCTAAGGGTTATCGACAAGTTCAAGGGGTTGACTACGATGAGACCTTCTCACCCGTAGCGAAGCTGAAGTCTGTCTGAATCATGTTAGCAATTGCCGCATTCTATGATTATGAGATATGGCAAATGGACGTCAAAACGGCATTCCTTAATGGTTTCCTTAAGGAAGAATTGTATATGATGCAGCCGGAAGGTTTTGTCGATCCTAATAATGCTGACAAGGTATGCAAGCTCCAACGCTCGATCTATGGGCTGGTGCAAGCATCTCGGAGTTGGAACATTCGTTTTGATGAGATGATCAAAGCATTTGGGTTTACGCAGATTTATGGAGAAGCCTGTGTTTACAAGAAAGTGAGTGGGAGCTCTGTAGCATTTCTCATACTATATGTGGATGACATACTATTGATGGGAAATGATATCACTACAAAAAAAGACACATCCGTGACATTTTGGGCCGAACAAAAAAAATTATGTCATACATATGACACTTCTATGACGATAATTGTGACAAAACCCGGTATCATCATAGATGTGGTGGGCTCCTACTTCTATGACAAAAAATCATGACAGAAAATGGGCTTTCCGTCCTGGGCGGGCCGGAGACGCAGCCGCATGACATTCTTTGGGCCGTCCATGACAGAAAAAACCGTGGTAGAAGCGAGGGCAAGGAAAATTTCGGGGAGTTCCCGGTTACGGTGGGAGGTTGGGGGCCGAGCGATGCGCGTTTCTCTCGTACACGTACGCGCGTGTGTGTGAGGCGTTGGCTCTAACTGAACCCGAGCGAGGCGTTGGGCTCTAACTGAACCCGAGCGATTGCACTGCAGGCTACGCGTTACTGAACCCGAGCGATCGATCGATGGCTGTTAACTGAACCCGATCGAGCGATTCCTTCACTACTGCTGCTAACTGAAGCCGATCAATTGGATGAACAGTGAGCGTTGCGGGGGGGTGGATGAACAGTGAGCGGTGGCGTTGCCTCTGGATGAACAGGACCCCGTGGTGTGGAGGGCTGGATGAACAGTAGACGGTGGAGGGGTGCCCGTGGAGGGGTGGTTGAACAGTAGCCGGTGGAGTAGCGCGCGGTGGAGGCTGGATGAACAGGAGCCCGTGGAGGCTGGAGGAGGTCGACGGTAGCCCGTGGAGGCTGGAGGAGGTCGACGGTGGAGATGAACAGTATCCCGTGGAGTCCCATTTTGCGGTACGCCACACCCCTCCCGATGAACAGGACCCCCGTTTCGACCGTAGGAGGTCCGTTTCGTCCGTTTTGCGGTACGCCACACCCCTCTCGATCAACAGGACCCCCGTTTCGACCGTAGGAGGTCCGTTTCCTCCGTTTTGCGGTACGCCACACCCCTCCCGATCAACAGGACCCCGTTCTGAACGTAGGAGGTCCGTTTCCTCCGTTGTACGGTACGCCAGGCCTCGTTTTCATCGCCTGTTCCGTCCAAGCCCTCCCGATGAACACGACCACACATTCCGTTCCGACCCAGCCGGTTGGCTCCCACGCGTTCTGTTGCCTCTCGATGAACACGACACATTCCGTTGCCTCCCCATGAACACGACGACGACGCTGTTTCTCCGTTCCGACCCAGCCATGTACACGAGCCCTGGCCGTACGTATGCGCGAGTAGGCGTTCGAGACCCCGCCCGTATGTACACATACGTGGCCGTATTTTCTTTCTTGCACCCTGGCCGCTGTACGTACGTGTACATGCTACGTGCGCGCCTCTACTACGACACGTACGCGCCTCTACTACGACACGTGCGCGCCTCTACATCCACCAGTATATATGTACGTACACGTTCGCGACCAGAATGACAACGCTACGTATGCTTCGATGAGGTGGGTCCCGACTATCAGGGACTTCCTTGCCTGCGAAGATGTAGCTGGTGGGTCCCAGCAGCCAGGGGCGAATCATTTTTTTTTGCCCGGACGCACTTCCTTGCGTGCGAAGATGTAGCTGGTGGGTCCCAGCAGTCAGGGGGAAACGTTTTTTGTGAAATACAGTGGCCCGTCCAGTGGGTCCCAGCTGTCAGGTGGAGGAATCATTATTTTCCGCGTAATAAGGAGGCACTTCCTTGCTGCGGCCGTGGACCCAGCTGTCAGCCTCTCCACATACAGTCCATGTCCGATGGAAGTCGTTCCCTGACCACGTTGACCACGCCGCGCCGAGAGCACCAGGGCGGTGGACGACGGCGAGGCCTAGGAAGGGGACGACGGGGAGCCGGGGAAGACGCGGCAGTGGAAGCCCGTGCGGAGAGGAGTACTAGGGTTCACTGGTTCGGCTGCGGTGTGAGGCTGCCGTCGCCGCAGGGCCTGGCCAGCGGTGGGAATAGTAGGGGGCGGTGAGGCCTCCGCGGCAGCACAGTCGGCCACGGGAGGCAGGAGCATGCGGCACAACCGGCGCTGCCTTGGGCGGCTGGAGCAAGAAGACCAGAGGTTGAAGAAGCACTACGGCCGTTGGATGGACATCATACGGTCACTGGAGCTAGAATCATGCATATTGACTAAGTTGACAAAGCCCTCCGTCCCCGCCAACTTAGTAGGCCCACAAGTCAGCCTGCCACTATACTGGGTCCCAGCTAACAGGGGGAGTATTCATTTTTTTGTGTGTAATAAGGAGGCACTTCCTTGCGTGCGAAGATATAGCTGGTGGGTCCAAGCTATCAGCGGCGGTAACGTTTTTTCGCGAAATACAGAGGCCCTTTCGGTGGGTCCCTGATGTCAGGTGGAGGAATCATTATTTTGCGCGTAATAAGGAGGCATTTCCTTGCGTGCGGCCGTGGACCCAGCTGTCGGCCTCTCCACGTACAGTCCACTTCAGATGCATGTCGGTCGTTGACCACGTTGACCAGGCCGCGCCGAGAGCACCAGGGCGGTGGACAACAGCGAGGCCTAGGAAGGGAACGACACAGAGGCAGGGAAGACCCGGCAGTTGTTTCCCACGCGGAGGGGAGTATGACTGTACGAGGGTTTACTGGTTCGTCTGCCGTCGCCGGAAAATAACAGCAGGTGTGGGTGAGTAGAGGGATGGCTAGGCCAGCGATGGGAGTACGGTGGGGCGGTGAGGCCTGCGCGGCAGCAGAGCCGGCCACGGGGAGGAGGGAGCAGGCAGTCCCGCCGGCGCTTGTTTGAGCGGCTGGAACAGGAAGAGCAGATATTGAAGAAGCACGACGCCCGTCGGATGGACATCCAACAGTCAGTGCTTGTGCGTCAACCTTTTTTTAGGGAAGCCTCAAATCTGTGGAAAACAGCATACAACCCATCTGCCATTATTTCTAATAATTTACAGCCCATTTGCTAATTATTAAGGTTTTTTTGGAGCCCATATTCTTTTTGTTAGCATTACAGCCCATATTGTGGCCACGGTTAAAAAATTATACGAATTTTTGCATATTTCGGTGCGGTCCGAACTGTTTTTAATCCCGAAATTCCGAGTCACATTCAAACTGATTTTAAAAATAAATGTATATCAATATAAAATCCAACAGATTCTCCACGCATAAAAAATAATGTAATTTAAAATCTCTAAATGAAAAAAAAGATATTTGAAACTAATTGCCGGTTTGATGTGTTTTAAAAATGTACAACCCATTTCTCATTACTGATGGGCCATTTTCTCGGCCAGCCGAATGAAAGCTCTCCTCGTCTTGAAAGATTTGCAGCCCAACAGGCCTGACAAAGCGACTTACTTGGCAAATCACAAAAAAACTGGGCTGTGGCCGTGGACCCAGCTGTCAACCTCTCCACGTACAGTACTCTTCCGATGGAATGTCGTTGACCACGTTGACCACGCCGCGCCGAGAGCACCAAGGTGGTGGACGACGGCGAGGCCTAGGAAGGGGACGACGCGGAGCCGGGGAAGACGCGACAGTGAATGCCCACCCGGAGAGGAGTACGAGGGTTCACTGGTTCGGCTGCGGTGTGAGGCTGCCGTCGCCGCTGGGCCTGGCTAGCGGTGGGAGTAGTAGGGGGCGACGAGGCCTCAACGGCAGCACAGCCGGCCACTGGAGGCAGGAGCAGGCGGTCTCCCCGGCGCTGGTTTGGGCGGCTGGTACAAGAAGAGCAGCGATTGAAGAAGCAGCAGGACCGTTCGATTCAAATCCAACGGTTACTGCTGCTAGAATCGTTTGTTGACTAAGTTGACAAGCCCTGTGTACGCGTCAACTTAGTAGGCCCACAGGTCAGCCTCCCAACCGGTGCACCCCAGATGTCAGTGGGAGGAATCATTTTTCGCGTAATAAGGAGGCAGTTGATTGCGTGCGGCCAGGCCAGCGGAGGGAGTAGGGTGGGCCGGGGAAGCCTGCGCGGCATCATAGCGGGCCCCAAGAGGAGGGAGCAGGCAGTCCCGCCGGCGCTAGTTTAGGCAGCTGGAGCAGGAAGATCAGAGATTGAAGAAGCACGTCGGCCGTTGGATGGACATCCAAAAGTCACTGCTGCTAGAATCATGTGTTCACTGACAAAGCCTTGCATAAACAAGTCAGCCTCGAAATCTGTGGCGTGTACAGCCCATTTGCTATTATTTTTATAATTTTTACTCATTTTCTAATTCATATGGAATTTATTGCAGCCCGTTTTCCATTTTTAGAATTGATGGCCATTTTCTGGTCAGTACCAGGGTCAAAAAATTAACTAAATATGTGGGAAATTTTGAAAATTCGCAAATTTTTGCTGGGGAACGAAATATTCTTAATCCAAAAATTAATAGCCATACTAAAACAAATTTAAAAATAAATTAGTACTATGTCATGTTTAATCCAATGAAATACGTATAAGATATCAGTGAAGAACAAAAACAAAAAAGAAACTTATATCCCATTTGCTATAATTTTTTTGGAATTTTCAACCCCTTTTGATATTACTTTTAACAGACATTGACCATACTCTTAAGCCAGGCCGGAATGCATCCCTCCTCGTCTTGAAAGATTTGCAGCCTAGTAATTCGGAGAAAACAAATAGGCCTAGCTTGGGTATTCTTCAAAAAGAAATACTGGGCTACCTATTTTCCCAAAGAACTGGTGCATGAGCATTTAGCTTTATTTATTTATTTACTTATTTATGTTTAGGGGACCATGAGCATGTACCTGGGCCGGATTCATGTGAGAGCCTCCCTTCCAGTTAATTATGGGCTTCTCTATTGGGCCTTCATCAGTGGGCTGCATGTTATCAACAAGTGGAAAATGTGTTCCATCCGAAAAATAGTATGCGCTACATACGGTACGGGGCACTAAAGGATCGAACCATGCAACGACTTCCAAAAAATTGTGTTTGTCGTTCTAACAACACATTTATTCAACCAACAGACGAAATATACTAGTGATTGTACATTGAAAACAGCAGCAGCAGCAACCAGGGCTGGGGGTGCAACAGAAGCAGTAAGCAGGCCAGAAGAGTGAAGACGCAGCTCTCTCTTCCAAACCAAACATCAGCCATCATTACAAAAGGGCTACCAAAAAAGAACAAGTGTATGCATCAAACTAAATAAAGATCCTACTACACCAAGTGTACGCATCTAACTAACTGGCTCAGTTAGACGTTACTATTTATTAAGCTGTGGAGATTGGCTGACGGCTTGAACCAGATGGGTGCCTGACGGGGGAAACTCCAGCCAGCAGGTCGAAGTCTGATACTTGCGACCCTCTCTCCTACTTTGGGCTGCAGAGCATGGCAGCACATATCAGGGTATGGTGCATGCAGAGATGCATGGTACGCCGTGTACACACAGTTTTGCCTGATGAACGAAACCGCGCTGCCATCATGATCCTTGCCGTCGGTTATCTCCTGGTTAATCGGATAATTCAGTCCAACAAACAGAGAGCGTGTACCAAGGCTACTTACCAGCCTCCAGTCAAAAATTCCTGAAGGCCCAGAGAAGCTGGGATCCTGCTCAAAGACCTTGCAGTGACTATGATTGTATTCCGCGAAACAACATGTCCGGTACGTGCGAACAATCATCAATCTTTCTCCGTCGTCTGATCGAGCCAGGAACCACCTGCAACTGCCATGCCGCTTTTCTTTGAAAGGTTCTAGGATTAGGAAGGGTAGGGACACCAGGCGGCCTACAACATCATATCAAGTTGGAGTCAAATAAAAAAGGGCTCTTGATTTAGTCAATCTTAAGAATAGCATGTTATGAGCATGAATATTTTTTCAGCAAATGTTGACAGTAATATAAGCAAGCCATCATGATATCATAGGAAAGTAACATACTGCTGTAACAGCCGTTTGTAGCGATGACTAGAGTAGGCCAGCAATACGTCCAGCCATAGAAGGAGACGACAGCGTAAATGAAGCCCTTGTGTTCAATGGCATCAGAGAACCATGGAGGATGTATGATCCTGCGATGGACGTGCAGATTTATCCACTTACCGCAGTGGCCTGCCAGATAGGTGAGACCGCGGTTGAAGAACGCAATTAGCCTGAAGTCTTTATAATTCGCAGATCTTGTGGGCACTTGGCAGATTACAACCTTGAGCAAATCAAACTTGGTATCATGTTGGCTACTGTAAGATTCCGAGTGTTCTGGGCCGCGGTGCCAAAGCAGTGCAGTGTTAATCGAAGGAAGGGGGATCAATCGCCGGGTGTAGACCTCCACGAGCATCTAGCTGCCGCGACCATCGACGAGCACCATCCAAGATGTGTTCATGCCGACCCAGTACATACCGTTAATGTAGTTGAGGCTGACGGGGACCGGATCGCAGTCAAGGGGGTTGATGCTCGCCGCCCTACGATCGTATGCTGCGTGACACGCCATTTCTGAAGATCAGGCGGCATCAGCAAGCAAGGAGCTGGCTTAAAAAGCTCCGGCCTGAGGGCTTTGAGTAAACGGTACAGCCCCGACGAGCACGCGGTGAGCGGCATGTTACTGAGATTGTCCACACGCGAAACAATGAGCTTGATTACCTCTGTGGGGAGCGAATTCCAGCCACTCTTTCGGCGGACGCTGCTCGGTTCTGCCATCGTTAGCGGGGATGGAAGATTGGACGAGATTATGTGCGGACAAAGATGGAGAAGCGAATATGTGCTGCGGGAAGTGGACAGGTGATGATGACTACAGCACGCCGCTTGACTTACGAGACACATACCAGCAACGTAGGGTCATGTCGATGCCAGACAACTTGCTTGAGTGATCACAGTACTGGTACTCCCTACAGTGCTATGCCCTAACTTGCTTGAGTAGAGTAGTAGAGTAGGACTCTGCTCTACTACTAGCACCGGAGCAGTAGTATATTCTAATCTAAAATAGTTACAAACTTCAATGCCCGAGTGTGGAACGAGTACGAACCGTGCTCAAAGACCGTGTCTACGTGGTGTTTGGACATGGGCGACAACCTCAACGCCAACGGTGCTGCTCTCGTTGCACCGTATGTGTTTCTGTCCTTCCTGTTCGAAATCATGGTAGAATTCATGTTTCTACTCTGTATCCTACTACTATGCTAGTCCACATGATTAGTTTCATCTCTGTTATAGCCGTCATGATTTATTTTGTGCTTATTCGGATTAAATCTTGTAGTAACTTGCTCATATATTCAACTGGCGCAACGTCCCCTACAGCCACTCCTGTTTCATGGACGGCCTGGTCGATGCCTCCAAGGAGCCCTTCGTCCATTGCTATGAGTGCCCGATGCCATTTTGTGGCTCGCCGGCGGACATGGTGCATCACCTCACGGATGCGTGCAGCAGTCACTTCTGGCCCTTGGCGGAGAACATCAAGTACGAGACGTGCTACTCGTTCACCATGCCAGAGTCGCCGGAGGATCACCGCCGCCTGCTAGTCTCGGAGGAGGACGGCAGCGTCTTCCTCTTGATCGTGGGCAGGAGTAATCCCATGTGTAAAAACTAATGATATCTTGAGAATTTTATCAGAAAATAGTATGTCGACCATTTCATCGAAAAAATGATATGTCGAGAAAGATGATAGAGGTGAAGAGGAGTGGGGCGTGGTGGTGACTGGTGGTCGGACTGGGCGGAGGCATGGGGATGGACGGTGCCGGCAGCGGCCACCATGCCAGATTGTTCCGGAGACTTCCTTTTGTAATTGCTCAGCAATGAGGTTGTGGGAGATAAGGATGAACGAGGCAAGGCCTTATCTGTAAATGTGGAGAGAGGAGCGGGTATCTTTTGTAAATTTGTCATAGTTTGCTTTCTATCCGTCAGATATAGATCGGACAACCTATATTATAAGATGGCAGGCGCACCATCATCACCAACTCGGTTTTTTCTCTACTCCTACTCCTATAAAAGACTCAGTTGGTGATGATGGTGTGTGTGCCATCCGCCATTTCTGACCATTAGATCTGCATCTAACGGTTGTGATGTAAGTTGTGGACTTTTGCAACAATTCCCACTTCTCTGCTCCAGTTTACACAAAACCCCTTAGTATCTTGAAACCAACCACATTCCTCCCTTACTTCATCAAAACAGCCCAAAGAATATATTTGGAGTGAAACATAAGATTTTTTTAGTGATATGTATATCAAAAGTAAACTGTTTTCTTTCAAATTTGTGAATATGTATTATTCTACTTTGGATTTGTTGCAACGGACGGGCTCATAGTTATAAAGGTTTATCTCTTGCATTCTCCGCAACCAACACCAAGTGTACTGGACCGGGCCGGATGCTCGCAGCCCGATGACCTGAGTTCGAATTCTGTCCTAAACTTTAGCTTTTTATATTTTTTTAATATATACTACTTCTTTTGCTACTGTACTGGCAGTGGAACCCATAGAGTACTTAGAATACAGGATTAAGGATGGATTTGTTTATTTTTAACTTTCTGTACGAATCTGTAGCCAGCCTGCAAGTCATGTACACTGTACTGACAGTGGAACCCATAGAGTACTTAGAATACAAGATTAAGGATGCAATTAACTTTTTATAGAGGGAGAATCATACACGCAATTAACTCAAATGGATTGGACGTGACTCTATTATTCTCCAACTGCAACCGACAAATTTCCTCCCGCGGGCCAGAGTAGGTTTCTCGGTTTGCATGCGGGTTGAACGGAGGGGTTTGATGGAGGCGAGGAGGCGTGTTCAGACGGGCGTGCAGTGGACGGCGCAGTACTATTTGATTTGACAACTACAACTAGTATATTATAAAAAACAAAGAAGAGTAGTAGAGATAGAGATAAGAATAGAGACTAGGGAGGAGCACCATCTACTGCTTCATGGGCTACTCCTGCGCTCCATTCGGCGGCCGCAACGTCCCCTACAGCCACTCCCTACTGCGCTCCATTCGGCGGGCGCTGTTGAAATTTGGGGAGCGCACTCTCGCGACTGCTAGCAGCGACGACTTCACCGACGACAACTTCTTCCCCGACCTCGGCAACCTCTTCCTCAACGACATGGGCGACAACCTCAACGGCAATGGTGCTGCTCCCGTTGCACCATATGTGTTTCTGTCCTTCCTGTTCGAAATCGTGGTAGAATTCATGTTTCTACTCTGTATCCTACTACTATGCTAGTCCACATGATTAGTTTCATCTTTGTTATAGCCGTCATGATTTATTTTGTGCTTATTCGGATTAAATCTCGTAGTAACTTGCTCATATATTCAACTGGCGCAACGTCCCCTACAGCCACTCCCATTTCATGGACGGCCTGGTCGATGCCTCCAAGGAGCCCTTCGTCCACTGCTATGAGTGCCCGATGCCGTTTTGTGGCTCGCCGGCGGACATGGTGCATCACCTCACGGATGCGTGCATCGGTCACTGCTGGCCCTTGGTGGAGAACATCAAGTACGAGACGTGCTACCCGTTCACCATGCCGGAGTCGCTGGAGGATCACCGCTGCCTGCTAGTCTAGGAGGAGGACGGCAGCGTCTTCCTCTTGATCGTGGGCACCGGCAAGGCCCGCGCAGGCTGCTGCCCCGTCTCTGTAATGTGCGTCAGGGGCGACGCCGCTGACGCTGACACTGACACAAGGCCGATGTACGGGTGCGTGGTCAGTGTTACTACCCCTCCGGGTCACGTGGGCGGCGACAACGGCCTCATCGAACGGACTTGGACTCTGGGGAGCTGGGACTATCCCGCCAATGTGGACTTGGAAAACCCATGGCCTCCTTTACCCGCCGACGCGGTGCACGGGGACTCCAAGGAGGTTCACCTGGACATACGCATTATCAAGTTAAATGTTGATCATTAGTCTTCGCTCAATGTAATCCGCTGTCTAAGCATGTGGAGACTTCCATGCAGGATCTTGCTCTATTGGAGTATCGCGCATGAATAAAAGTGTATCCGTTTATGGTTTAGTCTAGAATCTTCCATGTATGAATTTTTACTACAGTACTGGTGAAAGACTTATGATGAACCATTTCTTACATCTCCTATGCCCGCTTGCAAGTCATCCTGATTTAATCCCTCCGTCTAGGTGTATAAGGGCATGGTTAATATTACTTAATAGTATAGCCAACTGTTGACTATAAGAAAGTGCCATGTCATCTGTAGCCAACATGTATAACAATCGATACTCAAAAACTAATTCTTAAAGATCATTTCTTGCAAAGCACAATAAGTGTTATTTCTTCACAAGTTTTGGATGCAGGTTGAACAGTTGAACGCTTTTGTTTGCAAAAGATACCTTTTTATCTATTTCACCCGGATGTTTGTGAGCTCTAGAGATGAAATAATATCCGAAGAAACTTATCGATACCTGTTACACATGAGATGACCCCCACATCCTTTGTCAAAATAAACAACTCCCCGATCAATGCATTTCACTCTTCGGTGCAACGCACGGGCACCTTACTACTATAGATTAGTACGACCAAAAATTGAACTAAGATTATATATAGTACGATAAATGCTGATGCATGTCACCTAAAATTATATCATTCAAAACTATGTTCAAATACGAATCCAACGATATAGTTTTTGTTGACATGCACTAACATTTTGTCAGTTAAATCTTCAGTCAAATTCAATGGGGGGCTAATAAACCACGACCGATGTAGTACAAGTGTAGAGGGTGGCGCTGCACAGGAGTCTCACCTCTCACCCCGCTCGTGGCGCGGCAGTAAAGCCGTCATATCACAAAACCCAACCACTCCGAGTAATAAGTGGCCTGGTAAAATAAACGGACACGCAACCATCACATCCCTCCGTCTTTTTTGCATTTCATCTCTCTGCATTTACTTTCTCCGGTTCATCTCGCACACTCGATCCCTAGCTACTACTCCTAGGGCCAGTTCTTTTGGTGGCTTCCCCAGCTTTTCCCACAAGACTAGTCACAGTGGACAGTAACAATAAGGTGCCTCACTCATTTATTTGGGCTTCTAAACTACAACTCCATCCTGGTTTATTCCTCACCATTGTAATTTGTGCTAAATTTTGACCAAAGATTTAACTGGTTTATTCCTCACCATTGTAATCCCTCCGTCTAGGTGTGTAAGTCATCTTACGAAAACCAAATAATCCCAAAACACTTAGGCGCGGTGCATTAACTTCTACCTCATTTCTTGTTTCTTGACGTATCAACCAATAAGAGATAAAGAGTGTGAATGCTTTTAATGACTTGAGATATCAAACACGACATGCAGTGGTTAGTTCATCGCATGCAATACTATTAATTAGCAAATAAACATTAATGTTTCTCGTTTTATCCTCCTCCTTGGTCACGGTGCACAGCCTAAGATGACTTACTCACCTAGACGGATGGAGTAGTGCATGTGACATGCACTAACATTTCATTAGTTAAATTTATGATCAAAATTTGACACAGATTACAATGGGGACCAATAAACCAGGACGGAGGTAGTAGTTAGAGCATGGTTAATAGTATAGCCAGCTGCTAGCTATAAGCCAGTGCCATGTCATCTACAGCCCATCTTATAGCCAACATGTACAATAATAGATCAAAAGAGTGTACTACTTTTTTATTATGTGGCCCACTTCTCATTCTCACAAAGTGCCTAGGAGCACGTGCTAGAGCTGGCTCTTCACGAAGAGCCCGCTTACCATCTCTCTCCTCTTCTCTTTCCTCCAACTAAACAGAAATATACTAGTTTATTTCTTATAGCCCGCTGACTTAGCTCTATTGTACTTGCTCTTATGGGATTACTAATCTAGAAGCCTAAAAGAACTGGCCCCTGGTACTCCTACTAGTAGTAGTACTCAAGTTGGAATTCCAATTGCACGGCACAACTTGTTAGGCAAAAAAATCGATACAGGGTGTAGGAAGCGGTTTGGGAATTTGCATGCCTTTCCAACCAGTGAGATACTCCGTACAAAGTACGATAGAGAAATAACCACAGAGAAGGAAGCTAAAAATAAACAATCAAACGAGCATTTTTGCATTTGTTTTGCATTGAATTGTTTCACAAGCTTGACTAGTGTTGTTTTTCTACTTTTACAAAAACCGCATCGTAATGTTAAAACATGCATTTGCACGTACATAAGTAATAGTAGTACTCCCTCCGTTTAGGTGTATAATTCTTCCCTCCTTCTTGGTCACGGTGCACAACCAAAGATGACTTATTGACCTGGACAGAGGGAGTAGCACAGTCTGCAAGCATATATCGAGAGAGACGTGTAGTGCGATAGTATATAGTAAAGTTTGTGCTATATGCACGTACTTGCAAAATGCGTATGAATACACAAGGTTTCCAAACTTTCCCTTTTACATACTTAATTAAGGACGCTAAAAATTCCTGAACATTCGGGATTTATCATTTGCGTCCCAAAACTAATGAGATCGCCTTATGAAACAAAAATTATACTCCTCCTAAAAGCCACGACGCTCGCAGGAGCGCTTGCGGCGCGCCACGAGTGCCCTGGTGCGCAGCCGTTTCCTAGCGCGCCGACACAACGCCTCTTCCTCAGCCTCGCAACTCGCGAGGTGCTGATTGGCGGCTTGCCGGCGGGCGAGCGCGATCTCACCGGTGTGGTGATCCGGCGCCAACAGGTACTCCTCCTCACTGGAAGCGTGCACCCGGTCCATGTACCGCCAAGCGTAGATGATGCGCTTGGGCCCGACTGCACTCAGGGCGTCGGCACGGGCGTCCTCCGCCACCCTCACGGCCCTCGCACGAGCCTTCTGCCAAAGAGCCAATTGCCTGACTCTCTCGGACACGACATAGGCCTCCCAGGCAGCTTGTTCCGCGGTGCGCTTCTCTTCCTCGGCCTTCTTCTCCGCCTCTATTTTGGCGCGCTCTGCTGGAGGCAAAGCCTCCCACAAGGCGACATCCATTTCATTCCAAAGCTCCTCAAGGCTGGGGGGCTCGACGGGCGACGCGGCGTTCTCCTCGTAGCGGGGAGACGACGCGTCCTCCGGCGCGCGTGCTGGCGAGATTGGGAACGCCGACGCGTCCACCTCGACGCGTCGCGGAGAGGAGCGGAACACCGACGCGTCCTCCTCAACTAGTGGTGGCGAGGAACGGAACGGCGACGCGTCGCGTCGTGGCGAGCAGCAGAACACCGACGCGTCCTCCTCGACTAGTGGCGCCGAGGAACGGAACGGTGACGCGTCGCGTAGCGGCGAGGAGCAGAACACCGACGCGTCCTCCTCGACTAGTGGCGGCGAGGAACGGAACGGCGACGCGTGACCGTCCGCGCGGTGCAGCGAGGGGCTCCTAGGGCTTGGGAGGGGCGATGCCATGGTGGTCAACGTGAGAGGGAGGGGGAGGAGATAGCGATGAACGTGAACGTGAGGGGGAGGAGATAGCGATGTCATGGGAGGCGCAGTATTTATAGAGAGCAATGGCACACCTACGTAAGATATGGACTGAGCTGCACTGACTTAACTGCAGGTCCAGTTGCGTCACTGACATGTGGGCCAGACCCCTGTTGGGCCCATATGTCAGTGACCCAATGCACCTGCAGTTAAGTAACAGCTACGTGGGCATATTTGTTGGAGTAAATTACGGGGGAGCGAAGGGGTGGAAATATTGCTAGTCACAACGGATTGGACGAGCGTGGGGGGAGGAGAGTCATGCATGCAGATTTTTTCACACGGGGTAGAGTGGTGGGACCGCCGGAGGGAGAAGGAGAGTTTGGCAGGCATATTGTTTCCACACATGGAGAGGAAAAGATTTGGAGACGAACGGGCTTCCTGCAGGTATGGGGAACGGTGCATAATAAGTCATCTTGCATGCCGGGCTAGGTATAGTCTCAAGTCATTAAAAACATACACGCCCCACACATGTTCATATTTCAAGGTGCACTAAATTATTGCATGCGATGATTAAGGCTGGCCATAATGGTGGTATCTTAGCTGGTATCATGCACACGGGAATAGCAAACATGCTGATGTGGCAAAGAATTAAAGAAGAGAGGGGGGTTAGAGTAACTAGTGTTCATGCATGCATTGGTAAACACATTTTTTTGTGAAGAACGACAACACTAGTTGAGTACTTTTGCAGACTTCAAAAACTATTCCACCGCCTCTACTATCTTGCTAAGAGTAGGTGAAATTTTTGAATCGAGCCCTTTAAACTAGAAGGGAGGTAGTGGTACTCTAAGGCTGGTCATAGTGGGGAGTAACTTAGACTAGTAACATGCATATGTTACTAGTCTATGTTACTACCTCTATAGTGCATAGTATCATAGATTAGTATCATAGGTGGTCTCATTTATTGCCATGCATGACACATAGTAGCATCACATTTATTATGTTACGGTATCTACTTATGTTACTATAACCATCTCTCTCTTCTTTAATTGCCTACCACATTAGCATGTTTGCGAGTCCCAAGTGCATGATACTACTTATGTTACCCCCACTATGGCCAGCCTAATAGCTAACCTTGTTGTGATGACAAGATAGAACATGGCACGCACCTGGACGGAGGAACTAGTCTACATTGTGCATTTAAGTTTTGTCTGAAGTCAATGTACCTCTACTTTCACCAGACTTATAGAAAAATGTGTCAACATTCACAATGTCAAATCAATATTTTTACACTCATTATAAAACGTAGTTGTTATACTCATTATAATCAGTATTGTAGATATTGATAGTTTTAGTATAAATTTGGTCGTGGGATTTCATTGATGCATGTCAAAGCGTGGAGGAAGCAGAGCTTAGGGCTTGCATTGCCGGTCTCTACATAGGTATTTCTCTTCATAATCCTGTAATTTTAGAGACTGGTTGCGCTTTTGTGGTAGCGTCTCTTGCATCAGGGGACTATGACAGGTCTGCTATGCGTGACCTGAAGATGAAAGCGTTGAGCATCCCGAAGTTGATCAACAATCTTCAATTGTCAAAGATTAGCCGTTCGGCCAATAAGGTGGCACACATAATCGCTAAGTATAGCTTTGACAATAGATTAGATGGTATTCTTGTAAATAACGTACCGCCCTGTGTGGTGAATATTGTAGCGAATGAGTGTACTGGTGTGGCTGGTTAATTAATATAAGGTGGTGTTAAAAAAAGTATAAATTTGGTCAAACACTTTGCAAACAGTTGATGGGAGTAAAAAGGACCAGAGGGAGTATCATGCATGCGGAGTAGGCAAAAAAATTGCTTGTCTAAAAAAAGGCAAAAAAATTGCTCATTTATAGCCGGTCGAAGTCTCAAAGGGCGCGACCGCGCGAGGGAGGCGAAGGTCGTGGGAGGCGCGACGTTTGACGGAATTAAGTGAAGTTACATCCACGCGCCGGCATGGCGTGCAAACAGGCAGAAGCTATACCGTCAGGCCTACGATATGGGTCTAGTAGACATGACATCTATTGGGTCCCGCATAGTTCTCGAGAAATCTTTGGGGGCTTGCAGCCGTTTATCCACCGGGCAAGCCAGCAACCCCACGCCGTTCGCACGCCCTACTCGTCCCCGTCTTCTACCTTACAACAGTTCGCTCCCAGTCATCCCGTCCTTCCACATTAGTTCGCTCCCAGTTTTTTTTGCGGGGTACAACAGTTCAACTTCTCCTAACCCTCCTCCAAAATCCATGGCCTGCCAAATCTCCATGGTCGCCGCTGAGTACCAGGTTAGAGCCATCACCGGCGATCAGTTCATCGTCATCTACACACGTGTATCCGAGACGGTGAAAGCATGGATTGCTCGCTTCCTACGCATGTTCAACAGTTCAACGGATGAGTGGGTCGCTGGGCTAGATGTTGAGTACACCACAGTCTTGGGACAAGAGAAGGATCTAAAGGACGAAGAGAGGAAGAACCCCGCCGTGATCCAGGTTTGCGTACATAACGTTTGCTTGGTCTACCATATATGCCATGCCGACGTTGAGTGCCAAGATTTTAAGAAGTTCCTCAAGGACAAAAGAGTGAAATTCGTTACTGTATGCTTTAAGAACGATAGGGATGTCCTGCGTCGGATAGGTCTCGTTGTAGGCCAGCCCTTCGATCTCCAGAAGGCAAGCCTGGTGTCCTCCTCTCAACCTTCAATGCTGACCCTGGCAGCAGCCATGATTGATCCTTCGTACGCTAAACTGAAGAAACCTCATCACGATTTCATCATGCATGGGAGTCGAAGACATTAGATGAAGATCACATCTTGTACATAGCAATGGATGCCTACCTTTGTTTAAATATCTACAAGGGTTGGATGAAGAAGCAGAGCCCAGTGTCCGGTCCAAGCAAAGAAGCGTCGGCGAAGAGGAAGAGGAAGAGGGACGAGGACGAAGTCGAGGGCGTGGACTCGGACTCCGAGTAGGTGGCAGTGCCGTCGCTCATGCTAGTTCTACTGCAGTGTCAAGCGGACTAGTTGCTTAGTTTATTTTCAAGGGTGTGTTGTGCTGAGGCCCCAGCAGAACTATGTTTATGTTCTTTCTCGTTATTTGAACTCTTTAGTACGTACAATAGTACTAGTACTATGTCTTACTACTGTTCTTCTTGCAGTTGGTACTACTGCTCGTATCTTCGTGTTCCTACTATACTTAATACGTTCGTACTAGTAGTATAATTTGGGCCAGTCGATTTGTGAAAGAAGTTCGACGGAGCGAAGGAAGAAGACGGCAGAAGAGGTGGAAGAAGCCCTTCTAGCCATCCATGTTGCATCAAAGGGCTCACATGAGTCGACTGACCCAAATTGCTCCTTCAGATTGCAGGATCCACGTGGCATTCAAGGTCTCGAAGGTAGATTCTGCATCCGCACCCGGTTTGCGGACTCGACGCGCGCGCGACCGGCTTCCGCCGCGACAGCCACCATGCGCGCCTCCTCCGTGCGGGCGGAGACGACAATGACACGCTAGTTCCTCCTCGCCGGCGGGCTGGAGCACGCGCTCGTCCTCCTCTTTGTACGCTGCGTGCATAGACGTGGCTCCACCAGCTGCTCGCGTGCTTGGCAGCGCGGCGGCATCGCGAGGAGGGACTGCAGACGACGTGGGCGGGCGAGCCTTCGGCTTCATGGCACAGGGATGGCGGTGACATGGCGGTGATGGGCGAGAAATTGTTGGTCGGAGCAGGCGGGCGCCGGCATGCGCAACGGCGGCGGCGGCATATTGATGAGTGCGCGTGTGGGAGCTTACTTTAGTTTTATATATAAGGTTGGTCAAACTTAAAAGAAAACCATACTAGTACACGTAAACATTAGACTTAGGCAGCGCTTTTATTAGTTAGTACCACAGCCACGATACGGAATCCTGTGCAAGCGCGTGAACCGCGGCCGCGCGTCCGATCGAACGGTGCGTCACCGTGTCGCGCTCGAAGGACATCCACCGAACCTTTTTGTGTGTGTGAAAACAATCCTCAAATATTACTCAACTTTTTTTTCTTGTGAAAGTTCTTGACGCTGCAATATTTCCATATATTTGAATTTAGCTCCAGTTCATGTTTATTTGGATTTGGACGTTTTAGGTGCGCCCTAGTTTTTTTTAATACTGATTTTGTGTGTGTGACTGAGAGAGAACGTGTGTATATGTCCATATGTGTGTTCTGGCGGAAGGGCAATGTGGAGACGGTGTGTGTGTGATACAGACATAGAGAGGTGTGAATGTGCAAATGATCATGCATGAGTGAGACATAGACAGATGCCGATACGTTGTGTATACATGAGAGAACGGTCTTCTAGTTTACTTGTGTGTGTGTGTGTGTGTGTGAGAGAGAGAGAGAGGGAGGGAGAGAGAGAGACAGCGAGAGGAGCATCCGTAACACAACAACCATCTCTCTTGATTCGTCCATCCCTCGCACGGTCGCATGCAACACATGCATCAACGCGCACATTTTGACACCCTCACCCGGCCCCTGCCCACCTCAAGGCCCGCACAATCTCTTCGTGAATACCCATTTCTCTACTTAGGTTTGTTTTCTCTCAATATCTGACACACACACACACAAACAGACACACGCAGCACAACACACACACACACACTCCCCCGAGCACACAATTCAT